>NC_064928.1:197175907-198425907 GCF_023897955.1 Schistocerca gregaria | reverse complement strand
CATCCAGCCTTGCAGTGGACAGTGATCATAATGTTTTGAATTAAATTATCAAAATATATATACAGGATGGTCCACTGATCTTGATTGGGCTAAATATCTCACAAAATAAGCGTCAAACGAAAAAACTACAAAGAAGGAAACTCGTCTAGCATGAAGGGGGAAACCAGATGGCCCTATGGGTGGCCCTCTAGATGGCGCTGTCATTGGTCAAACAGATATCAACTGCGTTTTTTAAAAATAGGAACCCCCATTTTTTGTTACTTATTTGTGTAGTATGTAAAGAAATATGAATGTTTTAGTTGTAACACTTTTTTCGCTATGTGATAGATGGCGCTGTAATAGTCACAAACATATGGCTCACAATTTTAGACGAACATTTGGTAACAGGTACATTTTTTAAATCAAAATACAGAAAGTAGGTACGTTTGAATATTTTATTTCGGTTGTTCCAATGTCATACATGTAGCTTTGTGAACTTATCATTTCTGAGAACGCATGCTGTTACAGCGTGATTACCTGTAAATACCACATTAATGCAATAAATGCTCAAAACCATGTCCGTCAACCTAAATGCATTTGGCAATACGTTTAACGACATTCCTCTCAACAGCAAGTAGTTCGCCTTCCGTAATGTTCGCACATGCATTGACAATGCACTGACGCACGTTGTCAGGCGTTGTCGGTGGATCACGGTCGCAAATAGTAGTAGTAGTAGTAGTAGTAGTAGTAGTAGTTTTATTCATCCGTAGATCTCTTTTTACAAGGATATAGGACATGTCAAAGTATTTACAAGCTTAGATCAATTTACAATAAGCTAATTCGTATACACATATATTTACAGACTTCTAGTTAGACAATCATTAGATTTTACTCCTGGTATACAATAATTTATTTACAAATAACTCATTAAATAATGTAATGCCACACTATTCACTCATATTTCACATCAGTCACTGCACACACTATACACACATTGTTTCGTAACACTTCACTCACTACACACACACACACACACACACACACACACACACACACACACACACACACACACAGGTGATCCTTGGGCCATTTTCTGTACTGCAAGTTCCCATTTGCTATCCTGAAAAACTGAGTCAGCATCCCTTCATAATGAGTGAGATGTTGAGCTCAGAAAGAGGAAGAGGAGTTAGTATTGTGCTATGCATAGCTTGAGGGGAGAGTGTCTCTAGAAAGGAAAAAAGAAGAAAAATAATAAAGTGAAGGTGTTATGTGGAATATTGGATGTTTTATAATCATCATTGTTATTATTATTTGTTTGTATAACATTTTTTTTATCAAACCCCTACTCTGCTTTATCTAAGTAATCCTTCAATGTATAAAATGTATTGCATAACAGGTACTGTTTAGCTGCCTTCTTAAATAAGTGTATTTTTGAAATTTCTTTAATCTCTTTTGGTAATTTATTGTACAGTTTCCCCACAGAAAGAAATCCGGGGACGTCAGATCCGCTGAACGTGCTTCGTCGACCAATCCACCTGTCATGAAATATGCTACTGAATACCGCTTCAAACGGACGCGATCTATGTGCCGGACATCCATCATGTTGGAAGTACATCGCCATTCTGTTATGCAGTGAAACATCTTTTAGTAACATCGGTAGAACATTACGTAGAAAATCAGCATACATTGCACCATTTAGATTGCCGTCGATAAAATGGGGACCAATTATCCTTCCTCCCATAATGCCGCACCATTCATTAACCCGCGAAGGTCACTGATGTTCCACTTTCAGAGCCATCGTGCATTTTCGGTTGCCAAATAGTGCATATTATGCCCGTTTACGTTACCGCTGTTGGTGAATGACGCTTCGGCGCTAAATAGAACGCCCAGTGGCAGAACTGTACACGACGTTCAAAGTTATCGCCGTGCAATTCCTGGTGCATAGAAAGAAATATGGTACGGGTGCAATCGATGTTGATGTAGTATTCGCAACACCGACAGTTTTGAGATTCCCGATTCTCGCGCAATTTGTCTGCTACTGATGTGCGGATTAGCCTCGACAGCAGCTAAAACACCTACTTGGGAATCACCATTTGTTGCATGTCGTGGTTGACGTTTCACACGTGGCTGAACACTTCCTGTTTCCTTACATAACCTAACTATCCCGCGAACGGTCCGGACACTTGCATGATGTCGTCCAGAATAGCGCCATCTGGTTTCCCCTTTAAAGCTAGACGAGTTTCGTTCTTTGTAGTTTTTTTTTTGTTTGATGCTTATTTCGTGAGATATTTAGCCCATCACTTCAATGGAGCACCCTGTATATAATATGTTTTAGGTGAAAGTTAATATTAGTAAAGGGGACATACGTCTGTGCTAAAGCTCCACCTCTTAACCATCACTCCTGTGTGGGCATTGTGTACCTTGTATTTTCAAACGGGAACCTCCAGTTTTCATTGAATATTCTGATTCCA
This sequence comes from Schistocerca gregaria, assembly GCF_023897955.1. Taxonomy (NCBI): domain Eukaryota; kingdom Metazoa; phylum Arthropoda; class Insecta; order Orthoptera; family Acrididae; genus Schistocerca; species Schistocerca gregaria. The sequence goes on along the minus strand of NC_064928.1, from coordinate 198,423,457 downwards.
CGCAAAAAAAAGAAAGAAAAATTGGACGGTTTACTGAAACTACCGCATCCCATTCGTGGTAGAAGGAGCTGTAATAAACAAATATCAAGGGTGGTTTCTTTGCAATTAGGAACCGATATATTTGATTCTACATTTCATTTACGATTTAAATACATACTTTTGTGTTCTAAAGGTTGTTGTTCATGTCCGAAATTTATTGCGTTGGTAGATAAGCTCGTAGCTTTTTCCCGTAAGCCTGGTAGAATACGGGCGAGTGTTATCGTAGAGTGGCACCACTTCACTGAGTCGTCATGGTCGTTGCTCTTGGCTTGCGTCGCCAAGACGTCTCAGTTAAAAAAAAATAAAAGAAAAAAACTAAACTCCCGAAGAGGCCATGAAAGTCCAACAGGACCGACCGGCCGCCGTGTCATCCTCAGCCCATAGGCGTCACTGGATGAGATACGGAGGGACATGCCGTCAGCACACCGCTCTCGCGGCCGTATGTCAGTTTCCGCGACTGGGACCACTACTTCTCAATCAAGTAGCACCTCAGTTTGCAGACATCTCAGTTGCCGACAGTAAACGTCAGCAGTGATCGTTACACCTCGGGGAAGCAATTCGTAATACACCACTCAGTCACTGTTCCATCAGACAAATAGCATTATCTTTTGTGTATGCGCGCAGATCTTTATATGGAGAGTTATTGCTTTCTTTGGGCTCAACGTTAAAGTAACCTCTGGCGTGCCACAGGGGAGTGTTATGGGACCACTGATTTTCACAATATATATAAATGACCTATTAGATAGTGTCGGAAGTTCCATGCGGCTTTTTGCGGATGATGCTGTGTATACAGAGAAGTTGCAGCATTAGAAAATTGCAGCGAAATGCAGGAAGATCTGCAGCGGATAGGCACTTGGTGCAGGGAGTGGCAACTGACCCTTAACATAGACAAATGTAATGTATTGCGAATACACAGAATGAAGGATCCTTTATTGTATCATTATATGATAGCGGAACAAACACTGGTAGCAGTTACTTCTGTAAAATATCTGGGAGTATGCGAGCGGAACGATTTGAAGTGGAATGATCATATAAAATTAATTGTCTGTAAGGCAGGTACCAGGTTGAGATTCATTGGGACAGTCCTTAGAAAATGTAATCCATCAACAAAGGAGGTGTCTTACAAGACACTCGTTCGACCTGTACTTGAGTATTGCTCATCAGTGTGGGATTCGTATCAGGTCGGGTTGACGGAGGAGATAGAGAAGATCCAAAGTAGAGCGGCGCGTTTCGTCACACAGTTATGTGGTAAGCGTTACGGAGTTGTTCAGCAAACTGAAGTGACAGACTCTGCAAGATAGGCGCTCTGCATCGCGGTGTAGTTTGCTGTCCAGTTTTCGAGAGGTTGCGTTTCTGGATGAGGTATCAAATATATTGCTTCGCCCTACTTATACCTCCCAAGGAGATCACGAATGTAAAATTAGATAGATTCGAGCGCACACGGAGGCTTCCGGCAGTCGTTCTTCCCGCGAACCATACGCGACTGGAACAGGAAAGGGAGGTAATGACAGTGACACGTAAAGTGCCCTCCGCCACACACCGTTGGGTGGGTTGAGGAGTATAAATGTAAATGTAGAACCATCCCTTTATTTTCCTTACGTTAGGAAAAGACACCATTTCTCGTCACCAGTAACGACCCACCCGCTGATTTTTGTGGTTCTGGCTCAGAGCATGCAGTATCGACACATCCTATTTCTGCACCTTCCACAATGCATGAAAATGTCGCACTATGATGGAATGATCACAGTTCATTTACATATGCGAGTCCTCAAGTACACTGATGTAGATGATTGTGGATTGCGTTAAAACAATCTTCATCAAACTCCTAAGTTCTTCGTGAGCATGGAGAGTCGCCAATGTGAAAACGATCCTCCATAAAACGAGGAAACCATGCTCTTAACAGCGGGCGCAAATGTTTCTCGCTGCCTCCGCTCCAGTAGCCTTACTACTCAACTCAAACAGAAGAATACCTCGAAAATGTTCCGATTTCTCCATTTAGCACTCGACATTCTAGTGTCCACAGCTACGCTCACTATCCGCAAATGAGAAAATGACAATATGTAAACTCAAACAGCAACAGTGAACTACGAATAAAAAGTGACACTCGTAAGTAAACCCATATCACTCGGATTACCAACTTGCAAAACAAAAACGCTAAGAACTTATGTTCAAGCCTGATAGTTTAGTGTTGAAAATTTCGTTGTACAATACAAAATAGTAACCTTCCTCAGTGTCTGGTTAGAAACTGCATTTAGCATGACCGAGGAACAACGAAGTGGATGTAATAGTTTTCTGTTTCCATCGGCATGCTTCATTAGGCTAAATCCCATTGCCTCTCACCAGTCGGGCCTCTCACCAGAAAGCTGCATGATTTCGTCGAGTCCCCTAGTCTCTCAGCATAACTGTAATTCACAGCAAATGCTCAAACTGGCGACCTTCCATTTGGATATATTTATGAACTGTTGCGTGGACTGAAGGTTAAAAGCATTGTGAATTACAATTATGGTGAAAGGCAAGTGGACTGAATGAATTCAAGCACCCCTCTGGTGAGAGGCAAGTGAACTCACCGAAATCAAGCGCCCCACTGGTGAGAGGACAAAGGACATAGCTATATCAAGCATACTGTTGAGAACACAAGACTGTTACATCCACGTCGTTGTTCCTGGATCGCGAAAAACACAGTTTCCAACGTTCTTGTCATGAAGAGTAGCAAAACAGGGCTTAGAACATCTTCGATGTACCGCTTCTGATAAAGCAAGTCTCGAACAAGCTCGTGCCTTCACTCCCCTCCAAGGCCACCGAACGGAGGCCTACGGTGTTGCGGGTGACAACCAAAGCGGTCCGGCTATGAAAATAAATGACGCACCAGATCATCACGACGGTTCAATCCCGCGTCCGGCTATCCTGATTTAGGTTTTCCGTGATTTCCCTAAATCGCTCCAGGCAAATGCCGGGATGGTTCATCTGAAAGGGCACGGCCGACTTCCTTCCCTCTCCTTCCCCTAATCCGATGAGACCGACGACCTCGATGTTTGGTCTCTTCCTCCAAACAACCCAACCAACCAGATCATCACTCCTGGTTGTGGGGCTTTGTGCTGGCCGACAGGTTGGTATCTCACCACCGTCCGAGGCGTTTGAAACCACGCTTTAGCTGATTGTGGTGGCTCATTTCGAAGAGGGGCTCATCACTGAAGACAATTATACTCCAATACTCCAAACAATGAGTCTTCAATCCGAAGACACGTCGTCTGGAGATGCCCCAGAGATCAATGGGATACGAACCTGACTCTTGCCCGTTATAAGGCCAGACGACCAAGAGCGATGGTCTAAGGTGCCATTTCTTCTCATAGCAGGAAGCCTTTGATTGTCATCCGCAGCACCTTTACAGCATAGCGGTACGTCAACGATAATGTCTTCATGACAACCCACCCCAAGTCTGAATTTCAGCAAAAATAATACCTGCCTCCACAGGGAGAGATTCTACTGGTTGTCTTCGTGTTTGCTAAAGCCTACCTTGGCGAACAAGGTCACCGGATCTCTCCGCAGTTGAGAATGTTTGGAGACATATAGGCTGGGACCTCCAAGCACCTCGGGATTTCGACGATATAGCTAGCCAGTTGGAAAGAATTTGGCACCATAACGATCAAGAGGACATCCAATAACTCTATTAATCAAAGCCCAAGTCGGGTAACTGCTTTCTTAAAGGTCAGAGGTGGAGCACCACGTTACTGACTTGCTCAACTAGTCAAGCTCTTTCTCTTCAATAAATCATCCATTTTTTTCTAAAACTGTATCCATTTTTTTCTGTACATGTATGTGTAGCTATTTCCGTCCCTTTCGGATGAGTCCTAAATGCTTAGTCTTCTCTCTCTTTGTGTTAGTGTATTAGGAAAGAGATACATATCCTAAACCCAAATTCACAGTAACAACCTTTTAGTCTGTATACCTGCCGTACTGCGTCACACATACTCCACGCGACCTGGGGCTATTCAGTGCCGAAGTAGATAGCCAATGTGAGCTGGCTCGCTCCGTGTCTCAGCGTAATGCAACGAGCAATGACACCCTTCTAGAAGCAGTGTGTTACCCAGATCACATGATTTGTTTTGCTGCATAGACTTTTTTTTTCTTTTGCACTCGCTCCACAAGCCATAACAGAGAACAGTGTGTAACACACGTCGCCAGTGTATGGCGGCAGACGTGACCGCGCCGCTACAGACACTGCGCCTGGCGTGGTGACAAAGTCGCCCGGTTGTCTCACAGACATTATGGATGCTTCCTGTGCATACCGGCAGCACTACGCGTTATATCCCTGTAGCCGCAGAGGGGAAGCAGCCAACAGTGTGAGAACGTCTCCAGCCGGGCTCAGGAATTACCAGCCTGCTTGTATTTCAGTTCCTTCAGAAAAAGTCGACATCTTTATTGGTCGCTGCTCGATTGCTCAAGATGTTGTGTTGTTGTTGTTTTCAGTCCTGAGACTGGTTTGATGCAGCTCTCCATGCTACTCTATCCTGTGCAAGCTTCTCCATCTCCCAGTACCTACTGCAGCCTATATCCTTCTGAATCTGCTTAGTCTATTCATCTCGTGGTCTCCCCGTGCGATTTTTACCCTGCACGCTGCCCTCCAGTACTAAATTGGTGATCCCTTGATGCCTCAGAACATGTCCTACTAACCGATCCCTTCTTCTGGTCAAGTTGTGCCACACGCTTCTCTTCCCCCTAATTCTATTCAATACCTCCTCATTAGTTATGTGATCTACCCATCTAATCTTCAGCTTTCTTCTGTAGCACCATATTTCGAAAGCTTCTATTCTCTTCTTGTCCAAACTATTTACCGTCCACGTTTCACTTCCATACATGGCTACACTCCATACAAATACGTTCAGAAAAGACTTCGTAACACTTAAATCTAAACTCGATTTTAACAAATTTCTCTTCTTCAGAAATGCTTTCCTTCCCATTGCCAGTCTACATTTTATATCCTCTCTACTTCGACCATCATCAGTTACTTTGCTCCCCAAATAGCAAAACTCCTTTACTACTTTAAGTGTCTCATTTCCTAATCTAATTCCCTCAGCATCACCCGACTTTATTCGACTACATTCCATTATGCTCGTTTTACTTTTGTTGATGTTCATCTTATATCCTCCTTTCAAGACACTGTCCATTCCGTTCAACTGCTTTTCCAAGTCCTTTGCTGTCTCTGACAGACTTACAATATCATCGGCGAACCTCAAAGTTTTTATTTCTTCTCAATGGATTTTAGTACCTGTTCCGAATTTTTATTTTGTTTCCTTTACTGCTTGCTCAATATACAGATTGAATAGAATGGGGGATAGGCTACAGCCCTGTCTCACTCCCTTCCCAACCACTGCTTCCCTTTCATGTCCTTCGACTCTTATTACTGCCATCTGGTTTCTGTACAACTTGTAAATAGCTTTTCGCTCCCTGTGTTTTACCGCTGCCACTTTCAGAATTTCAAAGAGACTATTTCAGTCAACATTGTCAAAAGCTTTATCTAAGTTTACAAATGTTAGAAACGTGGGTTTGCCTTTCCTTAGTCTATTTTCTAAGATACATCGTCGGGTTAGTATTGCCTCACGTGTTTCAACATTTCTACGGAATCCAAACTGATCTTCCCGGACGTCGGCTTCTACCAGTTTTTCCATTCGTCTGTAAAGAATTCGTGTTAGTATTTTGCAGCCGTGGCTTATTACACTGATAGTTCGGTAATTTTCACATCTGTCGACACCTGCTCAAATAGAGCAGCCAAAATACGCTGATTTTCCAAAAATAATCCCACCCCCTGAGCCGTTATGTAGTACATTGATTACGTCCAAGGATTATAATTTCTCCAACTCAGAAAATTAACTTATTTTAGAATATACTTTACACCATTTGCGCTTTCCATGCATAACCTATTTTTGTTTCTGGAAGCTCAAGCATCCGCTTGAGTTAAGCTACAGTGTCGGCATGGATAGAGAATTAGAGTTAAATTATTATTTGTTTTCGTAATTACCTGAAATCGGCAGTGTTTCAAGAGACGTTTTTAAATATAATGTACATTCTTCTATTGGAAAACTTTATTTGCCAAGATTACAAGAACAACAATAACGATTGCTCGTTTAGACCAGTTACATGACCTTCAGATCTGGAAATACATAGAAGGCTACAAGCCAATATCCATAATATAAAGAATCGACAAGATTAATGGTTCCATAATAGTTCTAAGGGTACTAAACACATAACAGAAAGCAGTGTTCCACCGGTTATAGAAGCGAAATGAGTAAAACATACGGAACCAATCTATCGTCATCGATAAGAAGTAACGTACAATGAGATTTTTAGAATACGCATACCTCAGAATTTGTAGTTGCAACATATATTCGCTATGCACCATTGCACTGTACTTTGTAACAGACATATCATAATGATAAAAGGCAACATAAGGTACCATCTTGTTTGTTCAGTTGGAATTCTACCAAAAAAGGAAAAATAAAACTTTTCTTGGTGGCTTTTGTAAATTACATATTGTTATACACACACAAAATAAGGCACACAGCTTTATAGCAATACGTTCATGTCCATTAACTGATAAGTCAAAATTTATCTCACACCAATCATGTAGACGTCGTATTACGAATCTAATGCTTAGTATAAGATTTATGGGAGTTCCTTGGCAGATCCTAAGTCCCTACCATATATATCTCTCTGGCAGAGTTTTTGGTCTGTAACGTAAAAGTTTGCTTTAGATATATATATATATATCTTAGTGCTTAATGTTGTAACCTTATCTGTATAATATAACTTATTTGTGATATCTGCAGTGTGGTGAAAAAGATATCATTAGGTATCCAAAGGAGAAACCTCTTCATATTATTTTTATTTCATGCTTAATATCTTCATGTATATCACGAACTTTTGACCAATTACGACGATACGCCAGGTACTATACATGCTCGTAATGTTACGCTTCCTAGCACATACACATCCCTTTGAGCATGGGACATGGTACATGCTACATTAATTTCGGTTATAACACAATGTAGCCAGTCCAGCTAAGTGTCAAGTGCTTCATTAGCAGGGGTATAACGTAGGCATCGAAATACGTATCACGTATTTCACTAATAGAAACTTTGCAACTCATAGTTTTTTAGCTACAAGTTATGTTCCTTAGCTGTTCTACAGCCTTAATCTTCAGTGAATATTATATTTCCGATAAAAGCCGACATATTATTGTGCACTGATAACAAGGTATTAGCGTAGACATCGGGCTATGTGGTGCATACTTCATAATACAACTTCCTCAAATACGATCTTCTCAGGTTCAAGATCGGTATGTTTTACCCGAGTTTATATTACGGCATGAAATTGTGAACATGATTGTGAAAAAGTTATGAATATTGGCCTGTAGCCTTCTGTGTACTTTCAGATCTGGTTTAAATAGTTTAAACTAGTAGTCGTTGTATTCTTCCTTAAGATCTTCACAAATAAAAAGGTTTCCGAAAGAGGACTGCAGAGCAATTATGTTTATTTTTATATTATTTTTAATTTTTTGGAAATTTTTAAGTATAACTTATTTACATACTGCAGTATACAATATATCCTACAATATGGAATAAGTGACCGTTTATTCGTAATCGCAACTATACGGCGATATAATTTTTTCGACGTAGGTTTAGATCTACATTTATTAACGACTTACAGTTTTACACTCAGAAGACAAATACAGGACGAGGAAGAGACTGAAGAAGAAGAACAGGAACGTGATAACCAAGACGATACAATTCCAATGAGAAAGCCCCATAGAACACCTGTGCCATCACCAACAGCAAAGAAGTCTTATGGATCTACAAGGATTGGACCGTAATATGGAAACAACAACTACACAACACTTTATTATTGCTATTGCTACTGACATCCAGAACCGCTTCCAGTCGTCTCGCAATGGGTAAATTCAGTCCCTGTACGATTTTCGAGTAAACATTAACCAGTCTTCTTGGAAAATAGTGACAAATTTAGATAACAATACTGTAGGGGGATGGCAATCACACACCGATCTGTCAAAAGTACACCTACATCTACATCTACATCTACATTTATACTCCGCAAGCCACCCAACGTGTGTGGCGGAGGGCACTTAACGTGCCACTGTCATTACCTCCCTTTTCTGTTCCAGTCGCGAATGGTTCGCGGGAAGAACGACTGTCTGAAAGCCTCCGTGCGTGCTCGAATCTCTCTAATTTTACATTCGTGATCTCCTCGGGAGGTATAAATAGGGGGAAGCCATATATACGATACCTCATCCAGAAACGCACCGTCTCGAAACCTGGCGAGCAAGCTACACTGCGATGCAGAGCGCCTCTCTTGCAGAGTCTGCCACTCGAGTTTGCTAAACATCTCCGTAACGCTATCACGGTTACCAAATAACCCTGTGACGAAACGCGCCGCTCTTCTTTGGATCTTCTCTATATTCTCCGACAACCCGATCTGGTACGGATCCCACACTGATGAGCAATACTCAAATATAGGTCGAACGAGTGTTCTGTAAGCCACCTCCTTTGTTGATGGACTACATTTTCAAAGGACTCTCCCAATTAATCTTAATCTGGTACCCGCCTTACCAACAATTAATTTTATATGATCATTCCACTTCAAATCGTTCCGTACTCATACTCCCAGATATTTTACAGAAGTAACTGCTACCAGTGTTTGTTCCGCTATCGTATAATCATACAATAAAGGATCCTTCTTTCTATGTATTCGCAATGCATTACATTTGTCTATGTTAAGGGTCAGTTGCCACTCCCTGCATTTCGCTACAATTTTCTAATGCTGCAACTTCTCTGTATACTACAGCATCATCCGCGAAAAGCCACATGGAACTTCCGACACTATCTACTAGGTTATTTATATATATATATAGTGAAAAGCAATGATCCCATAACACTCCCCTGTGGCACGCCAGAGGTAACTTTAACGTCTGTAGACGTCTCTCCATTGATAACAACATGCTGTGTTCTGTTTGCTAAAAACTCTTCAATCTAACCACATAGCGGGTCTGATATTCCGTAGGCTCTTACTTTGTTTATCAGGCGCCAGTGCGGAACTGTATCGAACGCCTTCCGGAAGTCAAGGAAAATACCATCTACCTGGTAGCCTGTATCTAATATTTTCTGGGTCTCATGAACAAATAAATCAAGTAGACCACAAAGGCTCAATAATATTGAGACCAGGTGGCTAGGGGAGACGTGAAAATTTATGCTCATGCTGACACAATTCCTGGGCGCATGCGAAACGTGTGAACGATGGGTCTGTCGACACAGCATCACTACTGGGGAGCAAACACTGACCTTGTTACGGTACGGTTTTTCCCAAAACTGCTCTATAACCTACAGGGAGACTCCCTGTTCTGCGCTCATAGACAGCACACCGCGCCTAGTACACGCGACGCTCGGGAACCACAGCACAGCTACTGGGCTTATAGCAGTCCGAAACCGGTCGTGTAAAAAAAAAGTAATTTACAACTGAAGCGATATTTTCAACCGCTGCTACTGGATGATACAAGACGATGATGTTGACTGGGTTAGCTGAGGTCTCGAACTGGACAGAGCTCTTGCTAGCTCCAAACTATATTGACCTCAGTGTGAGGGCGGTCCTGTACTGGAGGCGTGGTCTTCAGGGGCGCCTTCCATACGTCGTTGAGGACTGCCGCACGCCCTCGCTAATGTCTGTGGTATCGATTTGCGTTGCCAACTTCGGTCTGGCAATGCGATCTCTGTGATACTACATAAATGGTCTTCTGTTTGGCCAGTAGCTCCATTGTATAGATGGAGGTTTCAGGTAGCACCACAGTCATTTGACAGGTGTCAATATAAGGGCTTAAGGAAGTGTATCATACTTCCTCTATTGTTGGAGAACCAAGTTTTTTTCTCTTTTTTTCTTTTTTTGCTCTAGTTGGTAAATAATGTCCTAATGTCCTTCTTGTTTTCTATAAATGTCTAACGAAAACTATTGAACAGGGGCTATATTAAAGTAGACGCCAAATGGATACCGAAAGCAAGGTAGTTTCAGGAGCTTTCACACTTCTCGTAACTTCTTACTTGAAGAAGGGTTTTACTGTGAGGTCCCTCCTTTTGGAGGAGGAAACAGGAAGGACATTAGGACATTATTTACCAACTAGAGCAAAAAAAAAAAAGCATGGGTCTCCAACAATAGAGAAAGTAGGACACACTTTCTTAAGCCCTTACATTGGCACACTGTTGTGTGTTCACACGAATCAGCCTACGGTAGTAGAGGAAGGCGTAAATACCAAAAGTAGGGACGAAATTCCACAAATGGGAGCGTTCTGTGAGCCAGAAATCTGGTGCGGAGGCATAGGGTAGATGTGGGGGACGGCGAGGCGTAGGGTGCGTTTGCGCAGTCTCGTAGGGCTGCGTTATCAGGACACGCACGGGCCATTAACCCTTCAGCATGCACGGTCAGCTACCCGACCTGTCCAAGTGTACGCACTGTGCTTTAGCCAACCCCTGGGACTGAAATGTGTGATGTGCCACGATGATTAATTTTTTTCCGTATTTTCCCTAAATCTCTTCAGATGGAGATTTCTTCCCCCATCAACTTCTTCCTATTCAGTTAATCATCTGCCTGGAACACCACCGCTTCATTCCGTTCGTAATTTTCAGTGGTTTATAAATAACGCTTTGCCTGCAGTTTATGTATACTTTGGCACTACTGAAGTTTATTTAGGATTTTTCTGTTGATCGTGAACAGGCGAGCAACATGGAAAGAGTTAACACAAGCATGTACACAGGAGACAACACGCAATGTGAAAGTGAATGGGAAGATATCAGAGAACTTCAAGGTGAAGAGTGGAGTGCGATATGGCGACTGCCTCTCACCCTTCCTGTTTGATCTGGTTCTTCAAATGGCTCTGAGCACTTTGGGACTTAACATCTATGGTCATCAGTCCCCTAGAACTTATAACTACTTAAACCAAACTAGTCTAAGGACATCACACAACACCCAGTCATCACAAGGCAGAAAAAATCCCTGACCCCGCCGGGAATCGAACCCGAGAACCCGGGCGCAATCTGGTTCTTCAAAGAGAGAAACGTAAGGAGCCTGGAGACAGAATACAGCTGGGTGAAAGGACCACACCGTGAACCGAGTGGATGATGTAGTTTTAATAGCACAGAATGAGCATGATGGCAGAGATCCTTTGACGTGGATAGTGAAATTTTTGAAAGGTAAAAGAGTTAAAATATCTCGAGGCAGTACACGGTAAATGGAAAGAGATAGTCCAGGAAACAAGGCAAGAATCTAGCTAGGTAATTGGACAACGTTTGCACTCGGAAAGCTGCTGAAATTCAGGCTTCCATCGAGATCCACAAAGATATACAGAGTAGAGATTCAGAAAAGACAGAATGAAAACTCCCGACATTTGAGAGTGCTGATGTGAGACAGTGTTTTGAACAGTGAAGAATGAAGACGAGTGGAGAAAAAGGAAAAACCGCTAATTGCAGGAGTTGTATATACCAATGGTCATTAAAGAAAGGGGACTGACGGAATGCGTTGAGAAGTCAAGATCACTGGGCAAGAGGTGGGAGAAGACGTCAGAGTCTGAGATGAATTGACTGTATCAGAAAGGATATGAGTACGATGGAACTACGTAGCTGGAGAATACGTGACAGAATTAAATGAAGGAGGCTGAATGGCGAGGGCAAAGATCGACTGTGGTTTGAGTGGCCAGCCTAGCAAGTACGTCACACTTTCTAAGCATGTATGTAACCTGTAAAAATTATACAGGGTGAGTCACCTAACGTTACCACTGGATACATTTCGCAAACCACATCAAATACTGACGAACCGATTCCACAGACCGAGCGTCAGGAGAGGGGCTAGTGTAATTGTTTAATACAAACCATACAAAAAAGCACGGAGGTATGTTTTTTAACACAAACCTACGTTTTTTTAAAATGGAACCACGTTAGTTTTGTTAGCACATCTGAACGTATAAACAAATACGTAATCAGTGCCGTTTGTTGCATTGTAAAATGTTAATTACATCCGGAGATATTGTAACCTAAAGTTGACGCTTGAGTACCACTCCTCCGCTGTTAGATCGTGTGTATCGGAGAGCACTGCAACGTACATCGCGTTTCTACAGAATGATCTGCCAACGTTGCTCGAAAATGTCCCACTGGAAACGCGTCGACATATGTGGTACCAGCATGATGGTGCACCTGCACATTCCGCAATTAACATTAGGCTGACCCTTGACAGGATGTTCGACGGGCGTTTCATAGGACGTGGAGGACGCATAAATTGGCCAGCCCGTTCTCCTGATCTTACACCTCTGGACTTCTTTCTGTGGGGTACGTTAAAGGAGAATTTGTACCGTGATGTGCCTACAACCACAGAGTATATGAAACAACGTATTGTGGCAGCCTGCGGAGACATTACACCAGATGTACTGCGGCGTGTACGACATTCATTAGGCCAGAGATTGCAATTGTGTGCAGCAAATGAAGGCCACCACACTGAACATCTATTTGCCTGACATGTCGGGACACACTCTATTCCACTCCGTAATTGAAAACGGAAACCACGTGTGTACGTGTACCTCACCCCTCATGGTAATGTACACGTGCGACAGTGAAGAAAAAAAAAACAATAAAAAGGTGTTAGCATGTGGACGTAATGGGCTGTTCCAGTCTCTTCTGTACCTAAGGTCCCTAACCGTTCCATTTGGATCCCTACGTAATTCGGTGCTCTCCGATACACAGGATCGAACAGCGAAGGAGTGGTACTAAAGCGTCAACTTTAGGTTACAATATCTCCAGATGTAATTAACATTTTACAATGCAACAAACGGCACTGATTACGTATTTGTTTATATGTTCAGATGTGCTAACAAAATTAACGTGGTTCCATTTAAAAAACGTAGATTTGTGTTAAAAAACATACTTCCGTGCATTTTTGTATGGTTTTTATTAAACAATTACACTAGCCCCTGTTCTCACGTTCGGTGTGTGGAATCGGTTCGTCAGCATTTGATGTGGTTTACGAAATATATCCAGCGGTAACGTTAGGTGACTCACCCTGTGTATTGTTTACTGGTCCATCTATAGGGTCGATAGCTGGAACTGCAACTGTGGGATAGTAGGTGTAGTTCGAGGAAAGTCCCACTGTGTTAGGGAGGCAAAAGTGCGCGAAAGGAGAAGATGAAAGGTGTGAAGAGAGTGCGTCCACTACAAAGCACTATAAATAAACTAAACTCTGTTCAAACAGGCCTCGAAAGGCCCGACCGCACCGTTCGACCGCCGTGTCATCCTCAGGCGATAGGCGTCACCGGATGCGGATAGAGATGGGTCTGTGGTCTGCACGCCATTCTCCTAACCGTTGTCAGCTTTTGTGACCAAAGCAAAGTACTCAAGTCTGATTAAAAATTAGTCGATTAGTTGACATTTGACGCATTGAAGTTGGTTTCCTCCAATCAGAGTGTCTACATCCAGCCCGAACTGTTCGCCGTTGCCAAATTGCCACAACAATGGTCAGTTCACTTCGAATTCCTTGTCTGGCTCTCTTTCTTGATCCAAAATCCAGGGTCTGACCCTGTTATTTTGTATATCGTCATACTATCTCACAAGGCGCGATTCGGCGTCATATGTTCAGTTACTATCATCAAGGAGATCGACCTACAGAAGATAAGCTCCATACGACATAGTATGTGGCCAAACTTTTAGAAGGCAGCACATCATTGTTACAGCTGGTTCTGTACAGGAATAAATAATATATCGTCGGTATCAACAAAAGGGGCTGTAGTGTAGTAGTGAACACGCAATTCTGGTGTGCGGAGGTTCATAGGTTCTAATCTGGTCTGGTGAAAATGTTTTTAATCTTTACCAACATTACTTTTACTATCATTTTTATTCAACTGCATGCTTTAAATGTATTTTTTTATTTTTAGTACTTACATAATTTTCATTACCTTATCGACTATCTTATTTTCACTTTCTATTATTCTTTCTTTCGTTTGGAAACTACCCACTGACAACCAGGACAGCTGGTGTTTTGGTATCAAGTCAGCTCTTGTGGAAAGTGTTAGGATAGTGAGATTCTGTCCAATGATGACATGGTTGGAGATCGTGACTGTTATTTGAAGATAAATGTTGATGGTGTCGAGACAGCAACCAGCCATAAAGTTGTGTTCTGTCTTGAGTTTGCTCGTGTAGGTCTTCTTTTAATAGCCGTGCACAGAGCGAGCATGATTACTAGCTACAGCCGGCCAATTGTGGCCGAGCGGTTCTGGGCGCTTCAGTCAGGAAGCGCGTGACCGCTACCGTCGCAGGTTCGAATACTACCGCGGGCATGGATATGTGTGACGTCCTTAGTTAGGTTTAAGTAGTTCTAAGTTCTAGGGGGCTGATGATCTCCCATACTGTTCAGAGCCATTTACTAGCTACGGCGTAGGTTGTTGAATGCCGTTTTACAGGACATACAGCGCACCACGAAGATGCGGTTAGCTTAGGACATGAGAGTAAATTCAGGGCTATGAAATGCTTTGTCTGCCGCAGTCAAGTCATTGGTCACGTAAATGAGCTGTGGACAGAGAATCTCGAGTCTCCTGACGGCAGACGCTTCTAACAGTCCCTCCATCTGTGAAGCCCCTTTTTTTGTCAGGAGCGGTTAGACATATGAAGTTACAATTGATACCGCACACTGAAGTCTGCAGCCCTCAGGTAATATGATAAGCCTCTAAGTCAGTGGGATCAAAATATACGGCCATTTGTGTCACATATTTTGACACTAGCAAATTCATTCATTAACACGTGGAGGGTCTTCCTCTTTCGTAAATTTGGCAGGAAGCAATGTTCCACAGTACAAGGAAACGAAAAAAAAAGTCGGAGAACTATTAATTTTTAGTTATATCACACGAAAAAAAAATTTCTTTCGTCATTTGTTACCCGACTTCAAACTTGAAATTAAAACATTCTCGAAAGTCTTAGAATCCATATGACCGATGTGTCTTGCAGGTATCAGTACCGACAACAGGCAAAACTCGTCGAATCATCGGATACGCAATGGATCCACCGTCTATATACGTAAAGTGTGCACGGAACCCTCAGTACGCGAATACCACTAGCATCTGGCCAACTTTTGCAAGACGCATACAATTACTATCATTGTCACATAAAAATGAGTGTCAATCATTAAACATTGGACTTCTTCATGTATAGGATCACAGCCTCAAAGGATCATCTAAATGCCGGCCGCGGTGGTCACGCGGTTCTAGGCGCTGAGTCCGGAAACGCGCGACTGCTACGATCGCAGGTTAGCATCCTGCCTCGGGCATGGATGTGTGTGATGTCCTTAGGTTAGTTAGGTTTAAGTAGTTCTAAGTTCTAGGGGACTGATGACCACAGCAGTTGAGTCCCATAGTGCTCAGAGCCATTTGAACCATTTTTTTGATCATCTAAATGATGGAACCATTTTAACAACCATAGACTGTAACATTTATTCCTTTGATGCGCTTGCAGATGAATTACACTACCGGCCAGTTTTGATCTTAGGCCATTTTTAAACACCAATATACCAAAAGTATAGTAAATTTCGTAATTTTGCGGAGACAAAGTTATCGCCAGAGATGACAGCAGTCTTGATATCACAGTCTCGTGTACATTCCATTAATCCTTATTAAACTTCTTACATAATGCACTTTGAGAACACTTACAACCATTACAGGCACAATCAAACATTCGTTATTGTTGCAAAGATACTGAGGGTCTTCTTACATACTTTTAAAAACTGTTTTACATGCCGTTTCTGAAAATAGTCTCTATGCACGTTGTTATTACACAAACATATCACCAGTATCACATAAGTAGTTTAAAAAACAGTTATAATACACAAGCATAATGACTAATGCATCTTACCTATTTATTGCCCAGGGTGTCTCAAAAGGTGCAGTACAACATTCATGTGTTATGATATCCAAACTACTTAAGATACTCGCACAGTATTTGTCTTATCTGACACACAATCTCACAATCCTTTTATGCTATTCAGTCACCTCTTGTGGCATGCTCAAGAACCTGTCTATATTCAAGCTCTATCCACCTTCAGCACACCATACACACATTTAAAAAAGTTTTGCATCACCCTGGTTCTCAGAACTTCTGAAGATAGGCGTTGACTATGGATATTGTATCACAAACACAGTCCATCTGACTGTTCAAAGATGTCACTAAACCCACCCAAAGACGTAAACAACAATGCATGAGCAGCGCCTATTAGGAGGAGTGGGTCGGACAACCGATCAGTTACAGTCTTTCCACCAGGAAGGATTTACAGGGCTCGTGTTGTCTGTAGTTCAACCGGTTAATATGGCGTTTCGATCGCATCCGCATTGTTACTTTGTGCCAGAAAGGGCTCTCAACAAGGGAAGTGTCCAGCCGTCTCAGGGTGAAGCTAAGCGATGTTGTTCGGACATGGAGGAGATACAGCGAGAGGGGAACTGTCCATGACATGTCTCACTCAGGCCGCCCAAGGGCTACTACTGCAGTGGATGGCCGCTACCTACGGATTATGGCTCGGAGGAACCCTGACAGCAACGCCACCATCTTGAACAATGCTTTTCGTGCGGCCACAAGACGTCGTGTTACGACTAAAACTGTGCGCAATAGGCTGCATGATGAGCAACTTTACTCTCGACGTCCATGGCGGGGTCCGTCTTTGCAACCACGACACCGTGCAGCGCGGTGCGTATGAGCCCAGCAACATGCCGAATGGACCGTTCAGGATTGGCACCACGTTCTCTTCACCGATGAGTGTCGCATATGCCTTCAACCAGACAATCGTCGGAGACGTGTTTGGAGGCAACCCGGCCAGGCTGAACGAATTAGACACACTGTCCAGCGAGTGCAGCAAGGTGGAGGTTCCCTGCTGTTTTGCGGTGGCATTTTGTAGGGCCGACGTACGCTGCTCGTGGTCATGGAAGGCGCCGTAACGGCTGTACGATACGTGAGTGCCATCCTCCGACCGATAGTGCAGCCATATCGGCAGCATATTAGCAAGGCATTCGTCTTCATGGACGACAATTCGCGCCCCCATCGTGCACATCTTGTGAATGACTTCCTTCAGGATAACGATATCACTCGGATAGAGTGGCCATAATGTTCTCCTTACGTGAGCCCTATCGAACATGCCTGGGATAGATTGAGAAGAACTTTTTATGGACGACGTGACCCACCAACCACTCTGAGGGATGTACGCCGAAGAGCGTTGAGGAGAGGGAAAATCTGGACCAACAATGTCTTGATAGAATGTCACGACGAATACAGGCATGTATCAATGCAAGAGGATGTGCTAGTGTGTATTAGAGGTATCTGAGTGTACAGCAGTCTGGACCACCACCTCTGAAGGTATCGCTGTATGTTAGTACAGCATGCAATGTGTGGTTTTCATGAGCAATAAAAAGGGCGGAAATGATGTTTATATTGATCTATATTCCAATTTTCCGTAGAGGTTCCGGAACTCTCAGAACCGAGGTGATGCTAAACTTTTTATGCATCAGCTGTGGCAATGGCAGCAACGATTGGTTCTTTACATCACTGATGTGGTTGTATTGCGTTTGGATGTTCCTTTGAACCTGTGGATCCGATTTCGTCTGAACAAACCACTCCACACGCTGAGCCATTTCTTGGACTATTTCCATTATCCTTCGAGTGCTATAACACATTGAAGGAAGTTGTAGTATACATTTTGAGACATCCTGTACTTGTGGTATTACATTACAAGCACTGAAAATGAGCCAGGGATAAAACTGGTCAGTAATGAAATTTAGACGGATATCGTATTAAAGTAATAAAACTGACAGCCAATAGTGGTTAAAATGGTTCCGTCATCAGACAAATAAGTATATGGTATATTTCATGCTTTGTGAACCAAAAGAAATAGTATATCATTTTTAACAAAAAGTCTCTCAGGAGTTCTTCTACCTTCTAGGGCTTGAAATGCAATACGTCTCGGTCACCAAAACAACTATTCCTTCATCACCCCTGAAACATGTTGAAAGAGCCCCAAGACCAGATCTGTTAAGATCAAGTATATTGTTGTATTCTAATCCATTGATGGTGTCCTCTTCAATAATTACTGTAGAATGACTTGTCCTCTAAACAGACTTTTGTCGTTATACTGAAGCAAATACCACTAAAGGGTATGTTCACTTTACTAAAATATAATTTTCCTCCTTAGATAATTGTCTTGAAGTTGTTCTCACTGCCTACTTTTCATTCATGATTATGTCCGCAGATTGCGATCTCTAAGAATATATTAGGATTCCAAGGTTCGAAAATCAAATGAATGACTAGCTATGAAATGAAAAAGTCTCGAATTTTAACCTTTTGTATTTTCAACACTTCAGAGATTAAATTGATGACACTTAAAATCCATTTGATCCCTTGAGCCATCAATTCCTACTAAGCATTTGTCCTTCCTCCAACATCACTAAACTGACTCTACTTCATTCCTGCCATTTCCCAACAAGAAGTAGTGCAAAGATTACATTTGAGTGAAAGAGGTTTAAACTATTTTCATCATTGTCAAAGACACCATTTTTTTAACTGACACATAATGTAGCAAAACTTAGTAAAAATTGAATATACAGATTTTTATGTTAAAGCCTCAAAATTATTATCAGGTATCTATCTGTTTTATATATAAAGCAAAATGTATATGTGTATGACCAGCATCTCCCCTGGTAGTTACTGGATCGATTTCAGTCAAGTTTGGCACAGAAACAGTAGGTCTCCTGGGTGTCAGCACTGTCGGTTTTATAATTTCCTCGTTCCAATAGGAGTGAAGATTAAGACCAAAACGTGTTTTTTCCATCACCTGACATATAGGCTGCTGTGCTCAATACGCTTGTAGTGTGTGAATATTATCGGCCTGCCAAATCAATTTGCTTTGCAGAGGAGCCTGTATGTCAGGGGCAATAATCTGTTTTCTGGTCCCTGACATGTAGGTTGACTTCTTGTGTTCAAGTAGTAGCACTCTGACTTACCGACCTACTTTGCATGGTGGCCTGTACGTCAGGGGACAATAAATGATTTTCATGCCCCAGATGTACCCAGTGTGACAGACATATTGTGGGAGAAGTCTCAGCTGTTTCATTGAACTGCATTGCACGGGCTATATGTGCTGACGAGCATCGCTGGAGCCAGGTTGAGGTGAACAGAGATGGACAGAATGAGAGGAGGGTTGGAAGGAAATGAACATGGCAAGATGGGTAGTGGGATAGTGGTCAGCTGTTAAGGGAAGGGACAGAGTCAAAAAGAGAGAGCAAAGGAGGAGAGAGAAAAAGCCTGGGGAGTAGGAGACAGAGGTGAACAGACAGAGGGAGGAAGAGGTGGATGCAGAAGGAGGAGGATGAAGTGTGTTTAATATACCAAGTGATCAAAAACTCAGTATAAATTTGAAAACTTAATAAACCACGGAATAATGTAGACAGAGAGGTAAAAATTGACACACATGCTTGGAATGAGATGGGGTTTTATTAGAACCGCCCCATATTGCTAGAGGCGTGAAAGATCTCCTGCGCTCGTGTGATGATCGTGCGCTCAGCCGCCACTTTCGTCATGCTTGGCCTTCCAGGTCCCCAGACCTCAGTCCGCACGATTATTGACTTTGGGGTTACCTGAAGTGTATCGTAATCGACCGACATCTCTAGGGGTGCCGAAAGACAACATTCGGCGCCAATGCCTCACCATAACTCCGGACACGCTTTACAGTGCTGATGACTCTGAGCACTATGGCACTTAACATCGGAGGTCATTAGTCCCCTAGAACTTAGAACTACTTAAACCTAACTAACCTAAGGACATCACACACATCCATGCCTGAGGCAGTCGTGCAGTTCCGGACTGAAGCGCATAGAACCGCTCGGCCACCGTGGCCGGCTTTACAGTGCTGTTCACAACATTATTCCTCGACTACAGCTATTGTTGAGGAATGATGGTGGACATATTGAGCATTTCCTGTAAAGAACATCATCTTTGCTTTGTCTTACTTTGTTACGCTAATTGTTGCTATTCTGATCAGATAAAGCGCCATATGTCGGACATTTTTTGAACTTTTTTTTTTGTTCTAATAAAACCCCATGTAATTCCTAGCAATTTGTACCTCTCTATCTACATTATTCCGTGATTTACACAGTTTTTAAATTTATACTGACTTTTTGATGACCCGGTATGTGTTGAATGCATACATGGTTGAAGCCTCAGGGGAAAGGCTAGCAATTACATAAAACATAAATGACTAAGCATGAACTAATGAATTTTAGAGACCATTTTTACACCACTTACAAATGCAGTGCTCGATGCCCATAGGTATCGAAGGATTCAGAATGTGTATCAGGTATGATTACATCACAGGGAGGAAGCGACAAGAAACGTTGTAGTGATTTAAAAAAATCTTGTAATGGGGTTCTCTCGAATATCATAATGCCACAGTAAACAAATATTTGTATTGCTAACAGCTTAGTAACATGTTATTCACCACAGAATTGGACTTTCAGTAATTTGTAGAACAGCTAGGAAAGTATTAAAAATATGCAGTGACATTAACCCTGCAGTGTTTCGGGCGGCAGCAGCGTTCGTCAAAGGCAGACCTCTTACGGCGGAATTAACATTCGGAACGGCATCCGCCGCTGCACTCGGCCGCAGCTTGACCTCGGACTGTCGCGGGTGCACGGTGACATTAGTCGCGCGGCGGGCTCTTGCGGAGCACTTGTGGGAACTGACAGAATGCCTGCTGCCCGCCTGCGACTTCTCGCCCACCCAACACCCTCTTTCTCTGCAGCGGACGTCCGCCACAAAACCACAATTAATTTCGCCCCTTGAGAGAATGCAGAGCAGACGGGTAACTAACGGCCCCTCCGTCCTCTCCCCCCCCCCTCTCTCTCCTTTCCCCCGCTTCTCTCTCTCTCTCTCTCTCTCTCTCTCTCTCTCTCTCTCTCTCTCCCCTCCCTTTATTGTTCTCTCTGCCTCCGGCTGGTGCGCAGCACTTTTACCGCTGGCCTTGGCGAACTCGTTGCGAAAAGTCGCTCCCACGGGAATTGGTGGCACTTGTTTCGGGAAGAAAGAAACAAAAAAAAAAAAAAATGAGCGGCATAAAAGACGAAGGGAATGCAAAAGTAATAAACGGGAAACGTCAAGGGACTTCTGTGTAACCTCGTTAATATGTTTTCCTACGCATTTCTTCTTATTTGACTCCACTTCCCTCTTACAGTGTTACATTTGAGGTGACGCTCTGTGCTAATATATCTTACTGTACTTACAGCAGTCACTCCTGATAGTGCAGTTGCTATAGAACTGGAGTCTTATTGGGAAGGAATGGACTTCAGAGACCCGTCTAGGTCTGCTGATTTAGGTTTTCCGAGACGAATCAGTATGGGGTTCCGGAATTACCCACTACCTACTTGCCATATAGTGAAACTGAAAAAAGATATTTAATTTACAATCACGACGCACTATCGGTAGTAAACAAAAGCCATCGATAAATCTGAACTCTCAATATATCGATAGCACTATTGGCTATCGCCTACACTCCTTTAGTCAAGTCAGACTACTGTCTATTGTTGGCCTTACGTGAGCTCATTTGTTGTTTTGGTAATCAGTTCATTTCTTAATTGCAGTTCAATTTAGTGTAAGTGCTGCCAATTACTGTTTTTGTGCTATGTGCTGTTGTTGTTTTCGGTCCTGAGACTGGTTTGATGCAGCTCTCCATGCTACTCTATACTGTGGAAGCATCATCTCCCAGTACTTACTGCAACCTACACCCTTCTGAATCTGCTTAGTGTATTCATCTCTTGGTCCCTTCTTTCTGTCAAGTTGTGCCACAAACTCCTCTTCTCCCCAATTCTGTTCAATACCTCCTCATTAATTATGTGATCTACCCATCTAATCTTCAGCATTCTTCTGTAGCACCACATTTCGAAAGCTTCTATTCTCTTCTTGTCCAAACTAGTTATCGTCCATGTTTCACTTCCATACAAGGCTACACTCCATACAAATACTTTCAGAAACGACTTCCTGACACTAAAATCTATACTCGATGTTAACAAATTTCTCTTCTTCAGAAACGCTTTCCTGGCCATTACCAATCTACATTTTATGTCCTCTCTACTTCGATCATCATCAGTTATTTTGTTCCCAAAATAGGAAAACTCCTTTACTACTTTAAGTGTCTCATTTCCTAATCTAATTCCCTCAGCATCACCCTACTTAATTCGACTACATTCCATTATCCTTGTTTTGCTTTTGTTGGTGTTCATCTTATATCCTCCTTTCAAGACACTGTCCATTCCGTTCAACTGCTCTTCCAAGTCCTTTGCTGTTCCTGACAGAATTACAATGTCATCGGCGAACCTCTTAGTTTTTATTTCTTCTCCATGAATTTTAATACCTACTCCGAATTTTTCTTTTGTTTCCTTTACTGCTTGTTCAACATACAGATTGAATAACATCGGGGAGAGGCTACAACCCTGTCTCACTCCCTTCCCAACCACTGCTTCCCTTTCATGCCCCTCGACTCTTATAACTGCCATCTGGTTTCTATGGCACGTAAAAAACATGTACGCACTAACATAATAGCCTAATAAGCTATCTACTGCAGTTTCATGTTAGTGCTGGAGCTGCTATTTGGAGACTGGTAGAATACTGGGGTGCAGTATTTCAGTATCTCACAGGGCAGCGGAGCAACAGCCTAAACATAATTTAATTAAAATCAGTCCATAAAAATATACTTAGATTTGCCTGTTTTGCACGAAAATCTCTTCCATCAACAAAAAATGTCACCCAAACGTCGATGTTAGCATTTCTTTGAAAACTTTACACAGAATTCTATCATTAGTAGCCCAAACGGCAAAATCATATTGCCAAATAAAGAAATATTAGCAGACATCCTGTTTTCTTTCGATAACGCACACATTTTCGATTTCAGAAACTTTCTTGCTTTCAACAACCTTTTTACAACATCACTTCCGTGGTATCAAAAGATAATTTAATTCAGTCAGCACTGAATGTATTTATTCCTATGAGGAGATATATTAGCAGCTGGGAATTTTTTTATGGTCTCCGGCAACAAATTGCCAAAATCAGCCATATAGAAAGGTCGCTCTTTTCTACATTGAAGTCTTAAAAATTTCGTATCTTGTTCACTTTCAATTTTTCCAAAGCATCAGAGTGAGCCATGTCAAAGACATTATCCACACTTCCCACATTCACTCTCTCTCTTTTTCCGAAGTACTACTCTTTTTTTTTCTCTATAACTTCCCATTCATTGTACAGATTGAGTAACGTCTAAATACAATGATCTGTTCTTCTAGTAACAATCCCTGATTTTTGCTGAAAAATGCAAACTTCCTGAACTGAGTACTGCACTTTGCACTGGTGCAAGATTTATAACTTTCACTTTACACAAAATAACGTACAAAATTTGGTTGACTGAAAGTAGTTTACCTCCAATAATTCGATTGGAAACAGAATCAACAAGACAGGCATTGACGTCTTATTATAACATTCGTAGCGAAAAGCGTGAGGAAGCTGATACCATTATCATCTAGCAAGAAAAATGGCTGACACCGAAATAAGTGTCCAAGGAATAGAAAAGCAACTGGAATCACTCAACAGAGGAAAGTCCACTGGACCTGACGGAATACCAATTCGATTCTACACAGAGTACGCGAAAGAAATTTCCCCCCTTCTCTAGAGGAACGAAAGGTTCCAAATGATTGGAAGAGAGCACAGGTAGTCCCAGTCCAAGAAGGGTCGTCGAGCAGATGCGCAAAACTATAGACCTATATCTCTGACCTCAATCTGTTGTAGACTTTTAGAACATGTTTTTTGCTCGAGTATCATGTCGTTTTTGGAAACCCAGAATCTACTCTGTAGGAATCAACATGGATTCAGAAAACAGGGATCGTGTGATACCCAACTCGCTTTATTTGTTCATGAGACCCAGAAAACATTAGATACAAGCTCCCAGGTAGATGCTATTTTCCTTGACTTTCGGAAGGCGTTCGATACAGTTCCGCACTGTCGCCTGATAAAGTAAGAGCCTACGGAATATCAGACCGGCTGTGTGGCTGGATTGAAGAGTTTTTAGCAAACAGAACACAGCTTGTTGGTATCAATGGAGAGACGTTAAAGTAACCTCTGGCGTGCCACAGGGGAGTGTTATGGGACCATTGCTTTTCACAATATATATAAATGACCTAGTAGATAGTGTCGGAAGTTCCATGTGGCTTTTGGCGGATGATGCTGTAGTATACATAGAAGTTGCAGCATTAGAAAATTGTAGCGAAATGCAGGGAGTGGCAACTGACCCTTAACATAGACAAATGTAATGTATTGTGAATACACAGAAAGAAGGATCCTTTATTGTATGATTATATGATAGCGGAACAAACACTGGTAGCAGTTACTTCTGTAAAGATCTGGGAGTATGCGTACGGAACGATTTGAAATGGAATGATCACATAAAATTAATTGTTGGTAAGGCGGGTACCAGGTTGAGATTCATTGGGAGAGTCCTTAGAAAATGTAGTCCATCAACAAAGGAGGTGGCTTACAAAACACTCGTTCGACCTATACTTGAGCGCGCACGGAGGCTTTCAGACAGTCGTTCTTCCCGGGAACCATACGCGACTGGAACAGAAAAGGGAGGCAATGACAGTGGCACGTAAAGTGCCCTCCGCCACACACCGTTGGGTGGCTTGAGGAGTATAAATGTAGATGTAGAACACGCTAGGAAAGTCAGTTTTTACCTGGAGTACAAACAGTTCTGAAACAACTCTTTAACAATCAATGTGTTTGTCTTCTTTACTGTGTTCCTCAAAAAGCTTCTTCTTGCGCGACAGATTTTGCGAAACAACGTAATAACATTGCAAAAATACGATCACTTTTCCATGGGAAGCAACCGACCACCATACGCAAACGGGCACGATAACCCTAAATATTCTCTGAATACGAAATCGTATAACCCAAACAGTTCACAAAAACGTGGTTGTGAAGTTTGTAACGTAACGTTTAGCTAATAACGTAGTAATTAATTATAACAAGATTTATTTTAACACGGAGTACTGGCTCTGAGCACTATGGGACGTAACTTCTGAGTTCATCAGTCCCCTAGCGCCTAGAACCGCTCGGCCACAGCGGCAGGCTAAAAGAAAGAGGAAATTCTTATCCCATGTCTGTTAGCTCTCCAAACTTACACTGTTTCAGCATTACAATATCAGCATTACAAACTTGAAACAGTGTTATTAATAATAGCCCGCATCTCGTGGTCGTGCGGTAGCGTTCTCGCTTCCCACGCACGGGTTCCCGGTTTCTATTCCCGGCGGGGTCAGGGATTTTCTCTGTCTCGTGATGGCTGGGTGTTGTGTGATGTCCGTAGGTTGGTTAGTTTTAAGTAGTTCTAAGTTCTAGGGGACTGATGACCATAGATGTTAAGTCTCATAGTGCTCAGAGCCATTTGAACTATTTTTTATTAATAATAACTGTAAACTAAAGCTTTATTTAATAATAATGAAAATGAGAGTCTGTGTAAGAAAATACACACGGAAACAGTCCAAACTTAATGGTCAGTGAGGGCCGTATTGTAGTGGTCCAACTGAGCTAAAATTTTGCACAAGTCTTTTTTTTTTATTGATTGGAACGAAATAGTGTGTGTGTGTGTGTGTGTGTGTGTGTGTGTGTGTGTGTGTGTGTGTGTGGCGGGGGGGGGGACTTGAAAAATAAGGGCTACCCACTGGTCATTGCTACTTTAATACGAAGCGTAGAGAATAACGAAATTTTGTTTATTATGAGTAACAAAGAAGAGCAGAAGAAATACAATTTTATTTGCACTCTGCAGCTATGTGTGTACTGATTTTTCACTTCTTGGCAGACTAAAACTGTATGCTGGACTTTGACTAGAACCTGGCACCTTTGTCTCTCCTATCAATTGCTCTACCATGCAACTACGACGCACGAGCCCCCCCCCCCCCCCCCCCCACAGCTCTATTTCCGGCAGCAGCACAACATCTACCTTCCTTGCACCACAGAGGTTTTCCTGTGGAAGTAGATTTGTGAGGCGCATCATGAATCGTCGTGACTGGCTAGTTCACTCTCTAACTACACTACCACAACAAAGGTCGAAAATTAATTATGACTGTAGTGTTGCTCACGGTGCTAAATACTGCATTTTCGGGCAACAACAAAGTTATATTATGTGCCAGGTGTCATTAGCGCAAAGTTAATAAAGTCATTTCGTGAAATAATGGATAAACTAAGCACTCATCTTTCCGTGTTTCCCACGCTGGACTCGTTATGAACTCATGGCTTAATCTTCGAAAATCTAGGTAGTGAGGATTCCAAGCTCGGATGCAAAGAGGCCTAGGTGTTATTCTGCGATATTCAAAAGTGTTATAGATGTGTTTCATAAACCATTCTTGAAGATTAAACTTTTACAAGTTAGGACAATGGTGATGCACAAAAAAGTAATCAGCACTCCGAATTTAAGTTTCACTTCTTTTGTTATTACTTTTGTTGCAGTATCATGTTAGTCGTTCAAAAACATCACTTCACACATAAAACATTCTTGAAAATATTTTCCTCGCTGTTAAAGTTCACATTTCATAAACTGACTACAATTTGCGTCTTTTTGACATGACGTTCTCTAATAAGCTCTTGCGCGCCCAAAAATCAGAGTTACAAGTACGTCAAAGATCATAGTGACAGGAAAAAGAATACACATAAGAATAATATCATTGCAATATATACATATCGATGTATCGAAGTACCTGTACATTAATGATTTCAAATCTGAAGGCTGTCACAGAAATACGTTAACTATTTTACAGAAACACAGTAGAATATTGCTGGTATCGAGAGGTTGAGGTGAGGTGCCATTACAACTCGGTAGAGCAAATAGCCGCCAAAGGCAAAGGTCACAGGTGCGAGTCTCGGTCGAGCAAGCACTTTTAATCTGCCGCGAACTTTCCACCATATTACATCACGACACCTGTCGACGGATTGTAATAAATCTCACTAAAAACGAACTGGATGGTGTTACACACAGCAAAAAAATTTTGCCGTACCTCGGTTCCGAGAGTTCAGGAACTTGTACAGAAAATTCGAATAGAGATCAATATAAACTTATCTCAGTCCTTTTTATTGCTCTGAAAACCACACATTGTATGTTATACTACCATACAGCGATACTTTCAGTGGTGGTGGTCCACACTGCTGTACACACCGGTACCTCTAATTTCCAGTAGCCCGTTCTCTTGTATTGATGCATGCCTGTATTCGCCGTGGCGTACTGTCCACAAGTTTAACAAGGCACTGGTGGTCGAAATTGCTCCACTTCTCAAAGGAGATTCGACGTAAATACCTCAGAGTAGTTGGTGGCTCACGTCGTCCATGAACAGCCTTCTTCAATCTATTCCAGCCATGTTCGAGGGGGTCCATGTCTGGAGAACATCGTGGCCACTCTGGTCGAGCGATGTCGTTAGCCTGAAGGAAATAATTCACAAAATGTGCAGATTGGGGCGCGAACTGTCGTCTATGAAGACGAATGCCTTGCCAGTATGCTGGCGATATGGCTGCACTATCGGTCGGAGGATGGCATTCACGTATCGTACAGCTGTTACGGCGCCTTCCATGACCACGAGCAGCGTACGTCGGCCCTACAAAATGCCACTGCAAAACAGCAGGGAACCTCCACCTTGCTGCACTCGCTGGACAGTGTGTCTAAGGCGTTCAGCCTAGCCGGGTTGCCTCCAAACACGTCTGCGACGATTGTCTGGTTGAAGGCATACGCGACACGCATCGGTGAAGAGAACGTGGTGCCAATCCTGAACGGTCCATTCGGCATGTTTCTGGGCCCATACGCACCGCGCTGCACGGTGTCGTGGATGTAAAGACGGACCCCGCCATGGACGTCGAGAGTAAAGTTGCTCATTATGCAGCCTATTGCGCACAGTTTTAGTCGTGACACGACGTCCTGTGGCTGCACGAAAATCATTGTTCAAGATGGTGGCGTTGCTCTCAGGGTTCCTCCGAGCCATAATCCGTAGGTACCAGTCATCCACTGCAGTAACAGCCCTCGGGCGGCCTGAGCGAGGCAGGTCATCGACAGTTCCTGTCTCCCTGTATCTCCTCCATGTCCGAACAGCTCCGTTTTGGTTCACTCCCAGATCCCTGCACACTTCCCTTGTTGAGAGTCCTTCCTGGCACAAAGTAACAATGCGGACGCGATCGAACAGCGGTTTTGTCCGTCTAGACATGGTTGAAGTACAGACAACACGAGCCCTTTACCTCCTTGCTGGTGGAATGATTGGAAATGATCAGCTATCGTACGGCCTCCGCCTAATAGGCACTGCTCATGCATTGTTCTTTTATCTTTTGGTGGGTTTAGTGACATCTCTGAACAGTATAGGGACTGTGATTTGTGATATAATATCCACAGGAGTTCTCTTCAGGATTTCTTGAACTGGGATGATGCAAAACTTATTTACATTATACATTATCATTCTTAGGGAAAGGCTTAAATTTTGTTCTCACGCGTGGAGTATTCCTTTCATTGATTTCATTTGTGCAAGCCTCGTCTCAGTTTCCTGAGGATGTGCGGAGGACATGAAGCAGGTGGTCCCCCACAAGTGTACACAAGCCCCACGGAGCAACATTCGATCTCATCAGAGGCGGCCACCCGGTCTATCAGAGAATACCAGTGACAGCTGTTAGTGGAGCACATGGCTGCCGGAGTAGGGGGACAAGAGCCATTTAAGGATATAATATAACAATACCCTTTCTACTTCCTGTATTTAGCACAACGTAACACCATAAGAGCATGACACACTGTTATCAGCATAGATATTCAGATTACAATAACCGCTTTCTAGCCGGTAGTGTAAGTAAAATGAAACAATAAAATGAAAAACTAAAACTGACAATATGTGGAATTCATAATTGGAGCCACAGGCGTTAGCCCACGTAATATAACAGTCAAAACTTAAAGCATAATTTTAAGTGAAATAAAATATTTATATATAAATGACTCAATGTAAAACAAAATCACTCTAGTAATGTGAACACACAGGCATGGCTAGTGAAATTATACCTCTACTGAATTTATACTGCAACTTCAAAAAAATCGAAAATCCATAAAAAAATTAATGGTTACAAGGATACAACCAATCCCTTGTCAAGGGGACTTTAAGAGTGAGAAAACTTCACAGCATCCAAACCAACATATCTTAGACAAATATAGAAAAAACAAAATCTTTCAGACAGCAATTTTAGCGTTCTTCAGCCTGAAAGGCCCAGTAGAATCATTGCCCTCTATTTCCTCTTACTTAAAATTTTGCTTGATTTTAAGGGAGTCGCTTTCTCATTAACATTGTGTCGTTGCACTACGGCCCTTCGAGAAAACGTAGGCGCCCAGCGGCAGCAACATGTAAGACAGACTCGGACACGACCCAGGCAAACAATTTGTACAAAACATGGAAAACACTAGTAAATTTTTAGCATAGCGTTGACTCTTGCGAAGCCGTCAACCTATTAGGAACTCTAATCGAAGATAGCAAACATTGAATTAACTGATTAGACGAACCAATTGTTTCCTTAAATTTTTGGTAGAGAGAGCCTATGCTACATCTGGTCAACAAAATTTGATAGAGGAATTTCATCGTCTTAAGGTGGTTTTTAAGCAGAATGTTTATATTCACCAATAAATAAATGGTTCAAATGGCTCTGAGCACTTTGCGACTAACCTAGTGAGGTCGTCAGTTGCCTAGAACTTAGAACTACTTAAACCTAAGTAACCTAACGACATCACACACATCCATAGCCGAGGCAGGATTCGAACCGCTCGGCCACTCCGGCCGGCTACCAATAAAACATTGTGATCTTCAGTACGGATCGGTAGGGAAACCATCGGATGATATTCGTAAATCTGTTGCTTTCCTACATTTTACTGGGAGCATATCTTCGAAAATTACAAGGAAATACACTCCTGGAAATTGAAAAAAGAACACCGTGAATTCATTGTCCCAGGAAGGGGAAACTTTATTGACACATTCCTGGGGTCAGATACATCACATGATCACACTGAAAGAACCACAGGCACATAGACACAGGCAACAGAGCATGCACAATGTCGGCACTAGTACAGTGTATATCCACCTTTCGCAGCAATGCAGGCTGCTATTCTCCCATGGAGACGATCGTAGAGATGCTGGATGTAGTCCTGTCGAACGGCTTGCCATGCCATTTCCACCTGGCGCCTCAGTTGGACCAGCGTTCGTGCTGGACGTGCAGACCGCATGAGACGACGCTTCATCCAGTCCCAAACATGCTCAATGGGGGACAGATCCGGAGATCTTGCTGGCCAGGGTAGTTGACTTACACCTTCTAGAGAACGTTGGGTGGCACTGGATACACGCGGACGTGCATTGTCCTGTTGGAACAGCAAGTTCCCTTGCCGGTCTAGGAATGGTAGAACGATGGGTTCGATGACGGTTTGGATGTACCGTGCACTATTCAGTGTCCCCTCGACGATCACCAGAGGTGTACGGCCAGTGTAGGAGATCGCTCCCCACACCATGATGCCGGGTGTTGGCCCTGTGTGCCTCGGTCGTATGCAGTCCTGATTGTGGCGCTCACATGCACGGCGCCAAACACGCACACGACCATCATTGGCACCAAGGCAGAAGCGACTCTCATCGCTGAAGACGACACGTCTCCATTCGTCCCTCCATTCACGCCTGTCGCGACACCACTGGAGGCGGGCTGCACGATGTTGGGGCGTGAGCGGAAGACGGCCTAACGGTTTGCGGGACCGTAGCCCAGCTTCATGGAGACGGTTGCGAATGGTCCTCGCCAATACCCCAGGAGCAACAGTGTCCCTAATTTGCTGGGAAGTGGCGGTGCGGTCACCTACGGCACTGCGTAGGATCCTACGGTCTTGGCGTGCATCCGTGCGTCGCTGCGGTCCGGTCCCAGGTCGACGGGCACGTGCACCTTCCGCCGACCACTGGCGACAACATCGATGTACTGTGGAGACCTCACGCCCCACGTGTTGAGCAATTCGGCGGTACGTCCACCCGGCCTCCCGCATGCCCACTATACGCCCTCGCTCAAAGTCCGTCAACCGCACATACGGTTCACGTCCACGCTGTCGCGGCATGCTACCAGTGTTAAAGACTGCGATGGAGCTCCGTATGCCACGGCAAACTGGCTGACACTGACGGCGGCGGTGCACAAATGCTGCGCAGCTAGCGCCATTCGACGGCCAACACCGCGGTTCCTGGTGTGTCCGCTGTGCCGTGCGTGTGATCATTGCTTGTACAGCCCTCTCGCAGTGTCCGGAGCAAGTATGGTGGGTCTGACACACCGGTGTCAATGTGTTCTTTTTTCCATTTCCAGGAGTGTATTATTAATAAGGATAAGGGGTTTCCATGAAGTCGGTTGTAGAATTGGGTTTTGTATCACAGTGGTCTTCATTTTGAGCAGCGGTTTCTTTCATTTAGTGTTCTGCTAGCGATATATCGTTTCGCCTATCTCTTCCACCGGTACATTACTAGTTCGTTTTCGCTTGAGCACAGCACAGCTGCTGCTCGCGCACGTGTGGTGGGCTGGCCGCCGTGTATAACGGAGCCGCCGACTCTGTTGAAAACTTAGTTCCAGGGTACTCACCTGAAGATGGTGGCTAGTTGGTCCACTAAAATATTGTGTCAAAAGGACTACACGATCCGGCTGTATACCTGAGAAGAATATCAACAGTCATTCCACTGGGAAAGTCTACGTTATCAAAGAGGTAATCGTGTTAGATACCTAATACCTAATCAGAGCGTGGAATGTCAGATCCCTTAATCGGGCTGGTAGGTCTAAAATTTAAAAAGGGAAATGGATAGGTTAAAGTTAGATATAGTGAAGTTCGGTGGCATGAGGAACAAGACTTTTGGTCAGGTGACTGCAGGGTTATAAACACAAAATCAAATAGGGGTAATGCAGGAGTAGAGTTAATAATGAATAGGAAAATAGGAATGCGGGTAAGCTACTACAAACAGCATAGTGAACGCATTATAGTGGCCAAGATAGATACGAAGCGCATACATACTACAGTAGTACAAGTTTATATGCCAACTAGCTCTGCAGATGACGAAGAAATTGAAGGAGTGTATGATCAAGTAAAAGAAATTATTCAGATAGTGAAGGGTGACGAAAATTTAATAGTCATGGGTGACTGGAATTCGAGTGTAGGAAAAGGGAGAGAAGGAAAAGTAGTAGGTGGATATGGATTGGGGCTAAGAAATGAAAGAGGAAGCCGCCTAGTAGAATTTTGCACAGAGCACAATCATAGCTAACACTTGGTTTAAGAAACATGAAAGAAGGTTGTGTACATGGGAGAACGCTGGAGACACTAAAAGGTATCAGATAGATTAAACAATGGTAAGACAGAGATTTATGAACCAGGTTTTAAATTTTAAGACATTTCCAGGGGCAGATGTGGACTCTGACCACAATCTATTGGTTATGACCTCTAGATTAAAACTGAAGAAACTGCAAAAAGGTGGGAATTTAAGGAGATGGGACATGGATAAACTAACAGAACCTGAGGTTGTACAGAGTTTCAGGGAGAGCATAAGGGAACAATTGACAGGAATGGGGGAAAGAAACACAGTAGAAGAAGAATGGGTAGCTCTGATGGATGAAGTAGTGAACGCAGCAGAGGATAAAGTAGGTAAAAAGACGAGGGCTGCTAGAAATCCTTGGGTAACAGAAGAAATATTGAATTTAATTGATGAAAGGAGAAAATATAAAAACACAGTAAATGAATCAGGCAAAAAGGAATACAAAGGTTTCAAAAATGAGATCGACAGGAAGTGCAAAATGGCGAAGCAGGGATGGCTTGAGGACAAATGTAAGGATGTAGAGGCTTATCTCACTAGGGGTAAGGTAGATACTGCCTAAAGGAAAAATTAAAGAGACCTTTGGAGAGAAGAGAACCACGTGTATGAATATCAAGAGCTCAGATGGAAACCCAGTTCTAAGCAAAGAGGGGAAAGCAGAAAAGTGGAAGGAGTATATAGTGGGTTTATACAAGGGCGATGTACTTGAGGACAACATTATGGAAATGGAAGAGGATGTAGATGAAGATGAAATGGGAGATACGATACTGCGTAAAGAGTTTGACAGAGCACTGAAAGACCTGAGTCGAAACAAGGCCCACGGAGTAGACAACATTCCATTGGAACTACTGACGGCCTTGGGAGAGCCAGTCCTGACAAAACTCTACCATCTGGTGAGAAAGATGTTTGAAACAGGCGAAATACCCTCAGACTTCAAGAAGAACATAATAATTCCAATCCGAAAGAAAGCAGGTGTTAACAGATGTGAAAATTACCGAACTAACAGTTTAATAAGTCACAGCTGTAAAATACTAACACGAATTCTTTACAGACGAATGGAAAAACTAGTAGAAGCCGACCTCGGGGAAGATCAGTTTGGATTCCGTAGAAACACTGGAACATGTGAGGCAATACTGACCCTACGACTTATCTCAGAAGAAAGATTAAGTAAAGGCAAACCTACGTTTCTAGCATTTGTAGACTTAGAGAAAGCTTTTGACAATGTTGACTGGAATACTCTCTTTCAAATTCTGAAGGTGGAAGGGGTAAAATATAGGGAGCAAAAGGCTATTTACAATTTGTATAGAAACCAGATGGCAGTAATAAGAGTCGAGGGACATGAAAGGGAAGTGGTCAGGAAGGGAGTAAGACAGGGTTGTGACTTCTCCCCGATGTTATTCAATCTGTATATTGAGCAAGCAGTAAAGGAAACAAAAGAAAAATTCGGAGTAGGTATTAAAATCCACGGAGAAGAAATAAAAACTTTGAGGTTCGGCGATGACATTGTAATTCTGTCAGAGATGTCAAAGGACTTGGAAGAGGAGTTGAATGGAATGTAATGGACAGTATCTTGAAAGGAGGATATAAGATGAACATCAACAAAAGCAAATCGAGGATAATGGAATGTATTCGAAATAAATCGGGTGATGCTGAGGGAATTAGATTAGGAAATGAGACACTTGAAGTAGTAAAGGAGTTTTGCTATTTGGGGAGCAAAGTAACTGATGATGGTCGAAGTAGAGAGGATATAAAATGTAGACTGGCAATGGCAAGGAAAGCGTTTCTGAAGAAGAGAAATTTGTTAACATCGAGTATTGCTTTAAGTGTCAGGAAGTCTTTTCTGAAAGTATTTGTATGGAGTGTAGCCATGTATGGAAGTGAATCATGGACGATAAATAGTTTGGACAAGAAGAGAATAGAAGCTTTCGAAATGTGGTGCAACAGAAGAATGCTGAAGATTAGATGGGTAGATCACATAACTAATGAGGAAGTATTGAATAGGATTGGGGAGAAGAGAAGTTTGTGGGACAACTTGACTAGAAGTAGGGATCGGTTGGTAGGACATGTTCTGAGGCATCAACGGATCACCAATTTGGTATTGGAGGGCAGCGTGGAGGGTAAAAATCGTAGAGGGAGACCAAGAGATGATTGCACTAAGCAGATTCAGAAGGATATAAGCTGCAGTAGGTACTGGGAAATGAAGAAGCTTGCACAGGATAGAGTCGCATGGAGAGCTGCATCAAACCAGTCTCAGGACTGAAGACTGCAACAACAGCAACAACAACATTAATTGTGAAAAATGCAGTAAAGGACATTTATAAAGATATATGTAATTTACGATAATGATATAACATCTGTAGACAGGGGACAGCGATAGCGATATAGATAGTCACACATAGGGCTTGTAGTAGAAGGTATGGTGGACTATGCGTCTATGGAGGGTGCGAAGAAAAATGATACAATGCTTTTATGAAAAGCTCCCAAAACTGTATGGACACTGATACCGAGCTATGAAAATGTCAATTCCTTTTACCACTGCAGTATGTAACGCCATCGTCAGCCAACTTTAGGAGCAAATAAACCGTACTGTGAAAGTGCCGCTAACAAGACTTTGTTACGGCCGACACGAACAGTGTTTTTATGCGAATGAACTTAGCTGACATTGATATTCGAGTGGTGGAACTGCTGTCTTTCGCGTTCTATCAAGCCGTGAAAGTGGAGACTTCAATGTGCATTATGTCTGACTTTCAATGACGTTACAGAAGTCTGATCCGAGAGAACAGGGTGGGCATTGTATACTGTGTGGGTCACGTAAAAGAACAATTCTATGATTTGTGTTTGTGGATACGACTACATGAATGAGATGAACGTTGTAGTCATGGATGAAACTGTCATGGACAGTGTACAAAGTGTACAAACGAACGCTGTCTCCGTAATGTGCTTTGCAAGAGGGGACATGTCAACCACAGTCGAATACCTGCCTCTTGTGGTTTGTTATTCGCCACCGGATTACTGATACAGCTGTGCAGAAACTTTGTTCGCGTTTCGCTGCAGAAGATTCACAACCGGAACTGCCTGTGTCCTGCTCACAACACCGTAACCCGCCGACTTCGTGTTGGCGAGCAAAACGATTCGTACGCAAAGAAAAGATAGCATATTTCGCCGAACGCTGTCCCGTGATCTGAAAACTTTCTTTCTCTATTAAAAGTTGTAGAATTATGGACTCTATTCAAATCATATTCGTTGATCCATTATGGACCGTGGGACAACGGCTAGCATGTACTTCTGGGTGCAATAATTTACCAACAGCCGTATGTATTGTAGTAATTTATTTTATGAACTTCTTATGTGCTACCAGTTTCGGCATTACATTGATGCCATCTTCAGGCCCCACACGTCATAGTGGTAAAATCACTGTACACGGAAGGCGCCACACTCAAGTCTGTGGCGCCTGACCACCAAGAGCTGTTGAATAACGATTTGATTCACGGAACCAGTTATATGGCTCCTTCCGTGTATAGCGTTTTTACGACTATGACGTGTGGGGGCTTGAAGATGGCATCAATGTAATGCCGAAACTGGTACCACATAAGAAGTGAAACTTTCTGGAAGATTAAAACTGTGTGCCGGACCGAGACTCGAACTCGGGACCTTTGCCTTTCGCGGGCAAGTGCTCTACCAATTGAACTACCTAAGCACGGCTCACGCCCCGTTCTCACAGTCAAAACTGTCAAAAGCTTCCTATAAGTCTACAAATGCTTCTAAGAGGAGTCGTAAGGTCAGTATGTATTGAACGCTTTGGTATTGCATTGCTACGAATCGTAGTATTCAGAGATTCTGGTTTCACTCAAAAGTGGATAGATGTGAATCCCCCTAAATTTTCATGTAAAAATAAATGGTTCAAATGGCTCTGAGCACTACGCATCTTAGGTCATA
The DNA here is from genome assembly GCF_023897955.1 of Schistocerca gregaria. Lineage (NCBI taxonomy): Eukaryota > Metazoa > Arthropoda > Insecta > Orthoptera > Acrididae > Schistocerca > Schistocerca gregaria. Next base: position 198,387,027 of record NC_064928.1, on the reverse strand, counting down.
AGACCCCTAGAACTTAGAACTACTTAAACCTAACTAACCTAGGGCCTCACACACATCCATTCCCGAGGCAGGATTCGAACCTGCGACCGTAGCGGTCATGCGGTTCCAGACTGAAGTGCCTAGAGCAGCACAGCCACACCGGCCGGCCGGGAGGATCCATCAAGGTATCCAGCATAGAAGGAACAGGAAAATTACAAAAGCGTACAAAGTCACAGGGATGCGCTACAATGAAAGAAACATTTCAAAACAGATATTACAATACAGTCGTAGTATCAGAAGCACTCTACGCAGCAGAAATCATCACAATCGGTGCATCAGGCATGACAGACAGAAAAAATAGAACGTAATATCGTTAGAAAATTTTATGGAGCACTACACAGAGCTGGTAAATAGATGAAGAGACCAACAAAAAGATTTAAACTAAGGCACAGACCCACACATTATCAGAAAACCTCTACATTATATGGACACCTACATAGAGCGAACAACAGAGATATAAACAGGATTTTTTTTGATGTAGTAAACAGCTCAATAAAACTGGTTTCAGGAAATACAAGAAGACCTATAACAAGCAGGAATGAATACGAAATTTAAAGGAAGGAAAAGGGAAAAGAAGAGAAAATATATACAGAGCAAAGGAAACAGGAACACAGTCCAAAAAGAAGAGACTCTCGAAAGAAGAAAGGAAGAAGGAAAAGATATGAAAAATCAGGGCAAAAATATGTAATAATAATAATACTAATAACTTAGTAATAAGATGCACTGTATGGCACCACCGCACCACTGATCTTTAATTTTCCTGAACCGAAAAATGTACCTAGGCATATTCGCAAGAATTCTTCAAATGCCTCACTTTTATGTTGCTGGATACATATAATGGTGTTCCTGATAGTTTCAAGCTGTGGTGTGTTTCACACGTTATTGTATCTCAGCAGAAGTTCCATCTCTCTGGACTCTCAAGCATAAATGTTTCATATAAGGCCCCATGTGTGGTATTTCCACACTTTGGCCATGACTCAGAAATGTAAAGCCGCACAAGCTTACGTCGGCCGCTACGTGCTTTCAGCCCCTGCTTAGTACCACAGCCGGGTGCTAAGCTGTCCGCGGCTGACAGCTTTTCTTTACACACAGATACGTACAAAGGGCCTTTTACCAAGCTTTGTCGACACTTCACTCACTGTTTTCATATCCATCTGGATGGACTGGGAACTCGCATCTAAGTGACACTGATCTCACATCTCTGTAAGACATGTTTTGCTGGAATTCACAGACACTCAAAGCCAAACGCAGGCGTTCAGACTGCTGAATCCTCCCACAGGTCAAACATTACGACAATAAGCTACAACAGTTTCCAGCAGTTGGATTCCAAACTTGCGGAAACAATTCCAAATGCAATACTGCCTTCTCACACCACACTCTTTGGTCCCCAAACTTCGCCATTTTCTTCGCCCTTCTATCCATGGTTTTTCCCTGGGTCTAATTCCGGTCTGGAAACCTACGATTGCTTGAATTTTTTATTTGAAAGCCACTCTCTTACAACTATTTGGCCGCGCGGGGTTAGCCAAGCGGTCTGGGGCGCTGCAGTCATGGACTGTGCGGCTGGTCCCGGCGGACGTTCGAGTCCTACCTCGGGCATGGGTGTGTGTGTGTTTGTCCTTAGGATAATTTAGGTTAAGTAGTGTGTAAGCTTAGGGGCTGATGACCTTAGTAGTGAAGTCCCATAAGACTTCACACACATTTGAACATGTTTTTGAGCAAATATTTGTTTTCTGTATTTATATTTCTTCCACATCCATTTCAACCCCTGCTTTGGTTTTCTTGGTCAAAAGAAACTACACTACACAATATGTAAATCAGTAAATCTACCTATGGATGTGTAACAGGGTCCTCCTCCTGGAGGTGTCTGAATCTTTTCTATACGAGTAAACACCGATAATCGAGCAAAATTTTCCCACTGCTCCCGCGATTTTGGATGCTGCCTTATGGCGCTGTGAGCATGTGACACGGTACCAAAACTATGTAAGCGGAGCAGATATGGATGGGAGATTACCCTAGCGAAGATAGGGCTGCAAGTGGAGAAATCCACTGAGATAAGCGACTCTGCTATAGAACAGATTATTATTATGCAGAGCCTGCGAACGAGTATCTCGAAAACTGCAAAGTTGTTGGAATGTTCACGTGCTACAGTCGTGAGCATCTACGGAAAGTGGTAGAAGAGCAGCGAAACTACCACAAGGTGCTGACTGGTCGGCCACCTACGAATCTTCACAGAATGTGACTCCAGAGGCTGGTCTCTTCTATAAAGTAGGATATATGGCGACCTGTGGCACTTCTGTCGAAAAATCACAATGAAGGTGGACGCACATGCGTTTCGGAGCACACCACTCAGCGCACATTATTGAACAAGGGGCTCCACAATATACAACCTTAAATTGTCCATATCTTGACCCAATTACGTCGTCAGTTACCATTGTAGTAGTCTCGTGAATATTGAGATTGGGCTGTGTATCACTGGAAACGTGTCACCTTGTCGGATGAATCAAAAATAGGGTTAAAGTGTTCAGCTGAAGAAGCAAAAAGTATGTTAAAATGTCATTCCCCAGGACTTTAGGCCTTTAGAAATAGCACCAACGTCCCCCACTTAAATTAAGCGAATTATAAATATACTGAAAAACAAGAGCTCATGTGGTGTTGATGGAGTCTCTAACAGAATTTTGGAGTATTATTCTAATTTAATAAGTGGAGTCCATAGCGATGTATGTATTGCTTCGCTGGCGCAGGGAATTTTTCCAGGCAGATTGAAATACGCAATTGTCAAACTTCTTCATAAGAAAGGAGACAAGAGGGACTTAAATAGTTATAGACCAATCTTACTGATAACTTTATTTTCTAAAATATTCAAAAAAGTTATGTATTCAGGAGTAGTCTCACATTTAAGTGAAAATAATTTACTCAGCATGTCACAGTTCGGTTTCCGGAAGCGTTACTCGACTGAGAATGCTATCTACACATTTACCCACCAAATGCGAGTAGTACAAATCCTAAATAACAAATTATCACCAGTTGGCATTTTTTGTGATCTCTCCAAGGCATTTGACTGTGTGGATCATGTCACTCTCTTACAAAAACTCAGTTTTATGGAATTGAAGGCTATTCACATAGCTGGATTGAATCATACTTAATGAACAGAAAGCAAAAAGTTGTGCTGAATTCACAAATAATGTTGGGAGCGTGGTAAATTGTAGTGAATGTGGAGTTATCACAAAGGGAGTCCCACAGGGTTCAATTTTAGGTCCTCTGCTGTTCCTTATTGATGTGAATGACCTTTCACTTAACGTTCAGCAAGCGGAACTAATACTTTTTGCAGATGACATGACTGTTATAATAAATCCCAATCCAGAAAGAGCAGCTGAAGGTATTGTTAAGGATGTCTTTCAATGAATTATTAAGTAGTTCTCAGAAAATGGACTCTCCCTTAATTTCGAAAAAAACTCACTATGTCCTGTTCTGTACACCTAATAGTCGTACCGGCAATTGATGTAGCATATGAACAGGGCTCAGTTAACAGGGTAGATTTCTCCAAATTTTTGGGTGTTCACATTGATGAAAACTTGAACTGGAAGAAGCATATTACTGAGCTTCTGTTCGTTACCTAGACTAGCGATTATACGAAGAGCAAAAGATCAGCCTCCTAACGTACTTTGCATATTTCCACTCAGTTATGTCTTATGGAATAGTTTTCTGGGGTAACTCACCACTTATACATAAAGTATTGATTGCACAAAAGAGAGTAGTGAGAATAATTAGTGGTGTTCACCCAGGGACGTTATGTAGGCACCTTTAGGCACCTTTTCAAGGAGTTAGGTATTTTAACTGCACCATCAGAGTACATATATTTGCTAATGAATTTCGTTACGAATAATCCATCTCAATTTGCGAAGAACAGTGATGTTCATACGGACATCACCAGAGGGTAAAATGACCTTTCCTATCCGTTATTGAAGCTGTCAGTTGCTCAAAGAGGAGTACATTATTCAGCAAAAAAAAAAAAAATCTTTGATCAATTGCCCAACAACGTGTCTAGTACGTAGCAGATCAAGTTTTAAATCTAACTTAAAATCATTTCTTTTGCACAACTCCTCCAAGTCCATGGACGAGTTTCTGTTCCAGAAATGGTAAAAAGAAAAAAAATGTACCTCTAAATGTAGTTGCATGTGTCGAACTAAAAATTTCAGTGATATTAATATTAGCGCTATTGGTGTGCGTAAATATATCTTGTGATCTGACTAGTTCCACATCATATCGATAAAATAGTCGGGACAATGATCTAAGAAACATGACCTAACTAAAACTAAACTAAAACTTAATACACCAGGTCGATGGTCGTCTCCACAAACGCAGTCATCCAGGCGAACGGTTATTATCCTATGATAGATATTCTCCTGCGTTTGCATGAGCCCTGGGATAGTAAACAGCTGCGAACCATGTGCATTCCTTCATGCTTAAAATCTTACCTGACGACGATGTCATCTTTCAGTAGAATAATTGTCCGTGGCTCGGAGACGGAGTCGTAGTACAGTGGTTCGAGGACCATTATCGTGAAATCACGCTAATGAGTTGGGAATCAAATTCGCACGCTGTGAATCCCATGGTTACCATCTGAGTCGCTATCGAATGCTATTGCCGTGTACACAGATCAGCAGCCAGTTATTTATGGGAATTGCATGACTTGTACGTAGACACTTGATGCCTCTTAGCTCTACAAATCTACCAACGAACTGGACAATCGATGATACGCAGAATCGACGATACATTGCTAAGATCGACCAACAAGCTATTAAGCAAATGGAGTAATGTTTTGGCTCGTCAGTGTACAGTTCTTTGTTCATTCGTCTTCTACAGGGTGGTCCATTGATAGCGACCGGCCCATATATCTCACGAAATAAGCGTCAAACAAAAAAAACTACAAAGAACGAAACTCGTCTATGGCGCTGCCATAGGTCAAACGGATATCAACTGCGTTTTCTAAAATAGGAATCCCCTTTTTTTATTACATATTCGTGTAGTACGTAAAGAAATACGAATGTTTTAGTTGGATCACCTTTTTTGGCTTTGTGATAGATGGCTCTGTAATAGTCACAAACGTATAACTACGTGGTATCATTTAATATTCCGCAAGTGCGGACGGTATTTGCTTCGTGATACATTAGCCGTGTCAAAATGGACTAATTGCGCAAAAGGTCGTGTTGATGTATGGCTAGTGTGATAAAAATGCCCAATGGTCATGTGCTATGTATGCTGCTCGGTATTCTGGACGACATCACCGAAATATCCGGACCATTCGTTGGATAGTTACGTTATTTAAGGGAACAGGAAGTGTTCAGCCACTTGTGAAATGTCAACCACGTCCTGAAACAAATGATGATAGCTAAGTATGTGTTTTATCTAGTGTCGTGGCACGTCAGTAGCAGACAAAGTGCGCGAGAATCGGGAATCTCAAAAACGTCGGTGTTGAGAATGCTACATCAACATCGATTGCACCCGTACCATATTTCTGTGCACCAGGAATTGTATGGTGACGACTTTGAACGTCATATACAGATCTGCCACTGGGCACAAGAGAAATTACGGGACGATGACAGATTTTTTGCACGCGTTCTATTTAGCGACGAAGCGTCATTCACCAACAGCGTCAACGTAAACCGGCCTAACAAGCACTATTGGGCAACGCAAAATCCACGATGGCTGCGAAAAGTGGAACATCAGCGATCTTGGCAGGTTAATGTATGGTGCGGCATTGTGGGAGGAACGATAATTGGCCCCCATTTTATTGATGGCAATCTAAATGGTGCAATGTATGCTGATTTCCTACGTAATGTTCTACCGATGTTACAAGATGTTTCACCGCATGACAGAATGGCGATGTACTTTCAAGACGATGGGTGTCCGGCACATAGCTCCCGTGCGGTTGAAGCGGTATTGAATAGCATATTTCATGACAGGTGGATTGGTCGTCGAAGCTTCTTACCATGGCCCGCACGTTCACCGGATCTGACGTCCCCGGATTTCTTTCTGTGGGGAAAGTTGAAGGATATTTGCTATCGTGATCCACCGACAACGCCTGACAACATGCGTCAGCGCATTGTCAATGCATGTGCGATCATTACGGAAGGCAAACTACTCGCTGTTGAGAGGAATGTCGTTACACGGATTGCCAAATGCATTGACGTTGACGGACATCATTTTGAGCATTTATTGCATTAATGTGGTATTTACAGGTAATCACGCTGTAACAGCATGTGTTCTCAGAAATAAGTTCACTAAGGTACATGTTTCACATTGGAACAACCGAAATAAAATGTTCAAACGTACCTACGTTCTTTATTTTAATTTAAAAAACCTACCTGTTACCAACTGTTCGTCTAAAATTGTGAGCCATATGTTTGTGACTATTACAGCGCTATCTGTCACAAAGCGAAAAAAGTGATCTAACTAAAACATTCATATTTCTTTACGTACTACACGAATATGTAATAAAAATGGGGATTCCTATTGAAAATAACGCTGTTGATATCCGTTTGACCAATGGCAGCGCCATCTATTGGGCCAACCATAGCGCCATCTGGTTTCCCCCTAGACAAGTTTCGTTCTTTGTAGTTTTTTCGTTTGACGCTTATTTCGTGAGATATTTGGCCCGGTCACTATCATTGGACCACCCTGTATGTTACTCGCCTCCTATCTTCCGAGGTTTAGTTATCCTACTGAGAACCCTTTATTGCTCACATTCTATCCCCTTAAAGAATCCTCTTCATAGAAGCTTCAGACTTTCTATGAAGGGGAAGATTTCAGGGCAGACAACTGTCTGGTAATGCCTAAATTTTGCATTGGTAGAAAGATCCTTCTTATTTAATGTGTCTGTAACCTAGATCCATCTTGTTTATTTGTGCTCACTATAGTGGTTAATTTTTTTGTATATCACCATCAAATGTAAATAATATTTATAAGGTCGTGTTTAAAGAAAAAACTTCTGTACAAACAAGCAACCGTGTGGTAATGACGTAGCAACATATTGTTTCATTCTAAGAATTTGTTCAAGTACATCATGCTTTTTAAACCATTTGTTTTTTATTGAATGCAAATGCTTTGTTTTATTAATTATTCCGTCTTGTTCTTTTTGTGGGCACCCGACTATTCAGATTTAATTATCGCGTAACGAATGTGATGTTATAGTAACGGCATTTTAATTCAAGTGTGTTTAAAAAAATTCTTTTAAAACAGCATTTTCATTATCATACGAAAGATATTATTCCATTATATTTGAAATCACTGAGTTGTTTAGTGGTTAAAACGATCGTGCGCCAGCAGCACAATATCGTTAAACATGTCCTCATTTTGCAAAGAGAACCTGCTTTCATACAAAATGAATTCCGATTATATTTTAATTAACATCTCACTGCATGAGAAGTTTGCCACTAATAAAGGACGGGAGCTAACATTGCACTTTGTCGTGCTTCAAGTAACAACTGCGATGGAACTGTTTTTAAGAGGTCATCTTGAAATAAGTAATATTTACGGTTTTAGGCCTCAGTTCTATAATTTTTGAACTGTGTCTTCTCGATACGACGATTTATGGATTTTTTGAAGGACACCGTATTCACAGTTAACCGTAGATGTTATTTATTTCACAGTTACAATTTTCATGTGGTACTTAAACGATTTTGTTTCGAGACATGTCAGACTTTACATTTCGTCGTCAAAAACAAGCCTTTTTACCGTAGAACCAGCAACATCAGTCGACTGTGAAACTCTGTACACCGTGTAATTATTATGTCAGATGTTGCTAATGTTAACATTCTGCACATAAATCGCTACAAATCAATCATTCATCATCACTCATTTATAGAGATTTATGTGTAGGACGTTAACATTGACAGCATTTGACGTAATTTACATTTCACATTGTACAGAGCTTCCCAATCGGCTGATTATACCGTATTTCTACAGTGAAAACGCTTATTTTTTACGATGATGTATATACATGTCGGACGATTTTTAAGTCTGGCATATACTAAAGCAAAATCGTTTGGAGTGTCACTTGAAAACGGCACAAAGGTTGAAATTACTATTGTGAAATAAATAAATAAATCCTAAAGTCAATGGCGAAAATGATATTTAAAAAATTCTACACGACTGTGAAACACAACGATGAGAAGTTAATCACTTAATGAGATTTTTTTTATAATTTACAGTCGCATACTTCAGAAATCAATCCTCAAATTGACCAAAATGAGTTGTGTGGTCAAGCGTACCTTCTCGCCTACATTTTTTCTGTTACACCACTTTCCGTCCATTCACGTACTGATTTAAACCTCTTTCTATTATCAAGCATCTAGGAATCGTACTTGTTTACATGAAAATACGAAGCGTATTCCGAAAGTAAGGTCCGATCGCTATCGAAATGGAAACCACAGTGAAAATCGAAACTGTTTCATTTGCAATAGTTGACCACAAGTTGCAGCAACGTCTCTACATGTCGCCGTTCCGTCTGAGAGATTTGCGTAGCGTTGTACTAACTTTCCAATACCCTCGTCACACAAGGGAGCTGGCTACACTTTTCATCGATACTCTACGCTGATATGCACTTCGTTGTATGTGCCAAATCGTTGACCTCGTAGCAAGCGGCTCATGTCAGCAGAGATGAAAATCAAGGGGAAGAAAGTCGGACTGTATGGAGGGCGATCAAACACTTCCCTTCGAAAACGCTGCAAGAACGTCCTCATTGCCCCTGGAGAGTGCATCCGAGAACTGTCATGAAGAAGGAAGTACACGACAATTATGTTGTATGGGCTGCATCAAGTCAGGCGAAATTTCTGACGGGCACTCATACTTGGCGAGAGACACTATTTTCTAGGCGTCTTTACGTGCTCACTGTCCTTTCAGAACTAAAAAGAGGGACGTGAAGCGATCCATGGGTATACTAGAGACACTGTTCAATGCACCTATGCAAAGCTTTATCGGATTTTCACTGTGGTTTCCATTTCACGACCAATCGGAGCTTACTGTCGGAATAAGCCTCGTAAATGGAAAGCATTAATTTCTGAATCACCCTCGTGTATCACTTTCTGGGAGAATCAAGGTGTCGCTAACATTTATAACCTACGCCCTTCTGGATCAACGCAGCAAATGAGACAACTGAAGTCATTTTACTTGTTTCTGTGCTTCTATTCAGTGTTTACTCTTTCAGTCACGATACGTGGTCTATATTCGGTGAGGCTCTAACACAATACTTCGCAGACATTTGCATGTGCGTTTGCGAGACGATGCAGAACGTTGCGTTGTACCCACCGCTGCTCCTGGTCTCTCGGACGAAGTTACGTGTTTATCAGCTACAAAGAAACAGAGACAGAGATAGAGCCAGGCAGCTGCAGTAAACGCCTCTCGCAGACGCCGCCAGCCGCCCGTCATTAGAGAAATCGAGTTAGCCGCCCCCTGGCTGGTAGGCAGCCAACCACCCGCGGCAGTGCTACGGAAGGCCTGGCTGCCCCTGCAACAGATTGCCTGCCTCGGAGAGGCATTCGCAACGGACTACAACTCGCCCCTGTTTAATTCAGTAAATGCTTTTCAGTCTTATTAGTCACTGAAAAATTATCTAACAGCGACGAATTGCATCATTCGTCCAATATTACAGGTTTTTCTTCTGCTGTTTTGCGCCTCTAGACACCAAGTGACAATTTCAACAGAGGTGTTACGGAACACAGCTTGCTCTGTTCGGCCCTGGATTCCAGACCGCTGTGGACAAAGGCGCTCAGGTCGATACAGCGTTGCTTGATTTTCAGCAGGCGTTCGTTATACATTTTCACAACACACTTTCAGTTGGACTAAAACAAGCAGAAAAATTTATGTCCTTCAGTCAACAGCGGCGCCTTTATTTTGTCTAATGATGATCGATTTCTTAACCAGATGCCGTCATCGGGGCATCCTACGGTGAAAATCAAAGTACATAGTTAAAAGATTCTTTAATACTCATTACCAAATATGTCAACGAGGGAGTGCTGCAAAGTAATTCCTCCTAGTTTTTTATTTATAAACCCTTAAAGCTTTTAAATAACACAAGTTTTATTAACATTTTACATCATCATTCTTGATCTCTACATATTTATTTCTCAATATGTTCATCCTATCGACGAACATATTGTAAGGTGTCAGGCAAATCTAACACCTTCCATAAAAACCCTAACATGATAAGCAAATCCAGTAGTATGTCACATTAAATTAATCAAAGTAATACGAGTAACGAGTGAGCAACTGGAATACCACAGACTAACACAAGAATGCCTAAATGCATGTCATACCTTCCCACCGTGAGACAGACGCAGTTCCGAGGGGAGAAACGAGAACAGAAGCCAAGAGCAGAAACGTGTTAAGCTAGAAGGCCCTACGATAAGGGACGGACACCCACGTCTCCAGCTAACAGCTAGGACCACACCCCAGCCCATGTTAAAAGCTGGAGCCCTCCAGAAGAACAGTATAGATCTTACGATAGTACAAAAAGTGCCACACCACCCGCAAGTTTTAGTGTCAGACTTTTTCGCGTCTCTGTTACGTTGCAAACTTTAAAAACATTGCCCCACCACGAAAAGTATAACGTTTCTCATTGGATAGACAGAATTTTTGTAGGTGGTGCTTATGGTTAACATTGAGACCCTGATTGGTTAGATGAAAACACAGCCAGATAGTTTTTTTTTAACCAACTTCGGTAAATTGTAGTAAGGAGAAGTTAGACAGGAGTTGCTTCCGAGACGGCGAGATGTGAGGAGCTGCGCCGCCCTGACGATGCCTAAACACCGACAAGGTAATGAACGCATGCGATGCCACATAAGCGGGCATAAGGCTTCACTCAGAACTGCAGAAGTCTCATCTGTTACACCCCCTTTTTACGTAATACTAGTGTCGATCGTCAATTAAACTTCGTGCTATTCACATTTGCTACTAGAAGTTAAAATTTGAAACGCGATGATTTTTCTGTTATATAATTATTGAGAAGCCACATCAGCCACTGTAATTTACGACAAGTTAGATAAGTAATTAAAGATAATTGAGGGTCACTGTAGACCATTTTGATAGTTTTCTCTTTTGTGAAACTTAATTTGAACCTAGGTTATAGATGTGATATTGCATAGGTCATCCTTCGATCCATTGTAGAACTTGGAAACCCATTCAGGGAACATTCGTTCACATTTTTGTTGAACGCAGTTGATTTTTATCATCCTGTATTAAAACATTTCCTTTTATCAATAGTGCAATTTATAAACAATGTTTCGTGAATAGAATAAAATTTCCAATCCTAAACTTAACTGCTTTTTCGACTTATTTTACCAGCTAACTAAAAATAGAAAAGCCTTGAACCCCTTCCACTAAAGTTAGTTAGTATTAAGATTCATTTTACAGGGAGTGCAGTGGAGCTGACGCTGAAGTCATTAAGTATTTGGTTATATCATCGCTAGTCTCATTGAACTCTTCTGAATTCTACATGTAATGTGTGGTCTGGCGTCTTATTACCAACAACAGGTCCCAGGTTCAAACTAGTCAATTCCCTAAAAACCACGCTCAGAGCGTCGTTGTGCGAAAGTGGTAGGGAGACACGACATAGAACAACAGAAACCACACAGAATGTTAGAACGTTCATACCAACGAGAGACCTCTTTTCCGATACCGTCACTCGCGTCGCTTCATCACTATCGAAGTTGAAGGAGTTCGTAAAGTTTTGGAAGCAGGTAACAAACGGACGGTGCCAAGTTGGGACTGTGCGAGGTGAGCGATGACTGTGAAATTCAAGGCACAGGATTGTTGTGGATATGGCAGGGCTCGTGTGTGTGTCAAATAGCATCGTGCTGGAGTAGACGAACTTTTCGAATTGGAAACTCGATTACAGCACGCTCTTTCTTACGCACCTACAGACTAACGTTGCACACCGCCATGTTACAAGCAACAGTATGGAGTCCTCTAACCGCAGAGGATTGCGTGTATGTACAGATGGTGCATAAAGATACAGGGTGTTAACAGATTTTGTTTGTTTGAAAAGCTTTAAGAGTTTTCAAATGAATTCAAAGACAATTCTTTTCAGCACGCCATCGTATGATAGGTAAAGTGTGACACAAAATGCTACCTTAAAAACTATGTTTTTACTACGAACCACGATTTTTTATCGTATTAGAACCTTAACGAAACCGGTAATTCTTGACAAACCAAAATTGCTTATCTTTTATAACAATGTCTGAAGAAATAGACATTGTGACGATCTTGCAGTTGTACTAATTTTATTAAATTTCTTAACAATTGCGGAATCTCTCTGACATTAACTGAACTAGGTATGCAGATATAAACCCTCAGTGACACATGAAAATCTATGTCGTACTGTGGCTCCAACCCGGATTTGTTGCGTGTGTGTGTGTGTGTGTGGGGGGGGGGGGGGGGGGGGGCTTCGACGGGCAAAATGGCGATCGTAATACCAAAGTTGAGATCCTGTGACAAGAATGCACGTGAAGTTGCGAGCGACGGGGTTGTTGATAGTATGATATATGGAAGTCCGGGTAGGTCCTGGAAGCTTACTGGGATAGCTGAAGACGCGGCAACCAGGAAATCTGGGTTCGAGTCCGAGTCCAGCACAAATTTTCATGTCCCACCACTAGGAAGTACCTTCATATCCAATGCAGCTAATAACTGGATGATTCCGAAGTTGTGAATCAGTTTTACAAAATAAATGTCCTACTATAGCCTAGTTCCGATGCCCTTTAGTGAAAAAAGGGAGTGTGAGAGAGATTTCCAGCTGTATACAGGATTTCCCTGCACAGCGAACTCAATCATCAATCGTTATTTAGCGGGTACGCTAAGGGACTGTAATAGGGCCTCTACAACTTGCAGTTTCTGTGTAGGCTATAGAGAATAAAGTTGGAGTCTGCATGAGGGTATTCGAGACGATGCTCCTATCTGTAAGGAGACGGCACCCCCAGAATGCTGTAGAGAAATACTGGAAGACCCGTCGAGAATCGAAGAATGGTGCGGGGGTAAAATAAGTGTAACGTATTGTGCATTTATAGACCACAAGATCTCCTGTTTGCTTACACTGTTGCCGACGAATCGCCGAGGACGGTAACTACTGTGAAATTTCTAGGCGTAAACACTCTGTGCGGCCTACAGAGGAACGACCGCATACAACAAACAGTAAGGAAAGCAGATGCCCGGCTGAGATTCAGAGAGAGAATATCAAAGGAATGTGATTCATCCACGAAAGAGCTGGCTTACAGAACACTCACCCGACTGACCGATCGTCACACTGGGCGACTAGGGTGTGCATCGATCTTTCGATAGTTACAAACTCAGCTTGAGGATGTCTTCGGCTGATGAAAACGAAACGTTAGGTTTCAGGAAGCAATTCATCCGACCACTGCAGAATACCCCGAAATATTTTATTACGTGCGACAATTCAGGCCTTGCAAGTTTCCATGTTACAATCAAATAGGTTCATCAATCAACACACTTTAGTTACGAGAGCTCCTATGCCATTTTTCTGTTTTTATGCTCTGACTCAGCCTGATTAAATGTAAAAGTAAAAAAAAAAATGAAAGCACATGTTTATAACTTGTTCATAGTCTTCATCATCATCTTCACTTCTAGCATTAGACTTTTTTTTTATACTGGTACGGAACACATCGCTTCCTCGACCTTCTTGACTTTTTCTCCCAACTGGCTTAAATCTTCTTATCTAGACGGGCAATATTCCTCCTTGTTCTTTCGAACCTGTCGTTCCACTTTTTTTTTTGGGTTTTTTCTTGCATTGTTCCTCTTCCCTATTTTTCGAATATCTAAATCTGTCGGCTCTTGTGCATCCCTTTACTGCTCTTAGAAACCACATCTCCGCGACTGGTATGCGACGTTTTTGAGTTCACTTACAGCCCACGATTTAGTTCCGTAAACAAGCGTTGAAACTGCTATAAAATTTCGGTCTTGTTTCTTTCCTCCTTTTATTGTTTATACACCTGTTAACTGTTCCTTCCACACGTATTCTCAAATTTTCCTAACGTCATCTGTTTATTTTGTCACGTACATTCCCAAGCTTTGCTAAATTCTTCTGTAGGTTTTCATTACACTCATTTGTGACATCATACCTAAATAATTAAAATGTTATTGTTCTGTTGTTCATCACAGTGTTTGTTCATATACGATATTACCCTTTGAAAGCACTTGATTTTTATCTTCCTTTCTGAAATCGTGAAATGATACTTCTCACAAACCTTACCTAATAGATGTGTACCTTCTGTAGGTCATGTTCTTTATACACCATCTGTGTAGAGTCGTCTGCATGTAAAAGACAATTCAAGAGGAGATTACTGTTCATCACAATTCCCCAGTTAAAAATCTCCCTCGATTTGCAGATTGAGTCATCTGAACAAATAAAAAAAAGTATGGGTAAAATGCTGCATCCAACTCTTACTCCTTTGTTTGTGGCTGTAGGCTGCGTTCAAGTGTTATTTATATCCAAAATTACAGTTCTGTGTTTGCACAGACATTTTAAAAAGTTCTTTATATGTTGTGGATATCCGCTTTTCCTCATAATTCTTCAGTTTCTCGCTATCAATATTGTCGAATGCCTCAATAAAATCAATGAATGGTACATGTGTTTCCGTATCATATTCTCCACGTTTTCCGTTATTTATTTAATTATAAATACCACACTTGACGTCGATCTGCCCCTCCGAAATTCCACTTATTCTTCGCCTAATAAATTCTCAGCTGTAACCTTTAACCTCTTGTTCACTTTTCTTGCATAAATTTTGCAGTTTTAAGTAAGATGATTCCTCTATAGTTCTCGCAGCTATTGCAATCTCCTTTTTTAAATAGTGATATCAGCTTTGTATGTGACCACGCTTTTGGAATAGCTCCTTTTCTCCAGCACATATTAAATAAATGAACTAATCTCTTTTGTAGAAGTATGCTTCCATATTTTAGCACTTCAGCGTTTATACCATCCATAACAATAGCTTTTCGGTTTTGCCTGGAGTTGAGGGCATCTCTTGACCCATACTTAAATCGTCCACGCATCCTATTTCAAGTTTATCCTGTA
Organism: Schistocerca gregaria; assembly: GCF_023897955.1. Classification (NCBI taxonomy): domain Eukaryota; kingdom Metazoa; phylum Arthropoda; class Insecta; order Orthoptera; family Acrididae; genus Schistocerca; species Schistocerca gregaria. Next base: position 198,371,906 of record NC_064928.1, on the reverse strand, counting down.
TATTCTCTACTGAGCAATTTTCTTCATAGTACAAGTTCTCGTAAAATTTTATACATTTTGCTTGTTGGGTGTTATTTATTTGACCAACTTCTTTTCCTGTTTGATTTAGCATTTTCGTTGTTTTGTATGCTGTCATTTGCCTTCCGTGAATATCTTCTATTACGCTCATAAACCTATTCCGAGATTCTTGACAAGCTCTTCTTCACTGTTCGATTTGCTGCATTCCTCTCATGTTTGGAAATTTGGTGATTATTCTTAGTTGGCTCATTGGGGTACTTAAGAAAAGCGTCTTGTTTTTTGGTGTATCTTTATCAAACTTGGTGTCCAACTTCATCAGATTTTTAACTGCAGTTTTTACCTTTTCCATTTCTGTGCTATTTCTTCCGCGTCTTCCTTCTTCTCTAGTTCTTCATTAAGTTTCTTATGGTATAGATATCGCATGTTCTGTTCATTTAGTAGATGTACTTTATAGATTTCCTCCATCTTACTGTCAACTTTTTGTTCTTTCTCCATTTCGTGTACACATCTATTTGAGAGATCACCAAGAAATGCTCAGAACCTATGTTAAATCTGATGTATAATATAGTCAATAAGAGACTGAAATCCTCGAGCTAACCATGTACATTTATGGACATCCTTTTTGCAAAAGAATGAATTTGTAATCTTTAATTTGTTAAAAGAGACAAAGTTTCTAATCAATCTTGCAAAGTTATTTATGACATTTCCTCCCATCGTTCCGAAAGTCTTTTGGATAGGTTTATTTTCCACCTTTGCTTTTAAATCTCCTGTAGACATTATTTAATTATGATTGTCATACTTGTCCGAAACAGACGGTAGCTTGTCATTAAAATCTGTAGATCCCTCTATTTTCACTTCATCAGGTGTATAAACTGCAATGACAGTCACGTTTTATCTATCTTCTCTGACAGTTAAAACTGCAACTCTTTCATTTATATAATTGTTCCTTATGATTCTCTTTTCCATCTTTCATGTATGTAAACAGAGACCGCTTTGCTTTCACAATGCTAGCTTGTGCGCTGACGGATCAACGTCAAATCTTGGAGTGATTTTCTGAACCTGGACAGTGCTCCACAGTTACTAAGTATGTGTGGGTGCACGGTTACCGTTGGTGGGTCAAAATGGAACTCTGGTACATCAATTGCAAATACTCTAATATTCTGTGATCTTTGATATGTAATGATGCCTTTGTAGTGTCCTTATAGCTTCATCTACTCTCTGGTAATTACTATGTACATCTTCACTTATACGCTACGGATCTTGGTACAGTGACTTTAATTAAGAACTACTGCCCTATTTTAATGATGTATTTACTATCCATACAGGGTATCTAAAATCTAATCAGTTTTAATACGCAATGGACACCTCTATCTGCACCTCGAGCCGACACATTTAGCACAGAGGGCGGTAGCATTTTATTTTATCATGACCATAATTAAGGTATTATTTGCTGTTGTGCCGTTAAAGCTTTAATCATTCTTCCTGCAGTCCTTTACTAAATATTTCAAATCTTTCTTTGTGACTGGGTTCAACACAATCTGTAGTTAGTAATAAAATGGAGTGATGATTTGATTGTATCGATCTCAAGAGTTGGCTCTTTACAGTTATATGAGACACTGTCTTCAACATATTACACTGATTCTTTGTGTTTCAGTTAATGACAACAGCTACGAATTTTACCTTGTTTGGTTTAACCCGTGCGAAAGGAACTTCAGTCACACTGTTGGGTAGGGACATGGACTAATTTCAGCGTCGTTTCACGTAGCAGGGTGAAGCAAAACATTGGTATATGTATACGTAACAACTACAGGACATGGGGGAAAGGGGGTTACGAGGTTGGCATTCCAACTAATTGTGACAGCTTGCACTATCGAAAAGCGGAGAAAAACAGAGGTTTCTGAGAGGCTTTGTATAAGTAAACTTTGACGAATACACAAAGAATATTATACACTATCAGGATGGCTAAGTATACGTTTAGCAAAGTAAGCAATTATGGACTGACTCAATAAATAAAACGGAGAATTTAAGAAAAGTTTTCTAAATTACTGAATTCAGTTGTTATTCCATACTAATGGCTTGAAACAAACGGCTTAGAAGGGCATGAGGTAACGAACACACAATGGCAGGAACACATGGAGTCCGTTAGTATCCACACAAGCAATACAAGGAAAATTACTATTCAGCACGAAAGACTTGACTGAGATCCTTCAAGATTAATATGTCGTACTGCACGAATTTAAATAACATCTGAATCACTCTTGATTTAGGTGCCACGCGAACTGCTACATACATGACCAGACCTCACTTACAAAGAAACAACTTAAAATCAAACAAAAAAGTTCCCACAAAAGTGGTATCACACTTGACACAATGACTTTTAGAAAGCATTAAGACACTTAGAACACTCTAAAACCTAACTTGAACTCAGCAATGTAGCTCCAGTACAAGTCACAACTACCAACCAGAGTCCCATGTCCTTCACTAACAGAATAAACGCCAGAAACTCAACCTTCATGAAGCCCTGGAATTTGCTAATCCAGCTCACAGCCCAAATTATACTCATTGAGATCTTTTATTTCAATGAAATTGTCCATGTAATACATGTAGATACAGTTGTTAAGCCTTCCTTTAACTGGTACCTCTATTTCTTTCCATGATTAACATCTCTTGAAGTTGACTCATCAAGTACTATTTTTGTTTTACTTGTTTCATTTATTTAATGTAGACTGTTACATGGGCACAATTTTGAGTATACTGTTAATGTTTTTCGTGTTTACTCCGTTTATATTTGTATATTGTCCAACTTTTTACATTTTAGAAAGCTGTACCACCGCACTCTCAAAGATATCATTTACTGTATGTTCCCTCACAGTACTCAATTTCTCTGCATTTATTCATTTCTGTTCATGTTATTGGTGTTGCTTAATTTCCTCATACATTCTGTAGTTACATTGATAATTCCTTCTTTTAATTCGTTTTTGGACCACCATCCATGTTTTATACGTCCAGAAGTAGCCTTGTCAAGTACGGGGTTTATTTCATTTCATTGGATTTCTTTATTAATATAAACTGTTTACAGGCATGCTATCCAGTTTTGTTTCACAGTTATTCCTGTTCACTCCCTTTATATTTATTTACCGTTCATCTTCTTACTTTTTAGATTGCATTACCGCAGCACTGACAGTTATTTACTATACGTTCCTCCTTCAGTCTAGATGTGTAACCCCTTTCCCAATGTCGTTTACAACACTCGGCGAGAATATAAATGTCTGAAAATGGCCTTGTAAGCCGGAAACCGGTTAACACAATAAAACATACTGTAGAACAAAACGGAACTAGCGCCTTCCATTTATTAAGTTGACTAAAATTTGTAAACGAACGTAAATACTCTGGCCCGGCTTCCAATTTGTTATGCAAACATTCAAGATAAATAACCACGAGTCAAACTTTAAATTTCTAGTTGTTCAACAACACTCACGGAATTGGCGCGATCGTGTGCTCATGACCGCGTTACAAATAATATTTTATAACGTTTAACTTCATTGCGCAAAACTTAAGTACACAACAATTCGACGCGTTTTCTCGTATGAACAGATTTTACTTGCAATTATTCCCCAAATAGAGTGCAGAGCTGATGGCCAGCTCTGATATTCAGCGATCACGAATACAGTGTACCAGTTACTTTATACCACTGACTCTAAAGGATACATTAACGTCATCCACGATGATATAACTCATTTTTGTACCTTTTATCTATGACAACAGGCAGAATTCCACAGCAGCGTTCGCATCTTAGGCCAGCCCGTCTAACGGAGCCCCATCATGTCGGACTTTCGGAGACAACGTCTCCTTGTGCGAACTGCCGGAATGGGAACGTCTTCTGTTGGCTGTGGCCATCTGACACCCTTTAGTCTCGAATCTGCCGATATTTGCCGGAGCCTACAGGCGATATCTCTGCTTACCTTTCCCGCAGCCCACGACACTCTTTGACTAGTCCCTCACCTTTCCATACCGATTCTCTTCAGCATTCATGCAAAGACACACTCATAGAAAAGTAGAGACACATTAAAATAAAACGCAGTTGGTTTCATTCTCATATCCAAAGGCCATATTTCATTACATAAATAGGAAAACTCTTGTTATGTCACAGAGAACCACAACTGTCAATCTAATGACACTCTAATGTCACTGGCTCTCAACTGATTAAGATGGAACGTACTTACAGTACCGCTTCATGGGTGTTGGATACATCTCTCTCTGTCCACATTCTCGTCCTGTGTCTCTTTCTTCATTTTCTGCTCCTCCTCGACCTCCTCCCTCTCTCTGTACATCACCTTCTCTCTCTCTCTCTCTCTCTCTCTCTCTCTCTCTCTCTCTCTCTCTCTCTCTCTCTCTCTCCCCTCCTCTCTATGTTCATTTCCCAACCCTCACCATCACCTTCTCTTTCTTCTTGCCTCTGTCCCCAACAATGAACCTTGTTTACTGCTTTTGTAAACGAAACATTGATTAGAAACTGATTCCATTTAAAATTAATGGGTAAATCACTTGGAACGACTTGTGTGCAGGGTATGGGAGAAACCTCTATAGCTGCTGGATCTGTGGTAGTTTACATTACCGTATTCTTCATTGTTTTATACAGCAAATTGGTAAGATTACAAAGTTTCCGACGATCCAGATTCTGTGGTAGTAGTAGTGGTGGTGGTAGTAATAGTAGTAAAAGCAGTAGTAGGATCACAAGCTGCTAAGCCATAAATACAACACTGCCGTTTCAAAATGTTCAAATGTGTGTCAAATCTTGTGGGAATTAACTGCTAAGGCCATCAGTCCCTAAGCTTGCACACTAAACCTAAATTACCTTAAGGACAAACACGCACACCCATGCCCGAGGGAGGACTCAAACCTCCGCGGGACCAGCAGGACAGTCCATGACTGCAGCGCCTAAGACCGCTCGACTAATCCCGCGCGGCACACTCTCGTTTAAAAAACTATTATGTCTACGTCCGGCTAAATATTCATTAGCCTATAGTGTAAAACCTTGTACAGAAATTTCGTACAAAAGTTTGCCCTTAAATATTACATGTATATAAAGGTATAGCTTATATCCATCCGGGCAACGGCCTTGCCGCAGTGGACACACCGGTTCCCATGAGATCACGGAAGTTAGGAGCTGTCGGACGTGGCCGGCACTTGGATGGGCCACCGTCCAGGCCGCCATGCGCTGTTGCCATTTTTCGGGGCGCACTCAGCCTCATTATGCCAATTGAGGAGCTACTCGACCGAATAGTAGCGGCTCCGGTCAAAGAAAACCATCGTAACGACCGGGAGAGCGGTGTGCTGACCACACGCCAATCCTATCCACATCCTGAACTGAGGATGACACGGCGGTCGGATGGTCCCGATGGGCCACTTGTGGCCTGAAGACGGAGTGCAGTGCTTATATCCATCCGAATGCTCATTAAAGAATGCGTAAGTTACACTACATGATAAAAAGTATCCAGACACCTCCAAAAACATACTTTTTCATATGAGGTGCATTCTGATGCCGCCTACCACCAAGTACTGCATATCAGCGATCTCAGTAGTCATTAGACATCGTGAGAGAGCAGAAGCGCTTCGCGGTTCATGGACTTCGAGCGTGGTCAGGTTATTGGTGTCACTTGTGTTATACGTCTGTACGCGAGATTTCCACACCCTAAACATCCCTAGGTCCACTGTTTCCGGTGTGATAGTCAAGTGGAAACGTGAAGAGACACGTACAGCACAAAAGCGTACAGGCCGACCTCACCTATCGACTGACAGAGACCGCCGACAGTTGAAGAGGGTCGTAATGTGTAATAGGCAGACATCTATCCAGACCATCTCACACGGGAACTCCAAACTGCATCAGGATCCACTGCAAGTACTATGACAGTTAGGCGGGAGATGAGAAAACTTGGATTTTATGATGTGCAGCTGCTCATAAGCTACACATCACTCTGGTATATGTTAAACCACGCCTCGCTTGGTGTAAGGAGCGTGAACTTTGGACGATTCAACAGTGGAAAAACATTGTGTGGAGTGGCGAATCACCGTACACAATGTGGCGATCCGTAGGCAGTGTGTGGGTATGGCGAATGGCCGGTGAACGTCATCTGCCAGCGTGTGTAGCGCCAATAGTAAAATTCGGAGGCGGTGGTGTTATGGTGTGGTCGTGTTTTTCATGGAGGGGGCTTGCACCTCTTGTCGTATTGCGTGGCTCTCACAGCACAGGCCTACATTGATGTTCTGAACACCTTCTTGCTTCCCAATGTTGAAGAGCTATTCTGGGATGGCGATTGCATCTTTCATTGCGATCGGGCACCTGGTCATAATGCACGGCCTGTGGAGGAGTGGTTACACGACTATAACATCCCTGTAATGCACTAGCCTGCAGAGAGTCCTGACCTGAGTCCTACAGAACACCTTTGAGATGGTTTGGAACGCCGACTTCTTGCCAGGCCTCACCGACCGACATCGATACCTCTCCTCGGTGCAGCACTCCGTGAAGAATGAGCTGCCATTCCCCAAGAAACCTTCCTGCACCTGACTGGACGTATACCTGCGAGACTGGACGCCCTCTTCAAGGTTAATGGTCGGCCAACACAACATTGAATTCCAGCATTACTGATGGAGGACGCCACGAACTTGTAAGTCGTTTCCAGCCAGGTATCCGGATAGTTTCGATCACATAGTCTATTAAAGGAAATCGATCATTAACTTTGGTAACAACTTTTCCCTTTATATATGTTAGAATCGTTTAAGCACAACCGATTCACATAAGAGAGACGTTAGTCATTCAACGGAATATTCTCCTTTACTATTCACAAAAGTCTGGCAACGCTGCGATAACCGTTAGATTACGGGATTGTAGAATTCAGGTATTATTGGGACAGATAACTTGTCGAGTCGTGTTCGGAGTGTCTTTTCATCTGGTTGTTCCTTGAAGAGTGTGCGATAGAGCGCCTAAAAGGTGAAAATGTGAGGACGCAAGATCGGGTGAATAACATATGTGCGGAACGGCTTGCCAACCCACCGTCACCGTTCTACTAGATACATAACATCACCTTTTTTGTTGATGCGCACGGATCTCTGTACGGTGAGCTGCTGCATTGTTTGCGACAAACCATTACTTTCTGTTCCTTATATTTGCATAAAGACACCATTAATGACCACCAGTAACGATACAGAGTCCACGAGACAATTGGTGACGAGCAAGCAAAGATCCACCTATGACCACCCGCTGATTTTTGCGCTTCTGGCGTAGTGCATGCGGCACACGTACACCCAATTTTTGAACCTTCGTCGTTGCAGGAAAATGTCGCAGGACGGAATGATCACAGTTCATCATACGCTACTGGCCAGTAAAACTACTACACCAAGAAGAAATACACATGATAAACGGGTAATCATTGGAGAAGTATATTACACTAGAACTGGCTTGTAATTACATTTGCACGCAATTTGGGTGCATAGATCCTGAGGAATCAGTACCCAGAACCACCACCTCTGGCCGTAATAACGGCCTTGATACGCCTGGGCATTGAGTCAAACAGAGCGTGGATGGCGTGTACAGGTACAGCTGCCCATGCAGCTTCAACACGATACCACAGTTGATAAAGAGTAGTGATTGGCGTATCGTGACGAGCCAGTTGCTCGGCCACCATTGTTCAGATGTTTTCAATTGGTGAGACATCTGGAGAATGTGCTGGCCAGAGCAGCAGTGGAACATTTTCTGTATCCAGAAAGGCCCGTACAGGACCTGCAACAAGCGGTCGTGCATTATCCTGCTGAAATGCAGGATTTCACAGGGATCGAATGAAGGGTAGAGCCACGGGTCGTAACGCACCTGAAATGTAACGTCAACTGTTCAAAGCCCCGTCAATGCGAACAAATGGTGACGGAGACATGTAACCAATGGCACCCCAAACCATCACGCTGGGTGATAGGCCATTGTGGCGATGACGAATACACGCTTCCAATGTACGTTCACCGCGATGTCGCCAAACACTGATGCGACCATCGTGATGCTGTAAACAGAACCTGGATGCATCCGAAAAAATGACGTTTTGCCATTCATGCACCCAGGTTCGTCGTTGAGTACACCATCGCAGGTGCTCCTGTCTGTGATACAGCGTCAAGGGTAACCGCAGCCATGGTCTCCGTGCTGATAGTCCATGCTGCTGCAACCGTCGTCGAACTGTTGGTGCAGATTGTTGTTGTCTTGCAAACGTCCCCATCTGTTGACTCACGGATCGAGACGTGGCTGCACGATCCGTTACAGCCATGCCGATAAGATGCCTGTCATCTCGACTGCTAGTGATAAGAGGCCGTTGGGATCCAGCACGGTGTTCCGTATTACCCTCCTGAACCCACTGATTCCATGTTCTGCTAACAGTCATTGGATCTCGACCAACGCGAGCACAATGCGACAGGCTGCAATCCGACCTTTATTAAAGTCGGAAACGTTATGGTACGCATTTCTCCTCCTTACACGAGGCATGGCAACGACGTGTCACCAGGCAACGACGGACAACTGCTGTTTGTGTATTAGAAATCGGTTGCGAACTTTCCTCATGTCAACACGGTGTAGGCGACGCCACCGGTGCCAACGTTGTGTGAATGCTCTGAAAAGCTAATCATTTGCATATCACAGCATCTTCTTGCCGTCTGTTAAATTTCGCGTCTGTAGCACGTCATCTTCGAAGTGTAGCAATTTTAATGGCCTCTACTGTATTTGCCACTTCTCGAGCACAGTGATGTGGATTATTGTGGATTAATGCGTTTTAACGATCTTCATCAAATCCCGAACGTCTTCCTGAACTTCGAGAGTCATTCTCGAAACTGTCCTCCTTAAAAAGATAAAACTATTTTTTGCCATGCTCCGTCCATGGCATACACTACGCAAGTATTTCTGACTGCCTCCGTTGCTGTCATCCCTCTACTGCACTCAAACAGAGTATGTGGGAAGATTTCTCGACTTGGCACTTCATTTTCTACGGACCACAGCTTCACTCACTATCATCAAATGACGAAATGACAATACGCAAATCAAATAGCAACCATGAGCAGCAAATAAACCCATAGCAACCAGAATACCTACACGCGAAACAAAACCGTTACGAACTTACGCACCAACTTTGTGTATTACATATGGCGCACCTGTAAGTATATAAAAATACTTGTGTACTGGAACGCAGCGCTATTCAAATTTCAAAGCAACCGGTAAAGAACTTTCTGTACAGACGAACATTTATATTTTTGTTTATAGAGATGTTTGAAGGTAAGAGAGGGGAAAAATGAAAGCGCATAGAAGTGGGACGCTGACGTATTAAGTAATGAAGAGATACGCTTCAAGTTCTGTAAGGTTACAGATACTGCGATAAGGACTAGCTCATTAGGCAGTACAGTTGAAGAAGAATGGACATCACTAAAAAGGGTAATCACAGAAGATTGAAAAAAAAAAAACATAGGTACCAAGAAGGTAACTGCCAAGAAACCATGGGTACCAGAAGAACTGCTTTACTTGATCGATAAAAGAAGGAAAGAGAAAAATATTCAAGGAAATTCAGTAATACGGAAATATAAGTCAGTTAGGAGCGAAATAAATAAGAAGCGGAGGAGAGCTAAGGTACACGGCTGTACGAAAAATGTGAAGAAATCGAAAAAGAAATTATTGGCGGAAGAACTTACTCAGCATACAGAAAAGTCGAAATAACTTTCGGTGAAATTAACTGCAAAGGCGGTAAACATTAAGAATCCAATCGGAATTCCTCTGTTAGGTGCGGAGAAGAGAGCAGATAGGAGGAAAGAGTGAAGGCCTTCATGAGGAGGAATCTTGTCTGATGACATGATAGAAGAAGGAGAGATAGGGAATCCATTATTAGAATCGCAATTTAGAAGAGCTTTTAAAGCCTTAAGATCGAATAAGCTGTAGGGATAGGTAACACTTCATAAACATTTTTAAAATCGTTGGCTAATGTGGCAACAAAAGGACTATTCAAGTTGGAGTGCAGAATGTATGAGACTGGCGACTTACTATCTCACTTTCGGAAAACTATCATCCACACATTTCGGAAGACTTAGAGTCGATAAGTGCGAGAATTATTGCACAAAAGAGCATAACTGCTCACGCATCCAAGTTGCTGACAAGAATAATATCAGAACCAATGAAAAGAAAATTCAGGATGTGATAGATGGCGATGAATTAGGTATTATAAACTAAAGAAAATTCTAGATACGCTCATAGGATATGTCACCCTAGAAAAAGCGTTCGACAGCGTCAAAAGCTGCAAGATGTTGGAAATTATGAGAAAATTTGGGATAAGCCATGGGGAAAGACGGGTAACATTAAATATGCAGATGCACCGAGAGAGGACAATAAGAGTAGAAGACGAAGAACGAAGTGCTCGGATTAGAAAGGCTGTATGACAGAGATGTAGCCTTTCACCCCTACTGTTCAATCTGTAAATCGAAGAAGCAATAACGTAAATAGAAGAAAGTTCAAGAGTGGAATTAAAATTCAAGGTGAAAGATTTCAATGGTAAGATGCGCTGATGCCTTTGCTATCCTCAGTGAAAGTGAAGAAGAATTCAAGGATGTCTTGAATGGAGCGAACAGTCTAATGAGTACAGAATATGGATTGAGAGTAAATGGAAGAAAGACGAAAGTAATGAGAAGTAGCAGAAATAAGAACAGCGAGAAATTTAACAAAAGGACTGGTCGTCTCAAAGTAGATGAACTTAAGACATTCTACTACATGTCAAAATAACCAATGATAAACGGAGGGAGGAGAACATCAGAAACAGACTAGCACTGGTAGAAAGGGCATCTGTGGCCAAGAGAAGTCTATTAGTATCAAACATAGGCCTTAACTTGAGGAATAAATTACTGAGAGCACAGCATTGTATGGTAGTAAAACATGGACTGTGCGAAAACTGGAACAGAAGAGAATCGGGGATGTTCTACGTAAAATCGGAGAGGAAAAGAATGCGTGGAAAACACTGACAAGGAGAAGGGACAGGATGATTGGATATGAGTTAAGACATAAGGGAAACACTTCCATGATATTAGAGGGAGCTGTAGAGGGCAAAGACTGTAGAGGAAGACAGAGATTGGAATACATCCAGCAAATAATTGAGGACGTAGGTTTGCAAGTGCTACTTTGAGATGAAACCGTTGGCACAGGAGAGAAATTCGTGGCGCGTCGCATCAAACCAGTCAGAAGACGATTAAAAAAAAAAAAAAAATAGATTCACTTTCTCGGGGGAAGGGACTGGAAGAGGCGAGGAAGGATGAAAAAAGATCTAAATAGTAGAATTCGAAAGAAAAGTGAAAAGAGGAAGGCGCGCGCATATATATAACATGGAGAGAGAGAGAGAGAGAGAGAGAGAGAGAGAGAGAGAGAGAGAGAGGGGGGGGGAGGGTTGGTTGGTTGGTTGGTTGGTTGGTTTGGGGAAGGAGACCAGACAGCGTGGTCATCGGTCTCATCGGATTCGGGAAGGATGGGGAAGGAAGTCGGCCGTGCCCTTTCAGAGGAACCATTCCGGCATTTGCCTGCAGTGATTTAGGGAAATCACGGAAAACCTAAATGAGGATGGTCGGACGCGGGATTGAACTGTCGTCCTCCCGAATGCGAGTCCAGTGTCTAACCACTGCGCCACCTCGCTCGGTACAGAGATGGAGGGGGGGGGGGGGGGAGAGAGAGAGAGAGAGAGAGAGAGGGAGGGAAGGGGACACAGAGAGAGAGAGAGAGGGAGGGAAGGGGACACAGAGAGAGAGAGAGAGAGAGAGAGAGAGAGAGAGAGAGAGAGAGATATGTTAGACGAGAGGGAAAGAGGAAACAGGCACACAAAATAAGAGACAGAGATATATGTATTTTTGCAGAGAGTTCTTTTTAATGAAATGTTACGTATCAATGGAACACGTGTCGGCAATTTTGTTAACGGTAACCTGATAAAAGCTATCGCTTATAAATGAGTGGGAAATTTGTCTCTGAAGCTACACCATTAAAACTAATCCCATATTTTCGAATAGAAATCCTTTGAACTGCAAACGTTTTGATAAAAATGTGACGTTAATGGACAGGTAGCACTTAGAGGGAAAGCCGCTTATATTTTTTATTTTCCCACTGGAGATAAAAGGTCGTGTACAGAAAGTTTCGGGTGTTCTGCTTGTTTCCAGGTGCACGGAGAGTCATTTTTACTCGCCAGAATGTATAATGAGCAGCAAAAGTAATTTGGGACATCGATAAACACTCGGCTCTGAATTAGGACGTGACATTTGGTAACGCAAAACAACGCCGTTGAGGAGTTTTGCCGTTTTATTTCGATGAGTAGCAGCAGGTAGAACAGAGTTCGACTGTTACCGTTACAACGCTTCGATGAGCAGAGAGCAATTAATGTAATGTTCTCCATAATTGCTGCAAAGCGCTGCTGAACAGCAGGGAAAATGTACACGCATTCACTACCGTAAGGGAAAAGTGAACAGGACATTTATTCCGACAAAAACACCATAAAATTTTTTCCAAGCCATTGTTTGGTCGCACGTATATTAGATGCATGGGAGCACTGATACCTGGCTTTTCAAAGTGGAATGACCGCTTGAAAATAATCGTAGATGATAGAATCATCTTCAGGAAGTGTACTCCTACCACGAAGAAGGTGGCTTATAGTACCCTGAATAAACGGTGAACAAGAGACAACTCGCGAACCCTCTTTCTTTCTGTTGCATTATCATAACCTATCTTAAGAATGTAATTTTTCACTGCCACACACCACCCAGTCGCATTGCAGCTGATACGAGGCGTGTTTTTTTTAAGTAAGTACCGTTTTGAAATGAAAAAAAGACTTGCTAAGATCTCAGTTTTTTGCATGAAAGCCTGTACCTTTTTTCTACATAATTTCCGTCAATATTGAGGCACTTGTCATAAAGTTGTATTAGTTTTTGAATACTCTCCCCATAGACGTCTGCCGCATGACTTGTTAAACACTGCGTCACCACTGTTTTCACTTCGTCATCGTCTTGAGGACGCTGACCGCCCAGGTGTTTCTTAAAGTGCAGGAACAGATGGTAGTCACTGGGCGCAAGATCGGGGCTGTACGGAGGTCAGATTCCCTCAGAAAAGTGAAGTTTAAGCAAACAATTACTGTCCGGAAAATCATGTGCACAGAAAATGAGTATTGCTTGAGGAATTTCTGCCTCTAAATGAGACAATCAATGCAGCAGCTAACTGTAAGACTCTGCACAATCTGCGCCGCTCAATTCAAAGCAAAAATCGTGGCAAATTGAGCAAGGGCAACGTTTTACTGCAAGACAATGCCCTTCCGCATGTGGCGAATCAGGCCACAGATCTCATCACATCTTTTAGATGGGAAACTCTAGATCATGCTCTGTAGAGCCCCGATCTTTCGCCCAGTGACTACCATTTGTTGTTGCACTTGAAGAAACACCTGGGCGGTCAGCGTCTTCAAGACGATGACGAAGTCAAAACAGTTGTGATGCAGTGTTTAACAAGTCATGCGGCAGACATCTATGAGGAGGGTATTCAAAAACTGGTAAAACGTGCTTCAATATTGACGGAAATTATGTAGAAAAGTTGATTAAGGCACAGGCTTTTATGTAAAAATAAAATTGAGATATCTTAGCACATCTTTTTTTTATTTCAAAACGATACGTACTTAAAAAACACGCCTCGTACTTGAATACTAATACTCTGAGACTCCCACCAAGAACAAATGATAGAGGAATTAGAACTTATAGAAGAACCAAACAAGAGCAGCGCGTTTCGTCACGGGTTCGTACAGCATTCGCGCGAGGGTCACGGAGGTACTCAACCAGACGTTGCAGAAGAGGCATTGTGTGGTGTGGTGTGGTTTATTGTTAAAATTCCGAGGACTTGCGTGACTGGAACAGTCAATCAACATACTGATTCGTACTAACATGGTAACTGCGCCAATTCGTCATCTCCGATTTCGTCCAAATTTGTGGTCTTCACATGACTTGGTCAGAAATTAAATTGACGGAGTGAGTAGCTACAAATGGCCGAGTATTGAAAAAAAATATAATGCAAAGTAAAAAAATAAAAAATAAATAAAAAACAGTATCTTTGGTGCGGGCATGACTCATTTATATAGGCCTAGTTTCCACGCAGCGGTTGGCGCAGCGGAAAGAACACAGAACGGTAACCCGAAGGCCGTGTCGTCGAATTCCTCTACGAAAAAACTTATCTTCTTTTATTTTCAATTTTTACATTACTTCCGTTGCAAATAAACCGAACTTGCGCTCTACACATTGTACTCCTTAATATTTCCGTAAGATACATGAAAAAGGAAGGTAAAGGAAAATTTGGGATTGCAAATAAATTTTTAAGAAATGATTGTAGTTACAGCGTCCATGACGACTCTGCAGGTAACTTTCAAACAAGGGACTGCAATTATAGCGTCTGATCAAACAGGTAATTCGAGGATTCTCATACGTTGACGCCAACCGAAACATTCATTTTAATGTCAGATATACTAAAATATTTTAATTTCCTTGTTTTCTTTCTAGATTGCCAGGACGAATCGACTTATAACTAAGCTTGCGCCATCGAAGGGACAAGGCAGTTTTGAAACGACAGGAGACGAACAAAGCAACATGCCCGTCTACAACGCAGTGAGCTGTAACCCTTTTTGGCAAATTATTGCACACAAACTGGAGTACTGTCTCTTTTGATCCGAGAATTAAAAAAACGGTTGAGTAGTAAGCGACAAAATACAGGAATGTCGTCATTACTTCACCAAAATGTGGCAAACTTGCAACAGCCTAAAAAAAATTTAATGGTATGATGAGACCCTACGTGCTGCACAGCGAATTTTTCCATTAACTGACTCTTGGGGAGGACAAAAAAATCCGCAATTATACCAGGAGACTTTCTGCAATGAAATACGATTGCTGTCATGTGGTATTAAAGTGGTCCCTCCCAAATGTGCTCCGCTAGTGGAATCCTGCCATGTATGTCCTTATTATGAGATAAAGAATTTTATCAAAAATTTCTAAACTGCTCTTATCTCATCGACAGAGAAATATTATATATACAAGGTGGTCCATTGATCGTGACTACAAAGAACGAAAAACGTCTAGCTTGAAGGGGGAAACCAGATGGCGCTATCGTTGGCCCGCTAGATGGCGCTGCCATAGGTCAAACGGATATCAACTGTGTTTTTTTGTAAATAGGAACCCCCATTTTCATTACATATTCATGTAATAGGTAAAGAAATATGAATGTTTTAGTTGAACCACTTCTTTCGCTTTGTGACAGATAGCGCTGTTTTAGTCACAAACGTATAAGTACGTGGTATCACGTAACATTCCGACAGGACGGACGGTATTTGCTTTGTGATACATTACCTGTGTTAAAATGGACCGTTTACCAATTGCGGAAAAGGTTGATATCGGGTTGATGTATGGATATACTGGCCTGTGCTATGTACGCTGCTCGGTATCCTGGACGACATCATCCAAATATTCGGACCCTTCGCCGGAAAGTTGCGTTATTTAAGGAAACAGAAAGTGTTCAGCCACATGTAAAACGCCAACCACGACTTGCAACAAATGATGATGCCCAAGTAGGTGTTTCGGTTGCTGTCGCGGCTAATCCGCACATCAGTAGCAGACGAATTTCGCGAGAACCGGGAATTTCAAAAACGTCGGTGTTGAGAATACTACATCAACATCGATTGCACACGTACCATATTTATGTGCACCAGGAATTGCATGGCGACGACTTTGAACGCCGTGTACAGTTCTACCACTGGGCACAAAAGAAATTATGGAACGATGACTGATTTTTTGCACGCGTTCTATTTAGCGGCGAAGCGTCATTCACCAACAGTGGTAACGTAAACCGGCATAATATGCACTACTGGGCAACGGAAAATCCACGATGGCTGCGACAAGTGGAACATCAGCGACCTTGGCGGGTTAATGTATGGTGCGGCATAACGGGAGGAAGGATAATGGCCCCCATTTTATCGATGGCAATCTGAATGGAGCAATGTATGCTCCTTTCCTACGTAATGTTCTACCGATGTTACTACAACATGTTTCACTGCATGGCAGAATGGCGATGTACTTCCAACACGATGGATGTCCGGCTCATAGCTGGTGTGCGGTTGAAGCGGTATTGAATAGCATATTTCGTGACAGGTGGATTGGTCGTCGAAGCACGATACCATGGCCCGCACGTTCACCGGATCTGACGTCCCAGGATTTCTTTCTGTGAGGAAAGTTTAAGGATATTTGCAATCGTCATCCACCGACAACGTCTTACAACATGCGCATTGTCAACGCATGTGCGAACATTACGGAAGGCGAACTACTCGCTGTTGAGAGGAATGTCGTTACACGTATTGCCAAACGCATTGAGGTTGACGGACATAATTTTGAACATTTATTGTATTAATGTGGTATTTACAGGAAGTCACGCTGTAACAGCATACGTTCACAGAAATGAGAAATTCACAAAGATACATTATCGCATTGGAACAACCGAAATAAAATGTTCAAACGTACCTACGTTCTGTATTTTAATTTTAAAAACCTACCTGTTACCAACTGTTCGTCTAAAAATTGTGAGACACATGTTTGTGACTATTACTGCGCTATCTATCACAAAGCTAAAAAAGTGGTCCAACTAAAACATTCACATTTCTTTAGGTACTACACGAGTATGTAATAAAAAAATGGAGGTCCCTATTAAAAAAAAACGCAGTTGATATCCGTTTGACCTATGGCAGCGCCATCTAGCGGGCCAACCATAGCGCCACCTGGATTCCCCCTTCAAGCTAGACAAGTTGTAGTTTTTTCGTTTTACGCTTATTTCGTGAGATATTTGGTCCGTTCACGATGAATGGGCCACCCTATATATATGTCATGTGTTTCAAATGCCGAGAAAATTATTGCTTCCCCTGTTTTCACGATGAATATCGCCCCAGAAACTGTAAATATCAACTGTAAAATAATAGAAGGATCTAATTTCTTTGTCGCCTCCCATGTAAGCGGCCCGGGCTCGTTTCCCTGCCGGGTTGGAATTTTCTCCGCTCGGGGACCGGGTATGTGTTACCTCCTCATCATTTCATCCTGATCAGCGGCGCTAAAGTCGCCCAATGTCGCATCGAATGAAATAAGACTGGCAGCTGAAGGGGCCTCCCGGCCAACGATGCCATTCGCTCATTTCCTTTGCTTTTACCCTCCACAGTTCCTTGTAGCGCGGTGAAAGCCATCCCGTGACGTCTGAACAGATGTGCTACCCTTCCATCCCTTCTCCATGTGTGTGTATTCCATTTACTCCTTTCTTCATCAATTTCAGAGAACTTCCTCATTCCTTACCTTATTAGTTCATCTCATTTTCAATATTTATCTGCAGCATCACATCTCAAATGCTTCCATTCTCTTTTTTTTCCACTCTTCCCAAAATCTATATTTCATTACCATACAAACGTATATTCTCAGAAATTTCTTCTTCAAATGAAGGCACGTGTTAGATGCCTAGTCTCCTGTTAGCCAGGAATTCCCCTTTTGGCGGTGCTAGTCTGCTTTTTGTGTCCTCCGTAGTAGGTTCGAGATGGTTATTTTGCTTTCTAGTAAGAGTGCTTCTTAACATTGTCTACTTCGTGATCCCTAATTGGGATGTTATTTTTCTCCCTTTTCTCAAAACGGCCCTGAGCACTGTGGGAGTTAACTTATGAGGTAATCAGTCCCCAAGAACTTAGAAGTACTTAAACCTAAGGACATCACACCCATCCACGCCCGAGGCAGGACTCGAACCTACGACCGTAGAGCCCTGTTCCCATTTCTGCTACATATCATTACTTACCTTCTATGAAATTGTTAAAATGGTTCAAATGGCTCTGATCACTACGAGACTTAACATCTATGGTCATCAGTCCCCTAGAACTTAGAACTACTTAAACCTAACTAACCTAAGGACATCACACAACACCCAGTCATCACGAGGCAGAGAAAATCCCTGACCCCGCCGGGAATCAAACTCGGGAACACGGGCGCGGGAAGCGAGAACGCCACCGCGCGACCACGAGCTGCGGGCAAGTCGGTAGAAGGTCTTAATTATGAACGAAAGGTGGAAATACTGGCAAAACTTCGGTATATTCTGAAGTTTTGAATTACAAGTTCAGTGCCAAGCCCATGCTAATCTTAACACAGACATGCACAAACCCTTCCATTCACGTTAGCACAGTATCACAGCGTCGCCTATCACAAGGGAAGAAAGTGGTCCAACTAAAACATTCATATTTCTTTATGTACTACACGAATATGTAATAAAAATGGGGGTTCCTATTTAAAAACTCAGTTGATATCCGTTTGACCTATGGCAGCGACATCTAGCGGGCCAACTATAGCGCCATCTGGTTTCCCTCTTCAAGCTAGACAAGTTTCGTTCTTTGTAGTTTTTTCGTTTGACGCTTATTTCGTGAGATATTTGGCCCGGTCTCGATCAATGGACCACCTTGTGTATATAATATTTCTCTGTCGATGAGATAAAAACAGTTTAGAAATTATTGATAAAATTTTTTACCTCATCATAAGGACGTACATGGCTGGATGGCACTAGCGGAGTACATTTGGGAGGGACCACTTTAATACCACATGACAGCAATCGTTTTTCATTACAGAAAGTCTCCTGGTATAATTGCGGATATTTTTGTCCTTCCAAAATTGCTGTGCAGCACGTAGGGCTTCATCACACCATTAAAAAAAATTTTGAAGGCTGTTTTCCACTTTTTGGTGAAGTAATATGACATTCCTATATTTTGTCGCTTACTCATCCGCCGTTTTTTTTTGTTTTTTTTTTTTTTAAATCTTCGGTTCAAAAGAGGCAGTACTCCAGAGCCTGTTGGCAATAATTTGCTAGAAAGGGTTACAGCTTACTGCGCTGTAGACGGGCATGTCGCTTTGTTCGTCTCCTCTCGTTTCAAAACTGTATTATGCCACTCGATGATGCACAGCTCGGTTATAAGTCGATTCGTACTGGCTACCTAGAAAGAGAAGAAGGGAATTTAAATATTTTACTATACCTGACAATAAAATGAACCAGTTGGCATCAACGATTGAGAATTCTCGAATTACCTGTTTGATCGGAAGCTATAACTGCAGACCCTTCCTTGAAAATTATTTGCACAGTCGTCATAGACGCTGTAACTACAATCATTTCTTAAAAATTTATTTGCAATCCCAAATTTTCTTTACCTTCCTTTTTCACGTCTCTTACGAAAATAGTAATGAGTACAATGTGCAGACCGCAAGTTCGGTTTATTTTCAAAGGAAGTAATGTAAAAATTAAAAATAAAAGAAGATAAGTTTTTTTCGTAGAGGAATTCGACGACACGGCCTTCGGGCTACCGTTCTGTGTTCTTTCCGCTGCGCCAACCACTACGCGGAAACTACGCTTACGTAAATAACTCATGCCCTTATCAAACAAGCTGTTTGTTTCTAAATGTTCGGCCATTTGGAGGTACCTCTTCAGTCAATTTGTTTTTTTGACCAAGCCATGCGGAGACCACAAATTTGGACCAAATCGGAGATGACGAATAGGTGCAGTTACCAAGTTAGTAGAAAGCAATATATATGATTGACTCTTCCAGTGACGCAAGTTCAAATGGCTCTGAGCACTATGGGACAACATCTGAGGTCATCAGTCCCCTAGAACTTAGAAGAACTTAAACCTAACTAACCAAAGGACATGACACACATCCATGCCCGAGGCAGGTTTCGAATCTGAGACCGTAGCGGTCATGCGGTTCCAGACTGAAGAGCTTAGAACCGCACGGCCACACCGACGCAACAATAAACCAAACCACACAACACCTCTTCTTCTGCTTCGTCTGACGCTTATTTCGTGAGATATTAGGCCCTGTCACGATTAATGGACCACCCTGTATAGGTGTTGCCGACCGCAGCGCCGTGTTGTGCTGCTAGAACATGTGCCTTTACAAGTACGACACAACATGCGGTTCATGCACGATGGAGCTCCTGCACATTTTAGTCGAAGTGTTCGTACGCTTCTCAACAACAGATTCGGTGACCGATGGATTGATAGAGGCGGACCAATTCCATGGCCTCCACGCTCTCCTGACCTCAACCCTATTGACTTTCATTTTTAGGGGCATTTGAAAGCTCTTGTCTACACAACCCCGGTACCAAATGTAGAGACTCTTCATGCTCGTATTGTGGACGCCATTCTCCAGGGCTGCATCAGCTAATCAGGGATTCCATGCGACGGAGGGTAGATGCATGTATCTTCGCTAACGGAGTAAATTTTGAACATTTCCTGTAACAAAGTGTTTGAAGTCACGCTGGTACGTTCTGTTGCTGTGTGTTTCCATTCCATGATTAATGTGATTTGAAGAGAAGTAATAAAATGAGCTCTAACACGGATAGTAAGCGTGGACACATGTCCACATAACGTATTTTCTTCCTTTGTGTGTGAGGAATTTTTCCTGAAAGTTTGGACGTACCTTTTTGTAACACCCTGTGTGTGCCGCAGGGGAGTGTCGTAGGGCCGTTGCTATTCACAATATACATAAATGAACTTGTGGATGACATCGGAAGTTCAATGAGGCTTTTTGCGGATGATGCTGTGGTAGATCGAGAAGTTGTAACAATGGAAAATTGTACTGAAATGCAGGAAGATCTGCAGCAAATTGACGGATGGTGCAGGGAATGGCAATTGAATCTCAATGTAGACAAGTGTAATGTGGTGCGGATAAATAGAAAGATAGATCCCTTATCATTTAGCTACAAAATAGCAGGTCAGGAACTGGAAGCAGCTAATTTCATAAATTATCAGGGAGTAGGCATTAGGAGTGTTTTAAAATGGAATGATCATATAAAATTAATGGTCGGTAAAGCAGATGCCAGACTGCGATTCATTGGAAGAATTCTAAGGAACTGCAATCCGAAAACAAAGGAAGTAGGTTACAGTACGCTTGTCGCCCACTCCTTGAATACTGCTCAGCAGTGTGGGATCCGTACCAGATAGGGTTGATAGAAGAGATAGAGAAGATCCAACGGAGAGCAGCGCGCTTCGTTACAGGAACATTTAGTAATCTCGAAAGCGTTAGGGAGATGATAGATAAACTCCAGTGGAAAACACTGCAGCAGAGACGCTCATAAGGGAACCTCCCCATCGCACCCTCCTCAGATTTAGTTATAAGTTGGCACAGTGGATAGGCCTTGAAAAACTGAACACAGATCAATCGAGAAAACAATAAGCAGTTGTGTGGAACTATGAAACAATAAGCAAAATATACAGACTGAGTAGTCCATGCATAACATAGGCAACATCAAGGCTAACGTGAGCTCAGGAGCGCCGTGGTCCCGTGGTTAGTGTGAGCAGCTGCGGAACGAGATGTCCTTGGTTCAAGTCTTCCCTCCAGTGAAAAGTTTAATTTCTTTATTTTCGCAAAGTTGTGATCTGTCCGTTCATTCATTGACGTCTCTGTTCACTGTAATAAGTTTAGTGTGTGGTTTGCGACCGCACCGGTAAACCGTGCGATTAGTAGACGAAAGGAAGTGCCTCTCCAATGGGATCGGAAAACATTTGATAGCAAGGTCATAGGTCAACCATTCCTCCACAGGAAAACGCGTCTGATATATTGTATACGACACTGCTGACGGCATGTGCGTCACATGACAGGAATATGTTGTCGACCCACCTAACTTGTAAACTTGGCGAATGGGTAAAAAGATTCTCCTACCTTACCCGATTTCTGTTTTCTTGTGGATGTGATAATCACTGCCAAAAAGTGATGAAAACGTAAGAGTTTGTCACATAAACTGAAAATAAAAGATTAATCTCTTCACTGGAGTTAAGACTTGAAACAAGGACCTCTGGTTCCGCACCTGCTCACGCTAACCAAGGGACCACGGCGCTCCTGGGCTCACATTAGCCTTGATGTTGCCTAACTTGCGCATGGACGTCTCAGTTTGTACATTTTGCTTATTTTTTCGTAGTTCCACACAACTTCTTCCTGTTTTTTCCGATTGATCTGTGTTCAGTTTTTCAAGGCCTATCGACAGTGTTAACTTATAACTAAATCTGAGGGGGGCGCGATGGGGAGGTTCCCTTGTCAGTAGGTCGGTACGGGCTTTTGTTGAAGTTTCGAAAACATACCTTCACCGAAGAGTCAAGCAGTATATTGCTCCGTCGTACGTATATCTCGCAAAGAGACCATGAGGATAAAATCAGAGAGATTAGAGCCCACACAGAAGCATACCAACAATCCTTTTTTCCACGAACAATACGAGACTGGAATAGAAGGGAGAACCGATAGAGGTACTCAAGGTTCCGCCTCACACCGTCAGGTGGCTTGCAGAGTATGGATGTAGATGTATAATTGTGTTTTAATGCGCATGCCTATACCATTTCCTTTTCTCTGTCTGTGTGTGTGTGTGTGTGTGTGTGTGTGTGTGTGTGTGTGTGTGTGTGTGTGTGTGTGTGTGTGTGTGCAAGGGGGGCGGGGGGTGGGGGGGTTAAAGTGGCATTAAAACGCAACAACAATCTGATTTGGAAGGCGCGCATTTTGGAGCAGCCCCGAGTTTAGACCGCTACCGAGAGGAGTGTGTGTGTGTGTGTGTGTGTGTGTGTGTGTGTGTGTGTGTGTGTGTGTGTGTGTAGGGGGGGGGGGTTATAGTGGCATTAAAACGCAACAACAATCTGATTTGGAAGGCGCGCATTTTGGAGCAGCCCCGAGTTTAGACCGCTACTGAGAGGAGTGTGTGTGTGTGTGTGTGTGTGTGTGTGTGTGTGTGTGTGTGTGTGTGTGTGTGTGTGTGTGTGTAAGGGGGGGGGGGTTATAGTGGCATTAAAACGCAACAACAATCTGATTTGGAAGGCGCGCATTTTGGAGCAGCCCCGAGTTTAGACCGCTACCGAGAGGAGAGTGTGTGTGTGTGTGTGTGTGTGTGTGTGTGTGTGTGTGTGTGTGTGTGTAGGGGGGGGGGGTTATAGTGGCATTAAAACGCAACAACAATCTGATTTGGAAGGCGCGCATTTTGGAGCAGCGCCGAGTTTAGACCGCCACCGAGAGGAGCCGGCGGGCAGCGCCGGGGTCACTGGGCCACACGGATCCACGCCCCCGCAGCGCGAGAGCACTTGACCCGCCGCGCACGGCGAGTTGCGTGCCGTGCTTGCTGCCCGCTAGTCGCCAGTAGGCACATGGCGCCTGCACGGCCCGGTTACGCGCCGCGGTCGATACCACTATCGACGTCCCGAGGGTCGTGTCAAGGCCGGCGCCGTCTCCCCAGGCGACGATGAATGCGGCGACACGCAGCGTGACGTCACGTCACGGCGCTCGCTGGAGAGCGACGTCGAGGGGCAGCGGCAGTTTCGCAATTTTGCTCAAGGCCCGCCCTCGGGCTTAGGGGTGACGACTTTCCCTCGAGACAAGTAAGGGAGCCACAGTAGAGGGCGAACCACACACTTCTTTACAATTTAATCACACTTCCACATGACATCACGCAATACCACCGCTACACTGTATAGAATTTTGTTGCGTATCGGATGTTAAAATACTGTTTCAGGTCGTGTATCGCATACTACCTTGCCGGTCTAGGAATGGTAGAACGATGGGTTCGATGACGGTTTGGATGTACCGTGCACTATTCAGTGTCCCCTCGACGATCACCAGAGGTGTACGGCCAGGGTAGGAGATCGCTCCCCACACCATGATGCCGGGTGTTGGCCCTGTGTGCCTCGGTCGTATGCAGTCCTGATTGTGGCGCTCACCTGCACGGCGCCAAACACGCATACGACCATCATTGGCACAAAGGCAGAAGCGACTCTCATCGCTGAAGACGACACGTCTCCATTCGTCCCTTCATTCACGCCTGTCGCGACACCACTGGAGGCGGGCTGCACGATGTTGGGGCGTGAGCGGAAGACGGCCTAACGGTGTGCGGGACCGTAGCCCAGCTTCATGGAGACGGTTGCGAATGGTCCTCGCCGATACCCCAGGAGCAACAGTGTCCCTAATTTGCTGGGAAGTGGCGGTGCGGTCCCCTACGGCACTGAGTAGGATCCTACGGTCTTGGCGTGCATCCGTGCGTCGCTGCGGTCCGGTCCCAGGTCGACGGGCACGTGCACCTTCCGCCGACCACTGGCGACAACATCGATGTACTGTGGAGACCTCACGCCCCACGTGTTGAGCAATTCGGCGGTACGTCCACCCGGCCTCCCGAATGCCCACTATACGCCCTCGCTCAAAGTCCGTCAACTGCACATACGGTTCACGTCCACGCTGTCGCGGCATGCTACCAGTGTTAAAGACTGCGATGGACCTCCGTATGCCACGGCAAACTGGATGACACTGAGGGCGGCGGTGCACAAATGCTGCGCAGCTAGCGCCATTCCACGGCCAACAACGCGGTTCCTGGTGTGTCCGCTGTGCCGCGCGTGTGATCATTGCTTGTACAGCCCTCTCGCAGTGTCCGGAGCAAGTATGGTGGGTCTGACACACCGGTGTCAATGTGTTCTTTTTTCCATTTCCAAGAGTGTACAATGTAGTTTTTCAGCTCAGTTTTGCAGCCGCTATCGACAGGGGATCTCAAGTTGATTCCGTATTTCTAGATTTCCGGAAAACTTTTGACACCGTTCCTCACAAGCGACTTCTAATCAAGCTGCGGACGTATGGGGTATCGTCTCAGTTGTGCGACTGGATTCGTGATTCCCTGTCAGGAAGGTCGCAGTTCGTAGTAATAGACGGCAAATCATCGGGTAATACTGAAGTGATATCAGGTGTTCCGCAGGGAAGCGTCTTGGGACCTCTGCTGTTCCTGATCAACATAAATGACCTGGGTCACAATCTGAGCAGTTCTCTTAGGTTGTTCGCAGATGATGCTGTAATTTACCGTCTAGTAAGGTCATCCGAAGACCAGTATCAGTTGCAAAGTGATTTAGAAATGATTGCTGTATGGTGTGGCAGGTGGCAGTTTACGCTAAATAACGAAAAGTGTGAGGTGATCCACATGAGTTCCAAAAGAAATCCGTTGGAATTCGATTACTCGATAAATAGTACAATTCTCAAGGCTGTCAATTCAACTAAGTACCTGGATGTTAAAATTACGAACAACTTCAGTTGGAAAGACCACACACTCGCTCGTCCTCTGTTAGAATATTTCTGCGCGGTGTGGGATCCTTACCAGGTGGGATTGACGGAGTACATAGAAAGGGTGCAAATAAAGGGCAGCTCGTTTTGTATTATCACGTTATAGGGGAGAGAGTGTGGCAGATATGATACGCGAGTTGCGATGGAGGTCATTAAAGGAAAGACGTTTTTCGTCACGGCGAGATCTATTTACGAAATTTTACTCACCAACTTTCTCTTCCGAATACGAAAATATTTTGTTGAGCGCAACCTACATAGGTAGGAATGATCATCAAAATAAAATAAGAGAAATCAGAGCTCGAACAGAAAGGTTTCGGTGTTCGTTTTTCCCGCGCGCTGTTCGGGAGTGGAATGGTAGAGAGATAGTATGATTGTGGCTCGATGAATCCTCTGCCAAGCACTTAAATGTCAATTGCAGAGTAATAATGTGGATGCAGAAACAAAACCGTAAATGAAGGAACACAGAATATCGAATACTATACTTGATACTGATGCTTATGTCCATTTATTATGCTCAGGTTATATTCTCGCACACTGATAAACGAAGGTTAAGGTTTCTTACCCATATGGGAAGATGGAGTTGCGTATCGGATATTAAAATACTGTTTCAGGTCGTGCATCGAATACTAAAGTGCAGTTTTGCAGCTCAAATGTCGGCAAACAAAACCGTAAATGAAGGAACGCAGAATATCAATGGGCCGTAGGTGCTGTTTGTAGGTTTGCACCCTCTGTTGGAGACCAGACTGTATCATTTAGTTGGCATGTTTGTGGTTGTTTGTCTTCGTCTCGTCTTGACTGGCGCCACTCGATTTTTTTTTTCGCAAGCGTTGCCTGCCCGCTGGTGGCAGCATCGGCGGTAATAATATCTAGTAACTGTTGCCCTATCCGGGGGGGGGGGGGGGAGGGGGCATCGTTGTTTCTCCATGTCGTGTGATTGTGGCAGTTCGGTTGGGGCTTCAGGAGGAGCGAGGTGCATGCAGTGCGAGAACATGCCGGGACTGCTGGCGGCGCACGTGGACTGCCGGATGGAAGGGCTGTGGCCGCGAGGGTGCACGACCTCGCCGTAAACCAGATCCTGCAGGCTTTAAGATGAGTGCATTTCAATTCAGTTAGAGCAACCTCCATCACTGTGACATCTCGCGATTCTCCAGTGACTAGGGTTTGTGTTGCTGCTCGTAGTGTCGCCAGCGAGCTGAGTGCTTGGGGGAGGTGGACCAGGTTAGCTTTCCTCCACTTCTTATTACCATTTACTGCGTTCAGCTTGTTGCAATTTGTTCAACCAGCAGTATTTTTCCTGCCTCGTAGTCGCTGACGCCCACGTTACCTGCCCTGGGGGTTGGTGTATGTAATGGCAGTGTACGTGAGCCGTGGTAAAAATTGCTGTTTTGAAGAGCGCTGCATGGTGTAACCGGTGGCTAATGAAAATCAATCCTTCCAAGACCCAGGAAATCATTGTAGGTCGTACCACTCGCTTCTTCGTCTCCTGGATTTCTCCCTTACTGTCTGCGCCTATCCTGTCCACCTCACGCCCACCCTCACCTACCTCGGCCTCACCATTGACCGTAACCTCACCTGGATCCCTCATCTCCGCTCCATCCAACCCAAAGCCCACAACTGCCTCCGACTCCTCAAACTCCTCTCTGGTCGGACATGGGGGTTGCACCCCTCCACCATCCTCCACACCTACAAATTCTTAATCCGTCCAATCCAATGTTATGCCAGTCCCGCCTGGATATCTGCCCCCCCCCCCCCTCACCAAATTCTATAAGCCCCTCCAGATCCTCGAGCGTCATATACTCCGCCTCGCCTTCCATATACGCCTCACGTCCCCCATGCGGGTGACCTCATTCCTTTCCCCCATCTGCTCCAATTCCTCGAACATATCCATATCCTCTACACCTCCCGACGCCTTGAACCACCTCACCCCCAGTTTGCTCCTCTTTTCTCCCATACCCATCCCCTGCCACGTCTTCACTGCTGCATCCCCCCTATCCTCCATCTCTACACCCTACATCTCCTTTCCCAAGGGGACTTTTCTCTGTCCTTTTCCCAGGCTCCCTCTCCCCCTTTCCATCCTCTTTTTTTCCCCACCTCCTCCCTCTCTGCCCCCTTCTCTCCCCTGAGCCCTTTTGCATTTCCCTCGTCTGCCTCCTCTCGTGTCTGCCCTGCCCCTCTCCCCCTTTATTAATCCTCTCCCTCCTTGGTCCCCCTTTTCGTTTTTTCTTTCCTCCCTCGTTGTTCTTCCCCCTCCTCCAGGTCCCCCCCTCCTATCTGCCTCTGGCTCTGGAGTGTCATATTTGTGCCGCCATTTTCGTGCAGTGTTCTACAGTGAGTGTATTAAAGTGAGTGTTCTGTGGTTTTTTTTAAGTGTTGCGAACGGCCGTCATACTGTCGCTGCGTGTGCTTTTTATCTCTTGCAAACAGAAACCAGACTGTCGCCGTGTTTTTTAAAAGTGTGTGTACTATGTTACTTGTCTGATTCCTGTATCTTTTATTAACATTGCCAACCCCTTTTGCTTTGTGTTTTAACTTTCCGCATTTTTCCGCCATTTTAAACTTTACGTCACCGTTTTATCGCCTGTTTTTTCTTGTTTCTTTTCTTCTTCCGTTCTTAAAATAAAAGTCTGTAGGCTGTAGAGCAGCGTAGTAATCTGCTGCCAGCCCACCCCCCTCGGGGGGAATTGAAAATCAATAAAAGAAAAAAAAACTCGCCTGTCCGTCAGTCTCATGTCCGCATTTGTTAGGCAGTTGAAGTCAGTCTGTCGTTCGGAGTGCTAGTATGTCAGTCGTTTGGATCAACCTTTAAAGCCAGCCAAATGAGAGTCTTCCCACTCTGCCAGTAAGAGAACACAGCTAGTGGTCGCCTGGTCGGAGCTTAGTTCCTGCATCTGAGTCTGTTCATTAGGCCGCCAGTTGCTCGGGTATGCTCAGTCGATGGTCATTGGCGGTTGGATCTATCTGTTGGTCGGTCGCGCACTGAGACACAAGATGACTTGTCCGTCTTGAGCGTCGGCGCATGTGACGTCGCCACGTAGGGGGTAGTGACTTCGCGGTCCACACGAGAGCAACAGGAATCAACCCAGGATGTCAGTCTGGCCGGTGCGATCTGCGACGCCGTGAGCCGGAGATCGGCGCGCCTTCCTGCGTCCGTTGAAGCGGCTGGCAGCGGACGGTGCGGAAGAACGATTTGGGGGTGCTGCGCCAGGTCTTCTCGAGAAATCTCAGTTTTTTTACAAGTTAAGTGATTGGTGATATGTTGTTTGACTTACTCTTGTTAAATTCTACTTGTTTTCTTGGTGAGGTCATCAGCCGTTTTGCTTTGGGGTCGTCCCACCATTCTTTCCCGTTCGCCCACCCGCGGGAAGGTGGTTGTTTATAAATTAGGTGGTCCGTTTTTTCCTTGTGGAGTAGGGGCGGGTTAGAGCACCCTACCATTTGGGTTGTTCGGTTATCTCCCTGTTAATCTACCGTACGTTAGTAGCTGTCTTTGCCATGTTTGTCGGATTTGGTATGTTAACGAATTTATTTCTTGGAGTGTAACGGCCTAATACCTGAAATAGGTTTTTGTCTTTGGAAACTTTGATGTTATTGCCTATGAACTTGAGAGGCGCGGCCCACTGAACTCAAGTGGCGACCCCACATGCGCCGACGCTCAAGACGGACAAATCATCTTGTGTCCCAGTGCGCGACCGACCAACAAATCGATCCAACCACCAATGACCATTGCCTGAGCAAACTCGAGCAGACTGGCTGCATAATGGGCACACTGAGATGCAGGAACTGAGCCCCGACCGGGCGACCACTCACTGAGTTCACTTATTGCCTAACACCTGGGGACGAGAGACAGACTAGCAAGTTGTGGACGAGGGACTGACCCAGACTCACCCACTGGCAAGCTCATAACGCCCCTTAAATGCACGTGAAGAGGCAACCTTTCCTGTTTAACACCAGAGGGAGACACCAAAGCTGCGATTGCCACACCGTCGCTACAGCTAGAAACGGAGGGCGACTGCTGCACACCACGCGCTGCGGCGCGCTCTTCAAAACAGCAACTTTTACCACGGCTCAAGTGCATTTCAATTCAAGTAGATAAACATTCCCCATTGTGACATCTCGCGATTCTCCAGTGACTTGGGTCGTGTTGCTGCTCGTCGTGTCGCCAAGGCGAAGAGCAGCGGGTGCAGTGCTTGGGGAACGCGGATCTGATTAGCTTTCCTGAACTTCTTATTACTATTTACTGCGTTGAGCTTGTTACAATTTCTTACGTTCAACCAGCGCTATTTTTCCCGCCTGGTGGCGGCCCCAGTTACCTGCCCTAGGGGTTAGTGTATGTAACGGCAGTGTACGTTTTCTCACCTTGCAGCTGTTGTCCGGTAAGGCGTGTAGTTTTGACTGCTTTCTTGATTGAGGTTGGTTGACGATTCTTCTACTCTGGTGGTAGTGATTCCTTTCTCGTTCCGGGCGCGGTAAACACAGTATTCTGTGGACGTGTTCTTCCATTCTTGCATTTGTTTTATTGGATGTCAGGTAGCTTCAGCAAGATTATCATTAGTCGTTCGTTAGACTGCCACTAGTCTGAGTTACCATCTTGTGAAGTGAATGCAACTCTTGGCTGCCTATCTCATCGCTCGCGAAAGTCTTTGTTGCCGGACCTTCTCAGACGTTGATTCCTGGCGGACCGTCTGTGACTGGTTGTTGCATTTTATTATTGTATTATTTATTACCATAGCTACATTAAAGGTTATGAATGTCTAGTTAATAGTTCCGGTCGCCTTCTGGAATAAATCTAGCACTGTAAGGGTTGTGTCACCCGTTTGGTGGTCAGTTGCTTGTTTCTTTTAATTAAGCTTTTCTTGTATTTGCTGTTTTACACCTGGTTTCTAAACTTTTATATAATTGCCGTTTCTGGCGTGCTAGGCCTTCAGCCGTGATTGTGGTCATCTGCTTTGAAAAAATAATTCGATATTTGTATTTTAGCACAAAGCCTTAAAATCTTATTTACTGCCATTCCTGACGTCTGATACTTTCCGCTGTTTGTGGCCACTTACTTTTTAATATTTCAATACCTGTAACTTGTAATTGTAGGCCGGCCGGTGTGGCAGAGCTGTTTTAGGCGCTACAGTCTGGAACAGAGCGACCGCTACGGTCGCAGGTTCGAATCCTGCCTCGGGCATGGATGTGTGTGATGACCTTAGGTTAGTTAGGTTTAAGTAGTTCTAAGTTCTAGGGGACTGAGAACCTCAAAAGTCCCATAGTGCTCAGAGCCATTTGATTTTTGTAATTGTAGCGAGTTCTTAAACTTTCTTAATTTATTGCCATTCTTGGTGTGTAAGGCCTTCAGCCGTGATCGCAGTGACCTGCTTTTTTAAACATTATCTCTATCTGTATTTTATGGTGACTTGCTAAATTGTAACGCATTGGAAACACTATTATTTACTCAGTTGTTTATTCCTTCATTAATAACGTGTGATATTATTTTTATTTATTGTTCATTCTGGAATAACTATTTTAAAAATAAATTGTGTGTAACTGTAAAAGGCAACCAATAGAAACTGATTACAGCCCAGGCTACAATCGTAACCGAATCCTGCCTTCCCTTGGCTATGAGGTTTCAATCGGATCTATACTTGATACTGATGCTTAGCAATATGCTTATATTCCGTTTATATTCTCGCATATTGATAAACGAAAGAAAGTTTTCTGACCCATTGGGGAAGGCGGAGTAAAGTGGCCACTCTAAGGAAAAATCGAATTTCCACCAAACGATGGTTACTGAGAGAAACTTGCCACTTACACTTTTTGAATTTACACTGATGAGCCAAAACATTATGACCTACCACTACTACTACTACGTGGTCAGGCCCAGTGGACCGCACGCATCTGCAAGTTTCCTCCTCCACTGTATTCTGTCCATTGCTACTTTCCGCCGTCCGTTCACATCTATTGACACTTGGTTTAAATTATGGAAAACATTATGACCGCCTGCTTAATAGCTTGTTTGCCCATGTTTGGAACTAAATACACCCCTGAGTCTGCATATTAGAGATCCGAATTTTGTTGGTAGGTTTTTGGCGTTATGTGACATTAGATATCTACGCACAGTTCAAGTAATTCGCGTAAATAACGAGACGCTGATTTGCGTACGCGATGATGAAGCCCGATTAGCGACCCAGATGAATTCCATAACATTCACATCAAACGAATTTAGTCTCCGAGACATCAACGTGAGTTTAATGTAACGCTCCTTGAACCACAGTAGCACAGTTCTGGCACCGAGACACGGGCAATTATACTGTTGAAACATGACGTAGTCGTCGGGGAAGATATCAAGCGTGAAGGGATGCAGTTGGATCGCTGCTGTCAGCGTGTCATTGATTACTGCCACAGGTTCCACGCAAGCGAACAATAATCTTTCCCGTGGCATAATAATGCTCCCACCGACCTGAATACGTAGCGTGCTGTACGTTTCGAGTCGCCGTTCAATACGGTGACGGCGTTTGCGGAGACGGAAAGTAATCTAGCGTAGCAAAAAATGTGATTCATCTGGACACGTTTCTATTGATCGACGGTCGAATCCCGATGCTGCTATGCCCACTGAAGTCGTAACTGCCGATATCGTTGGGGCAACATGTAAACACTTAGGGATCGTCTGCTACGGAGCCCCATATTCAACAATGTACGATGAACGGTATACTCCGAAAAACTTGTTCGTGCACCAGCATTGTGTTCTTTCGGCAGAGATGCCAGTTTTCAGCTTTTATCCTACCTTACAGAGCAGACAAGCCGCCTAACCCAGGTTCTGTGAAGAGTCGTGGACGTCCAACCATTTAGTACCTAGTGGTAGTTTCAATGTACCATCATTTTCCGTGGATACGCAAGACCATAGCATGTCAACATTCGAGCAGCTACGCCAATTTCGAGATACTCGTTCACAGGCTCTGCGTAATAATTATCTGCCCTTTGTCAAAGTCGCTTATTTCGATGAATTTCCCCATTAGGGTGGTCCTTCCTTAGTATCTGCTCCACCTACATAGCTTTTGCTACCGCGTCACGTGCCCGCAACACCACCAGGTAGCATCCAGTGTCGTGGTGGGCAGTGTTTTGCCTGATCAGTGCACATATTATAACGTATCACACTAAATACCCTCCTGGAAATTGAAATAAGAACACCGTGAATTCGTTGTCCCAAGAAGGGGAAACTTTATTGACACATTCCTGGGGTCAGATACATCACATGATCACACTGACAGAACCACGGGCACATAGACACAGGCAAAAGAGTATGCACAATGTCGGCACTAGTACAGTGTATATCCACATTTCGCAGCAATGCAGGCTGCTATCCTCCCATGGAGACGATCGTAGACATGCTGGATGTAGTCCTGTGGAACGGCTTGCCATGAAATTTCCTCCTGGCGCCTCAGTTCGACCAGCGTTCGTGCTGGACGTGCAGACCGCGTGAGACGACGCTTCATCCAGTCCCAAACATGCTCAATGGGGGACAGATCCGGAGATCTTGCTGGCCTGGGTAGTTGACTTACACCTTCCAGAGCACGTTGGGTGGCACAGGATACATGCGGACGTGCATTGTCCTGTTGGAACAGCAAGTTCCCTTGCCGGTCTAGGAATGGTAGAACGATGGGTTCGATGACGGTTTGGATGTACCGTGCACTATTCAGTGTCCCCTCGACGATCACCAGAGGTGTACGGCCAGTGTAGGAGATCGCTCCCCACACCATGATGCCGGGTGTTGGCCCTGTGTGCCTCGGTCGTATGCAGTCCTGATTGTGGCGCTCACCTGCACGGCGCCAAACACGCATACAACCATCATTGGCACCAAGGCAGAAGCGACTCTCATCGCTGAAGACGACACGTCTCCATTCGTCCCTCCATTCACGGCTGTCGCGACACCACTGGAGGCGGGCTGCACGATGTTGGGGAGTGAGCGCAAAACGGCCTAGCGGTGTGCGGGACCGTAGCCCAGCTTCATGGAGACGGTTGCGAATGGTCCTCGCCGATACCCCAGGAGCAACAGTGTCCCTAATTTGCTGGGAAGTGGCGGTGCGGTCCCCTACGGCACTGCGTAGAATCCTACGGTCTTGGCGTGCATCCGTGCGTCGCTGCGGTCCGGTCCCAGGTCGACGGGCTCGTGCACCTTCCGCCGACCAATGGCGACAACATCGATGTACTGTGGAGACCTCACGCCCCACGTGTTGAGCAATTCGGCGGTACGTCCACCCGGTCTCCCGCATGCCCACTATACGCCCTCGCTCAAAGTCCGTCAACTGCACATACGGCTCACGTCCACGCTGTCGCGGCATGCTACCAGTGTTAAAGACTGCGATGGAGCTCCGTATGCCACGGCAAACTGGCTGACACTGACGGCGGCGGTGCACAAATGCTGCGCAGCTAGCGCCATTCGACGGCCAACACCGCGGTTCCTGGTGTGTCCGCTGTGCCTGCGTCTGATCATTGCTTGTACAACCCTCTCGCAGTGTCCGGAGCAAGTATGGTGGGTCTGACACACCGGTGTCAATGTGTTCTTTTTTCCATTTCCAGGAGTGTATTTTTAAGCGAAAGAGATAGTAATGTACTGTAACTAAAGGCATTTTTCTTAAGCTTACATAATAGCCATTTTTCTATGCCTAAGGGACAATCTGGCCAGTGTCCAAACTTCTGTACAGGTTATGAGAGTGATGTACAGGGTGATCACAAAGTAAGTATAAATTTGAAAACTGAATAAGTCACGGAATAATGTAAATGGAGAGGTAGAAATTGAAACACATGCTTGGAATGACATGGGGGTTTTATTAGAACCTAAAAAATACAAAAGTTCAAAAAATGTTCGACGGATGGCGCTTCATCTGATCAGATTAGCAATAATTAGCATAACAAAGTAACACAAAGAAAAAATGATGTTCTTTACAGGAAATGCTCAATATGTCCACCATCATTCCTCAACAATAGCTGTAGTCGAGGAATAATGTTGTGAACAGCACTGTGAGTTATGGTAAGACACTGGCGTCGGATGTTGTCTTTCAGCATCCGTAGAGATGTCGGTCGATCACGATATACTTGCGACTTCAGGTAACCCCAAAGCCAATAATCGTACGGACTCAGATCTGGGGACCTGGGAGGCCAAGTATGACGAAAGTGGCGGCTGAGCACACGATCATCAACAAACGACGCGAGCAAGAGATCTTTGACGCGTCTAGCAATATGGGGTGGAGCGCCATCCTGCATAAACATAGTACGTTCCAGCAGGTGCTTATCAGCCAGGCTGGGGATGATGCGATTCTGTAGCATATCTGCGTACCTCCCACCCGTCACGGTAGCAGTTACAAAACCAGAATCACTCATTTCCTCGAAGAAAAAAGGCCCGAACGGTTTATTTTATTTATTTATTTATTTATTGTTCTCATAAAACACCATATCATTCCAAGCATTTTTACCTATCTATCTACATTATTCCGTGATTTATTCAGTTTTCCAATTTATACTGACTTTTTGATCACCTGGTATTTTGTTCCGCGATACCAAATGGAGCGCTAATCTCCGTAGGCCATTCACTATACAATCAAAATCTCTCTTTTCCATTTCAAAATTTTAATTAAAGATTTTTTGTTGTTGGCCTGAAATGAACACACTTCTTAAGCTTCCCATGATCATTTACAACTTACTGCGCCTCTGATTTTCTGAAGAATTCTTTTCCAGGTGTAGCGTGAAACATTAATTGCTTTACTACCGTACAGAAAGGAGTCTTATCAGACTTCACTTCCTCAGTCGTATTACCCATCGCCAAACTATCACGTGTTAGCTGCTTTGAATTAATTGTCGCTATTCTTGTGACATTTAGGAACACTGATCGTATGAAATACTTATTTCTATTTTTCTGCTACCACTCACATTGTTGTGTGTTTCGAGCATATTTTGCTGTCCATCAGGCGCTTGTGAACACTTATATTACTTTATGCTACAATGTCTAGTCTAAATCAAAGATAGAACTGTTTCAATAGCTCCTTGTTCTTCTGGAGTGTCCAAATATCCCTGTTGCCACTTCAGTAGCAAAACAAGTGATCAAAACCGTTCTGTCTTTGATTTGGATTACGATATAAAGCTTCAGTTAACTTCTGTATGCTAAAACGCTTGGCTGTAATAAAAAACGAACGAAAAGCGTATCGCGGTACTCGGGATAGGAAGTTCTGTTAAATTTTACATATGCAGTGATTAATCAAAAAAATAAATACTGAATACTGCAATATTATTTACTATGTTAAATATTGTGGGCTACCATGAGACTCTGAAATAACACAACACCACGGTAACACAATTTTAAACATAGCTGCGTACAGCAACCGTGAATTTTTTTTTGTGTAAAGACAGCCCACTGGTTACAATGGATTTTATAGTCAAATTGACCATGGTTTTGGCTCCTAAACTAAGGGAGTCTTCATCAGAATATATATTACATGCGTAAAACGTTGAGCATTGGTGTTAAAATTGTATGACGAGAGCTGCAATGCTCAGCGTTTCACGTATGTGATATAAATTCTGATAAAGACTCCCTTAGTTTAGGAGCCAAAACCATGGTCAATTCGACTATAAAATCTATTACAACCAGTGGGCTGTCTTTAGTACAAAGAAAAAAAAAGAAAACCATAACATACGTACGGACATCGGCTCTTCCGAAGTACGCACGAAATAATATTTTATACACAGCGAGCGACTCACCGCCTTCTAACAGATAGTTCACGTGAGCACTGCTATTATGGAGAGAAAATATGGGTGCTTTTACGCATACTGTAATGATTAATTTGGTTCTCAGGGGCTACTGGTCATTTATGTTCCAACTTTCACAAAGAAAACCGAGCGAAGTGGCGCAGTGGTTAGCCCACTGGACTCTCATTCGGGAGGAAGACGGTTCAATCCCGCGTCCGGCCATCCTGATTTAGGTCTTCCGTGATTTCCCTAAATCGCTCCAGGCAAATGCCGTGATGGTTCCTTTGATAGGGCACGGCCGACTTCCTACCCCGTCCTTCCCTAATCCGATGAGACCTATGACTTAGCTGTTTGGTCTCTTCCCCCAAACAATCCAACCGAACCCTCACAGAGAAACAGATATTTTTTATGCTTATCAGACGGAACTTTTTCTGTACTTACTATTCGTTATCTGCAAGGCAAAAACTGAGAAGAATTTCATCTGCCGTTAAGCGGCCAATCGTAAACATACTGAACTCATTCAGCACGCAAACATTAATGAATGGAATTTGTCTTTACTAGCTTTGAAACTATTAAAAGATCAAAATAGATAAATCTGCCGTATTTACATTTAATATTACAGACTGAATTTCTAACTGAAAAATATCGTCAGTGCAATGGCTGACCAAATGCTGCTAGGGTAAGAGTGCTCCCCGCACCACGAAGTTCTGAAATAGAGTTATTAATTACAGTTAATGGTGGCTATTATGGGAGGTGATCACTACTTCAATAGCCAACAATTTCTAACAACAATTGGATATATGTTCTGACAACTTCTAAACAGACTTACATTGAATATCAGACAGTGATATAATGGCGGCTTTCCGCTAAACGAAACAAGCCAGGAAAAAAAAATCATCATCATCATCATCATTTAAGACTGATTATGCCTTTCAGCGTTCAGTCTG
Source organism: Schistocerca gregaria (assembly GCF_023897955.1). Taxonomy (NCBI): domain Eukaryota; kingdom Metazoa; phylum Arthropoda; class Insecta; order Orthoptera; family Acrididae; genus Schistocerca; species Schistocerca gregaria. The sequence goes on along the minus strand of NC_064928.1, from coordinate 198,335,041 downwards.
GAGCATAGCTCCCTTATAAAATTCCTCCATGTTCACCTATTCAGTGCTAATATTGGTGCCTCTTCTGATATTAAACCTATTACTTCAAAATCGTTCTTAACCGAATCCAGGTACCTTCTCCTTGGTCTCCCCCGACTCCTCCTACCCTCTACTGCTGAACCAATGAGTCTCTTGGGTAACCTTGCTTCTCCCGTGCGTATAACATGACCCCACCATCTAAGCCTGTTCATCCTGACTGCTACATCTATTGAGTTCATTTCCAATTTTTCTTTGATTTCCTCATTGTGGACTCCCTCCTGCCATTGTTCCCATCTACTAGTACCTGCAATCATCCTAGCTACTTTCATATCCGTAACCTCAACCTTGTTGATAAGGTAACCTGAATCCACCCAGCTTTCGCTCCCATACAACAAAGTTGCTCGAAAGATTGAACGGTGCACAGATAGCTTAATCTTGGTACTGACTTCCTTCTTGCAGAAGAGAGTAGATCGTAGCTGAGCGCTCACTGCATTAGCTTTGCTACACCTCGCTTCCAGTTCTTTCACTATGTAGCCATCCTGTGAGAATATGCATCCTAAGTACTTGAAACCGTCCACCTGTTCTAACTTTGTTCCTCCTATTTGGCACTCAATCCGTTTATATTTCTTTCCCACTGACATTACTTTCGTTTTGGAGATGCTAATCTTCATACCATAGTCCTTATATTTCTGATGTAGCTCTGAAATATTACTTTGCAAACTTTCAATCGAATCTGCCATCACAACTAAGTCATCCGCATATGCAAGACTGCTTATTTTGTGTTCACATAGCTTGATCACACCCAGCCAGTCTATTGTTTTCAACATATGAACCATAAATAATATGAACAACAGTGGAGACAGGTTGCAGCCTTGTCTTACCCCTGAAACTACTCTGAACCATGAACTCAATTTACCGTCAACTCTAACTGCTGCCTGACTATCCATGTAAAGACCTTTAATTGCTTGCAAAAGTTTACCTCCTATTCCATAATCTCGTAGAACAGACAATAACTTCCTCCTAGGAACCCGGTCATATGCCTTTTCTAGATCTATTAAACATAGATACAATTCTCTATTCCACTCGTAACACTTCTCCATTATTTGCCGTAAACTAATTATCTGGTCCTGACAACCTCTAAGAGGACTAAACCCACACTGATTTTCATCCAATTGGTCCTCAAGTAATACTCGCACTTTCGTTTCAACAATACCTGAGAAGATTTTACCCACAACGCTGATTAAAGAGATACCTCTGTAATTGTTACAATCCTTCCTGTTTCCATGTTTAAAGATTGGTGTGATTACTGCTTTTGTCCAGTCTGATGGAACCTGTCCCGATTCCCAGGCCATTTCAATTATCCTGTGTAGCCATTTAAGACCTGACACTCCACTGTATTTGATGAGTTCCGACATAATTTCATCCACCCCATCTGCTTTATTGCACTGCAATCTATTGACCATTTTCTCCACTTCCTCAAATGTGATCCTATTTCCATCACCATTCCTATCCCATTCTACCTCGAAATCTGAAACATTGCTGATCGTATTTTCACCTACATTGAGCAACTCTTCAAAATATTCCCTCCATTTGCCCAAAGCATCCACAGGATTCACCAGCAGTTTTCATGACCTGTCCAAAATACTTGTCATTTCCTTCTTACCTCCCTTTCGAAGACTGCTAATTACACTCCAGAATGGTTTTCCAGCAGCTTGACCCATAGTCTCCAACCTGTTTCCAAAGTCTTCCCAAGATTTCTTCTTGGATGCTGCAATTATGTGTTTGGCTTTGTTTCTTTCTTCAACATAACTTTCTCTGTCTGCCTGAGTTCTAGTATGTAGCCATTTTTGATACGCCTCCCTTTTCCTTTTACAGGCTGCCTTGACTGTGTCGTTCCACCAAGCTGTTTTCTTCATCCTACTTTTACACACTACTGTTCCAAGACATTATTTAGCCACTTCTAGTACTGTGTCCCTGTACCTTGTCCATTCCTTTTCCAATGACTGTAATTGACTACATTCAACTAACTGGTACCTTTCTGAGATCGCTGTCATGTACTTGTGCCTGATTTCCTTATCCTGAAGTTTCTCCACTCTTATCCTCTTACATATGGACCTGATCTCCTGCACTTTCGGCCTCACAATCGCAATTTCACTGCAGATTAAGTAATGATCAGTGTCTTCAAAGAATCCCCTGAATACACGTGTGTCCCTCACAGCCTTCCTGGCAACAATCAGAGCAAAAAAAAGTCTAACCAAGATAGAAAATGTCTAAGGATTATAACTGTAGATAAGTAACCCGTAATTAATTGCTGAGTTCAGCTTCATGGCGGCTTGCATTACAGAAATACACTTGCAAAAACTTCCTGGGGAGGCGAGACTAGACGAACTTCCGAGACTCCCCCCCCCCCCCCCCCCCCCACACACACACACAGGAAAAGCCACGTCATCGCCAGTAATTATTCAAGAATATCACTCTACTGACGAATGCCATCAAGCCGTAAATTAACCATAATAGATCATTTTCCTTAATGCTTTACGAGAAACTGCACTATAACAGTAAAATTAATATGTGAAAAAGTTGGCAGCTGAAATACGCAACTTATCCTCTGTGTATAAAAGGCCGTCCATCGACAGGTTTCAGTTCTGTGCTCATGGTTCTTAATTACAGCGGAGCGGATTTACAGTCTTGTCCACTAGCCGAGAATAACGTCACTTATGTACCCCACCCTTTGGTACCCTCCCTTTGCCAGTAAATGATCACTTGTGTAATCCATTGAGGGCCGTTGGTAGCTTTCACTGACTTCTCTTTAGACATGCGTCTTTCCGGTGTGCTTAGCAGTGTACTGTTCGTTAATTAAACTGGGGTATTAACCGTTATCTATGTTAAATGCACCTTAACTTTCATATGAACCCTGAGAGTATTGAAATCGTTTGTCTTTGGGAACTATAACGTGTAGAGTGAGAAACTTGGATGGATAGCATTTAAAGCATTTGATTTAAGCATTTAAAGACTGTTTGGGCTCTGCTACTCACTCCAACTGCCATCTAGTGGCAGCTTCAAACTGGGCAGGTCAGGCTGTCTAGTATAGTCTGCTCCCTGTCGAAAGAATTTGCAACCTATGTGCGGAAGTGGATCTCCCATTTCCTTTGTGCACAGCAGGTAGGATTAGCCGCTGTAAGTATGTCTTCCAGCTAAGCCAGGAGCCGCAGTTGGCGTGCTGTCTGTGCAAGTTGTAAAGTTTAATGTAATAAACACTTATAACAGACAACTTGTTCCGTCTAGTTATTCTGAGTGGAAACAAGGGGAGGACAGTGAGCCCTTTCGCACTATACATTCACACTCCAATGTGCCACCACGGGAGGAAGAGCCCGCGTGCACAAAGACGTTAATTTGAGGGTGATTTACCTGTAGGTTGACCAGCCTCAGTCTGCTAGATCTGTAGTGTCAAAATCGTAAATTTGTAATATTAATTACTATTTTCATATTTAAACCTTCACGCATTGTGCAAAGGCTTAATTTTGTCAAGAGAGGAGTTCTGATATTTCTTGAAATATTCGTATGCTCATAATACGGAACTGGGGGCACCCCCTCTTGGTGCGTGGATTTCAGTTATGTGGAGGAATATAAGGTTTTACAGTGTGTACACGTCTCTCAACCCGGCACCACCTCTTTCCAAATCCCAATTCGCGCTACACTTACGTTCACGATAACCTTAATGAGTTGGCCCAAGTTCGAAACATCACAAAAACACCTGCAGCCTTTGCTACACATTGTACAGATCGCGAGTTAAATGTTATCAGTCCATACGACAGGAAATTAAATCACTTCCCACCGAGCAGCAGTGTGTGTATTGTGTATTAAACCGGTGTCCTGGAAACTCTGGAGAATCTTCATCCCACTGTAGCCCTCAGTGGTTCACAACCCCACAACAGGCCACGGCAGTCCACCCACCCCACCGCTGCTCCACATTGAACCCAGAGTTATTGTGCAGTTCTGCCCCCAGTAGACTCCTGCCCCCTCCCTGGGAACGTCCAGCCACAGGCTGGCTGGTACACCGGATCTCGACACTAGTCCACCGGGTGGATACCTGCTGGGGACCAGCACACCTTCCTGCTTGGGAAGCAGCACGTCAGACCGCCTGGCTAGCAGGGTGGGCACACCACAGTACACGCCTCCAGTCACCAACATCTGTATCCTTTGTTGCATGCAATGTCATACTGTGTGAGCTATGGCCTTCCACGACCTTTTTTGTTCTAGTCATCAGTCTCTAGATTGAACTGATGGGGCTCGTCACGAATTCTACATCTACATTTATACCCCGCAAGCCACCCAACGGTATGTGGCAGAGGGCACATTACGTGCCATTGTCATTACCTCCCTTTCCTGTTCCAGTCGCGTATGGTTCGCGCGAAGAACGACTGCCGGAAAGCCTCCGTGCACCCTCGAATCTCTCTAATTTTACATTCGTGATCACCTCTAGAGGTATAAGTAGGGGGAAGCAATATATTCGATACCTCACCCTGAAACGCACCCTATCGAAACCTGGACAGCAAGCTACACCGCGATGCAGAGCGCCTCTCTTGCTGAGTCTGCCACTTGAGTTTCCTAAACATCTCCGTAACGCTATCACGGTTACCAAATAACCCTGTGACGAAACGCGCCGCTCTTCTTTGGATCTTCTTTATCTCCTCTCTCAACCCGACCTGGTACAGATCCCACACTCATGAGAAATAAGTATAGGTCGAACGAGTGTTTTGTAAGCCACCCCCTTTGTTGATGGACTACATTTTGTAAGGACTTTCCCTATGAATCTCAACCTGGTACTTCCACTTAAAATCTTTCCGCACGCATACTCCCAGATATTTTACAGAAGTAACTGTTACCAGTGTTTGTTCCGCTATAATATAATCATACAATAAATCCTCTGTATTCGCAATACATTACATTTGTCTATGTTAAGGGTCAGTTGCCACTCCCTGCACCAAGTGCAACTTCTCCGTATACTACAGCATCATCCGCGAAAAGCCGCATGGAACTTCCGACATTATCTACTAGGTCATTTATATATATATTGTGAAAAGCAATGGTCTCATAACACTCCCCTGTGGCACGCCAGAGGTTACTTTAACGTCTATAGACTTTCCATTGAGAACAACATGCTGTGTTCTGTTTGCTAAGAAGTCTTCAATCCAGCCACACAGCTGGTATGATATTCCGTAAGCTCTGTAAGCAGGCTGTTTAGGTAACGCCACACAGCGCTCTGTATGAAAAAAATCACTGGCTGTGTTGTGTGCAGTCTGTGGCTGGTTATCATTGTTGTAATACTCGCCATTGTAGTGTTGGGCTGCTGGATGTTAACAGCGCGTAGCGTTGCGCAGTTGGAGGTGAGCCGCCAGCAGTGGTGGATGTGGGCAGAGAGATGGCGAAGGTTTGAAATTTGTAAGACTGGATGTAATGAACAGCTATATATATTATGACTTTTGATGATATTAAGGTAAATACATTGTTTGTTCTCTATTAAAAACTTTCATTTGCTAACTATCCCTATCAGTAGTTAGTGCCTTCCGTAGTTTGAATCTTTTATTTAGGTTAATGTTAGTCAGGGCCATTCTTTTGTAGGGATTTTTGAAAGTCAAACTGCGTTGCGCTAAAAATATTGTGTGTCAGTTTAAACACAGTCATGTATAATATATCTAAGGGGACGTTTCAGCTCTTACTGTATCAGGCGACAATGCAGAACCTCTTCACCTGAGAACAGCGTTTGCACCCAACGACATCAATTATTTATTCGATATATTCCAGTCTCTCTCACTATATAACTTCTGAATACATTGTGGAAGCCAACAGTGATCAATTTTATTACTCTTACGTCGTAAACTCGGGTCGGTCAGAAGGTGAAAAGGAAAACAATGTTATGTAAGACACATACTACCAAATGACTTCCTTCCATCGGAACATAGACCAGGTTTTATGCCTTCGTTACCACGTTTTGCTGCTACGAACTTTCTTGAGTGACTTTTGTATCCCAACTCGCACTGCACTGCCTGCTTACGGAGCTCCCTTCGTTCTTTTGGTGCTCTCAGGGTTCGCGAATACGTCATTCAGTTCTGCAGTAACTCTTACATTTTGTCACAACCCTATTCAATGACCATCCGTCACGATCTACATCTACATACACTCATGCTTATAAATTAAGGATAATTGCAGAATTTGGTGCCACACAACGTGGCAATACACAAAACGGGCGCTAATAGCACAGGCAGATAGGGAACACACACGACACAGATCTGTAACTCCACGGATTGGTGATAAGTTGAGAAATCCGTCCCGAAACACATGTGCTACAAAACGCCACTATTTCCTGCGCATGTACCGCGGCATCAGTGTGGTATATGATCATCATGCACACATACACAGGCAGCACAACGGACTGACATTCTCTGGATCAGGTGGTCGAGCAGCTGCTGGTGTATAGCCTCCCATTCTTGCACCAGTGCCTGTCGGAGCTCCTGAAGTGTCCTAGAGGTTTGAAGACGTGCAGCGATACGTCGACTGAGAGCGTCCCAGACGTGCTCGATGGGGTTTAGGTCTGGAGAACAGGAAGGCCACTCCATTCACCTGTTATCTTCTGCTTCAAGGTATTTCTCCACGATGGCAGCTCTATGGGGCCGTGCGTTATCATCCATCAGCAGCACCCCTGAAAAGGCGAACATACTGGTGCAAAATGACGTCCCGATACGCCTGACCTGTTACAGTTCCTGTGTCAAAGACATGCAGGGGTGTACGTGCATCAATCATAATCCCACCCCACACCATCAAACCACGACCTCCATACAGGTCCCTTTCAAGGCCATTAAGGGGTTGGTATCTGGTTCCTGGTTCACAAGATGTAAATCCGGCTAGAATCACTGTTCAGACTATAGCTGGACTCGTCCGTGAACATAACCTGGGACCGCTGTTCCGATTACCATGTACTGTGTTCTTGACACCAGGCTTTACGGGCTCTCCTGTGACCAGGGGTCAGGGAATGCACCTTCCAGGTCCCCAGGCGAATATACTGTCTGTTCAGTCATCTGTAGACTATGTGTCTGCAGGCAACTGTTCAAGTGGCTGGGGCAAGGTCCCAAGCAAGGCTATCTGCAGTATTCTGTGGCCGTCTGCGGGCACTGTTGGTGAGATATACTTCTTCTCCTGGTGTTGTATACTGTGGAAGTCCCGTACCGTAGCGCCTGGACACATTTCCTGTCCGTTGACATAATCTCGAGATCACACTTTGTTTCATGCGGAGGGCCCGTTCCACGACCTGCTGTGACTGACCAGCCTCCAGTCGCCCTAGTACTCTACCCCTCATAACGTCATCAATTTGTGTTCTTTCAGCCATTTTCAACACTCAGCCACCATTAGCACGTCTGAAAACGTCTGCACACTTACTCGCTACACCGTACACTGACATGCACCAACGCATCTGTGCGTATGTGGACTGCTGCCAGCGCCACCGAGCGGCGACCGCAGGTCAAATGCACCGCGTGGTCGTACCCCGAGGTGATTTAAACCCGCAAACCGCCCGCCAGAGCGTGTTTCACCGTGTATCAGCGTTATCCATGAGCATGAGTGTAGATACTCCACAAGCCACCCCACGCTGCGTGGCGGAGGGTACCCTGAACCACAAATAGTCATTTCCTTTCCTGTTCCACTCGCCAACGAAGCGAGGGGGAAAAGATTAAATATATGACTCCGTATGATCTCTAATTTCTCGTGTCTTATCTTCGTGTTCCTTACTGCCAGAGTACGTTGACGGCAGATGAATCGTTCAGCACTCAATTTCAAACGGCGGTTCTCTAAATTTTCCCAACAGTGCTTCTCGAAAAGAACGTCGCCTTCGCGCCAGGGACACCCATTAACTTCGAACGTACCGGTAACAAATCCAGCAGCCCGCCTCCCAATTGCTTCGATGTCTTCCTTCAATCCGACCTGGTACGGATCCCAAACACTTGAACAGTAATCAAGAATAGGCCGCACCAGCTTCCTACACGCGGTCTCCTCTACAGGAGAACAAATTTTTCCTAAACCGAAGCCAACCACTCCCGTACCACAGTACTCACATGTTCATCCACTCTCATGCTGCTTTGCAACGTTACGCCCACATATTTAACCGACTTGCTAGTGTCAAGCGGGACACTAGCAACAGTGTATCCGAACATTACAGGTTTATTCATCTTACTCATCTCCATTAACTTACATTTTTCCACATTTAGATCTAGAAATATTCTTTAAGTCGCCCTGTAACTTCCTACAGCCACTCAACTCGACACCTAACCTACACCACGGCTCCACCAGCAAATAACCGCAGGCTGCTGCCCACGCTCTCTGCCAAATCATTTATGAATATAAAGGACAAGAGCGATCCATTCACACTTCCCTCGGACACTCCTGACGATAACCTCGTCTCTGATCACTCGACGCATACTTTCAAGCGCTTTGCGAATTAGCAGACGATGCAATTCCACTGTCTCCCTGTACGCATTCTGATTCTCCGCTACGATGCCTGAAATGCCTAGGCTAGCAGGACAGAGCGGATTAGGTTGTGGAAAGGGGCCAAAATATGTTGCTGTCAGTTTCACACAACATACAAACTTTATTCATCGACACGCAATATTACAACAAGAATTCAAAACTTTAATCGACCTTCTTTGATTAACCTTCGATCCACTGAAGGCCACACTCAAAATCCAAGGCATAAGGCCTAAGCAGGAAATTGAAATACAAGGTTTTTCTGGAGGTTTCATCCAAGAATACTTTCAAAATCTTCAATCTAAACAGGCAGGCCTTAGCAATTCAGTTTTAATGGAACTTGGCAGGAGGCCGCATATCAGGCAATCAAAAGGCAGAAGGCATAGCAATCTTATGCCTTAATGGCAAGACAAGAACATTCATTTAAGAGATATTAATACTCGGCTGAAGGTCACATACGGCTTAAGGCCTCGAAAAAGAGTTTTAGTTTAAAAGGCACAAAGCCTTATCTTAAAACGTCTCATTTAAAATTTGGGCTAAAGGTCCCATATAAAAGAATAACAATCTCATTCCTTAAGGGTAAGACAAGAACATTAATTTAAGAGATATTGACACTGAGCTGAAGGCCACACATCAACCAAATAACTAAAACGCAAACAGGGAAATTACGATGCAACACACAAGGAACGGCGTTCAGAAGTTTCCAGGGGTCGGACTGGGATTGTAACACTAACGCCCGTTTAGGTGAGACATGCAGCCTGTGCAACGACTTCTTAATCTGAAGGCAACCCAACCAACAAACAGCCGACCGACCAATTAACAAGATCAGTTACTCTCCACGCAACCAGCAAAACCACAAGATTTCAATACGACGACACACAGAATATATGGCGCCCACAACGACCAACACCACCTCAGCTGTTGAAGTACACGCCACGCTGGAAAGCAACAACACGACGAGGAAAATACACTGCCTAATATTACGTTAACGACCAGGGCAGGTAAGCGGAACGTCAACGGCCACAAGGCAGAAGATACCGCTGGCCAACTTCAATAGCAGGGAAAAAATTAACTGGAATCTTAGCTGACTTGAAAACACACACGTTGTTGCTCACGAGAATGTCCCAAAAGCGACAACCGGGCTCAAACGATGAAATGTAAACAGCTGAGGCTCGGTAGTAGGTTAAGTGAGGACTCAACTCTCATGTCCAACATCGGTGGACGATGAACATCGTAGCACTCACAAACAGCACCTCACACTCCAACCGCGCCTGCACGCCGCCAGCGGCTCCGGCCCAACTTCGCGAGACTGCGACTTCCTCGCTGCTCCACGACAATCGACCGACTCCCGAGGCCCGGAAATGGTGAAAGGACCCAATATACGTCGGCCGATGAAACGACCAACCAACGGTTGTCCCGCTCCAATCTCCCTCCGTCGGACAGTTCATGAGCGTCGCCAGTGGTCAGTGAGCATTGGCTATCGGAGACTCACCGGCGCTCCATCCCCCAACATCACTGCTGCTGCGTCCCGAATGCACTGCTGGTCGGTCCCGAACTCACTGCCAGACACACGACGACCCAGAAATACTATCGGTCGCTCCAGAGATGGTAGGAAAGTGCAGTTATCGATAGGTGCTGCTGCTGCCACTCACGGGCAAGTAAAGCAAGAAGTTAGTGACGCCAGTAAATGGAATAAGAAAACGAGGCGGCATTGCCGTAACAGATGATGACAAACAATAAATGCCATGAACACGGGCCGTGCAAAGCTCAATGCCTTTTTGAACACCAAAACTGCTGATACTTGTAAGGTATTGAGGACACTGAGCAGGTGCCGTTGGTGGCCAAATACAACAGCGCCACATGCAGGCTTAGCTGGCAGACGCATTTATGTTCCAGTACGAATTTCTCTCGGTTTTTCCGTATTTTTGTCCAACCCGTGTATGTTAGTGCCATTGGTACCTGCTGAAGCAAACGTAACATTGCGGACCGGCAAATCCTAAAAGTTGCAAGGGGTTTTTAGAACGCACTCGAATGAGATGTGCTGTTTTCCAGTCACGCTAAACTATTCGTTGTGCAAGAGATTCTCAGAAATACGAGCAAGTAAAGAGGATAATTCCGCAGTCAATCCGGACGTGAAATCTAGTTTTGATTCTGTGAGCGCTCGGCGCTCGTATCAGTTTAGTCGTAGCTGCTTTCCCGTACAGAAAGATTTTATTTCAGCGCCTCCATTTTGTGAGTTCGTGCATAGGGCAGCCGGTAATACGGCAGTAGGGACGCCATCCGATCGTATTTTACCCCACATCTGATACTTGGATTTTCTACTTCTCCCCCCTTCTTCAAAAGCTGGTATGATCTACGAGGAACTCGGTTAAAGGTTTTCAACACGTTCATCAAGTTTTACACTCTGGCACACCTTTATAGATTTTCCAGCTACGAGTGTTTAAACCGTAGCGCGTTTAACAGCGCTTCGTGCAGATGCATGAATTGGTGTTACGGTTTCTTTGAAAATTCCTACATTCTCTTTCGAAGCACAAGGGAAATATTACCGGAATCTGCTTAAGGGATAGAGCATGTATGGGAAGTTGCTGCGCAGTTACAGAACAGTTTACAAATGACGACCCCTGGTGGCTATCCAAGTCTGAACCCGCTTAATTTTATTTGGAAATCACAAATATGATTGTGATGAGCTTCCCACGCACAAAGTTGCTTCAGTTTTTAAGAGACAAAGCCTCATGGCTGATGCGCTAGAGATTTTGCTGGTTCCCAAAGAAAAAATTCTGATGCAGTAGGGTCCAGCAAGCAAGGGGCCATAGGTTGTTTGGGGTAACACGTTCCCCAAAAAACTCTTCCAGAAGACGCTTAGCGTTATTAGCTTTATGATCAGTAGCATTATGTTGTTGAAACCGTCTGTAATCGATATAGTCTCCCTTTAGTGCCCAAGGAAATCAAACAATAAAATACACTGATCTCGGTGTCTTCAAAAATAATAAAGCGCGGTCTCCATATTATTCCCCACATTCCAGTTCTCTGATCATGCAATAACGTTTCAAGCACAACACGAGGGGTCTCTGAGGACCGTAATCATGTGTTTCGTGTGTTAACGTGTCTAGGTAGGTGGAACCGTGCTTCGTTTGTATAGAAAGCGACTTCAAGAATATAAGTGCTATTCTTCTCAAGAAAATGTGTAATCCCTTTGAAGTAATGGATTCACAATACATAATCAGCATCGCTCACTACATGCACTGCTGTCACTTTATACAGAAATACACTATTGGCCATTAAAATTGCTACATCGTGAAGATGACGTGCTAGAAACGCGAAATTTAACCGACAGGAATAAGATGCTGTGATAAGCAAATGATTAGCTTATCAGAGCATTCACACAAGGTTGGCGCCGGTGGCGACACCTACAACGTGCTGACAAGAGGAAAGTTTACAACCGATTTCTCATACACAAGCAGCAGTTGACCGGCGTTTTCTGGTCAAACGTTGTTCAAAAATGGTTCAAATGGCTCTGAGCACTATGGGACTCAACTGCTGTGGTCATCAGTCCCCTAGAACTTAGAACTACCTAAACCTAACTAACCTAAGGACATCACACACATCCATGCACGAGACAGGATTCGAACCTGCGACCGTAGCAGTCGCACGGTTCCGGACTGCGCGCCTAGAACCGCGAGACCACCGCGGCCGGCAAACGTTGTTGTGATGCCTCTTATAAGGAGAAGAAATGCGTACCATCACGTTTCCGACTTTGATAAAGGTCGGATTGTAGCCTATCGCAATTGCGGTTTATCGTATCGCGACATTGCTGCTCGCGTTGCTTGAGATCCAATGACTGTTAGCCGAATATGGAATCGGTGCGTTCAGGAGGGTAATACGGAATGCCTTGCTGGATCTCAACGGCCTCGTGTCACTAGCAGTCGAGATGACAGGCATCTTATCCGCATGGCTGTAACGGCTTGTGCAGCCACGTCTCGAATCTTGAGTAAGCAGATGGGGACGTTTGCAAGACAACAATCATCTGCACAAACAGTTCGACCGCGTTTGCAGCGGCATGCACTATCAGCATGGAGACTCCTCTGTAAAGTTTGGAAGGTAGGAGACGAGATGCTGTGAGTACCGGGCGTGAGTCGTGCTTCGGTAGCTCAGATGGTAGAGCACTTGCCCGCGAAAGGCAAAGGTCCGGAGTTCGAGTCTCGGTCCGGCACACAGTTTTAATCTGTCAGGAAGTTTCATATCAGCGCACACTCCGCTGCAGAGTGAAAATCTCATTCTGGAATTCAGCTTCTGTTTACAGCACCATGATGGTCCCATCCGTGTTTGTCGACATCGCGGTGAACGCACATTGGAAGCGCGTATTCGTCATCGCCATACTGGCGTATCACCCTGGATGATGCCATTGGTTACACGTCTCGGTCACCTCTTGTTCGCATTGACGGGACTTTGAACAGTGGACGTTACATTTCAGATGTGTTACGACCCGTGGATCTACTCTTCATTCGATGCCTGCGAAACCCTACATTTCGCAGGATAATGCACGACAGCATATTGCAGGTCCTGTACGGGCCTTTCTGGATACAGAAAATGTTAGACTTCTTCCCTGGCCAGCACATTCTCCAATTCTCTCACCAATTGAAAACGTCTGGTCAATGGTGGCCGAGCAACTGGCTCGTCACAATACGCCAGTCACTACTCTTGATGAACTGTGGCATCGTGTTGAAGGTGCATGGGCAGCTGTACCTGTACACGCCATCCAAGCTGTTTTTGGCTCAATGCCCAGGCGTATCAAGGCCGTTATCACGGCCAGAGGTGGTTGTTCCGGGTACTGATTTATCAGGATCTATGCACCCAAATTGCTTGAAAATGTAATCATATGTCAGTTATAGTATAATATATTTGTCCAATAAATACCCGTTTATCATCTGCATTTCTTCTTGGTGTAGCAATTTTAATGGCTAGTAGTGTAATTCCATCGGCGGCTGAACTGGCCGAGCGGTTCTAGGCGCTACAGTCTGAAACTGCGCGGGCGCTACGGTCGCAGGTTCGAATCCTGCCTCTGGCATGAATGTGTGTGATGTCCTTAGGTTAGTTAGGTTTAAGTAGTTCTAAGTTCTAGGGGACTGATGACCTCAGAAGTTCGGTCTTATAGTGCTCAGAGCCATTTGAACCACTTTTTTTGTAAGTCCAACGTTTGCCTAACCGCTTCACGAGCGCTTGCATGGCCGGTATCTTTTCCTTGTGCCAACCTGCATATTTTTTTCGCTGGGCTCTGCTGCATAGAGTCAGAAATATCCAACAACTTCTGTTCGTTTACGAGATGTCTTCCACCTCGTTTGCCATGTAGCACTGACCTTGTCTCTGGATGACATACAGCTCTTTCCTGAAAATTTTCAGCAAATGCCTCCTGCACTAATTCTGTGTATTTGTCAACATGTCGAAACAAATGTTCAAAATTATTTAAAGACAAATTAAACGTCTAAGTGTTACGTAGCTCATTCAATACATTCCAGCAGATCAAACAAAGAGTTAATTATTGCACAACTATAGAATTAAAAACAATTGCGTATCTATGGATAAACTATGCTGCCAACTTGTGTTTTGCCAATTTTGTTTCGAACTTCGTAGTATACATCCGAAGTCTGTAAAGCACTGCACAGCGACTTTGTCAGCATTTGGAGGAAGAGAGGCGTCACCACCTGAGATAGTAACAAGTTTTTCTTCTTGCAGTCATCAGTCCTATGACTGATTTGGTGCACACCGTCACGAATTCCTCCCCCGTGACAACATTTTCATCTCGGAGTAGCACCTGCAGCCAACGGCATGAATTATTTGGCGAATCTGTCCATTCTCTCTCTTCTTCTGCAGTTTATACCGCCTACAGGCAGCTCTACTACCATGCAGGTAATTCCTTTATGTATTAACAGATGTCCTATCATCCTGTAGCTTATCATTTTCAGTGTTTTCCATATATTCATTTCCTCATGTATTCTGCGGAGAATCTCCTCATTGCTATCTTACCAATCCACATAATTTTCGACAGTATTCTGGAGCACCAGGTTTCAAATACTTTAATTCTCTTCCGTTCCGCTATTCCCACAGTCCATGTTTCACGACCACAGAGTGCTGTCTTCCAAAAGTACATCCCCCTAAATCTCTTCCTTAAAATTAAGGTCTACGTTTGACACTAGCAATCTTCTCTTCACCAGCAATGCCCTTTTTCCCAATAATAGTCTGCTGTTTATCTCCTCCTAGCTCCGTCCTTAATGGGTTATTTTGCTTCCTGGCGAGACGAATTCCTTGACTTCGTCTACTTCGCAGTCTCCAACCCTGATATTAAGGTTCTCGCTATTTTCATTTCTGCTGCTTCTCATTACTATCGTCTTCCGTCGATTTACTCTCAGTCCATATTCTGTTTTGTTCATTCCGCGCAACACATCCTGTAATTCTTCTTCACTTTCACTCAGGACAGCAATGTCGCCAGCGAATTTTATCATTGTCATCATTTCACCCTGAATTTTAATTCCACTGTTGAACCTTTATTTTATTTGCCTCACTATATCTTCAATGAATCTATTGAACTGCCTCACACGCTTTCAATTCCGAGCAGTCTTATTGCTCT
The DNA here is from genome assembly GCF_023897955.1 of Schistocerca gregaria. NCBI lineage: Eukaryota > Metazoa > Arthropoda > Insecta > Orthoptera > Acrididae > Schistocerca > Schistocerca gregaria. The sequence goes on along the minus strand of NC_064928.1, from coordinate 198,319,887 downwards.
CTCTTGGTTCTTAAACATGTTTTATGTTACCGACTCTCCTTATAGGTTATCCCTATTTTCCTTAGAATTTCGAACATCTTGCGCCACTTTACTTTGTCGAACGTGCTTCCACGTCGACAAATGCTATTACTGAATCTTTTCTTCAGCCTTAATTCCACTGGCAACCACAACGTCAGTATTGCTAAGAGGTGCCTTTAACTTTCCTAAGGCCAAACTAACTGTCAGGTTAAAGTTCGTCAATTTTCTTTTTTATTCTTCTGCATATTGTTCTTGTCACCAACTTGGATACATATACATGCAGCATACACATTCTTAAATATGTAGACGAAAGGGCAATACTTAGTGTCCGAGATGCGTCAATACTGGGTGTACGAGAAAAATAATGACTGACTTTATCTACCGAAGTCTTTTTGAACATCAGCACTGTCCCTTCTGTAGCTATGTGTGTCGTAGGGGTCTTTTGATGCAGCTCTCCATGCTATTCTGTCTGTTACCTCTGAGTAACTACTCCAGCCTACATCCTTCAGATTTTGCTTAATATGTTCATCTCTTTTGTTTCCCTCTAGATTTTTGCGTCCCATGCTTCCCTCTGATACCAAACTGATCACCACTTGATGCCTCAGAATGTGTCCAACTGACCGATTCCTTCTTCTATTCAAGCTGTGTCACAAATTTTTCCTCTCCCCAATTCTATTCAGTACCTCTTGATTAGTTACATCATTTACCCACGTAATCTTCAGCATTCTTCCGTAGCACCACATTTAAAAAGCTTTTGTTCTCTTTTTGTCTTCACTCCGTTCATGGCTTAACTCCACACAAATACTTTGAGAAAAGACTTCCTGACACATATATCTATACTCGATGTTAAGCAATTCTTCTCCTTCAGAAATGCTTTCCTTGGCATTGCCAGTCTACATTTTATATCCTCTCTACTTTGCTTCCCAAATAGTAAAACTAATTTACAAATTCAAGTCTCTCATTATTTAATCTAATTCCCTCAGCATTACCCGAGTTAATTCAACTACATTCCATTATCCTCGTTTTGCTTTTGTTGATGTTCATCTTATACCCTCCTTTCACGACACTGTCCATTCCGTTCAACTGCTCTTCCAGGCCCTTTGCTGTGTCTTACAGAATTACCATGTCATCGGCGAACCTCAAAGTTTTTATTTCTTCTCTACGGATTTTAATTCCTACTCCGAATTTTTCTTTTGTTTCCTTTACTACTTGCACAATATATAGATTGAATAACATCGGGAACAGGCTACAACCCTGTCTCACTCCCTTCCCAACCACTGTTTCCCTTTCATGCCCCTCGACTCTCTTAACTGGCATCTGGTTTCTGTACAAATTGTAAATAGCCTTTCGCTCCCTGTATTTTACCGCTGCCACCTTCAGAATTTGAAAGAGAGTATTCCAGTCAACATTGTCAAAAGCTTTCTCTAAGTCTACAAATGCTAGAAACGTAGGTTTGCCTTTCCTTTGATTGGGCTGGCTCCCCCAAGGCTGTTAGTAGTTCTAATGGAATGTTATCTGCTTCGGAGGCCTTATTTCGACTTAAGTCTTTCAGTGCTTTGTCGAATTCTTCACGCGGTATCGTATCTCCCTTCTACGTCCTCTTCTATTTCCATAACAATGTCCTCAAGTGCACCTCCCTTGTGCAGTCCCTCTACATAGTCCTTCCACCTTCCTGATTTCTCTTCTTTACTTAGGTCTGTTTTTCCGTCTGAGCTCTTGATACTCATTCAGGTGGTTTTCTTTTCTCCAAAGCCTCTTTCATTTTCCTGTAGTTGGAATCAATCTTACCTTTAGTAATATATGTTTCTACATTCTTATAATTGCCCTCTAGCCATTCTTGTGTAGCCATTTCGCGCTTTCTGGCTGTCGATCTCAGTTTTTGAAATTCGTATTCCCTTTTGACTACTTAACTTATTGCATTTTTATAATTTCTCCTTCCACCGCCTAAATTCAATATCTCTTGTGTTACGCAAGGATTTCAACTGGTCCGGCAGTTACACACTGGTGAAATCGTTGTTTCCAGTTTTGGTATCACTGCTGAAAGTCTTCAACTTTTAGGACCTTTAATATGTTGGTCACATTCATTTGAATATTCTCCAGAGTCCCAAAATGACATTTTAAGACTTTTTTAACTTCGGGAAAAAAACACAAGAACTCAGATCAGGTGAATAGTAAGGGCGGGGGGGGGGGCTGTGGAATAACAGGAAGGGGCTTTGTGGTAAAAAAAACTCCGTGGTGGAAGTGGCCGTGTGACATGGGCCGTTGACTTGTTTCATATGTCCGGTCTCGACTGATTCAACCTTTTCCGGAGCTTTTCAAGGACACTTTTGTAACACACATTGTTGAGAGTTTGTCCTGGAGGAATAAATTCTGCATGCACGGTACCCCTACTGTCAAAAAAGCAAATCAGCGTCGTTTAGACCCCCGATCTGCGCATTCCTCTTTTTCGTTCGAAAAGATATCGCACTGTGACACTCCTCAATTTGCCGCTTTGTGTTAGGTTCGTACTCTAAAATCGAGGTTCATCACCTGCGACTACACGAGTGAACCGTTCGTAGTCATTAGCAATGGTTTTCAATTGTCCTTCTACTGAGTTGTGAAGTTTTTCGGCGCCATTTTGACAAAAACGCTTCACATAATCAAATCTTCGGTCAAAATTTGATGGTACGGTGGAAAGTTTTGGTTTAACAGGTCACCCATCGTTCTTATTGTCAAACATCGATTTTTGAAGCTGGAAGTCTCCCTAAGCGAGTTTCGTCTTCAGCGTGTTCTCAGACTTCCAAAAATGATCTGTGGCAGCGAAAAACTTGCGCTCTTGATAAACAATATACCCCATAGGAATATTTCAATATTTCACACTTGCGGATTCACTAAGTTTAACATAAAACTTTATGGCATAACGTTGTTATGAATTCCACTGCTCCATTTTCGTAACACACAACCAGAAGACAACTTCTCTGCAATCGCTCTCAAACATCACATGATGGCTCAGACTGAGGAAGGGATGGACACACACTCGTCTACAGAGGTAGAACAACACAGTATTGTGAGATCACTCGCAGTGTTATGTCTCATTGCTTTTCTCCGGCGCCTCATAAACAGGCTGAACATCAATTCAACAGGCAAACTGCAAGGGCGAATTCCTCACTGGAAATGGAGGAAAACAGGTCCTATGAAATACACTATGTGATCAAAAGTATCACCTGGCTTAAAATGACTTACAAGTTCGTGGCGCCCTCCATCACTAATGCTGGAATTCAGTATGGTGTTGGCCCACCCTTACTCTTGGTGACAGCTTCGACTCTCGCAGGGATACGTTCATTCAGGTGCTGGAAGGTTTCTTGGGGAATGGCAGCCCATTCTTTCACGAAGTGCCGCACTAAGGAGATGTATCGATATCGGTCGGTGAGACCTGGCAGGAAGTTGGCGATCCAAAACACACCAAAGGTGTTCTACAGGTTTCAGGTCAGGACTCTGTGAAGGCCAGTCCATTATAGCGATGTTGTTGTCGCGTAACCTCTGCTCCACAGGCCGTGCATTATGAACAGGTGCTCGATCGTGTTGAAAGATGCAATCGCCTTCCCCGAATTGCTCTTCAATAGTGGGAAGCAAGAAGCTGCTTAAAACATCAGTGTATTCTTGTGCTGTGATAGTACCACTCAAATCAACAAGGGTTGCAAGCACCCTCCATGAAAAACACGACCACACCATAACACCATCGCCTCCGAATTTTACTGTTGGTACTACACACGCTGGCAGACGACGTTCACCGGGCATTCGTCATACCCACACCCTGCCATCGGATCGCCACACTGTGTACCGTGATTCATCACTCCACACAACGTTTATCGACCAATCGTGCGATTTTTACGCTCCTTACGCCAAGCGAGGCGTCGTTTGGCATTTACCGGCGTGATGTGTGGCTTACGAGCAGCTGCTCGACCGTGAAATCCAAGTTTTCTCACCTTCCACGTAACTGTCATAGTACTCGAAGTGGATCCCGATGACTGACAGAGACAATCCATAGTTGAAGAGGGTCATTATATGTAATAGATAGACATCTATCCAGACCATCACACGTCAGCGGACGACGTCGGCCTTACGCTTTTGTGCTGAACATGTTCCTTCACGTTTCCACTTCACTATCACATCGGAAACAGTGGACCTAGGGTATTTTAGGAGTGATGAAATCTCGCATACAGACGTATGACACAAGTGACACCCAATCACCTGACCACGTTCGAAGCCCGTGAATTCCGCGGAGAGCCCCATTTTGCCCTCTCACGATGTCTAACGACTAATGAGGTCGCTCATATGCAGTACCTGGCAGTAGGTGACAGCTCAATGCACATAACATAAAAAATGTACTTTTTTGGGGGTGTCCGGATACTTTTGATTATCTAGTGTGTGTGTCCGGAAACAGACGACGTGCGTGCCACGACAACAAATCATTCTGGAACACAGTACAGGGCTGCAACACTTCTACATCACTTCCACGTCACTCACGTCACAACAGATGTTCAAAGTGGCCTGCATGCGATGCAGTGCAAGCGTTAACACGTCGGATCATGGACTGTCGGCTGAACTTTGGCTTGCACCGTGTAGGCGGGCCACTTGCCTAGACCGTGTATTAGGTTTCGTCCCAATATTCTGCAGAGCCTAATCCTCTTAATCTTCTGTATCCGCAGTCCGCCGCCTCCCTGCACGTACTTCTGTTGAAAAGAACCATGATCACATAAACGATAAGAAAGAGCTTGAAAAGTTCTTGAATGAGTTTGGTGTCTGTGAGGGTACCTGTTTTGGTATAGCCGTGCTGCCTCTCTATCTTTTCCATCCACATGGCCGCACACAAACACTTACTCGTTTTGTTCCCGCCATGAACACAGGACCATTCTGCTGCTCGCAATCCTCACATTCTCATCCCATTTCATATCACTTCTCAACTGTATACCCAGATATTTAAACGGCGTAACTGTGTCAAGCGCCTATCACACAGCCTGCATCACACAAGGAACACACGGCATGTCGTCAGAGGGACCATCATTCATTAGCGCCATCTACCGTGGCAACGATGGTTTTCCAACACATGTTTGTAGGATCTTTTTTCCTCCATTTCCAGTCAGAAATCCGTCCCTGCATTTTGTTGGTATATACTGGTCCTTGTCCACAGTGACCTGAATGAAGGAAGACAACTTTTAGAATAAAAATCACTCATGAAACATCACAGGTACACCTTCCTCACGCTGCCGATTACTGGGCTACCGAAGCACGTTCAGTTTGTCGAAGACTTGTAGTTATCACCGTCAGAAATGGCCCTTGGCAAATTAGCTAACTCCAGAAGGCCATTGTGTGTGTGTGTGTGTGTGTGTGAAATCTTATGGGACTTAACTGTCCCTAAGCTTACACTCTACTTAACGTAAATTATCTTAAGGGCCGGCCGGAGTGGCCGTGTGGTTCTAGGCGCTACAATCTGGAACCAAGCGACCGCTACGGTCGCAGGTTCGAATCCTGCCTCGGGCATGGATGTGTGTGATGTCCTTAGGTTAGTTAGGTTTAATTAGTTCTAAGTTCTAGGCGACTGATGACCTCAAGAGTTAAGTCGCATAGTGCTCAGAGCCATTTTATCCTAAAGACAAACACACACACACACACACACACACACACGCCCACACACACACACGCCCACACACACACACGCCCACACACACACACGCTCACACACACACACGCTCACACACACACACACACACACACACACACACACACACACACACACACCCGAGGGAGGACTCGAACCTCCGCCGGGACCAGCCGCACAGTCTATGACTGCAGCGGCTAAGACCGCTCGGCTAATCCCGCGTGGCAGATGTCCATTGCTTGAAGTTCTCTTCACAATGTTCGCTCACTGCCAAGGCGTGACAATAGCCTTCGGATGATATCGGTTAGAATATTTTTGTGACCTCCCTTCCTGTGTCGTATTACGCTGAAGAGGCAAAGAAACTGGGACACCTGGCTAATATTCTGTAGCCTCCCGCGAGCACGCAGAAGCAGCAACGCGACTTGGAATGGACTCGACTAATGTCTGAAGTAGTGCTGGAGGGTATTGACACCATGAATCCTGCAGGGCTGTCAATGAATCCGTAAGAGTACGACGGGGTGGAGATCTTCTGAACAGCACGTTACAAGGCATCCCAGACATCCTCAATAGTGTTCATATCTGGGGAGTTTGGTGGCCATTGGAAGTGTTTAAACTCAGAAGAGTGTTCCTGGAGCCACTCTGTAACAAATCCTGGACGTGTGGGCTATCGCATTGTCATGCTCCATCGGAATGCACAATGAATGGATTCACGTGATCCGACAGGGTGCTTATGTCCGTGTCACAGTCGTATCTAAAATGTTCAGGGGTCCCATATCACTCCAGCTGCACACAGGCCTCACCGTTACGCAGCCTCCACTAGCTTGAACAGTCTCCTGCTATAGTTTCTAGAATTAGCCTACAGTGCAGTAGTTTAGTCTGAATGCAATAAAAATGTGGTGTTCAGACCTTTGAGTTCCTTGAGCCTGTGACAAGTATCTTCATCGAGTCCCAGAATCCGCACCGCTCATACACGCCCTGTGGTGTGTTCGGCGTTGATACAAGCCATCTCCCACCACCAATGTGTCTTCTTGTGTTTGTTCGTAATCGTTCGGAAACTGCGGACTGACCTGAGCCTTTCTTTAAGTCCTCACAAACTTCCAGGAAAAGAAAACTGACCATCAGTTACACGACCTCTACGAAAGTTACTGGCGCCAGAGAGGCGGCCGTGGCATTGCGGTCTATAATGAAATCAAGACTAAACAAAAATCAAGACACGTTCATAGGGTTTGTCGAAAAGCGTTCGACAGTGTGAAATGGTGCAAGATGTTCGAAATTCTATGTAAAATAGATATAAGCTATTGGTAAAGACCGATGATACACAATATCTACAAGAATCAAGAGGGAACAGTGAGAGTGGAAGACGAAGAAGGAATTGCTCGAATTAAGAAAGTTGTAGGACACGGATGTACGCTTTCGCCCCTCCTGTTTAATTTATACATCGAAGAAGCAATTATACAAATGAAAGAAAGGTTTAAGAGTAGAATTAAATTTCATGGTGAAAGGATATCAGTGATAAGATTCGCTGATGACATTGCTATCGTCGGTGAACGTAAAGAAGAATAAAAAGATTTGGTCAATAGAACGAACAGTCTAATGAGTACAGAATGTCGACGAACGTAATGAGAAGTAATAGAAATGCGAACATCGAGAAACTTAACGTCAGTATTCAAGATCACGAAGCACGCGAAGTTAAGGAATCTTTGCTACCTAGGCAGCAAAGTAACACATAATGGACGAAACAGGAAGGACATAAAAAGCAGACTAGCATTTGAGATGTGAAGCTACAGAAGAATTTCGAAAATTAGGTGAACTGATAGAAATGAGGAGGCTATCCGCAGAATCGGCGAGGAAACAAGAACGGAAAGGATGATGGAACTTGTACTAGATGGAACAGTAAAAGGTAAAAACTGTAAGGGAAGACAACGATTTGAGCAAATGCAAAAAATGAGATGAAGAGGTTAGCACAGGAGAGGAATTCGTGACGGGCTGCATCAAACCAATAACGAGACTGATGGTTTAAAAAATTAATCATGGGGCAAGATGATACCACGTCAGGAACTACTATACCAGTCTTGCAACTGACTGATGCGATGAGCTATATCACAAAATTTAAATGTGCAAAAATCGAATTTCCCGCCTGTAATTTCTTACGCGTTACGCATCTATACCCACTGCAAATAACTTTAACAGTCTCACCAAATCTCCAACTGCAGTCACTATCTCCAGTCAGCTCACACCTCATGGCACTGCATTCGGAATGCGTGAATTTCAACTAATTTTTTAAAATTATCTATTTAGCATTTAACGGTTTCACACAATAACATCACATAACACAAGACAAAGTCATTTTAAAAATAATTATATTCTCTACAACACATTCACATTTCAATCTTTAATACGGATATCGGCAATCTATTATCCATTGAGTTATTTCTCAGATGCCCTTTTTTAGAATTCACGTCACGTTTATTTGGTTTTTATGTAAGTTTTCATGTAAGTTTTTATGTCTGAATACTATCATAAGTTGAAATTTTGACAATATTTGGGTCGGTAATCCTGTATTTAGGATTTACTTTCCTATGTTCATCCCATAAGTATTATGGCACTTAATTCAAGTTCAACAATTATATGAATAGTATACGGCATAATCTATGTTTCCAGAATGAGATTTTAATTCTGCAGCGGAGTGTGCTCTGATATGAAACTTCCTGGCAGACTAAACCTGTGTGCCCGAACGAGACTCGAACTCGGGGCCTTTGCCTTTCGCGGGCACACAGTTTTAACCTGCCAGGAAGTTTCATGATCTATGTTGTTACACGTCGACTTCCTTTGAGAAACCGCTTCCATTTGGGTATCGTGGCTTTAGAATCCTGTGCGTGCGTCCGTTCTATTTATCAGTAGAATTATGTCTCTTGCTGAATGCCAAATCGCGACAAATGTTGGCTACACAAAAAGATGTTCGATTGCGTCCTTCGAATTACAATTTCCACACACAGCTGAAGGTTTTACCTGGATGGAATAAACCTCGGAATTGGTAGCTATTGTCCGGTTTATCGCTTTGTACTAGGCCGAGCTGGCGTTGTCTGCTATTATTTTTATCGCTACATTGTACCACGTGGTTTTACAATTGTGCTGAGATTATCGCATATGGTTCAAATAATCACCTAACGCCTCACTGGGTGTAAGCGAACTGAACTCGCTAAGGCTTGAAACACTCAACTACAGCAGTGTTTCGCTAAGATATAGCGCAAAGATCATAAACGTCCGCCTCGGCAGCTGAGAGGTCGGCGCGGCGGATTGCTAAGAAAAAAGGCCCTGTTTCGATTCCTGGCCACGCCAAAGATTTTCTCCGTACGAGGACTGAGTGCTGTGTTGTCTTCACGTTCGTATCCTCATAACTGACATTCCACTATTGAGACGGCTGCCTGAGCGCATCCCGGAAGCCAATAAATTAAAAAAAAAGCTAGCATGACCTATCGATACTGATTAGAGGATATCTCCGCGAAATGTATGCAAAGATTATTTCGCGATGTAAAGAAAGCAGAACTGCGAGTGATATGAAAGTACTGTTTAAAACGCAATTTCCATATGGAGTGACCACCTGGTATCCGCTATAGACCATCCACATCGCCGCTAAGAGACCAGTGCGCTGCTATAAGGGAGCGAATAACATTTTATGCGATGGGCTCTTGTCTTCTCTGAAGAAATGAAGAATAAAGTTCGCTGGCTCGACAGCACTGACCTCAGTGTGCCAAGTAGTTATAATTAAACGACGGTCGCAATTTCGAATCCTGCCGCGGGCATGGATATGTGTGATGTCCTTGGGTTAGTTAGATTTAAGTAGTTCTAAGTTCCAGGGGACTGATGACCTCAGAAGTTGAGTCCCATAGTGCTCAGAGCCATTTTTTTAGTTATAATTTAAGTGCAGCTACACACAGAGTTCCAGTGTGGCCTGTGATTATCGTATGGCAACGAAACGTGGTAAATACCCTGGAGCGTTAAAGCGGAACCGATTTACGGTGGATGAAAATTAGCTTCAATTTTTGCCACCAGATGGAAACATGGTACTGTGAATTCAAGAAAGATGTAGCAGTTTGCAATCCGAAGCGGCCATTTGGATGCACTTTAATAACTTATCTTGGTTCTTGACCACACTTATTATTTCCAAAGACACCTTACGCGTTTCGACATTCCGTCATTTTCAAATGCAATATTACGTCAATCATGTAAAACTGATGTGAATCATGTAAAGCTGTTCATTACAAATACACATCAAAAGAAGTTTCGTATCACCCCAGCTCCCAGAACTCCTAAAGATAGACGTTGACTGTGGATATTGTATCATAGACACAGTACCTGTTACTGGTCAGAGGTGTCACTAAACCGGCCCAAAGATGTAAACAACCATACATGAGCACCGCCTGTTAGACGGGGGGGGGTCCGACAGCCTATCAGTTTCAGTCATTCCACCAGAAAGGAAGTACACGGCTTGTGTTGTCTGCAGTTCAACCGTGCCTTGACGGTCAATTCCGCGGATCGATCGTGTCCGCATTGTTAGTTAGTGTCAGGAAGGGCTCCCAACAAGAGAAGTGTCCAGGCGTCTGGGAGTGAACCAAAGCGATGTTGTTCGGACATGGAGGAGATGCAGAGAGACAGGAACTGTCGATGAAATGCCTCGCTCATGCCGCCCAAGGCCTACTACTGCAATTGATGACCGTTACCTACGGATTATGTCTCGGAGCAACGCCACCATGTTGAATAATGCTTTTCGTGCAGCCACTGAACATGGTGTTGCGAGCGAAACTGTGCGCAATAGACTGCTTGATGCGCGACTTCACACCCGACGTCCATGACGAGGTCCATCTTTGCCACCACGATACCATGCAGCGCGGTACAGATGGGGCCTACAACATGCCGAATGGACCGCTGAGGACTTGAATCACGTTCTCATCACCGATAAGTGTTGCATATGCCTTCAACCAGACAATCGTCAGAGACGTGTTTGGAGGCAACCCGGTCACGCTGAACGCTCTAGACACACTGTACAGCGAGTTCAACTAGGTGGAGGTTCCCTGCTGTTTCGGGGAGGCATTACATCTACATCTACATCCATACCTCGCAAGTCACCTTACGGTGTGTGGCGGAGGGTACTCTGAGTACCTCTATCGGTTCTCCCTTCTATTCCAGTCTCGTATTGTTCGTGGAAAGAAGGATTGTCGGTATGCTTCTGTGTGGGTTCTAATCTCTCTGATTTTATCCTCATGGTCTCTTCGCGAGATATACGTAGGAGGGAGCAATATACTGCTTGACTCTTCGGTGAAGGTGTTCTCAAAACTTTAACAAAAGCCCATACCGAGCTACTGAGCGTCTCTCCTGCAGAGTCTTACACTGGAGTTTATCTATCATCTCCGTAAAGCTTTCGCGATTACTAAATGATCCTGTAGCGAAGCGCGCTGCTCTCCGTTGGATCTTCTCTATCTCTTCTATCAACCCTATCTAGTACGGATCCCACACCGGTGAGCAGTATTCAAGCAGTGGGCGAACAAGTGTAGTTTACCCTAAATCCTTTGTTTTTGGATTGCATTTCCTTAGGATTCTTCCAATGAATCTCAGTCTGGCATCTGCTTTACCGACGATTAATTTTATATGATCATTCCATTTTAAATCACTCCTAATGCGTACTCCCAGATAGTTTATGGAATTAACTGCTTCCAGTTGCTGACCTGCTATTTTGTAGCTAAATGATAAGGGATCTATCTTTCTATGTATTCGCAGCACATTACACTTGTCTACATTGAGATTCAATTGCCATTCCGTGCACCATGCGTCAATTCGCTGCAGATCCTCCTGCATTTCAGTACAATTTTGCATTGTTACAACCTCTCGATACACCACAGCATCATATGCAAATAGCCTTAGTGAACTTCCGATGTCATCCACCAGGTCATTTATGTATATTGTGAATAGCAACGGTCCTATGACACTCCCCTGCGGCACACCTGAAATCACTCTTACTTCGGAAGACTTCTCTCCATTGAGAATGACGTGCTGCGTTCTGTTATATATGAACTCCTCAATCCAATCACACAATTGGTCTGATGTCCATATGCTCTTACTTTGTTCATTAAACGACTGTGGGGAACTGTATCGAACGCCTTGCGGAAGTCAAGAAACACGGCATCTACCTGGGAACCCGTGTCTATGGCCCTCTTAGTCTCGTGGACGAATAGCGCCAGCTGGGTTTCACACGACCGTCTTTTTCGAAACCCATGCTGATTCCTACAGAGTAGATTTCTAGTCTCCAGAAAAGTCATTATACTCTAACATAATACGTGTTCCAAAATTATACAACTGATCGACGTTAGAGATATAGGTCTATAGTTCTGCACATCTGTTCGACGTCCCTTCTTGAAAACGGGGATGACCTGTGCCCTTTTCCAATCCTTTGGAACGCTACGCTCTTCTAGAGACCTACGGTACACCACTGCAAGAAGGGGGCAAGTTCCTTTGCGTACTCTGTGTAAAATCGAACTGGTATCCCATCAGGTCCAGCGGCCTTCTTTTGAGCGATTTTAATTGTTTTTCTATCCCTCTGTCGTCTATTTCGATATCTACCATTTTGTCGTCTGTGCGACAATCTAGAGAAGGAAGTACAGTACAGCCTTCCTCTGTGAAACAGCTTTGGAAAAAGACATTTAGTATTTCGGACTTTAGTCTGTCATCCTCTGTTTCAGTACCATTTTGGAGTGTCTGGACATTTTGTTCTGATCCACCAACCGCTTTTACATAAGACCAAAATTTCTTAGGATTTTCTGCCAAGTCAGTACACAGAACTTTACTTTCGAATTCATTGAACGCCTCTTGCATAGCCCTCCTCACACTACATTTCGCTTCACTTAATTTTTGTTTGTCTGCAAGGCTTTGGCTGTGTTTATGTTTGCTGTGAAGTTCCCTTTGCTTCCGCAGCAGTTTTCTAACTCGGTTGTTGTACCACGGTGGCTCTTTTCTATCTCTTACGATCTTGCTTGGCACATACTCATCTAACGCATATTGTACGATGGTTTTGAACTTTGTCCACTGATCCTCAACACTATCTGTTCTTGAGACAAAACTTTTGCGTTGAGCCGTCAGGTACTCTGTAATCTACTTTTTGTCACTTTTGCTAAACAGAAAAATCTTCCTACCTTTATTAATATTTCTATTTACGGCTGAAATCATCTATGCAGTAACCGCTTTATGATCGCTGATTCCCTGTTCTGCATTAACTGTTTCAAATAGTTCGGGTCTGTTTGTCACCTGAAGGTCTAATATGTTATCGCCACGAGTCGGTTCTCTGTTTAACTGCTCAAGGTAGTTTTCAGATAAAGCACTTAAAATAATTTCAGTGGATTCTTTGTGGGGCCAACAGTCGCCGCTGGTTGTCATGGAAGACACGAAGGTTCAAATGGAACCCGGGCGTGGGAAGCAAGATCGCTACCGCACGACCACGAGATGCGGGCCAGGCGTATCATAGCCGTTATTACGGCCAGAGGTGGTTGTTCTGGGTACTGATTTCTCAGTATCTATGCACGCAAACTGCGTGAAAATGTAATCACATGTCAGTTCTAGTATAATATATTTGTCCAATGAATACCCGTTTATCATCTGCATTTCTTGTTGGTGTAGTAATTTTAATGGGCAGTAGTGTATAACCACCTGGAATATTATATACAGAAGAAAAGAATTGTTCCTGCGGAAAGAGTACAACGTTGGTTGAAGCAAACTTAGGAACGGGAGGGTAGGAGCTTGGCGAGGCAGTGCCCGCCGCGCCGGGCCATCGCCCTCGGCCGATGTCAACACGGAGCGTCGCCATGGCAGCAGAATCGACCACGGCCGGCACTCGCCGCTCTTAACAGCAGACGCAGCTGCTGCCAGCGCCTCTCCCATCATCCCCTGGCCTCTCCCCACTGTTAAAGCTGCACCCAGCGCCGTGGAGCCGTCCTACGCTCATGCCTAACTCTTCAGGGATACTAGTCCTGAAGGTTTTTTTTTACTTTCTTTACAACAAACAATCGATTTAGATTCACAACGCATTCTCTGATACGTATAGATACCAGTTTTGCGTTTCTAACATGGGAACCTCCCCATCGCAACCCCCTCAGATTTAGTTATAAGATGGCACAGTGGATGGGCCTTGAAAAACTGAACACAGATCAATCGAGAAAACAGGAGGAAGTCGTGTGGAACTATGAAAAAAATAAGCAATATAGGCAATAACAGGAGCGCCGTGGTCGTGGTTAGCGGGAGCAGCTGCGGAACGAGAGGTTCACGTCTCCCCTCTAGTGAAAAGCTTACTTTCTTTATTTTCGCAAAGTTATGATCTGTCCGTTCGCTCCTTGACGTCTATGTTCACTGTAATAAGTTTAGTGTCTGTTTTGCAACCGCAACGCAGAACCGTGCGATTAGTAGACGAAAGGACGTGCCTCTCCAATGGGATTCGAAAACATTTGATCGCAAGGTCATAGGTCAACCGATTCCTCCACAGGAAAACACGTCTCGTATATTCTATACGATACTGGTGACGGCATGTGCGTCACATCACAGGAATACGTTGTCGACTTGTACTCTTGGCGAATGGGTAAAAAGATTCTTCTACCTTGCCTGATTTAGGTTTTCTTATGGAACCATGGACCTTGCCGTTGGTGGGGAGGCTTGCGTGCCTCAGCGATACAGATGGCCGTACCGTAGGTGCAACCACAACGGAGGGGTATCTGTTGAAAGGCCAGACAAACGTGTGGTTCCTGAAGAGGGGCAGCAGCCTTTTCAGTAGTTGCAAGGGCAAAATTTAAAATGGAAAAGGATAGGTTAAAATTAGATATAGTGGTAATTAGCGAAGTTCGGTGGCAGGAGGAACAAGACTTCTGGTCAGGTGACTACAGGGTTATAAACACAAAATCAAATAGGGGTAATGCAGGAGTAGGTTTAATAATGAATAGGAAAATAGGAATGCGGGTAAGCTACTACAAACAGCATAGTGAACGCATTATTGTGGCCAAGATAGATACGAAGCCCACACCTACTACAGTAGTACAAGTTTATATGCCAACTAGCTCTGCAGATGATGAAGAAATTGAAGAAATGTACGATGAAATAAAAGAAATTATTCAGATAGTGAAGGGAGACGAAAATTTAATAGTAATGGGTCACTGGAATTCGAGTGTAGGAAAAGGGAGAGAAGGAAATATAGTAGGTGAATATGGATTGGGGCTAAGAAATGAAAGAGGAAGCCGCCTAGTAGAATTTTGCACAGAGCACAACTTAATCATAGCTAACACTTGGTTTAAGAATCATGAAAGAAGGTTGTATACGTGGAAGAACCCTGGAGATACTAAAAGGTATCAGATAGATTATATAATGGTAAGACAGAGATTTAGGAACCAGGTTTTAAGTTGTAAGACATTTCCAGGGGCAGATGTGAACTCTGACCACAATCTATTGGTTATGACCTGTAGATTAAAACTGAAGAAACTGCAAAAATGTGGGAAATTAAGGAGATGGGACCTGGATAAACTGAAAGAACCAGAGGTTGTACAGAGTTTCAGAGAGAGCATAAGGGAACAATTGACAGGAATAGGGGAAAGAAATACAGTAGAAGAAGAATGGGTAGCTCTGAGGGATGTAGTAGTGAAGGCAGCAGAGGATAAAGTAGGTACAAAGACGAGGGCTGCTAGAAATCCTTGGGTAACAGAAGAAATATTGAATTTAATTGATGAAAGGAGAAAATATAAAAATGCAGTAAATGAAGCAGGCAAAAAGGAATACAAACGTCTCAAAAATGAGATCGACAGGAAGTGCAAAATGGCTAAACAGGGATGGCTAGAGGACAAATGTAAGGATGTAGAAGCTTATCTCACTAGGGGTAAGATAGATACTGCCTACAGGAAAATTAAAGAGACCTTTGGAGAGAAGACAACCACGTGTATGAATATCAAGAGCTCAGATGGCAGCCCAGTTCTAAGCAAAGAAGGGAAGGCAGAAAGGTGGAAGGAGTATATAGAAGGTTTATACAAGGGCGATGAACTTGAGGACAATATTATGGAAATGGAAGAGGATGTAGATGAAGACGAAATGGGAGATACGATACTGCATGAAGAGTTTGACAGAGCACTGAAAGACCTGAGTCGAAACAAGGCCCCCGGAGTAGACAACATTCCATTAGAACTACTGACGGCCTTGGGACAACCAGTCCTGACAAAACTCTACCAGCTGGTGAGCAAGATGTATGAGACAGGCGAAATACCCTCAGACTTCAAGAAGAATATAATAATTCCAATCGCAAAGAAAGCAGGTGCTGACAGATGTGAAAATTACCGAACTATCAGTTTAATAAGCCACGGCTGCAAAATACTAACGCGAATTCTTTACAGACGAATGGAGAAACTGGTAGATGCAGACCTCGGGGAGGATCAGTTTGGATTCCGTCGAAATGTTGGAACACGTGAGGCAATACTGACCTTACGACTTATCTTAGAAGAAAGATTAAGAAAAGGCAAACCTACGTTTCTAGCATTTGTAGACTTAGAGAAAGCTTTTGACAATGTTGACTGGAATACCCTTTTTCAAATTCTAAAGGTGGCAGGGGTAAAATACAGGGAGCGAAAGGCTATTTATAATTTGTACAGAAACCAGATGGCAGTCATAAGAGTCGAGGGGCATGAAAGGGAAGCAGTGGTTGGGAAAGGAGTGATACAGGGTTGTTGCCTCTCCCCGATGTTATTCAATCTGTATATTGAGCAAGCAGTAAAGGAAACAAAAGAAAAATTTGCAGTAGGTATTAAAATTCATGGAGACGAAGTAAAAACTTTGAGGTTCGCCGATGACATTGTAATTCTGTCAGAGACAGCAAAGGACTTGGAAGAGCAGTTGAACGGAATGGACAGTGTCTTGAAAGGAGGATATAAGTTGAACATTAACAAAAGCAAAACGAGGATAATGGAATGTAGTCAAATTAAATCGGGTGATGCTGAGGGAATTAGATTAGGAAATGAGACACTTAAAGTAGTAAAGGAGTTTTGCTATTTAGGAAGTAAAATAACTGATGATGGTCGAAGTAGAGAGGATATAAAATGTAGACTGGCAATAGCAAGGAAAGCGTTTCTGAAGAAGAGAAATTTGTTAACATCGAATATAGATTTACGTATCAGGAAGTCGTTTCTGAAAGTATTTGTTTGGAGTGTAGCCATGTATGGAAGTGAAACATGGACGATAACTAGTTTGGACAAGAAGAGAATAGAAGCTTTCGAAATGTGGTGCTACAGAAGAATACTGAAGATAAGGTGGATAGATCACGTAACTAATGAGGAGGTATTGAATAGGATTGGGGAGAAGAGAAGTTTGTGGCACAACTTGACTAGAAGAAGGGATCGGTTGGTAGGACATGTTTTGAGGCATCAAGGGATCACAAATTTAGCATTGGAGGGCAGCGTGGAGGGTAAAAAATCGTAGAGGGAGACCTAGAGATGAGTACACTAAGCAGATTCAGAAGGATGTAGGTTGCAGTAGGTACTGGGAGATGAAGAAGCTTGTACAGGATAGAGTAGCATGGAGAGCTGCATCAAACCAGTCTCAGGACTGAAGACAACAACAACAACATACTACGGTGCAAATACCTCGCATCGGACGGACGGACGGACAGATAATAATCGTCTGAAAATAAAAAAAAAATAAACTTTTCACTCCTGAGCTCACGCTGTCCTTGATATTGCCTATCTTGCACATTGACCACTCAGTTGGTATATTTTGCTTATTTTTTTCATAGTTCCACACAAATTCTTCCTGTTTTCTCGATTGATGTCTGTTCAGTTTTTCAAGGACTAGCCACTGTGCCAACTTACAACTAAATCTGAGGGGTGTGCGATGGGGAGGTTCCCTTGTAAGTTGGTAGCCTTGAGATATTAGCGAAAAAGTGTGTAATGACATCAATACACTGGTGTGGAAAATTAAAAAACGAAATTAACTTTTGCACGATGTCTCATTTCCAAGCAACATAGCTCGATGAAACTTGAAAAAAATTTGTTATAAGGATAGGTTAGACGGCAATCGTTGTGGCCCATTCTTGTTCTTCTTCTTTTTCCGTTCTTCTTAGGCTGAAGTCTGTTTCCTTCAGTACCCCTCGGACTACCCTGATCTTGTCATTCTACCTTTTCCTAAAACGGTCAAAATTTACTTTACCAGCTATTGATTTGTTTCTTACGATTTTCACTATCTTCCGTTTGTCCACTCTGTCAATGGGATCGTTCCGTTCATGCTTTCTCTTAGGTACGCATTTATTAATGGAGTGCAGTTTAATCCTTTTCTAGTTCAAAAACGGCTCTGAGCACTATGGGACGTAACTGCTGAGGTCATCAGTCCCCTAGAACGTTGAACTACTTAAACCTAACCAACCTAAGGATATCACACACATCCATACCCGAGGCAGGATTCGAACCTGCGACCGTAGCGGTCGTGCGGTTCTAGACTGAAGCGCCTAGAACCGCACGGCCGCCCTCGTCGGCCAAAAGTAGAATGAATCGAAAATGAGCGTAAAGAGAGGAACGAGAGAAGCGTTCAATGGCTTTGAAAATAAAATTTCGTCAACTTATTTGAGTAAAAGGATTATTAGGTTTTGGTCTTACGTAAAATCGGAAAGTGGTTCGAAATCCTCCCTTCATCCACTCAGTGACCATATTGGCACCGAAAGTAACCTGTCCGATATACAATCTTAGCCAACAGAGTTACTTTTATCAAGTGATTTACGTTTCTTCACTACCCCCAAGATACCTGCTTCTAAGTTACTCATGGCTGTTCTTCATTCGAATTCTCGAATTCTGAAATATTGACTTCGTCTTCTTTGCTGAAGAATTCCGTAGTGCTGTGTTTAGTAACTACTTTGGCAGCAGTGTCGTCGATAGTATTTCCATTGCTGTCGCCCAGAGAAGGCATTGATTGTGTCTCTCCGTTATCATACTTTACATTGGATTTTCTGCCAGGTTTCTAGACAAAGTTTCGTTGCGGAAACTTTTGTAAGCATCTCGCACTGAAGGTCGCGCTAAATTTCGAGCTTCAGTAAAAGATCGCCAGTATTGGAAATTTTGAGTTCGTTTTAATTTTTCCATGCTTTTTTCGTCGTTTCTGAAACAGTGCTCTGACAAAATGGTTGAGTGTTGAGCTCAGCAGATTCGCTCACTTCGAGAAACTTTCCACTCCCATCAAAAGTAACAACATCACACAATAAATTATCAAGTAATCGTAACAGGGCTGAAACGAACTACGTGAAGCGATATGTGACTGTCGACAGGGGTACTAGTCACTGAAGTTTAAGCATTACCGCCAGAAGACCTGTCCTGAAGTTGCAGCATGAAATAACACGCTGACGAAACTGGCTAACAGAAAAAGGAGTCCAGACCAAAGGTGCTGAGAACCACAGCTCAGACACTCTCCTTCTCCAGGGCAGAATAGTTTTGCCAGATGTGGTCTAGATCCATACATATCAAGAATTAATTGTACCAACTAACAACTAACTGCCATAGCTACGCAACGCAGTGTACGATGTGGCCAGATTCATGGACCCCAACCCCAGGCAGACATCTACAGACATACAGAATAATTTTGACGAACGCCTCGTCTTATTTGATGCTCCCTGTGGATCTGTAGAAATCCCACAATATCTTTCTTAAACAGGAAACTTACTGAGCTTCCAAACGACTACAACGTGCTCCATGAGATGTAAAAGCGAGCAGAATTTGAGATGAAAGATTTAGGAGGAGGCTGAACTTCATCACAATGGACGTGGCACCAATGGGCGCAAATCCTATAGATGGATGCAACGACAGCGGTGATGGTGGAGCGTGCAAGGATATGGACCATCTCCTGGCCTCTCTAACTGTCCCAGTAAACGTACTCTCTATCAACCATGGCGGGGAAGTGAGGAAGCACTGGATGTAGCCCAATTTCGGGCTGAAAAACTTTCATCTCCACAGCTACACCTAAATCTACATAGCCCGCGGGATTAACCGAGCGGTCTAGGGAGCTGCAGTCATGGACTGTGCGGCTGGTCCCGGTGGAGGTTCGAGTCCTCCCTCGGGTATGGGTGTCTGTGTTTGTCTTTAGGATAATTTAGGTTAAATAGTGTGTAAGCTTAGGGACTCATGACTTAGCAGTTACGTTACATAATATTTCACACACATTTGAACATTGCTTTACGTCTACATAGGTACTCCACAAGTCACCATATAGTGAATGTCGAATGGTACCCTGTACTGTTAGTAGTCATTTCCTTTCCTCTTACACTCGCGAATAGAGCGAGGGAAAAACAACTGTCTGTATGCCCTAACTTCCCGTATCTTTCGTTCGTGGTCTTTACTCGCACTGTATGTTGGCGGTAGGTACAATCGTTCGGCAGTCAGTTTACAATAGCGGTTCTCTGAATTTTCTCAATGGTGTTTCTCGAAAAGAACGTCGCCTTCCCTTTATGGATTCCTGTTTGACTTCTCGAAGCATCTCCGTAACACACGTTGTTCGAACCTACCGGTAACAATCCTAGCAGCCCGCCTATGAATTGCTTCGATGTCTTCCTTCAGTCCTACCTGGTACGGATCCCAAACTCTCGAGCAGTAAAGTTTTGAACTTGGCTGCTTCGTTCAATGACCGTTTATGAATTAAAATTGAAACAAATTAGCCCTCTAACAATTTTTAGACTTATTAACCAGGTTTCAACACTTCTAAGAGTGCCTTCATCAGAATTTAGACATTTAAAGTGGTCTATAACAAAATTATTAATTTATGGGAACAAAAAATTTTTTATATAAAAAAGTGTAAGCACTGACTAACAATACAAGGCAGACACAGTACTTACATGTCACGTATAAAATAAATAACAGACCAGGACTACTTTAGTCTCAAAATATTTCAAAGGGATGTATTAACACGAGCCTCTAAGGGCTGCTCATATCTGTACAGCCACAGGTTGCAACGGACTCAAAAATCAAAACGTCACCGCACTAGGATCGCCTCAGTGGGACACGAGAGTTTTCTCGTGGTAGTGGTGCCCATATGGCTGCTCGACCTCTCACATTTCACCTCGTTTAGACTTTTAGAGTTCGTAAATATGCATAATGATGTATCGCAAGGATTTCGGATTATGTTATATTCTATCAGCCACTCGCCGAGTCCAACAGGCACGCAAATTTCCTCTGGAAAATAATGGCTTCCCGTGAATAAAGGAGCTGCGGAATGAAAGACTCTTTAAACTAATTTCATAGTATGGCGAATAACAGACCTTATTAAAATTGTAGAACGTATTACATAAAGTCGTCTCTAAATATACACTACTAGCCATTAAAATTGCTGCACCACGAAGATGACGTGATACAGACGAGAAATTTAACGGCCAGGAAGAAGATGCTGTGATATGCAAATGATTCGCTTTTCAGAGCATTCACACAAGGTTGGCCCCGGTGGCGACACCTTCAACATGCTGACATGACGAAAGTTTCCAACCGATTTCTCATACACAAACAGCAGTTGACCGGCGTTGCCTGGTGAAACGTTGCTGTGATGCCTCGTGTAAGGAGGAGAAATGCGTACCACCATGTTTACGACTTTGATAAATGTCGGATTGTAGCCTATCGCGATTGCGGTTTATCGTATCGCCACATTGCGGCTCGCGTTGGTCGAGATCCAATGACTGTTAGCAGAATATGGAATCGGTGGGTTCAGGAGAGTAATACGGAACGCCGTGCTGGATCCCAACGGCCTCATATCGCTAGCAGTCGAGATCACAGGCATCTTGTCTACATGACTGTAACGGATCGTGCAGCCACGTCTCGATCCCTGAGTCAGCAGATGGGGACACTTGCAAGACAACAACCATCTGCACGAACAGTTCGTCGACGTTTGCAGCAGCATGGACTATCAGGTCACCCTTGACGCTGCATCAGAGACAGGAGCGCCTGCGGTGGTGTACTCAACGACGAATGACAAAACGTAATTTTTCGGGTGAATCCAGGTTATGTTTACAACATCATGATGGTCGCATCCGTGTTTGGCGACATCGCGTCGTACGCACTTTGGAAGCGTGTATTCGTCATCGCCATACTGGCGTATCACCCGGCGTGATGGTACGGGGTGCAATTGATTACACGTCTCGGTCACCCTTGTTCGCATTGACAACACGTTACGTTTCAGATGTGTTACGACCCGTGGCTCTACCCTTCATTCGATCCCTGTGATACCCTACATTTCAGCATGATAGTGCACGACCGCATGTTGCAGGTCCTGTACGGGCCTTTCTGGATAGAGAAAATGTTCGAATCGTCACAATAAGCCAGACACTACTCTTGATGAACTGTGGTATCATGATGAAGCTGCATGGGCAGCTGTACCTGTACACTCCATCGAAGCTCTGTTTGACTCATTGCCCAGGCGTATCAAGACCGTTGTTACGACCAGAGGTGATTGTTCTCAGGATCTATGCACCCAAATTGCGTGAAAAAGTAATCACGTATCAGTTCATTTGTCCAATGAATACCCGTTTATCATCTGCATTTCTTCTTGGTGTAGCAATTTTAATGACCAGTAGTGTATTTAAGTTGTCCGTTGCAACCTACGGCTGTACAGGTATGAGTAGCCCTTAGAGGCTCGTCTTCACACATTCTTTTAGATATTTTGTGACTGAAGCCCTTGTGGCCTGTTATTTATTTTATACGTCACATGTAAGTATTGTCTCTGCCTTGTAGTGTTAGCCAGTACTTACACTACTTTGAATATAGAAATATTTTTCTTCCCATATATTTGTAATTATGTTATAGACCACTTTAAATGTTTAAATTCTGATGAAGGCGCTCTTGGAAGTGTTGAAACCTTGTTAATAAGACTAAAAAATCAGGTTACCTTCCATTCAGAAGGCTGGCTGCACTCAGCGCCTGTTACATTGACTTGTAAGTAACAGATTTCAGCTTTCAGTCGTTCTTTTTAACTTTTTTTTTTGGCAGATCTAGATTGCAGGTAGAAAATAGCCATTCTCAATGCACTGTCAGTTTTTATCAGTGCATTGATCAAAAATGATAGTGCATTGAGAGTGGCTTGTTGCCAGCTGAAATCTAGAACTGCCATTGAAATTTAAAAAGGGCAACTGATATCTGAAATCTATTCTTTACAGGACTAACAAAATTGTGATCGAGGACTCATTTATTTCAGTTTTACTCGAGCAGTGCTCAAGAATATGTGGCAGCAGCGTGCTACACTGGTGAACCACTCTTCCCTAAAATTATCCCAGTAAACCGAAGTCCACCATTCACCTTCCCTACCACAGTTCTCACATGCTCGTTCCACCTCATATCGCTTTGCAGTGCTACGCCCAGATACTTAAAAGACGTGGTTGTATCAAGCAGGAGATTAGTAATACTGTATCCGAATATTACAGGATTGTTTTTCCTGCTCATCCACATTAACTTACGTTTCTCCACATTTAGTGCTGGTTGCCTTTCATCACACCGATTAGAAAATTCGTCTGAATCGTCTTGTACTTTCCTACTGCCCAGCAAACAACCGCAGATTGGTGCCCACCCTGCCTTCTATGTTGTTTACATATGTAGAAAAAATTGTGGTGCTGTCACATTTTCCTGGGGCGCTCCTGACGATACCCGTGTCTTTCATGAACATTCACGTCGAGGACAACATACTCGATGCTATTGTTTAAGTCTTTGAGACATCCACATGTCTGTGAACTTATTCCATATGATTTTTTGAACGTGGCTGTGATCAGCAATCGTAATTAATCGCAATGTCACATATTTCCAACCAACCGTTTGCAAATAGAATTTGAAATTCCTTAACTAGTTTTCAACGCCAACTAGAGGCACCTTCTTCAGAGGAAACTGTTACCTTACCTAATAATATCACAGGAAGGCGCATTAATAGCAGGTAGGCATTAGAACAAACACTTAATTTTTTACAAATTAAACTGCATAAAAATACTCAAGTGTGGTTAAAAGGAAATTTGAGTGACATCGCTCTAGTCAAAACATTAAAAGCACAATTAAAACATTCCCCACCCGAATACATAACAGGTAAATTCAAAATCTTTTTAAGCAATATATGAATATGCCAACAGGGCACTACGATGTTATGGGACACGAGTGAGTAACTATAGTAGATAAAATCTTCAGATATAAGACCAAAGCCAGAATTACTACTCTCAGAGTTCCTTTTAATAATGAAGTTGACGAAAAGAAAAAAAAATATTTTTCCATTCCGTACATACGGCCAGTATCTTAGAGTATTCAGCGACTACTCAGGAACAAATGTAATTGTAACGTAGCCTTTTCTACTAACAACAGCTTGCATAGCAACCTTATCCCTAATTTAAAATCAGAGCGGTCTCCTCTCCAGAACTCAGGAATCTACAAAATCAGTTGAGACATACGTAAAATCTATTACATAGGCCAAACAGGTCGTGCTTTCTCTGGTAGATACAAGGAGCATCTTTTAGGGAAAAATGGCTCTTGCTCTGAGCACTATGGGACTTAACTTCTGAGGTCATCAGTCGCCTAGAACTTAAAACTACTTAAACCTAACTAACCTAAGGACATCACACACATCCATGCCCGAGGCAGGATTCGAACCTGCGACCGTAGCGGTCTAGGGAAAAATGCTTCTAACATTCATAACTCAATCTTTCCCGACCACCTGTTGATCTCAGGCCAGAAACCTACGGAAATTAATGACACTGGAATTTTTCACTGTGAAAGAAAAGGTTTTAGCAAACTGCCTATTGGCTTATGTCTCGGTTTCTTCGGCCGACGTTCATCTAATGATTTTGCTGACATTTCGCCAGCACGAGTGGCTGGCATTGTCAAAGCTTTGACAATTAGATGAACGACGGCCGAAGAACCCGAGACAGAAGCCAATAGGCAGTTTCTCAGCATGTGGCCTCATATTAAATGAACAACTGCAGTCTCGTAATAGAAGTTTCGCGTAACAGATGCTTTCTCAGTGGCTTAGAGCCGTTCCTCGAAGATGTCCGATAGCTAATGTTGGTTATACACTTCCCTGTCAGGCCCTTAAATATTGTTCTCCTCTCCCTATCTTTTATTATTACATCCTGTTAATTTGTCAATCACTATTATATTAATTTCGTATAGATGTTGTTAACTTCTGTAAATTCTGCTACTAGATGGCGCGAGCTGTATCACATTCACGTCGTCATTTGTAACGTCCCGCTCGCGCAATCGTCGTTACTCACTCGTGTCCTATACCACTTTAGTGCCCTTAGTGGCATATTTACACATTGTTTTTTTTAAAAAAAATTGACTATGCCTGTTATGTATTCAGTTGAAAAATGTTTTGATAGTGCTTTTAATGTTTTGATTAGAGCGATGTCGCTCAAATTTCCTTTTAACCACACTTGAGTATTTTTATGCAGTTTAATTTGTAAAACATTAAGTGTTTGTTCTAATGCCTACCTGCTATTAATGTACCTTCCTGTGATATTGTTAAGTAAAGTAACAGTTTCTTCTGAATACGTCGCCGCTAGTTGGCATTGAAAACTGGTTAAAGAATTTTTAAAATTCTATTTGCAACCGGTTGGCTCGACATTTGTGACATTGCTATTCCATACGTTCGTAACTTCGTTAACAGCCTGCAATGGGTTACCGCGTCAAATGCATATAGGACAAAGTAAAGTAAGGCATCACGGTGCCTATGTGTGGGCTATCTGTTCCCCAATGTTCATCTTTCATTACTAGTATATTCTTCTGCATCGAAAGAATACGCATTAAAGAAAGAGGCGGTAAATGCACGCGGCTGGAATTGGGTCAGAAGAACAAAAGCGCGTTGCTGAGTAATGCGGCGACAGCCACTCGCAATCGACTAAATGAAACCGCGAGTGGGCACAATTATTCTGGGCCCTCGGCGCGAGTATGAAAATTCTGAGCCGAAAGAAAAGAGTAATCTGAATTACAGTGCTATTTGGTATTCTCTCAGCGAACGGAAAAATATATTAAACGCCCGGAGAATGGAGGTAGGGGCTCTTTTTGTGAATGAAATACGGGCGAGTACCGTGCGGGTAATTAATCTGGGAGATGGGAGAGGGGGAGGGGGAGGGGCGGGGGAGGGAGGGGGAAGTGCTCTAAAGCTGTCGCCAGCAGAACGCGACGGAGCCGTCGGGGGGCGTGCGGCGAGGGCACGGGGGCAGGTGGCAGACAAATGCTCGCTGCAGCCTGCACTCTGCTGCTTTATAAAGGGCAGCTGGCCCTGACTGGCTGCGGCGAGCAAGTGTGCAGCTGCAGTGCATAGGCTGCAGCACAAAGAGCCCGCACCGAAATAAAAATTTGTGAAATCCTAGTCATCAACAACTGTAACAAATTTTTATTAGGGCACTTTCTTGTCAGTCTGTTCAGCGCAAATTTTGCAACTGGTTTTAAAATAATTTCCCAATTAGCTTTAAAAGTAGCTCATAAATGGATAGGAATGCTCTCTTGTCTGTCGGATCCACCTAGTTCCCATATGGGGTGGAGATGAAAAGTATTGTGAACGCCTGACATCTCTGCTGCCCTGCAGTACTGGCATGTTGTGTGGGCAGTATTCCAGTTTTTCCCAAGAGTATGAGTGGGACTCCACGATGGCGCTGATTCATCAGTTAGTGCTAACATCGCCTGTGTAGAGTTGGCCTCGCAGTGATCAGGGCCGCACACATCTTGCCAATCGTCTCGTGCTCACTGCCGCACTAAAAAGCAATCGGGTACAGACATTGAACAACAAACAACATTGCGAAACATTTCGCCTCTGTTTCTCCAGTGTACAAAGTCAAGTGCTGAAGAGATCACCCGTGGACAGGCGCAGGTATCTATAATTTCGACACAATGTAGCTTCATTCACGGACGTTCCCAGACGTGTTCCTATCCTCAATTTACTCCTCACCTGAGGTTTCGATTTGGGCAGCAAGAAACTGGCTCCTTCTCATGATTCGAATCAAAGCGACATGCCAGACAGGCTATTTGTTCTAGTAGTCAGAGTATCCAGCAAGCCTCATCTATTTTTATTGAAATTATGACCAAGCGTCTGTCGTCTTCTACATGTTCGCGTAAACTCGGGAAGAAATAATAAAATCAGACCAAGGTATCAAACCAGAGGTCCGTTTCTTCATTTCTACCTGAAAAATTCCACATCGCACCCTATTCGACAGAGGGATTCACGTAAGTACGTTGTGACCTCCGTCGCATTAGGACAGCACAGTCTGACAGCTCACGCATTCAAGTTCCTGACAGGAAATATGTAAAGAGGAATGTAAAAGAAAATGGAGTATGTGTTAGATGATGTTCAATTTGGCTTTCACAAAGGTAAATGCATCAGATAAGCAATTTTGACTTTGTGATATGATACTGGTGGCTTAAGAAGAATTCAGACCAATTCTTGACATTTGTCATCCCAATGAGAGCTTTAAACAACGGTGTAAGATGTTCAAAACTTTGACAAAAAAGCAGTAAACTGACGGGAAAGAAGAGTAATAAAATTTTTTGTTGCACAGTAGTTCCTGTTCACTGGTGCGCATCTATATTTTTTAAATTATTATTTGGCGCAGACGGCACAGACTCAGGTCCGGCTCATACCATGTGTCACGATCAGTATCTGAAGCATGCAAAGAGTGCCAGTGTTCCAGAAGGCAGCACGCAACTTGTAGCACATTACCACAATGAGCAGGTTCATAAGCGAAGAGGACTGTGCAGCATCACAGCATCCAGCAAGTCATTCTAGGAACCAGGCAATCTAACATCCAGGCTCAACAGCTCCATGGCATAGTAGCAATGACGGAAATTGTGAAGGAAGGTCGACTCACAATAAATGAGAAACCCCGCTGGGGACAAGTCTGCTGACATTTCTGGATAATTACGGCAAACGACCACCTATTTTCAGTAATCAGTCTTTTTGAATGGTTTGATCCGCCCCGCCACGCTGGTAACAACCTGTGCACCTCAGAGTAGCATTTGCAAGCTACGTCCTCAAATATTTGATAGATACATTCCTGTCTCTGTGTTCCTCTAAGAGTTTTTACCCTTAACAATTCCCTCTGATACCATTCCCTGATGTCTCTAAAGATGTCCTATTATCCTGTCCTTCCTTCTTGTCACTGTTTTTCGTACATTACTGTCCTCTCCGATTCTATGCAGAAGCTCCTCATTTCTTAACTAATCAGTGCACCTAATTTTCAGCATTCATCTACAACATCGCACTGCAAATGCTTCTATTCTCTTCTGCTCCGGTTTTCTCGTAGTCCATGTTTCACTACCATATATTGCCGTGCTCCAAACGTACTTTCTCAGAAGTCGCTGATACTTTGATACTACGAGTAGTACGTAGTAGACTTCGCTTGGTCAGGAACCCCTTTTTTCCAGTACTAGTCTGCTTTTGATGTCCTCCTTGATCCTCTGGCTTGGGTTTTTTGCTGCCTAGGTAACAAAATTTCTTTTCATCTACTTCGTGATCTTCTGTCCAAATGTTCAGTTTCTCGATGTTCGCATTTCTGCTACTTCTTTCTTCGATTTACTCTCAGTCTATGTTCTGTACTAATTAGACTTCATTCCATTCAGCATATCCTGTAATTGTTCTTTATTTTCACTCTGGATAACAATGTCATCAGCAAATCTCATCGTTGATATTCTTTCTCCCTGAATTTTAGTAAATCCACTCTTGAATCTTTCTTTTATTTACATCATTTCTTCTTCAATGTATAGACTGAATAGTAGGAGCGAAAGACTACATCCCTGTCTTACATCCTTTTTAATCCGAGCACTTCGTTCTTGGTCTTCCGGTCTTATTGTTCCTTTTTCGTACTTACACATACTGTATATTACCATATTTCCCTGCAAGTTGCCCATGGTTTTCTCTAAATTTTGCACATCTTGCACCATTTTATATTATCGAATACTTTTTCCAGGTCGAAAAATCATTTGCACATGCCTTGATTTTTCTTTAGTCTTGCTTCCATTGTCAACCGCTACGTCGGAACTGCCCCTCTGGTGCGTTTATATTTCCTAAAGCCAAACTGATCCTTATTCAACACATCCCCAATTTTCCTTTCCATCATTTTTCTATGTTGTCAGCAGCTTGGATCCATCAGTTGTTAAGCTGATTGTGTGATAATTCTCCCACTTCTCAGCTGTTACAGCCTTCGGAATATTTTCTAAAGACGATCTATCGTCAGACTCATACTTTCTACACACAGACGTGAATAGCCGTTTTGTTGCCACCTCCCTAATGATTTTAGAAATTCTTGTGGAATGTTATCTATGTCTTCTACACTATTTGATCGTAAGTCTTCCAAGGCTCTTATATTTGTGATTCTAATACTGGATACCTATCTCTTGTACATCGACTACTGTCTATTGTTCTTTCACGTCAGACAATTTTCCCCTTCGTAGAGACTTTCAATGTACGCTTTCCACATATCCGCTCTGTACTCTGCCTTTAACAGTGGAATTCCAGTTGCACTCTTAATGTTACCACGCTGGCTTCTTAATTTATGGAAGATTCTTTTGACTTTTGTATAAGCTTAGTCAGTCCTTCAGAATATCATTTCTTTTTTGATTTCTTCACATTTTTAACGCAGACACTCCACCTTAGCTTCCTTGTACTTACTACTTATTTCAGTATTCCTGGATTTCCCATAACAATTTCGTACTACCTTCTTTCACCGATCAACTGAAGTATTTCTTCGGTTATCAATGGTTTCTATGCCTTTTCCATCTTTGTACAATTTGTTTTTATTTCAATCCAGAATAAATAGCCAAATTCAGGCGCCTCAGTGACTGGTCACCCCATCTGCATTTATGATTCAGACGGAATGGCAGTCTCACTAACTACAGGTTCACTTGTTTGGTGAATAGGGATGTGCTGCTTGAGTGAAGACTTCGTCTTCGAGACCACAGCCAGCCGGCTGTAGTGGGAATTCACCGATGCAGGCTGACACTGCTGTTCGGTCACATGTATGCCTGATAGCAGATATGGACGATCCTGGTGAACGACCGTACCTGGTGACTGCAAGCCTCCGCCTTCAACCAGATGGGTGACGCACCTGAATAACGCCTCCCTAGCTGTATGTGGTATGGAGTACCTGGCTGTGCACTGAAATGCTTATTTGGGTTCTGAGCTTCCGCTTCCAGAACACCCGCCTTGCGTGATGTAAAATCATGAGAAATAAGTATGCTTCCAGACAATATTGTTTAACTAACGCCTTGAGCATTGGACAGCCACCTTCAGCGGCTCCCCTAGCTGGACGTTCTGAATACCGCCACACCCCTTCTGCTGAGCCTCCACGCCTACTAAAAATGCTCACCAGAGGGATGACTGCTACAATATGTACCAGGAGCAATACGTAAAAATAAGAATCGCAGAAGAGCGACGAAGTGCTGAATTAAAAAGGCTGTCAGAAAGACAGTCTCTCATCCATTATGTTTAGTCTCTACCTCGAAGAAGCAAAGATGTATGTAAAAGAAAGGCTTCTGACAATACCACTACTTGCAAAGTAGGTTAGAAATCAGATTAATAATGTTGCTCACGCAGCATATGTTCGATTTATCGGGCAACAACGCAGTTTTGACTGTGGATGGTATCGTCAGAATGGAAATAATGAAGTCACTGTAAAAAAATCATTAATTTTGGCACTTATCTGGGATGTATTTCCACGTAGATTTCGTGGGAGTTGTTATGGCTCTCTTGTTGATTCTATGATGATTCCACTTTGACTGCTAGAAGGTCCAGATCTGTATTTTAGCAATATTTGAAGACATAACAAATGCGTTTCTTCAGGAAATTCTAAATGATCAAACAATCCCAGATCAGAATAATGGTATGGTAGAAATAATTTTTTACTTGGTGTTCACGATCCCAGTTTTATTAAACTTCTTGTAAATTCACATACACTTCTTCTTAATTGTCACATCATCAAGAAACCAGTTTTGTATCAATCTTCATATATTTAATTTCCACTTTAACCAAACACAAGACTTGACTGTTCTTCTACAAGGGGAAATAACAACTTAACTTCTACAAAGTGAAACAAAGACTGCCCTGCGCGCATTCGCGCCAAAACGGTTACAAGTCAAAGATTATGACAGTCTTACAGAAATGACTACACACAAGAACCATATCACTATAATATATCAATACATCGGAGCGCCTATACATTAATAAAACCAAATGTGAATATTGTCCCAAAAATATGTCTGTTACTCCGCAGAAAAGTAGTACGATATTAATGGTATCGACACTGGGGTTGGAGTGCCGTAATGGTCTCGTAAATAAAGAACCATTACATGCTCAAGAGTGGGATTATAGTACAGAGTGAAAAGATATCAAGTATGAAATTCATTGGCGATGACGCAATTGTCTGTGAAGCTGAAGATGTATTACACTACATACTGAAAGGAATGAACAGCCTAATGAGTACTATTTTGTTCCAGAGACCTTTTCAAGCTTCTAACAGCTATGATGTACCTACGCAGACGGAAGCAAAGAATAAAAATTTGTGCTAAAGGTAGGATTTGAACCCGGGTCACCTGCTGACTGGGTAGATACCTTAATCACTGCACCACCCTGGCGCAGTGGTTTTGTACAACTGCACAGACTACCCTAGCAAGCTTCCCTCCCTAATACATTCACGCTTCAGCACACTTGGCATTCCCTCCTAAACTCGAACTACTTCTACTTTGTGGTCCCCATGTTCAGTTTATAGCTAATATCATTTCTGGAACTCATCAGTACTTTTTTCATTCTTCAGATTACTGTGAGTCAGTAGTGTTGGTAATTTATTCCATCAGTTCAACAGGTGCTGCTAGCCCTCGTCCGCTTCACTGAGGACAATAACCCCGTCAGGGTATCTTATCATTGGTATGTTTTCACCCTCAGAGTCAATCATATTCTTGAACCTTCTTGTATTCTGCCATTGCTTCTTTGATGTGTAGATTGAACAGTAGGGCTAATGACATCTCTGTCATACACCGTTTTCAACCGAGCACTTTCTTCTTTGTCTTTCGTTCTTACTGCTCCCTCTTGCTTATTATACGCATTCTATACTATTCGTCTCTCCTTGTAGCTTAGTCCAGTTTTTCTCACAATTTGTCACCAGAGGGAAATGCGAGGGGTAAAAACTGTAGAAGGGGACTGAGATTTGAACACAGTTTTCAGGCTAAAATAGTTGCTGGTTACAGTAATCATGCAGAAATGTAGGGACTTGCACAGGCCAGACTAATTGGGGGACGCTGCTGCAAACCATTCTTCGGACTGAAGACCAGGAGAGGAACAACAGTCATAATAAGATTTCTACACTCATGCTCATAAATTAAGGATAATGCTGATACGTGGTGAAACAACGCTCTGGTGGGCGGTTTGCGGGTTTAAATCACCTCAGGGTATGACCATGCGGTGCATTTGAGCTGCGGTCGTCGCACGGTGGAGCTGGCAGCAGTCCACATACGCAGAGGTGAGTTGGTGCGTGTCAGAGTACGGTGCAGCGAGTAGGTGTGCAGACGTTTTCAGACGTGCTAATGGTGACTGTGTGTTGAAAATGGCTCAAAGAACACATATTGATGACGTTATGAGGGGATAGAATACAAGGGCGACTGGAGGCTGGTCAAACACCACCGGTCGTAGCACGGGCCCTCCGTGTGCCACAAAGTGTGATCTCAAGATTATGGCAACGATTCCAGCAGACAGGAAACGTGTCCAGGCGCTACAGTACGGAACGCCCACAGTCTACAACACCACAAGAAGACCGATATCTCACCATCAATGCTCGTAGACGGCCACGAAGTACTGCAGGTCGCCTTGTTCTGGGCCCTACCGCAGTCACTGGAACAGTTCTCTCCAAACATACAGTCTACAGACGACTGAACAGACATGGTTTATTTGCCCGGAGACCTGCAAGGTACATTCCACTGACCCCTGATCAGGTTGAAGCCTGGTGTCAAGAACACAATACTTGGTCATTGGAACAGTGGTCCCAGGTTACGTTCACGGACGAGTCCAGGTATAGTTTGAACAGTGATTCTCGCCGGGTTTTCATCTGGCGTGAACCAGGAACCAGATATCAACCCCTTAATGTCCTTGAAAGGGACCTGTATGGAGGTCGTGGTTTGATGGTGTGGGGTGCGACTATGATTGGTGCACGTACACCCCTGCATGTCTTTGACAGAGGAACTGTAGCAGGTCAGGTGTATCGGGATGTCATTTTGCACCAGTATGTCCACCTTTTCAGGTGTGCAGTGGGTCCCACCTTTCTCCTGATCGATGATAAGGCACGGCCCCCCGAGCTCCCATCGTGGAGTACCCTGAAATAGAAGATAGCATGCTAATGGAGTGGTCTGCCTGTTCTCCAGACCTAAACCCCATCGAGCACGTCTGGGATGCTCTCGGCCGAAGTATCGCTGCACGTCGTCAAACCCCTACATCACTTCAGGAGCTCCGATAGGCACTGATACAAGAATGGGAGGCTGTACTCCAGCAGCTGCTCGGCCACCTAATCCAGAGTATGCCAACCAGTTGTGCGTCTGTGTACGTGTGCATGGTGATCATATCCCAAATTGATGTCGAGGTACATGTATAGGAAAGGGTTGAAGCACATGTATTTCGGGACGGCTTTCTCATTTTATCACTAATACCGTGGGCTTACAGATCTGTGTCGTGGATGTTACCAATGTGCCTATGCTATTAGAGCCTGTTTTGTGTAGTGTCACGCTGTGTGGCACCACATTCTGCAATTATCCTTAATTTTGAGCATGAGTGTACATCAGTCTGACAACTGTTCTAATTTATGTAGTTTCGTAATCTCCCAGTCCGTTTATAATTTTGTAGCTCGATCAAAGTCACGGTGATTAAGCAGGATGTCAATATTACAGCGTCCAGTCACACTAATGTGACCTTTTGTCAAAAACCTAAATAGCCACCATTTGCAGCGAGTACCTCTGCGAGACGTGCAGAGAGAGAGAGAGAGAGAGAGAGAGAGAGAGAGAGAGAGAGAGAGAGAGAGTCAGTGAGGTTCTGGAAGGTACCGACAGAAATGTGGAGCGCTGCTGACGCCATTGCGATGGACAGCTGCGCTAGGTTTCTCGGCTGACGATCCATGGCCTGAAGAGTTTGAACAAGGTGGTCCTATAGATTATCAATTGCGTTTAAATCCGGGAGTGTTTGGTGGGCGAGACTGTATGGCAAACTTATTCTGACGTTCGTCGAACCATGTACGTTTACTGCGAGCTGTGTGACGCGTTGCATTGTTCTGTTGGTAGATGCCATCGTGCTGAGGCAAACAAACTGCAAGGATAGATGCGTAGTTGTGTTCATCCGCTGTGCCTTCCAAAGTAAGATCACTCAGGGAATGCCACGAAAACGTTTCCCTGACGCATGCAGAATGTTTCCTTTCAGATGTTTCTCGCCGTACACTCCAACGGCCGTGTGATCCATCTCAAAAGGCCATCTGTCACAACTTAGTGGGCGTCTAACTGTGGCACTGCTGGGCATATTCCAGTCTTGTCGCCGACGAACAGCAGTCAGCATGGGTGCGTCAACCAGGTGTCTGCTGCGAAGACCCATACGCAGCAACAGTCACAGAACAGTCGTTGAAGAGTCAGTGTTGGTGGTCCCTTGGTTCATCTGGGCGGTATGTTGCACTACTATTCATCCCTATATATTTCCGTAGTCGTTTCTGAAGCCTGTCATCTATGGCCGATGGCGAACCACAGTTGCCACCCCGCCTGTTTTGGACAGCGCCAAATTGCCATTCACGGTGTACTTTAATCACGGTGACACGCTAACTGTTTAGAAACTTGACTGTTTCGGAAATGCTTCCATCCTTGACCCGAAAGCCAACTATCGCGCCCTTTTGGGCCTCACGTAAATCTGACCGTTTCCCCCTTACGACAACGACTGTACTTTTTTTCCACATCACACACACACACACACACACACACGTGTGATCGAGCCCGGGCCAAATACCTCAATAAATAAAAGTCAAAGTAAAAAACTACAAAGAGCGAAACTCGTCTAGCTTGAAGGCGGAAACCAGATGGCGTTACGGTTGGCCCGCTAGATGGCACTGCCATAAGTCGAATGAATATCAACTTCGGTTTTTAACTAGGAACCCCCATTTTTTATTACATATTCGTGTAGTACGCAAAGAAATATGACTGTTTTAGTTGGACCACTTTATTCGCTTTGCAATAGATGCCGCTGTAATAGTCACAAACGTATGGCTCACAATTTTAAACGAACAGTTGGTAACAGGTTGGTTTCTTAAATTAAAATACAGAACGTAGGTACGCTTGATCATTTTATTTCGGTTGTTCCTATGTGATACATGTACCTTTGAGAACTTATCATTTCTGAGAACGCATCCTGTTACAGCGTGATTACCTGTACATACCACGTTAATGTAATAAATGCTCGAAATGATGTCCGTCAACCTCAATGCATTTGGCAATACGTGTAACGACATTCCTCTCAACAGCGAGTAATTCGCCTTCCGTAATGTTCGCACAAGCATTGACAATGCGCTGACGCATATTGTCAGGCGTTGTCGGGGGATCACGATAGCAAATATCCTTCAACTTTCCACACAGAAAGAAATCCAGGGTCGTCAGATACGGTGAACGTGCGGGCCATGGTATGATGCTTGGACGACCAATCCACCTGTCATGAATTATGCTATTCAGTACCGCATCAACAGCACGCGAGCTATGTGCCAGACATCCATCATGTTGGAAGTACATCGCCATTCTGTCATGCAGTGAAACATCTTGAAGTAACATCGGCAGAACATTGCGTAGAAATTCAGGATACATTGAACCATTTAGATTGCCATTGATAAAATGGGCCCAATTATCCTTCGTCCTATAACGCCGAACCATACATTAACCCGCCAAGATCGCTGATGTTCCACTTGTCGCAGCCATCGTGGATTTTCCGTGGCCCAGTAGTGCATATTATGCCGGTTTACGTTACCGCTGTTGGTGAATGACGCTTCGTCGCTAAATAGAACGCGTGCAATAAATCTGTCATCGTCCCGTAATTTCTCTTGTGCCCAGTGGCAGAACTGTTCACGACGTTCAAAGTCGTCGCCATGCATTTCATCGTGCATAGAAATATGGTACAGGTGCAAACGTTGTTGATGTAGTATTCCCGATTCTCGCGCAGTTCGTCTGCTACTGATGTGCGGATTAGCCGCGACAGCACCTAAAACGCCTACTTGGGCATCATCGTTTGTTGCAGGTCGTGGTTGACGTTTCACATGTGGCTGAACACTTCCTGTTTCCTTAAATAACCTAACTATCCGGCGAACGGGCCGGACACTTGGATGATGTCTTCCAGGATACCGAGCAGTATACATAGCACACACCCATTGGCCATTTTGATCACAATAGCAATGCATCAACACGATATTGACCCTTTCCGCAATTGGCAAACGGTCCATTTTAACATTGGTAATGTACCACGAAGCAAATACCGTCCGCACTGGCGGAACGTAACGTGATACCACATAGTTACACGTTTGTGACTATTATAGCGCCATCTATCACAAAGCGAAAAAACATTCATATTTCTTTGCGTACTGCACGAATATGTAATAAAAATTGCGGTTCCCATTTTAAAAAACGCAGTTGATATCCGTTTGACCGATGGCATCGCCACCTAGCGGTCCAACCATAGCGGTTCCCCCTTCAAGCTAGACAAGTTTCGTTCTTTGTAGTTTTTTCCCTTGATGCTTATTTCGTGAGGTATTTGGCTCTGTCACTATCAATGGACCACACTGTATACTCTGCACTGCTGGTGCTACCACCTGCCGACTGAGAGTGGTTATTGCACCTTTACATCTAACATATGCAGTTGTAACATTAAGGTTACTAGTCAGTATATTATAGGTGCATGTACAAGGAGAAGGTGGTGCCACCCGCACCTTTGTCCTCTCCAATCCTGAACCTCAAATCCGTGATGCCCGCTCCCTCACCCTAACCATCTGGAAATACCATCCCAATGCCCCCATCTCCCATCTGATTCCTTGCAATGACTCAGTCCTCATTAAATCCCCCTGTGCTTCCTTCCACACCGATCTCCTCTCCCGCATCCCCCATATCCAATTTGGCCAACATGCAACCCTCACCCCCTACCACACCCCATTCCCTCCCCGTCAGCCTCAACGTTCCCAACGTCCGCCAATCTTCACCGCTGTGATCACAAAGCTTAGCCCTGTGGTCACGGAGGCTCAAGTGTTGGTAGAACACAACTCCCGGCCCGACATTGAAATCCGCTCGGCCCGTTGCATCTTCAATGATGCCGGGCCGACTTTTCTAATATGGATATTCACTGAATCCTCCTCCTCCATTGACTGCCTCCCCACCGAGGGAGCCCTCATCTACAATCGCCATCATAAGGTGGACCCCTCCCAGTACAATCCTACCACTGCCAACGCTGCCTCACATACGACCACATTACCTCTGCCTGCAAGATCCCCCCCACTTGTTGCCACTGCAAAGCTTCACACTTCCTCAAGAACTGCCCCAACCTCACCTCTCCCCCGTCCTACCTACTCCTTGAAGTGTAAGGCGAAACCTCCTCCAGTCACCCCTGAGCTCACTGTCCCTGTGCTTCCTGTTGATGACCCCATCCACCCCAACGACTCACTCCACCCTCCACCTACTGCAGAGGACATCATCCATTTCACCACCATTGTGCTCCAAAACATCCACCCATTCCAGCACTCCCACACCCTTTCCCAAATCGCCCTCGCTGCCCATTTCATCTTCCATCTTACCACCTATCCCACATACTCCCACAACCAGGCCCACTTCACCTTCACCCCCCTCACCACCCTCGTCTAACTCTCCCCTCCCATGGTACAACAACCCCACCATATCCTGTACCAGAATATTCGCTCCCTGCCATCCACAAACTCCTCTTCCTCCACACCCTCCGTCAGCACCGCATAGATGCCTTCGTCCTAAATGAAACCTTCCTTCAACCCCGTATCTCCATCTCCACAGCTCCTTACATCCTTCACCACACCGATAACCCGAACCCTGTGGCGCGTGGCAGAGTTGCTATAGGCCACCTCAAGCACCTCCCTGTCTGGCCCCAACCTCTCCTTAACAATCCTGCTGAGCATCTCAACCTTAGCCTCTTCTTCCCCACCCTTACCCTCACCTGTGCCACCATTTATGTCTGCCCTCGCACCCCCATCCTGTATGATATCCTGGCCCACATTGACCGCACCTTCTCCACCTACATGTTTGTCGCCGACCTCAATATCCACAGCCGTGATCCTGCCGACCACCAGGGAGACCTGGTTCCCTTGTGTCAGCACACCCAACCCAAATCCAACACCACTCCCGATGTGGTCCTTGCCTCTCCCAACCTCCTTGGGCGCATCACTGCAGATGTCCTTGACCTCATTGGCACTGACCATGCTCCTGTTCTCCTCGCTATCTCTTATGTTCGCCATCCCCGCAACGCTCCTCGCCCCGACATCCCTCCTAAACTTGTCCATGATTGAAACTTCCTGGCAGATTAAAACTGTGTGCCCGACCGAGACTCGAACTCGGGACCTTTGCCTTTGTCCATGATTACTTCCATGCCAACTGGGATGCCTACCAGGAATCCATTCACAAGCAGGTTGACGGCCACGAACTCCTTATGACATTTCTATCACTGCTGCCTTCCTGCACCAGACCTCGTCTGACTCTGTCGCCACCCATATCCCCACCAAAGTCATCAATCCTCACTGCCCCACCCTGCCTCCACAGGCCGTCCTTCTCCTTCGAGAGTCCCGCCGCCTCTACCACGCTTTTCTCCGCACTTGTGACCGGGACACACTTACCCGCCACCGGCAATTACAACGACACATCCGCAACCTGCTTACTGCAAAGAAACGTCGTGCCTGGCGCCAGACATGTACACAACTCAACACCTCGCTCCCCACAAACTCTTCCAAGTATTGGTCTGCTTTCCACTGCCTTACTGGATACTGCCTCACCCCCAGTACCTTCTCCTCCTTGATGACCGTCCCTTTCCTGACAACCTCAGTAAGGCCAACCACTTTGCCTCTCACCTCTCAGATTTTTTTTTCCATCCCAGATGATCCCCACTTTGATTATTCCTCTTCCCTGACGTCATGGACCGTACAAATACCTCTGATTCTCCCCTCTCCCCTAGCTTCCAGTACTCGTGCCACACACCACCATCTGAACTTAACACTACACAGGACATCAACCTCACACTAAAGGCAACACTGCTCCCAGCCACGACGACATTACCTACCACCACCTCAAACACTGCCCTCCCTCCTTCCTTTCAGTCCTTGCCACCCTCTACAATATCATCCTTGTCACTGGCTTCTATCCCAACCTGTGTAAAACCTCCTGTATCGTGATGTTCTCCAAACCCATAGAAGCCTCCATCTGATTCCTCTTCTTATCGTCCTATCTGTCTCACATCAGTGTTGAGCAAGCTCTTGGAATCCATCCTTTCCCGGCGCATCCATCACCACCTCCGCCAAAACCACCTCCTCCCCAACACCCAATGTGGCTTTCGACCTTCCTTCTCTGCCGATGACCAACTCCTCCACCTCACTCATCTCCTCCCCCTCCAGCTTAACTCATGTCGCTCCGCCATTTTTGTCTCCCTCGACCTCGATAAGGCCTACGACAGTGTCTGGCATTCCGGTCTCCTGTTTAAACTCTAAACCTACACCCTTACTGTCAACTACATACATCTGATGGCCTCCTTCCTCTCCTGCCGCCCCTCCTATGTTACCATCCATAATGCAATTCCCACACCTTCTACCCCTCTTCAGGGTTGCCTCAGGGCTCTGTCCTCTCCCCTCTACCTCCTGTACACGGCAGATATACCGCACCCCCCCCCCCCCACTCCAGTACACCTCTTGCAATATACCGATGACACCACGTTCCTCACCCTCGCTTCTACCCTCCAACGGTCCCAACGCCTTCTCCAGAATCACCTTGACCTTTTTGCCGCATGGTGTAACCAATGGCTCCTGGAAATCAATCCTTCTGTCTGTGCCTGTCCAGTCCACCTCACCCCCACCCTCCCCTACCGTGGCCTCACCATTGACAGTCACCTCACGAGGATACCTCATCTCTGCTCCATCCAATCCAAAGTCCACAACTGCCTCCAACTCCTCTAACTGCTCTCTAGCCAGGCATGGGTGTTGCACCCCTCTACCATCCTCCACACCTACAAATCCTTAATCCATCCCATCCTCTCTTATGCCAGTCCCGCCTGGATATCTGCCCCCCCCCCCCCAAATTCTTTAAGTCCCTCCAGATCCTTGAGCATCATGCACTCGTCCTCGTCTTCCGCATCTGCCTCCCGTCCCCCACACGGATCTTCTATGACCTCATTCTTTTCCCCCATCTGCTCCTGTTCCTCCGACATATCCGCATAGTCTACACTTCCCACCTCCTTGATCCCCCTCACCCCTGGTTGTTCCTCTCCTCTGCCATCCCCGCCCTCTGCCCTGCCTTCACTGTTGTGTCACCCCTACCCTCCATCTCTACACCCTTTGTCTCCTTTCCCAAGGTGGCTTCCATAAATTCCCCCTCCCAGATGATGCCCTTTCTCCCTCCATCTATCCTTCTTATTGACTGATCCCCACCCCCCCCCATCCTTTCCTCCGTCCTTTTCCTGGGTTCCCTCTTCCCCCCCTTCCATCCTGTTTTCTCCCCACCGAACCTCTCCCTACCTCCCTTCTCCCCCCCCCCCCCCAAGTCCTTTTGTATTCCTCTCCTCTGCCTTCCCCACTCCCTGTCGCATCTGCCCAGCACCCTC
This sequence comes from Schistocerca gregaria, assembly GCF_023897955.1. Classification (NCBI taxonomy): domain Eukaryota; kingdom Metazoa; phylum Arthropoda; class Insecta; order Orthoptera; family Acrididae; genus Schistocerca; species Schistocerca gregaria. Next base: position 198,279,386 of record NC_064928.1, on the reverse strand, counting down.
CACCTCCTCTATTGGCTCCTTTCCCGCCTCGCCCCCTTCACTTTTCCTCTCCTTCCCCCCTTTTTTTATTTTTCCATCATCTGTCCAGTTTCCCCTCCCCCCCCCCCCCCCCCCACCTGCTCTCGGCTGTGGTTTGTCGCATTTGCCAACATTTTAGTGCAGTGTTTCAGTGACTGTTCCGTGTTGTTCCTCTTTCTCGTGTTGCGAGCAGAAACAATGCTGTCGCTAAGTGTGGATTTTATATATTTTGTGAATAGAAACCAGACTGTCGCCATGTTTTTTAATTGTCTATTGTTTTACTTGTCTACTTCATCTGTATTTTATCATTCCTCTGTTCTTTGTTTTAAGTTCCACGATTTTTTTTCCGCCATGTTACTCATTAAGTCTTCGATTTTATTGCCTGTTTTTCTTATTTATTCTCTTCATATTTTTAATAAAGTCTGTAGGCTAGAGAGTGGCATACTAAGCTGCTGCCAGCCCGCCCCCTTCGGGGGGAATTGAAATTCAATAAATAAATAAAAAAAAAAGAGGGAAAGTGGGGCCTGGCTAATGGTGAGTATATGCAACAAATAATTGCTTCATTTATCAAGAGCAGAGAGCATCTTACAAGGGAAACTTCCTGTCGCATCCCTCTCAGATTTACTGGTAACCTGGCCCAGTGGATAGCCCATTAAAACCTGAACACAACTCACTCATGAAAACAGGAGGAGAGTGGACTGAGCAATGAAATAAATAAATAAATAAATAAAAACAGTGGAACATTGAGCGTCGTGGTTAAGTGGTCACAGTGTTGGACTGCAATGCGCCAGAGCAGTACTCGAAACTCCCTCGCGACAAGGTTATGAACTTTCCGTCCGGTCATTGAAATGTTTGCTCTCTTTCTGTAGTCCTAGCAGTTGCCGTACTATACATTCGCTACAGAATGCAAGTCCTGTAGTAAGATTACAGTCGCAATAAAATGCGATGAATAGGGAGAGCAGGCGAGATACGACACAAACGCCTCACGGAAATGAAAACAACAAATAAACGGGTGCGAATTACGTAACAACAAACGAATTCAAGAGCCGAAACTTCCAAAACGGAACACAACTTCAAAAACATTTAAAACGTATGTTTGCGACGGAGCACAGAGAAACTCTGCGATTGTGAAACTTGAGTTTATTTGTTGCAACTTATGCGTCAAACCATCACGGTTTCATCATTTCCTTGCAAGTGATCACATTCACATTCAGTAGGGCAAGGAGGCATATTTCATTCACCAGGCGTACAAATGAGGTGAGTCTGCAAGAGATTCCTATCACATGACACACATACTGTTACTGAAGCCGTGTATGACACACCAGGCGTGTTTTCCGGTGTAGGATTCGGTTGACTTGTCATAAAACATTTGTGGTTCCCATTCCGCTGCTAACAGAGTAGCTAAGCATAATCAACTTTCATTACAGGTCCGTTCCTTATACCTCGCTGCTGCAAAGGGACGTTACACGATGACGCAGACACAAATTTGAATAATGCGAACAGCAGAAGAAAAAGTGGCACGAGGCAGCTTTGTAGACCAAAACCGTGACCACTTACCTACGACGCCTTGGTTTTCCCATCCTCCTCTATGTTGCATCTCTTGTACCTGGATCGTTCACTATTTCCATTTTACTTTTATTTCCACACTCCAATCCACCTTCTTCCCGTTTTCATGCTTGTTTCTACATCTACATCCATAATCTGCAAGCCACTTGACGGTGTGTGTGGAGGGTATTTTGAGAACCACTATCGGTTCTCCTATTCCAGTCGTGGAAAGAAAGATTGTCGGTATGCCTCTGTGTGGGCTCCAATCCCTCTGATTTTATCCTCATAGTCTCTTCGAAAGATATACGTAGGAGGGACCAATATACTGCTTGACTCCTCGGTGAAGGTACGTTCTCGAAACTTCAACAAAAGCCCGTACTGAGCTACTGAGCGTCTCTCCTGCAGAGTCTTCCACTGGAGGTTATCTATCATCTCCTTAACGATTTCGTGATTACTAAATGATCCCGTAACGAAGCGCGCTGCTCTCCGTTGGATCCCACACTGGTGAGCAGTATTCAAGCAGTGGGCGAACAAGTGTACTGTAACCTACTGCCTTTGTTTTCGGATTGTATTTCCTTAGGATTCTTCCAATGAATCTCAGTCTGGCATCTGCTTTACCGACGATCAACTTTATATGATCATTCCATTTCAAATCACTCCTAATGCCTACTCCCAGATAATTTATGGAATTAACTGCTTCCATTTGCTTACCTGCTATATTGTAGCTAAATGATAAGGGATCTTTCTTTCTATGTATTCGCTGCACATTACACTTGTCTACATTGAGATTCAGTTGCCATTCCCTGCACCATGCGTCGTTGCAGATCTTCCTGCATTTCAGTAGAATTTTCCATTGTTACAACCTCGCGATATAATACAGCATCATCCGCAAAAAGCCTCAGTGAACTTCCGATGTTATCTGTGTTCGGTATTTGACAGACTGTCCAGTGGGGTCTATCACGGTATAAGTGTACATTTTTGTTTTTATAATTATATATTTTATGAATTTGGTTGGGGTGCCTTTAAGTATTGTGGGCTATCATGAGACTTTTAATTAATTTATACCGCGATAACAGTCGTAGGCACATCGGCTGCCCCTAAGTACTTACATTATAATATTTTTTAAACACAGCGCCCGACTCGCCGCCTTCTAATAAATAGTTGGCGTGGACGCTATTTAGAAAAGAAAATATGCGTATCCTTCAGCAAACTGTAATTATTAATATGGGTCTCAGGGGCTACTGGTTATTAATGTACCAAATTACACGAAGGTTAACTGAGATATTGCAGAATGTAATGATTTTCAATATTTGTTAATCATTATTTGCAAGGCAAAACTGGAGTGAATCTTGTCTGCCGTTAGGTGGCCAAAACGAAATATACTGAATTCACTCAGTGCTGTGAATTTTGGTAACTGAAATAAATTTTAACTTCGAAATTAATGAAAGATCAAAATTGAAAAGTCCCTCGCATTTACAATTAACGTTATGAGATGAAATTTTAATTGAATAATACAGTCAGCTTAATGGCCGACTAAATCCTGCTAGGGGAGATTGGCTCCCTGCACTACGAAGTCCTGTAAAAACTTTGTTAATTATAATTAATGGTTGCGATCATGAGAGGTAACAACTAAGTCAATAATACACACATTCTAATAACAATTTCTGTTATATTTTTCAAAAAACAGGTAAAACTTACGTTAATTATCAGACAGCATTTCAATGGCGGCCTACCGCTAGATGAAAGAAAACAGGAGAGCTAGTTCAATCACAGAATTGTCTCTGATCTTAATGGCCTATGTTACGCAGATATTATACCAAAAAAACTGTGTTTCGTTAACCCTCTAACGGTAAGATTGGGGTTGGATCTGACCCCAGCGGGTCTGTTTTGTCTTTAACTCCCCACTCCTTTTTCTGAGAGCGCTGTGGTTCCAGCTACCCTACCAGCCAGTTGTCCCGAGAACGCCGAGGAGGCCACGTCAGTCTTGTGAGTGGCCTGCGGCTACCCTCTCTATCCGAGACCTACATTACCCGCGCTCGTGTTGGATCCGACCCCACCTTACTGTTTACGTCACACTTAGTTTCTTTTGTGGAGAGGATTCGACCCCACATTGATGTTTATATTGCATCTAAGTTTTGCTTTCTCTGCTAGTATCTTACTAAAATGGCGCATCAACTCCTTAGACCTGTGAGGAGATATACAACGAGTTTCTCCGACAGGAGGCTGAGTCAGACGATGGCGACAATGTCGATGCAGAAAACTGTTCAGAAACCACCTGTTACATTATGTGTACAAAGACATTTATTATTGAGAACTTTATACTTCGAAACTGCTGACACAATAATTATTTTCTACAAGTAGTAAGAGACGTTTCTCATTTATTTCCTATCTTTAGAAATTCTAAAGCACTCAGGTTCCTACTTGATGACTAAATCTACTGATTTTTATTATGTTTTCAATAATTTTAAAGAGAATATTTCTATTAAGGTATTTTTTGTAATCAAGTTCCTATTTTTTTCGTAAGTACTTTATATTCTTACTTATTGACAATAAAAATAAAAAAACTTGTTATAACAAATATGTGTTTAATTGATAAAAAAAACTTTTTCCCATTATTCATTTTTTATTTTACCCCGAAAAATCTATGCTTGGAGGGTGGGGTCTGATCCACCTTACCTCGTATGTCAGGGAACTTCACCTTACCGTTAGAGGGTTAATTACAATGATATTTGTGTTTTGATAATAATAACTTACGTTCTTTACTGTTTGTTATACATCGCGCACACGTAAACAGTGTTGAAATAAAACTTCCTGGCAGATTAAAACTGTGTGCACCGACCGAGACTCGAACTCGGGAAGGTAGGAGACGAGATAGTCGCAGAAGTAAAGCTGTGAGGAGCGAGCGTGAATCGTGCTTCGGTAGCTCAGATAGTCGTCAACGTGCGGGCACGATCTTCTGCACTCTTTGTCCACACTCTGTTGCGGCACTGGCAGGGGACGGTTCCGTCCTTAACACGCAGTCTCTTAGATATCCTCCGACCAGCTTCTCTCGATCCACCGATCAATGTGGCACCTATTTCTCCATTATTGTATCACGTCGCCAATTGTTTCATAGAACTCAGCTACGTTCGGGCCGATCTTCCACTCACCCGTCCTCCCCGTACAAAAGATTATTATCGTTCGTTCATTCATTCTGTCCAACCCTTGCGACCCCATGGTGCTACAGCATCCTGACATTAACTGGCGCACGGTTTGGGGGTGCGTGCATGCACCCTTTCTACCGTCGTCTGTGTCTGCACTCTGGTATGTTTTAGTCTATGGAAAATTCTAATAGTCGACTTTATCGCATAGGACTGGCCACGTTCCCCCTTTGCCCTGACTGTCAGCTCGAAGACACCGACGAGCACCGTCTTACGTGCCCCCTGAAACAAAACGTATGCCTCCTCATCCAACGAATCGTGGGCTTTTACCTCCGTGCACTGCCAACGTCGGTAACCCCGGATTTGCTGCTGTTGCCCCAGACATTTCACTACCCTCTTGCTAAGCACCATAACCTAATCTGGTTTAGAGGACAAGCTTTGGAATACCTATTTCAGAGTGGTGCGCATACAGTGCTTGACTTCTGGTACAAAGTTGTGACCGCGCATAGCACCCTCACCCGAAAATCATCTTACCGACAAACTTTTGCCGGTTAACTCCGCAGCGCCTTCCTTGAGCCCCCTCAAAGTTGGGGTGTACCATGCCTACCTGTAACATGATGCAACACCCTTATCCACAATCCCATGCATCGAACAAAAAAAAATTAAAAAAAGGAAAAAGACAGAATGTTATATTTTGTTGTATTTAATGTTTTTCTTTTTAATTAATTAATTTATTTTTTTGCTTAACTAACAGTGATTTGTATATGTTGTTCAATACAAATTATTAAAAAAAGAAAAAGAAAACAAGATGTTATATTTTGTTGTATTTAATGTTATTCTAATAATTTGTTTACCTAACTCTCATTTGTATATGTTTAACTGGCACCTTGAAGAACTGTTGCTTTTGTATATATACATATGTACTCTCCGTGTGTCCAATAAAAAAAAGATGGTAGAGCACTTGCCCGCTAAAGGCAAAGGTCCCGAGTTCGAGTCTCGGTCGGTGCACACAGTTTTAATCTGCTAGGAAGTTTCAAATCAGCGCACACTCCACTGCAGAGTGAAAACCTCAGTCTTGAAATAATTTATAATTCACACGTCTCGTAACAAGAACTTCCTTTCCTCTTCTCCAAATGTCCATTTATGTGACGTACCGTCACAGGTCTCTTGCCGCTGAATGTGAGGGGGCTGCGACGGCGAGTTTTCCTTGTTAAGAATGTGAATGACAGTTTGTTGATAACTGTCGCGAGCTGACTGATGGCAACATCGCCGACGTGTTTCTAATTCTTTACTATTCTTGAAATGCCGTCTCACAACGTCCCAAAAACCGAGCTTACGTCGAATCTAGACGAAAACAGACCCCCGGGAAATGAAAGCTGCAACTATATGCGTGCAATCGCTTAAATGGGACGACTGTGAAAGCAACTGGGAAACGCGACGAGATGGCGCGTCACTCGGCTTAATATATTCGCTTAGCGCTGCCAGACCTGTGATGAACAAAACACCGGCCGACAGCGGCGAGTGTTTCCTTTCAGGACAGACAGGGCGCCTCTCTCTCTGTGCTTTTATCAGCGTCATACATCACCGGATGCGACACGCATCGATTTCCCGATTTGTCGAGTGGCTGTCGTTTGCACGTGTGTACACTTCCTCGCTTTCAGAAAGAGGAGTGAAATCTATGCCTACAGCGCTCGGAAATGCTTTAAAGCCAGACAAAGTTCATTATGCAGCAATACTGCATTCCGTTTATACGGTAGTAGCCGGTACGTTGGGTCCATCATCGTGTACGTTATTATACACCTCTCATTTTTATCCACTCACGCATGCAGTGAGGGACGAATGACAATGTGTCTGTTCCATATAAAGTACACTCCTGGAAATTGAAATAAGAACACCGTGAATTCATTGTCCCAGGAAAGGGAAACTTTATTGACACATTCCTGGGGTCAGATACATCACATGATCACACTGACAGAACCACAGACACATAGACACAGGCAACAGAGCATGCACAATGTCGGCACTAGTACAGAGTATATCCACGTTTCGCAGCAATGCACGCTGCTATTCTCCCATGGAGACGATCGTAGAGATGCTGGATGTAGTCCTGTGGAACGGCTTGCCATGCCATTTCCACCTGGCGCCTCAGCTGGACCAGCGTTCGTGCTGGACGTCCAGACCGCGTGAGACAACGCTTCATCCAGTCCCAAACATGCTCAATGGGGGACAGATCCGGAGATCTTGCTGGCCAGGGTAGTTGACTTACACCTTCTAGAGCACGTTGGGTGGCACGGGATACATGCGGACGTGCATTGTCCTGTTGGAACAGCAAGTTCCCTTGCCGGTCTAGGAAAGGTAGAACGATGGGTTCGATGACGGTTTGGATGTACCGTGCACTATTCAGTGTTCCCTCGACGATCACCAGAGGTGTACGGCCAGTGTAGGAGATCGCTCCCCACACCATGATGCCGGGTGTTGGCCCTATGTGCCTCGGTCGTATGCAGTCCTGATTGTGGCGATCACCTGCACGGCGCCAAACACGCATACGACCATCATTGGCACCAAGGCAGAAGCGACTCTCATCGCTGAAGACGACACGTCTCCATTCGTCCCTCCATTCACGCCTGTCGCGACACCACTGGAGGCGGGCTGCACGATGTTGGCGCGTGAGCGGAAGACAGCCTAACGGTGTGCGGGACCGTAGCCCAGCTTCATGGAGACGGTTGCGAATGGTCCTCGCCGATACCCCAGGAGCAACAGTGTCCCTAATTTGCTGGGAAGTGGCGGTGCGGTCCCCTACGGCACTGCGTAGGATCCTACGGTCTTGGCGTGCATCCGTGCGTCGCTGCGGTCCGGTCCCAGGTCCACGGGCACGTGCACCTTCCGCCGACCACTGGCGACAACATCGATGTACTGTGGAGACCTCACGCCCCACGTGTTGAGCAATTCGGCGGTACGTCCACCCGGCCTCCCGCATGCCCACTATACGCCCTCGCTCAAAGTCCGTCAACGGCACATACGGTTCACGTCCACGCTGTCGCGGCATGCTACCAGTGTTAAAGACTGCGATGGATCTCCGTATGCCACGGCAAACTGGCTGACACTGACGGCGGCGGTGCACAAATGCTGCGCAGCTAGCGCCATTCGACGGCCAACACCACGGTTCCTGGTGTGTCCGCTGTGCCGTGCGTGTGATCATTGCTTGTACAGCCCTCTCGCAGTGTCCGGAGCAAGTATGGTGGGTCTGACACACCTGTGTCAATGTGTTCTTTTTTTCCATTTCCAGGAGTGTATATTGTGCCGTGACCGCATGTGATGTTCTTTTCGCGGAATTTTCTGTATGTAACGATATGTTTTGCGGCACACAAGAGGGAGTTAGCATTCATGATAGGATACCGATACCGCGATATTTCTCTCCCTCTCTTAAAACTGCTACACCAGACGCAAAATTTAACCGACAAGAAGAAGATGCTGTGATATGCAAATGATTACCTTTTCAGAGCATTCACACAAGGTTGGCGCCGGTGGCAACACATACAACGTGCTGACACGAGGAAAGTTTCCAACCGATTTCTGATACACAAACTGCAGTTGACCGGCGTTGCCTGGTGAAACGTTGTTGTGATGCCTCGTGTAAGGAGGAGAAACGCGTACCATCGCGTTTCCGACTTTCATAAAGGTCGGATTGTAGACTATCGCGATTGCGGATTATCGTATCGCGACATTGCTACTCGCGTAGGTCGAGATCCAATGACTGTTAGCAAAATATGGAATCGGTGGGTTCAGGAGGGTAATACGGAACGCCGTGCTGGATCCCAACGGCCTCGTATCACTAGCAGTCGAAATGACAGGCATCTTATCCGCATGGCTCTAACGGATCGTGCAGCCACGTCTCGATCCCTGAGTCAACAGATGGGGACGTTTGCAAGACAACCAACTGTACGAACAGTTCGACGACGTTTGTAGCAGCATGGACTATCAGCTCGGAGACCACGACTGCGGTTACCCTTGACGCTGCATCACAGGCAGGATCGCCTGCGATGGTGTACTCAACGACGAACCTGGGTGCAAGAATGGCAAAACGTCTTTTTTTCGGATGAATCCAGGTTCTGTTTACAGCATCACGATGGTCGCATCCGTGTTTGGGGACATCGCGGTGAACGCACATTGGAAGCGTGTATTCGTCATCGCCATACTGGCGTATCAGTGATGGTATGAGGTGCCATTGGTTACAAGTCTCGGTCACCTCTTCTTCGCATTGACGGCACTTTGAACAGTGGACGTTACATTTCAGAAGTTTTACGACGCGTGACTACCCTTCATTCGATCCCTGCGAAACCCTACATTTCAGCAGGATAATGAACGACCGCATGTTGCACGTCCTGTACGGGCCTTTCTGGATACAGAAAATGTTCGACTGGTGCCCTGACCATCACATTCTCCAGATCTCTCACCAACTGAAAAGTCTGGTTAATCTTGGCCGAGCAACTGGGTCGTCACAATATGCCAGTCACTACTCTTGATGAACTGTGGTATCGTGTTGAGCAGCTGTACCTGTACACGCCATCCAAGCTCTGTTTTACTCAATGCCCAGGCGTATCAAGGCCGTTGTCACCGTGGTTGTTCTGGATATTGATTTCTCAGGATATATGCACCCAAACTGCATGAAAATGTAATCACATGTCAGTTCTAGTATAATATATTTGTCCAATGAATACCCGTTTATCATCTGCATCTCTTCTTGGAGTAGCAATTTTAATGGCCAGTAGTGTAAAGTTGCGAAAAAATAATAAAAATATGAAATATCGAGTATCGATATTTTTATTTCATGGTGCTCGATATTGCCATTTCGGTATCGCTAATGAAATGGAAAAATCGAGCACCAATATTTTCATTTTAAATTCGATATGGAAATGACAATATCGAGTACCGATATTTTTAATTTATATTAAATTTTTTTCTCAACTTTCGGTAAATATTTCGAATTGTTGTATTGAAATTGTAGTAGAACATAATTTTACTTTCACTTTGTGAAAGAGTCTTACCACTTTCTGAGCTTTCATCACGTCCAATCTTCCTCTTTGACTGTGTGAAGTAAGTATAGGTGGCACAAAAGAAGAAGTCCGATTGCACGGCGAGGTGGTGGTGTGAATGGATTAACAAGATTTCCGATGTGAAGAAATAGCGCACCAATTGCGTTAAAAAAAAATACGTTTATAAGTTTCCTTTACTTTACGTACCCGTGGTATAGGGGTAGCGTCTTTGATTCATAATCAAAACATCTTCGGTCCCGGGTTCGATCCCTGCCACTGCCTAAATTTTGATAAATAATCAGCATTGGCGACCGAAGACTTCCGGCATAAGAAGTCAGCCTCATTCTGCCAACGGCCTTGTCAAAGAGGGCGGAGGAGCGGATAGAGGTTCAGGGCACTCTCTTGTCCTAGAGGTGGGAAATTGCCCCTAAAGACGGAAGAATCAGCAACGATCAACGAGATGAGGATGCAAAAAGCAAAGGAAACCACTGCATTAAAGACACGTAACGTGTATCCACAGGACATGTGACCTGTTGTTGAAGAAGTGTCATGATGATCTCTCCATTGGCAAAAGATTCCGGATTAATCCCCCATTCGGATCTCTGGGAGGGTACTGCCAAGGGGGAGGTTACCATGAGAAAAAGATTGAATAATCAACGAAAGGATAATGTTCTACGAGTCGGGGCGTGGAATGTCAGAAGCTTGAACGTAGTAGGGAAACTAGAAAATCTGAAAAGGGAAATTCAAAGGCTCAATCTAGATATAGTAGGGGTCAGTGAAGTGAAGTGGAAGGAAGACAAGGATTTCTGGTCAGATGAGTATCGGGTAATATCAACAGCAGCAGAAAATAGTATAACAGGTGTAGGATTCGTTATGAATAGGAAGGTAGGGCAGAGGGTGTCTTACTGTGAACAGTTCCGTGACTGGGTTGTTCTAATCAGAATCGACAGCACACCAACAACGGTAACGACAGTTCAGGTATACATGCCGACGTCGCAAGCTGAAGAACAGATACAGGAAGTGTATGAGGATATTGAAAGGGTAATGCAATATGTAAAGGGGGACGAAAATCTAATAGTCATGGGCGACTGGAATGCAGTTGTAGGGGAAGGAGTAGAAGAAAAGGTTACAGGAGAATATGGGCTTGGGACAAGGAATGAAAGAGGAGAAAGACTAATTGAGTTCTGTAACAAGTTTCAGCTAGTAATAGCGAATACCCTGTTCAAGAATCACAAGAGGAGGAGGTATACTTGGAAAAGGCCGGCAGATACGGGAAGATTTCAATTAGATTACGTCATGGTCAGACAGAGATTCCGAAATCAGATACTGGATTGTAAGGCGTAACCAGGAGCAGGCATAGACTCAGATCACAATATAGTAGTGATGAAGAGTAGGCTGAAGTTCAAGACATTAGTCAGGAAGAATCAATACGCCAATAAGTAGGATACGGAAGTTCTAAGGATGACGAGATACGTTTGAAGTTCTGTAACGCTATAGATACAGCAATAAGGAATAGCGCAGAAGGCAATACAGTTGAAGAGGGATAGACGCCTCTAAAAAGGGCCATCACAGAAGTTGGGAAGGAAAACATAGGTACAAAGAAGGTAGTTGCTGAGAAACCATGGGTAACAGAAGAAATACTACTGTTGACTGATGAAAGAAGGAAGTACAAACATGTTTCGGGAAAATCAGGAATACAGAAATACAAGTCGCTGAGGAATGAAATAAATATGAAGTGCAGGGAAGCTAAGACGAAATGGCTGCAGGAAAAATGTGAAGACATCGAAAAAGATATGATTGTCGGAAGGACAGACTCAGCATACAGGAAAGTCAAAACAACCTTTGGTGACCTTAAAAGCAACGGTGGTAACATTAAGAGTGCAACGGGAATTCCACTGTTAAATGCAGAGGAGAGAGCAGATAGGTGGAAAGAATACATTGAAAGCCTCTATGAGGGTGAAGATTTGTCTGATGTGATAGAAGAAGAAACAGGAGTAGATATAGAAGAGATAGGGGATCCAGTATTAGAATCGGAATTTAAAAGAGCTTTGGAGGACTTACGGTCAAATAAGGCAGAAGGGATAGATAACATTCCATCAGAATTTCTAAAATCATTACGGACAGTGGCAACAAAACGACTATTCACGTTGGTGTGTAGAATATATGAGTCTGGCGACATACCATCTGACTTTCGGAAAAGCATCATCCACACAATTCCGAAGACGGAAAGAGCTGACAACTGCGAGAATTATCGCACAATCAGCTTAACAGCTCATGCATCGAAGCTGCTCACAAGAATAATACACAGAAGAATGGAAAAGAAAATTGAGAATGCGCTAGGTGACGATCCGTTTGGATTTAGGAAAAGTAAAGGCACGAGAGAGGCAATTCTGACGTTACGGCTAATAATGGAAGCAAGGCTGAAGAAAAATCAAGACACGTTCATAGGATTTGTCGACCTGGAAAAAGCGTTCGACAATATAAAATGGTGCCAGCTGAGATTCTGAAAAAAGTAGGGGTAAGCTATAGGGAGAGACGTGTCATATACAATATGTACAACAACCAAGAGGGAATAATGAAAGTGGACGATCAAGAACGAAGTGCTCGTATTAAGAAGGGTGTAAGATTAGGCTGTAGCCTTTCGCCCCTGCTCTTCAATCTGTACATCGAGGAAGCAATTATGGAAATAAAAGAAAGGTTCAGATGTGGAATTAAAATACAAGGTGAAAGGATATCAATGATACGATTCGCTGATGACGTTGCTATCCTGAGTGAAAGTGAAGAATTAAATGATTTGCTGAAGGGAATGAACAGTCTATTGAGTACACAGTATGGTGTGAGAGTAAATCGGAGAAAGACGAAGGTAATGAGAAGTAGTAGAAATGAGAACAGCGAGAAGTTTAACATCAGGATTGATGGTCACGAAGTCAATGAAGTTAAGTAATTCTGCTACCTAGGCAGTAAAATAACCAATGACGGACCGAGCAAGGAGGACATCAAAAGCAGATTCGCTATGGCAAAAAAGGCATTTCTGGCCAAGAGAAGTCTACTAATATCAAATACCGGCCTTAATTTGAGGAAGAAATATCTGAGGATGTACGTCTGGAGTACAGCATTGTATGGCAGTGAAACATGGACTGTGGGAAAACCGGAACAGAAGAGAATCGAAGCATTTGAGATGTGGTGCTACAGACGAATGTTGACAATTAGGTGGACTGATAAGGAATGAGGAGGTTCTGTGCAGAATTGGAGAGGAAAGGAATATGTGGAAAACACTGATAAGGAGAAGGGACAGGATGATAGGACATCTGCTAAGACATGAGGGAATGACTTCCATGGTACTAGAGGGAGCTGTAGAGGGCAAAAACTGTAGAGGAAGACAGAGATTGGAATACGTCAAGCAAATAATTGAGGACGTAGGTTGCAAGTGCTAGTCTGAGATGAAGAGGTTAGCACTGGGGAGGAATCGTGGTGGGCCGCATCGAACCAGTCAGTAGACTGACGACGAAAAAAAAAAAAAAAAAAAAAAAAAGTCAGAAACTTTATGTTAACAGATTACCGGTTTCGGTCGATAATGACCATCATCAGATCTGCAGCAAAAAATGGGAAAAACAGAAATATACTCGCAGATTGTCTACAGCTTAAAAACAATACATAGACCATAATGAAATGTACTACTGATAAATATATGCATTTGTGCGCTTTTGTGCATGAAGAGGCATACCTGTATTATAAAAACAAAATCCTAATGTACAGCAGCCACAGTGGCATCGTCAAATGTTAAATCCAGAATCAGCACCAGCATCGTCAAATATATATAAATAACATCATATGCATGAGTCATGTTGTCCGCTACGGTCGCAGGTTCGAATCCTGCCTCGGGGATGGATGTGTGTGATGTCCTTAGGTTAGTTAGGCTTAAGTAGTTCTACGTTCTAGGGGACTGATGATCTCAGAAGTTAAGTCCCATAGTGCTCAGAGCCATTTGAACCATTTTGTCAGTAGCACTACTGTTCTGAACAAGCTGCAGTACAGTAGCCGCAAGCTGTTTGTGTTGTAAGTTCACCAGATGTCGCTAATGTCGGCATACACTAGTCTTCAATAATGAATTGCACAGTGAAACTGCAGATCTGATGAGGGTTATTATCTACCGAAACCGGTAACCTTTTAACAAAACGTTTGTGTCCATAGACGTAAATTAGAGGAAACTTATTGTATATGCGTCTCACCGTTCTATTCGCGACAATGTCGCAACTTGTGAAACAATTTTTAACCCAACTAATGTGTTACATCGCCATTCTTCAAAAGCAGTTGCTGGAAATGACGAACAGAAATCTAAGTGACAAGATTGGTATTTGCTGTGGACAGAGAACGTAACGTTAGCGACAGCCCCGGACGGTGCACAAGTCCCGCCCAATTACCCCCCCTCCACGCCAATCCATATCCTAAGCTCCGCCCATGGCCTGCCGCATGTTCCAACATCAAAGTTGGTCGTATCACAGATATGCCAGTCATAACAAGGGAGAAAATCAGTAGTTAGTACGAAATACAGTTTTTCCGGTACCATTGTGAAAAGAATTAGAAATATGTTCATTAATATGCGAGTTGAAAAATCATCAGCAAGAAAGAAAAATAAAAATGGTATCCACACTCTCTTTTTTATTTCATGAGCTTTCATCTGCATTATATAAAAAAATCTGATATTTGTTAACTGAAGTGAACGCAAATTTCCGTCACCTCGCGTAGTGTAAGAAATTCTGTTGGGAAATATTAATTGGTAGTATCGCCAAGGATGCTGTCCATTATCTCGATTGTCTGAAGTCAGTGTTGTGCATAAACAAGGCAAAGTCGATGTCTTGGTTTGTTTCTCATTACCTCATTAAGACTAAAGAATATAAGAGTGGGATAATGTAGAAATGCGTAATGCAAGCAGTCAGATATTTATACAGTGACATTCTTCCTTAAGATTTGCCTGTGAAATGGGTGAATTTTTACTTGTGAACTATTATGACTGCTTGCTTATAGCAAACACGAGATTACTTTGAGTTCTTCTTCAGTGGTTGAGAGCTTTAGAGCTGCCTATTGTTAAACATATGTACATAATTTCGTCAGTGTCATTCCGACACATCTTATCGTACTTTAATGTCTGTTAGATATCAGTTTTGACAGCAGTTGGCCACAACAGTCAAGATTAGGTACCTTGTGTATGATAACTTTATTGAGAGTGCATATCTATGTTTCATTTTGACAGTATTACACAACCTACTAAGAAGTACTAACAGCACAACACTGCTAGTATGAACAATCGCGGTAAAACAAAAAACGACGAACAAAAACACAATAGCGATGAGGACTACCAAAGATCATATTAATGCGCTCTTGGGTGGTGTGACGGGGGGTAGGTGTGGAGGGGGGTAAATGGGCGGGGCTTGTGCACATGTCCGGGGCTGTCGCTAACGTTTCTTTGGACAGATACGAGGGGGAGGACACGATGTCGCAGTCGGTGCTCAGTGCTACCAACAGAAATTGCAACGATTGGCTTCACCACACAACTTTGACACTACAACTTCTACATCGCTGTCGTTGGCAGAAATGAAAAATCAAGGAAGTCGACATGAAGTGTTCCGGACGAATGGGATATGAGACGAAACCGAACGACGGACCCATCGGACACCTTTCATCGTGCCACTTGCAAGCAGTTACCATCGTCAGCCAAGTGGTTTTCGCCAAGATTGAAAGAGCATCATTTTCGTTCCAGTTGTTGCTCCAACGGAGACAGGCAGACTGCTAGTTTGGTGATGTACAGAATATCTAATAATAAATTAGTACTTACACATACAACTCTAAAGCGGCAGTTTACTTACAAAGGTGCAGCTGACATTTTTATAGGCCAGTACGTCGATATTTGTTCCAGCCATATATAGATACTTTTCTCAGTATAACGAGCGCCGGTCAAGATATATTTTTAAATACCAACAAAACGGATTCCCGATATTTTTAAAAATATCAACAGTCCTAGTTGCACGGGACATCGCAGGGGGTCACTTGTCATGTGGTGTACTGCCGCGCCTGTGCCTCTTGGCGAGAGGAGCGGAAGTATGGCTGCAGTGAACAGTAAATATAGGCTTTGTTCAAGGGTCGTTCCACCTTTGCATGTGACGAGACCCACGGATTTGGGCGTGGCCTGCACATGTGTACAAGTCATGTTGTCCGCTACGGTCGCAGGTTCGAATCCTGTCTCGGGCATGGATGTGTGTGTTATGAAGAGCACAGGTTGCAGCCAGCTGCAGGTGGTGGCACATGTCGGCACTAATGACGTGTCACTTTGGATCTGAGGAAATTCTCTCTGGATTCCAGCGGCTATCTGATTTGGTGAAGGCTGCCGGTCTTGCTTACGAGATGAAGGCAGTGCTCACTATCTGCAGCATCGTTGACAGAACCGACTGCGGACCTTTGGTGCAGAGCCGAGTGGAGGGTCTGAATCAGAGGCTCAGACGGTTTTGCGACCGTGTTGTCTGCAGATTCCTTGACTTGCGCCATAGAGTGTTGAGGTTTTGGGCAGGAGTCATTACACTCAGCTGGCGGCTACACGGGTAGCGGAGGCTGTGTGGCGTGGACAGGGCGGTTTTTTTAGGTTAGAAGGCCTCGGGAAAGTGCGGGATGGGCTGCAATGTCAAAGGGTGCTTGGCAATTACAGGACGTGCTTGGATCAAGGAACAGTCGGAATTATAGTTGTAAATTGTTGTAGTTGTGCTAGGAAAGTCCCTGAGCTTCAAGCGCTAATAGAAAGCATTGAAGCTGAAATCGTTATAGGTACAGAAAGGTGGCTAAAGCCTGAAATAAGTTACGCAGAAATTTTTACGAAGTCTCAGACGGTGTTCAGGAAAGATAGATTAGGCAGAATTGGTGGTGGAGTGTTTGTGTCTGTCAGTAGTGGTTTATCTTGTAGTGAAATCGAAGTAGATACTCCGTGCGAATTGGTATGGGTGGAGGTTATACTTAACAGCCGAATTAAGTTAATAATTGGCTCCTTCTACCGACCCCCAGACTCCGATGATATAGTTGATTAACAGTTCAGAGAAAATTTGAGTCTTGTAACAAATAAATACCCCACTCATACGGTTATATTTGGTGGGAACTTCAACCTTCCCTCGGTATGTTGGCAAAAATACTTGTTCAAAACCGGTGGTAGGCAGGAAACATCTTCCGAGATTGTCCTAAATGCTTTCTCCGAAAATTATTTTGAGCAGTTAGTCCACGAACCCACGCGAATCGTAAATGGTTGCGAAAACACACTTGACCTCTTAGCCACAAACAATCCAGAGCTAATAGAGAGCATCATGACTGATACAGGGATTAGTGATCACAAGTTCGTTCTAGCTAGGATCAATACCGTTTCTTCCATATCCTCCAGAAACAAACGCAAAATAATTTTATTTAAAAAAGCAGATAAAGTGTCACTAGAAGCCTTCCTAAGAGACAATTTCCATTCCTTCCGAACTGACTATGCGAATGTAGACGAGATATAGTAGCAACAGCAATTGAGATATTCATACCTCTTAAATTGGTAAGAGATGAAACTGATCCCCGATGGTACGCAAAACAGGTCCGAACGCTGTTGCAGAGGCAACGGAAAAAGCATGCGAAGTTCAGAAGAACGCGAAATCCCGAAGATGGGCTAAAATTTACAGACGCGCGAAATTTGGCACGGACTTCGATGCGAGATGCCTTTAATAGGTTCCACAACGAAACATTGTCTCGAAATTTGGTAGAAAATCCGAAGAAATTCTGGTCGTATGTAAAGTAAACACGCGGCAAGACACAGTCAATACCTTCGCTGCTCAGTGCCGATGGTACTGTTACCGACGACTGTGCCGCTAAAGCGGAGTTATTGAACGCACCTTTCCGAAATTTCTTCACCAGGGAAGACGAATGGAATATTCCAGAATTTGAAACACGAACAGCTGCTTCCCTGAGTTTCTTAGAAGTAGATACCTTAGGGGTTGCGAAGCAACTCTTTCGCTTGATACCGGCAAGTCTTCAGCTCCAGATTGTATACCGATTAGGTTCCTTTCAGATTACGGTGATACAATAGCTCCCTACTTAGCACTCATATACAACCCCTCACTCACCGATAGATCTGTACCTACAGATTGGAAAATTGCGCAGGTCGCACCAGTGTTCAAGAAGGGTAGTAGGAGTAATCCATTTAACTAAAGACCTATATCATTGACGTCGGTTTTCAGTAGGGTTTTGGAGCATATACTGGATTCAAACATTATGAATCACCTCGAAGGGAACGATCTATTGATACGTAATCAGCATGGTTTCAGAAAACATCGCTCTTGTGCAACGCAGGTAGCTCTTTATTCGCACGATGTAATGTCAGCTATCGACAGGGGATCTCAAGTTGATTCTGTATTTCTGGATTTCCGGAAAGATTTTGACACTGTTCCTCGCAAGCGACTTCTTATCAAGCTGCGGGCCTATGGGGTATCGTCTCAGTTGTGCGACTGGATTCGTGATTTTCTGTCAAAATGGTTCAAATGGCTCTGAGCACTATGGGACTGAACTGCTGTGGTCATTAGTCCCCTAGAACTTAGAACTACTTAAACCTAACTAACCTAAGGACATCACACACATCCACTCCCGAGGCAGGATTCGAACCTGCGACCGTAGCAGTCGCACGGTTCCGGACTGCGCGCCTAGAACCGCGAGACCACCGCGGCCGGCTGATTTTCTGTCAGGAAGGTCGCAGTTCGTAGTAATAGACGGCAAATCATCGAGAAAAACTTTGTCTTCCGAATGCGAAAATATTTTGTTGAGCCCAGCCTACATAGGTAGGAATGATCATCAAAATAAAATAAGAGAAATCAGAGCAGGCACAGAAAGGTTTAGGTGTTCGTTTTTCCCGCGCGCTGTTCGGTAGTGGAAAGGTAGAGAGATAGTATGATTGTGGTTCGATAAACCCTCTGCCAAGCACTTAAATGTGAATTGCAGAGTAATCTTGTAGATGTAGAGGTGTAGATGCTGCTATAACCATTTTTGGCAAATTACCAGATGAAATAAAATGTCTGACAGACAGCAGTAATAGCTTCAAATCATATCTCCTTGACAACTCCTTCTCTACCATAGACTAATTCTTGAATAGGAATAAATAAATCAATAAATGTAGTATATGCATGTTGTGCCATTTAAGGGAATGGAGTAAATAATAGGAATATTAATCTTCAACACTGAGCACTCCGTCTTCAGGCCACAAGTGACCTACCGGGACCATCCGACCGCCGTGTCACCCCCATTTGAGGATGCGGATAGGAGGGGCGTGTGGTCAGGACACCTTTCTCCCAATCGTTATGATGGTTTTCTGTGACTGGAGCCGCTACTATTCGGTCGAGTAGCTCCTCAGTTGGCATCACGAGGCTGAGTGCAGCCCGAAAAATGGCAACAGCGCATGGCGGCCAGGATGGTCACCCATCCAAGTGCCGGCCACGCCCGACGGCGCTTGACTTCGGTGATTTCACGGGAACCGGTGTATTCACTGCGGCATGGCCCTTGCCAGTTCAAATGTGCACTTGACCCGTTCCACATCATAACGGCTACCGTAACGTGCGATTGGTCAATGGAACACGCAACCAACCAACGAACACTAAATGAAAAACAGAGCGCTTACAACCAATGCTCAAAGTGGTGGTCATTGGCATTAATACGTAGGGTCACTCTGAGGATGAAGGACAGGCTGCTGCATCTGTGATGTCTGTACAAACCTCAACAACGCGTTGTTGCAGGTCCTCCGGCGTTGTTCGGACATTTTGATAGACATCATTCCATAGAAATCCAGCGTCGTTAGTTCCGGAGATTGGGCAGCCAACACGCCCAATCCACCTACCAGGATATTTACGGTCTAGAATTCGTCATGCTAGCAAGGTGTTACATGCAGAGCATCAGTCACGCCGATATCACGTGACCACGCTCTGATTCAGAGGTACGGCGTCCAACAGAATAGGAAGAGTGTGTCTTTCGATGAGTTCTGCCACCTCTCAAAGTATTGAAACGTCCCCTTAGAAAAAATTCATGAATTACTGTGCTGATATTTGACTTTTAAACAGCAGAGCAAAAACTGAACGTACTCAGACATTTCTCTCTTTACTTATTCTGATCAACACTAAACTGACACACAATATTTTTAGCGCAACAGAATCTGACTTTCAATAGTCCCTACAAAGAATGGCCCTGACTAACATTAACCTATACCTTTCACGAATCACTTACCTCACAAAAATCTTCGTTATTCGAACTGCTGCAATACAGCGAGCGCCAATACTGCCAGCTAAATAAAAGATTCAAACTACTGAAGGCACTAACCACTGAGAGGCATAGTTAGAAATCCAGTCTTACAAATTTACTCTTTCTAGCGGACACACGTCCAGATCATCCCTTCACGTCTGGCGTGGAGAGGCGCCGTTCTCTTGTCGCTCTTGGAGTGAGAAACAAGTCTCTCCTCAGTACTTCATTGGGAGAGCACCTCTGTCGAGAGCACCTCTGTCTGTGCAAATCTATATTGAGTCGTTGCGATTAAGCGCTGTTCACTGTGTAGGCCGACACACTTATTGTGTGGTGTGAACGGACAGTTTTAGTTAAACGCCTGCGAGCGAATTATTGAGTGGCATCGCAATGGACTGGTTATCTGACCAGTGTACCACGCTAACAGTTAGACTAGGGGCGAATAGGAATCCTTCACTTCATCAAGGCGTAGGGAAAGTTTGATTGGCGAAGGTCAATTCAGATAAAACTAGAGTTACTTTATTTGTTAGCAGCGAGCGGTGCAGACAGCAGTCATCGCAGCTTACGGAATTATGCGCTACAGCTATTGCGGGCCCCATATTTCCTCCACAACAGTACACTTCACTCCATTTCACACGCGACAGCCTCGACCGTACCAAGCAACATTCTAACGGATAATCATTCAAGTGTGGCTCTCAGCCATTCTGCCAAGTCAATAACAATCTTAAACTTTGTATAGAAATTTCATTAGCGAATCCTATCCTTAAGAGGTAACTTCAAATTCCGAAAAGAACCCGGAAATAAATTGTTCAGTTCATAACTAAAAGTGCCATTGTGATTTCTCAGAACTTTTGCAAAATAAATAATAACTTTCGTTAGTTTCACGTTTTTCTTACACTAACTAGCACTACTCCAGTACCCAAGTATTCCACTAGTTACGTAGGAAATTTAGTGAATTTTTATGTCATTTCCTTACAGCGGATGACTCCAGAAGATATTTATTGCTGAAAGTTTTTCAGGCATTTCTCTTTAGAACGTTAGGAGCGTCTGTCTGACTTCTGTAGTAGTGTGGGGGTGGAAATTGCATCTTGCAGGAGCCACAGGGTAAAGGGTACATCTCAGATTAATCCGTTGAGCAGAGTAACAGAATAGCCGATCAACCCCCCACACTACACAATGTGCGACTAAATAGAGAAGCGCAGGTGAAGGAGTTCTTCGAACGAGAGGAAATTCGGTGAATGGATTGGCCTGCCTGTTCCCAAGTCTTAAATCCCATCGAACTCGGGCGGGGCTCTTTGGGGAGACGTACTGTAGCACGTTAACATACACCAGCAACCGTGCAGCAACTGTCAACAGCTCTGGTGGAAGGATGGGACGCCTACCCATAGCAACACCATGGCCAGCGTGGGTGCACGCTGCAGAGCGTGCGTTGCCTTCCTTGGTGATAACGCGCCCTATCAACTTCCGCAAGGCGTTCGATACAGTTCCCCACAGTAGTTTAATGAGCAAAGTAAGAGCATATGGACTATCAGACCAATTGTGTGATTGGATTGAAGAGTTCCTAGATAACAGAACGCAGCATGTCATTCTCAATGGAGAGAAGTCTTCCGAAGTAAGAGTGATTTCAGGTGTGCCGCAGGGGAGTGTCGTAGGACCGATGCTATTCGCAATATAACCTTGTGGATGACATCGCAGGTTCACTGAGGCTTTTTGCGGATGATCTGTGGTATATCGAGAGGTTGTAACAATGGAAAATTCTACTGAAATACAGGAGGATCTCCAATGAATTGACGCATGATGCAGGAAATGGCAATTGAATCTCTATGTAGACAAGTGTGATGTGCTGCGAATACATATAAAGAAAGATCCCTTATCATTAGCTACAATACAGAAGGTCAGCAACTGGAAGCAGTTAATTCCATAAATTATCTGGCAGTACGCATTAGGAGTGATTTAAAATGGAATGATCATATAAAATTAGTCGTCGGTAAAGCAGATGCCAGACAGATTCATTGGAAGAATCCTAAGGAAATGCAGTCCGAAAACAAAGTCAGTAGGTTAAACTACACTTGTTCGCCCACTGCTTGAATACTGCTCACCGGTGTGGGATCCGTACCAGATAGGGTTGATAGAAGAGATAGAGAAGATCAAACGGAGAGGATCATTTAGTAATCGCGAAAGCGTTACGGAGATGATAGATAAACTCCAGTGGAAGAGTCAGCAGGAGAGACGGTCACTAGCTCGGTACGGGCTTTTGCTGACGTTTCGAGAACATATCTACACCGAGGAGTCAAGCCGTATATTGTTCCCTCCTACGATATCTCGCGAAGAGACTATGAGTATAAAATCAGAGAGATTAGAGCCCACGCAGAGGCATACCGACAACCTTTTTTTCCATGAACAATACAAGACTAGATTAGAAAGGAGAACCAATAGTAGTACATAAGGTACAGTCCGCTACACACTGTGGCTTGCGATTTTTTATTTTATTTTTTTATTTTAATGTCCAGGCGGCCACCAAACATCACGGTGACTTCTGTGTAATTATTCTGTGAATAAGAGTCAAAGCAGGTGTTGACAGATGTGAAAAATCCCGAACTATCAGTTTAATAAGCCACGGCTGTAAAATACTAACACGAATTCTTTACAGGCGATGGGAGTAACTGGTAGAAGCCGCCCTCGGATATCAGTTTGGATTCCGTAGAAATGTTGGAACACGGGAGGCAATACTGACCCTACGACTTATCTCAGAAAATAGATTAAAGAAAGGCAAACCTAAGTTTCTAACATTTGTAGACTTGACAGGAATACCCTCTTTCAAATTCTGAAGGTGGCAGGGGTAAAATACAGGCGGCGAAAGGCTATTTACAATTTGTACAGAAACCAGATGGCAGTAATAAGAGTCGAGGGACACGAAAGAGAAGCAGTGGTTGGGAAGGGAGTGAGACAGGGTTGTAGCCTGTCCCCGAAGTTCTTGAGTATGTGTATTGAGGAATCAGTAAAGGAAACAAAAGAAACTAGCCCAAACTCTTTTAAGTCTAAACTGAAGAGTTTCCTCATGGCTCACTCCTTCTATTCTGTCGAGGAGCTCCTGGAAGAGCTGAAAAATTAAGCAAATTCCAGTGTTACATTGTTGATTTTCTTTATTTAAACTTACGACTTGTCACCTGAATATGTCTATTTATATTTCATTTTATCTGTTTCTAATATCGTGTTATAATTTCATGTATTGACTCGTTCCATGACCATGGAGACTTCTCCTTAATTTGGTCCCAAAGAACAATAAATAAATAAAATAAAATAAAAGTATATACAGAGTAGGTATATAATCCGTGGAGAGAAAATAAAAACTTTGAGGTTCGCCGATGACATTGTAGTTGTGTCAGAGACAGCAAAGGATCTGCAAAGCAGTTGAACGGAATGGACAGTGTCTTGAAAGGAGGATATAAGATGAACATCAACAAAAACAAAGCGAGGATAATGGAATGTAGTCGAATTAAATCGGGTGATGCTGAGGGAATTAGATTAGGAAATGAGACACGTAAGGTAGTAAAGGAGTTTTGTAATTTGGGGAGCAAAATAACTGATGATGGTCGAAGTACAGAGGATATAAAATGTAGACTGGCCATGGCAAGAAAAGCGTTTCTCAAGAAGAGAAATTTGTTAACATCGAGTATAGATTTAAGTGTCAGGAAGTCGTTTCTGAAAGTATTTGTATGGAGTGTAGCCATATATGGAAGTGAAACGTGGACAATAATAGACGATAAGAGAATAGATGCTTTCGAAATGTGGGGCTACAGAAGAATGCTGAAGATTAGATGGGTAACTCACATAACTAATGAGGAGGTGTTGAATAGAATTGGGGAGGAGGGAAATTTGTGGCACAACTTGAGTAGAAGAAGGGATTGGTTGGTAGGGCACATTCTGAGGCATCAAGGGACACCAATTTAGTATTGGAGGGCAGCGTGTGAGGTAAAAATCGTAGAGGGACATCAAGATATGAATACACTGAACAGATTCAGAAGGATGTAGGCTGCAGTAGGTAGTGGCAGAAGAAGAAGCTTGCACCGGATAGAGTAGCATGGAGAGCTGCATCAAACCAGTCTGAGGACTGAAGACCACAACAACAACACAGCCTCCAGTACTATACTGCCGCAGTTCTTTCTATGTATGACGATACCCTCATCTAGCTATGTTATTTGACACTCAAACATCATGTGAAATTTACTTTTATCCTTAGGTTTTGCACACCAGTGTAGTCTGTTGGTCCGGGGCAAAGATGAGTACTTAACCTGTTCTTTTTTTCCCTTCTACTTTCTGGTTGCACGAAAATGAAATTTGTACAGAAAACATGTTGGATCATATTTTACACGATTCCACAAATCCAGGAATACTTGTGTGATGTATTAAAGTTATATTTAAAAAGTGTTACAAAAGAAGAAAATGGAGCTTTGCACCAGACCATGGGGAACATCCTATTGTTACTGAACAAGTTCCACGCAGAAAGAAATTATAACAGAATAAAGGAGAATCGTAGTATTTGTCAGATTATGTCATTAATAACTTGCACAATACTTACTACATCATCATCAATGCCAGAAGCATCGACAAATATCGCACTTGGCTAATTTTGGACCGCTCTATCGAATGGGTACGTAGAATTCCGCTTCAAAAAGCGGATTTTTCGTAATAATAATAATAATAATAATAATAATAATAATAATCATTATCTCCATCATCATCTCCATCATCATCTCCACCACTATGACCATATTACATATCAAAACATGACATTAACATAACACTGATTGAAATAAAACTTATTTTAACGTAGGGAAACACACTGTATTATTATTATTATTATTATTATTATTATTATTAATTATTATGTATCCTTCCACTTTTCTGCAATTTTCCCGGTACAGTCTGTATTCCTGTTTCGTCTTCATAACAGACTCTATGAGGCGAAAACCTGTATTCAGACTGCAAAATTTTCAAGATGCTGAAAAAAATTCCATTTGTGCTTGATTCAACCCTATTATCCTCCCGATACTGATTTTCTTTAGTTGCCACAACCTTAAACTGTAACGACAGATGAATTAGTTAGCCTAGTCTTCCACTACCACCTGGGTTTCCACATTAACTGGGTGGTTTATGCCACTACTTTCGGCAAACTGATGTGCTAACTACCGGAAGTAGAACAACGAATCCAAACTGATACAGTGCTCCACCAATTACGTTTCCTATGTCGCAGAAAATGCACTCTTGAAACGCCCCAATGATTCTACTTCATAGCCTGGTTTTAGTATTTTGCGTAATTTGTAGTCATTACATTCAAGCCTTTTTAGCTGCATTTATAATGGTTGATGCGTTTCCTATTAGTTTCTTAGCCCCCTATTGCGTTTTAGAAGACAACGGCGTGGAGGAATTATTTTTTTTTCTTAGTTCCTGTAACACGAAGTTGGATTAGTGAAGAAAGAAAAGATAAACATTCTGAAGAGAAGGTACGCATGCAGACATTTTCCCCAGCCTTATTTAGTAGGATCTTTGAGCCCTGGCGCTGATTCATTATCTAGTATTAGCAGCTTGTTAAAATGACAGCTAAGCTTCAGGCGTGACTTATGTACTACCGTACAAGGTATTGGTAATTCTTCGGGATTTCGTTATAGCAGACAGGTAGCCATCAATCACATGGTAAGCACTTGGACCAAAAGTTCCAAAACAGCAACTCAACTCATATCTCTAAACCATCGCCGGCCAGTGTGGCCGTGCGGTTCTAGGCGCTACAGTCTGGAACCGCGTGACCGCTACGGTCGCAGGTTCGAATCCTGCCTCGGGCAGGTTAGTTAGGTTTAAGT
This sequence comes from Schistocerca gregaria, assembly GCF_023897955.1. Classification (NCBI taxonomy): domain Eukaryota; kingdom Metazoa; phylum Arthropoda; class Insecta; order Orthoptera; family Acrididae; genus Schistocerca; species Schistocerca gregaria. Next base: position 198,253,508 of record NC_064928.1, on the reverse strand, counting down.
AGTTCTAAGTTCTAGGGGACTGATGACCACAGATGTTAAGTCCCATACTGCTCAGAGCCATTTGAACCATCTAAAGCTTCAAAGCGCAAACCACTAACACAACACACCTGACTCTTCCACGATAAAAGCTCTCACCTGTAGGTGCAGGGCTGCCACCCTACACTTACAAGTAGGAAAAACACTAGATTCGTATTTTTGTCCCATGCGAAACTGTCCCCATCTAACGCACAGTGCTTTCACTGACGCGATGCTACACGGTGGGACAAATGGAAGTGGACCGGACGATGGATAGGATTGGACGTGAAATTACTCATATAACCAATCCGCATGACGTGTACACCACGTGACCCAAAATGGTTCGAAACCTAGTGATAGTGCATCCTACGTCAGTGTGAATGGAGCAGTGCAAAGGGGACGACGGTACTTACAGTGGCGCAGCCGGTGTTCGTTGTGGAAAGTTAAGTGACAACAAAGTTATAGAAACGGTGTGGTCAGCTGTTTACTGAGAAGTTTAATGGTGTCAAAGTGCCAGCAAAGAGGCCCACGCAACGCTTAGTCCGAAAATGACTTCAGACAGGATCTGTTTTGAACAAGTAAAAGAAACATTCCGAAACGCATCCACGCACCAGAAAATGTGGCTGCAGTTCACAAGAAAATGCTTGAGAGTGTCTTCAAATTAACCTGGCGTCTGACGCAAGAGACCGCCGTATCTCGTTGATCATTTGGACGAATACTCCACCTGGACCTACACATGCATCCCCACCGAGTGTCTGTTATTCGTGCATTAAAACAACCAGGTGCACCTTAGCGCCTCCAGTTTTGAGGGTGGCTGTTCACTGAAATAACAATGAATCACTCAGACATGGATCCGTTCTTTGTGTCTAATGAAGCCCGGTTTCGCCTGAGTGGTTGCACCAGCTCACAGAACCACAAGTTCAGGGCAGCAGAGCCATATGACCACGTAACATCACAGCAAGATCAGAAGGTTGGGGTTTGGTGTGCACTGTCTGCACACCGTATTATCACACTACTGGCCATTAAAATTGCTACGCCAAGAAGAAATGTAGATCATAAACAGGTATTCATTGGACAAATATATTATACTAGAACTGACATGTTACATTTTCACGCAATTTGGCTGCATAGACCCTGAGAAATCAGTACCCAAAACAACCTCCTGTGTCCGTAATAACGGCCTTAATACCCCTGGGCATTCAGTCAAACAGAGCTTGGATGGCGTGTACAGGTACAGCTGCCCATGCAGCTTCAACACGATACCACAGTTCATCAAGAGTAGTGACTGGCGTATAGTGACGAGCCAGTTGCTCGGCCACCATTGACCAGACGGTTTCAATTGGTGAGAGATCTGGAGAATGTGCTGACCAGGGCAGTCGAACGTTTTCTGTATCCAGAAAGGCCCGTACAGGTCGTGCAACATGCGGTCTTGCGTTATCCTGCTGAAATGTAGGGTTTTGCAGGGATCGAATGAAGGTTAGATCCACGGGTCGTAACACATCTGAAATGTAACGTCCACTGCTCAAAGTGCCGTCAATGCGAACAAGAGGTGACCGAAACGTGTAACCAATGGCACCCCCTCCCCCATACAATCACGCCGGGTGATACGCCAGAATGGCGATGACGAATTCTCACTTCCAATGTCCGTTCACTGCGATGTCGCCAAACACGGATGCGACCATCATGATGCTGTAAACAGCACCTGGATTGATCCGAAAAAATAACGTTTTGCCATTCGTGCACCCAAGGCGCCCCTGTCTGTGATGCAGCGTCAAGGGTAACCGCGGCCATGGTCTCCGAGCTGATAGTCTATGCTGCTGCAAACGTCGTCGAATTGTTCGTACAAATGGTTGTTGTCTTGCAAACGTCCCCATCTGTTGACTCAGAGATTGAGACGTGGCTGCATGATCCGTTACAGCCATGCGGATAAGATGCTTGTGATCTCGAGTGCCAGCGTTACGAGGCCGTTGGGATCCAGCACGGCGTTCCGTATTACCCCCCTGAACCCACCGATTGCATATTCTGCGAACAGGAATTGGATCTCGACCAACGGGAGCAGCAATGTCGCGGTACGATAAACCGGCAATCGCGGTAGCCTACAATCCGGCAAACAAACTCGGAAACGTGATGGTACGCATTTCTCCTCCTCACACGAGGCATCACAACAAAGTTTCACCAGGCAACGCCGGTCAGCTGCTGTTTGTGTATGAGAAATCGGTTGGAAACTTCCGTCATGCCAGCACGTTGTAGGTGTCGTCACCGACGCCAGCCTTGTATGAATGCTCTGATAACCTAATGATTTGCATATCACAGCATCTTCTTCCTGTCGGTTAAGTTTTGCGTCTGTAGCACGTCATCTTCGTGGTGTAGCAATTTTAGTGGCCAGTAGTGTAGTGCCATCTTGTTTCATCAGCCGCTGACTTCGGCGCATTACAGTGCCAACATCTGGAAAAGACCTGAATGAGATTTTCACTTTGCACCGGAGTGTGCGCTGATATGAAACTTCCTGGCAGATTAAAACTGTGTGCCGGACCGAGACTCGAACTCGTGACCTTTGCATTTTGCGGGCAAGTGCTCTAACGACTGAGCTACCCAACCGCGACTCATGCCCCGTCCTCACAGCTTTACTTCTGCCACTACCTAGTCTCCTGCAGGAGAGCTTCTGTAAGGTTTGGAAGGTAGCAGACGAGGTCCTGCCAGAAGTTAAAGCTGTGAGGACGGGGCGTGAGTCGAGCTTGGGTAGCTCTGTCGGTAGAGCACTTGCCCGCGAAAGGCAAAGGTCCCGAGTTCGAGTCTCGGCCTGGCACACAGTTTTAATCTGCCAGGAAATTTCAAGGAAGAGACCTGCAGTTTCTTCTAACAGGATGGTGCAACTGCTCATACAGCCGGGCGAACCTTGGAGCGGAATTACACAATCTCCACGGCTGACATAGTTGTTAGTGGATATCATTCTGGTTGCTGCCCTAGCTGGCCAGCCAGCTCGTCTCATCTGTCAGCGTGCGATTACTTTGTGTGGGGAGCCCTCAGGTCCAAGGTGTATCGAAACAACTTTCATAGTGTTCAAGAGCTGCAGCAGCATTTTTCGGATGAGACTGCAGCAGTTCCACCAATCCAGCCTCGATCCGCGTTTAGCAACTTGTTGACCAGGGCCGAAAAGCCCCATGTGATGAATGGTGACTTTCTATATCTACTATAGTCACGTGAGTACTGTACTTCCTTTCCTCTCCTGTGTTCCTTTGTAACCTGCAAATCCGTTCTCCGGGCTACTTTCATTTGGCCCATCCTGTAAAACCCTCCAATAGACACGCTTTCACCTTTGAATAACAAAAGGGCGCTTGTACATTACGGGCAGTTACGATCAGCAGGCATTCTGCATTGCGTAAAGCAGTGGAGTGCATTTCATTTGGGCGGACACGTGCGTGTACTGCATTGCCGTTTTTTTTAGGTCGGAGTCCGTGCGCGTGGCAGGCATTGTGTTGGGCCCCGCAGTAACAAAGCGAGGTGCCGCTATCGACTTCTCGCAACAGGTCTGTCGCCCCTTCTCCAGCACTTCACCCACCCCCACTGCCGCGCGTTCCGGCGCCTCCAGCCGCCACCCTCTCCAGATGCCTCCAGTTCTCTCCAGCCACCCGCGTTCTTTCGCCGTTCTCCTTTCCTCTTTTTTTTTTCGCTTCCCTGCGGACCGCTCCTAAACGCCCGGCGTCAGTAAAATGCCAGGCGAATTCTTTCGCGAGGGCAGCGCCGGGTCGCGGAGCAGATCTGACGAACTCGTCAGACCTCTGTTGTTCACAGTTTACTTTATGTTTCTCCCTTACACATACAAGGGCTGGTGCGCAGAAATATGAAAAACAATAAAGCATTGTCCAGAGTTTACCTCGGGCTTTTACATAGTAACGAAAAGCGAGAAAAATTCTTTTTTTTTTGGGAATGTAGACTCTTTTGGTGAATTTCGAATCTCCTCAGGTCATCAACAAAGTCGTGACATCGTGTAGTTGCAACGTTTCGAAAGTTTCCGATAAATCATCGCCAGGTCAAACTTAAGGTTCATGTCCAGTCCCTTCCTTTACAGGTACTAGACAGCAGGTTCCCATGCAGAGTGCCCAGCGGGTGACCAAATCGAACTGGTCTATTAACCCGGTACTTCTCCTGATGATGACAAGTAGGAAACACGTCGAAACATTGCGATAGTTATACACTATGACTCTGAAACGTCCCCTTAGAAAAATTAATGGATTACTGTGCTGGTAAACCCCTTACGTTATTTGATTTTCAAACAGCTGAGCAAAACTGAACGTACTCAGACAGTTCTCTCTTTACTTATGCTGATCAACACTAAAGTGACACACAATATTTTTAGCGCAGCGCAATCTGACTTTCAATAATCCCTGACTAACAATAACCTATACCTTTCATTAATCACTTACCTCACAAAAATCTTAGTTACTCTAACTACTGCAATACAGCGAGCTCCAATACTGCCAGCTAAATAAAAGATCCTAACTACTGAAGGCACTAACTACTGATAGGCATAGTTAGCAAATGAAATATTTTGCTAGAGAACAATGTGTTTACCTTAATAATGTTCAAAAGTCATTATGTATATATCAGTTCATGACATCCAGTCTTACAAATTTGCTTTTTCCGACGGACACACGTCCAGATCGTCTTCTCTCAAAACTGCCATCTCTCTCTCCACATCCACCACTGCTGGCGGCTCACCTCCAACTGCGCAACGCTACGCGCTGTTCACATCCAACTGCCTAACACTACAATATTGCAGCAATGCCAACCAGGCACAGACTGCACACAGCACAGTCAGTGATTTTCATACAGAGCACTACGTGGCGTTACCAACATAAAAACCTAAACAGCCTACTTACAACTTGGCTTATAAAACAAGAAGATTTTATCAATATTATCCTTCTTAAATATGAGACTTCTGTCGTTCACAGTTTATTTTATCTTTTTCTCTTGTAGGTGCTAGAGCTGCTTTGCTGAAATATAAAAATCGAAAAGGTCCTACGTTTCCCCGATACTTCCAACGTTTAACAAAGAGGAAACAAACATTGCCTGCCCGGTTAGCCAAAGAGTCTAACGCATGGCTTTCCAGATTGGGAAGGAGCGCCTGGTCCGTGGCACGAATCCTCCGGGCGTACTTGTGTCGAGGCACAGTGAGCCGGTCAGTCTGGATGATTTTTAGGCGAATGCTGGCTGGTTCCCCTTATTCAGCCTCAATTACACTGTGTCGGCACAAACAAGTTCTTCACGTACGCGTACACCACCATTACTCTACAGCGCAAAAATATAGGGGCTACAGTCGTCTGGTGTGAGACTGAACCGCACAATGACCTTGAAAGAGTGGTTCAGTGTGGGGCAGTGGAGGGGTGAAGTGGACTTCGGTAGTCGTCTTGGGGTTGTGGTCCACTGCGACTGTGGCGGGGCCGGAGCCTCTTTGTCGTTTCTAGACCCCCAGTCAACATACCATACCATACCATACCATACCATACCATACAATAAAATACAATACAAACATTACTTTTTGAGAATACAGGTTTTCTCAACGTATTTCATTGTTGATATCTTCTCGGGTTATCTACCGAGTCGTGGCGTCATATTGTCACAACGTTTCGACCAGTTTCCGACTCGTCATCTTCAGGTGAAATGTGTTATTCGTGTCCAATTCCTGCCTTTATTGCCGCTGCACCGCAGACTCCTCTGCCAGGGCCCGGCAGGTTAGCGAGTGGAACGGTTGTGCGCCTGATACTTCGCCTGAAGGTGAAGCACAGCAAACTCGTCGAATCATTGCGACAACACGACACCTCGACTCGGCAGAAAAACCGAAGACATTTCGTTAAAGTCACTCTAAATCTGAGATCTCTGTTGTTCAGACTTTATTTCATTTCCCCGCCTAGTAGACACAATGGCTGCTGTACAGAAATATGAATGTGAGGAAAGTGTTGTAATCGTTCCAAAGTTTACCTGGGACTTAACAACTTTTAACGGAAAGTGAGAAACATATCTTATTGAAAATTCGGGATTTCTTTGCGAATTTCACAGTTGGAATCTTCTCGGGTTATTTACTTAGCCCCACCAGATTAGGGCCCAAGGCCCCCTATTGCATCGATAATACCGAGGCTGTCAGAAAACATTTCCCATGTTACTAATAAGACTACGACAATAACAGTAATAATAAGAATATTAACAACAATAATGACATGAGTAATAGTAGTAAAGGGCATTTATAATGACATGTGTTAGCCTAGCACATTTGAAGATATTTTTCGTATTTTCTGAAATGGAAGGAATAAGAAAAGAGGAAAAGATTTAAATGACAGTGGCAGTGGCTGTTAGGAAAGAGCTGGATATAAATAGATAACTCTGTTGAAAGTAGGTAGGGACAAGTTCTGGGGAAGAGGGACTCACGAGAGTGAGGTGTGCAGAATATGTAGCATATGGCTATTGTACAGAAAAGATGGAACATTAACACTGTTTTGAAGATTTAATTTCTCTGATATTTGGAGAGAGATTGTTCCCGAGAGAGGTCCCTGATACGGAAAGTTATGGCAGTGCTATGTGATGGTATAGAGAAAGTTTCACTTTCTTGAGGACGAATATTTCTTCTATGCTGTTCATACAGTGGTGTTAACAGTTGAATAAAACCTAGAGTGAGTACAGTGATTGAGAAGACGATAGAGCAGACAAAGAGTATGAGAGTTCCTATAAACATCAGTACGTAGCCCTCATAATGGTTTGTTATGGTCGAGAAAGCGTACATGACAAATGCACTGTACAAAAACATTCACCACCAGATCCAAACTGCTTAAGCTTTCTTATGAAAGTTCTTGGAGAACAGTAACATCATAGTCAAGTATCAGGACTATTAGGGTCTCTATGAGGTTCTTTTTCAGCTTGAAAGGAAATACTTCTTTATATTTTTGAAGTCATGCTGTGGTCTTCTTAGAGGCTGCAGTTTTCTGATCAGTCCAATGTAGGTGATGGTCCGGAATTATTCCCAAGCTCTCTGCGGAAGGATAAAAGGTTATTTCTGTTCCGTTTAGGATTAATGGTGGAAGAGATTTTCTGAAGTGCAGAGAAGTGGCATCATCGTGTTGTAGCGTTTCGACCATTTCTTCTCTTGCCATCTTCAGGCGAAGTGCCCGGTACAGGTCCAACCATTTATAGCTGCTGAGTCTTCTGCCGAGGGGGAAATGGGTGGGCCAGTCGAACTGGATACGAACGCGTCACTTCACCTTAAAATAGCGAGTAGGAAACTCGTCGAAGCGTTACCACAACACAACGGCACGAGTCGACTGATAACCAGACAAAATTTCCTCAACATTACTTTTCCAAAATCTAATTTCTTATATAGTTGGAGGCATTTCACGTGAATAATGTGCACATCTGAAGGAGTACTGGGCGCCAAACCCAATTTGTAAATCAAGGACGCGACTGCAAAAAGAGTGTTGTAACATGGAGCGCTTTCACACTTCCGTCTCGAGCCAACTTTGCAATAAAATAATTGTTTTGTAAATAAAGCAGTGTCCGAAGAAATAGTTATATCGAATGGCAAAAGAACAATAGTACACAACAAATAAGGAGAAACATGGTGAACAGTGTGAAAAAGGTCAGATCTCAAAATTGGAAGTGCGACCTCCAGACCAAATGAGAGGAAACAAAGGTCATAGCAAATCGTTCCACTGATGATGCCTTAGAACAAGGAAAAGGCGAAACGCGTAAGGGAAAAATAAATTAAGTGAAAAGGCGGTTTTATTTACAAAACAAGTTTTTCTGTGCTTGCTGCGGAGGATGACCATGCAAACAAACTTGTCTGTAATAAAAGTTAAATATTTATTTTTATTATTTCATTTGTAAATAACAGTTTCACTTTTAATGTGCTAAAGTCTTTCTTGAAGTTCTAAAAAATACTGCACAAAAGTCCGATTTTTCTAAACTTGAAAAACTATTCTGAGGTACCTGGGCTCAAGTAATCGACGAAATTTAAAACTGTTCCAATTGAGGAAATCTTGGCAATAGTGTATTTAATAGTATGTCTCTTACATTCTTACATTATTGTGACATTACGATAAGCAGAAAGTGAAAGCAAATTACGTACAAGTATTATCAGAATCCAATTAGAAGTCAAATACATATGGTAATAGAAACCACAGATAAATAACCCCAATTTCACGAAGACATGTAAAGTTGTTAAGATATTAAAGAAACTCAGTTCCTTTGGAAATATCACATGTTCCATTGTACATATTCTTCCGTTTCAAGGTACAAGATGATACATGACTGGCGAAGTATGTCTTAACTGTCCCACGTTACGTAAGTAGTTCCGGAAAAAAATGGCTCTGAGCACTATGGGACTTAACATTTGAGGTCATCAGTTCCCTAGAACTTAGAACTACTAAAACCTAACTAACCTTAGGACATCACACACGTCCATGCCCAAGGCACGATTCGAACCTGCGACCGTAGCAGTCGCGTGGTTCCGGACTGAAGCGCCTAGAATCGCTCGGCCAACGCGGTCGGCTAGTTCCAGAAATATGTAGAATTTTACTCAGCATCAAATTCTATAACTGAAGAATCAGATCATCGAAATGATTTTAATATACAGGGTGTCCCAACTATCTTGTCCACCCAAAATATCTCTGGAACAATAACAGCTATTGGAAAACGACTTTCACCGGTATCAATGTAGGTCTGGGGCCCATGAATGTACATATTTGGAAACATTCTAAAACGAAAGCATTGTGTTTTTTAACACAAACTGATGTTTTTCTTAAATGGACCTCCTACATTTTTTTCTTCAGCAATCCATAGCATGACAAAGCACATACACAATGGCGTTGATTGCATCGCAATATTCCCATTACATCCCGAAATATTAAGACGCGAAGTTGACGCTTGAAACACCCGACATGCGCTGCTAGCGCACGTCCTGAGGCTCAGGCGTGAACCCCATGCTGCCCGTAATCGCGATGTGATTGACGTGTTTAATCACACCTCCATACTTATCAAGAGGTCCGAAACGAATAATACGGTCTGCTGCCATCAACTCTCATAAGCACATAATGGTTTCCTTCTTGCAGGTTTTACGTATCTACGTACACAATATGAACCAGTACCGATCAGTGTACACCTGTCAGGTTGTCTTATTTATCCTGCACACACAAAATGTGTTATATGACCCATTGTGCCTGTCGCGCAGGGCCTGGCTCTACCTAGTCAAGTGTCCAACGCAGTTCCCACAGTTACAACTTCGCTTTGTTTATGATTTGCGATCCATGCAAACTCCTGTACTCGACCACCCTCCGAGCATCCCATTTGTTGTTTCTTTGGCGTGCAGTACACCGCTTGCCATTGTAGTCGTGCATCAGAGTAATCTAGTGACGGCACGAAGGTAGTACACATTGTGAATAAACGTTGTGTTGTGGAACTTATGCTGTACAGTATAATGTACATCAGTATAATGTGCATCAGAGTAATCTAGTGACGGCACGAAGGTAGTACACATTGTGAATAAACGTTGTGTTGTGGAACTTATGCTGTACAGTATAATGTACACCCGTGAAGATTGGTAGAAATGCTGCTGATCTATAGAGAGTGTACGTTGACGGGAAATACGTTATGAGATTGCTTGTTTGTTGATAGTACTGTTACCGAACATTATGATTATTAAGTTAATATGTCTGTTTTTCTGCCCTACTCTACATACCTGTAGTGTACCCTGTTGTAGGTGGACGAAATGCTGTTCAGGCAGAACGACTGTACAGAACACGATTCCCTGACAAGCCATCGCCTTCGCGCCGGATGTTTGGTCGTCTCACATCTCGTCTATGTGAAACGGGAAGCTTAAATCCAAGACCTCGACATCGTCCTAGAACACGTACAGATGAACGTGCTGAAGTTGCTGTGCCCGCTACCATAGCTGTGAATCCTCAAATCAGCACACGTCAAATTGAACGTGAAGTTGGCGTGTCGAAATTGAGTGCACAGCGTATTCTTAAATGTCATAAATTTCATCCTTACCATGTTCATTTACACCAGGATCTTCATGGAAATGACTTCCGCAATAGGGCAACATTCTGTCGGTGGGCTCAGCAAAAACTTCTGACTAATCCAAATTTTTTTGCAGATGTTCTCTTTACCGACGAGGCATCATTCTCCAACAAAGGAATTGTCAGTATGAGGAATATGCATTATTGGTCCGCAGACAATCCAAATTGGCTCCGTCAGGTAGAGCATCAACGTCCGTGGGAAGTTAATGTTTGGTGTGGGATTATTGGAGATACCATTATCGGACCTTTCTTTATGAATAGCATCCAAAATGGCAGACAATACTCCAGATTTATACGACAAAATCTTCCTGTTCTCTTGGACACCGCACCTCTGAACCGGAGAATGGTCATGTGGTATCAGCATGACGGATGCGCTGCACATAACGCCTTACGAGCACGACGACTTCTGAACCGTAAGTTCCCTGGTAGGTGGATTGGACGAGGTGGCCCAGTTAGGTGGCCTGCCCGATCTCCGGACCTTGAACCGCTGGATTATTTTCTTTGGGGAGCAGTGAAGGATGCTGTTTACCAACATGAACCAACAACACGAGATGACATGAAGCAACGCATTATTGATGCTTGTACAGCGATCAAAGAGGAAACAGTAGCACGAAGTAGGGCATCCTTCATCCGTAGAGTGACCCTATGTATGCAAGCCAATGGGCATCACTTTGAACATGAGATGTGAACGCTATGTTTAGCATGTAGCGCTGGTATCACAGTGGAAGTTTCTACAAAGGGCCACTTTACCCAGTGCTGTTAAGAAACATTTGTTTGCAACAATTTGTCATTTAACTCAATAGATAAACATAACATTGATAATTATGTGATAATAAAACTAATTGGTTAAACATGTTTACATTCATCTTCTTTGTCCTACCTGAGCTTTCCAAATCAAAACATTTTTACCTAAACAACGGTAAAACTTTTAATCCACTTGCTCGTTTCACTAAAACCATCAACATGTATTTTACTATTACGAGTGAATGATTAACTGTCACTTGCGCTAGATCTACAGTAAAGTAAAGTTAGCTTTGTGACTAATGTTGCGGTACACAGATATGTTACAGTACCGCATCACCCCTAGTCTATGGGATAAATACCTGCTGGAATGTACGACGTTAATGGAGGATGGCAGCAGACCGTATTATTCGTTTCGGACCTCTTGATAAGTATGGAAGTGTGATTACGCATGTCAATCACATCGCGATTACGGGCAGCATGGGGTTCACGCCTGAGCCTCAGGACGTGCGCAAGCAGCGCATGTCGGGTGTTTCAAGCGTCAACTTCGCGTCTTAATATCTCGGGATGTAGTGGGAATATTGCGATGCAATCAACGACATTGTGTATGTTCTTTGTCATGCTATGGATTGCTGAAGAAAAACTAAAGGAGGTCCATTTAAAAAAAATCAGTTTGTGTTAAAAATCACATATGCTTTCGTTTTAGAATGTTTCCAAATATGTACATTCATGGGCCCCAGACCTACATTGATACCGGTAAAGGCGTTTTCCAATAGCTGTCATTGATCCAGAGATATTTTGGGTGGACAAGATAGCTGGAACACCCTGTATTATACAGTGCTTAAACATGTACAACTCATAATACACTCCTGGAAATAGAAAAAAGAACACATTGACACCGGTGTGTCAGACCCACCATACTTGCTCCGGACACTGCGAGAGGGCTGTACAAGCAATGATCACACGCACGGCACAGCGGACACCCCAGGAACCGTGGTGTTGGCCGTCGAATGGCGCTAGCTGCGCAGCATCTGTGCACCGCCGCCGTCAGTGTCAGCCAGTTTGCCGTGGCATACGGAACTCCATCGCAGTCTTTAACACTGGTAGCATGCCGCGACAGCGTGGACGTGAACCGTATGTGCAGTTGACGGACTTTGAGCGAGGGCGTATAGTGGGCATGCGGGAGGACCGGTAGACGTACCGCCGAATTGCTCAACACGTGGGGCGTGAGGTCTCCACAGTACATCGATGTTGTCGCCAGTGGTCGGCGGAAGGTGCACGTGCTCGTCGACCTGGGACCGGACCGCAGCGACGCACGGATGCACGCCAAGACCGTAGGATCCTATGCAGTGCCGTAGGGGACCGCACCGCCACTTCGCAGCAAATTAGGGATACTGTTGCTCCTGGGGTATCGGCGAGGACCATTCGCAACCGTCTCCATGAAGCTGGGCTACGGTCCCGCACACCGTTAGGCCGTCTTCCGCTCACGCCCCAACATCGTGCAGCCCGCCTCCAGTGGTGTCGCGACAGGCGTGAATGGAGGGACGAATGGAGACGTGTCGTCTTCAGCGATGAGAGTCGCTTCTGCCTTGGTGCCAATGATGGTCGTATGCGTGTTTGGCGCCGTGCAGGTGAGCGCCACAATCAGGACTGCATACGACCGAGGCACACAGGGCTAACACCCGGCATCATGGTGTTGGGAGCGATCTCCTACACTGGCCCTACACCTCTGGTGACCGTCGAGGGGACACTGAATAGTGCACGGTACATCCAAACCGTCATCGAACCCATCGTTCTACCATTCCTAGACCGGCAAGGGAACTTGCTGTTCCAACAGGACAATGCACGTGCGCATGTATCCCGTGCCACCCAACGTGCTCTAGAAGGTGTAAGTCAACTACCCTGGCCAGCAAGATCTCCGGATCTGTCCCCCATTGAGCGTGTTTGGGACTGGATGAAGCGTCGTCTCACGCGGTCTGCACGTCCACACGAACGCTGGTCCAACTGAGGCGCCAGGTGGAAATGGCATGGGAAGCCGTTCCACAGGACTACATCCAGCATCTCTACGATCGTCTCCATGGGAGAATAGCAGCCTGCATTGCTGCGAAAGGTGGATCTACACTGTACTAGTGCCGACATTGTGCATGCTCTGTTGCCTGTGTCTATGTGCGTGTGGTTCTGTCAGTGTGATCATGTGATGTATCTGACCCCAGGAATGTGTCAATGAAGTTTCCCCTTCCTGGGACAATGAATTCACGGTGTTCTTATTTCAATTTCCAGGAGTGTATTTACAAAGGCTGCACAAAACACACCCTTATGTCTCAGAACAACAAAAACAGCAGAAAACACCGGAAACTGCTTATTGAGGTCTTCAGTGCACACACACTCTGTCATGACACTTACTGGTTCTGGCCGAGCGGTTCTAGGCGCTTCAGTCAGGAACTGCGCGACCACTACGGTCGCAGGTTCGAATCCTGCCTCGGGCTTGGATGTGTGTGATGTCCTTAGGTTAGTTAGGATAAGTAGTTCTAAGTTCTAGGGGACTGATGACCTCAGCAGTTAAGTCCCATAGTGCTCAGAGCTGTTTGAACCATTTTTAAACTTATTGGTGATCATCGCACCCCGGAATATGACCATCATACCGACCCATGTTTTCCTACCAATTAAACAAGCTTCTCTCGAATTCCAAACAGGCAACCTTACACGCAATTCTTCGATTCCAGTCATTTGCTTAGGGTTACTATTAATTAAGGGGAGAATTTGCATCCTGTTGGCCAGACGACCGATTTGACTTGGGTTCCATGTATTCCGAAAACATCAGTGTGGGTGGTAACAGTCACCTGCGAATACTCAACATTGGCTTGCTGACCAGGAACACGGCCGACAGAAACTGAACAGGCCTTCATTGCTGTACCCAAGGAGTTAGGTCTAACGATAAGATCGCAGCTTAGTACACCATGCAAGTGTTGCCGTAGCTCCACAGCGCTGCCCTCTGTTTCCTCATCACAGATAGCCAACTCACATTGGAGCTAGGCCTTTGTAAGATAGGAAATGCCAATCACCTCTCTCCAATCCATGACCCTTCACCTCCTTATCGTATACTGAAACATCCAAATCGGAACAAGCAGTACACAGCAAAATTATTGTACCCCTACAACTACATGTGTTCAGAACACAGCTATTGCCCGTTCCAAAAGACCTCATCACCCATTTCACAATATGGACAACGTAATGGTTCCCAAAGCAGGCTCTTGTTTCAGCGATCGAGTAGCTGACAGTTTATGCGACGTGATGGCGTAACACTACACAGGCCAGGACCTCGCCTTCCTCCTATGTCCGGCCCAACACAGTGCTCTAATGCCCTCGGTGAACCGGAACTTATACCAGAAGTATGTTTGAAATCTGAATTTCCCTATAGACAGTGCTAGCCGTCAGTGTAGGCCCGTGAGAGCGCGTCTGCAGCGCTATCTGCTTCGTATAACGGCTGACAAGTGTCAACACACAGTAACCCAAGTTCCATACATCGCTAACCGTTTCAAACCCGTAAAAATGTCGAGTTTTGTGCCTAAGAACTACGATTTGCGAAGAGCATTAGTTTTCTCATATCATGCACAATGGCTTAGAATGCTTATCGAAGCTTTCTTCGAGCTTGCTCTTAGGAAAAGACAGTGTTTCCAGTGGTTCAAAAAATTCAAAAGTGGTGATTTTGACGTGAGAAACGACGAGCATGGGAAACCACCGAAAAAGTTCGAAGACAACGAATTGCAGGCGTTATTCGATGAAGATGATAAACTCAACAGGAACTCTCTGAACAATTGAATGTGACGCTGAAAGCCGTTTCTCTTCGGTTGAAAGCTATGGGAAAGGTGCAGGAAGTAGGAAAATGGCTTCCGCATAAACTGAATGAAAGACAGCAAGCAAATCGAAACACCACGTGTAAAATGCTGCGCGCAGGATGCAAAAGAAAGTCTTTTCTCCATCGACTAGTGACAAGTGATGAAAACTGATATAGAATGAGATTTTCACTCTGCAGCGGAGAGTGCACTGACATGAATATCTCGTTCTGGAAACATCCCCCAGGCTGTGGCTACACCATGTCTCCGCAGTATCCTTTCTTTCAGGACTGCTAGTTCTGAAACGTTCGCAGGAGAGCTTCTGTAAAGTTTGGAAGGTAGGAGACGAGATAATGGCAGAAGTACAGCTGTGAGGACGTGAGTCGTGTTTCGGTAGTTCAGATAGTAGAGCACTTGCCCGCGAAAGGCAAAGGTCCCAAGTTCGAGAATCGGTCGGGCACACACTTTTAATCTGCCAAGAAGTTTCAAAACTGATATATTTTGAGAATCCTAAGCGTCTTAAATCATGGGTGAATTCAGGCAAACCATCGACATCCACTGCAAGAAGGAATCGCTTGGGGAAGAAGACAATGCTTTGTGTTTGGTGGGATTAGAAGGTTGTCGTCTACTATGAGCTGCTAAAACCTAGTGAAACCATTAACACTGATCGCTGCTAATAGCAAGTGATCGATTTAAATCGAGCTTTAAGTGGAAAACGAGCAGACTATGGAAAAAGTAAACACAAGGTCATGTTACTTCATGATGTCCCATCACACACAGCAATAGGGGTCAGGAAAACGATCGAGGCGTTCAGTTGGGAAATCTAGGCCATGCGGCTTATTCTCCGATTATCATTCATTTGCATCACTGGGACAATGCTCGAGTTCGGACGAAAACGGCTCGTTGGCTCGTTCGCTTCAAAAGAAGAACTGTTTTTTGGCGTGGCAACCATAGCCTGCTGGATAGTTTGGAGAAATGTATAAATAGCCATAGAGATTATTTTCAATAAAATATTGTTTATCAGTTTCAAAAATCATATATTTAATTATTGCAACCAAATTCCGGTTTCATACTTCTACACCTGGTAACTGCCTACCACTGCCAGCACGTCGCTTACTGTTGGAGTGAATTCCAAATCTCTCTTGGGTGTCTCATGAATTGAGGGCATGACATGCTGTTGATGGTGATCTGTCAGTTGGATGAGAACACTAAGCTCGGCAGCCTCTCTGTTGCTGTTCGAGAGAAGTTGTCTGTATGTCTGCACCCTAACCTTCCCTTCACCCATAAAGACACAAGCCCAAAGTTACACTCCACAATCTCTCTAATCCACATGACACAGATACACATCCGGTCATGACTGGTCGGATAAAGGTAATGGCGAACTACCTCCACTATTACCTCCCTATAAGTGGCAACGCAGGTCTCCTCCACCTGGCCTTCAGCACTCACTCCTTGAGTATAGGACCATCTTGACTTTTGATTATTATATGTACAATTTCCTCGTCAATGAGGCTGGCGCACACCTTGAGAGGGAACTAATTTTCACCAACACCCCGTTTTTAGGGTTCCATATCGCATTCGGTAAACCTTAGAGGATAACTTCGTTGTCCATCTCTCTGTCCGTCTTTCAAGACCTATTTTTTCTAATCAATTGGTAGAAGTACCAAGTTGAAATTTATGTCAAACTACACTCCTGGAAATTGAAATAAGAACACCGTGAATTCATTGTCCCAGGAAGGGGAAACTTTATTGACACATTCCTGAGGTCAGATACATCACATGACCACACTGACAGGACCACAGGCACATAGATACAGGCAACAGAGCATGCACAATGTCGGCACTAGTACAGTGTATATCCACCTTTCGCAGCAATGCAGGCTGCTATTCTCCCATGGAGACGATCGTAGAGATGCTGGATGTAGTCCTGTGGAACGGCTTGCCATGCCATTTCCACCTGGCGCCTCAGTTGGACCAGCGTTCGTGCTGGACGTGCAGACCGCGTGAGACGACGCTTCATCCAGTCCCAAACATGCTCAATGGGGGACAGATCCGGAGATCTTGCTGGCCAGGGTAGTTGACTTACACCTTCTAGAGCACGTTGGGTGGCACGGGATACATGCGGACGTGCATTGTCCTGTTGGAACAGCAAGTTCCCTTGCCGGTCTAGGAATGGTAGAACGATGGGTTCGATGACGGTTTGGATGTACCGTGCACTATTCAGTGGCCCCTCGACGATCACCAGAGGTGTACGGCCAGTGTAGGAGATCGCTCCCCACACCATGATGCCGGGTGTTGGCCCTGTGTGCCTCGGTCGTATGGAGTCCTGATTGTGGCGCTCACCTGCGCGGCGCCAAACACGCATATGACCATCATTGGCACCAAGGCAGAAGCGACTCTCATCGCTGAAGACGACACATCTCCATTCGTCCCTCCACTCACGCCTGTCGCGACACCACTGGAGGCGGGCTGCACGATGTTGGGGCGTGAGCGGAAGACGGCCTAACGGTGTGCGGGACCGTAGCCCAGCTTCATGGAGACGGTTGCGAATGGTCCTCGCCGATACCCCAGGAGCAACAGTGTCTAAAATTTGCTGGGAAGTGGCGGTGCGGTCCCCTACGGCACTGCGTAGGATCCTACGGTCTTGGCGTGCATCCGTGCGTCGCTGCGGTCCGGTCCCAGGTCGACGGGCACGTGCACCTTCCGCCGACCACTGGCGACAAAATCGATGTACTGTGGAGACCTCACGCCCCACGTGCTGAGCAATTCGGCGGTACGTCCACCCGGCCTCCCGCATGCCCACTATACGCCCTCGCTCAAAGTCCGTCAACTGCACATACGGTTCACGTCCACGCTGTCGCGGCATGCTACCAGTGTTAAAGACTGCGAGGGAGCTCCGTATGCCACGGAAAACTGGCTGACACTGACGGCGGCGGTGCACAAATGCTGCGCAGCTAGCGCCATTCGACGGCCAACACCGCGGTTCCTGGTGTGTCCGCTGTGCCGTGCGTGTGATCATTGCTTGTACAGCCCTCTCGCAGTGTCCGGAGCAAGTATGGTGGGTCTGACACACCGGTGTCAATGTGTTCTTTTTTCCATTTCCAGGAGTGTAGATGACAGTAGCTTCAATGACAATATTTCGCATAGTTTTAATCTGCTAACGCGTGGGATCACAAACTTTGGACATTTCAGATTCCGTAAAAGTATTCTGAACATATGCCGATAAGCCATAAATATACCTTGCCGTAGTCTGTTAAACCTACAGTGAGAAAGAAAACAAAACAACACATATTGCGTATAGGATTTTTGTTCGAGGTTGCATATTAGGACTACGAATATACATTGGAGAAACTTATGGGGCAACCGAAACTGTACAAATCCATTTTGAAAAATGAAGAAAGCACAGGGCAGTAGCTTAACCGACCAAGATTGTAGATTAAGCGTTCCCCCGTTCTCACCGCCACCGCCCCCCCCCCCCCCCAGCCACCACTACCCCATTAGCTGAGTAGTCAGTGCGGCGGAACGCCACGCCGGAGGGGCCGGGTTCGATTCCTGTCTAAGGCAGAAGATTTTCTCTGCTCAGGGACTCGGTGTTGTGTTGTCCACATCATCATTTCAGCCCCATCTCCGATGCACAAGTCGCCCAACGTGGCGTCGAATGCAGTAAATACTTGCCCTAGGCGGCCGAACTTCCCTGAACGGGGAACTCCCGGCCCACAATGCCGTACGCTCATTCCTTTCTTTTTATTTTTGGATTAAATAGCTGTTCTGTGGCTCCTTCATTTTTCAGTACCGAGAGAGGTGTGGCAGGGGTTAGCACACTGGACTCGCTTTTTGGAGAAATATGGTTCAAACCCGCATCCGCCCATCCAGATTTAGGTTTCCCCGTGATTTCACGAAACCACTCCAGCCAAATGCTGGGATTCTTCCTTTGAAAAGGCACGGCCGACTTCCTTCGCCATTCTTGACACAATCCGAGCTTGTGCTCCGTCTCTAATGACCTCGATGTCGATGGGAGATTAAATCCAATCTTCCTTTCTTTTCCTCTCATTCTTCAAAATGCCCTGTTATTGTAGCTGGAACTGACTGCAGGAAAGACAAAGAAGCCACTTATTTCCACAGCAGAGGAATTTCTTTGTGACACTTGATTTTAACACAAAACGTGAATATATATAAGCTATGACTGGATCTGAGCGCTATGGGACTTAACATCTGAGGTCATCAGTCCCCTAGGGCTTGGAACTACTTAAACCTAACTACCCTAAGGGCAACACACACATCTATGCCCGAGGCAGGATTCGAACCTGCGACCGTAGCAGCAGCGCTGTTCCGGACTGAAACGCCTAGTACCGCTCGGCCACAGCGGCCGGCTCTGATTGTTTATTAGAGTATTTTGATATAATTTGTTCAAGTATTTTTCCAGATATTTACTGACAACTTTTCGTCTTTACGTACATACAAAGGCTGTATCCGTACGAACGATTATTAGAGTATAATGTAAGAATTTTGAACTAAATCGGTCAAGTTCTTTTGAGAGTTTTGCTAACAATATACTTTGTTCATATATTGTATATATTTTTATATATTAAAATATACAGCTTATGTTCGTCTGAATGTTTATGAGAGGGTTGTGCAAGAATTTGAAGTAGAGCAG
This sequence comes from Schistocerca gregaria, assembly GCF_023897955.1. Lineage (NCBI taxonomy): Eukaryota > Metazoa > Arthropoda > Insecta > Orthoptera > Acrididae > Schistocerca > Schistocerca gregaria. The sequence goes on along the minus strand of NC_064928.1, from coordinate 198,234,201 downwards.
TCAAGAGCTTGGAATCTTTCCCCATTATATTTTATATATACAGTATATATTTTTTTCAAAGTCACCATATGATGCGCTAGTAGGTATAGAGAATCACACATGTATTCGAAAGGAACGCTATGTCAAAATTCCAAAGCAACTGATTAAGAAATTTCGAATTAAGATTTTGAAGAAATGAATATTTACATTGTAATTCATATAGATACGAAGGTTGGAACTTAAATAGTGGCAACTATTTATTTACAAACAATACAAAAGAGTTACATGTTTTCACCTGTTGCTGTCCTTCAAAATAGTCAACAGCGTTGTGTAGAACCCGTTGCCAGCGATGTGGAAGGCGTAGTATACAGCTACCACAGCCTGTTCTGTTTATGGTGTGATGGTTCAAATGGCTCTGAGCACTACGGGACTTAACATCTGTGGTCATCAGTCCCCTAGAACTTAGAACTACTTAAATCTAACTAACCTAAGGACATGACTCACATCCATGCCCGAGGCAGGATTCGAACCTGCGACCGTAGCAGTCCCGCGGTTCCGGACTGCGCGCCTAGAACCGCGAGACCACCGCGGCCGGCTGTTTACGGTGTGAGTGGAGCGGTCTACTGACTGTCGAAACTCTGGAACAGTTCTGAAGCGAATGCCACGAAGTGGTCCCTTCATCTTCGGAAGCAGCTCAAAGTCAGGAGGACTTAACTCCGTGGAGTACGGTGGGTGGTACAACACTTCTCAGTCCCATCGGCCGAACAGAGGAACCACAGCTTCCGCAGTATGTGCCAGCACATTGTCGTGCAAAATGATGAGTGGGGTGTACAGAAAGTGTAACCGCTTCCTTCGCAAAGCTGGCCGTATGTGATGCTCCAAAAACGAACATTAATACTGTGCATTGACGGTCTGCCTTAAAGGAACGTATTGCGTTAGGATAACACCATCACAGTTGAAAACAGTGGCACCGTTACGTAAGACTTTTAGCTCACAAGTGACTGTGCTTCCCTGGATTGTGCGCACGGAAGTGACGTCAATTTGCTCTGAAAAAAAGGTAGGCATGTCAACAACGTGTTCTATCAGCGACAATAGTACATTCCATTACATAGTGTCCCCACAGCAATGTTGCCACTATTTAGGTTCCAACCTACGTACTGTGATCTACGATCCCTCGTCGCTGTAAAAAAAATTTAAGCTTGTAAGTCAATGCAGTCAAATAATAAAGTTATTTATATCACGTAATAGCAAAATAACTGATGATGGTCGAAGAAGAGAGGATATAAAATGTAGACTGGCAAAAATTTGTTAACACCGGCTATAGATTTAAGTGTCAGGAAGTCGTTTCTGAAAGTATTTGTATGGAGTGTAGCCATGTATGGAAGTGAAACATGGACGATTAATAGTTTAGACAAGAAGAGAATAGAAGCTTTCGAAATGTGGTGCTACAGAAGTGTGCTGAAGATTGAGTGGGTAGACCACATAACTGATGATGAGGTATTGAATAGAATTGGGGAGAAGAGGAGTTTGTGGCACAACTTGACTAGAAGAAGGGATCGGTTGGTAGGACAATTTCCGAGGCACTAAGGGATCACCAATTTAGTACTGGAGGGCAGCGTGGAGGGTAAAAATCGTGGAGGGAGACCAAGAGATGAGTACACTGAACAGATTCAGAAGGATGTAGGTTGCAGTAGGTTCTGGGAGATCAAGAAGCTTGCACAGGATAGAGTAGCATGGCGAGCTGCATCAAACCAGGACTGAAGACCATAACAACAATTTAATAACTATAAATCCATTCATCAAAACGTATAGATGAGTTATCTACATAGAGAATGATCTACGTACGTGACCCTCAGAGCACGAGTCCTATGTGCATTCATGCTGTTTTTTTTTTCTCTTTAATTCTGAATTTCTGTGATGTATTATTTATTTGATTCTCAGCTTTTCATGTTTTATTAGTTCTTTATTAGCTTATTTTTAAATTTTCTAGTCAGTGTTGTGTGAACTGTGTACTGACGAGTGTCATGATGAAGTAGCTTCAGCTCGCATGGTCACACGGAACCAGACAAATAAATGACCTACATATAGGTTCATCGTAGTGCAGCGATCTTGCCGGGACTGAGGTGTCACCGACCTCAAGGCTGGCTACTGGGCGCGGTGCAGGAAGCAAATGGCGACCCCGGCAGGACCGAAACGGGGCGACGTGACGACTGGCGAGTTAGGCGAGACTGGATAGGGTGGGCGGGTGGGGGGAGGGGGAGAGCAGCGAGATGGGAACGAGACGTGAAGCGCCCTCACAGGGGATGAGCGCGCCCTCTCCACGCTGGAGGGTGGAGGACACAGCCCGGCTGCAGCAGTGCTCGCGACCTACTTTGCCAGAGTCGCTGGGAGAGGCGTTTGGCGCTTGTTCGCGCGGCTCTGTATTGATGCATTGTTCTGTAGCTGACAGGAGTAAAGTACAGGCAGTGAAAGGCTATGCACAAGTAGGAATTTATCCTTGATTGGATGTGAGGTTGCTGCTATACTGATTATCATCATCATTCGCAACATCATATTTTCAGGCTAGGCACCTTTGCCTATTCCGAAACAACGCAATTTCAAGCAGATTGCAGCACGTTGTTCGTGGTCATCCTATCCATCTAGCAGCCTTGGATCTGTACCCACAGGTATTTCTTTGTATCCAGCGTTGATCTGTACGTGGTGTAATCCCATGCCGCTCTAATCCACACTATCCGCCCTGTTCTGTCATGTCTAGAACATAAAGCTCGTCTCTTACCTCACTGCTCTTCTTGTGATCATCAAACCTGTATCCTGCCAATGTTATCAGAATCATTTCTGCCACTTCAGTTCTCCGCCATTGCCATCAGTCTTTGCTTCAGAAACATAGAGCAGTGGAAGCTACACAGATTGTAGAACTTAAGTACTGTGTATTTTCCAGTTTGATATAGGAGTGTTCTCTTAATCATACTCGTACATACCTTTGTAGTTTCTTTTCAGGATCATTGTGATAAGCATAAGAGATAGAAGAGCCCATGTAATTGAATATATGTACTTGTTATAATACGGTATTGTCGATTATGATTTTTAGCTCGATTATGTTTTTCCTCAGACAGCTACAACTTTAAATTTCTTTGTCGATCTGACTGAATTATATTGTTTTGCAATTACGTGTAAGTAACATACAGCTCATTGCAGTTGTCCTCTGTATCTGCCAGTCTCTGTACAAAGGAGTGATTAAAATACTGTACATCTTGGTGGACAGGAATCTTCCATTTTGCTTTCCCATTTAGGAAGATTCCTGTCCACCATGATATATATATTGATGTTAAAAAGTGTGGGCGATAAAGAACATCCTTATCTGACTACCTATGTGATTCTTAGCTACATTCATCTGCAACTCTTAATCAAAGTTAAAAGGTAGGCTCTACCACACAAACGTAATGAAGAAGCAATAATTTAGCGCGTTTCGAAAGCACATTATCACAAACATATATAGAATCGCTCAATAATCTTCAATGTGTGGGGAGTTTTACAAATCTTCATACGTTGTAAACTCCTCGCAGTAGTAGAATATGTTCTCTTATTTCGGATTATGATCGCAGTTTTTTTTTCCTCAGCTGATTTCTGCCAGCAGTGCCCATCGTCAGATTTGTTTAAAACAGTAGTGTCATTGTCCTATAAAAGGCAGAACAACATAAAAACATATAACTTATAAAAGAAAATTTCATGTTCTCTTCATAAAACAAAGCCCATCACCACTTGCAGTTCTGCAAAAATATATCAGTATGTGTTGAACGTGAATGGGTTGGTAATAAGGAAAGTGATAGGTCGTGGGTGCGACCGCTTCTTCCTCTACGTACGTCGTTCGGACGTAACACATATGCAATCCGACTGAAAGTGTTGTTCACGTCGTTGATAAATCAAAGAAACTCCCACACATCGATGGTTGATACCTATGGTCTCCATGGAGATATTTCTGAAAAAACTTGTATCTTCGAAACATGTTAAATTAGCGCATTTGCATTATGTGGGGTTGAGTGTACATTTTATCTTTCAAATCTACACAACTTGTACAGGGAACTGCAATTATAAGAGATGGAGGACTTCAAAAAGAAGCAGTAATTGAGAAGGGAGTGAGGCAGGGTTGAAGACCTCCGCAATATTACTCAATCTGTACAGTGAGCAAGTTGTGAAGCAAACCAAGGACAAATTTGAAAATGGAATTAAAGCTCAGGGATACGAAACGAAAACGTCGAATATTGTCAATAACACTGTAATTTTGTCATTGAGGGCAAAGGAGTTTGAAAAGCAGCTGAACGGAATGTATTGAACGGAATGTATCTGGTCTTGAAAAGCGATTATAAGGTAAATATCACCAAAAGTGAATCGAATTATTTGTTACTTTAACATACAGTTTTGGTAAGTGCTATAATATAGCAGGATTTCTAAGCAACGCTTCTACGAAAACTACGGATGTTAGTAGGCACTATGTTAATATAATGAGAATTAAGTTTAATGTAAAACCAGCACAGATACTAAACCCTAATTATACACTTCTTAAAAAGAGTTTCGCGTGCGAACTGAACGAACACCCATACATTGTTAAATTTCATCCTTCTAAGCAGACTGTAATGACGTAGGTGATATAATCTACATCTACATGGTTACTGTGCAATTCACACTCAAGTGCCTGGCAGAGGGTCCATCGAACCATTCTCGTACTACTTCTCTACCTGTCCACTCTCGAATGGCGCATGGGAAAAAGGAACATCTAAATCTTTCCGTTCGAGCACTGATTTCTCTTATTTTGTTATAGTGGTCATTTCTCCCTAAGTAGGTGGGTGTCAACAAAATATTTACGCATTCGGAAGAGATAGTTGGTGATTGAAATTTCGTAAATAGATCTCGCCGCAAGGAAAACAGCCTTTGTTTCAGTGACTGCCATCCCAACTCGCGTATCATAACAGTGACACTCTCACCCCTATTGCACGATAACACGAAACGAGCTGCCCTTTCTTTGCACTTTTTTGATGTCCTCCGTCAAGCCTACCTGGTAAGGACCCCTCAGCGCGCAGCAATTGTCCAGCTGAGGACGGACAAGAGTAATGCAGGCTGTCTCTTTAGTAGCCTTCCCCACAATATTATCTAAGTGGTATTTCCAATTTAAGTTGCTGGTAATTGTAATTCCTAGGTATTTAGTCGAGTTGACAGCCCTTAGATTTATGCGATTTAACGTATACCCAAAATTTATCGGATTTCTTTTAGTACGCATGTGGATAACCTAGCACTTTCCTTTGCTTAGTGCCAATTGCCACTTTTCGCACCATACAGAAATTCTCTCTATATCATTTTGGAATTGGAATTGATCGTCTTATGATTTTACTAGACGGTAAATTACAGCGTCATCTGCAAATAATCTAAGGGGGCTGCTTAGATTATCACCTAGATCATTTACGTAAATCAGGAACAGCAGAGGGCCCATGACACCCTGCGGAACGCCAGATATCACTTCTGTTCTACTCGATGATTTACCGTCTGTCACTACAAACTGCGTCCTCTCTCAGAGGAAATCACGAATCCACTCACACAACTGAGACGATACTCCATATGCGCGCAATCTGATTAACAGTCGCTTGCGAGGAACGATATCAAAAGCCTCCGGAAATCTAGAATATGTCTACGTCTACATCTACATCCATACTCCGCAAGCCACCTGACGGTGTGTGGCGGAGGGTACCTTGAGTACCTCTATCGGTTCTCCCTTCTATTCCAGTCTCGTATTGTTCGTGGAAAGAAGGATTGTCGGTATGCTTCTGTGTGGGCTCTAATCTCTCTCTGATTTTATCCTCATGGTCTCTTCGCGATATATACGTAGGAGGGAGCAATATACTGCTTGACTCTTCGGTGCAGGTATGTTCTCGAAACTTTAACAAAAGCCCGTACCGAACTACTGAGCGTCTCTCCTGCAGAGTCTTCCATTGATCTATGATCTCGCTATTACTAAATGTTCCTGTAACCAAGCGCGCCGCTCTCCGTTGGATCTTCTCTATCTATTCTATCAACCCTATCTGGTACGGATCCCACACTGCTGAGTAGTATTCAAGCAGTGGACAAACAATAGCAGTGTAACCTATTTCCTATGTTTTCGAATTGCATTTCCTTAGGATTCTTCCAACGAATCTCAGTCTGGCATATGCTTTACCGACGATCAACTTTATATGATCATTCCATTTCAAATCACTCCTAATGCGTACTCCCAGATAATTTATGGAATTAACTGCTTCCAGTTGCTGACCTGCTATTTTGTAGCTAAATGATAAGGTATTTATCTTTCTATGTATTCGCAGCACATTACACTTGTCTACATTGAGATTCAATTGCCATTCCGTGGACCATGCGTCAATTCGCTGCAGATCCTCCTGCATTTCAGTACAATTTTCGATTGTTACAACCTCTCGATACACCACAGCATCATCTGCAAAAAGCCTCAGTGAACTTCCGATGTCATCCACAAGGTCATTTATGTATATTGTGAAGGATTGCTAAGGAGAGCGCTATTGTGTCTGCATATTCTGAGAGGAACTTGATAGGTATACCATCTGAACCTGAAGACTTGCCTTTCTTAAGTGATTTGAGTTGTTTCACATCACCTAAAATATCAACTTTTATGTCACTCATGCTAACAGCTGTTCTGGTTTCTAATTGTGGAATTTTTATATTGCCTTCTTTTGTGAAGGAATTACAGAAAACTATATTTACTAAGTCCGCTTTAGTGGCACCATCGTCGGTAACATTTCGATCGCTATCGCTCAGTGACGGTATTGACTGTTCTTTGCCACTGGTGTACTTTACATACGACCAGAATCTCTTTGGGTTTTCTACCATATTTTGAGACAATGTTTCATTGGGGAAACTATTAAAAGCATCTCAAATTGACGTCCGTACTAATATAATGTAGCACAACAGACCCTTTCAACACTTGTTATAAATTTTAATTGCATCATTGATTAATTCAAGTGGTTTACATTTTTGGGCTTTTCTCTTGAAAGTGACTTTAACAGACTTGGTCCACTTCAATTCTGAACTGTCAAATTAGCTCACTAACATTCATGACATTAAAATTTTAATGCCAGGTACTTCCCTTACACACAAAATGTGCGTGACATGCATCAGCAAATTACTTGTACAACTTTAAACTGTACGAGAGAATACAGCCATTTTTATTGATAAATGTCACACATCTTCTTCTTCTTCTGCAAAACGCAGATCAATGAAGTAATCACAAATATTTATTGACCCTACAGACCAGGCACTCTCCCAGGGGGTCGCTTTAAAAATTTCAATACACCAGACTTTTTACTACTTTTTTTTTTTTTTTTTTTTTTTTTAGAATCTAAGTCTCCAGTGAACGTCAATGTGTAAAACCTAAAGCGGTTGCAGTTAAGTATGGGAACAGCAAGGGTAATGTATGCTTGAACATAAACGCAGGTTCGAAATGGAAATAAAGTCCCACGCTTCTTTACAGAGCGTAAGGGAATGATGTAGGAGACCCGCACCCCTTTACTAGGCAAGGTGCTAGTGGAGGTGGTTTGCCATTGCCTTCCTCCCTCCGTGATGGGGATGAATGATGATGATGAGGATGATGATGATGATGATGATGACACAACAACACCCAGTCATCTCGAGGCATGGAAAACCCCTGACCCCGCCGGGAATCGAACCCGGGACCCCGTGTTCGGGAAGCGAGACCACGAGCAGCGGACAGACGCAGGTTACGGTCCTGTGTTTGACTACGAACAGCACCTGTGCCATATCCTCAATACGTTGTGAGTGTCGGTCATGGTCACAAAAGTGTTGTGAAATGATTACGCCGAAGCTATGTGAAACTGAACGTGGATACATCGTCAGTGTTCGAATGGTGGATGCTGTCGTAAAGAAGGTAGTCGGAGTGTTTTGTTTTTCAAAAAGTGCCGTATCCAAGATTTACACCGGCCGCTGTGGCCGAGCGGTTCTAGGCGCTTCAGTCCGGAGCCGCTCTGCTGCTACGGTCGCAGGTTGGAATCCTGCATCGGGCATGGATGCGTGTGATGTCCGTAGGTTAGTTAGGTTTAAGTAGTTCCTAAGTCTAGGGCACTGATGACCTCCGATGTTAAGTCCCATAGTGCTCAGAGCCATCTGAACCATTTTTTAAAGATTTAAACCGCATACAGAGAAAGTGGAGAAACATCATCCAAGGTGAGCTTGAATTCCAAAAATATTCATCAGTGATGCAAATCCCCGTAACGGGAAAACTTGGTGCGAAAGCCATAAAACCTGGACTATGAACCAATGGAACTAAGTCTTGTTTCACACTGTTTCCAACTTATGGTCGACCTTACGCCTCAAGGGTGAAACATGGTGGGTTTTCTACACATCTTGGTATTGCTTGAGGGAAATGATTACTTTGCTAGGTCACATTACTGCCAAGGATTGAGTTACCATTTTCGCTGATCCTGTCCATAACATGGGACGGAATGTGTTCCCAAATGGTGATTCTGTGTTCGCAACATGATCCCTGTTTACACAGTTCATATCATCCATGACTGGTTTTGTGTACGAGAGAAAGAATTATCGCGCCTTCCTTTGCCTCCACATTCAGCAGGTCGCAATAGTATTTAGCCTTTGTTTCCCACTTTGGAGAAAGGGTGGGTTATCGCTATCCACCCCCACCATCGTTCCCTGATGTTGGCATTATTTTATAGGAAGAATGGTATAAAATACCTCTGAATACCATACAGGAACTGTATTTATCCATTCCTACACGACTGGTAGCTGTTATTCTTACACCTTATTAGCCATGGTAACGTGTTGTGTTTCTGACTTTTCCGCATTTCTGTCACCCTGTGTATGTGTGCATTGCAGTCAACTATATAGTTTGACGACGATTTAGGCTGGCATATATTAACCTTATTGGAGGAGGAGGAAATTAGTGTTTAACGTCCCTCCGACAACGAGGTCATGAGACACGGAGACCAAGCTCGGATTAGGGAAGAATGGGGAAGGAAATCGGCCGTGCCCTTTCAAAGGAACCATCCCAGCATTTGCCTGAAGTGATCTAGGGACGGCCCTCCATGAAAAACACGGCCACACCATAACACCACCACTCCGAATTTTACTGTTGGCTCTACAAGCGTTGGCAGATGACGTTCACCGTTCATTCGCCATACCCACACCCTAGCATCGGATCGCCACATTGTGTACCGCGATTCGTCATTCCACCCCAAAAAACATAGGTTTTCCTTTTAGGTGCATTATGCTGCCACCTACTGCCCGGTCCTCTATATCAACGACCTCAGTAGTCGTTAGACATCGTGAGAGAGCAAAATGGAACGCTCCACGAAACTCCCGGACTTCGAACGTGGTCAGGTGATTGGATGTCATGTACGAGAGATTCCCACAATCGCAAGCATCCCTAGATCCGCTGTTTCCATTCTGATAGTGAAGAGGGAACGTGAAGGGACACGTACGGATCAAAATCGCATAAGCCGATCGCGTTGTGGACTGACAGAAATCGCCAACAGTTGAAGAGGGTCGTAATGTGTAATAGGCAGACATCTATCCAGACCATCAGACAGGAATATTAAACTGCAAAAGGGTCCATTGCAAGTACTGTGACAGGTAGGCAGGAGGTGAGAAAACTTGGATTTCACTGTCGAGCGGCTGTTCATAAGCCACACCTCAAGCCGGTTAATGCCAAACGACGCCTCGCTTGGTGTAAGGAGTGTAAACTTTGGACGACTGAACACTGGAAAAACGTTGTGTGGAGTGACGAATCACGGTACACAATGTGGCGATCCGATGGCAGGGTGTGGGTATGGCAAATGCCCGGTGAACGTCATCTGCCAAAGTGTGTAGTGCCAACAGTAAAATTTTCAAGCGGTGGTGTTATGGTGTGGTCGTGTTTTTCATGGAGGAGGCTTGCCCCCCTGGTTTTGCGTGGGAGTATCACAGCACAGACGTACATTGATGTTTTAAGCACCTTCTTGCTTCCTACTGTTGAAGAGCAATTCGGGGATGGCGACTTCAACACGATCGAGCACCTGTTCACAATGCGTGCCCCGTGACTGAGTTGTTACACGACAATAACATCCCTGTAATGGAGTGGCCTGCACGGATCCATGACCTGAATGCTACAGAACACCGTTGGGATGTTTTGAAACGCCGACATAGTGCCAGGCATCGATACCTCCCCTCAGTGCAGCACTGCGTGAAGAATGGGCTGCCATTGCCCAAGAAACCTTCAATCACCTGATTGAACGTATGCCTGCAAGAATGGAAGTTGTCATCAAGGCTAAGGATGGGCCAACACCATATTTAATTCCATCATTAACTATGGAGGGCGCGGCGAACTTGTAAGTTATTTTCAGTCAGGTGTTCGCATACTTTTGATCACATAGTGTTTGTAGGTACTGATTCAGTTTGGGTAAGGTGTCATGAGGCCTTTGTATCCTGCCCTGAAGCAAACTGGCCCAATACTGTTGTAACAGGTTCTTAATATTCCTTTGCTTGTGTGTGTGTGTGTGTGTGTGTGTGTGTGTGTGTGTGTGTGTGTGTGTGTTAACGTAAATACAAACCTGAGAATGTGAACTGACAGCCTATATGTGCTACTGAGCTCAAATCCACATCCCTTACATGAAACTGAAAAGAATCCTGTATGTGTGAAAACTGATCTCATTCATAAGCAAATAAATAAGCAAACCAATAATCCAGAATTAAATTTTCACTCTGCAGTGGAGTGTGCGGTGTTATGAAACTTCCTGACTTATTGAAACTGTATGCCTGACCGATACTCGAACTCGGGACCTTTGCCTTTCGCGGGCAAGTGCTCTATCAAAAGGCAAAGGTCCCGAGTTCGAGTATCGGCCCGGCACACAGTTTTAATCAGCCAGGAAGTTTCATAACAGCGCACACTCCGCTACAGAGGGAAATTTCATTATCGAAACCCCAGGCTGTGGCAATGCCTTGTCTCCGCAATATCTTTTCTTTCAGGACGCCTATTTCCGCAAGGATCGCAAGAGAGCTTCTTTGAAGTGCGCAAGCTAAGAGACGAGGTACTGTTGGAATCAAAGAGGAGAGGACGGGTCGTCAAACGTGCTTCGGAAGAGCACTTTACCGCGAAAGGTAAAGGTCCCGAGTTCGAGTCTCGGTGCAGTACACAGTTTTAATATGCCAGGAAGTTTCAAGCAAACCAATAAATTCACGCTCAGTAGACTTGGCCAATGCGAACTATGTAAATAAAACGTAAATTTATACAAAAACTGTAATGTTGACCTGTATAAGAACGTAATCTGAAACATAAGAAAACTTCTGCACTGACGTACGGTTCTGGTAAAATAAAGGAACTGACAGAACCTGCATTGCGTACAGGAAGCGAAATAATCACGTATTACGAATCTCACCTGTAGAATGAAGTACTTGAGAAGCAGAAACACAGCAAGACACCGCAAAAAAAAAAAAAAAAAAAAAAAAAAAAAAAAAAAAAAACCTGCCAAAAACAAAATGCAGTTGCTCCAGGGAAATTGGGTTCGTAATCATGATACAATGAAGCACGTGACTCAACCTTTAAGAACTGAAAATTCAGTTACGAAGGAACTTATCGACGAAAACAATTATAGACTCTAATACGAAAATTTGTTTAATCTAATAACTTGAATGCTACAGTAAATTAACACAGACCACTCAATAAAATACTTATCAAAAACTCGAGTGTGATGAGAATAAGTGGACCAACAACACAAGTCTACAAAAATTAAAATAAGCTTTTCACCTCATCAAATTATACCTTACTCTTCATATCCGAATTTTTTTATGCAAGTATAATATTGTGGAAGTGAAACGTGGACAATAAATAGTTTAGACAAAAAGAGAGTAGAAGCTTTCGAAATGTGGTGCTACAGAAGGATGCTGAAGATTAGATGGGTAGATCACATAATTAATAAGGAGGTATTGAATAGAATTGGGGAAAAGAGAAATTTGTGGCACAACCTGACTAGAAGACGGGCTCGGTTGTTAGGACATGTTCTGAGGCATCAAGGGATCACCAATTTAGTACTGGAGGGCAGCGTTGTTGTTGTTGCGGTCTTCAGTCCTGAGACTGGTTTGATGCAGCTCTCCATGCTACTCTATCCTGTGCAAGCTCCTTCATCTCCCAGTACCCACTGCAACCTACATCCTTCTGAACCCGGTTAGTGTATACATCTCTTGGTCTCCCTATACGATTTTTACCCTCCACGCTGCCCTCCAGTACCAAATTGGTGATCCCTTGATGCCTCAGAACATGTCCTACCAACCGATCTCTTCTTCTGGTCAAGTTGTGCCACAAACTTCTCCCCAATCCTATTCAATACCGCCTCATTAGTTATGTGATCTTCCCATCTAATCTTCAGCATTTTTCTGTAGCACCACATTTCGAAAGCTTCTATTCTCTTCTTTTCCAAACTATTTATAGCCCATGTTTCACTTCCATACATGGCTACACTCCAAACAAATACCTTCAGAAATAACTTTCTGACAAATCTATACTCGATGTTAACAAATTTCTCTTCTTCAGAAACGGTTTCCTTGCCATTGCCAGTCTACATTTTATATCCTCTCTACTTCGACCATCATCAGTTATTTTGCTCCCCAAATAGCAACTCCTTTACTACTTTAAGTGTCCCATTTCCTAATCTAATTCCCTCAGCATCATCCGATTTAATTCGACTACATTCCATTATCCTCGTTTTGCTTTTGTTGATGTTCATCTTATATCCTCCTTTCAAGACACTATCCATTCCTTTGAACTGCTCTTCCAAGTCCTTTGCTGTCTCTGACAGAATTACGATGTCGTCGGCGAACCTCAAAGTTTTTATTTCTTCTTCTTTAATCTTCTCTTTTAATACCTACTCCAAATTTTTCTTTTGTTTCCTTCACTGCTTGCTCAATATACAGATTGAATAACATCGGTGAGAGACTACAACCCTGTCACACTCCCTTCCCAACCACTGCTTCCCTTTCATGTCCTTCGACTCTTATTACTGCCATCTGGTTTCTGTACAAATTGTAAATAGCCTTTCGCTCCCTGTATTTTACCCCTGTCACCTTTAGGATTTGAAAGAGAGTATTCCAGTCAACATTGTCAAAAGCTTTCTCTAAGTCTATAAATGCTAGAAACGTAGGTTTGCCTTTTCTTAATCTTTCTTCTAAGATAAGTCGTAAGGTCAGTATTGCCTCACGTGTTCCAACATTTCTACGGAATCCAAACTGATCCTCCCCGAGGTCCGCATCTACCAGTTTTTCCATTCGTCTGTAAAGAATTCGCTTTAGTATTTTGCAGCTGTGATTTATTAAACCGATAGTTCGGTAATTTTCACATCTGTCAGCACCTGCTTTCTTTGTGATTGGAATTATTATATTCTTCTTGAAGTCTGAGGGTATTTCGCCTGTCTCGTACATCTTGCTGACCAGATGGTAGAGTTTTGTCAGGACTGGCTCTCCCAAGGCTGTCAGTAGTTCTAATGGAATGTTGTCTACTCCCGGGTGCTTGTTTCAACTCAGGTCTTTCAGTGCTCTGTCGAACACTTCACGCAGTATCGTATCTCCCATATCATCTTCATCTACCACCTCCTCCACTTTCATAATATTGTCCTCAAGTACATGGCCCTTGTATAGACCCTCTATGTACTCCTTCCACATTTCTGCTTTCCCTTCTTTGCTTAGAACTGGGTTTCCATCTGTGCTCTTGATATTGGTTGGTTGGTTTGTGGGATTAAAGGGACCAGACTACTATGGTCATCGATCCCTTGTTCCATAAAAACTAAAACCACCCGAAGAGAATAAAAAACGAACAACAGGAAAGACAGCAGACGAAACAGGACATGAAATACTCTGACAGAGACCAGACAAAACAAATTAAAGCACACAGTGTGACGGTGGTTGGCCGACCGTAGAGAAAAAGAGGAAAAGCCAACCACCAAGAACACTTTAAAAACTCAGTTTAAAATCAGAGGCTAAAAGCCAGAATCAACAAAAAAAACACTCAGATTAAAGGATAAAAAACCCCTGCCCGAATAAAACACAAAACCAAGTCCACCGTGGCAGAGTCATCTGATAAAAGAGCAGAGAGCATTGCAAAAGTCTGCCTGAGCACGGTTAAAAGGGCGCACTCCGAAAGAATATGGACCACCGTCAAGGACGCCCCACAACGAGAAAGTGGGGGATCCTCACGACACAGTAAATAACTGTGCGTGAGTCGGGTGTGGCCAATGCGGAGCCGACAAAGGACGACTGAGTCCCTGCGGTTGGCTCGCATGGATGACCGCCACACAGTCGTCGTGTCCTTGACGTCACGGAGTTTGTCAGGGGTGGCCAGACCGCGCCATTCAGCATCCCAAAACGAGAGAACTTTGCGGCGTAAGGCTGCCCGCAAATCAGCCGCCAGGAGGCCAATCTCCAGAGATGGCCCACTGGAGGCCTCTTTCTCCAGGCAGTCAACAGTTTCATTGCCGGGTATACCAAGATGGCCTGGGGTCCAAAGACCACAGACCTGCCGCTACGGCCGAGAGTATGCAGGGACTCTTGGATAGCCAGCACCAGACGAGAAACACTGGTCGAGAGCTCGTAAACCGCTCAGGGAATCGCTACAGATAACGAAGGACTCACCTGAGCAGGAGCGGATATACTCTAGGGCACGGAAGATGGCGACCAGCTCAGCAGTGTAAACACTGCAGCCAGCCGGCAACGAACGTTGTTCGGAATGGTCCCCTAGAGTTAGTGCGTAACCGACGAGACCAGCAACCATCGAACCGTCGGTGTAGACAACGCCAGAGCCCTGATACGTGGCCAGGATGGAATAAAAGCGGCGTCGGAAGGCCTCCGGAGGGACTGACGCCTTCGGGCCATGTGCCAAGTCGAGCCGAAGGCAAGGGCGAGGCACACACCACGGGGGTGTACGCAGAGGGGCCCAGAAAGGAGGTGGAACAGGGAAACACCCAAGCCCGTAGAGAAGCTGTTTGACGCGTACGGCTATCGGACAGCCCAATCGGGGCCGACGTTCTGGCAGATGAACGACTGACTGCGGGAAGAGGACACGATAATTTTGATGCCCGGGCAAGCTAAAAACATGGGCAGCATAAGCAGCCCATGGATTAAAGCCTGGTAAAGCCGTAGGAGAGTAGATCGGTCGGCGCCCCACCTGGCTCTTGATATTCGTGCAAGTGGTTCTCTTATCTCCAAAGGTCTCTAATTTTCCTGTAGGCACTATCTATCTTACCCCTAGTGAGATAAGCCTCTACATCCTTACATTTGTCCTCTAGCCATCCCTGCTTAGCCATTTTGCACTTCCTGTCGATCTCATTTTTGAGACGTTTGTATTCCTTTTTGTCTGCTTCATTTACTGCATTTTTATATTTTCTACTTTCATCAATTAAATTTAATATTTCTTCTGTTACCCAAGGATTTCTACTAGCCCTTGTCTCTTTACCTACTTGATCCTCTGCTGCCTTCACTACTTCATCCCTCAAAGCTACCCATTCTTCTTCCACCGTATTTCTTTCCCCCATTCCTGTCAATTGTTCCCTTATGCTCTCCCTGAAACTCTGTACAACCTCTGGTTCTTTTAGTTCATCCAGGTCCCATCTCCTTACTTTCCCATCTTTTTGCAGTTTCTTCAGTTTTAATCTACAGGTCATAACTAATAGATTGTGGTCAGAGTCCACATCTGAGGGCAGCATTGAGGGTACAAATCGTATAGGGTGACCAAGAGATGAATACACTAAACAGACTAAGAAGGATGTAGGTTGCAGTAGGTACTGGGAGAGGATGCTTGCACAGGATGGAGTAGCATGGAGAGCTGCATCAAACCAGTCTCTGGACTGAAGACCACGACAACAACAACATCCAACCATTGTTCTGAGTCGTCATTATTCGTCGTAATGTATCTGCAACTCACGTAGTTCTAAAAATGCGTCCATGCACATCGCAGTTATCCAGCACTGCCTATCAAAGATTCTACGACTCCACAGTCCTGCCACAACAGACACAGATACTGCTGCCTAACAACTGTGTCTCTGGCCACCATTCTTCAAATACGCTGAAGACAGAGATATATAAACAGGTAGAATACCGTGCTGCTGTCGGCAACGCCTACGTAATACAACAAGTGTCTGCCGTGGTTGTTAGATCGGTTACTGATTCTATAGTGGCAGCATACGAAGATTTAACTGAGTTTGAACGCGGTGCTATAGCCGGCGCACGAGCGATGGGACACAGCATCTCAGAGGTAGCGATGAAGCGGGAATTTTCCCGTACGACCATTTCACGAGCGTACCGTTATTATCATGAATCCGGTGAAACATCAAATCGCCGACATCACTGCCACCGAAAAAAGATCCTGTGTGAACGAGACCAATGACGTGTTGTGGCAGTCCAGACGACTGAAGAGAATCGTTCAGCGTGACAGAAGTGAAACACTCCCGCAAATTGCTGCAGATTTCAGTGTTGAGCCATCAACATGTGTCAGCGTGTGAACCATTCAACGAAACATCTTCGATATGGGCTTTAGGAGCCGAAGGCCTGCTCGTGTACCATTGATGACTGCACGACACAAAGTTTTACACCTCGCCCGAGCCCGTCGACACTGACATCGGACTGTTGATTACTGGAAACATGTTGCCTGGTCGGACGGGTCTCGTTTCAAATTGTACCGAGCGGTTGGACGTATGTTGAGACAACCTCATGAAGCCATGGACCCTGCATGTCGGCAGGGAACTGTTAAATCTGGTCGATGCTCTATAATGGTGTGGGGGGGTCTGTAGTTGGTGTGTTATGTAACCCGTGATACATCTAGATACGACTCGGACAGGTTACACGAACGTAAGCATCCTACCTGGTCACCTGCATCCATTCATGTCCACTGTGCATTCCGACGGGCAATTCCAGCAGGACAAGGCGACACCCCACACGTCCAGAATTGATACGCAGTGGCTCCAGGAACACTCTTCTGAGTTTAAACACTTCCGCTGACCAGAAAACTCTCGAGACATGAACATTATTGAGCATTACTGAGACGCCTTGAACCGTGCTGTTCAGAAGAGATATCCACGCATTCATACAGTTTTATGGACAGCCCTCCAGCCCTAGTTAAGACATTGGTCGAGTCCACGCCATGTCGTGTTCTGGCACTTCTTCTTGCTCGTGGGGGCCTGTGTAGCAGTTTCTTTGGCTCTTCAGTGTATATCATTTTCCTTTTAAAATATTAACACATCAGATATCATCATCAAGAAATAGCCATCTTCCAATATCCCAACAGCACCCCATACCATCACGCCGGGTAATACGCCAGTATGGCGATGACAAATACACGCTTCCATTGTGCGTTCACCGCGATGTCGCCGAACACTGATGCGACCATCATGATGCTGTAAACAGAATATAGATTCATCCGAGAAAATGACGTTTTGCCATTCATCGTTGAGTACACCATCGCAGGCGCTCCTGTCTGTGATGCAGCGTCAAGAATAATCGTAACCACGGTCTCCGAGCTGATAGTCCACGCTGCTGCAAACGTCGTCGAACTGTTCGTGCAGATGGTTGTTGTCTTGCAAACGACCCCAACTGTTGACTCAGGGATCGAGACGTGGCTGCACGATCCGTTACAGCCATGCGCATAAGATGCCTGTCATCTCGGCTGCTAGTGATACGAGGCCCTTGGGATCCAGCACGGCGTTCCGTATTACCCTCCTGAACCCACCGATTCCATAGTCTGCTAACAGTCATTGGATCTCGACCAACGCGAGCAGCAATGTCGCGATACGATAAACCACAATAGTGATAGGCTACAATCCGACCTTTATCAAAGTCGGAAACGTGATGATACGCATTTCTCCTCTTTACACGAGGCATCAGAACAACGTTTCAACAGGCAACGCCGGTCAACTGCTGTTTGTGGATGAGAAATCGGTTGGAAACTTTCCTCATGTCAGCACGTCGTAGATGTCACCACCGGCGCCAACCTTCTGTGAATGCTCTGAAAAGCTAATCTTTTGCATATCACAGCATCCTCTTCCTGTCGGTTAAATTTCGCCTCTGTAGCACGTCATCGTCGTGGTGTCGCAATTTTAATGGCCAGTAGTGTACTTATCAAAGCACTGTTAAATCTAGTCAAAATTGTAATTTAAAACTGAAAGAATGAGTAGCTAATTCCGGAAAGCATTGGTCACGGTTCCCCCTGCAGACTGTTAACGAAGACACTATAATATGGAATAAATTCCTAGATACGTAACAGACTTCTTAAGTAACAGAACACAGTGTGTTTCCCTCGATGGCAAGTGTTCGCCGAAGACAAACGTATCGTCAAGAATGCCCCAGCGAAGTATGATAGGACAGCTATTATTTTGTGTACAGCTAAATGATCTGGCGGACAGGGTGGCAGCAAGCTGCGATTGTTTGCTGATGACCCTATAGTCTACGGGAAGGTGTCGACACCGAGCGAGGTGGGGCAGTGGTTCGACACTGGACACGCATTCTGGAGGACGACGGTTCAATCCCGCGTCCTGCCATCCTGATTTAGGTTTTCCGTGATTTCCCTACATCACTCCAGGAAAATGCCGGGATGGTTCCTCTGAAAGGGAACGGCCGACTTCCTTCCCCATCCTTCCCTAATCCGATGAGACCGATGACCACGCTGTCTGGTCTCCTTCCCCAACCAACCAACCAACCAACCAAGGTGTCGACATTGTGTGCTTGTAGGAGGGTACAAGATGAATTAGACAAAATTTCTAGTTTGTGCGGTGAATGGCAGCTAGTATATATAAGAATATACAGCCTACAGTTGCAGGTCAACTTTATCGTTCACCCAGATTTCAACGTTCCGCAGTCTCTCTAGTCACACGACGAGGCCCATACAACGGGCTTAAAGTGAATTGCTACAGCTTGGTTAATACAAGTGACAAAACCTTATGGTTATGCATCAAGTTTTATAAAGTTGACTTAGGACATGGCCTGTTTTAGGTAAGCATTTAAATAATTTTAATGTTCTGAAGAAGACGATATTGCTAACGTTGAAACCTGGGTAAACGATAAAGTTAACCTGCAACTGTAGGCTGTATATTCTTATATAAACAATATCAGTTGCTGTCGCTGCATAAAAATGTTCAAAATTATGAAATGGCAGCTAGGTTTAATGTGGGAAAATGTAAGCCAATGCGAACAAAATTGTAATGTACGACTCCAGTATTATTAGTGTCCTGCTTTATATACTCACGTCGTTTGAATATCTGGACACAATGTTGCACCACGATGTGAAATGGAACGAGCGTGTGAGGATTCTTGTAGGGAAGGCGAATGGTCGACATCGGTTTGTTGGGAGACTTTTAGGAAAGCGTGGTTCATCTGTAAAGGAGACCGCATATAGGATGCTAGCGTGACCTGTCCTAGAGTACTGATCGAGTATTTGGGATCCACATCAGACATCGAAGACATCGGAGCACCTCAGACGTGGGCTGATAGCTTTCTTACCGATAGTTTCTAACAACACGCAGCTGTGAGGAACATGTTTCGGGATCTTAAATGGGAATCCTCGGAGGGAAGACAACGTTTTTTACGTAAACGACTATTGATTCGGGAGCACTCTCGTCTCCAAAGGCGACAATAACCAAGTTCACAGTGCTGCACGTATACTTTAGTAGCAAGCACTCGTTTGGCCCGCTACGTAACCCAGTGGTAATCCTGTAGCAAATGCATGCAAGTGGAACATTTGCAATCGAAATCCACACACTTTGGGATCTTATCAGCATTGAGTGGCTTCATCTGTATATAGGATACCTGAAGAAACTTCTGTAGGCTCTTCAGAGCCAAATTCAGGTCATTAAGAAGGCTGAAGACACTGTTAAGGTTATTAGCGGTTTCTTTGATCCTGTCAATCTCCTGACTGATTCCATGCTTTACCACAATCTCTTCATCTGAGGTTGGCACTTGCACCCAGAGTCCAGAATTATATGCAGGGTGCATTCCAAGCTCTATCTTCCAATTTTTACGACTGTGTTCAGTATCATGAAAGCTACTCTCACTTGCCACAACACATCCTATCATCCTGCACCACCTTATCAGTGGGAAAGTTTCTATCTTCACCGCTTCTGTGGATAACCTCCTTCGATACGTGGGGAGGCGCTGGCGCCAGTTGCTTTCTCCGTTCGATTCACCTGGATCGATTGTTTCCCTCTGGGGTTGCTTACCTTTGCCTCGTTGGCCGGTGGTGGTGCTGGTGGGCTGGCGGGCTGACTGGGTTTTGGCTTCGGAACGGCCGGTACGTGTCGCTGCTCAGAGAGTGAAACTTGTGTTTGCCTGGAGTTAGCTGGATTTTACCGGTGCGGAGTGCGGAAGCGGGCCTGTTATTGCAAGTTCTTGAGGCGTGACTGGGCCATGGTTTTCTACACAGGACGCTGAGCAATGTGTTATTCATTTTGGCTAGTGGAGTTCAACTATGTACCACGCAGCTGTCTATTGAAGAAGTAGACATTTAAGCTTTCTAGTTTTGCAGTAGGGCCTACCCGTGTTATCACTAGCTTCTACCTTACCTTATGAGTGCCAATATTGTGTTGGAACTGCAGCGTACTGGTGTAATAAGATTAGACTGTCTTATCGTTGCCATTTTAAAACTAGTTGTTTGTGCTGGGGCAGTTTTACATGTTTTGACCTTTGAGGTCTACGGTTAATTCCTTTAACCATTTTTAATTTGCCTAGGTCTTGATGCGATTGTAAGGTGTCAGGCAAATCCAACACCTTCCATAAAAACCCTGACATGGTAAGCAAATCCAGTAGTATGTCACATAGCTCCGAATAAATCGTAACATTAAATTAACCAAAGTAATATGAGTAACGAGTGAGCAAATGGAATACCACAGACTAACACAAGAATGCCTAAATGCATGTCACACCTTCCCATAGTGAGGCAGACGCAGTTCCAAGGGGAGAAACGAGAAAAGAAGCCGAGAGCAGAACCGTGTTAAGCTACAAGGCCCTACGATAAGGGACGGACTGGACACCCACGTCGCCAGCTAACCACTAGGACAACGCCAGCTGCAAGTTTTAGCGTGAGACTTTTTCGCGTTTCTGTTACGTTGCAAACTTTAAAAACATTGCCCCACAACGAAAAGTATAACGTTTCTCATTGGATAGACAGAATTTTTGTAGGCGGAAGTTAAGGTTAACATTGAGACCCTGATTGCTCAGATGAAAACACAGCCAGATAGTTTTTATTAAATTGTAGTAAGGAGAAGTTAGGAGAGAGTTGCTTCCAAGACGGCGAGGTGAGTGGAGCTGTGCTGCCCGCCGCGCCCTGACGAACACCGACAAGGTAATGAACGCACTCAATGTCGCATAACACCGCATAAAGCTTCACTCAGAACTGCACAAGTCTCATCTGTTACACCCCCTTTTTGCGTAATACTCGTGTCGATCGTCAATTAAAGCTCATGGGGTTCACATTTGCCACTTGAAGTAAGAATCTGAAACGCGATGATTTTTCTCTTATATAGTTATTGAGATGCCACATCAGCCACTGCAATTTACGACAAGTTAGATAAGTAATTAAAAATAATTGAGGGTCACTGTAGAACGATATTGATAGTTGCTCTTTTGTGAAACTTAATTTAAACCTAGATTATAAATGTGATATGGCATAGGTCATCCTTCGATCCATTGTAGAACTTGGAAACCCATTCAGGGAATATTTGTTCACAGTTTTGTTGAACGCAGTTGGTTTTTACCATCCTGTATTAAAACACCTCCTTTTATCAATAGTGCAATTTATAAACGATGTTTTGTGAGTAGAATAAAATTTCCAATGGTAAACTTAACTGCTTTTTCGACGTTATTTTACCAGCTAATTAAAAATAGGAAAGCCTTGAACCCCTTCCACTAAATTTAGTTAGTATTAAGATTCTTTTACAGAGAGTGCAGTGGAGCTGACGCTGAGATCATTAAGTATTTGGTTATATCATCGCTAGTCTCACTGAACTCTTCTGAATTCTACATGTCATGTGTGGTCTGGCGTCTCCTTACCAGCAAAAGGTCCCAGGTTCAAACTAGTCAATTCCCTAAAAAACACGCTCAGAAAGTCGTTGCGCGAAAGTGGTAGGGAGACACGATAAAGAACAAACAGACACCACCCAGAATGTGCTATCTTTGCAGAATTTTATCTTACTATATTCTGGGGCTGTTAACATTGTTTCTTTTGGCTGTGGCTGTGTGTTTGTGCTTTACTGTTGCAGCACTGCAGCGGGCACCTAGTCCGTGTCTAAATCGATGTCCGGAGTACGACGCCTTGGCCGACCTGTACCAGAGGGAACGGGAGGTTCTTTTGGCCGCGGGGAAAATGGCAACCGATACGGCGTACACTAAGTTCTTCGGGTTGCAGTGAGTGGGGATCTTGCATTAAGTTAAGTTTCCTCTGCATTGGGACGCCAAGGTGTCTGTTCCGTTTGCTGTATTGCTTATATGTTTACCTTCAAAACCATAAAGGAAGTAGACTAGTGTTCTGAATTATACCTTACGTGCAGCGGGAGTTGAACTTATGTACATGTTAAAGAGAAATACTTGATGGATAGCGGAAATTGGGAATTATGTGAATTGTCCTATTGCGCCTGCCAAGATGACCTATTTAAAAGAAACTTATTTCAGATTTATTATTCAAGTATCCTTGTTAAATGAAACTGATTTTACCTTTTATTATTGAAGCGCTTACAGTTAGTAGAGAAGTTATAAGAAGTTCTTGTTTGCACCTAATTGAATTAGAAAGGTATTTTGTAATTTATTTTTCTGACTTGTGAATAAGAGACACTTGTACAAAATTTTTGGGTAAATACTGTGCCCTTTGGGTTAAACTGTTGATCAGTAATAAATTAGTTGTATCTTGCAAGTCTTCTGTACTTATTATTTCACTTGTCACCGGTTTGCACGTACCCGCCACGTTGCACAGCTCATTCCTTATCTTATCAGTCCACCCATATTTCAATATTCTTCTTTAGCATCACATCTCAAATTCTTTGAAGCTCTTCTTTTCCAGTCTCCCCCCACACTCCGTAAGTCACTTCCATCGAGCGCTGTGCGCCAAACATACATTCCCCTCAAATTCCTTCTCTTCACCCACCTAAGTCAATGTCATCCTCTCCTTCTCCCTCTTGATCTCCTCCTCCCCTCTCTCTTTCAGTCTTCTCACCTATCAATAACAGATAAACTTTTCTTCCGTTTCGTCATTTTATGACGGTTGCCAGCGAGAAAAAATTGCGTAAGGATTTATGAGTAGTTTTCTGAAAGTCGCGAATTGCTCTCATTCCCAGATACTGGATGAATAATGACTGGCTATTCGCACGTTGTAGGCTATACTTGTTTGTCATCAATTCCCACCTTCTTGATATGTAGGTGGTTCTTAAACTTAAAACGATTGTTTCCAGTCTGTAACTGTTTTGTTTAGAAAGTTTAGCTGAAATCAGTCTCATGGTTTGGGAGGAGATGTGAAACATACATACTAGGTGCGACAATAAAGTAATGATACTGATTTCCTTTGCAAGATGTGGCAAGCCTGCAGGATTGGGTAGGCACAATATCTTTGACCTTGTTCTATAAGCTGCTTCTAGTCCAAGCAGCATATCGATGCAACTGCTCAGTCATGAGTCGTGCTGTAATAAGTTAACACGTGTTTGTGTCTCTCGTCACGGAAATGGAATTGCATAATATTGCGCAACGGCATGCCATTTCTTTTGCGTTAAATTGGATGAAAAGGGGACGACAATTTACGGTAAGCTTCAGAAGGCTTTTGGAGAGAAGATTATGTCAAGAGCTCCAGTTTTTCGTTGGCATAAAATGTTTAGAGAAGGCAGAACAAATGTTGGAGATGAAGACCGCAGTGGACGACCATCAACTTCACGGACGAATGTCAACTTGGCCAGGGCGCGTGAACTCGTACGATCTGATCTAAGATTATCCGTGAAAACTATTGCAGAAGAACTGAACATCAATCGAGAAACGGTTCGTCTAATAATAACTGAAGATCCTGGTATGAGAAACAGTTGTGAAAAAATGGTCCACAAAAATCTCACACCACAACAGCGAGAAACACGGAAAAATGTGGCACCCGATCTGTTAGAGCAAACGGATATCAATCCAGAATTGTTAAGCCGTGTTATCACTGGTGATTAAAGTTTTTTCAGTACGATCCAGAGACAAAACGTCAAAGTTCGCAGTGGTGCTCAAAGGGATCACCCAGACCAAAAAAGGTCGCATGTCAAAGTGAAATGCATGCTTGTGTGCTTCTTTGATTGCAAGAGAATTGTTCATAAAGAGTGGGTGCCTCCTGGACAAACAGTTAACCAATATTATTACAAAGAAATTTTAGAAAGACTTCGTAAAAGATTTCAAATAATGGCTCTGAGCATTATGAGACTTAACAGCAGAGGTCATCAGTCCCCCAGAACTTAGAACTACTTAAACCTAACTAACCTAAGGACATCACACACATCCATGCCAGAGGCAGGATTCGAACCTGCGAACGTAGTAGTCGCGCGGTTCCGGACTGAAGCCCCTAGAACCACTCGGCCACCGCGGCCGGCTAAAAGAGTTCTTCGCCTCCGTGTCAACATTGTTGATAATTGGATTCTGCATCACAATAACGTACCATCCCACACTGCTCTGGAATCACAACAATTTTTAATCTCAGAACAAATTTCAGTACTACCACAGCCACCTTATTCACTAGATATCCCTCTGTGCGACTTTTTTTCTATTTCCAAGAGTCAAAACGGCGGTCAAAGGACACCATTTCCAAACAACACAAGATGTCCAAAAAGCTGTGACGAGGGTCTTGGAGGATATTACAGAAGATTAGTTCCAGAACTATTATCATCAATGGCAGAAGGGCTGGAAAAAGTGTGTGCAATCAGAAGGGAACTTCTTTGAAGGAGACAACACTAAACTTGACTAAAACGGTAAGCAACATTTTTTTTCACGTCAGTCGCATTCAGTACATACACTGGCGGAAAACAACCGCAACACCAAGAAGAATTTGTACGACATAACCGAAAGTTGGTAAGCTTGTTTCTACGTCTGAAAGATGATATCTGTTCAAATTTAGTGTCATTCGCATAAGTGTGGCGCTAATAGCGCCAATATGGGGATGCAAATCGGATTTGCTTTCAGTACGCGCTGTATCAGTCGTGAACATTAGTTACTTTGAGACTGGACATAGTGAATTGATGTTAGTCAAGAACGCCATAAAAGGTGACAAAGTCGACAATTACATAACCTCATTGAGTTTGAGCGAGATTGTGTAATAGGGCTTCTCACAACCTTACCACAACAAAGGTCAAAATTTAATAATGATTGTTGTGTTGCTCACGCTGCTAAATACTGCAACAACGAAGTTATTATGTGGCTGGTGTCATTAGAGCACAGTTAATAAAGTCATTTCATGTAAGAATGAATAAACTAGGCACTCATCTTTTCGAGTTTCCCACGCTGGTCTCGTTGTAAAATCATGGCTCAATCGTCGAAAATCTAGGTAGTGGTGATGATTCCAAGCTCGGATGCTAAGAGGCCTAGGTTTTATTCTGTTATATTCAAAAGTTTTATAGATGTGTTTCACAAACCATTCTTCAAGATTAAACCTTTGAAAGTTAGCACAATGGTGATGCAAAAAAAGTAATAACCACTCCGAATTCAAGTTACATTTCTTTTTTATTGCTTCTGTTGCAATGGCACGTAACACACAAAACATCACTTCACAACACAAAACATACTTGAAAACATGTCCCTCACTGTTAAAGTTCACATTTTATAAACTGGCTACAATATGCGTCTTTCCAACATGACGTCCAAGACTCGACTTTCTCAAGGTCCGAGTCTCAAACAACCGCTTACGGGCCCAAAAATCAGAGTTACAAGTACGTCAAAGATCATAGTGACAAAAGAAAGAATACACATAAGAATAATATCATTGCAATATAAACATATCGATGTATCAAAATACCTCTACATTAATGAAATCAAATCTGAATGTTGTCACAGACATATGTTAACTATTCTACAGAAACACAGTAGAATATTGCTGGTATCGAGAGGTTCCAGTGAGATCCCGTAATGGTTACGTACTTCGAGTACCATTACAGGCTACAAGAAGGCTACCAGCGGTAGTCATGTGACTGTACGGTCGCAGAAGAACGGGCTCCGGGAGACCACGTGGTACTAACGACAGGGAGAACCACGGTGTTGAGCGTGTGGTTCTTGAGCATCGTTCTGTATCTGAAGCAGCAATTTGAGTAGCAGTTGGCACCACTGTAGCACAACTGTTACAAATCGGTTACTTCAAGGATAGCTCCGAGTCAGACGTTCTTTACTGTGCCCACTGACCTAAAAAAAATGGTTCAAATGGTTCTAAGCACTATGGGACTTAACATCTGAGCTCATACGTCCTATAGACTTAGAACCACTTAAACCTAACCAACCTAAGGACATCACACTCATTAATGCCCGAGGCAGGATTCGAACCTGCGACCGTAGCAGCAGCGTGGTTCCGGACTGAAGTGCCTAGAACCGCTCGGTCACAACGGCCGGCTCCCACAGACCTCAGACCACCACCATTTGCCACTTCAGTGGTGTGAAGGTTGAGCTCATTGGCGGGCAGGGTGTAGGTCTTGTTGACTGGTACTTAAGATAGGTAAATAAATTAGTGAAATCAATGGGATGTGAAGTAGAAATTAGAAAATAAATGAAAAACATAGTTTAGTTTAGAAGAATTACACACTGGCAAACAGCAGACAGAGCAGCAGTAGCAACGGCCGGCACTTGCAAGTCAGCACGTTGAGGAGAAGCCATCGCCCTCCCCACATAAGCGGACGCTGTCAATTCAGCCGTCAGGGTGTCGGCCGAGAGGCTCACGTGTTTCTCAGTTGTCACATGTGATCAAAGGCCCTCGCCTACATTCCAAGAGCCAATGATCGAAGTTAAGAAAATTCTTCGAGAAACTTTCCAACGTGACAGAAGAGGCAATGACCGTGAAGTCGTTCACCTCCAGAGAGCTGAAGTAAACAAATACGGGAGACGCACTGGGCCCGACAGCAGTAGTTTTCAGTTCAGTTTCGGTGCTGAAAGACCGTCATGCAAGAAGAGACTACATCGTAGACAGAAGCACCAAGTCCGCCGGTGTAATGGAATAGCAAGCAGCAAGCAGCCTCGACGTCCAGAAGACAGACGTTGGAAGGTATTCGAAGACTGATTTTTACGTACCCGGGTGACTCGTGAGGACGGGAAGGAGACGGCCTCACATCAGCAGTCACCTGTGAGCTGGGATGAAGGTCTGACAGCCGAAGACTGGCAAGCTGAAGTCCATTGTTCGAGTCCGGGACACTGGCCTTCCCCGCCGCGCCGCTCCGCTAGTCGCATAGCGAAGAGAAACAATGGGATGCCACATCCAATGTATCAGACGCCGCCGCCGCCGCAGCAGAAGGCTTCACAGACGACACAGCTGCCGCTCTCCAAGCCAGAAAAATCCAGTAAGGAAACCTTTGTACAAAACTTTCAATAAAAGTTATGTAAAAATGCTGTTTCATTCTACCTCATACCCGAGCCAAGGAAGAACCCACCCTGCCCACATATTGATGAGAGAGAAAAAGTAATTTATTTAGTGTTTTCTCGCCCTGTCATGCTTTAGAATCAAATGCCCTTTGCAGTAATGCTCATCCTGACAATTGACTAGCATCAAGAAGAAAAAACCCAGTTACAGTCTGTCGTGTTTTCTGATGAAAGCTGGTTCTGCCTCGCCTCCAGTGTATTGGCTAGAACGAGACCAGTTGCAGGCCGATCTGCGTGCTGGACACGCTGGAACCGCACCTGGAGTTATGATCTGTGCTGCGATTTCGTATGACAGTAGGCGCACTGTCGTGGTTCTCCCACACACCCTGACTGCAAATCTGTACGTCAGTCTACTGATTCGGCCTGTTTTGCTGCCATTCATGAACAACATTCTAGGGAGTTGTTTTCCTACTGGATAACGCCCGCCTGCATACTGCTGTCGTAATCCAACGTGCTCTAAAGAATGTCGACGTGTTGTGTTGTCCTGACGGATCAAGAGCTCTGCCTACAAATGGTTCAAATGGCTCTGAGCACTAAGGGGACTTAACTTCTGAGGTAATCAGTCCCCTTTAACTTAGAACTACTTAAACCTAACTAAGCTAAGGACATCACATACATCCAGGCCCGAGGCAGGATTCGAACCGGCGACCGTAGCGGTCGCGCGGTTCCAGACTGTAGCGCCTAGAACCGCTTGGCTACACAGGCCGGCTAGTTCGTTCTACAACCGAGCACGTATGGGACATCACTGGGAGACAAATCTAGTATCATACTCAAACAGCAGTAACCGTCGCTGTATTCACCAAACAGGTGCAACAGGCACAGACCTCCATTCCACAAACTGACGTCCGGCACCTTTCATCATTAGATGAAGCATTTTTTCCATGTTTGCATTCAACATTCTGCCGGTTTGCACCGGTTATGGATGAACCTGCATCTCACATCTGCAATGGCGTGTCTCGCGGTTACATTAACCTGTGAACCTGCATTTTAATCACTTAAATATGTTTTCTGATGATTCTGGTTCTGCCTCACCGCCAGTGATGGTGTATTGGCTAGAGCGAGGCCAGTTGAGGGCGTATCTGCGTATTAGACGCTGGACCAGCACGTGGAGTTCTGATCTGTGCTGCGATTTCGTATGATTACTGCCAGTCATGAACAACAAAATGGCTCTGAGCACTATGGGACTTAACATCTATGGTCGTCAGTCCCCTAGAACTCAGAACTACTTAAACCTAACTAACCTAAGGACGGAACACAACACCCAGCCATCACGAGGCAGAGAAAATCCCGGACCCCGCCGGGAACCGAACCCGGGAACCCGAGCGCGGGAAGCGAGAACGCTACCGCGCGACCACGAGATGCGGGCCACGAACAACAACCTAGGGGGTTGTTTTCGAACTGGATAACGCTCGCCTGCATACTGCTGCCATAATCCAACGTGCTCTAAAGAGTGTTGAGACGTTGTCTTGGTCCGCTGGATCAAGACCTCGGTCTACAACCGAGCACATATGGGACATCACTGAACGACAGCCCCAGCGTCATCCTCAAATATCAGTAACCGTCTTCAACAGAAACCAAAACATTGCATTAAAACAAGCGTTCAGTGCATAGTGATGTGGAATGTGGAAAAAACCGCGAATTGGCATTCATAAGAAGAACAACACCAAAAATGCAACAGGAGCGTAATATGTAAGAAACTGTCCACGCAACCTGCCACTGATGATGCCTTGCAGATAATAAAGGCGAAACACGTATGGCAATAAAATTGTGTTTTATTCAGTTGCTGTCAAGACGGTCCATAATTAAAAATTATCAATATACCGTAATATCAGTAACCGTCCCTGAATACTCGACCAGGTGCAAAAAAATATTCAAATGTGTGTGAAATCTTATGGGACTTAATTGCTAAGGTCAACAGTCCCTAAGCTTACACACTGCTTAACCTAAATTATCGTAAGGACAAACACACACACACACACCCATGCCCGAGGGAGGACTCGAACCTCCGCCGGGAAACCGACCAGGTGCAACAGGCACGGAACTCCATTCCACAAAGTGACATCCGGCACCTGTGCAGCACAGTGCATGCACGTTCCCATACTTGCACTCAACATTCTGCCTGTTTGCACCGGCTCTGCATGAACCTACATTCCATATCTGCAGTGGCTTATCTCGCGGTTACATTAAACTGTGAACCTGCATTGTTAATCAAATATGTTACCAAGACGAATGTACTCCCGAAATTTCATTACTCTTCAGTTATTACTTTTTTTGGTGTTGCGACTTCTTTTTGTCATCGCTGCGTGCTGAACGTTCTTCGATCATTATGATGTACCGAATCTCGGTAGTAAGTAGTGTTGTCCCATCTGATCACAGAAATATCGATCACCTTCTTGCCGGCCGAAGTGGCCGTGCGGTTCTAGGCGCTGCAGTCTGGAACCGAGCGATCGCTAAGGTCGCAGGTTTGAATGCTACCTCGGGCATGGATGTGTGTGATATCCTTAGGTTAGTTAGCTTTAAGTAGTTCTAAGTTGTAGGCGACTGATGACCTCAGAAGTTAAGTCGCATAGTGCTCAGAGCCATTTGAACCATTTTTTTGAATTGCTTCACGAAAGTTTACGATAGCGTATGGAAGTGATTCTGGCTGTTAAGTCTCCTCGATCAGATTCCCCTATCTACCCTGCTCGGCCGTGGTGCTTTCTGAAGAAAATCGCGAACCTGGCTGGTAAATACAACAGCGGCACTCGCCGCTGTGTGCGAGCAGGGCAGAGCAATCTAGCGGCGCAGGTGATGTGCGGTGTTCCCGCCGCCCAGCTGAATACTCCCACGCGCTAAGTGCGGCCTTCGTATTGACTGGTCGGTTCACCCCCACGGCCCTGAGTATGTAGGACGCTGGTGACGCAGTACCGCCGGTGAATCACGCCAGTTTCCCCGTCCGTGGGCTCAGAGCTGCCCGTCTCCGTGCAAAATACCATGTCTGGCAGTCAGCGATACGGTCTCACATGAAACTGCAGTTAAATTAAACTCCTTGCAAGCAGTGACGGGTAACACTAAATTACATTCTTTTATTTCCGCCACTGATCCCTGAACGTTTAGTCTGTAGATGAACGGTTTCAATCAGCATTGACCATCTCCATATTTGTTTCCTAGCTTGTTACAAAACAGATCTGAAGATTGTAACTAGGATGTTATTTTATTTTGACGACAGCTAGTTTCGGCATTTCGTTATGCCATCTTCGGGTTCCTGAATGAATGAGATGAGAATCTCTCAAAATAGACGATAATGCCATACAGTGGCACGTATCCCTGGATTTCGTGAATTCAAACCGTTTCACAAGTGCTTGAATCGAAGGCTTGGTTGCTACCGATCTAACAACTGCGCCAGACACTTGTTTTACATAGGCGTTGCCTACTGCAGCGCCGTATTCTGCCTCTTTACATACATCTATATTTGAATACATATGTGTAGGTTAGAGTCATGACTCACATGCTCCAAAATAATGAAAATTGAGATGCCGACATATTCTCATATAACTTTATACATAGAACATAAGTCACGAAATAGTTATTCACATTTGGAACAAAATCGGTGTTAAACTTCATGGTTAGTTCCAAAAGTCTCATGATTCATGGGATCTTGTTAGTTTTGTCCCGTACCTCGTGTTGGCAAATCAGCGATTAGCTCACTCGGCGCCATTTTCTTGTGTAGTAGTGAATATTGATGCCAGTGGGGAGTGTTTTCTGTTTTGTTCAGTTATTTTGGGAAATATAATTCAATATAGTAGTTGGAATAAAACTGATTTGAGACACAAGTCATGGAAGAAAACGTTTCACACTTTGGAAAAAGAGCAATGGAAAAATTTGTAAATTTCTTTGCTCATTAAACTGAAGAAATGTGCACGGTAGACATTTCTTTTATGAAATTGCAAAAGGTATTCCAAACTAGAGAATATCTTTTGTAAACTAACACAAGCAAACTCCACAAAAGATCCAGAATGAGATGTTCACTCTGCAGCGGAGCATGCGCTGAAATGAAATTTCGTGGCAGATTAAAACGGTGTGCCGGACCGAGACTAGAACTCGGGACCTTTGCCTTTCGCAGGCAAGTGCTCTACCATCTGAGCTACCCAAGCACGACTCACGCCCCGTCGTCACAGCTTTACTTCTGCCAGTACCTCGTCTCCTACCTTCCAAACTTTACAGAAGCTCTCCTGCAAACCTTGCAGAACTAGCACTCCTGAAAGAAAAGATATTGCGGAGACATGGCTTAGCCACAGCCTGGGGGATGTTTCCAGAATGAGATTTTCACTCTGCAGCGGAGTGTGCGCTGAAATGAAACTTCCTGGCAGATTAAAACTGTGTGCCGGACCGAGACTCGAACATGCGCAAGACGCATGTAAAACACGTTTCTCGTCATTTGTGAAAATTTGTTTTTGGAGCATGTGAGTTACTAACCTACTCACATGCCGATACCAGTTTTTTTGGCGCTTCAGTGTATTTCCTTCATTGCTTCTTCGTTATACAGATTGAACAGTGGGGGTGAAAGACTACATCCCTGTCTTACACCTTTGTTAATCCGAGCAGTTCCTTCTTTGTCGTACACTCTTATTATTCACTGTTGGCTCTTGTATGTACTGTAATTACCCGGCCTCATAATTTCTCAGAATTTTAAATATCTTGCACTATTTTACATTGTCGAACGCTTTTTCCACGTCGACAATTCCTATGAACGAGTCTTAATTTTTCTTTAGTCTTGCTTCCAGTATCAACTGTAATGTCAAAATTGCCTTTCTTGTGCCTTCATCTTTCCTAAATCCAAATTGATCGTCATCTAACACATCTTCAATTTTTTTTCTTTCTTCTGTATATTACTCTTGTAAGTAATTTTGATGCAAGAGCTGTTAAGCTGATAGTGCGATAATTCTCGCACTTGTCAGCTCTTGCAGTCTTCGGACTCATCTCGGGTGAATACGGTGGATTGACGGAGGACATCGAAAAAGTCCAAAGAAGGGCAACTCGTTTCGTGTTATCGCGCAATAGGGACTAGTGTGTCACTAGTATGGTGTGGCAGTCACTGAAACAAAGGCAGTTTTCTTTGGGGCGAGATCTATTTACGAAATATCAATCACCAACTTTCTCTTCCGAATGTGTAAAGATTTTGTTGACATCCACCTACGTAGGCAGAAACGATCACAATAAAATAAGAGAAATCAGAGCTCGAACGGAAAGCTTTCGGTGTTCCTTTTTCTGCCACGCACCATTCGAAGGTAGAATGGTAGAGAAGTAGTATGAAAATGGTTCGATGAACCCTCTGTCAGGCACTTAAGTGTGAATTGCAGAGTAACCACGTAGATGTAGATGAGTATCTCCCACCCCACATACGTAGTTCCTGCACTGGGTTCGCCGTGTGGTGTCGTTCATGTCCACGAAGGACGGTGGGACGCAAAGCAATAAGTAAACACTGTTGTGCCCTCCGACCACTTGCCACTTCAATTTCGATCCGTTCATGTCGTTCGTGTTTAACAAATACACTGTTAGGGTGTTTGGACTGGCCTCCCGCACTTTCAGACAGTACACACAGCAACTGACTCAAACGTAGACAGTGGCGCTCACTGCACTACTTCACCTGATCTTCAGCTATCCGCTACAGGCGGAGGTAACGCCATGTGACGCAGGTACGTCACGTTATGGCCTATGTCCGCGTCGATAGCTGAGTGGTCAGGGCGGCCGTGGGCCATACCAAGGGTCCCGGGTTAGATTCCCGGCTGCGTCGGAGATTATTCTCCGTTCAAGGTCTGGGTGTTGTGTTGTCTTCATCATCGCCATCGACACACAAGTCGCCGAAGTGGCGTCAACTCGAACCGGGCGATCAATATTCCCGACGGGAGGCCCTCGCTACACGACATTTCAATTTTTCCAGTGTTGCCCCCACTTTTTATCCACTGATTTATGGTCACACTACAGATACACTCACCTCTATTGGCTGCGCTTGGTGGCTTACTGAAATATTTATTTGAGCATAATTATCTGAGCTTAGGCCCTATTGCTTAATGTAATTTCTATTTCTGATCTGTCGAATGTAATTTTGCCTGTATTGGGGATTTCTGCTTACCGCTGTGACCGAGCGGTTCTAGGCAATTCAGTCCGGAACCGCACTGCTGCTACGGTCGCAGGTTCAAATCCTGCCTCGGGCATGGATGAATGTGATATCCTTATGTTAGTTAGGTTTAAGTAGTTCTGGGTCTACGGGACTGATGACCTCACATGTGAAGTCCCATAGTGCTCAAAGCCATTTGAGCCATTTTCTGCATACCACTAAGATCTTCTTTGAGTGTATTTGTGTTGGCTATACGCAGTGTGTAGACTAAATTCAGTGGTTAACCTTAATACCTCTAGGCTAAGATTTCCCACTTTTGCAGGTTAACTTGTGATCAAAAGTGTTTTTAAGGATTTTGCGTATAATGTATTATTTTATATTTTGTTTGCCTTAAAACAGATTTCCTGTATTTAATATATGTGTTTAAATTGTGTTGTAGATTTCCATGTCTAGATACCACCAAAGAAAGCTTTGGTTCTAAGATCTAAGTATTGACTACCGCCTTACAGAGGCAAGCTTGGCATTTTCGTTACCTTACTCTTTGGTTCACGCAAGGTCCCTCGCCTTGTGCATTGGCTAAATTACTGTCAGATCTTATTCTCTAGCCATTTATTAAATTTCCTGTTTCAAATTCTATTCATGTAAATGGTTTATGAGACATTACCTTCTCTGTTATTGCGCATTCTTGATATTTTATAAAGTAATCAAACCTGAGGTGCTGTACTGATGTTACACACAAAGGCCGACCTTGTGAACATTGTCACATAGGAAAGAAAAATCATTAGAAAATTATTGGACTAAAACTCACGGACGAAGGATATAGGCTTTAATCCAGGGACACCACAGAGAAGTGCTCCAACATCGCAGCGCACAGTATAAAGAGGCCACTAGAATTTTATGGACACAGACCAGACGCACCAACAGAATCCTCAGGTACGTCTAGGGACTCGCCCACTACGCCCTGGATGACACAAATCAAAATTGATCTGAAAAGAGCTCAGATAGAGTCAGCGGACGTCATGGACTAAGACGTCTATAGGCACAAGGTGTAGAAGTGGAAAGTGATGTCAGAGAAAACAGCACTTAAAGCCCAAAAGGCCAAAGTGGACTGAAGAAAGAAAGAGAGCCTTTAGTGAACGAATGACGGGGCTCTGGAAGAACAAGTAGTTCAAATTCAAATGGCTCCGAGCACTATGGGCCTTAACATCTAAGGCCATCAGTCCCCTAGACTTAGAACTACTTAAACCTAACTAACCTAAGGACATCACACACATCCATGCCAGAGGCAGGATTCGAACCTGCGAGCGTAGCAGCAGCGCTGTTCCTGACTCAAGCGCCTAGAACCGCTCGGCCACAACGGCCGGCAAGAACAAGTAGTCATGAATGTTTCGCGTGTTCTGCTAAAAGGACTGTAATGTGTTTAATAATAATAATAATAATTATTATTATTATTATTATTATCATAATTATTATTATTATATCAATTGTGGCACTTTTTTTGTAACTTGTTGAGGTAAATTTATTTGCTACAGCCGATTGTTCCTGTAAGCAACCAATTATTCTTACTCTGTCGCTCATAACTATTTGTGATTATTGGTTTTGTTTATTCACGATATTACGCGGTGATTAAATAAATGTAACCATTCAAACGAGAAATGACGCTGCTATTCTGGGTTGGCCCTTCCGTACTTTTCTTGTCCTACCCCATCCTGCGTTTAGATATTTCAAACTCCTTGCTACTGTGTCGATGCAATTGAAAATAACGACACGAAAGCTCACGGTTCCGCACTTAATTGCACTCACGTCGGAAAGACGTAAAAGCTTATCTTCGTTTTCCCGTTGCACAGACTACCGTAAGTAGGATATAGTAATAAGAATCTCTGCTGTAGAGGAACAAACGGGAGAATTGAAATCAAACAAGTCGTAAGGTGCGATTGAATCCCGAAAGAGCACTCTGCGGCATTCGTCCCTTATCCAGCTTGGATTTATTGCGAACCCTTCGCCCAGCGTAAGGTCCGAAGAGACTGGATAAAACCACAAGTGATCCTTTATATCAGTAGGTTAAACGATCGGACCCGCCAAATTACAGACCAGTATCCTTAACATCGGTTTGCTGCAGAATTCTTGAACATATTTTCATATCAACTACATTAAATTTCCATCCGACGGAAAATCTTCTCTCCATTACTGAGAACGGTTTTAGAAAGCATCCCTCGTGTGAAATTCAGTTTTCTATTTTCTCACAAGATACCCTGCGAGCACTGGATAGATATTACAAAGATACCATAATCCCAGATTTTCGAAAGACATTTGGCAAGGTATCCCCCTGCAGGCTGTTTACGAAGGTACGACTATATGGAATAGGTTCCCAGATACGTGAGTGGGTCTAAGACTTCTTAAAGTAACACAAACCACTACGTTGTCCTCGATGACGGATTTTCATGAGAGACATGGGTATCGTGAGGCGTGAACCAGATAAGGGTAATAGGACCGGAGCTATTTTCTGTATATGTCAATTATCTGACGGACAGTGTGACTCTTTGCTGATGATAGTGTTGTGTGTGGGGAGGTGTCGTCATTGAATGGCTTTACGACAATACAAGAAGAAGCAGACAAAATTTCTTGTTTGTGGGATGAGTGGCAGTTGGATGTGAATGTATAAAAATATCAGTTAATATACATGACTCGGAAAAATAAACCCAAAATATTCGAAAAGAACATTAGAAGTGACCTGCATGAAACATTCATTTTCATCAGCCAGACCATTATGACCATCTAACCAATAGCTAGTATGCCCACCTTTAGCACGGATAACAGCGGGTACGAGTCGTGGCACGTAAGGTGTTGTTTGATGGAGTTGGCACCACATCCGCACACACGACTCACTTAATTCCCTTAAATTCCGTGTAGGGGGTCGATAAACTCTGACGCCATGTTCAATCATATTCCAGATGTGTTCGATCGGTTTCACATCTGGCGAGTAGGGGGTCCAGCATACCGACTGGAACTCGCCACTGTGTTCCTCGAACTTCTTCGTCACACTCGTGGCCTTCTGACACGGTTCATTATCTTGTTGAAAAATACCACTGCCATCGGGAAAGATGATCGACATGAAGGTAAAATTGGTTGAAGATATGGATGTTCCCTGAATTCTTGCCATAAAATGTGCTACCAGAGCTGCAGATACCCCAACAATAGAGTCAGTTGTAAGCTTTTTAAAACCCTCGAAGTTCAGCATCACTTTGTTAGGAATGCTTATTTTGGGAGTGGGAAACACCGAATGAAAATTCCAAGATTCTGTTTCTGGTGTATATGGATTGCACCGCGTGTATGACTTGGCCCTGCGCAAGCTCCGCTGAAACAATGCATGCGCACGTCAATGTTTGCCAGAGAATAATGGAGCCGACGCCAGCCTGTCTCCGCCGTGCAGTACAAGCATCAAGGACTTAGAATGAGATTTTCACTCTGCAGCGGAGTGTGCGGTGATATGAAGCTTCCTGGCAGATTAAAACTGTGTGCAGGAGCGAGACTCGAACTCGGAAGGTAGGAGACGAGGTAGTGGCGGAATTAAACCAGTGAGGACGGGCCGTGAGTCGTGCTTGGGTAGCTCAGTTGGTAGAGCACTTGCCCGCGAAAGGCAAAGGTTTCGAGTTCGAGTCTCGTTCCGGCACACAGTTTTAATCTGCCAGGAAGTTTCATCAAGTAGCTGCTCCCCTGGAAGATGTCCGATTCGTGCCGTGTCATCTGCATGATGAAAAAGATGTCTGGATTTGTCAGACCATGCAGCACTCTTCCACAGGGCCAATGTACAATTCCGATGTGCACGTCCACATTTCAGTCGTAGCTGACTTTGTCGTGGTGTTAACAGGGGCATGGATCCTCAGCTCAGGATGCCCACCGTTAGGAATGTTCGGTGCACTGTGTGTTCAGACACACCTGTACTCTGCCCAGCATTTAAATCTGTTGTTAGTTCCACCACAGTTCACCTCCTGTCCTGTTCTACCAATCTGCCCCGCACGCAACGTCTGACATCTGTAATGAGGAGAGGTCGCCCAATCACACGACGTCTGGTCGTGGTTTCACCTTAGTTTCACCACGTGTTGAAGACACTCACCACAGCACTCCTCGGACAAGTCGTGCAGTTCCCGAAAT
Source organism: Schistocerca gregaria (assembly GCF_023897955.1). Lineage (NCBI taxonomy): Eukaryota > Metazoa > Arthropoda > Insecta > Orthoptera > Acrididae > Schistocerca > Schistocerca gregaria. The sequence goes on along the minus strand of NC_064928.1, from coordinate 198,196,334 downwards.
GCTCGTGCCGAGCCTCCAGGCCATCACAATCTGGTCTCGGTCACACACAGATAGATCGCGCACCTTCCCCGTTCTACACGCCGGCAGCACAGTGACCGTGCGTGAGTTTGACCAGCAGTCATTCCTGGCCAGGTGACGCTGCTACTGCCTGGAAGAGTTTACATCGACAGTAATTCGGTGGTCATAATGTTCCGGCTGATCAGTGTACCTCTACTAAATACACTCCTGGAAATTGAAATAAGAACACCGTGAATTCATTGCCCCAGGAAGGGGAAACTTTATTGACACATTCCTGGGGTCAGATACATCACATGATCACACTGACAGAACCACAGGCACATAGACACAGGCAACAGAGCATGCACAATGTCGGCACTAGTACAGTGTATATCCACCTTTCGCAGCAATGCAGGCTGCTATTCTACCATGGAGACGATCGTAGAGATGCTGGATGTAGTCCTGTGGAACGGCTTGCCATGCCATTTCCACCTGGCGCCTCAGTTGGACCAGCATTCGTGCTGGACGTGCAGACCGCGTGAGACGACGCTTCATCCAGTCCCAAACATGCTCAATGGGGGACAGATCCGGAGATCTTGCTGGCCAGGGTAGTTGACTTACACGTTCTAGAGCACGTTGGGTGGCACAGGATACATGCGGACGTGCACTGTCCTGTTGGAACAGCAAGTTCCCTTGCCGGTCTAGGAATGGTAGAACGATGGGTTCGATGACGGTTTGGATGTACCGTGCACTATTCAGTGTCCCCTCGACGATCACCAGAGGTGTACGGCCAGTGTAGGAGATCGCTCCCCACACCAAGATGCCGGGTGTTGGCCCTGTGTGCCTCGGTCGTATGGAGTCCTGATTGTGGCGCTCACCTGCACGGCGCCAAACACGCATACGACCATCATTGGCACCAAGGCAGAAGCGACTCTCATCGCTGAAGACGACACGTCTCCATTCGTCCCTCCATTCACGCCTGTCGCGACACCACTGGAGGCGGGCTGCACGATGTTGGGGCGTGAGCGGAAGACGGCCTAACGGTGTGCGGGACCGTAGCCCAGCTTGATGGAGACGGTTGCGAATGGTCCTCGCCGATACCCCAGGAGCAACAGTGTCCCTAATTTGCTGCGAAGTGGCGGTGCGGTCCCCTACGCCACTGCGTAGGATCCTACGGTCTTGGCGTGCATCCGTGCGTCGCTGCGGTCCGGTCCCAGGTCGACGGGCACGTGCACCTTCCGCCGACCACTGGCGACAACATCGATGTACTGTGGAGACCTCACGCCCCACGTGTTGTGCAATTCGGCGGTACGTCCACCCGGCCTCCTGCATGCCCACTATACGCCCTCGCTCAAAGTCCGTCAACTGCACATACGGTTCACGTCCACGCTGTCGCGGCATGCTACCAGTGTTAAAGACTGCGATGGAGTTCCGTATGCCACGGCAAACTGGCTGACACTGACGGCGGCGGTGCACAAATGCTGCGCAGCTAGCGCCATTCGACGGCCAACACCGCGGTTCCTGGTGTGTCCGCTATGCTGTGCGTGTGATCACTGCTTGTACAGCCCTCTCGCAATGTCCGGAGCAAGTATGGTGGGTCTGACACACCGGTGTCAATGTGTTCTTTTTTCCATTTCCAGGAGTGTATGTAGGCCTAGCGCTGCAGCGCGATATGAAGTAGAACCAGCTCGTAAGAATTGTAGTATGGAAGGTGAATGCTCGACATCTCTCTATTGCTGATTTGTTGCTAGTTCAGGATAAAGTTCAGGTTTTACGGAGATGCTTCGAGAATTGAAATGGGAATCCACGGAAAGAACGTGAGGCACTTTTCTAGAAACACTGCTAGAAAATTTAGAGAAAGGGGTTTTGAAGCTGACTACAGAAAGTTTCTACTCCTGGCAACCGTCGTTTCGCGAAAAGACCTCGAATATAAATGTACATCTACGTGATTACTCTGCTATTCACAATAAAGTGCCTGGCAGAAGGTTCAATGAACCACCCTCAAGCTGTCTCTCTACCGTTCCACTCTCGGAGGCACGCGGGAAAAACAAGCACTTAAATTTTTCTGTGCGAGCCATGATTTATTTTATCGTGATGATCATTTCTCCCCATGTAGCTGGGTGTCAACAGAATGTTTTCGCAATTGGAGGAGAGAACTGGTGATTGAAATTTCATGAGAAGATCCCGTCGCAACGAAACACGCCTTTGTTTTAATGATTGCCACTCCAATTCACGAATCGTGTCTGTGGCTCTATCTCCCCTATTTCGCGATAATACATAGCGAGCTGCCCTTCTTTGTACTTTTTCGATGTCATCCTTCAGTCCCACCTGATCCGGATCCCACACCACACAGCAATACTCCAGAATAGGGCGGACAAGCATGGTGTAAGCAGTCCTCGTTAGTAGACCTGTTGCACCTTGTGTTCTACCAATGAATCGAAGTCTTTGGTTTGCTCTACCCACAATATTATCCATGTGATCGTTCCAATTTAGGTTATTTGTAACTGTAATCCCTAGGTATTTAGCTGATGCAATCAGGGCTGACACGGGGAAATTGAATTGAGCAGTGTTACAGTGTACTCTCCGTGCCGCACTGTATCCTGGCTTGCTGAGTACGTGTGTAGATGTACACTACTGGCCATTAAAATCGCTACACTAAGAAGAAATGCAGATGATAGACGGATATTCATTGGACAAATATACTAGAACTGACATGTGATTACATTTTCACGTAATTTGGGTGCATAGATCCTGAGAAACCAGTACTCAGAACAACCACCTCTGGACGCAATAACGGCCTTCATAGGGCATTGAGTCAAACAGAGCTTGGATGCCGTGCACAGGTACAGCTGCCCATGCAGAATTAACATAATACCACAGTTCATCAAGAGTACTGACTGGCGTATTGTGACGAGCCAGTTGCTCGGCCACCATTGACTAGACGTTTTCAGTTCGTGAGAGTCTAACATTCTGCGTGGTGTCTGTCTGTTCTGTCGTGTCTCCCTACCACTTTCGCGCAACGACGCTCTGAGCGTGTTTTTTAGGGAATTGACTAAGTTGAACCTGGGACCTGTTGCTGGTAAGGAGACGCCAGACCACACATGACATGTAGAAACCAGACGAGTTCAGTGAGACTAGCGATGATATAATCAAATACTAAAAGAATCTTAATAGTAACTAAATTTAGTGGAAGGGATTCAAGGCTTTCCTATTTTTAGTTAGCTGGTAAAATAACTTCGAAATTTGGAAATTTTATTCTACTCACAGAACATTGTTTATAAATTGCGCTATTGATAAAAGGAGATGTTTTAATACAGGATGGTAAAAACCAACTGCGTTCAACAAAACTGTGAACAAATATTCCCTGAATGGGTTTCCAAGTTCTACAATGGATCGAAGGATGACCTATGCCATATCACATCTATAATCTAGGTTTAAATTACGTTTCACAAGAGAGAAAACTATCAAAATGGTGTACAGTGACCCTCAATTATTTTTAATTACTTATCTAACTTGTCGTAAATTACAGTGGCTGATGTGGCTTCTCAATAACTATATAACAGAAAAATCATCGCGTTTCAGATTTTTACTTTAAGTGGCAAATGTGAACACCATGAGCTTTAATTGACGATTGACACTAGTATTACGCAAAAAGGGGGTGTAACAGATGAGACTTCTGCAGTTCTGAGTGAAGCTTTATGCGCTGTTATGCGGCATCTCGTGCGTTCATTACCTTGTCGGTGTTCGTCAGGGGACGGCGAGCAGCACAGCTCCTCTCACCTTGCCGTCTCGGAAGCAACTCTCTCCTAACTTCTCGTTACTACAATTTACCGAAGTTGGTTTAAAAAAAACCATCTGGCTTTGTTTTCAACTGACCAATCAGGATCTCTAGCTTTTATCATGGGCTTGGGGTGGTCCTAGCTGTAAGCTGGAGACGTGGGTGTCCATCCCTTATCGTAGGGCCTTCCAGCTTAACACGGTTCTGCTCTCGGCTTCTGTTCTCGTTTCTCCCCTCGGAACTGCGTCTGTCTCACGGTGGGAAGGTATGACATGCATTTAGGCATTCTTGTGTTAGTCTGTGGTATTCCATTTGCTCACTCGTTACTCGTATTACTTTGATTAATTTAATGTGACATACTACTGGATTTGCTTATCATGTTAGGGTTTTTATGGAAGATGTTAGATTTGCCTGACAGCTTACAAGAGATCTGGAGAATGTGCTGGCCAGGGCAGCAGTCGCACATTTTCTCTATCCAGAAAGGCCTGTACAGGACCTGCAACATTCGGTCGTGCATTATCCTGCTGCGATGTAGGGTTACGCAGGCATCGAATGAAGAGTAGAGCCACGGGTCAGAACACATCTGAAATGTAATGTCCACTGTTCAAAGTGTTGTCAGTGCGAACAAGAGGTGACTGAGACGTGTAACCAATGGCACCCCAATCCCTCACGCTGGGTGATACGCCAGTATGGCGATGACGAATACACGCTTCCAATGTGCGTTCACCGCGGTGTCGCCAAACATTGATGCTGTAAACAGAACCTGGATTCATTCGAAAAATCACGCTTTGCCATTCGTGCACTCAGGTTCGTCGTTGAGTACACCATCGCAGACGCTCCTGGTTGTGAGGCAGCGTCAAGAGTAACCGCAGCCACGGTCTCCGAGCTGATAGTCCATGCTGCTTCAAACGTCGTCGAACTGTTCTTGCAGATTGCTGTTGTCTTGCAAACGTCCCCATCTGCTGACTCAGGGATCGAAACGTGGCTGCACGATCCGTTACAGCCATGCGGATAAGATGCTGCTATTGATACGAGACCGTTGGGATCCCTCCTGAACCCACCGATTCCATATTCTGCTAACAGTCATTGGATCTTGACCAACGCTAGCAGCAATGTCGCGATAAGATAAACCGCTATCTTGATAGGCTACAATCCGACCTTTATCAAAGTCGGAAACGTGATGGTACGCATTTCTGCTGTTTACAAGAGGCATCACAACAACGTTTCACCAGGCAACGCCGGTCAACTGCTGTCTGTGTATGAAAAATCGGTTGGAAACTTTCCTAATGTCAGCACAGTGTAGGAGCCGCCACCGGCGCCAACCTCTTGTGAATGCTCTGAGAAGCTAATCATTTGGATACCACAGTATCTTCTTCCTCAGCGTCTGTAGCACGTCATCTTCGTGGTGTAGCAATTTTGATGGGCAGTAGTGTAGACAAACACGAAAGCCACACTAATGGCTTGCCTGAATGTCGGTTCTTATATACCCGCTTCGGAGCCACGGTGCGTTCCTTATACGTTGCAGCAACATCCTAAAACGGATACCCTTTGATCGTCTCCTGGGATTAAGCCTTTACCTAGGACCTAGCAGTCTCGCTTTTTTGTTTTCTGGAGCAACGGAGCCGTAACTTTATAGCGTGTAACTTCGCGGAGACACTGGTGAGTAACGCTGTACAATATGCAGACGCTGGTGGAGACGCGCTCAGAAGAGGTCGGTGCATCCTCCACGTGGCGGGCGCTGGTGCAGCCACGCCCCTGTAAGTAGGCAGCCCGTGGCGCAGCCGCGTGCTGCATGCGGGCTATGCGGCAGGCGCGCGCTGACGCCTAGAGGGCGGCGGAGCCGGGCGGCGGCAGGCGGCATCGATCGGCCTGTGGCGTGGCGTGGCCCGGCACCGGCGCCAGCGCCGCCGCGTCGGATGCTGCGGAACACACAGCGGCGGGCGGCCCGTCCCTCCCTCCCTCTGTCTGTCTGTCACTTGCACTGTAGGCCGTCTCTCCAGTGTCCAGAGTACACTCAGCAGCCAGGACATTAAGACCACCGGCCTACTACGTGAACCCAGCCAGGCGATTGTCACCCAGCGACAAATGACTGCTAGTCAGACACACGTACAGTGCGTGCACTGTTACCGAGCGTGCTGTCCGTGTGCAGAATGGATGGGCAAGACGTGCGACAACTTAAACTGGAAAGAACACACAGAAAATGTTGCCGGGAAGGCTAACCAAAGGCTACGTTTTACTGCCAGGACACCGAGAAAATGTAACAGACCTACTAAGGAGACTGCCTACACTACGCCCGTCCGTCCTCTCCGTCTGCTGCGCGGAGTCGGATCCTTAGCAAATAGGACTGACGGAGTACATCGAAAAAGTTCAAAGAAGGGCTGCACGTTTTATATTATCGCGAAATATGGCAGAGAGTGTCACTGGATTGATACAGGATTTGTGCTGTGTAATGGTACTTCAATTACGTAACCATTACGGCACCTCACCTCAACCTCTCGATACCAGCTGTAGTGGTTAATAAAAAAGGAAAAGAGAAGAGAAAAAAGGTTGAAAATGTGGGAAGAAATAGTGAATAAAAAGGGGGTTTTAAAATTGTAAATGACCGTGAAAAAGGGAAAAAATGAAAAGCAAATCGGACTTCGTATTACAGAAAAGCTATCGGACTTCGTAATTCGGAAAAGCTATTATTGGGATGGTCCTTGTGGTGTTTTTGAGCAAACGTTAAACCAATTTCCTCTACAGTAATTATTGAAAAAGAACAGAGAATAACAAAATGTAACTGTCAGGGGGAAATGGCGTAGATAAGAGGTCATCCTTTACCAGGTTAACATGTCTTCTTTCGTGCGGCGTCCAGGTCTTCAAAAATCTAATTCATTTCTGCGTGAAAAGTCTGCTCCGAAATCTTGCAATAAGTTTCATTGTCCAGGAATTTCTAATGTATCCAAAACAGTCTCGAAATTAAATGCAATTTATTTTAGTTGCTTCTCTCCATCCTCAGAATTTCATAACAACTTCCACAATGTCTTCACATTAATAAGTTTTTTCGTCTTATTCCAATCGCGTCTGCATTAAGCTTCCGCTCTCGAGAGACAACGAAACCGCTGCGACGGTATAATTTATGTCTGAGGGAACGAGTATAGCGCGGCGAAATTCAAAGTCCCGCTACACAGCAACGTTCTACTGTGTTTCTGTAAAATAGTTAAGATATTTCTGTGACAACATTCAGATTTGATTTCTTTAATGTAGAGGTACTTCCATACATCGATATGTGATATTGCAACAAAAGTATAAAAAAGAAGTGTAACTTAAATTCGGAGTGCTGATTACTTTCTTTACATCACCATTGTCCTAACTTGAAAAAGTTTAATCTTCAACAATGGCTTATGAAACACATCTATAAAACTTTTGAATATCGCAGAATAACACCTAGGCCTCTTTGCATCCGAGCTTGGAATCATCACCACCTAGATTTTCGACGATTGAGCCATGACTTCACAGACCAGCGTGGAAAACGAAAGATGAGTGCCTAGTTTATCCATTATTTCAAGAAATGACTTTATTAACTGTGCTCTAATGATACCTGCCACATAATATAACTTTGTTGCTGCCCGATAATGCAATATTTAGCAGCGTGAGCAACACTACAATCATAATTTTTGACCTTTGTTTTGGTAGGGCTGTTACAGCTGGAAATCATTAGAAGAAAGGCGTTTTTCATTGGACTGAATCTTCTCTCGAAATTCCAATCACCAACTTTCTCCTTCGAATGCGAAAATATTTTGTTGACGCCGACCTACATAGGGAGGAACGATCGCCACGATAAAATAAGGGAAATCAGAGCTCGTACGGAGACATATGGGTGTGCATTCTTTCCGGCGCTTTACTAGATTGGAATAATAGAGAATTTGGTTCGATGAACCCTCTGCCAGGCACTTGAGTGTGGTTTTCGGAGTATCCACGTAGATGTAGATGTAGATATCTGAGTTTGACCGAGGGGAGATTGTGTTGGCCCAGAGAATCGGCACGAGCAATTCGGAAACTATGAGATTTGTCGGGTGTTCTAGTAGTGCAGTATAGAGTGTTTTCAACATGTGTCGGAACCAAGGCGAAACCACGTCTAGACATCATGGAGTTGGGCGGCCACCCATTGCAAATGTTGGACGTCGTAGGCTGGACAGACTGGTAGAACAGGACAGGCGGTTAGGCTTAGTAAAGTTAGCTTCGGAAAGCGCGCCGCAGCGCGTAGCGTGAAGCAGTCGCCCTCCGTTATCTGGCGGTGGCGCCGTTGTCGCAATTGAAGGCTTCGGTGTCTCCCTCTAGCGGGAAAGGGGAAAGCGGGCTGTTGGCGTGGGTTTAAGAAGCGGCTGTATGGGCACTCGTGGAGAGTTGCCAGTCGGGGCATCGAGAAGCGACTTCTCTGCCGATGCTGGAGTGACAGCACGCAGACCGCGGCATCGGCGTAAGCGACACGAGCAGCGGCTGCGTGGTATGGGGCGTTAACTGCTCGTCGCGAAAGGAATCTTTCTGAGCGTGGGTCCGCGAGGGGGCGAATTTGCAGTTCGGCCGTATGCTGTCGACCGGTGAGGAGGTTCTGAAAATCTGCGCGCCTTCCTGCGTCCGTTGAAACGGCAGAGCATTTGGAGGTGCTGCGTTGGTTCAGTCCTGGGAGTCGTAACCTACCGGAAGTTGAGTATTGATTGTTAACAGATTTTGCGAAGTGTAACTGAATTCAATTTACTTTTTCTTGTTAATTATACCAGTCGTATATTTTGGGGGTTTCCCGCCATTCATTCTCGTCTGCCCACCCGCGTGGAGGTGCTAATATTAGAAAGGGTTGTCTGTTTGTCCCCTTTTGAGGACGAAAGGGTGGGGGGGAGGTGGGGGGGGAGTCAGAGTAAATCTGTGGTTCGGATTGCTTCTTTCCCCTCCCAGCATACCTACGGGTTTATTCGACTGTTAGCCTCTGCCATGTCTGAAGGTCTAAGGCACCAGTGGCTGCACTGTTTAAAATGCAAAGCACTAAGACCTGATCCATTCTCTCACCTGCCATAACTAGTATTACTAGACTGGTGGTGTAAAAGGTACTCCAAGAAAGAAGAAAAATTCCATTTTCCTCGTCGTAAGAACTAGTCAATTGCATAACGAATTCCTGCTCATTTGGAAGCTGTAACTTATGTAAATTTGTGTTTATGTATATTTGGCTGTAATGAAGCAAGGTTGTTAATGTACGCCGTAGTGGATTTTTTTATATTGTTTCTAGTCAGCAAAAACTGTAGTGTTTTTTTTTCCAGTTCAATACCTTTTAAGGGTTTTACTCAAAGTGCACGTGCGTTTTATACAATTCATTGGTTATTAGTGTGCTTTCTTGCCATGCAAAAGTTTGCCATTTCATTACGGGTAGGAATTTTTGCCTTGAAAGTAGAATGTTGGGAAAGTTCGCAAGTCCTATCTTGCGAGCATGTGTGTTTGCCGTAAGGTAACTGGCAGAAAATTGTAAAATTTGTTTTTTTCATTTATTTTGGAAATGTTAATGTTATTAACTGTGAGTGTGTGTGAGTGTCTCCCCTCCCCCCCCCCCGCCCGCCCCCCCCCCCCCCCCCCCACCGTGTGCATGACTCATGCGTTGTGGTTTTTCTATTTTGAGAACTTTTGCAAACAGGATTGTCTTTATATGTTGCAGACAAGTTAGATTCTGCGCCATTTAATGAGTCAGAGGCTGTTGCGGGTGGGCGGCCGTAGCTGCGGCTGTTGTAACCTAATGGGAAATTTGTCTGCCCGAAAGTGAAGTCATATATTCAGATTGTATTCATTTTTAATGGAGTGAAATTTACCTGTAATTTAGCTGAGCTTGAAATATTATACAGCGTCGCGTTGTATACGTTAAATGGTGGTTGGGTTTTTAAAAAAAAATCGTAAAGTCTTGCACCAAATTCGAATAAAGAGTGTTACTGAAAATTGTGTGTAATTTCACCAGTTATTCTTTGCCACCTACTTCCACTTTACATTTTGTGTATTAATTGTGATTAATAACCTTTGGTGAACCAGTAGTAATTTTACGGTTCAGCTGTGAACTGTGGCGGAAGTAACATCAGACTTTAATGTCTAGCAGAGTACTAGTGTAGCTGAACAAACATTGCGCCGAACGCTCTTAACGATGAGTCCCAGCAGGCGACGGCCTATACAGATGGCCAATGTTAACACCACAGCATCGGAAACTACGACTAACACGAGAAATGACCGTCGGCGCTGGACGTTCGTGCAGTGGTAGAGACTTGCATGGTCTGATGAACTGCGATAACGTCTTCATCATGCCGATGGGAGGGCAAGAATCCGTCACCTTCCAGGGGACCGTTACGGTGGGACGGAAGCAAGCCGACAGTGACTGGGAAACATTCACTTGTCCATCATCCTAGCGGAGCTCGTGCAAGGCACCACGGAGGCCAAGGATTATCGTATACTGGTTGCAGACCACATACACCCCTTCTTCTCGATCTTGTTTCCTGGCGGTCTTTTTGCAACAAGGTAATGTCCCATGTCGCCGGTCAGAGTGACCGAGCGGTTCTAGGCGCTACAGTCTGGAACTGCGCGACCGCTACGGTCGCAGGTTCGAATCCTGCCTCGGGCATGGGTGTGTGTGATGTCCTTAGGTTAGTTAGGTTTAAGTAGTTCTAAGTTCTATGGGACTGATTACCTCAGAAGTTCGGTCCCATAGTGCTCAGACCCATTTGAACCATTTTTTGTCCCATGTCACAATTTCAAGAGTGTGATGGGGTGGTTCGAGGCGAATTCCACCTGATGTGTTACCCCCTCCCCCCCCCCCCCCAACTCTACTTATCTAAACCTGGTCGAAAACATCTGGGGTGTGATTGAACGTGCCGTCAGAGTTCGTCGTCGCCCTACCCGAAGGTGACTTGGGTGTGTATGTATGTAAATTCTCCCCAGCGACCTTCCAAAGCCTCATTGCTTTCGTGCCACGAAGCGTCGCCGCTGTTATTGGTGCCAAAGGTGGACATACCGCCTATTAGGTACGAGGTCATAATGTTGTGGCTGATCACTGTAGGTGGAAACGATGTAACTCTATATTAAGACAAATGAAACAAATAGTAAGACAAAAATATTAGCGCCACGAAGGAATTATTCAAATGACATGGAAACTGATGCGTATGATATACATGTGCAGTCAAATACATAGCAGTCCAGGAAAACTGTATGATTTATGAAGGCAAAGACCTTCTGAACCAGGCAGTAACGCTGTGGCTCACCTCTGGCCCCTATGCAAGCAGTTTTTTCGGCCTGGCCTTGATTGGTAGAGTTATCGGATGACCTCGAAATTGATGTCGTGCCAAATTCTGTACAACTGGCGCGTTTGATCGTCAATATTCCGAGCTGATAATTCTGCAAACGTTCTGAATTCGGGAGAGTTCCGAAAAAAAATTTGCTGACCTGCATAAGATTTGTCAAGCACAAAGACAACCGGTGGCAACTGCAGCCCTGTGCAGGTAGCCATTGTCTTCTACAATATAGCTGGCCATGTAGGGCAACATAGCAAGCGAAGAATACCGCGGACGTACAGCTGTGCTCTACGAATATCCCAGATGACAAAGAAAGAGGTTTTAATATGAAAAGAAATGGCACCCCAGGCCATCAGTCCTCGTCATGCGACAGTCAGGTTGATGTCCCACCGCTGTCCAGGGAGTATCTACACTCATGCTCATAAATTAAGGATAATTGCAGAATGTGGTGCCACACAACGCGCAGCAGTACACCAAAAGAGGGCGGACAAGCATATTGTCTCCCAGTACAACTGTGGCATCTTCTAAGTGCTCTACCAATAAATAGCAGTCTTTGGTTCACCTTCTCCACAACATTTTCTGTGCGTTCTTTCCAAATTAAGTTCTTAGTAATTGTAGTTCCTAGGTATTTAGTTGCATTTACGGCCTTAGGAGTTGACTGATTTGTCATGTAACTGAAGTTCAACGGATTTCGTTTTGACACTCATGTGGAGAACCCCACACTTCTCATTATTTAGGCTCAAATGCCAATTATCGCATCATGCAGACAACTTATCTAAATCGGTTTCCAATTTGTATTGACCTTCTAATGTCTTTACTAAAACGCCGGCATCATCTGAAAATATCTTAAGACAGCTGCTCAGATTGCCTATGTAAACGATTTATAGTACAAAGAACAGCAGAGGGCCTATAATGCTACCTTAAGGAACACCAGAAATCACTTCTGTTTTACTCGATGACCTTAGTCAGTTACTACGAGCTGTGACCTCTCTGACAGGAAATTATGGATCCAGTCGCATCAGTGAGACGATATTCCATTAGCATCCAGTTTGATTACAAGCCGCTTGTGAAGTACAATGTCAAAACCGTTCTGGAATTCTAAGAATACGGAATCAATTTGAAATCCATTGTCGATAGCACTCAGCACTTCGTGTGGGTAAAGAGATAGCTGTGTTTCACAAAAATGAAGTTTTGTAAATACTGTTCAACGTATGACAACAGACCTCTTCGAGGTAACTCATAATGTTCGAATACAATGTGTTTCAAAATGCAGATCGACGTTGACGACATGAGCCTGTAATTTAGTGGATTACTCCCACTACTATTCTTGAATATTGGTGTGACCTGTGCAACTTTTTAGTCTTTGGGTACGAATATTTAGTCGAGAGAGCGGTTATATACGATTATTAAGTATGGAGCTATTGCATCAGCATACTCTGAAAGAACTTAACAGGTATACAGTCTGGACAGGAAGACTTGCTTTTATTAAGTGGTTTAAGTTGCTTCATTACTTCAATGGTATCCACAGTGCATTTAGCTCCTTAACACGAACGTAAAATGAAGGAAAGGAGAGCTGAAAATCGTAGCCTTCTGAGTTAGGCTGAATAGTTCCAGGGGTCGAGACTATCAATTAAGTCAATCCAGAACAACTGTATTTTATTATAAATGTAGTATTAGCTTAGGAATGATAATACGTACACTTGCAATTGAAATTATATGACAAATAATATATGAAATTGTTCAGGAGAGATCAAATACAATTGAGAGATAATGATGTCACTTTTAGGCGAGTTCCACCAGACTTGCTACTATTAAATAGATCGATTGTGTTCACAGAGAATACGCTGACCAGCCACCTAATCGCTGGTCTGTCCACCTTTGGCACGTATAACAGCGGCGACGCGTCGAGGCACGGAAGCATCGAGACCTTCGTAGGCTGCTGGAGAGAGTTGGCAACACATCTACACACACAAGCCACCTAATTCCCGTAAATTCAAGGGAGGGAGGGGATGAGCTCTGACGAAACGTTCAGTCACATCGCAGGTGTGTTCGATCGAGTCCAGATCTGGCGAGATGGGTTAGCCAGAACGTCAATTGGAACCCACCACAGAGTTCCTCGAACCTCTCCATCACACTCCTGGCCTTGAGACGCAGCGTATTATCTTAATGAAAACAAGCAGAAATGCACGTGGTCTGCAACCAATCTACGCTACCCCTTGGCCGGCGTAGTACCTTGCACAAGCTCTGCTGCACCCATGGAGCGCCACGTGATTGTTGCTCAGAGCGTAAAGAGCTGCCGTCAGCAGTACAGATGTCAAGGAGCTGTTTGCCTTGAAGACGACGAATTAGCGCCCTCCCTTCGGAATGAGGAAGATATGATTCCCTCAATCCGTACAATGCTCTGCCACTTCGCCAACGGCACGTGCCGATGGTCATGCTCCCATATTAATAGTAGTTGCCGATACCGTGGTGTTAACGCTAGCACATGTTGTCCGCTGGCGAAGGCCATCATAAGGAGTGTTCGGTGCACTTATACATTGCCCAGGATTAAAGTCTGATAAGGAATATGGCATGCACTCAACACCTGTGATATGACTCTCAGAATGATGGAGCACAGCAATCCGTTGTCCTTCCCTTTCAGGTCTTATTAAAGCAAATCTACAGACATCAAAAAAAGTTTTGCATCGTCCTGTTCCCAGAACTGAGGATAGGAGTTGACTGTCGATATTGTACCACAGACACAGTCCCTTCCACTGTTCATAGATGTCAATAAACCCTCCCAAAGATGTAAACAACCATGCATGAGCAGCGACTATTAGAAAGAGGGGGGTCCGACAGCCGATCACTTCCAGTCATTCCACCTGGAAGGAGGTACACAGCTCGTGTTGTACGCAGTTCAGCCATGCCTAGACGGTCACGGTTCTATCGCATCCGCATTGTTACTTCGTGCCAGGAAGGGCTCTCAACAAGGGAAGCGTCCAGGCGTGTCGGAGTGAACCAAAGCCACGTCGTTCGGACATGGAGGAGACACACAGAGACAGGAACTGTCGATGAAGTGCCTCGCTCAGGCCGGCCAAGGGTTACTACTGCAGTGGATGAACGCTACCTACGGATTATGGCTCGGAGGAACCATGACAGCAACGCGAGCATGTTGAATAATGCTTTTCGTGCGGCCACAGGACGTCGTGGTAAGACTCACAAACTGTGAGCAATAGGCTGCATGATGCGCAACTTCACTCTCGACATCGATGGCGACGTCCATCTTTGCAGCCACGACACAATGCAGCGCGGTGCATATGGGCCCAGCAACATGCCGAACGGGCCGTTCAGGATTGGCATCACGTTCTCTTCACCGATGACTGTCGCATATGCCTTCAACCAGACAATCGTCGGAGACATGTTTGGAGGCAACCCGGTCACGGTGAACGCCTTAGACACATTGTCCAGCGAGTGCAGTAAGGTTGAGGTTCCCTGCTGTTTTGGGGTGGCATTATGTGAGGCCGAGGTACGCCGCTGGTGGTTAAGAAAAGGAGCCGACCGATAGAGGAACCATATCGGCAGCATATTGGCGGGGCATTCGTCTTCATTTCGCGCCCCCATCGCGCACATCTTGCGAATGACTTCCTTCAGGACAACGACACCACTCAACTAGAATGGCCAACATGTTCTCCAGACATGAACTCTATCAAACATGACTGCGATAGACTGAAAAGGGCTGTTTATGGCCGAGGTGACCTACCAAAGCTCTGAAGGGTCTACGCCGAATCCCCGTTGAGGAGTGGGGCAATCTGGACCAACAGTGCCTGATGAACGTACGGATAGTATGCCACGACGAATACAGGTATGCATCAATGCAAAATGGCGTGCTACTGGGTATCAGAGGTAGCGGTGTGTACAGCAGTCTGCACCACCACCTCTGCAGGTCTAGCTGTATGGTGGTACAACATGCAATGTGTGGTTTTCATGAGCAATAAAAAGAGCGGAAATTATGTTTATGTTGATTTCTATTCCAGTTTTCTGTACAGGTTCCGGAACTCTCGGAACTGAGGTGATGCAAAACTTTTTTTGATGTGTGTAGATTTCGGCAAGTGCCTAGCGATTATCAGTGCACTATTTCATGGTTTTAATACATGTACACTCCTCGAAATGGAAAAAAGAACACATTGACACCGGTGTGTCAGACCCACCATACTTGCTCCGGACACTGCGAGAGGGCTGTACAAGCAATGATCACAAGCACGGCACAGCGGACACACCAGGAACCGCGGTGTTGGCCGTCGAATGGCGCTAGCTGCGCAGCATTTGTGCACCGCCGCCGTCAGTGTCAGCCAATTTGCCGTGGCATACGGAGCTCCATCGCAGTCTTTAACACTGGTAGCATGTCGCGACAGCGTGGACGTGAACCGTACGTGCAGTTGACGGACTTTGAGCGAGGGCGTATAGTGGGCATGCGGGAGGCCGGGTGGACGTACCGCCGAATTGCTCAACACGTGGGGCGTGAGGTCTCCACAGTACATCGATGTTGTCGCCAGTGGTCGGCGGAAGGTGCACGTGCCCGTCGACCTGGGACCGGACCGCAGCGACGCACGGATGCACGCCAAGACTGTAGGATCCTACGCAGTGCCGTAGGGGACCGCACCGCCACTTCCCAGCAAATTAGGGACACTGTTGCTCCTGGGGTATCCACGAGGACCATTCGCAACCGTCTCCATGAAGCTGGGCTACGGTCCCGCACACCGTTAGGCCGTCTTCCGCTCACGCCCCAACATCGTGCAGCCCGCCTCCAGTGGTATCGCGACAGGCGTGAATGGAGGGACGAATTGAGACGTGTCGTCTTCAGCGATGAGAGTCGCTTCTGCCTTGGTGCCAATGATGGTCGTATGCGTGTTTGGCGCCGTGCAGGTGAGCGCCACAATCAGAACTGCATACGACCGAGGCACACAGGGCCAACACCCGGCATGATGGTGTGGGGAGCGATCTCCTACACTGGCCGTACACCTCTGGTGATCGTCGAGGGGACACTGAATAGTGCACGGTACATCCAAACCGTCATCGAACCCGTCGTTCTACCATTCCTAGACCGGCAAGGGAACTTGCTGTTCCAACAGGACAATGCACGTCCGCATGTATCCCGTGCCACCCAACGTGCTCTAGAAGGTGTAAGTCAACTACCCTGGCCAGCAAGATCTCCGGATCTGTCCCCCATTGAGCATGTTCGGGACTGGATGAAGCGTCGTCTCACGCGGTCTGCACGTCCAGCACGAACGCTGGTCCAGCTGAGGCGCCAGGTGGAAATGGCATGGCAAGCCGTTCCACAGGACTACATCCAGCATCTCTACGATCGTCTCCATGGGAGAATAGCAGCCTGCATTGCTGCGAAAGGTAGATATACACTGTACTAGTGCCGACATTGTGCATGCTCTGTTGCCTGTGTCTATGTGCCTGTGGTTCTGTCAGTGTGATCATGTGATGTATCTGACCCCAGGAATGTGTCAATAAAGTTTCCCCTTCCTGGGACAATGAATTCACGGTGTTCTTATTTCAATTTCCAGGAGTGTATTGGTACGTCAGTCAACTGTTGTTTGGGCTCCGAAGACGGTGACAAAAGCCCGAACAACAGGGGAACTGACGCAGTAGGACATGTATTGAAACCATGAAGTAGTGCACTGATAATCGCTAGCCACTAGCCAGAATCTAGATTTGCTCTAATAAAGCCTGAAAGGAAAGGACGACTGACTGATATGGTCCATCATTTTGATGTATGATGTTAGTTGCGCCATAGTTCGCGGCCTGTCCTGTTTTACCAGCCTGCCCAACGTTCGATGTCCGACATCTGTAATGAGGGGTGGCAATCCAACCCCACGACGTCTGGACGTGGTGTCACCCTGGTTTCGCCACGAGTTGAAGACACTCACCACAGCACTCCTCAAACACCCAAGTCGCGTTGTTCCGAAACACTGGTGCCGACCCTCCGCGCCATCACAATCTGCTTTCGGTCAAACTGAGATAGGTTACTATCCTTCCCCATTCTGCACGCTGACAGCGCGCTCACTTGTACTAAATACACCGTGCGTCTGTAAGCCACTTATCATCCATTGCAAATATTGCACAATTTCCCCTCATTTTGGAAAAGAAACATGATTTCTTCCAAACAAACCACAATTATTTGAAGCACGTCGCCGCAGCTCAAACATGGCTATACATCAATAAGCGCGTGTAGACGAAGTTGAGTTCACCTAGTAAGGCTTCGAACTTCCTTTCATTAGAAGTTCATGACGATATAAGGTTCATTATTTTTATGACTATGGGTATTATATTAGCAAAGAACGCGAAACCACGTTTTGCACGCAAGACTTGTTGATCTATGATACAATAGAATTTAAGAATAGAATGTACAATATATACTTGGAATAAACTAATAAAACCGTTTTTTTTTTGTAAGTGTTTTTAACAGCTGTACAAATATCTGTGAGCTTAGCAGTTACTGGCAACGATATTACAGCAATCAGCTCTTCTTTGATATCATTGACAATAAATGATCAAGAAAACAGAGCAGATTTAGTTACGTCTGTACTTTCATCAAGACACAATAAAATATAGGGATATGATGGGCTTATTTCAATACTCGTAAAAGTCCATTACCTCCACTGTTCTGTCTATAATGCTTCTAACATTTATGATCCAAACAAATAGAAAGAAAGGTTCATCTCTAGCAAGAAGCCATACGCTTCAATATTTCTGCTATCTCAACTGCAGGTTTATCAGCGCTCTAACGTTAGTACTCTGTATCTCAGAATGAACAAAAATGGACTTGTACCATAACTGAAATAAGCCCTTCATATGTAATTTGAAGGTTATATCAGTGCTATAAGGGACGCTATAAAAACACATGGAAGTCTCAGGTTGTAAGGTGACTACTCTCTTTAATAACGCGTTTCGATTTACACATCATCAGATTAATCAAGGAGAACACGTCATATGTAAGTATGGAATCAAATATCTCATCCATAAGACAATTCAAGCCATTATAAAACTGATACAACTTTGAAATTACTTAATGATGGACGTATACCTCTTATGTGACTTCACGTCACACCTGTTATAATCATATGACTTCATCCGCCAGTCTTAGGATTCCGTCTTTTGTTGTGTTTCAATATAAAGGAGTACTTTGATGCGCTGAATTATCTTACCTTTATTTTCAATATCTTCAAAAACTGAGGGGGCACATGCTAACCAGAATTTCTTCAAAAATCCCCATCGCTGAAGGTTTACATGCTAGGCAGTGACATTTGCAGCCGAGAAAGTTGCACCACTGCTATGACAATCCTTGGTAACACAATCATAGATAACGACAGTCTCTTCCTGGACATGTAACGAAATGCCTTTGCTATGGTTCACTTTTTTGACAAAGGGATTTGTGATTTGTTTCATAGTGTCGTTCTGCAGACCATGTTTCACATACCACTGTTCCAGAAGAGGTGACACACACTGCTTTATTGCCTTCATAAATCATGCCATATTTCTCAGACCACCTCTTGAGAAATTTTCTGTTGTACTTACCTTGCATTGTGTGTTTCTTTGCCAAATTATCCGTGCTGAATACTACTGACAAGTTTAAAAATGTTAGTAATTACGTGTGATCTGGCAGTACGTTAGTTGTTGGTGAAGCCTGGAGGTCGTCGTCGTTGCAGCACTTGCCAACCTATGCTATTTAACAGTGGACAGCGTTGTGTTACTGTTAAAATATGCAGATGTTAAGCCTCTATTCAAGAAACGGGATACAGAGATACTATCAAACTACAGACCGATTTCAATTTTGGCAGCATTCTCAAAAATTTTCGAAAAAGTAATGTACAGGCAGCTTCTCAACCATCTCATCACAAATAACGTATTATCATAAACACAGTTTGGATTTTGAAGGGTTCTGATATCGAGAAGGCTATTTACACCTACAGTGAAAATGTACTTAATTCATTAAATAACAAGTTACAAGCAGCAGATACTTTCTGTGATCTGTCAAAGGCATTCGATTGCATGAACCACAACATCCTTTTAAATAAGTAAGAATTCTATGGTGTCATGGGCAGTGCTGCAAAATGGTTCAAGTCATACCTCGCTAACAAGAAACAAAGGGTGTCAGTGCAAGGGACTAGTGAATTAAGTCATCAGTCATCATCAGAATAGGAAAAAATTACATGTGGTGTCCCACAAGGATCCATCTTAGGGCCATTGCTTTTTCTTGTGTACATTAATGATCTCTCACCAGTTACACTGCCAGACGTAGAGTTCGTTTTGTTTGCAGATGACACAAGCATTGCAATAAATAGTATGTCGAGTGTAGTTCTAGAAAGATCTGCTAATGATATTTTCATGGATATTAATAAATGGTTTAAAGCCAACACACTGACATTAAACTTCGAAAAGACACACTATATGCAATTCAGAACCTGTAAAAGGTTTCCACCCAGCATATGCATAAAGTATGAAGAAGAGCAGATAGAAGAGGTTGGCAGTCTTAAATTCCTGGGATTACAACTTGATAATAAATTCAGTTGGGAGGAGCACACCACAGAGCTGCAGAAACACCTTAACAAATCTGTATTTGCAATTCGAGTGTTAGCAGACATAGGCGACATAAAAATGAAAAAGATTGCAAACTTTTCTACTTTCTTTCCATAATGTCATATGGTATAATATTTTGGGGTAACTCTTCAAGTCAAACAAAAGTTTTCAAAGTCTAAAAGCGTGTAATACGTATTATTTGTGGAGTAAATTCACGGACGTCCTGTAGAAACCTCTTCAAAGAATTGGGTATACTAAGTACTGCCTCTCAGTATATTTACTCCTTAATGAAATTTGTCCTAAATAATATCTCTCTTTTTCCAACAAACAGCTCAGTTCATACATAAAATACCAGGAACAAAAATGATCTGCACAAGGAAATAAAAGCACTTACTTTAGTTCAAAAAGGGGTCCACTACTCAGGAACACGCTTCTTCAACAATTTGCCAGCAAACATAAGAAATTTAGCTACAAATAAAGATCAGTTTAAAAGGAGCCTGAAAGACTTACTACTGGCCAATTTCTTCTACTCCATTGACGAATGTTTTAATAGAAACAAATGATGTATTCTATATATATTCATACTATTAGTATTGTTATTTCAGCTTTTAAAAAAATGACATGTTCCTCATCCACGAGGATCTCCTCAGCACTGATCTATGGAACGAAAAAATAATCTAATCTAACGCATCTGAATACACCATAACTCACAGTGGACGAGCATGAGCCAGGTGACGCTGCTATCTTCTAGACGGGTTTATATCGATAGTAGGTCGGTGGTCATAATGCTCTAGCTGATCGGTGGACAATATGTGTTGGTCAGTACACGAAATCAGAAGCATCTGGAGTCCAAGCAGTCGCCAGCAACTGATCGTATTGGTCTATTGGGAACGGCTGAATCGGGCCCCACTTTGGGCGATGGGACGGGAGAGCTTCCCGCTCGGTTCGTACCCCGGGGACTGGTTGCCCCGTTGCGGCTCCACGGCCACGGCTGCAGCGGCACCCCTGGGAGGGGAGCCACTCCAGCCAGCCAGAGACAGCCGCCCGACTCACCCGCTCCTGCCCGCCTCTCTCCCAGAGCTCGTCTTCGGGCGCGACGGTCGACAAAGTGATTGACTGACCTTATTCCAACCGCCACGACCTGCAGTCTAGAGAGCGCCAAATTCGCTCTTCTGGGGCAAACAGTTCTCTGGTGACCAGTTCTTTCTGAGGCAGGCTCTTTCTCAATTTACGGACGTCCATATTATTGCATGGACGAGGGACAGGTGATATAAATGAGAAAAATTACCACCACAGCTCTATCCTGAGAACGACTCTATTCTACCACGAAACTAGTTTCGGCGGCACATTACCACCATCGTCAGGCCCCACCATTCTTTTGGCTCTGAGCACTATGGGACTTCACATCTGAGGTCTTAAGTCCCCCTACCATCTGAGGTCATCACTCCCCTAGAATTTACAACTACACTATTGCCCATTAAAATGGCTACACCACGCAGATGACATGCTTTTTTTTTGTCATCAGTCTACTGACTGGTTTGATGCGGCCCGCCACGAATTCTTTTCCTGCGCTAACCTCTTCATCTCAGAGTAGCACTTGCAACCTACGTCCTCAATTATCTGCTTGACGTATTCTAATCTCTGTCTTCCTCTACAGTTTTTGCCCTCTACAGCTCCCTCTAGTACCATGGAAGTCATTCCCTTATGTCTTAGCAGATGTCCTATCATCCTGTCCCTTCTCCTTATCAGTGTTTTCCACATATTCCTTTCCTCTCCGATTCTGCGTAGAACCTCCTCATTCCTTACCTTATCAGTCCACCTAATTTTCAACATTCGTCTGTAGCACCACATCTCAAATGCATCGATTCTCTTCTGTTCCGGTTTTCCCACAGTCCATGTTTCACTACCATACAATGCTGTACTCCAGACGTACATCCTCAGAAATTTCTTCCTCAAATTAAGGCCGCATTTGATATTAGTAGACTTCTCTTGGCCAGAAATGCCTTTTTTGCCATACCGAGTCTGCTTTTGATGTCCTCCGTGCTCCGTCCGTCATTGGTTATTTTACTGCCTAGGTAGCACAATTCCTTAACTTCATTGACTTCGTGACCATCAATCCTGATGTTAAGTTTCTCGCTGTTCTCATTTCTACTACTTCTCATTACCTTCGTCTTTCTCCGATTTACTCTCAAACCATACTGTGTACTCATTAGACTGTTCATTCCGTTCAGCAGATCATTTAATTCTTCTTCACTTTCACTCAGGATAGCAATGTCATCAGCGAATCGTATCATTGATATCCTTTCACCTTGTATTTTAATTCCACCCCTGAACCTTTCTTTTATTTCCATCATTGCTTCCTCGATGTACAGATTGAAGAGTAGGGGCGAAAGGCTACAGCCTTGTCTTACACCCTTCTTAATACGAGCACTTCGTTCTTGATCGTCCACTCTTATTATTCCCTCTTGGTTGTTGTACATATTGCATATGACCCGTCTCTCCCTATAGCTTACCCCTACTTTTTTCAGATTCTCGAACAGCTTGCACCATTTTATATTGTCGAACGCTTTTTCCAGGTCGACAAATCCTATGAACGTGTCTTGATTTCTCTTTAGCCTTGCTTCCATTATTAGCCGTAACGTCAGAATTGCCTCTCTCGTGCCTTTACTTTTCCTAAAGCCAAACTGATCGTCACCTAGCGCGTTCTCAATTTTCTTTTCCATTCTTCTGTATATTATACTTGTAAGCAGCTTCGATGCATGAGCTGTTAAGCTGATTGTGCGATAATCCTCCCACTTGTCAGCTCTTGCCGTCTTCGGAATTGTGTGGATGATGCTTTTCCGAAAGTCATATGGTATGTCGCCAGACTCATATATTCTACACACCAACGTGAATAGTCGTTTTGTTGCCACTGTCCGTAATGATTTTAGAAATTCTGATGGAATGTTATCTATCTCTTCTGCCTTATTTGACCGTAAGTCCTCCAAAGCTCTTTTAAATTCCGATTCTAATACTGGATCCCCTATCTCTTCTAAATCGACTTCTGTCTCTTCTTCTATCACATCAGACAAATCTTCACCCTCAAAGGCTTTCAATGTATTCTTTCCACCTATCTGCTCTCTCCTCTGCATTAACAGTGGAATTCCCGATGAACTCTTAATGTTACCACCGTTGCTTACAATGTCACCAAAGGTTGTTTTGACTTTCCTGTATGCTTAGTCTGTCCTTTCGACGATCATATCTTTTTCGATGTCTTCACATTTTTCCTGCAGCCATTTCGTCTTTGCTTCCCTGCACTTCCTATTTATTTCATTCCTCAGCGACTTGTATTTCTGTATTCCTGATTTTTCCGGAACAGGTTTGTACTTCCTCCTTTCATCAATCAACTGAAGTATTTCTTCTGTTGCCCATGGTTTCTTCGCAGCTACCTTCTTTGTACCTATGTTTTCCTTTCCAACTTCTGTGATGGTCCTTTTTAGAGATGTCCATTCCTCTTCAACTGTGCTGCCTACTGCGCTATTCCTTATTGCTGTATCTATAGCGTTAGAGAACTTCAAACGTATCTCGTCATTCCTTAGAACTTCCGTATCCCACTTCTTTGCGTATTGATTCTTCCTGACTAATGTCTTAAACTTCAGCCTACTCTTCATCACTACTATATTGTGATCTGAGTCTATATCTGCTCCTAGGTACGCCTTACAATCCAGTATCTGATTTCGGAATCTCTGTCTGACCATGATGTAATCTAATTGAAATCTTCCCGTATCTCCCGGCCTTTTCCAAGTATATCTCCTCCTCTTGTGATTCTTGAACAGGGTATTCGCTATTACTAGCTGAAACTTGTTACAGAACTCAATTAGTCGTTCTCCTGTCTCATTCCTTGTCCCAAGCCCATATTCTCCTGTAAACTTTTCTTCTTCTCCTTCCCCTACAACTGAATTCCAGTCGCCCATGACTATTAGATTTTCGTCCCCCTTTACATACTGCATTACCCTTTCAATATCCTCATACACTTTCTCTATCTGTTCATCTTCAGCTTGCGACGTCGGCATGTATACCTGAACTATCGTTGTCGGTGTTGGTCTGCTGTCGATTCTGATTAGAACAACACGGTCACTGAACTGTTCACAGTAACACACCCTCTGCCCTACCTTCCTATTCATAACGAATCCTACACCGGTTATACCATTTTCTGCTGCTGTTGATATTACCCAATAGTCATCTGAGCAGAAATCCTTGTCTTCCTTCCATTCACTTCACTGGCCCCTACTATATCTAGATTGAGCCTTTGCATTTCCCTTTTCAGGTTTTCTAGTTTCCCTACTACGTTCAAGCTTCTGACATTCCACGCCCCGACTCGTAAAACATTATCCTTTCGTTGATTATTCAATCTTTTTTTCTCATGGTAACCTCCCCTTTGGTAGTCCCCTCCCGGAGATCCGAATGGGGGACTATTCCGGAATCTTTTGCCAATGGAGTGATCATCATGACACTTCTTCAACTACAGGTCACATGTCCTGTGGATACACGGTACGTGCCTTTAATGCAGTGGTTTCCATTGCCTTCTGCATCCTCATGTCGTTGATCATTGCTGATTCTTCCGCCTTTAGGGGCAATTTCCCACCCCTAGGACAAGAGAGTGTCCTGAACCTCTATCCGTTCCTCCGCCCTCTTTGACAAGGCCGTTGGCAGAATGAGGCTGACTTCTTATGCCGGAAGTCTTCGGCTGCCAATGCTGATTATTTATCAAAATTTAGGCAGTGGCAGGGATCGAACCCGGGACCGAAGACGTTTCGATTATGAATCAAAGACGCTACCGCTAGACCACCGGCAGTATGACATGCTACAGACGCGAAATTGAATCGACAGGAAGAAGATGCTCTGATATGCAAGGTGGCTCTACCCTTCATTCGATCCCTGCGAAACCCTACATTTCAGTAGGATAATGCACGACCGCATGTTGCAGGTACTGTACGGGCCTTTCTGGATACAGAAGCACATTGTCCACATCTCTCACCAACTGAAAACATCTGGTCAATAGTGGCCGAGCAACTGGCTCGTTACAATACGCCAGTCACTACTCTTTATGAAGTGTGGTATCGTGTTGAAGCTGCATGGGCAGCTGTACCTGTACACCACATCCGAGCACCTTTTGGGTCAATGTCCAGGCGTATCAAGGCCGTTATTACGGCCAAAGGTGGTTGTTCTGGGTACGGATGCACCCAAATTGCGTGAAAATGTAATCACATTTAGTTCTAGTATAATATATTTGTCCAATGAATACTCGTTTATCATCTGCATTTCTTTTTGGTGTAGCAATTTTAATAGGCAGTAGTGTACCTAAACCCAACTAACCTAAGAACATCACACACATCCATGCCCGAGGCAGGTTTCGAACCTGCGACCATAGCAGCTGCGCGGTTGCGGACTGAAACGCCTAGAACCGCTCGGTCACAACGGCCGGCCCACCACTTTTTTGCCAGTGGTGGGGGCGTGATGATGGTGGTGTCGTGTGATACAATAAAGACCTTCTGTGATGGCACTTTTTCTCTATTTCTCACCGTCTCATTTTCATTCGTTTTTGCTGGTCTCCTTTTTAATTCACTGAGGTAACAGAAGTCATGCGGTAGCGATATTCACATATACAGATAGCCGTCTGTGGCTTCAGAATAATTTATAAACGAAATATTTTTTCTGACAGCGGTGTAAGCACCGCCTGACTCAGGCGTCACTAATTTTGATGTTTATATAAATTAACTTTCTCATGTTCAAGTCGCTCTTGGTACCACCCCCCCCCCCCCCCCCCCCCCACCATCTCCCCAGAGATCCGAATGGCGGACTGCTCCGGAGAGTAGCGACTGAATATACATTATGCGCGTTTAATGCAGTGGTTTCCATTGGTTTCGGTGTGTGCCCTGGATCTTTTTCCGCTCCTCCGCCCTCTTTGACAAGCGCGTTGGCAGAAGGAGAGTGACTTCTTATGCTGGAAGTATTCGGCCGCCATGGCTGATGTTTTTTTCTTTATTCGAAATTAAAGCATTCGTGTGGTTCGAACGCGGGACCGTGGGACCGAGAACGTTTACATTTTCAATCAAAGAAGCTATCCCTTTTTTTTTTTAATCTCATTAACCTCGTTCCATTCCTTCTGGGAGGACGTCCCATCACACCTGTCCAAGTTCACCGTTGATCCATTCAGTTTTTCTTTTTTATTACAAAGGGCAGCTAACCCTCTGACCGGATGCGGTGAACTAGCGTGCCGGCACATTGAGACCAGTAGTGCAGTGAATACAGAATGTGGGTTGAGGGCAAGTCGAAGAAAGACCAAAGTAAGGAGCTATGTCTCCGCAATATCCTTTCTTCCAGCAGTGCTAGTTCTGCAAGGTTCCCAGAAGAGCTTCTGTGAAGTTTGGAAGGTTGGAAGGTAGGAGACGAGGTACTGGCGGAATTGGAGCTGTCAGGATGGGTCGTTAGTCGTGCTTGGGTAGCTGAGTTGGTAGAGCACTTGCCCGCGAAAGGCAAAGGTCCCGAGTTCGAGCCTCGGTGCGGCACAGAGTTTTAATGTGCCAGGAAGTTTCATATCAACGTACACTCCTCTGCAGAGTGAAAATCTCATTCTGGATCAGAATCACCAAGTGGATGAAGTTAAGGGATTCTGCTACTTTAATATCAAAATAACTCATGACGGACGGAGCAAGGGGGACATATAAAGTAGACTAGTACTGACAAGAAGGACATTCCAGACCAAGAGAAGTCTGCTGGTATTATACATAGACCTTACTTTGAGGTAAAAATTTCTGATAACGTACGTTTGGAGTACAGCAATTTATGGTACTGAACACGGCCTGTGGAAAAATCGGAAATGATGAGAATCAAAACATTTGAGATGTATTGCTACAAAAGAATGTTGAAAATAACGTGGACTAATAAGGTAAGGCATGAGTAGGTTTTCTGCGGAACTGGCTAAGAAAGCAGTACACGGAAACCACCGACAAGGAGAGAGTAAAAACTGTAGAGGAAGACAGACATTGTAATACATCCAGCAAGTAACTGAGGACGTAGGTTACAAGTGATACTTTGAGATGAAAAAAAAATGTAAATCAACTGCACTCTTTGGACTTTAATAAAGAGACCCTTATATGGATATGGTGTCTGTTCTTTCGGACTTGACCTGTAGCCGTCTAGAACGAAATTAGAATTATATTAATACCTTCAGCTGCTGACGTGCGTTGATATATATCAAGGGGGACAGGCGTAAATGTGTAACCCGACCAGGAGTCGAACCCGGGATCTCCTGCTTAAATGGTTCAAATGGCTCTGAGCACTATGGGACTGAACTTCTGAGGTCATCAGTCCCCTAGAACTTAGAACTATTTAAACCTAACTAACCTTTGGACACCACACACGTCCATGCCCGAGGCAGAATTCGAACCTGCGACCGTAGCGGTCTCGCGGTCCCAGACTGAAGCGCCTAGAACCGCTCGGTCACACCAGCCAGCCGCTGTTTCTCACGCACCTACATCGTTATATAGTTATGTAACACAACGTCATGCTATACACTACAAATCTGAGTCCTCTCGCGACAAAGTGTTCCAACGCGAGGTCAGAAAAGTGGGGAAACTCGACCGAGTAATATGCATGACCTGTAATATCTCCACTGATATCGGAAGTAGAATAAAAAGTTATAGAAGTCGAACTTTTAAGTAGTATGTTTGTCTGTATTAAGTTATTCCTGCAGAGCAATCAGATCTCACTCACCATTCACATCGGTGAAATAGCATGTGGAAGATTTTCAAAATTTTTACCTTCAGTGTAATTTCTGGATTGCAGTCGCGTCGCCAAGGTAGCAATCAGCCCCATTGCGTCGGTTGTGAAACAAAAAAAAGGGGGGACTTCATCCTAATTCGGTGAGCATTGTAACTGAGGAAGGCGTATAATGTAAGTAGCTTAAATTTATGTGCGGGGTCACTTCAGTTCGCTTACTGTGTCGATATATCAACAGCCAGCCGCACTGTTAAATGGTGTGGTGTGCACTTGTAAAAATCGTTAGTAATATAGTTACGATGAACTAACATGAACTATTAGAACTGTGTTGCTATCAGAACTATATAATCAGTGATGTTGTTTGACTGCAGCGGCAGTAATCGAACAGAGTGACGGATGGAAGCGCCGCTTCTCTAAATTTTATCAGTTGTGTTTCAGGAACAGAACGTAGTATTCCTTACATGAATTCCCATTTCAGTTCACGAAGCGTCTCCGTAGTATTAGTGTGTTGATCGAACTTTTTAGCAACAAATCTAACAACACTTCTCCAAATTGCATCAATGTATTTTGTCAATACGACCTGGTGTGGACCCCTCACCCTCGGGCAGTACTCAAGAATAAGTCTCATTATTGATCTTACCCTACCCCCTATACAGATGAGCTAAGACTTTCCTACGACTCTCTCAATAAGCGATAGTCGACCGTTCGCCTTCTCTGCCACCGTTCTTACTTGCTCTTTCCATGTCATACTGCTTTGCTCAACAACAATTTCAGGATCAGTATTACTTGATCAATGGAGCATTGAGGAAAAATACGCCGACGGGAAACAGGTATGTGAAATCTTGGCACATGGTCATAAAATATCCAGTCCATCGGTATGTGCTGTGTTACGTTGCACTGTGTTACGTAACAGATTAGATTGGAATACATTTACTTTCATTCCAATTGATCCGTAGTGAGGAGGTCCTCCAGGATGTAGAACATGTCAGAAAAACAATAATACATGACAAATATTTACAACTCAAACAAATAAGCTAATGTACCATTCCACAGGTCCTAAGTGGAATGATCGTCATTTTTTTAATGAACACTCTATTAAAGAAGCATTTTAAAACACTAATGCACAGAATTTAAAATTCAATTTCTATTTATTTATAAGGTAAAAACATATAATAGAACTACTATTATATATATATATATATCTCCATCAGTGGATTAGAAGGAGTTTCCCACCAATAAATCCTTTAGGCTTCTCTTAAACTGAATGTCATTGGTTAAGCTTTTTACGGTTGCTGGCAAGTTATTGAAAATGTGTGTTCCTGAATAATGCACACCTTTTTGTACAAGACTAAGTGAATTTAAATCCTTGTGAAGATTATTTTTATTTCTAGTATAACGTTCAGGTTTCTTACAGAAGTAACTGAAATAAAGCCGATAACAAATATCACATACTGTACGTAAATTAAGTCAATTTTGCAGTCATTACAAAACCGGTGTTTAATCGCTATATATAAAGTTTCATGTGTTGTCATCGATTAACTGAGAGGGACCAGGAAATCAGAAACAATCATGAATCAATATCAACGAAGAAGAGCCATTTACACTACTTTTTAAACGTACTTTAGTGTTGGTATGTTGATATTTATTTCATGTCACAAGAATAGGAAATCAGGCGTTTCCTTATTGTCAAACAATTAATTACCATGTTGTAAAGCAAACTCTGTTGCTTTGATTCCTATCTGGCAGCTGGCACCAACAATTTCAATTTTTCTAGGAATCAACATAATTCACAACACTATATCAACAGCCGAATGCCCGCTCCAGCTAGGTCAAATTCATATAAAAACGTGACTTGCGCACTCACAAAGATAAACCAGTTAAATTCTTTGATTTCCACAATCAGCGTACTATTCAATTCAACGTAAGGAAAACTAAAAATCAAACACATTGTGTCAAATTTAATACAAGGTAACAATCTCACTTTTGACATCTTGGTGTTATAAAGCTAAGAGTCGTGTGCTAACATGGACGAATGTAGAAAAACAATTAGAAACGAATGTTGCGATGTAATGTTCGTGTGAAGATAGCGGGAGGATGAAATTGGTCGATGTATCACGTGCAATGAAAACTTGCACGTATTTACACTCAACGCTAGCTTTTGTCGAACGTTCGTGTGCCCTAACTGATTTTGATTTTTCGTGGTTCTTTTCCAAAAACGATTAAAGGTCCTTTATGACGGTCAGATCTATCACCCACTCTGCAATTATCGTATGTCGGATTATAAGTTGCTAACCCAACTGCCTACATGCAACCCAAGAACACGGCACAATTAAATAAGATAGATAATAAACTGCAAAATATTCGAAACCAGGTTGCAATAACCTTGGCTAGCCATTACATACGTGTAAGACTCAATAAAAGGATCCCCTTTCATGACAGTTCTAATACCACAATTAATTCATTGTAAACTGGCGAAATTTATCCCCCAAAAGATAAAAAGATGAATAAAGTTTAATTTTTTGTATTACTTTTTGAGAGATGGGACACATCAACCTGATGACCTAAGGAGCATAATAATGAAATGCTATCATAGATTTGTTGTCTGCATGTTGAAACAGAGATCCTGCTGTGTAGAGTAAAAAGCTATTACCTGAAATCTTAATCACTTATAAAAGTCAGGTGCAGGAGTCGTCATTAGAGAGCAGAAAACTTGGAGATAACGTGCAACAGCAGTGTAATTAATGACCTTTATGATGAGAACAACGATAATCAGAGTTCCTAAAAAAGAAAATATATATGAACGTATTGCACCAAGCTGATGGCCCGCAGTTGTCACGTCAGAAAACCATCCACTTCCAGTGCTTTAGTTAGCAGGAAACAAATGGTTCGCAATTAATAGGAGTGGATCATAATAAATATTAAACGAAAAACAAAAACAATTCTAATTATTGAAAATATTACAGAACATTAAATACATGACGTTCTTCCTGCACGTCCACTTAAGAGAGAGGACAAGGACAAAACCTAAGTGATGCTTCACGGTCAAATCGTACATCATTAAAAAAAAAAAAAAAAAAAACAACTGGTACTTGAATTTTTTGCAAAGATTATCATATACTCTAGCGATTAACTATGAGGAAAATGATTCTATCTTTGTTCAGAGGAACAGTGTGCTCCACGACCGTATTAATGAGATGCAAAATAGGAGGGAGGGCTGCATTTAGCTGTAGATCTGTTTCAGCTACTGTGTTACATTAATAAAAGAACACCATGAGAATCAGGCATTAAAATATAAATTAAAATATGATCACGAATGCATACGCTTGTAAACCGTAAATTTACACACTAACTGTATCTACGTCATGTTAACTCTTCGTAAATAAAATCGCACATGGTACCACATTCACATTACTGATAAGAGATAAACTGAGCTTGCTGTTTACATTTCCATGCAGCTAACGTCGGTTTGTGACGTCAGTAGTAACTAATGTCCCTTTATTACTGTCATTTGTATACTGCATTTTTTTAAATTACACTCATGTTCAGAACAAAAAGCCGAACACCTTGAACGACTGTAAATACGACTTGCATACCATGGAATTGAAGGCTATACACACAGCTGGTTTGAATCATACTTAATGAACAGAAAGCAAAAACCAAGAAGTTGTGCTGAATAGCACAAGTAATGTTGGGGGGGGGGGGGGGGGGAGGGTGGTAAATGCTCGCGAATGGGGAGTTATCACAAGGGGAGACCCACAGGGTTCAATTTTAGGTCCTCCGCTGTTCCTTGTTCATGTGAATGTTCTCCCACTTCACTTCAGCAAGAGAAACTAATACTTTTTGCAGATGACACGACTGTTATAATAAATCCCATTCCAGAAAAAGCAGCTGAAGATACTGTTAAGGATGTCTTTCAAATAATTAAGTGGTTCTCAGAGAATGGACTCTCCCTTAATTTTGAAAAAACTCACTATATCCAGTTCTGTACACCTAATAGAGTCATACCGACAATTGATGTAGCATAGGAACAGGACTCAGTTAACATATTAGATTTCTCCACATTTCTGGGTGTTCACATTGACGACAGCTTGAACTGGAAGAAGCATATTACTGAGCTTCTCAAACAACGAAGTTCAGCTTCTTTCGCTCTTCGTATAATCGCTACTCTTGGTAATAAACAGATCAGCCTCCTAACGTACTTTGCACATTTCCACTCAATAATGTCTTATGGAATAGTTTTCTGGGGTAACTCAGCACTTAGACATAAAGAACTGATTGCACAAAAAGAGAGCAGTGAGAATAATTGGTGGCGTTCACCCAGGGACGTCATGTAGGCATCTTTTCAAGGAGTTAGGTATTTTAACTGCACCATCAGAGTACATATATTCGCTAATGAAATTCGTTACAAATAATCCTCTCAGTTCGCGAAGAACAGTGATGTTCATATGTACAACACTAGAGGGAAAAATGACCGTTCCTATCAGTTATGGAAGCTCTCAGTAGCTCAAAATTCGTACATTATTCAGCAACAAAAATTTTTGATTATTTGTCCAACAATATAAAGTGTCTGGCAGGTAGCAGATCAAGTTTTAAATCTAGCTTAACATCATTCGTGTAATCTGACTTGTTCCACATCATATCGATAAAATAACCGGGAAAATGGTCAACGGAACATGACATAACTAAAACTAAACTAAACCAGGACATTTATATTAGTTGGTCTGCACAAATTATTAACATTTGAACCATGTCGGCCTGCGTGGTCAAGGTCAACAGCGATATCGAGGCGCAACACCAACCACCAGTGAACTGTGCCTGCAAACCTCGTTGTCGTTATAAATCGAAGGTAGGGATCAGCGTGACTTAAGCAGACGTGCAGGATGCCTCGCAGACGTATGTGCCAACCGTAACGTCAAACCATTGATCCTGAAGAGGGCGCATTATTGGCATGAGAGAATGTGATGCGCCCATTCGGGAAATTGCTCCTCATGTGGGACGAAGTGTTTCGGCAGTGCAACGTGTAAGGGATCCATGATCCCATGAACATAGATGCTAGCATCCAACGCCCAGGTCGATAGTAGACAGGAGTCGATTGTCGAGTGCTGCAAGAGGCAGTGAACCTAGTGTTGAGTGCGGAGTAGTACTGGAGAGTGTTGAGTGAGCAGTAGAGCGGGAAAGACGGGCAAGAATGGTGGTCGAGTGAGTTGTAAACGGTAAAATTCACCGGAGTATGACGAGTGAGCGCGTACCCATGATCGTCGTGGGGTGGACCCTCATCGATACCGATTCGCGAGTGATATAAAACAGAAAGAGACAAGTGCCAAATTACGTGTTTCGCGTCAACCGCGTCGGCCAGCAACAACCATGGATTGCAGTGAGGATTGTTGTGAATGTTAACCATCAGCATTGCGTGTGACGAAGTACTGAAAACAACCAATAAAAAGATATAACTGTGATTAGACGTGTAAGGCGAAGGTAGCAACTGCCTCAGCATTTGTGTGTTAGTAGGAAATATATATCAGTTTGTACATCTCAGCCTTTGTGGTCCTTAATAATATACAAACTTTCAATCATTCCACTATTCAGTTGCAGAACAGCCGCACTTGGTTGAAATTCTCCCGAAACCACAGCAGAAAAAACGATAGCCTATCATCCATTAAGCACACGGTCATATAATCATAATAATTAACTGTATGGTGGCTTCGATAAATTATACAAAATCCAATAAAGAAATTAAACGGGGGTGTTTGAAACGGGTGTGTGCCGAATGGTTCGTGGAATCTCGTAGAACACTACAAGACGTGCCAGGTCGCACCACCCAAGTCACACCCCGAGAAGATCACCTCATTCAAATGGCGTTGCAGGACAGATCTGCGTCCTCCTCGACTCTGGCGCAACAGTGGAACAGTATAATAAATCGTACACTATCAGGGGTGACAATCCGTCGCCGTTTATTTCGACATGGGTTACGTGCGATTTGTCCACTACTCCGCCTACCTTTGATGAATGTGCAGAAACGTGCTATGGTGTATGGAACGACGTAACTGGGGAGAGGAATGTCATCAGATAATGTTTTCGGACGAATCCAAGTTTGTTTGAAAATGATGGCCGCATTTTGGGTCGCCGCACACGGGGATAGCCGCATCACAGTGACTGCATTCACACAAGACCTACAACACCTACCAAGCCCTTTTGGAGTGAGGTGCTACTGGGGAAAATGTTTACCTGCTCCATTACTAAAACTAAACTCCTTCCAAACAAGCCATGAAGGCCCAACTGTACTGACGGCACTGACCGGCCGCCGTGTCATCCTCAGCTCATGAGCGTCACAGGATGCGGATACGGAGGGGCATGTGGTCAGCACACCGCTCTCCCGGCCGTATGTCAGTTTCCGAGACCATAGAGCACCCCGCTTGCCAACAGCGCTCGGCAGACCGGATGGTCACCCATCCAAGTGCTAGCCCAGCCCGACAGCGGTAAACTGACTGACGGGAACCGATGTTACCTGCGGCAAGGCCGTTGGTTTACTACATTTTAAATTTTTAAATATTTTTTTTAATGTACGAGGGTCACTCCAAAAGAAATGCGACTATTTTTGTAAAAATACAGTTTTCATTCTGCATGTATGAAAATTTTACAGTGTGTAGATAAATCCTTCGCCGAGCGGTCTAAGGCGATGCAGTCATGGACTGTGGGGCTGGTCCCGGCGGAGGTTCGAGTCCTCCCTCGGGCATGAGTTTCTGTGTGTTTGTCCTTAGGATAATTTAGGTTAAGTAGTGTGTAAACTTAGGGACTTATGACCTTAGCTGTTAAGTCCCATAACATTTCACACACAATTGCCCTTTTTTTTTAAAAAATCCTTCCAACTTGTTTTCAAACTTAGTTCAACCTGTTCCCGTGAGTGGTGCCGTCACAGCATGTCTTCAAGAGGGCTGCTACACTTTAAGTTTGTCAGAAGCAACGTGCTGCCATAGAATTCCCGTGTGTGAAAATGAAACAGTGGAAAACATCCACAAGAGGTTGAAAAAGGTGTATAGAGATGCTGCTGTCGATCGCAGTACAGTTAGTCGGTGGGCAAGCAGGTTACGTGATGGAAGCGGGCAAGGCAATATTGAGGATTGTCCTCGCAGCGGCATGCCTCGTACTGCACACACTCCAGACAATGTGCAGAGAGATAACGAATTGGTGACTGCTGACAGACGCATCACAGTGAACGAATTGACACGCTACGTTGGGGTAGATGAAGGAAGTGTTCGCAGAATACTGAAAGTGTTGGCGTTAAAAAAGGTTTGTGCCGGGGTGGGTTCCCAGGATGTTGACAGTGGCTCCAACAGGTTGGCCCAGAATTTTACATGGCGGGCATACAGGCGCTGGTTCCAAGATAGCGTAAGGCAGTTGAGAGAGATGGAAATTGTGTGGAGAAATGCAAATACTGTTCCTAAAGGATGTATCTACATACTATAAAACTTTCAAATTTGTAGAATAAAATATGGATTTTTTAAAAAATAGTCTTCATTTCCTTTGGAGTGACAGCAATGGAGAGGGCAGTAGTTACATTGACGTCACATACCGAGATTAGCTGCATAAAAATGTAAGCAACAAGGTCACTTTACAGGTTATCTCTGATGTCAGTGTAGTACCATACGCGATTTTATTTTGAGGGCAACCGCAGCTGAAGTAATCCGTGTTTCTGAAATAAACCGCTTTGAACTGTATATGAACTTTACAGGCACACGATCGGTTTCGTAATGTCAAATCACATCTTGAGGTGTACAAGATGTGATATGACATCACAAAAGTCCACAGCTCGTGGTCGTGTGGTAGGCGTTCTCGCTACCCGAGACCGGGTTCCCGGGTTCGCTTCCCAGCGGGGTCAGGGATTTTCTCTGCCTCGTAATGACTGGGTGTTGTGTGATGTCCTTAGATTAGTTAGTTTTAAGTAGTTCTAAGTTCTAGGGGACTGATGACCATAGCTGTCAAGTCCCATAGTGCTCAGAACCATTTTTTTGACATCACAAAACCGGTCTTCCGGTTTAAACGAGGTTATTTGACTTCAGGAAACCGGTAGTGTCCCTGTAAAAGTTCATACACTGCACAAAATGGTTTATTTCAGAAACGTGCATTTTATTTACGATGAAAAAATGGTTCAAATGGCTCTGAGCACTATGTGACTTAAATTCTGAGGTCATCAGTCGACTAGAACTTAGAACTATTTAAAACTAACCAACCTAAGGACATCACACACATCCATGCCCTAGGCAGGATTCGAACCTGGGACAGTTGCGGTCGCGCGGTTCCAGACTGAAGCGTCTAGAACTGCTCGGCCACACTGGCCCGCATTGAGGAGGAGTCCACATGACTTGGATATAACTGAAATGCAGTTTTTCAGTTCATAAGCTGGTTTGTTTGTAATCTGATTTTAACTTACATTTTAAAGTCTGGTTCTCATTACTATATTTCTACTCTCCAATACACAGATTAAAAATTTACGACCGATCTAGCCTTCCTCCTATTTTGGACCTTATATCTTTGTCTTTAACTAATGACGCGTTCACTGGAAAATCAGTAAGGATAGAAAAGTCATGGGTTGTACGAGGACAGACAGAATTCTGTGAAATTGTATGTGTCACAGTAAAAGCGCAGGGGGAGGCACGCAATATATAGCTGATTTTAGAGCCTGGTGGAGTCCATTCTGGCAAAGTGACTTGGCGTCTGTCACTTTACGAGGGCCATGAAAGTGCTGGAACAGTAGCTCCGCGATGGAAAGAGTACAAAGGGCAGAGTGGCGCGAGCGACACTGAAAGCGCAGAGTAAACCGTGTGGGCGGGGCGGAAAAGCGGAGCCGATAATCGCTGGGGAAGCGAGGCGCGATTAGAGTCACACCGCCGCTATGCGCCGGTATCGGTTCGCCCTTTTATGAGAGTCCCAACTGCGCCGCTCGTAAATCCGGCTGCGGGCGCGCCTGCGTGCTATGCAGCCCGGGCGCCTCTTGTGTAGCAAGGGTTGCCTGGCGTGACGGCGCCGCGTTCGTGATTTATGTGTCGCAGCCAGACACGGCAAGCGACGCGTGCAGGAGACATCTGCAACAAAAGGGCAGGACTTGGCTGAGACAAGCAGGCGCGACGACAGCAACTATCAATTTCGGGCCGTCACCCCCACACACGCGCATGTACTTCGATGCCGCAGTATCGACGCCGCATACGCAAAACCTCCGATACGAGTCGTGGCGAATTGATTGAGCTTACGTAACCGAAGCTAAACAAAGGCTGCTAACGCCAAGACTGGTGTAAGTGAACTCTGAGAAGTTAAGCATGCATCTGCATCCCTCCTCTGTGAGTCAAATGCGTGGACCGGGGTACTTTGTATTCTTTTTATTGTAACAAACTCAATGTTGTAAAGTGACAACCGCGAGGTCATTTTGCCAGAACGGAATCACCGGCTTCTAAAATCGACTACATACTGGGGACACAAATACGAGAGGGTACCAAAAAAACGGAATTATTTTTCAAAAGCTACATGTTTTCAACTTGTTTGCAAAATAACCTTATCCCCATCAAAATATTCTTAATTCCAACTAATACATTTGTAATCATACAAAGAAGGCTTTCACGACCGGATGGTACTGTTGTTGATAGTTCTTCCGGGTTATATGGCCGTGTTCCATGGAATACTTCTATCCATAATGTTTCGTCCAAAACTACGTTGGACATCCTCAGCGGTATGGCCGGTCCTGTTGAGTCTTGCCGACTGCAGGACTCAACAGGACCAGCCATAGCTCTGAGGATGTCCAACGTAGTATTGGAAGAAACGTTAGGAATAGAAGTATTCCATGGACTATGGCCATATAACCCGGAAGAATTATCAACAATAATACATTTGTGCCACTGGTGCTTCCATTGTTCGAAATATTTTTTGTAGTCGTCCCTAGAAATGACTGACAACTCCTCCCTCGTTTTTTTTTTTTTTTTTTAATCCTTGACTTCTTCAGTGATGTCAAATCGGTGGCATTTCATGCCTCTTTTCTTGCTTGGAAATAAAAAAATCGCAACGAGCATGGGCAGAGGAACCATGCCACTTTTAGCCAAAAATTGTCTAACAGAGATGGCTGTGCGTGCAGGTGCGTTGTCGTGTTGGAAGAACCAGTCTCCTGTCTGCCACAAATCGGTCTTTTTTTACGAACACTGTTGTGCAATGTTTCTAAAACTTTCAAATGAAAGGTCTGATTGACTGTCTGACCTGGGGGAACAAGCCTTCGAATGTTTTCAATAATTTCGTCGATTCTGGCAGTTGCACATTTCTTGTTGTCGTCTCTAGAAATGACTGGCAGCTGCTCCTCGTGCAAGTTGTTCACCTAAATTATCATCATGAAAAACGAAACCAGAACAAAACAGCGCTAGCAGATGAACAGAACAAGCCAGATCGATAACTCAGGAGGCCCTGAACCGGCAATGAGTTGCGCTGTACACGACTACCGGCAGAAATACGTAGTACACAAGCTCCGCCCACGGCAGTGTTATTCCGTTGTTGTTTTTTTACCCTTTAGTATGGAAACACCGCGAGAAATGCATGTTTCAACATAAATCCAGATGCTAGCCAAGTTTGCAAGTGCGCTTTTGTATTTGATGACAAACGGCAGCTGTGCTATGTAGAGTACACTGCAACTATCAGTCGTGGTCAGAACAGCGTTCTGCATATTTGTGAGTGCATTAGATCAGAACTAAGTGAATTCTGACGCGGACAGATTGTTGGTACTTTTATGATGGATGTTTCAAGAGGCATCATATATATGAGGTGCATTCAAGTTCTAAGGCCTCCAATTTTTTTTCTCCGGATTGGAAAGGGTTAGAAACATGCGCAATGTTTTAAAATGAGGCCGCGTTCATTATCAATACGTCCCAGAGATGGCAGCACCGTAAGGCAGATGGAATTTTACAGCCAGCGGCGAGAATGATAACTGTTTTAAATACTTAAAATCGCGACGTTTTCCGTACTTGAACAGCGTGCAATCATTCGTTTTCTGAATCTGCGTGGTGTGAAACCAACTGAAATTCATCGACAGTTGAAGGAGAGATGTGGTGATGGAGTTATGGATGTGTCGAAAGTGCGTTCCTGGGTGCGACAGTTTAATGAAGGCAGAACACCGTGTGACAACAAACCGAAACAACCTCGGGCTCGCACAAGCCGGTCTGACGACATGATCGAGAAAGTGGAGATAATTGTTTTGGGGGATCGCCGAATGGCTGTTGAACAGATCGCCTCCAGAGTTGGCATTTCTGTGGGTTCTGTGCACACAATCCTGCATGACGACCTGAAAATGCGAAAAGTGTCATCCAGGTGGGTGCCACGAATGCTGACGGACGACCACATGGCTGCCCGTGTGGCATGTTGCCAAGGAATGTTGACGCGCAACGACAGCATGAATGGGACTTTCTTTTCGTCGGTCGTGGCAATGGATGAGACGTGGATGCCATTTTCCAGTCCAGAAACAAAGCGCCAGTCAGCTCAATGGAAACACACAGATTCACCGTTACCGAAAAAGTTTCGGGTAACCGCCAGTGCTGAAAAAATGGTGTCCATGTTCTGGGACAGTGAGGGCGTAATCCTTACCCATTGCGTTCCAATGGGCACTACGGTAACAGGTGCATCCTACGAAAATGTTTTGAAGAACAAATTCCTTCCTGCACTGCAACAAAAACGTCCGGGAAGGGCTGCGCGTGTGCTGTTCCACCAAGACATCGCACCCGCACATCGAGCTAACGTCACGCAACAGTTTCTTCGCGATAACAACTTTGAAGTGATTCCTCATGCTCCCTACTCGCCTGACCTGGCTCCTAGTGACTTTCGGCTTTTTCCAGCAATGAAAGACGTTCTCCGTGGCCGCACATTCACCAGCCGTGCTGCTATTGCCTCACCGATTTTCCAGTGGTCAAAACAGACTCCTAAAGAAGCCTTCGCCGCTGCCATGTAATCATGGCGTCAGCGTTGTGACAAATGTGTACGTCTGCAGGGCGATTACGTCGAGAAGTAACGCCAGTTTCATCGATTTCGGGTGAGTAGCTAATTAGAAAAAAAATCGGAGGCCTTAGAACTTGAATGTACCTCGTACTGCATACAGATTATCCGAGAGCGCTAATGCGCTCCTTCCTGGACTCGGGTAGGCGCCCCAGCCTCGGATGTAATCCGCCCGGAGGATTAACGACTAGGACCCAGTGTGCCGGCCAGCCTGAATGTGGTTTTAGGCGGTTTTTCACATCCCACTAGGGGAATACAGGGCTGGTCCCGCGTCCCACGACTAGCATACATCTGCGAACCGTCCGCACTATTTCATGGCTTACACTAGACGCAGACAGCTGGGGTACACTAATTCCCTCTTGGGGGGCACAGGTTGGGGAATGGAAGCGCATCCGGCCAAACTCTAACGCCGCCAAATCCATGGCAACAAGGCCGACCCCGCGTTGAAGTGGGACAAAGGCCCCCAAAAAATGATGATCAGTTTTTGTTGTGGTCTTCAGTCCAGAGACTGGTTTGATGCAGCTCTCCTTGCTACTCTATCCTCTGCAAGTTTCATCTCCCAGTACTTGCTGCAACCAACATCCCTCTGAATCTGTTTAGGTGTATTCATCTCTTGGTCTCCCTATACGATTTTTTACCCTCCACGCTGCCCTCCAGTACCAAATTGGTGATCCCTTGATGCCTCAGAACATGTCCTACCAACCGACCCCTTCTTCTAGTCAAGACGTGCCACAAATTTCTCTTCTCCCCAATTCTGTTCAATACCTCCTCATTAATTATGTGATCTACCCATCTAATCTTCAACATTCTTCTGTAGCACCACATTTCGAAAGCTTTTATTCTCTTTTTGTCTAAACTATTTATCGTCCACGTTTCACTTCCATACATGGCTACACTCCATACAAATACTTTTAGAAATGACTTCCTGACACTTAAATCTATACTCGATGTTAACAAATTTCTCTTCTTCAGAAACGCTTTCTTTGCCATTGCCAGTCTACATTTTATATCCTCTCTACTTCGACAATCCTCAGCTATTTTGCTGCCCAAATAGCAAAACTCATTAACTACTTTAAGCATTTCATTTCCTAATCTAATACCATCAGCATCACCCAATTTAATTAGACTACATTCCATTATCCTCGTTTTGTTTTTGTTGATGGTCATCTTATATCCTCCTTTCAAGACACTGTCCATTCAGTTCAACTGTTCTTCCAGGTCCTTTGCTGCCTCTGACAGAATTACCATGTCATCGGCGAACTTCAAAGTTTTTATTTCTTCTCCATAAATTTTAATTCCTAGTCCAAATTTTTCTTTTGTTTCCTTTACAGCTTGCTCAAAATACAGATTGAATAACATAGGGGATAGCCTACAACCCTGTCTCAATCACTGTTTCATGCCCCTTGACTCTTACAACTGCCATCTGGTTTCTGTACAAATTGAAAATAGTCTTTAGCTCCCTGTATTTTACCTCTACCACCTTCAGAATTTGAAAGAGAGTATTCCAATCAACATTGTCAAAAGCTTTCTCTAAGTCTACAAATGCTACAAACGTTGGTTTGCCCTTCCTTATTCTAGCTTCTAAGGTAAGTCGTAGGGTCAGTATTGCCTCACCTGTTCCAACATTTTTATGGAATCCAAACTCGTCTTCCCAGATGTCGGCTTCTACCAGTTTTTCCATTCGTCTGTAAAGAATTCTTGTTAGCTTTTTGCAGCCATGGCTTATTAAACTGAGAGTTTGGTAATTTTCACATCTGTCAACACCTGCTTTCTTTGGGATTGGAATTATTATGTTCTTCTTGAAGTCTAACGGTCTTAGCCTGTCTCATACATCTTTCTCACTAGATGGTAGAGTTTTGTTAGGCCTGGCTCACCCAAAGCTGTCAGTAGTTCTAATGAAATGTTGTCTACTCCTGGGGCCTTGTTTCACTGCTCTGTCAAACTCTTTCCGCTGTATCGTATCTCCAGTTTCATCTTCATCTACATCCTCTTCCATTTCCATACTACTGCATACAGAGAAAGTGGGAAAATCATCTGCTAAGCCACAAAGCAGACCAAAGTGTTTGTTGGCTGATAGAGATGGATCGTT
Source organism: Schistocerca gregaria (assembly GCF_023897955.1). Classification (NCBI taxonomy): domain Eukaryota; kingdom Metazoa; phylum Arthropoda; class Insecta; order Orthoptera; family Acrididae; genus Schistocerca; species Schistocerca gregaria. The sequence continues at coordinate 198,154,840 of NC_064928.1, read as the reverse complement.
ATTGAAGAGGATTGTAACGAAAAGTAAGACAAAAACGGTTGCAAAAGTCACTGCAGACCTGAATGTAGCACTTGTGAAACCTGTCAGCACTAAAAGAACAAGAAAGTAGTTAAACAAGAACAGAATTGCAGGTCGAGCTGCAGTTCTAAAACCATGTCCGTAGCAGGAAAACCTGGTGCGGGGCCATAAAACCTGCGGCACTGCAGCAATGGAAGAAAGACATTTGATCGGATGAGTCTTGCTCTACATTATCTCCAACTTCTGACAGAGTTTGTATCGTAAGAGAGAGACAAGATATGAGCAGTAATATCGTGGTACTCCATGAACCTTAGAGTTGCTCTGCAAGATCGTATTACTGCCAAGGACTATGTGACCTTTTGGCCGATCAGGTCCTTCATATGCTACAATGCTTCTTCACCGATGGCCATGCCGTGTTTCAAGAGAAGGGACCAGTTTACACAGTTCAGATAGTCCGGGACGGACTTTGTGAACATGAGGATGAATTGTCGCATCTGCCCTGGTCATCACTATCACCAGATATCGAGATCAATGAGCCTTTATGGTCTACTAAGGAGACAAAGTTTTGTGATCACTGTCCAACTCCATAATCGTTACCTGAACTTGCGACTATCTTGTAGGAAGGCTGGTACGTGGTTCCCTTGAAAACCATACAGGAGCTAAGTTCTTCCATTCGCCCCGCCGGTGTGGCCGTGCGGTTCTAGGCTGTTCAGTCTGGAACCGCGCGACCGCTACGATCGTAGGTTCAAATCATGCCTCGGGTATGGATGTGTGTGATGTCCTTAGGTTAGTTAGGTTTAAGTAGTTCTACGTTCTAGGGGACTGATGACCTCAGATGTTAAGTCCATAGTGCTCAGAGCCATTTGAAACATTTTTTCCTTTCCCAGACGTCTGGAGGTTGTTTTGAAAGATTTTACTACAGATTTTCAGCCATAATAACGAGTTGTGTTTCCGTATTTTTATCGCCTCCTCTACTGCCTGCTTTCACTATCGATTTGGCACGTGTAAAATTTCATGGCTGTCCTTTCTTTCCATTCCTGACTCATCGTTGTTTTTGCCCTGTTATCGACATGGTAGTTCACACGAAGCAATGAGGATATATAAAGCCAGTAGTACAGGCAAAGAAGACATTCCTAGCAAAAAGAACTAGAGGAAGAGATGTCTGAGAATGTACATTTCAAGCACAGCATTGTGTGGAAGTGAATCATGGTCTCTGCGTGAAGAGAAGAGAGTCAAAGACTTTAAATACGACTTTGCTGAAGAATATTGAACCCTAGATGTACTGATAAGAAATGAGAAGATTCTCTCAAAAGTGGCTCTGAGCACTATGGGACTTGACATCTGAGGTCATCAGCTCCCTAGAACTTAGAACAATTTATTTATTTATTTTTATTTGTTTAGACGTCAAGTTCCGTAGGAGCAAATTTAGGACAAATCTCCAAGGTCATGGAAAGTGTCAGTACATGAAGTTACAACATAAAAGTAATAACATATAAAAATAAATGTTCATGAACCTGAAAAAAGTCAGTCCATAAGTTTAAGTAAACGCTATCAGCAATACAATAAGAATCAGCTTAATGTTTCAAGGAACTCCTCGACAGAATAGAAGGAGTGACCCATGAGGAAACTTCAGTTTCGATTTGAAAGCGCGTGGATTACTGCTAAGATTTTTGAATTCGAGTGGCAGCTTATTGAAAATGGATGCAGCAGTATACTGCACACCTTTTTGCACAAGAGTTAAGGAAGTCCGATCCAAATAGAGGTTTGATTTCTGCCGAGTATTAACTGAGTGAAAGGTGCTTATTGTTGGAAATTAACTAATATTGGTAAAAAGAAACGACAATAAGGAATTTACATATTGAGAAGCCAAAGTCAAAATACCCAGACTCGTGAACAGAGGTCGACAAGGGGTTTGTGAACTCATACCACTTATTGCCCGAACCGCCCGTTTCTGAGCCAAAAATAGCCTTCTAGAATGGGAAGAGTTACCCCAAAACATAATACCATACGTCATAAGTGAATGAAGATAAGCAAAGTAGACTAATTTACGTGTCGAAGTATCACACACTTTTGATACCGTTTGAATAGTGGAAATGGCAGTAGTAAGTCTTTGAACAAGATCCTGAACGTGGGCTTACTATCTGTCTGAGCACCTAGAATTTTGAACTGTTCAGTGTCACTAATCATATGCCCGTTCTGTGAGATTAAAACGTCAGGTTTTGCTGAATTGTGCGTTAGAAACTGTAAAAAACTGAGTCTTACTGTGATTTAACGTTAAACCTAACTAACCTAAGGACATTACACACATCCATGCCAGAGGCAGGATTCGAACCTGCGACCGTAGCGGAAGCGCGGTTCATGACTGAAGCGCATAGAACCACTCGGCCACAGCAAGATTCTCTGCATAATCGTCGAGCAGAGGATCCACCTCCATAACAGTTATGTGAACTTGCCAATGTCTTGCAGGTCTCTAATCGTCGAGCAGAGGATCCACCTCCATAACAGTTAAGTGAACTTGCCACTGTCTTGCAGGAAGACTACAAAACTACAAAAAGGTACGTGATGATACTGTATGTGCCCACTGTACTTGTGGGCGCTGTAAAGCGTAAAAAATATTGGGAAAGACACTGGTGAAATTTTACGATAATACACGGCCCAGTCACATTAATGTGACCACCACTTATGTCTCAAGTTAATCTGCAATGAGCACTCATACACTGCACCTGGCAGTACTAGCAGTGGAGTGTATATAAATCGTGTCGTACTGAGTAAACGGAGTGATTTATCTGACGCTCAAAAGCGGATAATCATTTCCTTTCAGGCCAAAGGTGGAAACATTATGACGTGCCACCGTGTTTAAAGTACACTGATCAGCTAGAACATTATGACCACCTACCTAATAGCCAGTACGTCCGCCTTTGGCGATGCGTATGGCACAGAAGCAATGAGGCCTTGGTAGGTTGCTGGAAGAACTGGGCGTCACATCCGCACACATTAATCACCTAATTCCCGTGAATTATGGGTAGGGAGGCGTGATGAGCTCTGTCACCCCATTCAATCACATCCCAGATGTGTTCAATCAGGTTCAGATCTGGCGAGTTGGAGGGCCAACACGTCAATGGGAACCCGCCACTGTGTTCCTTGAACAACTCCATCACACTACTGGCCTTGTGATATGGCGCATTATCTTGATGAAAATTGCCGTTACCGTCGAGAAACATGATGGAGAGGTGTACGTGGAAAACCATGTACGAAGTGCTCAGATTAAGAAGGGTGTAAGGCAGGAATATAGTTTTCGGATCTACTGTGCAATCTGTACATCGAAGAAGTAATGACGGAAAGAAAAGGAAGGTTCTAGAGTGGCATTAAAATTCAAGGGTAAAGGATATGATAAGATTTACTGGTGAAATCGCTATCCTCTGTGAAAGTGAAGAAGAGTTATAGGATATTTTGAATAGAATGAACAGTCTAGTGAGTACAGTGTATGGATCGAGAGTAATTCAAAGAAAGACGAAAGTAATTCTGGTAGGAGTAATGAGAACAGCGAGAAGCTTAGTATCAGGATTGATAGTCCCGAAATAGATGAAGTTCAGAAATTCTGCTACCTAGGCAACAAAATAATTATGATAGACAGAGCAAGGAGCATACAAAAAGCAGACTAGCGTAAGCGAACAGGGCATTCCTGAGGAAGTGAAGTCTGCTAGCATGTAACGTAGGCCTTAATTTGAGGAATAAATTACTGAGAATTTACAAAGGGGGTTCAAAAAGTTTTGCACAGTCGTCTATTTTTTTTATTTTTTGCAGGAGGAGAATGAAATTTTTTGTGAACATACTTGGAACATTTAGCTACTACTTGTATATAATAGTATTTTCTTTTATTTACAGGTGAGCCATCATGGACCGTGAACTAGACGTCAGGTTGCGACAACGGTCGGTGATGGATTTCGTCTTCAAGACCGGCGATGACTCTACCACATCGATTCACAGGAAGCTGTACCCTGTTTATGGGGAGGACGCAGTGGATCGCAGCAGTATCCAGCTGTGGTTGCAGAGTTTTAAAGACGGTGATTTCTCTCCACTGGACAATCCACGACGCTGCAGGCTATCGACGGCAGTTAGTGATGTGAATAAGGAGACCACTGATCAAATCATCCAAAATGACAGATGTGTGACGACACGACAACTTGCTGAAATGACTCGTTTGTCATTGGGTGGTATGGTATCACTGGTACAGTCACTAGGGTACAGAAAAATCTGCGCCCATGGACGCCCCAGAGTAAAATGGAGCCACCGCCACTTTGTCCCCGTCCCGCAGTATAGGCGTGATGGAGCTGTTCCCCAGGAAGGCGACGAATTCGCGCCCTCTCGTCGCCATGACGAATGAGGTATCGGGGTACATCAGCCCATGTCACACGAATGAGGTATCGGGGTACATCAGCCCATGTCACACGCTGCCAGTGCACCAACGTCCAGTCCCGATGGTCACGTGCCCATTTCAGTGGTAGTTGCCGATGTCGTAGTGTTAACACTGGCACATGCATGGTTCGTCGGCATCGGAGTCCCATCCTTAGGACAGTTCGGTGCACTGTGTGTTCAGACGCACTTTTACTCTGCCCAGGATTAAAGTGTAGGTTGGTTCCTCCACAGTTCGCCGCCTGTCCTGTTTCACCAGTCTGTCAGGCCTACGACGTTCGGCATCTGTAACGACGGGTGGCTGCCCAATCCTGTGACAATCCCATGACGTCTGGACATGGTTTCACGCAGTCCTCGAACGCCAGACAGTTGGTGCAGTTTCCGAAATGCTCGTGCCGAACACTCTGGCCACCACAATCTGCATTCGGTCAAACTCTGATACATCGCACGTCTTCCCCACTCTACACACGGGCCCCACTCCTAATACTGCATGCACCGTGCTTGTGCCTTATTAGTGGTCATTCCTCGTCAGGTGACGCTGCTATTGCCCGGACGGGTTTATATCGATAATAGGTCGGCGAAGCTCTGGATAATCAGAGTATACCGTGCAAAGCAAAATGGCGGTGTCCAAAACCGACGCCGAGGTAATTGTGGGGCACCCAGCCCCTAGTTGACCGCCGGCCGGAGTGGCCGAGCGGTTCTAGGCGCTACAGTCTGGAACCGCGCTACAGCGACGGTCGCAGGTTCGAATCCTGCCTCGGGCATGGATGTGTGTGACGTCCTTAGGTTAGTTAGGTTAAATAATTCTAAGTTCTAGGGAACTAATGACGTTAGAAGTTAAGTCCCATAGTGCTCAGAGCCATTTTTCAACCCTAGTTGACCGTGCTGTATGGTGGCTGCGAGGACGTGTACGAGCGAATAGATGTGTAACTATTGACCAACTGACCGCCTAGGTTAGGGCCGGCCACGGAGTGCCAAACTTCACTCAGGTCGAGTGTGCGGACCAAGGCTTCGCTTGTATCGCCTTAGTTCGTCCCCTTCTGGAAGTGCGCGATACAGTGAGACAATTGATTTAGTATTGCGGTATCGTATTTTCCGGTGTGCACAACTCTACTCAGAATCGTAATTTCAGTTTACCCTTCGCTAGCCGGCCGGGGTGGCCGAGCGGTTCTAGGCGCTCCAGTCTGGAACCGAGCGACCGGTACGGTTGCAGGTTCGAATCCTGCCTCGGGTATGGGTGTGTGTGATGTCCTTAGGTTAGTTAGGTTAAGTAGTTCTACATCTAGGGGACTGATGACCTCAGAAGTTAAGTCCCACAGAGCTCAGAGCCATTTGAACCATTTTAAACCCTTTGCTATTTGTTCGTGGTATGAAGGACGTTCACGGGTCCAGTGCTCGTTAGCACAAAAAAGAGGCAGTCTCGCGATCACAAGCCTTCGCTAATGAATGAATGACAGAAAAGAGGGGTTAGAATTCTCAATATACACTCCTGGAAATTGAAATAAGAACACCGTGAATTCATTGTCCCAGGAAGGGGAAACTTTGACACATTCCTGGGGTCAGATACATCACATGATCACACTGACAGAACCACAGGCACATAGACACAGGCATCAGAGCATGCACAATGTCGACACTAGTACAGTGTAGATCCACCTTTCGCAGCAATGCAGGCTGCTATTCTCCCATGGAGACGATCGTAGAGATGCTGGATGTAGTCCTGTGGAACGGCTTGCCAAGCCATATCCACCTGGCGCCTCAGTTGGACCAGCGTTCGTGCTGGACGTGCAGACCGCGTGAGACGACGCTTCATCCAGTCCCAAACATGCTCAATGGGGGACAGATCCGGAGATCTTGCTGGCCAGGGTAGTTGACTTACACCTTCTAGAGCACGTTGGGTGGCACGGGATACATGCGGACGTGCATTGTCCTGTTGGAACAGCAAGTTCCCTTGCCGGTCTAGGAATGGTAGAACGATGGGTCCGATGACGGTTTGGATGTACCGTGCACTATTCAGTGTCCCCTCGACGATCACCAGAGGTGTACGGCCAGTGTATGAGATCGCTCCCCACACCATGATACCTGGTGTTGGCCCTGTGTGCCTCGGTCGTATGCAGTCCTGATTGTGGCGCTCACCTGCACGGCGCCAAACACGCATTCGACCATCATTGGCACCAAGGTAGAAGCGACTCTCATCGCTGAAGACACGTCTCCATTCGTCCCTCCATTCACGCCTGTCGCGACACCACTGGAGGCGGGCTGCACGATGTTGGGGCGTAAGCGGAAGACGGCCTAACGGTGTGCGGGACCGTAGCCCAGCTTCATGGAGACGGTTGCGAATGGTCCTCGCCGATACCCCAGGAGCAACAGTGTCCCTAATTTGCTGGGAAGTGGTGGTGCGGTCCCCTACGGCACTGCGTAGGATCCTACGGTCTTGGCGTGCATCCGTGCGTCGCTGCGGTTCTGTCCCAGGTCGACGGGCACGTGCACCTTCCGCCGACCACTGGCGACAACATCGATGTACTGTGGAGACCTCACGCCCCACGTGTTGAGCAATTCGGCGGTACGTCCACCCGGCCTCTCACATGCCCACTATACGCCCTCGCTCAAAGTCCGTCAGCTGCACATACGGTTCACGTCCACGCTGTCGCGGCATGCTACCAGTGTTAAAGACTGCGATGGAGCTCCGTATCCCACGGCAAACTGGCTGACACTGACGGCGGCGGTGCACAAATGCTGCGCAGCTAGCGCCATTCGACAGCCAACACCGCGGTTCCTGGTTTGTCCGCTGTGCCGTGCGTGTGATCATTGCTTGTATAGCCCTCTCGCAGTGTCCGGAGCAAGTATGGTGGGTCTGACACACCGGTGTCAATGTGTTTTTTTTTCCATTTCCAGGAATGTACTTTACTGTGCAGTTCGTTAAGCCACTGTTTCTGCAAATTTGAGAGCTAACGATATTAAAGTGCCATGCAGAAAGAATTTAAAGATTTTGATCACAATGAAAGAGCAAAGAATTACAACGAACGACAGATGTAATTCTTTATTCAGGACATCAAAAAGCACTGTGCCTAATTTCTTTAAAGTCAGTATCGCCATTAGAGTGTTGTTTATTTGCAGTGTTACATTTACACTTACACGATCATGATTTCGGCTTCAAAATGCCATTTCAAGTGTTTTAAGTGTTATACATCTTCTAAGATGGCATATTCTCGTATTTAAATACACTATCAGACACTTTGTCTAAGGGTCGATATTTCTGGTAAAAATGTATACTCAGTGATGAAACAAAGCAGTAGGTTTTACCAGAAATATCGACCCTTAGACAACGTGTCTAATAGTGTATTTTAAATTCGAGAGTATGCCATCTTATGCACTGTATTACACTTAAAACACTTGATAATGGCACTTTGAGGCTGAAATCATGATGGTGTAGGCGTTAATGTAACACTACACATAAACAACAGTCTAATGGTGGTACCGACTTTAAGTAAATATATTATGGCTGTGGCCCAGCATTATGATAAAAAAAACTTTGTGCTAAATTTGCAGGCACGCATCACGTGAAGGTATTGGCGGTATGAATAGTAAAATTGCTGATGTCGCACGCATTACTCCACTGTCAGTTGCGACCGTTTCCGATGCGACTGAACGAAATGTAAGGAGACTTGATTACTGCAAAGTGCGTTGGCAAAGTCGAGGGGAAAGCCTGGAACAATTTTTCGATTTAACACTCGCTGCTGTTCAATTTATAAAGAAAAAAAGGAGTGCAGGGATGAAGACTAGACCATCCGGAAAGAATTGCACACCTGGCATTTTAAGCGGCCATGACTGTACACTGCCTACAGTAAGAGGCTGAGAGCTGAGGAACAATTTATTTCTGATTTGGTAGGGATGCTCTTAAATAGAAGATCACGTTATAGAAGGGACACGGCTTGACAAACACGGTCCAGTTCCCTAATCTTACAGCCGTTAAAGAAAAGGCCAAGTCTGAAGAATTCCTTGTGGCCTTGAAGGAATTACAAAGATAGTTCCCTAGACGTTTTGAGAATACTGTCAACCTTACGTCTGTTTTCGAGACGGTTTGCCGTTTCAGTTGAAAGCGCCCTTGTGTATGTGACTGACCTACGGATGAATACTCGTTTTAATGGCAAATTAATTCTTTTACGTAAAAACAGTTCAGGGCACCTACTACACTGCTTCCCTTCCCTCAGGTAGAGTTTCCACGTCTCCATGATGTGGTTACAGGAGTGCTACAATATTTCCAGCGCCATATTTGCTTGAAACACCTTTTTTCTGATTATGATACTAAATACGTCACAATTCCATGACAACATGAGTGAAAAAATCTGTGAAACCTGGCAGAAAATCCAAAGAGATTCTGGTCGTGTGTGAAGTACTGCATGCTAGCGGCAAGAAACAATCAATGCCTTCTCTGCGCGGTAGCAATGGAGATACTATCGAAGACAGTGCCGCCAAAGCAGAGTTACTAAACACAGCCTTCCGAAATGCCTTCACAAAAGAAGACGAAGTAAACATTCCAGAATTCGAATCGAGAACAGCTGCCAACATGAGTAACGTAGAAGTAAATATCCTCGGAGTAGTCAAGCAACTTAAAGCTCTTAACAAAAGCAAGTCTTCTGGTCCAGACTATATACCAATTAGGTTCCTTTCGGAGTATGCTGTTGCATTAGGTCCATACTTAACAATCATATAGAACCGTTCGCTCGATGAAAGATCTCATGCACGTCTCCCACAGCATAATACTGTTCCCACAAGTCTGCGTCCGCGGCGCGCTGCACGTTTCGAGACGCCATACACCTCGATGACGGCATTTGTGGAGACGGACAGCGATCTAGCGTAGCAAAAATGTGATTAACCAGAAGAGGCGAAATGTTTCCGTTGACTGACTAGACTGACTACCGAATCCGGAAGGTCCCACGTCCACTGCAATCGTAACTAACGATGTAGTTGCGTCAACGTGTGAATACGTAGGTGTCCGAAACGATTCTCCGTGAACCAGCACCGTGGTCTTTTGTCGTAGAAGCCGCAGATCATCGGTCCTACTTAACAGAGCAGATAAGCCTTCGAAACCTATTTTCTGTGAAGAATCGAGGACGTCCAACCATTTAGCGCCTAGCTGTAGTTTCACTCTCCTTCTACCTCTTTCTGTAATGCTCACGACAGTAGCACGTGAGCATTCGAGCAGCTTCGGCGTTTTCGAGCTTACTCGTTCAAGGCTGTGCCTAATAATAATATGCTTTTGTCAAATTTGCTTATCTCAAGTGATTTCTCCATTTGCAGCCCATATATTCGCTAGGGTGGTCCCCCGTACGTGCCAGCTCCGCTTACATACGTTTGTTACCGCGTGATCTGACCTCAACGCGGCAGCAGCAAACGTCGCGGTGGGCAGTGTTCATAATGTTTTGGCTTATCAGTGTATAAAGATCCTTTAATTGGGCTCGCAGTGTAGTTTTAAGGATTCTGTGTTCTTATCGCCACAGATTTTACATCGCCTTGTAAGCTGTTGTAAATATTTTATGACGCCTGATGACGGTCATACTTACAATAACTTTATTCCTATGAATAGCCCTTGGCGGCGAACCATGACGTTTTCGAAGTACAATACTGGCCATTAAAGTTGCTACACCAAGAACAAAAGCAGATGATAAACGGGTATTAATTGGACAAAAATATTGTATTAGAACTGACACGTGATTACATTTTCACGCAAGTTGGGTGCATAGATCCAGAGAAATCGGTAACCAGAACAACCATCTCTGGCCGTAATAACGGCCTTGGTACGCCTGGGCACTGAGTCAGAGTTTGGATGGCGCGTACTGGTAAAGCTGTCCATGCAGCTTCAACACGATACCACAGTTCATCAAGAGTAGTGACTGGCGTATTGTGACGAGCCAATTGCTCGGCCGCCATTGACCAGACGTTTTCAGTTGGGGAGAGATCTGGAGAATGTACTGGCCAGGGCAGCAGTCGAACATTTTCTGTGTCCAGAAAGGCCCGTACAGGACCTGCGGTCGTGAATTATCATGGTGAAATGTAGGGTTTCGGAGGGATCGAATGAAGGGTAGAGCCACGGGTCGTAACATGTCTGAAAGGTAACGTCCACTGTTCAAAGCGCCGTCATTGCGACCAAGAGGTGACCGAGATGTGTAACCAATAGCAACCCGAGTGATACGCCAGTATGGCGATGACGAATACACGCTTCCAATGTGCGTTCACCGCGATGTCGCCAAACACGGATGTGACTATCATGATGCTGTAAACAGATCTTGTATTCAGAATGAGATTTTCACTCTGCAGCGGAGTGTGCGCTGATATGAAACTTCCTGGCAGATTAAAACTGTGTGCCCGACCGAGACTCGAACTCGGGACCTTTGCCTATCGCGGGCAAGTGCTCTAACAACTGAGCTACCGAAGCACGACTCACGTCCGGTACTCACAGCTTTACTTCCCCCAGGCTGTGGCTAAGCCATGTCTCCGCAGTATCCTTTCTTTCAGGAGTGCTAGTTCTGCAAGGTTCGCAGAAGAGCTTCTGTAAAGTTTGGAAGGTAGGAGACGGATACTGGCAGAAGTAAAGCTGTGAGTACCGGACGTGAGTCGTGCTTCGGTAGCTCAGTTGTTAGAGCACTTGCCCGCGATAGGCAAAGGTCCCGAGTTCGAGTCTCGGTCGGGCACACAGTTTTAATCTGCCAGGAAGTTTCAGATCTTGTATTCATCCGATAAATGACGTTTTGCCATCCGCTCACCCAGGTTCGTCGTTGAGTAAACCATCGCAGGCGCTCCTGTCTGTGATGCAGCGTCAAGGGTAACCGCAGCTACGCTCTCCGAGCTGACAGTCCATGCTGCTGGAAACGTCGTCTAACTGTTCGTGCAGATGGTTGTTGTCTTGCAAACGTCCCCATCTGTTGAGTCAGGAATCGAGACGTGGCTGCACGTTCCGTTACAGCCATGCGGATAAGATGCCTGTCATCTCGACTGCTACTGATACGAGGCCGTTGGGATCCAGCACTGCGTCCCGTATTACTCTCCTGAACCCACCTATTCCATATTCTGCTAACAGTCATTGGATCTCGAGCAACGCGAGCAGCAATGTCACGATACGATAAAGCGCAATAGCGATAGGGTACAATCCGACCTATATCAAATTCGGAAACGTGATGGAAAGTTCAAATGGTTCAAATGGCTCCGAGCACTATGGGACTCAACTGGTGTGGTCATTAGTCCCCAAGAACTTAGAACTACTTAAACCTAACTAACCTAAGGACATCACACACATCCATGCCCGAAGCAGGATTCGAACCTGCGACCGTGATGGAAAGTATCACAACAACGTTTCACCAGGCAACGCAGGTCAACTGCTGTTTGTGTACGAGAAATCGGTTGGAAACTTTCCTCATGTTAGCACGTTGTAGGTATCGTCACCGGCGCTAACCTTGGGTGACTGCTCTGAAAAGCTAATCATTTGTGTATCACAGCCTCTTCTTCCTGTCATCGTGGTGTAGCAATTTCAATGGCCAGTAGTGTATATATGAACTGTTGGGCACCTCTTTCTCAATATATTCATTAGTGATAGGGCACAATGAGAATTGAGTCAAGCGGCAGCTCACTGAGAGCGTGTTACAGGGCTAAGAGGATGACTGCCACTCCCCTCAGCGCCTTTCCGCGCGTCGCAGCGGAGCAGCCGACGTGCGGTGCGAGGCTGCGTTCCGATACGGCCGGCCCTCGGCCGCCGCTCCCCTTATCTCGGACACACGGCGCGTTTCCCTTTTGTCTCGGCGCGGCCAGACGGGCGCGTGGGCCGCGCCGTCTGCTTTGGCTTTCTCCGCGTCCCCCATCGATCGACACCGGCGCCGTCGCCATGGCGACACGAGCGCCGCATAACACCCCCTCCCCCGCCACCGCCCACACGACCCGCCCTCCCAGGGCGCTGCCAACCTCGCGGCGACAAAGGCGCTATGACAATTCCGTGCGACTGCACGCGTCCGCCCGACCTGAAAATCTCGAGGCAGGTGAGGAAGCGGTACGTGTTTGTAGAGGGACACTGAGTGACAACGTGGCAGCGTGCAAAACACAAACTCCGCTACCACCTTCTTGCACGTGGATGTTTGCCTTTGACCGCTGCGTGGGAACATCTACATCTACGTGATTACTCTGCTGTTGTTGTTGTGGTCTTCAGTCCTGAGACTGGTTTGATGCAGCTCTCCGTGCCACTCTATCCTGTGCAAGCTGCTTCATCTCCCAGTACCTACTGCAACCTATATCCTTCTGAATCTGCTTAGTGTATTCATCTCTTTGTCGCCCTCTACGATTTTTACCATCCACGCTGCCCTCCGATGCTAAATTTGAGATCCCTTGATGCCTCAGAACATGTCCTACCAACCGGTCCCTTCTTCTAGTCAAGTTGTGCCGCAAACTCCTCTTCACAGAAATTCCATTCAACACCTCTTCATTAGTTATGTGATCTACCCATCTAATCTTCAGCATTCTTCTGTAGCACCACATTTCGAAAGCCTCTATTCTCTTCCTGTTCAAACTGTTTATCGCCCATGTTTCACTTCCATACATGGTTACACTCCATACAAATACTTTCAGAAACGAATTCCTGACAAATCTATACTCGATGTTAACAAATTTCTCTTCTTCAGAAACGCTTTCCTTGCCATTACCAGTCTACATTTTATATCCTCTCTACTTCCACCATCATCAGTTATTTTGCTCCCCAAATAGCAGAACACCTTTACTATAAGTGTCTCATTTCCTAATCTAATTCCCTCAGCATCACCCAACTTCATTCGACTACATTCCATTATCCTCGGTTTGCTTTTGTTGATGTTCATCTTGTATCCTCCTTTCAAGACACTATCCATTCCGTTCAACTGCTCTTCCAAGTCCTTTGCTGTGTCTGACAGAAATTACAATGTCATCGGTGAACCTCAAAGTTTTTATTTCTACTCCATGGATTTTAATACCTACTCCGAATTTTTCTTTTGTTACCTTTACTGCTGGCTCAATATACAGATTGGATAACATCGGGGAGAGGCTACAACCCTGTCTCACTCCCTTCCAAACAACAATAAAGTGCCTGGCAGAGGGTTCAATGAACCACCTTGAAGCTGTCTCTCTACCATTCCACTCTGGAACGGCACACGGGAAAAACGAGCACTTAAATTTTTCTGTGCGAGCCCTGATTTCTCTTACTTTATCGTGATGTTCATTTCTCCCTATGTAGGTGGGTGCCAACAATGTTTTCACAATGAGAGGAGAAAACTGGTGATTGAAATTTCATGAGAAGATCCCCTCGCAACGAAAAACGCCTTTGTTTGAATGATTGGCACTCCAATTCACGTATCATGTCTGTGACACTATCGCCGCTATTTCGCGATAATACAAAACGAGCGCCCTTCTTTGTAAATTTTCGATGTCATCCGTCAGTCCCACCTGATGCAAATCCCACACCGCACAGCAATACTCCAGAGTACGTACAAGCATGGTGTAAGCAGTCTCTTTGGTAGACCTTGTTGCACCTTGTAAGTGTTCTCCCAATGAATCTCAGTCTTTGGTTTGCTCTACCCACAATACCTATGTGATCGTTCCAATTTAGATTATTTCTAATTCAAATCCCAAAGTATTTAGTTGAATTTACAGCCTTCAGAATTGTATAACTTATCGCGCTATCGAAATTTAGCTGATTTCTTTTAGTACTCATGTGAATATCTTCACACTTTTCCTTATGCAGGGTTAACTGCCACTTTTCGCACCATACAGATATCTTACCTTAATCATTTTGCAACTCGTTTTGATCATCTGATGACTTTACAAGACTGTAAATGACAGCATCATCTGCAAAGAATCTAAGATGGCTGTTCAGATTGTCTCCTATGTCGTTAATATAGATCAGGAACAATAGAGGGCCTATAACACTTCTTTGGGAAACGAGGGATATTACTTCTGTTTTAATCGATGTCTTTCCGTCTATTATTACGAACTGTGACCTTTCTGACAGGAAATCACTTATCCAGTCGCACAACTGAGACGATACTCCATAGGCACGCAGTTTGGTTAGAAGACGCTTAAGAGAAACGGTGTCGAAAGCCTTCTGGAAATCTAAAAATATGGAATCAGTTTGACATCTCCTGTCTATAGCACTTATTATTACATGAGTATAAAGAGCTAGTTGTGTTTCGCAGGAACGATATTTTCTGAATCCGTGCTGACTATGTGTCAATACATCGTTTTCTTTGAGGTACTTCATAATGTTCGAATACTGTATATGTTCCAAAACCATACTGCAAATCGACGTTAGTGGTATAGGCCTGTACGGATCTTTCTGTGAGCTCTCTCAAAACGTGCATCACTATTTCACATAAAATATTTCTTTATTATAAGTTTTCATTTTACGTTCGACTTCACGCCAACTTGGAGTGAGGTCCAACGTGAAATGAATATGTTCTACAATAAAAAGATTTTAGAGACCTGAAGATAACAGGGGCTGTCGAAACCGACTGTCTTCAATAAGGAAATATTTTATGCTATCTAGGCTGTTGAATGTTTTTAGAAAGTAAAAAAGATAGCTCTTTCGATACGTACTGTCATAGGGAGAAAATTCAATTGGATCCTCTCCTTCACATTTAATGTCGCTCTCTTCATTCTTTCGTTTCTCCATTTTTTTGGTTCATCATTGGTTTGATAAGGCCGACTACGACTTCTCCTGTAGCAACATCTTCATCTCGCAGTAGCAACTGAACCGAACACTCTCAATTATTTGTTAGATATGTACGGTGTTCGATAATAATGAAATACTTCTATTCTCTTCCGGTATCGGTTGAAGAAACGCGGACTTTGTTGTGGTTATCGTGGAATGTTCCGCTTTAGCAGCAATAGTTTCATGAACATCTGATAGGTGGTGGTGTTGTTATAGGCTTCAAAATGGCGTCTTTAACGGAGGTGCGTTCCAGGCAGAGAGCAGTCACTGAGTATCCTTTGACGGAAAACCAGAGCATCACAGATATTCACAGGCGGTTGCAGAATGTCTACGGAGAACTGGCGGTGGACGAAAGCACGGTGAGTCGTTGGGTGGGGCGTGTGTTATCGCATATACACTCCTGGAAATGGAAAAAAGAACACATTGACACCGGTGTGTCAGACCCACCATACTTGCTCCGGACATTGCGAGAGGGCTGTACAAGCAATGATCACACGCACGGCACAGCGGACACACCAGGAACTGCGGTGTTGGCCGTCGAATGGCGCTAGCTGCGCAGCATTTGTGCACCACCGCCGTCAGTGTCAGCCAGTTTGCCGTGGCATACGGAGCTCCATCGCAGTCTTTAACACTGGTAGCATGCCGCGACAGCGTGGACGTGAACCGTATGTGCAGTTGACGGACTTTGAGCGAGGGCGTATAGTGGGCATGTGGGAGGCCGGGTGGACGTACCGCCGAATTGCTCAACACGTGGGGCGTGAAGTCTCCACAGTACATCGATGTTGTCGCCAGTGGTCGGCGGAAGGTGCACGTGCCCGTCGATCTGGGACCGGACCGCAGCGACGCACGGATGCACGCCAAGACCGTAGGATCCTACTCAGTGCCGTAGGGGACCGCACCGCCACTCCCCAGCAAATTAGGGACACTGTTGCTCCTGGGGTATCGGCGAGGACCATTCGCAACCGTCTCCATGAAGCTGGGCTACGGTCCCGCACACCGTTAGGCCGTCTTCCGCTCACGCCCCAACATCGTGCAGCCCGCCTCCAGTGGTGTCGCGACAGGCGTGAATGGAGGGACGAATGGAGACGTGTCGTCTTCAGCGATGAGAGTCGCTTCTGCCTTGGTGCCAATGATGGTCGTATGCGTGTTTGGCGCCGTAAAGGTGAGCGCCACAATCAGGACTGCATACGACCGAGGCACACAGGGCCAACACCCTTCATCATGGTGTGGGGAGCGATCTCCTACACTGGCCGTACACCTCTGGTGATCGTTGAGGGGACACTGAATAGTGCACGGTACATCCAAACCGTCATCGAACCCTTCGTTCTACCATTCCTAGACCGGCAAGGGAACTTGCTGTTCCAACAGGACAATGCACGTCCGCATGTATCCCGTGCCACCCAACGTGCTCTAGAAGGTGTAAGTCAACTACCCTGGCCAGCAAGATCTCCGGATCTGTCCCCCATTGAGCATGTTTGGGACTGGATGAAGCGTCGTCTCACGTGGTCTGCACGTCCAGCACGAACGCTGGTCCAGCTGAGGCGCCAGGTGGAAATGGCATGGCAAGCCGTTCCACAGGACTACATCCAGCATCTCTACGATCGTCTCCATGGGAGAATAGCAGCCTGCATTGCTGCGAAAGGTAGATATACACTGTACTAGTGCCGACATTGTGCATGCTCTGTTGCCTGTGTCTATGTGCCTGTGGTTCTGTCAGTGTGATCATGTGATGTATCTGACCCCAGGAATGTGTCAATAAAGTTTCCCCTTCCTGGGACAATGAATTCACGGTGTTCTTATTTCAATTTCCAGGAGTGTACATATTGAGAGGCCAATGTCAAAATACCCAGACTCGTGAACAGAGGTCGACAAGAGGTTCGTGAACTCACACCACTTAATGCCCGAACCGCCCGTTTCTGAGCCAAAAACATGCTTCTAGAATGGGAAGAGTTACCCCAAAATATAATACCATACGACAGGAGTGTAGATCGCACAAACCTGCCCAATCTACTGCATGCCGGCCGCCCCACACAGTTGTGATCCTTCACTGCTGGAACGTGCGGACACTCTCGTTCGAGGTGACCGACAGGATCACAGTCAAACCCCTCACAGCAGAACTGGACATATCCGTTGGTAGTGCTCACACAACTTCGTTTCACTGTTCTGTCTCATCCATCGTACAGCCTGCCTCTCGCACCTTCCAAATTCCATCTACACTAATGGCCATTAAATCTGCTACACCAAGAAGAAATGCAGATGATAAACGGGTATTCATTGGACAAATATATTACACTAGGATTGACATGTGATTACATTTTCACGCAGTTTGGCTGCGCAGATCCTGAGAAATCGGTACCCGGAACAACCACCTCTGGCCGTAATAACGGTCTTCATGCGCCTGGGCATTGAGTCGAACGGAGCTTGGATGGCGTGTACGGGTACTGCTGCCATGCAGCTTGAACACGATACCACAGTTCATCAAAAGTAGGGACTGGAGTATTGTGACGAGACAGTTGCTAGCTCACCATTGACCAGACTTTTTCAATTGGTGAGAGATCTGGAGAATGTGCTGGCCAGGGCAGCAGCCGAACATTTCCTGTATCCAGAAAGGACCGTACAGGACCTGCAAAATGCGGTCGTGCCTTATCCTGCTGAAATGTAGGGTTTCGCAGGGATCGAATGGAGGGTAGAGCCACGGGTCGTAACACACCTGAAATGTAACGTCAACTGTTCAAAGTGCCGTCAATGCGAACAAATGGTGACGGAGACGTGTAACCAATGGCACCCCATACCATCACGTTGGGTGATAGGCCATTGTGGCGATGACGAATACACGCTTCCAATGTGCGTTCACCGCGATGTCGCCAAACACCGATGCGACCATCATGATGCTGTAAACAGAACCTGGATTCATCCGAAAAAATTATGTTTTGCCATTCGTGCCCCCACGTTCGTCGTTGAGTACATCATCGCCAAAGGTAATCGCAGCCATGGTCTCCGGTCTCATAGTCCATGCTGCTGCAAACGTCGTCGAACTGTTCGTGCAGATGTTTGTTGTCTTGCAAATGTCCCCATCTGTTGACCCAGGGATCGAGACGTTGGTACACGATCCGTTACAACCACGCGGATAAGATGCCTGCCATCTCGACTGCTAGTGATACGAGGTCGTTGGGATCCAGCACAGCGTTCCGTGCTACCCTCCTGAAACCCACCGATTCCATATTCTGCTAACAGTCATTGGATCTCGACCAACGCGAGCAGCAATGTCGCGAAGATAAACCGCAATCGCGATAGGCTACAGTCTGACGTTTATCAAAGTCGGAAACGTGATGGTACGCATTTCTCCTCCTTACACGAGGCATCACAACAACGTTTCACCAGGCAACACCGGCCAACTGCTATTTGTGTATGAGAAATCGGTTGCAAACTTTCCTCATGTCAGCAAGTTGTGGGTGTCGCCACCGGCGCCAGCCTTGTGTGAATGCTCTGAAAAGCTAGAAAAGCTAATCATTTGCATATCACAGGATCTTCTTCCTGTCGGTTAAATTTCGCGTCTGTGGCGCGTCATTTTGTGGTGTAGCAATTTCAATGGCCAGTAGTGTAGCGTTCCACTGACCAGCATGACTGTACCATCAACCTATCTGCACACTGGACCTACACCTGGAATTATCGTCTATGGTGCGCTCTCGTATGAGAGCAGGAGCACCCTCGTGGTTATACGACCCACCCCGAAAGAAAATTCGTAAGTCAATCTGGTGACTGGATCTGTTGTGGTTCCATCCACGAACGGCATTCCAGAGGGTGTTTCCAACAAGATAATGCTCGTCCACATACCGCTGTTCTAACCCAACGTTCCCTACAGAGTGTCGACATGTTGCCTTGGGCTGTTCGATCAGCAGTTCTACCTGCAATCGAGCACATATGGGACATCATCGGAACAGACAGTACGACCGTCCCCGTGTTAACCGACGAAGTACAACAGGCGTGGAACTCCAGCCCACAAATTGACATTCGGCATCTATACATCGCAATGCATGTATGCTTGCGTTCAACGTTCTGGCGGTTACAGCGGTAATTATGTACCAGCATTTCACATTTGTAGTAGCTAATCTCGCGCTGTGATCTTGCAACGTTAATCACTTAAATATGTTACCTAGACAAATGTATTCCCGAAATTCCGCCACTCTAGCTATTTTTTGGTGGAGTGATTTTTTCCCGTGTATTACCACTGACAGTCGCTTTGTGTTAACACACAAATTTGGCAATATGCACACTGGACCTATATATGATAAATAGTTAATGTAAACATTGTTAGTAACCGATGACAATCGGTTACTTTAGCAGGTAGGACCAGAGACAGTCCTTCAGTTTAATCAGAGCGATTCAGCTCAACTGATTGTTAAGACGTGGCACACTAGTTATCGATACATATCAAGTGAACTGCCTATTGAGGTATTCATTATCGCAATATCTAGTGCCTTAGAGAACATGAAACTTGACCTATTCTTCATCATTACTGAATTTTGATCCGAGACTGTATCTGCACCTGGGTACGCCTTGTAATCCAATATCTGATTTCGGATCCTCTATCTGAACATAATGTAATCCGGCTGGAATATTCCTGTGTTTTGCTAGTGCACTTATCCCTTTTGCGACTTTTAAATTGTGTATTCGCTCTTAGGAGCTAAAATTTATTACAGAAATCAGTCTTTATACTACATCATTTTTACTACCGTGCCCATATTTTACCGCAACTCTTTCTTCTGTTAACATGTGTGGAATATGTCATCGATTCTTGAAGGGATACAGACATATCAAAACTCCGTGCGAACAGGTCTCGCAAGACCCTAGCGGTACTGACCGACCGCCGTGTCATCCTCAATCCACAGGCGTCACTGGATGAGAACATGGAGGGACATGTGGTCAGCATCGCGCTCTCCCGGTCGTATGTCAGTTTCCGAGACCGGAGGCGCAATTTCTCAGTAAAGTAGCTCCTCAGCTGGCCTCACAACGGCACAAGTGCACCCCGCTTGTTAACAGCGCTCGGCATACTGGCCGGTGAACCATCCAAGTGCTAGCCAAGACCGACAGCGCTTAACTTCGGTGATCTGACGGGAACACCAGTGTTATCACTGCGGCAAGGGCCTTGGCAGACGTATCAATGTCCCACAATACTATTCATTTTACATTTCTTTGTAAACCGTCTTTCGGCGTTCTAGGTTTTCCTCAGATAAGTCTGTCTTGTCTGAAGATGGCCTACAAAGCTAAAAGCCAATTCACAAAGATGTATAAAATAAATTCCATACGGAACGATCAAAAAGTTTCCATCAGTGAGCGCTGATGCAGTGTTTACGCTACGAAGCGCGACTCCTATGCGGGTACACAGGCACCAACATGTAGGCAAGGCATCTGTGTGGCAGGCGTGTCTTTCTGACATGCACGTGGTAAATGTTTAAACTTGAACTACGGAGACGTAATGGCAAAATGCACCCAAACAGGAACAACGTGTTGTTATTTTATCGTGGTTGCCGAAGGACGAATACCCGTAGACGTCCTTCGGAGAATCAATAATGTGTGTGAGGGCAGCATGTCGGTCGCAAGCCACCGTTGTAGAATGGTGCGCTAAATTCTGGGTTGTTCGCGATTCGACACAAGACAGCCTCATCCATTATGGGAGGCATTCGAGCCCCGGCCTATAATCTTCATGTGATTATCACGCTTTCAGTTCCTTAAAAAAGGCCTTCAAGAGTCGATGACTCATGTGTGGATGTGCAGCAGGAGGTTAGGACCTCTTGACGCAGCAGGACACGGTGCTCCACCGAAGGGGTGTGTCGAATAAGGCGAAACACGTTGCTGAAAAATAAACTAAAATTGCAACCAATACTGTTTTTTAACAATAGCGTTAAGCGCTGGTTTGCTGTATGCCACATATGGATTGGAAGAACGCAATTCACACTTAAGTGCTTGGCAGAGGGTTCCGCGAACTACCTTCTGACTATTTCTGTACCGTTCAACAGCGAGGTCAGCACACTGGACTGGCATTCGCCAGGATGACGGTTCAAATCGGTGTCCGGCCATCCAGATTGCGGTTTCCCGTGATTTTCGTAAATCACTCCAGGCAAATGCCGGGATGGCTCCTTTGAAATGATCACGGCCAATTTCCTTCTCCATCCTCTCGTAATCCGAATATGTGCTCCGTCTCGAACGACCACCCTGTCGACGGAACGTTCTACATTTACATAAATACTCTGCAAATCACATTCAAGTGCCTGGCAGAGGGTTCATCGAACAACCTTCACAGTTCTCTATTATTCCAATCTTGTATAGCGCGCGGAAAGAATGAACGCCTATATCTTTCCGTACGACCTCTGATTTCCCTTATTTTATCGTGGTGATCGTTCCTCCTTATGTAGGTCTCTGTCAACAAAATATTTTCGTATTCGGAGGAGAAAGTTGGTGATCGGAATTTCGTGAGGAGATTGCGTCGCAACGAAAAGCGCCTTTCTTTTAATGATTTGCAGCCCAAATCCTGTATCATTTTTGTGACTCTCTCCCATAGTTCATGATAATACAAAACGTGTTGCCTTTCTTTGAACTTTTTCGATGTACTCCGTCAGTCCTATCTGGCAAGGATCCCACACCGCGCAGCAGTATTCTAAATGAGTACCGACAAGCGTGGTGTAGGCAGTCTCCTTAGTAGGAGTGCTACATTTTCGGAGTGTCCTGCCAATAAAACGCAGTCTTCGGTTAGCCTTCCCCACAACATTTTCTATGTGTTCATTACAATTTAAGTTGTTCGTAACTGTAATTCCTAGCTATTTAATTGAATTTACGGCTTTTAGATTAGACTGATTTATCGGTAACAGAAGTTTAACGAGTTCCTTTTAGCACTCATGTGGATGACCTCACACTTTTCGTTATTTAGTGTCAATTTCCAGTTCTTGCACCATTCATGTATCTTTTCTAAATCGTTTTGCAGTTCGTTTTGATCTTTTGATGACTTTATTAGTCGACAAACGACAGCGTCATCTGCAAAGAACCGAAGGCGGCTGCTCAGATTGTCTCCAAAATAGATATAGATAGAGAACAGCAAAGGCCCTAAACACTACCTTCTGGAACGCCAGTAATCACTTCTGTTTTACTCGATGACTTTCCGTCAATTACTACGAACTTAAACTCTAGACTTACTTCCCTCTCTACCATTCCACACTAACAGCGCGTGGAAAAAATGAATACTTAAATTTTTCTGTACGAGCACCGATTTCTCTTATTTTATTATGATCTTTTCTTAGTATATAGGCTGGCGAAGAAAAAACAGTCTCACATTCAGAGAAGAAGGTTGGTGACAAACTTTGTGAAATTATCTCGCTGTACCGGAAAGCGCCTTTGGTTTCATGATCGCCATCCCAACTCGGTAATCATTCCCTCGTCACACTATTACTTCGCGGTAATACTGAACGAGCTGCCTTTCTTCAAGTTTTTCGACGTCGTCCGTCAATCCTATCTGGTAAGATTACCACAGCGCAGCAGTCCTCTAGCAGGAGACATACAAGTATAGTGTAGGCAGTCTCTTTAGTAAACCTGATGCAACTTCTAGGTGTTCTGTCAATAAAACGTAGTCTTTGGTTTGCCTTCCCCACAATATTATCTGTGTGATCGATCCAGTTTAAGTTGTTCTCAATTGGTATTCCTAGACATTTGGTCGAACTGACTGATTTTAAATTTGTGTACTTTATTTCGTAACTGAAATTCAACGGATTTCTTTTTGTACTCAGATGGATGACCTCACACTTTCCCTGACAACATTGCGACTTATCACACCATACAGATATCGTGCCTAAGTCATTTTTCAACTAGTTTTGATCTTCTGCTGGCTCTCCTAGACGGTAAATGACAGCATCATCTGAAACATGTCTAGCAGGGATGTTCAGATTGTGGCCAAAATTGTTAATGTAGATTAGGAAAAGCAGACGGCCTATAACGCATCCTTTGTGGACGGTGGATATCACTTCTGTTTTACTCCTTGTCTCGTACTTGCGACGGCGACATGCACATCGGAACTATTGTCGTTGGCATTTGTGTCGGTTCTGCAGAGGATAACACTGTGCCGTGTGCGGCTCGCCTTGATGCCGTTCATAGCTTGGCATCTTGTAATAGCGAAAGTGGCGTCTCGTTTTCTTAGTGTGTTCAATGGCGCCACCACGTTTGCTCGCCTTGTTTCTCCGTGAGTGGCAGCATCTTTGGAGCAATCTCTAGGATTCCCGGGACGTAGTGCGTCCGCGGAGAGTGGAGTCGGGACCGTGCAGCAGTGTTGTCTGTACAGCCAGTACTCGCCCGACTGCTGGCGAGACACGTGCACTTTCCGGCGGAAGGATGTGGTCGCCAGAGTGCATGACCACGCCAAGGACCGACTCGGTGAGTTTTAGTGGAATGGACCGTCGTATTGGAGTAGTGCAACTTTCACTTGTGTGTGTGTGTGTGTGTGTGTGTGTGTGTGTGTGTGTGTGTGTGTGTGTGTGTGTCCGCCCGTCGAAGTGACCTCATAGCAATAGTTGGCAGTCGACAATTTATACTGGGATATATTCCGTGCCTGACTTGAGTGGGGACGACCATTAGTTGGTTGTACGGTCGGTCGTCGTAGCGGACGACGTGCATTTGGTTCTCCGACCGCTTCCAATTTATCTGTGTTTTTGCCGACTTATAGTTCGTCCGTGTCGTTTCACACGGACTGGTTTTAGTACTGTTGGAGACACTGTGGAATTGTCTTCGCACATCCGTGTGTATCTTGTGTGGCTTTTTATGTGCAGTTAGTGAAATCGTGTCTGCGTTCTGGTGCCGACAGCTCGGCTGTGGGCGGAGCAGCGAGGAGGTGCGCAGAGCGAGGATAGGCCAGGACTGTTGGTGGTGTGCAGGCACGGTCAGCGCATTTTATCGCTGTGGCTTGTCGATTGGGCTACACTTACTGACAACAAGCTTCGGGCCTTGAAACCTCTCCCCCATGGTTTGGACGACCTCTTCACGCCCTTCTCGGCGGGAGGAGGTCGTTTTGGCCCGGTTACGAATTGGACACTGCCATCTGCTGACTGCTGCGCCGGCGCCGTTCCGCACATGTGGGCAGTTGCTGACGGTACGCCACATTTTAGCGTTCTGTACGCTATGGCCTGCCATGTACTCTGGATGCCATTTTAGCGGATGACCCAGGAGCAGCTGGTCGCGTTCTTTGTTTTATCCACTTGACAAACCTGTCTAAGGACATTTGATTATGCTGTTTTCTTTTAATCCCTTGCCTGTTAATGTGCCTATTACAGTGTTGTCCCTTTTAGTTGCTGTTTTAACCTCGTGCCTCGCAGTGCATTCATAACTTAGTCTGGGCGCTAATGACCACAGTAGCTGTGCGCTCTAAAACAAAACAAAAAAACTGTTGGATTGGGGGGCTGTAGTAGACGACAGAACCCAGGACGTTTGGAGTTGAGTTGAGAACGCAGACCAGTTCGGTCGGGAGCGCAAGAAGGTTCGGTTTGGACGGAGAAGCAGCTACCTGTGCACAGCGCTAGGCCATGCTGGGACAGTCCATTATACTTGTCCGGGCTGTTATGCCGTGGTCGGTTGATGAATTTTGTCTCAATTCCCAACGTTTCGTCTCCGACTGCGGGAGACATCTTCAAGGGGGTCCGTAGGTCGATAGGAGGACTCCAGAAGAAGAGAGTGCAGCTGTTGTGTTCCCTCACATTCCTGTCTCGTTGCAGAGCCGTCGGCGTCATACCGAAGTTTCTGAAGATAAAGCGACTGTTCTATTCGAGAAAGGCACAACGCATTTTCAAACGGACTGAGGAGGCCTTACTACGAGAGCGCATTCAGCAGGCCCGACGGGACTGGGCAAGCACAAACTGTAAGTTAATGTCTCTCCATATTACAATCAGTAATAAACTGTGCAGCAGTGACTGGGATAAGATTGATAGACTACTGAATGATACCATGGGGAAGCATATGTTGACAACGTCTAGTAGACAGAAGAAGTAGTTTGATAATTTGCTACCTAAGCAGTCTGTTCGGCATTTAGACGTTTCCCGGACCGTTATCAATTTGTCCAAACGTTCGTTATCTGACTATGAGACATCTGTGCTTGCCAAGGGATGAAATTTTGCTGTTAGTCCGCGTTATGTGCCCACGGAAGAAATTATAGCCAGTGTAGAAGCAGGAATTCGCAGTGTGGATTCTGTAACAGCTGAAGAAATCCGTATAGAAACAGTGAGAATATTAGCCAATGCAAAACCGCCGAAAAGTAATATAACTGTGGGTGAGAGAAGAGCTTTAAAACTCCTGAATGACGACGATAGTATTTTGGTTCTCCCAGCTGACAAAGGAAGCGCAACGGTGGTTATGGATGTGGCCGACTACCAGAGTAAAATTACTGATCTATTGGATCCGCAAGCATATAGTAAGCTGAATAAGGACCCCACTAACAACGTTCTCAGAACTGTGTCGCGGTTAATAAAAAAGTCCTCCATTGAAGAGAGTGTACAGAAAGGTCTGTGCAATTCGGTTGCGCTACCACCGAGACTTTATGGATTGCCCAAAATTCATAAAGAAAGTGTGCCATTAAGACCGATACTAAGTGCCATTGGTTCGCCCACCTACTCGTTAGCCAAGTTTTTGACTACGCTGTTGAAACCACATGTGGGCCGTTCGGACTCTTATATAAAGAATTCGACACATTTCATCAGCAGATTGGATGGCATAGTGGTCCAGCCGGAGGACATATTGGTCAGCTTTTATGTGATATCGCTGTTTACCATGGTTCCACTTAATGAAGTATTGGAACAGCTGGATAGAATTTTTCCTGCCGATATTTTAGAACTCTTTAAGTGTTATTTGACGACCACATACTTCAAGTGGAATGAACAGTTTTATGAGCAAACGGATGGCGTGGCTATGGGAAGCCCCCTAAGTCCCGTAATTGCAAACTGCGTTATGGAGAAATTCGAAGAACAGGCCTTAGGTACTGCCAGCAAAAAACCAAATGTATGGTTCCGATACGTGGATGACACGTTTGTGCTGCGGAGACATGGTAGGGAAGAACTAAGCCGGTTTCACGAACATCTAAACAGCATAAACTCGAGAATTCAGTTTACAATGGAGGAGGAGGTAGACGGCAAATTACATTTCCTCGATGTGCTTGTTTATATATAAAAAATGGACCTTCTATCAACCTACGGACCCCCTTGAAGATGTCTCCCGCAGTCGGAGACGAAACGTTGGGAATTGAGACAAAATTCATCAAGCGACCACGGCATAACAGCCCGGACAAGTATAATGGACATGATATTTCCGGCCGTGAAAGTCTACATTTTAGTATCATGCTGGGACCGTTGGTGGCACGCAGGCAGTGCTAGATCGCGGGGCTGTAGTTGCAAGGGCTACAACCTCGTTGGCCACTGAACTCCCGACCTATGAATGGAGGGCACAGAAATTCACTAGTGAATCCTCCACTATGGTGAGATCTCGCCGGTTGTTGGTGTGCTGCTGCTCGCAGCGAGTCGAGTGTTGTTTTTCCTGCTTGATTTGTCGGTCGGTTGGTGTTGTTCTGTGATGCTGCTTCCGTCTCCGCCGAGAGTAAGAGCAGCGAGTGGCGTCTTGTTTGACTACTTGAGTTGTCGGTCGGTTGGTGTTGCTATATGTTGGTCATAGTGTTTCCTTGTTTCTTCTGGTCGTTCTAAATTCCGGATTTTGAAGAGACAGTGCTCTCCGTCATTTCGCCCTCACCTGAAATATTTAATCGTTGTACCGGTGATCAGACGATAGATGCATTTGTAGGATTGTTTGTTGCTGTTTAAGCTGTCCCTAGTTGAGTTGCCAACCTGTTAAGCGAACATAACTCTTGGCTGTCTGTCTCACCTTACCTTGAGTAACCTTTCGAGGTCGACCCTTGGCACATTTACTGAGGACCGCTTGTTCTGATTCCTTAGATTGTGATGTTCGTTTTAAGGATATTTTTAATTTTCTAAATATTGTTGGAGGAGGAGGAAATTAGTGTTTAACGTCCCGTCGACAACTAGGTCATTAGAGGCGGAGCACAAGCTCGGGTGAGGGAAGGATGGGGAAGGAAATCGGCCGTGCCCTTTCAAAGGAACCATCCCGGCATTTGCCTGAAGCGATTTAGGGAAATCACGGAAAACCTAAATCAGGATGGCCGGAGACGGGATTGAACCGTCGTCCTCCCGAATGCTAGTCCAGTGTGCTAACCACTGCGCCACCTCGCTCGGTTAAATATTGTTGGTGTGGCCTTTAGCAGGGCAATAATTTCACTTCTTTCATGATAAGGACTTCAGCCATGTTACAGTAAGTTTTTTTAAGCAAATTTGTTTTAAATGCAAGGTATTTATTTGTAAAGTGCTATTTAGGTTTTCCTCACTTCGAATTCAGGCCTTCAGCCGTTTGTTGTTTGAAATTATTGTTGGTGGCCTTTGGCCCCAAAATTGCGGAATTTTTTCCCTGTGATAAGGCCTTCAGCCGATAGTGTAGTAATTTTTTTTAAATAATTCTTGAGAGGTTTCTTAATTAAGTACGTGTTTTCTGCGCAATCAACGGTAACTGATTAGGCCCCGTCCGCACCTTTCCTGCTTTCCCTCTGCTACCACTTCTCAATCACTGCACTGTATAGTAACTCACTCTTGACTGTACATTCCTATTTATTTTCTGCTGCTGCTCTAACATGTAACTGTATTACCAGAAATCCTTATTTTCCATTTCACTTAATTTCTCCCCACTACACGTTGATTAAGCTTTTGCAGTTCCCTTTTCGGATTTTATAGCTGCTTATGACGTTCCAGTCTACTCCTATACAACTATTACACCACCAATGTATGTGTGTGTCGCATTGCACATGTTGACATTTTTTAAGACATTGCACAGTGCAACACAGAGGCTATCTATTTTCTTATTTTCGTGCTCCCTATGCAGAACATTGATGCTGGTGTACTAATCATCACACAGTCTTATTGAAACACAGGTTCTATAAATTTACCCTAAGAGTGTCGCATGAACCCTTCACTCACAGATTCTCATGTAAGTTCCCCGAGCATTTCTGTTGACAGTTTCCACTGGGCAACTCCGACCTTTTACGACCGCAGTTGCATGTCTCTAAATTCTTTTGGTGTCTATCGTTAAGCCTATTCGGTAAGGACCCCACTGGAAAAACACTATATCATGCATCTTGGATATTGGAAAACCGCTTGAGCTGTATGAAAATCCTCTTTATTGGACTCACGATCGGTTTCGTGGCACTGCAATCACACATTCAAGTGAAAATCTAGATATAAACACATAACCAATATATTTACACCCTAGTATAATTATATAGTCTTGAACACAGCTGTATTAGAAGGTACTCGTAACTGAGCTCCTAAGATCAGTAAGACTGGGGATACCTGTATTCGTTCACAAAACCGAAAAGTGGAAGAAATTAAAATTTTTCTTACGTTCATGCTAGCTCACCACGAGTAACACTAGGAGTATGTGGTGACATAAATAGCTATATAGCAGAAAGAACCGGTCAACATTGTATGTCGGTAGCGTACACGAGCACACATTTTCTATATCTACACCAATCGCCAGGCACAAGTTACATATTCAGCAAAATGTAAGCCAAGAGACTGAGGCAACGATTTATTCGTTATCGAAGCAACAGGCTTTACTTCAGACGCAATAACACATTTCAAAGACCTGAAACCGCAGTTAAGAGCCTGTAAGACATTGTTAAGCGCACACACACCGCAACGAGGACCGCTGACCAGTATTAAAGGTGGTGGCTACAGTCAGTCATTACAAACAGAGTGTCACGTCATAGTCTCCCTCCAGTCTCCATAAATAAAAAGTTCTCCACCTCTTAATTCAACTGGTAATTATATCATGTGGTACACCAGCGTGGTCTCTCGGTTGGACGCCAGTTCGGCGACATGCGTGTCCATAGGACAACGGCACCTGGATTTTCCCCGGGAGTCACCCCATTCAAATACTAACCGAGTCCAACATTGCTTAACAACGGCGATCGGGCGGGAACAGCAGTTACCAACATGGCAAGGCCATTGGCTAATTCAGTTGGTCATCATAACGATGATGATCATACCGAATTCCATTATTATTACCGTGTAGTAACATTCATATATGTTCCAGCGCTTCTCGTCAACAGTCTGCTTGCCATTCTCCAGATGAGAACATCCAAGTAACCACGCTCGTGGTACTTTGCATTGCTCACCCACGACCTTACTGACGAAGAGACTGTTCACCTCACTGTACTATCACTACTATCATCATGATAATCATCATCATCATCATCGAAGAGTGAGAGGGCCTAAAGTGCCTCTGCTCCTGAAGATTGTCACACTATGGTCACTGCTAGATGAGAGGGCCATCTGGTGCCTCTATTCCCAATGCTTGTCACACTAGCATTATCGTCAATGCTGGGTCAGAAGGTTCTCCAATGCCTCTATTCCTGATGCTTATCACACTAACATCACCGTCAATGCTGGGTGAGAGGGTGCTCCAGAGCCTCTACTCCTGATGTTTGTTGCACTATCATCATCGCTGATGGGTGAGAGGGCCCTTCAGTGCATCTTCTACTGATGTTTGTCACATCAACATCACCAACACTGCTTGGTAAGAGGGTCCTACAGCGCCTCTACTCCGGTAGCTGTCGCACTAACATCACGGTCCCTGCTCGGTGAGTGTCCTCCAGTGCCTTTATATCTGATGCTCCTCACACTAACATCGTCGTCAGTGCTTTGTGAGAAGGTGCACCACAGCCTCTATTCATGATGCTTGTCACACTATCATCATCATAATGAATGCTGGGTGAGAGGGCCATCTGGTGCCTCTATTCCCAATGCTTGTCATACTAGCATTACCGTCAATGCTGGGTCAGAAGGTTCTCCAATGCCTCTATTCCTGATGCTTATCACACTAACATCACCGTCAATGCTGGGTGAGAGGGTGCTCCAGAGCCTCTACTCCTGATGTTTGTTGCACTATCATCATCATCGCTGATGGGTGAGAGGGCCCTTCAGTGCATCTTCTACTGATGTTTGTCACATCAACATCACCAACACTGCTTGGTAAGAGGGTCCTACAGCGCCTCTACTCCGGTAGCTGTCGCACTAACATCATGGTCCCTGCTGGGTGAGTGTCCTCCAGTGCCTTTATATCTGATGCTCCTCACACTAACATCGTCGTCAGTGCTGGGTGAGAAGGTGCACCACAGCCTCTATTCATGATGCTTGTCACACTATCATCATCATAATGAATGCTGGGTGAGAGGGCCATCTGGTGCTCCATTCCCAATGCTTGTCATACTAGCATTATCGTCAATGCTGGGTCAGAAGGTTCTCCAATGCCTCTATTCCTGATGCTTATCACACTAACATCACCGTCAATGCTGGGTGAGAGGGTGCTCCAGAGCCTCTACTCCTGATGTTTGTTGCACTATCATCATCATCGCTGGTGGGTGAGAGGGCCCTTCAGTGCATCTGCTACTGATGTTTGTCACATCAACATCACCAACACTGCTTGGTAAGAGGGTCCTACAGCGCCTCTACTCCGGTAGCTGTCGCACTAACATCACGATCCCTGCTCGGTGAGTGTCCTCCAGTGCCTTTATATCTGATGCTCCTCACACTAACATCGTCGTCAGTGCTGGGTGAGAAGATGCACCACAGCCTCTATTCATGATGCTTGTCACACTATCATCATCATAATGAATGCTGGGTGAGAGGGCCATCTGGTGCCTCTATTCCTAATGCTTGTCATAGTAGCATTATCGTCAATGCTGGGTCAGAAGGTTCTCCAATGCCTCTATTCCTGATGCTTATCACACTAACATCACCGTCAATGCTGGGTGAGAGGGTGCTCCAGAGCCTCTACTCCTGATGTTTGTTGCACTATCATCATCATCGCTGGTGGGTGAGAGGGCCCTTCAGTGCATCTTCTACTGATGTTTGTCACATCAACATCACCAACACTGCTTGGTAAGAGGGTCCTACAGCGCCTCTACTCCGGTAGCTGTCGCACTAACATCATGGTCCCTGCTGGGTGAGTGTCCTCCAGTGCCTTTATATCTGATGCTCCTCACACTAACATCGTCGTCAGTGCTGGGTGAGAAGGTGCACCACAGCCTCTATTCATGATGCTTGTCACACTATCATCATCATAATGAATGCTGGGTGAGAGGGCCATCTGGTGCTCCATTCCCAATGCTTGTCATACTAGCATTATCGTCAATGCTGGGTCAGAAGGTTCTCCAATGCCTCTATTCCTGATGCTTATCACACTAACATCACCGTCAATGCTGGGTGAGAGGGTGCTCCAGAGCCTCTACTCCTGATGTTTGTTGCACTATCATCATCATCGCTGGTGGGTGAGAGGGCCCTTCAGTGCATCTTCTACTGATGTTTGTCACATCAACATCACCAACACTGCTTGGTAAGAGGGTCCTACAGCGCCTCTACTCCGGTAGCTGTCGCACTAACATCACGGTCCCTGCTCGATGAGTGTCCTCCAGTGCCTTTATATCTGATGCTCCTCACACTAACATCGTCGTCAGTGCTGGGTGAGAAGGTGCACCACAGCCTCTATTCATGATGCTTGTCACACTATCATCATCATAATGAATGCTGGGTAAGAGGGCCATCTGGTGCCTCTATTCCCAATGCTTGTCATACTAGCATTATCGTCAACGCTGGGTCAGAAGGTTCTCCAATGCCTCTATTCCTGATGCTTATCACACTAACATCACCGTCAATGCTGGGTGAGAGGGTGCTCCAGAGCCTCTACTCCTGATGTTTGTTGCACTATCATCATCATCGCTGGTGGGTGAGAGGGCCCTTCAGTGCATCTGCTACTGATGTTTGTCACATCAACATCACCAACACTGCTTGGTAAGAGGGTCCTACAGCGCCTCTACTCCGGTAGCTGTCGCACTAACATCACGATCCCTGCTCGGTGAGTGTCCTCCAGTGCCTTTATATCTGATGCTCCTCACACTAACATCGTCGTCAGTGCTGGGTGAGAAGATGCACCACAGCCTCTATTCATGATGCTTGTCACACTATCATCATCATAATGAATGCTGGGTGAGAGGGCCATCTGGTGCCTCTATTCCTAATGCTTGTCATAGTAGCATTATCGTCAATGCTGGGTCAGAAGGTTCTCCAATGCCTCTATTCCTGATGCTTATCACACTAACATCACCGTCAATGCTGGGTGAGAGGGTGCTCCAGAGCCTCTACTCCTGATGTTTGTTGCACTATCATCATCATCGCTGGTGGGTGAGAGGGCCCTTCAGTGCATCTTCTACTGATGTTTGTCACATCAACATCACCAACACTGCTTGGTAAGAGGGTCCTACAGCGCCTCTACTCCGGTAGCTGTCGCACTAACATCATGGTCCCTGCTGGGTGAGTGTCCTCCAGTGCCTTTATATCTGATGCTCCTCACACTAACATCGTCGTCAGTGCTGGGTGAGAAGGTGCACCACAGCCTCTATTCATGATGCTTGTCACACTATCATCATCATAATGAATGCTGGGTGAGAGGGCCATCTGGTGCTCCATTCCCAATGCTTGTCATACTAGCATTATCGTCAATGCTGGGTCAGAAGGTTCTCCAATGCCTCTATTCCTGATGCTTATCACACTAACATCACCGTCAATGCTGGGTGAGAGGGTGCTCCAGAGCCTCTACTCCTGATGTTTGTTGCACTATCATCATCATCGCTGGTGGGTGAGAGGGCCCTTCAGTGCATCTTCTACTGATGTTTGTCACATCAACATCACCAACACTGCTTGGTAAGAGGGTCCTACAGCGCCTCTACTCCGGTAGCTGTCGCACTAACATCACGGTCCCTGCTCGATGAGTGTCCTCCAGTGCCTTTATATCTGATGCTCCTCACACTAACATCGTCGTCAGTGCTGGGTGAGAAGGTGCACCACAGCCTCTATTCATGATGCTTGTCACACTATCATCATCATAATGAATGCTGGGTAAGAGGGCCATCTGGTGCCTCTATTCCCAATGCTTGTCATACTAGCATTATCGTCAACGCTGGGTCAGAAGGTTCTCCAATGCCTCTATTCCTGATGCTTATCACACTAACATCACCGTCAATGCTGGGTGAGAGGGTGCTCCAGAGCCTCTACTCCTGATGTTTGTTGCACTATCATCATCATCGCTGGTGGGCGAGAGAGCCCTTCAGTACATCTGCTACTGATGTTTGTCACATCAACATCACCAACACTGCTTGGTAAGAGGGTGCTACAGCGCCTCTACTCCGGTAGCTATCGCACTAACATCACGGTCCCTGCTGGGTGCCAACACTGCTGGGTGAGTGTCCTCCAGTGCCTTTATATCTGATGCTCCTCACACTAAAATCATCGTCAGTGCTGGGTGAGAAGGTGCACCACAGCCTCTATTCATGATGCTTGTCACACTATCATCATCATCGCTGGTGGGCGAGAGAGCCCTTCAGTGCATCTGCTACTGATGTTTGTCACATCAACATCACCAACACTGCTTGGTAAGAGGGTCCTACAGCGCCTCTACTCCGGTAGCTGTCGCACTAACATCATGGTCCCTGCTGGGTGAGTGTCCTCCAGTGCCTTTATATCTGATGCTCCTCACACTAACATCGTCGTCAGTGCTGGGTGAGAAGGTGCACCACAACCTCTATTCATGATGCTTGTCACACTATCATCATCATAATGAATGCTGGGTGAGAGGGCCATCTGGTGCCTCTATTCCTAATGCTTGTCATACTGGCATTATCGTCAACGCTGGGTCAGAAGGTTCTCCAATGCCTCTATTCCTGATGCTTATCACACTAACATCACCGTCAATGCTGGGTGAGAGGGTGCTCCAGAGCCTCTACTCCTGATGTTTGTTGCACTATCATCATCATCGCTGGTGGGTGAGAGGGCCCTTCAGTGCATCTTCTACTGATGTTTGTCACATCAACATCACCAACACTGCTTGGTAAGAGGGTCCTACAGCGCCTCTACTCCGGTAGCTGTCGCACTAACATCACGGTCCCTGCTGGGTGAGTGTCCTCCAGTGCCTTTATATCTGATGCTCCTCACACTAACATCATCGTCAGTGCTGAGTGAGAAGGTGCACCACAGCCTCTATTCATGATGCTTGTCACACTATCATCACCATAATGAATGCTGGGTGAGAGGGTACCCTGGCGCCTCTACTCCTGATGCTTGACACACCAATGTCGTCGTCACTGCTATGTGAGAGGGACGTCCAGTGGCGCTACTCCTAGTGCCTGTCGCACCAGTGTCGTAATATCTGCCAGGTGGGAGGGCCTCTGGTGTGTCTGTTCCTGGTGCCTGTCGCCCCAATGTCATCGCCACTACTGGTTGGAGGGCCCTGAAGTGCCTTTATTCCTGATATTCCCGGTGTCAAGGGCCTATCTGTCCACTAGGGTACATCCCAATGGGGCACTGTGAGTTACCCTCATTTTCTGGTGCGGGTTCGAGGACGCTCTAATGCAGTGTTAGGCCACATTCTCACTTCACCACTTCACCTGCTAGATGGCAGCCAGCCAGAGCTCAGCTGAATTGGTGAAGTAGCATCCTTGCCAGCCAGATGAGCCGGCCCTGGTGACCGAGCGGTTCTAGGCGCTACAGTCTGGAACCGCGAGACTGCTACGGTCGCGGGTTCGAATCCTGCCGCGGGCATGGGTGTGTGTGATGTCCTTAGGTTAGTTAGGTTTAAGTAGTTCTACGTTCTATGGGACTGATGAGCTCAGAAGTTAGGTCCCATAGTGTTCAGAGCCATTTGAACCAGGCAGACGAGACAACAGGAGTCAGAGGGATCCCTATGTACACTGGTATGAGGCGTCAGCTGAGGGACACAGAACTGTAAATCTGAATGAGCAAATGTTAACTTGTTAACCATGTTTTATTAGCTCTATAGATTCCACAAAACCATCCTCACAACGTGGAGATGTTTGCATGCAATTTCACATTTTATTGCCTTAATAACTGTGTCAGGTACTGTGGTGTGTATAGCGGTCAAAGACGTTACTGCTTGCAGAAGAAAAGCGAACATTATCACCACCTATCTATGATATATATTACGTCTGGTTTTGTATGTAGTGTCAACGACTGATTTTGTTCATGCTCTGATGAAGACGAAGTGGACTCATAATTGTGAGTATTACGTATTAAAACACCTTAGTAAAAGTTGCATTCAAGAAAGAAATAAACATCGAGCGGGATTAGCCGAGCGGTCTTTGGCGCTGCAGTCATGGACTGTGCGGCTTGTAAAGGAACTGAAAATATTGTGATTTAATCGCAGAGGTGCTGAAAAATTGTTCCAGTGACACACCAGAGAAATATCTGGTAAACCTTTTATCTTTGAGAGACATAGGAACAATTTCGCCCTTCGTTTTTAATTTCTTGTATGAACGACTACTTTTTGTTCTGATGGGCTGGTGGGATGTCGTACTGTCTAATTACTAGTATGTGTGTGTGTGTGTGTGGTAAATGAATGAGTTAAAAGACGCAAGATGTGTTTTATATTATTTTCATCGCACAACAAGCCTTATTCCCATGCCTATGGAGTATTTATGTTAAGCAGAGAAGGCGGGTTTTAGATGGAACCGAAGATCTTCAAAACGGCGCTGCTCAACAATAGAGGTACGTGATTGTGCTCTCTACTTTCCTTTCGTGGCCGCTAAAATTACTTCCGATTCGTTTTGCCGAGACATTCAGAACCTGCAATCTTCTTTTTCTTATAAAAATACTAGTCCGATGCAAAAGAAATACTCTTAGATTTAAATAATTGCCATTCTTTTACCCAGGCCACGGGGAATGATAGAACGTACGTGCCTCTACTCTGAATGTACGTTCGCAATCTCCGAGTGTGTTACGACGAAATTATTTCACAATGAAAATTTCTCATCAGACCGCAACCACTCGCACGCGAATGTACGTACCCTCTGAATGTATCTAGTCAGTCACGCGCGTTGTTCAAAAGCTTTACTTTTAATATTCAGTGCATTACATTTCCGAAATTAATTTTTGTTTATGCTGCAAATCGTACTTCACGCGAAGTATTTATTACGTAAGTTTCAGGCTCAATTTAATAAAAAAAAAAGATTCCGAATAATAGAAATAAAGAATAACAATCAAACAAATCAAACCTAAATAAACAGAAAGAGGGAACGTTACCGGCTGGTCCCGGCTGAGGTTCGAGTCCTCCCTCGGGCATTGTTGTGCGTGTTTGTCCCTAGGATAGTTTAGGTTAAGTAGTGTGTAAGCTTAGGGACTGATGACCTTAGCAGTTAAGTCCCATAAGATTTCACACACATTTTTTAAAAGAAATAAACAAGTGGTCATCTCTGATAAACAATTAGGCGAGTCTCGAACGTAAATATTACTCTTTACAGTCAAGTGGTTCAAATGGCTCTGAGCACTATGGGACTTAACATCTGTGGTCATTAGTCCCCTAGACTTACAACTACTTAAACCTAACTAACCTGAGGACATCACACACATCCATGCGCGAGGCAGGATTCGAACCTGCGACCTGCGACTGAAGCGCTTAGAGCCGCACGGCGAAACCGGCTGGCCTCTTTATAGTCATTCTAATAATTGTAGAAAGTTTCAGCTACATACCTCGAAGTGGAGTTGGAGAGACGCTGGAGAGACTGGCGATCGAATCTGCAAATAAACACGGTGACCTTCAACGGATGCAGGACCACGCAACAAGAAATCTGCCACAGCTCTTTACCAACATATTACCATACGCAAAACACACAAGGCGAATTTAGTTTCAATGGACATTTCAATACAATAATTGAAAACCAAGAATACTTGTTAATCTTGTATATAATATCATAAAATACAATAAAAATAACAATATATATATATATATATATATATATATATATATATATATATATATATATATGGTAGGCACAACATTCGTCAATTCAGAATGAAAACTAAATGGCTGATGTGTAAGTACATGGTGAAACACCTCCAGGATGCCGCAAAGTTAATATTTATTTAAGAACGAAACAAATTAAACACCGATAGAATAGGAGCATTCGCAAAGATGTTAATTATGAATGCGCGGTAAGGCGCAGACAAATGAAAAGCCATTTTTTGTTTTAGACAGACACACTAAGACTCTCTCGTATGTTGAAGGACGACAAGGATGTGCGATTTCCGATATGAAGCATTGCGATCTCGATGTATCATACGTGTGCGTGAAGAATATGATGTTATAAAACCGGATAAAGCATTTTATTTATTGAACTGAAGAGGAAAACTTTAGGACGCGGATTTTCGTGATTATGACAAGAGCCGGTGTTCCCGGAGTCCGCTGCCTGCAGTCTCAACAAAAATATAAGCCAAGTCCGATGCCCAAAAGAATATTAACAAGCACAGAACATTTTAACAACGCAGTCATATTGAATTATATTTATTTAATACTTTATTTATTTAAAAAATTATACACTGAGGAGGTCGTATGTCGAAAATAATAGCAGAAACGTAGCGATCCTTTTCCCGATTAATTAGTAAGACCTATAATATAATGCCATGTGGTAACCAATGAAATCATGCAAACACTATGTAGTTAAATAGCAAGTTAAAATCGGATCAGCCAGAAACAACCCATCCAATGTTATATCATTATAGTATATCTGTTAACTAGTTCGAAAGATAAATAATTGAAACACGTGATAGGTCCAGTGCTGAAGTGCCGCTATAGAAAAACCAGAAAAAATAAAAAACAGGTGCTGACTCTAAGGAAGAACAGTAGCGACGAACCCTGCGAAGCAAACTCACCTTTGTTCAGGAATCAGTTCTCACGACGCCCAGAAGACACCACCTCGAATTGTCTAATATTAAAGGCGGGAAAGTAATCGGCTAGCTAAGAAATCAAACGCATGCACCGTAGACAAGAGGGCGCGAGAACAGGGTAAGAGACGTGAACACGAAATGGCGCGGTAGTGGCCTGGTTGAGTTCGACAAGGAAGGATGGGTAACGTCCTTACAACTTTTAATATAAGAATATGAATGGGAGTAGTAAGAAAAAGTACATAAGAAAAATGAATAAATCAATATAAATCTGTGCGAACACAGAAATAAAAACTAAAAGTGCAAAAAAATTGTTACAATGACCAGGGACGAAGAAGGGCAGTAAGATCCTAAGGCACAGTGGTTGACGGAAAAAACACACTGTGTGTGTGTGTGTGTGTGTGTGTGTGTGTGTGTGTGTGTGTGTGTGTGTGTGTTTTGGGCTCTCAACGTCGAGGTCATCAGCGCCCTGACACACGAATGTGGACAGACCTAATAAAACTGAAGCACACACGCAAAGAAAGAAGGAAAATGCTACATAAGAAAGTAGAACGTAAGGAAAGGGAAAACGTAGCAACAAGAATGCCACAATAAATTGTCATTGGCTAGCCACTTACATAAAATATGGGCGAGCTTGTCACACAGTGAGCAAATTACGATCCTCTCCCTAAAATCTTTGATAAAACATTTCAGATGGCACAGAACTTTAGAACTTAACGACATTCGTGTGAGGGTTGCCTAAAAGAGGTGGCAGGTCCGCTGGCAAGTCAGCCGCGGCCCGCTTGTCAGAAAATAAAAGGCAATCCAATAAAACGTGGCGCACAGTGACCTGTACGCCACAAGCACCACACATTGGAGGGTCCTCTCGCCGGAGCAGGAAGCCATGCGTCATAGGGCTGTGGCCTATCCGAAGCCGAGTACAGAGAACCTCGTCCCGTCGACGGGGCTGAAAGGAAGTACACCACACACGCGTCGTGGGCTTGACTATACGGAGCATATTGTCAGTCACTTCCAGCCACTCATCCTCCCACCGACGCATAGCCCGTGAGCTCAACAGCGAGGTGAGTGCGTGCAAGGGGATAGCACACTGAGATACTTGTGGATCGAGACACGCCTCCTCGGCTGCGAGATCTGCCCTTTCATTCCCAGCAATGCCGACATTCCCCGGAACCCAGCAGAAAGCCACCACCTTCCCCAAACGCTGTAGGTGGAGGAGGGCATCCTGGATGGTCTGGACTATTTTATCTGCTGGATACTAACGATGCAAAGAGTGAAGGGCACTTAGTGAATCGCAACAGACAAGAAATTTAGGACAGGAAGAATGTCTCATCTGCTCCAGTGCCCGCAAGATCGCAGACAATTCTGCACCGAAGACAGTAAGTCTGTGGGAGAGATACCAAAGAAGGCAGGGCATGTGAAGTAGGGGGGGGGGGGGGGGGGGGAGTGGGGAATGTATTAAAAATAAATGGGCTATTTAACGCTTTTGAGGAAATCGAAATTCGCCAAAATACTACGATATCCCAACTGAAGTTGTCCATTTACTGTAACCACTTGTAAGAAATCCATGACTAAGGAATTTCTTGCTAGTGCATTCGATCAGATGGAACTTCGATGGATTGCTCACGCGCTGCCTGCGATATGCAAGCCACAATAGAATCGCAGACCAGAGAGCAGTGTCGGCAGCAGTAGTTGAGGTAGCTCGCAGTCTGGCGCTTGGGTCAGGTCGCTCGTAGAGAGCAGAAGATTAGATTAATACTTGTTCCATAGATCATGAGTACGACACTACGTGATGATGTGGAACGTGTCAGGTTAATAAAAGATGTCTGTACAAGATATTAGAGTACACAAAATATTGCATGACACTAATTTTTAAGTTGTTTTTGTTTTTTTTTTTCCTTAATTTATATCTAAAAATTCAGCCAATGTGTAGAAGGAATTATCATCTAGAAATTCTTTTAATTTATTTTTAAATGTTAGTTGGCTATCTGTCGGGCTTTTGATGCTGTTTAGTAGGTGACCAAAGACTTTTGTGGCAGCATAATTTACCCCTTTCTGTGCCAAAGTCAGATTTAACCCTGCATAGTGAAGATCATCCTTTCTCCTGGTGCTATAGCTATGCACACTGCTATTACTTTTGAACTCGGTTGAATTATTAACAACAAATTTCGTAAGTGAATATATATACTGTGAGGATCCCTAGATCCTTAAATAGATGTCTGCAGGATGACCGTGGGTTGTATAGCTCACTTGTGTCCCGGTGTTCGGACAATGCACTCCAGTAGTGGTGTTTTGTAGCTCGAGAAGAGCAGTAGAGTTATGGAATTACCAAGGCCGGTCGTGGAGAACGATGGCGTGCCTGAACGATGTAATATAAGGTAAAAGCAAAATATTATTGTTCTTTATTGCCGCGCGCATATGTTAAATGCTACAACTGATTTTTGTACTATTGTTATATCAAAGTCCCATGTAAATGTTTTCAAAAAATCTCAGTAATAATCTTAACTTTTGGCAGTAATTCATCTGAATTTAAAGGTTTTACTATTTTCTCCTATCCATAGTCATGCCGATAATCGAGCGGTCTAAGGCGTTGCAGTCATGGACTGTGCGGTGGTCCCGGCGGAGGTTCGAGTCCTCCCTCGGGCATGCGTGTGTGTGTTTGTCCTTAGGACAATTTAGGTTAAATAGTGTGTAAGCTTAGGAACTGATGACCTTAGCAGTTAAGTCACGTAAGATTGCACACACATTTGAACATGCCGATTATCGTAAACAAAATAAGTTTTTTCTCTTACATAACAAAATCTAATGGCCAGCATTGCACTGGGGTGTGCCAGAAAAATTTCTTAATGGAGCAGATAAATACGCATTATCCGGCGACATCATTGCGGTAAGAATTTTCAGTTTGAAACTTCCTCGCAGATCAAAACTGTGTGTCGGACCGAGACTCGAACTCGGGACATTTTTCCTTTCCCAGGCAAGTGCTCTACCACCTGAGCTACCCAAGCACGACTTACACCCCATCCTCACACCTTTACTTCTGCCAGTAGCTCATCTCCTACCTTCCAACCTTCACAGAAGCTCTCCTGTGAACCTTGCAGAACTAGCACTCCTGAAAGAAAGGATACTGCGGAGACATGGCTTAGCCACAGCCTAGAGAATGTTTCCAGAATGAGATTTTCACTCTGCAGCGGAGTGTGCGCTGATATGAGTGTGACGTGAGGACGGGGCGTAAGTCGTGCTTGGGTAGCCCAGTTGGTAGAGCACTTGCCCGCGAAAGGCAAAGGTCCCGAGTTCGAGTCTCGATCCGGCACATATTTTTGATCTGCCAGGAAGTTTCATATCAGCGCACACTCCGCTGCAGAGTGAAAATCTCATTCTGGAATTTTCAATTTTTCAGAATGTTTTATCAGGGCCATCACGCAGTACTGTTGACATCCAGATTTAACAGTTTTGATTCACAGTCAGTTAATTATTGAAAGGTTACATTACGAGATTTCTGTTGAAAGTTTATATATGAGTCACATTTTTATTCGGAGGCTAGTCACCTTTTTGTTGGGAGGTTACACACTTCTTGAAGTACACTCTAAGACAAGAAGGACAATGCGTTGCGAAGGACTTATCCGAATGGGACGGAAATCAGTAGATGAGACTCACATTTATAAACAAACTTCTTCGCTGATGATCGGGGCTAATTTCGAAGCAAGATTCATCACTGAAGACTATTCTACACTAGTTAATGAGATTCAAGTTCGAAGACGTGTCTGATGACGTCCTGGATGACAGTGGGATTCCAACCTGCTTATCGCCAGCCATACGACCCGACAACCAAGAGTGATGATCTGGGGTGCCCTTTCTTTCCATAGCAGGACCCCTTGGCTGTCATCCGCGGCACCCTTGCAGCACACCGGTACAACGACGATATTATAAATCTTTGCTTTTTTTCTCCTTCATGACAAGCCATCCTGGGAAGACATTTCAGCAATATAATTGTCGCCCGCACACAGTGGAAGTTTCTACTGGTTGCCTTCGTACTTGGTGCACCCTTCTTTGGTCAGCAAGGTCACCGGAGCTCTCCCCAACTGAGAACGTTTGGAGCGTTGTGGGCAGACCCTCTAACCAGCTCGAGATTTTTTCGATCTAACGCACCAACTGGATAGAATTTGGCACAATGTCCCTCAGGAGGACATCTGACAACCCCTGTCAAGCCAAATAACTGGTTGCGTAAGGGTTATATATGGACCGACATGTGGTTGACTTGCTCAATTTATTAAGCTCTTTCTCTTGAATAACTGATCTAATTTTCCTCTAGTTTTAATTTTTTGTTTCTTTGTACATTTACATCACGCCTGAGCCATGTGTGGCTCATGTTCCCGCCATAATGTATTTTACACCCTGTTTTAACGTACTTCCACCTCACTATGTTAATTTAAATTACTGCTGTCACTGAGTTGATGGTTTACCCGACTGTGAGTGGCGACAGCATTGCGTATCGATATGTCCCCTCTCGTAGTATCTTTGCTCTACTGCTATCACTTCCCGGTCGTTGTCTGCAGTGAAAGAGTTCGGGTCCTGAGTTCAGGTCTGCCAGTCAGTTGGAACGCGTCTGGAGCGCAGTCCGGACCTACCAGTCGGGGAGGTTCAATTCGGCACTGGTGCGGTCGGGTTGGAGCAGCAGTGAGGTCTGCGTCGACGTGGCTCGCTCGACCATTGCCGCCACGCATCGCTTGAGCCGGGCCACGGTCTCGGTGGATCGTCGGTCGGTCTTCCTACAGGACGACGCGTTTTGGCTCCCCGATCGTTCATGAGTCGGCTGTGTGCGCGTGCATCGACTCCCGATTTGTCTTCGTGCGTGCTTAGTTACTGCTGCGTATCGTTCAAGTCTTCGTGCAAGTGTTTGCCAGGTTGTGTGTGTAGTTGGCGTTAGTTCCACTGACGACTATTTTAGATGTTGTCGGCATTATGAGAGGAGTCGGTCGGTTGTTGCGGAGGAGGGAAGTTATTCCGCGCGCTACAGTCGGCTGGGTCCGCTGGCGGTCTCTGCGCAGTGTCAGAGCATCTGTGGAGCTGTCTGATCGCTACGAGCTTCGTGGTTCGCCAACTCAGTACGTCAAAGTTGAGTAGTGGTTTCAA
Source organism: Schistocerca gregaria (assembly GCF_023897955.1). NCBI lineage: Eukaryota > Metazoa > Arthropoda > Insecta > Orthoptera > Acrididae > Schistocerca > Schistocerca gregaria. The sequence goes on along the minus strand of NC_064928.1, from coordinate 198,111,697 downwards.
CTGCCCAAGCCACGTCCATTCACGTTGTGGTGGTTCGTTTCGGTAGTTCGCTGTTGGGGAGGTTTCCCTGCCTTGTGGCCGTTGGTGTTCTGGTTACCTGCCCTGGCCACTGACGTAATTTCAAGCAGCGTCCGTTCCTCACCTGTTGTCGCTGTTCAACATGGTGTGTAGTTTTGGCAGCTAATATACACTCCTGGAAATGGAAAAAAGAACACATTGACACCGGTATGTCAGACCCACCATACTTGCTCCAGACACTGCGAGAGGGCTGTACAAGCAATGATCACACGCACGGCACAGCGGACACACCAGGAACCGCGGTGTTGGCCGTCGAATGGCGCTAGCTGCGTAGCATTTGTGCACCGCCGCCGTCAGTGTCAGCCAGTTTGCCGTGGCATACGGAGCTCCATCGCAGTCTTTAACACTGGTAGCATGCCGCGACAGCGTGGACGTGAACCGTATGTGCAGTTGACTGACTTTGAGCGAGGGTGTATAGTGGGCATGAGGGAGGCCGGGTGGACGTACCGCCGAATTGCTCAACACGTGGGGCGTGAGGTCTCCACAATACATCGATGTTGTCGCCAGTGGTCGGCGGAAGGTGCACGTGCTCGTCGACCTGGGACCGGACTGCAGCGACGCACGGATGCACGCCAAGACCGTAGGATCCTACGCAGTGCCGTAGGGGACCGCACCGCCACTTCCCAGCAAATTAGGGACACTGTTGCTCCTGGGGTATCGGCGAGGACCATTCGCAACCGTCTCCATGATGAATCTGGGCTACAGTCCCGCACACCGTTACGCCGTCTTCCGCTCACGCACCAACATCGTGCAGCCCGCCTCCAGCGATGTCGCGACAGGCGTGAATGGAGGGACGAATGGAGACGTGTCGTCTTCAGCGATGAGAGTCGCTTCTGCCTTGGTGCCAATGATGGTCGTATGCGTGTTTGGCACCGTAAAGGTGAGCGCCACAATCAGGACTGCATACGACCGAGGCACACAGGGCCAACACCCGGCATCATGGTGTGGGGAGCGATCTCCTACACTGGCCGTACACCTCTGGTGATCGTCGAGGGGACACTGAATAGTGCACGGTACATCCAAACCGTCATCGAACCCATCGTTCTACCATTCCTAGACCGGCAAGGGAACTTGCTGTTCCAACAGGACAATGCACGTCCGCATGTATCCCGTGCCACCCAACGTGCTCTAGAAGGTGTAAGTCAACTACCCTGGCCAGCAAGATCTCCGGTATCTGTCCCCCATTGAGCATGTTTGGGACTGGATGAAGCGTCGTCTCATGCGGTCTGCACGTCCAGCACGAACGCTGGTCCAACTGAGGCGCCAGGTGGAAATGGAATGGCAAGCCGTTCCACAGGACTACATCCAGCATCTCTACGATCGTCTCCATGGGAGAATAGCAGCCTGCATTGCTGCGAAAGGTGGATATACACTGTACTAGTGCCGACATTGTGCATGCTCTGTTGCCTGTGTCTATGTGCCTGTGGTTCTGTCAGTGTGATCATGTGATGTATCTGACCCCAGGAATGTGTCAATAAAGTTTCCCCTTCCTGGGACAATGAATTCACGGTGTTCTTATTTCAATTTCCAGGAGTGTATATTACACTGTTGTTAATCACGTTCGTAACTATCTGTGTTTGAGTCCTCATGTAACGATTTGTGGCAAGCAAGTCGTTTTGTCGGTCGGTCCGTGGCTGCTACTTGGTTGGGTTCCGACGGATCAAGTGTAGTTGCGTTCACCACCAGTCCCACCAAAGTGAACGAGGGCAGGCCGACCTCCCTGGAGGCTTCTGAGTCCTTCTCACTGGTGTTTAATTGCCTGTTTATAATCTATCATAGCCAATGATTTAAAAAATTCTTGCTTTTACTGGATTTTATGGACAGGGCTATCACAAATGATTGAAGCGATTTCATAACTTCACTGTAGCTCCATTCATTGACATATGGTCACGACACACTACAGATACGTAGAAAAACTCAAAGATTTGTTCGGCTGAAGCCGCACTTCAGGTTTCTGCCACCAGAGCGCTCGAGAGCGCAGTGAGACAAAATGGCGACAGGAGCCGAGAAAGCGTATGTCGTGCTTGAAATGCACTCACATCAGTCAGTCATAACAGTGCAACGACACTTCAGGACGAAGTTCAACAAAGATCCACCAACTGCTAACTCCATTCGGCGATGGTATGCGCAGTTTAAAGCTTCTAGATGCCTCTGTAAGGGGAAATCAACGGGTCGGCCTGCAGTGAGCGAAGAAATGGTTGAACGCGTGCGGGCAAGTTTCTCGCGTAGCCCGCGGAAGTCGACGAATAAAGCAAGCAGGGAGCTAAACGTACCACAGCCGACGGTTTGGAAAATCTTACGGAAAAGGCTAAAGCAGAAGCCTTACCGTTTACAATTGCTTCAAGCCCTGACACCCGAGACAAAGTCAAACGCTTTGAATTTTCGGCGCGATTGCCACAGCTCATGGAACAGGATGCGTTCAGTGCGAAACTTGTTTTCAGTGATAAAGCAACATTTTTTCTTAATGATGAAGTGAACAGACACAATGTGCGAGTCTGGGCGGTAGAGAATCCTCAAGCATTCGTGCAGAAAATTCGCAATTCACCAAAAGTTAACGTGTTTTGCGCAATCTCACGATTTAAAGTTTACGGCCCCTTTTTATTCTGCGAAAAAACATTACAGGACACGTGTATCTGGACGTGATGGAAAATTGGCTCATGCCACAACTGGAGACCGACAGCGCCGACTTCATCTTTCAACAGGATGGTGCTCCACCGCACTTCCATCATGATGTTTGGCATTTCTTAAACAGGAGATTGGAAAACCGATGGATCGGTCGTGGTGGAGATCATGATCAGCAATTCATGTCATAGCCTCCACGCTCTCCCGACTTAACCCCATGCGATTTCTTTCTGCGGGGTTATGTGAAAGATTCAGTGTTTAAACCTCCTCTACCAAGAAACGTGCCAGAACTGCGAGCTCGCATCAACGATGCTTTCAAACTCACTGATGGGGACATGCTGCGCCGAGTGTGGGAGGAACTTGATTATCGGCTTGATGTCTGCCGAATCACTAATGGGGCACATATCGAACATTTGTGAATGCCTAAAAAAAACCTTTTGAGTTTTTGTATGAGCATGCAAAGCATTGTGAAAATATCTCAAATAAAAAAGTTATTGTAGAGCTGTCAAATCATTTGTAATAACCCTGTATTTTGGTAAATCAACTGTGGGCCTTCAGCCACTTAAATAAATAAAAAAAGGAAGAAGAAGAAGAACTTTGCGGCCTTTGAAGGTTATGGTAATTTATTTTAAAATCTTGAACATTTTATCTTGGACCTTCAGCACTTTGTATTGTATGTTGTTATATTTGTCTATACACCCTTGCCTTGAGGCTCTATTTGCAATTTTAACTGCATGTTTTTACCACTTGAAATTTATCTTGTTTTAAGATTTCTTGTTTGGAGGCTTTCACCCATGAAATAATTGCCTTTGTGAAACTCTTAGTTCTAAAGGTTTGGATATGTGCCGTTTTGGTTTAAAGGTGTTATTAAATTACAATAAATTACAATTTTAAGTGAATCTGACCGACACTTTATTTGGCCCTTTCCACAATCCTAACCACCTGTTTTGACCAGCGGGTTTAGCGGGCGTATCAATGTCTACTGATTTTCGTCACATTCGGATAATTCGATCGTGGCGCATAGTTTTTCCTTTCCTTTTTCTTTCTTAGAGTGCGATGGGAGGGTTGGGGGGAAGTGACCTAGAGGAGTACCGAGAAACAAATGGATCGTTGGAGTAAAGGAGTGTGTGATAAAGAGTGGAGAAGGCAGGGACAGAGTGGAGAGGGAAACATGACGGAGACGCTTACGTTACCTTCATAGACGATCAGGGGCTGCAAACTGTAGACGATGGTGACGATGATAATGATGAGAGATGTAGTTTTAAACGGCCAGTAGTGCTGAACATAAAAAAGTATACTACTTTCGGTTCGTATGATGAATTTTATATGATATTTCTCAGCACAGGAAGTCTCGCGCGCAGTATTTGGTTTTTTTACCATTGGGGAAAGGCGGGAGTCGTTGCTTTTTTTTTATTTGGAGAGTTAGAGCAGCTTGCTTCTGCAGTTTTGCGCCTGTAATTAACGAACTGCGAGCGTGTCATTAATATTGATTAGCCCTGTGGGGGCAGCCGCTCCGTTACGCCATTAGCTACTCTGGTGGCAGGACGGAGCCCACGTTAATAAGCATTTAGCTCGCGGCTTTGAACTTTTCCCAGTCGCCACCAAGAGCGAGTCCCTTCCTGATGCTCGGCTCCTTTTCATTCACGGTGTGTAGCAACTCGTTTTAAGGTGCTGGAATCACATTTTCTAACAAGTGAAGATAAGCGCACAACAGAAAGACAACGGCTTTCAGGTGTATTCACACGTAATTGGAAGAGAGAAGAGAAAAATAGATGTCAGCTACACAGGCAAGAGCTATTCACCGTTTGCGGAAATATGATCGATACTGTGACACTTTTAGTGTTGTGTACAGTAATTAATCAACGCATGAAGCAAATTTAATGCGCACTCAGCGTTAACTTTACTGCAATGATATTAACAATTTTCACTTAAGTACCGTGATGTAATTCCATAATCGATTATCAAAAGAAAGTCGATTGGGACAAGTAAAGAAATCTCTTTAAACCTAATAAAAAAAACTTTTATCAAGTGAACTCCATTCTTTTCTTGTACATAATGCACACAGGCGTCTACACTTAAGGACGAAAGTAGCTTTCGCATGAGGTGTCTCTTCGAAGTAACATACGTCTATGAAACTCGAACCATATACAGGGTGGTCCATTGATCGTGACCGGGCCAAATATCTCACGAAATAAGCGTCAAACGAAAAAACTACAAAGAACGAAACTTGTCTAGCTTGAAGGGGGGAACCAGATGGCGCTATGGTTGGCCCGCTAGATGCCGCTGCCATAGGTCAAACAGATATCAACTGCGTTTTTTAAAAATAGTAACCCCCATTTTTATTACATATTGGTTGGTTGGTTTGTGGGATTAAAGGGACCAGACTACCATGGTCATCGGTCCCTTTTTCCAAAAAAAAAACTAAAACCACCGAAGGAGAACAAAAAACGAACAACAGGAAAGACAGCAGACGAAACAGGACATGAAATACTCTGAGAGACCACAGTGTGACGGTGGTTGGCCGACCGTAGAGAAAAAGAGGAAAAGCCAACCACCAAGAACACTTTAAAAATTCAGTTTAAAATCAGAGGCTAAAAGCTAGAATCAACACTATAAAACAAACACTCAGATAAAAGGATAAAAACCTCCTGCCCGAATGAAACGCAAAACCAAGTCCACCATGGCAGAGTCATCTGATAAAAGAGCAGAGAGCGTGTCAGGCAGCGCAAAAGTCTGCCTGAGCACAGATAAAAGTGGACAGTCCAACAAAACGTGGACCACTGCAACGCCAAGCCGCAGCGGCATAGAAGGGGGTCCACACGGCGCAATAAGTGGCCGTGGGTCATCCGTGTGTGCCCGATGCGCAGTCGGCAGAGGACGACAGACTCCTTGCGAGAGACTCGCAAGGAGGAGTGCCACACAGTCGTCGTGTCTTTGACGGCACGGAGTTTGTTAGGGGTAGTCAGACCGCGCCATTCAGCATCCCAACGCGAGATAACTCCGCGGCGTGAGACTGCCCGCAAATCAGCCGCCAGGAGGCCAATCTCCAGAGATGGCGCACTGGTGGCCTCTTTCGCCAGGCGGTCAACAGTTTCATTGCCGGGTATACCAAGATGGCCCGGGGTCCAAACAAAGACCACAGACCTGCCGCTACGGGCGAGAGTATGCAGGGACTCGTGGATAGCCATCACCAGACGAGAACGAGGGAAACACTGGTCGAGAGCTCGTAAGCCGCTCAGGGAATCGCTACAGATAACGAAGGACTCACCTGAGCAGGAGCGGATATACTCTAGGGCACGAAAGATGGCGACCAGCTCAGCAGTGTAAACACTGCAGCCAGCCGGCAACGAACGTTGTTCAGAATGGTCCCCTAGAGTTAGTGCATAACCGACACGACCAGCAACCATCGAACCGTCGGTGTAGACAACGCCAGAGCCCTGATACGTGGCCAGGATGGAATAAAAGCGGCGTCGGAAGGCCACCGGAGGGACGGAGTCCTTCGGGCCCTGTGCCAAGTCGAGCCGAAGGCAAGGGCGAGGCACACACCATGGGGGTGTACTCAGAGGGGCCCAGAAAGGAGGTGGAACAGGGAAACACCCGACCGGGGCCGACGTTCTGGCAGATGGACGTCTGACTGCGGGAACAGGACACGATAATTTGGATGCCCGGGCAAGCTAAAAACATGGGCAGCATAAGCAGCCAGTAATTGTTGGCGTCGTAACCGCAGTGGAGGGACACCTGCCTCCACAAGTATGCTGTTTACAGGGCTGGTCCGGAAGGCACCAGTGGCAAGGCGCATCCCGCTGTGGAGGATTGGGTCCAGCAGCCGCAACGCAGATGGGGATGCTGAGCCATAAGCCAGACTCCCATAGTCCAGACGGGACTGGATCAACGCCTGGTAAAGCCGTAGTAGAGTAGATCAGTCGGCGCCCCACCCGGTGTGGCTCAGGCATCGCAGGGCATTTAGATGCCGCCAACACGCCTGTTTAAGCTGCCGAATATGAGGCTGCCAAGTCAACCGGGCATCAAAAACCACCCCCAAAAACCTATGTGACTCCACCACTGAAAGAAGCTCGCCGTCGAGATAAAGCCGCGGCTCCGGGTGAACAGTGCGTCGCCGGCAGAAATGCATAACGCTGGTCTTGGCTGCCGAAAACTGAAAACCATCCGCTACAGCCCAAGACTGCACCTTGCGGATTGCGCCCTGTAGCTGACGTTCAGCAGCTGCAATGCCAATAGAGTTGTAGTATATTACATATTCTTGTAGTAAGTAAAAAATATATGTATGTTTTAGTTGGACCACTTTTTTCGCTTTGTCATAGTTGGCGCTGTAATAATCATGAACATATGGCTCACAATTTTAGACGAACTGTTGGTAACAGGTAGCTTTTTAAATTAAAATACAGAAGGTAGGTACCTACGTTTGAATATTTTATTTCGGTTGTTCCACTGTGATACCTTTGTGAACTTATCATTTCTGACAACGCATGGTGTTAAGCGTTATTACCTGTAAATACCATCTTAATGCAATAAATGTTCAAAATGATGTTCGTCAACCTCCATCCATTCGGCAATACGTGTAACGACATTCCTCTCAACAGCGAGTAGCTGGACTTCCGTAATGTTCGTACATGCTTTGACGATGCACTGACGCATGTTGTCAGGCGTTGTCGGTGGATCACGATGCAGTGAAACATCTTGTAGTAACATCGGTAGAACATTACGTAGGAAATCAGCATACATTGCTCCATTTAGATTGGCACCTATAAAATGGGGGCCAATTATCTCCCATAATGCCGCACCATACATTAACCCACCAAGGTCGCTGATGTTCCACTTGTCGCGGCCATCGTGGATTTTCCGTTGCCCAATAGTCCATATTATGCCGGTTTACGTTACCGCTGTTGGTGAATGACGCTTCGTCGCTAAATAGGACGCGTGGAAAAAATCTGTCATCGTCCCGTAATTTCTCTTGTGCCCAGTGGCAGAACTGTACACGACGTTCAAAGTCGTCACAATGCAATTCCTGGTGCATAGAAATACGGTACGGGTACGGTCGATGTTGATGTAGCATTCTCAACACCGACGTTTTTGAGATTCCCGATTCTCGCGCAGTTTGTCTGCTACTGATGTGCGGAATAGCCGCGACAGCAGCTAAAACATGTACTTGGTCATCATCATTTGTTGCAGCTCGTGGTTGACGTTTCACATTAGGCTGGACACTTCCTGTTTCCTCAAATAACGTTACTATCCGGCGAACTGTTCAGACAGTTGGATAATGTCGTCCAAGATACCGAGCAGCATACATAGCACACGCCGGTTGGGCAGTTTTATCACAATAGCCATACAAAATATGCTTACAAAATATGGATGTATACATGCATGCTTAAACGTAAAAGAGATGTCCTATAGCCTTTTATACAGGGTGTTACAAAAAGGTACGGCCAAACTTTCAGGAAACATTCCTCACACTCAAATAAAGAAAAGATGTTATGTGGACATGTGTCCGGAAACGCTTAATTTCCGTGTTAGAGCTCGTTTTAGTTTCGTCAGTATGTACTGTACTTCTTCGATTCACCGCCAGTTGGCCGAATTGAAGGAAGGAATGTTGACTTCGGTGGTTGTGTTGACATGCGACTCATTGCTCTACAGGTCTAGCATCAAGCACATCAGTACGTAGCATCAACAGGTTAGTGTTCATCGCGAACGTGGTTTTGCAGTCAGTGCAGTGTTTACAAATGCGGAGTTGGCAGATGCCCATTTGATGTATGGATTAGCACGGGGCAATAGCCGTGGTGCGGTACGTTTGTATCGAGACAGATTTCCGGAACGAAGGTGTCCCGACAGGAAGACGTTCGAAGCAATTTATCGGCGTCTTAGGGAGCACGGAACATTCCAGCCTATGACTCGCGACTGGGGAAGACCTAGAACGACGAGGACAGCTGCAATGGACGGGGCAATTATTCGTGTAGTTGACGGTAACCCTAATGTCAGCGTCAGAGAAGTTGCTGCTGTACAAGGTATCGGTGAGCACGTCACTGTATGGAGAGAGCTACGGGAAAACCAGTTATTTTCGTACCATGTACAGTGTGTGCAGGCACCATCAGCAGCTAATTAGGTTCCACGGTTACATTTCTGCGGAAGGTTCATCCAACAATGTGTCAATCCTCATTTCAGTGCAAATGTTCTCTTTACGGATGAGGCTTCATTCCAACGTGATCAAATTATAAATTTTCACAATCAACATATGTGGGCTGACGAGAATCCGCACGCAATTTTGCAATCAAGTCATCAACACAGATTTTCTGTGAACGTTTGGGCAGGAATTGTTGGTGATGTCTTGATTGGGCCCCGTGTTCTTCTACCTACGCTCAATGGAGCACGTTATCATGATTTCATACGGGATACTCTACCTGTGCTGCTACAACATGTGCCTTTACAAGTACGACACAACATGTGGTTCATGCACGATGGAGCTCCTGCACGTTTCAGCCGAAGTGTTCGTACGCTTCTCAACAACACATTCGGCGACCGATGGATTGGTAGAGTCAGACCAATTCCATGGCCTCCACGCTCTCCTGACCTCAACCCTCTTGACTCATTTATGGGGGCATTTGAAAGCTCTTGTCTACTTAACCCGGTACCGAATGTAGAGACTCTTCGTGCTCGTATTGTGGACGGATGTGATACAATACGCCATTCTCCAGGGCTGCATCAGCGCAGCAGGGATTCCATGCGACGGAGGGTGGATGCATGTATTCTCGCTAACGGAAGACATTCGGAACATTTCCTGTAACAAAGTGTTTAAAGTCACCCTGCTACATTCTGCTGCTCTGTGTTTCTAATCCATGATTAATGTGACTTGAAGAGAAGTAATAAAATGAGCTCTTACATGGAAAGTAAGCGTTTCCGGGCACATGTTCACATAACATTTTCTTTCTTTGTGTGTGAGGAATGTTTCCTGAAAGTTTGGCCGTACCTTTTTGCAACACCCTGCATACAGAAACTGCGTACATGCGTTTACTCACTGAAGAAAGAAAGGAAACAAAAGTTGTTCAGCAGAAGTCATTTTTACATCCCATTGCTGCACTGCCACGACAGCTAGACCTGGGTAACTGTTTTCATTTGTTTTCGAGTAGTGTAAAGGATTATCTGTGCGTTGTAGGTACGGTTCTTCCAAATATCGTTGTTCCTCCAGGTCTATGCTATCACAATCGCTTTTCATTAGATTTTTATTGGAAACCTCTTCATCGAAAGAGGCCCATAAGGAACTACTGGCGTTTTGTACGAAATGGTAAGCGTGGCTAGTGTCGTTAGCAGCCGAATGAGTAGATCGTACGGTCTGTACCACGTTTTTGGACTCTGCAATTAGGCTTGCAACAGCATGTTTTGAATAAATGGGATTCGTAAATGGTAACGTTTTGAATCTTGGGTCGAGAATTGTGGCAACGGCTTGTACTTCGTTTGTTTCTATTAATCCTAGCCGGGCTATTAGTGAGTTGTGCAGACGTTGCTGTAGCTCTTGCGCTGTCGTGGTAGCCCACTTCCAATTGCATACGGTTAGAATTAGCTGTCTCATTATTGGAGTAGCTTTCGAAAGAGAGGTGTAGTTTTCAGATGAGATTTTACTTGTTACCACTTCAAATGGCTCTAGTACACATAAACATTCGCTCAAAATTCGCCACTCGTCAGCTGTGATGTTCTCAACACCTGAATACAAAGATGATAAACAGGCTGCAATGCCTTCCTTTTGCTCCACTAGACGTTGTATCATATAAAACTTACTGTTCCATAGGGTTTCGGTTTCCTGAATCAATTTATGAATAGGTTTTTTCATTAGATCCTGGATCTCATGGAGTTTTTCATTAGCATTGCAACTTGTTTTAAAATAGCTAACAACTTTTCTGGCCTTTTCCCGCATTATGCAGAGCTCACTGTTGCTGTTCAAAGAACTTTTCACAACTAAATTAATGGTGTGTGCTAAACAAGGAACATGTTGCGTATCTATGTTGCCACTGTGAATAAGTTGTACGGCTGCCGTCATTTTACTGGCGTTGTCAGTTGTGATGCTTACAACTTTGTTTTCAATGTTCGATTTTGAAATCACGTTATCTAACGCCTCACTAATATTTAGCGCTGTATGCTTTTCCGGGAAAGTCCGCAGCTCGTGATCGTGCTGTAGGTTCTCGCTTTCCGCGCCCGGGTTCCCGGGTTCGATTCCCGGCGGGGTCAGGGATTTTCTCTGCCTCGTGATGACTGGGTGTTGTTTGATGTCCTTATGTTAGTTAGGTTTAAGTAGTTCTAAGTTCTAGGGGACTGATGCCCATAGATGTTACGTCCTATAGTGCTCAGAGCCATTTTAATTATTTTTTTTCTTGAAATAAATGTCTCGAGAGGTAGAGCTTTCAGGCGCCAATTAGTGTCAATAAAATGACCAGTTACAGCAATATATGCCTCACTATTGGGCGAGGTGCAAATATCAGTCGTGATAGAAACACAAGTAGTCTTCCACGGCCAAGTTTACAGCCCCTTTCTGTTTATAGTAATCGTCCTCAATCATGAGGCGCAACTTTTTTCGGTTTGGTATCGAGTATTGTGCGTCCAGCAGCGAAACAAAACGTCGAAAACCAGTGTCCTCGAGGATTGAAAGCGGTTTGAAATCGTCTGTTATCATGGCCAATAGTGCTTCATCTGCTGTTGTTTCCGTTTACTTCCCCCTATGAAAAACTTAAGATTTAGAGCAGTGCTCCTGTAAGGGGATACATTATGCTCGACAACTAGTCCAATAAAATTATATACCGTATCGTGCAAAAGCTAGGATAGTATAGGTTTGATTTTGGGGTAAATTGTATGTTATCGGAGTAAGGTTAAAAAAATCAACGTTTTTTAAGCGTGGCGGTTCGCTTCGGACACTATCCGTTTGCAAGGAATTCACCTTTTGTACCATACGTACCCGGAAATTTTGTCTGCCTCGCACTATTGGAAGAATGAGCCTCTATAATCACGGACGTCAATGTTTTATTGACCGATACATTGTGCAGTTTAAGATGTCTAGTCGTACCCGTTGCATTTTTTTATACATTACGGAGATTTTTGCGACAAATGTTGCAAGTAACGTTATCTCCATCCTCCTCCATCCTCCGTAAAGTATTGCCAGCACCATGATGTTCGTTTTCGAGTATCCGTATTGAATTGAATAACAACTTTACTCGTATGAAACCTCTGACATACTACACTCCTGGAAATGGAAAAAAGAACACATTGACACCGGTGTGTCAGACCTACCATACTTGCTCCGGACACTGCGAGAGGGCTGTACAAGCAATCATCACACGCACGGCACAGCGGACACACCAGGAACGGCGGTGTTGACCGTCGAATGGCGCTAGCTGCGCAGCATTTGTGCACCGCCGCCGTCAGTGTCAGCCAGTTTGCCGTGGCATACGGAGCTCCATCGCAGTCTTTAACACTGGTAGCATGCCGCGACAGCGTGGGCGTGAACCGTATGTGCAGTTGACGGACTTTGAGCGAGGGCGTATAGTGGGCATGCGGAAGGCCGGGTGGACGTACCGCCGAATTGCTCAACACGTGGGGCGTGAGGTCTCCACAGTACATCGATGTTGTCGCCAGTGGTCGGCGGAAGGTGCACGTGCCCGTCGACCTGGGACCGGACCGCAGCGACGCACGGATGCACGCCAAGACCGTAGGATCCTAAGCAGTGCCGTAGGGGACCGCACCGCCACTTCCCAGCAAATTAGGGACACTGTTGCTCCTGGGGTATCGGCGAGGACCATTCGCAACTGTCTCCATGAAGCTGGGCTACGGTCCCGCACACCGTTAGGCCGTCTTCCGCTCACGCCCCAACATCGTGCAGCCCGCCTCCAGTGGTGTCGCGACAGGCGTGAATGGAGGGACGAATGGAGACGTGTCGTCTTCAGCGATGAGAGTCGCTTCTGCCTTGGTGCCAATGATGGTCGTATGCGTGTTTGGTGCCGTGCAGGTGAGCGCCACAATCAGGACTGCATACGACCGAGGCACACAGGGCCAACACCCGGCATCATGGTGTGGGGAGCGATCTCCTACACTGGCCGTACACCTCTGGTGATCGTCAAGGGGACACTGAATAGTGCACGGTACATCCAAACCGTCATCGAACCCATCGTTCTACCATTCCTAGACCGGCAAGGGAACTTGCTGTTCCAACAGGACAATGCACGTCCGCATGTATCCCGTGCCACCCAACGTGCTCTAGAAGGTGTAAGTCAACTACCCTGGCCAGCAAGATCTCCGGATCTGTCCCCCATTGAGCATGTTTGGGACTGGATGAAGCGTCGTCTCACGCGGTCTGCACGTCCAGCACGAACGCTGGTCCAACTGAGGCGCCAGGTGGAAATGGCATGGCAAGCCGTTCCACAGGACTACATCCAGCATCTCTACGATCGTCTCCATGGGAGAATAGCAGCCTGCATTGGTGCGAAAGGTGGATATACACTGTACTAGAGCCGACATTGTGCATGCTCTGTTGCCTGTGTCTCTGTGCCTGTGGTTCTGTCAGTGTGATCATGTGATGTATCTGACCCCAGGAATGTGTCAAAGTTTCCCCTTCCTGGGACAATGAATTCACGGTGTTCTTATTTCAATTTCCAGGAGTGTAGCTACGAGCACAGTGAGCGCGTTTGTCTAGCGGCGGCATTCAATTCATAAAACAGCGGCGCGGCGTATGTTGTCGCAGCCAACTGGCGCGCAGTGGCACACGCCGCCGTGCCGTTTCTCGCGAGCCTCTCGAGATTTGCTCGAGAACTACAGACTCCAGGAATTCTCGGTGCGCTCTAGTCGCCTCGCCTCGCCATCCCATCACCTTATGCAACACGCGAGGAACACACGGCACATAGTAAGAAGAACTTACATTTGTCAGCACTAACTACTGTGGCAACAATGCACTTGCAGACACATCATAGTAGGACCTCCTTTCCTCGACGTCCAGTCAGCAATCCATCCCTGCAATTTGTCTGTTTTATTACTGTTCACCCTTTATACTGAACACATCTCCACTCTGTGTCAATTTCTTCCTCCCTCTGTCTGTCTGTCTGTCCACCTCAACCTCCATCTTATTTTTTTTTATCTTGAGCTTTTCCTCATTACAGAGGCTGATCTCCAACATTATAATTTACTTGAAAATTACAATACAAACAATAAACGTTCTTAAACTATATTTTCAAAACATTCCTCCACGTGTTTCGATCTTGTGTGCCTCTTTCTCTGCGCCCATTCTCCTCATTGTGTGCTGTACATTTTGGAGCCAGGTGGTCATAGGTCGTCGTCACCTTTTTCTTCTTCTTTTTCTTCTCCCCTCCGGTTCTCACTACAGTATCAATTTTGGTCTTCTGTTTTTCTCCACCGTACTACTGTAATTTCTTCCTATCCATTACGTCATTATATTCTTTCTTTTATTTCCATTATAAGAGCCAAGGGGTATGAAAGGGAAGCAGTGGTTGGGAAGGGAGTGAGACAGGGTTCTAGCCTATCCCCGATGTTATTCAGTCTGTATATTCAGCAAGCAATAAAGGAAACAAAAGAAAAGTTCAGAGAAGGTATTAAAATCCATGGAGAAGAAATAAAAACTTTGAGGTTCGCCGATGACATTGTAATTCTGTCAGAGACAGCAAAGGACTTGGAAGAGCAGTTGAATGGAATGGACAGTGTCTTGATAGGAGGATATAAGATGAACATCAACAAAAGCAAAATGAGGATAATTGAATGTAGTCGAATTAAGTCGGGTGATGCTGAGGGAATTAGATTAGGAAGTGAGACACTTAAAGTAGTAAAGGAGTTTCGCTATTTGGGGAGCAAAATAACTGATGATGATCGAAGTAGAGAGGATATAAAATGTACACTTGGAATGGCAAGGAAAGCGTTTCTGAAGAAGAGAAATTTGTTAACATCGAGTATTGATTTAAGTGTCAGGAAGTCATTTCTGAAAGTATTTGTATGGAGTGTAGCCATGTATGGAAGTGAAACATGGACGATAAATAGTTTGGACAAGAAGAGAATAGAAGCTTTCGAAATGTGGTGCTACTGAAGAATGCTGAAGATTAGATGGGTAGATCACATAACTAATGAGGAAGTATTGAATAGGATTGGGGAGTTGAGAAGTTTGTGGCACAACTTGACTAGGAGAAGGGATCGGTTGGTAGGACATGTTCTGAGGCATCAAGGGATCACCAATTTGATATTCGAGGGCAGCGTGGAGGGTAAAAATCGTATAGGGAGACCAAGAGATGTATACACTAAGCGGATTCAGAAGGATGTAGGTTGCAGTAATTACTGGGAGATGAAGGAGCTTGCACAGGATAGAGTAGCATGGAGAGCTGCATCAAACCAGTCTCAGGACTGAAGACAACAACAACAACAACAACAACAACAAAATTTACATTCCCCTTATTATTTCGGTGTTCCTTATCTTTTCTTTCCTGGAGATTCTTGCCGATCTTCTCTAGAGCTCGTAATTTTTTAATGTGCTTCATGTTAATTGTCCAGGTCTCCGTTCCATATGGATTTGTATATTAATTTTTTAGTTGTGCTCATTACATTCCTGCTCCACTGAGTTAAGCATCCCAATGACCCTCCGTCCGCTACTAATTCTTTTATTGATTTCTGACTCTGGTTTTCCCTCGATTTATAAAATGGATCCCAAATAACAGAAAGTGTGTATCTTTATGATTTTCTTTCCTTCAATTTATAGCTCATCTGAATCATTAGTAAAGTATTCTGTTTTTTGGTAATTAATATTCAAACCCCAAGTTTTGTACGCTACCGCTAGTTGATTGCACATATAGTTAGCATCCTCTCCATCTTGTGCTACGACTACTGGATCATCAGCAAATAATAAATGATATAGGTAAACTCCATCTCTTATTTCTACTCCCATACTATTACATTTACGAGATTATGTTCTAAGGCTAATATCTATGTAGATTTTAAATAATGATGGTGACACGGGACAGCCCTGTAAAAGGCCTTTGCTTGTTCTAATTTTCTGCGAAAGTTTATTACCAAGTTTCATTTGGCAGAGCTTATCTTTATACATCTGTTGTATTATTTTAATCTCCCTCCATCTACCTCCTCAATTCTCTTTGACCATATCTTTTTTTCCTCCTTCATAACTGAAACCTGGTAGTCAAGAAAGGTAGGATTCGGTTACGATTGTGGATAGGGCCGTAATCAGTTACTGTTGGTTCCCTTTTGCAATTACACACATTTATTTTAAAACGGTAATTCCAGACTCAGCAATAAATAAAAAGATATCACACGTTATTAATGAAGGAATAAACAACTGTGTAATTATTAGTGCTTTCAGTGCGTTTCAATTTACCAAATGAGCATAAAATACAGACATAGCAAATTATGTTTTAAAAACAAGTCAATGTGACAACAATTAGAATTTTAAGGCAAGAAAACACAGTCACGGCTGGCCTTTAACGGCAATTATAAAAAAATTAACAAATATACTGTAAAACAGCGAATACAACAGCATAGGTTAATTTAAAAGGACAAGCAACCGACCACCAAACAGGTGAGACAAAATGACAGTAAACTTTGTACCACAATCATTTAAACCTGTTGTAACGCCAAGCATGGAAATTACATAAAAAACTTTAGAAACATACAATAAAACAGCAAATACAGTAATAAAACACAAGGGCCAGTCACAGACGGTGCACCAGAAATCGACCTCTGAGAAGGTCTGGCAACAAACACTTTCACGAGCGATGAGATAGGCAACCAAGAGCTGCATTCACTTCACAAGATGGAAACAGACTAGTGGCGGTCTAAAGAATGAATAATGTTAATCTTGATGACGCTACCTGACGTCCAATAAACCAAATGCAAAGATGCAGAAATACGCCAAAGCCGGAACCGGCGGTCTGGACTCCGCCTACAGAATATTGTGCTTAGAGCGCCAGAAACGAGAAAGGAATCACTACCAACACAGTAGAAGAATCGCCAACCAACCTACAATCAAGAAAGCTGTCAAAACCACACGCCTCACTGGACAGCAGCAGCAAGGCGAGGAAACGTACACTGCCGTTACATACACCAACCACCCACGGCAGGTAACTGGGGCGTTAGCGGCCACCAGGCAGGAAAAGTACCGCTGTTTGAACTTAACAAATAGTAACAAACTGAAGGCAATAAAAAGTAATTAGAGGTCCAGGAATGCTAATCAGATCCGCCCTCCCCAAGCACTCCACTCGCAGCTCCTCGCCTTGGCAACACTATGAGCAGCAACACGAACCAGAATCACTGGAGAATCGCAGGAGCTCTCAATGGTGGAGGTTTCTCTTCTTGAAACCAAATGCACTCAAAACTTGCAGGATCCGGTTTACGACGAGGTCGTGCACCCTCATGGACACAGCCCTTCCATCCGGCAGTCCATGCGTGCCGCCAGCGGTCCCAGCGTGTTCTGGCACTGCGCAGACCTGGCTCCTCCTGAGTCCCCAACCAAACTGGTCACTGACACGACCCAGAAGACCACGAAGTCACCCCAAAGATAGGGCCACAATTACTACATATAGATAACCGCCATTGCTGCCACTAGCGGACAGGCAATGCTTCCGAAACCAAGTGGCGCCGTCAACACGAAACAGAAACAAACAACCGCAACCATGTCAACGAAACGATACGGTCAGGCCTCCAACAGGAGGACAGAAACCTACAAACAGCACCAATGCGAGCCACAGCACGGCTCATAACCCTCTCCCCCTCTCTTTTTCCGTCTCCATCTCCCCTTCTTCCTTTTCCATCTATCCGCTACTCCTCTACACCTTCCACATGCCTCATGCATATCGCCCTCCTCTCACTCTCTGTGCATTTCCTCTTCCCTCACCCTCTATGCATTGCTTCCTCTATTCACCTCAACCTATCTGGAGCCATAGTCGTCAGCAAGTTTAGCTGCTGCAACCCAATTCAATAAAGCAACCAAATACTGCTCCAACAACACACCTGTAATGCAGGGCAGGCTACCCATCAGAGCCTTAAAACTGATTTGTGTCCCCTGACATACATGCTGCACGTAAAGCAGGTTGATGAAAAAGGCCAATACTATTGGAACACAACACATCTATCGTTGAGGACGGGGTACTTATCAGAGCCCAGAAAACTGTTTCTTGCCCCTGACATTAGGCTGCCTTACAAAGTAGTTTAATTTGGCAGGCCAATATTGCTCCCACAAAACTTTCTTGTTGTGCAGGGCAGACTATATGCCAGGTGCTAAAAAACACTATTTTACCTGTATCTCTATTCGTATTGGAGAACCGTGTTGTTTTTCTGCCAAATTTGGTTGAAACCGAGCCAGGCATCAGAGAGGAGATCCCAAACAAACATATACAGGGTGAAAAGTATTTAAACCGACAAACTCTGGGAGGTTGTAGGGGACATCAAAACAAATATTTTTCCCTAATGTCATTTTTTCCTATGAGAATTATTGAAACCGGTGGAGGTTGTATTATGCTCTTCGGTTGTTAGAGGCCATATTATGATCTTCAGTTTTAGAGGGCGTATTATGCTCTTTCAGTTGTAGGCAACTGCTGTCCACCAGTGTAGTAGTGCATTGTCTCTGTTTACTAATGGAGCGATACACCTGGAGTGATTACACTGATATGGTTGGTGCGTACTACATAGCGCACCACAACAGACGAGCTGCACAGCAGGTTTATCAACTACAATATCCTAATCGCCGTATCCCGCATGATACGACCTTTGCTGCTGTGTACCAACGTCTGCGTGAGACCGGGTCATTTAGCAGATTACCTGAACGGGGACGCCGTCGCACGGTAAGAACGCTGAAATTTGAGGAAGCTGTCTTTGAGCATGTAGAGCGGGATCCGTCAATCAGCACTCGTGCAATTTCACTTAACATAGGGACGAGTCAGACGAATGTAAGAACAGTCCTTCGAGAGCAGTTGTTACGTCAATTTCACTTACAACGTGTTCCACAACCTGGAACCAGTTGACTATCCGCCCAGAGCACAGTTTTCGTAGTAGTACCTGGAACAGTGTGAAATGCATCCTACATTTCCATCCTCTGTGTTGTTAACCGATGAAGCAACGTTCGGACGTAATGGAGTCTTCAACATGCACAATTCGCATGTTTGGAGTGAGGATAAGCCACATTCCACAGATACTAGCGCTCATAAAGTGCGGCTCTTCGTTAATGTGTGATTTGGTGTTATTGAGGCCTGTTTACTTCGGCCGTATCTGCTACCTAAGCCATTAAATACAGGCACTGTTACAATTTTCTCGCCAGAGCATTGCCAGAATTGCTGAAAGACGTCCCGCTCCCTACAAGGCAAAGCGTGTGGTTCCAACACGACGGGGCTCCGGCACATTTCAGTCGTCGTGTGCGTCGATTCATGAACCGACGGTTCCCAGAAACATGCATTGGCAGAGGTGGTCCTGTACCATGGCCTGCTAGATCCCCAGATATGTCCCCTCTGGACTTTTTTGTGTGGGGAGAGATGCGCAACCTTGATTACGCAACTCCTGTTGCATCCGAGGAGGATCTGGTTGCCTGGATAGTAGCAGCAGCAGCAGGAACAATTCAGGATACTCCTTGCATTTTTGCCCGTGTCAGACAGAACATGATCTGACGGTGTACGGCCGCAGGTTCAAATCCTGATTCGTGCATGGACGGGAGTCATGTCCTTAGGTTAGTTAGGTTTAAGTAGTTCTAAGTTCTACGGGACTGATAACTTCAGATGTTAAGTCCCATAGTGCTCAGAGCCATTTTAACCATTTGGTCTAACCTTTGTTTACGTGTCGATAGAGGCATTTTTGAAAATCTACTGTAATTGAAATTGGGTTACGTTAATGTGCTGTCTCTTGGTCATAAATGGAAAAGTGTTTGTTAGTTTAATTAAATTGCCGCCAGAGAAATCTTCCTCTACCGGTTTAAATATTCCTCGTAGGAATAAATGACATTAGGGAAAAATTCATTGTGTGGGTTCCTGTAGTCATGTCCTAGTTCATGAACCACGGGCAACGTATGAGTGGCCAAGTAAGTGGTCCCGACAGTCGGGATACCAGTTACTTTGGAATAAGGCTGGGCATCTCGGACATATTCTGAGTCGTGGTCACCTTTGTGCTCATACGTCAAAGAATACCAAATCCACCGGTTAGTCCCTCAACCGTTAGGGGTAAAACTTAATGAGACTGGGGCAAGTAAGGCTAGCAACCTGCTTCCCCGATACTTGATGCTGGCAACAATCAGAGCAAAATGCCTCGGACCTTTGGAGGTGACGGAGTCCCACCTCTAAGATACGACTTGGTAAACAAATGGTAATGAGATGGGGAGCTATTAATATCAAGGGGGGCTACTCTGGAAAGAAGGTAGAGCTGGCAGAGGCTGCAAGTAAGATGGGGCTGGACGATTTAGCTGTTAGTGACAATCGAGTAAGGGGTGAGAAAGAAGAGGAAGTGGGAGAATACAAGGTCTACCTGTCAGGAGTCAAAGCAGGAATAGCGCAATTGGGTGTAGGGCTTTACATCAGGAAAGAAATGGAACCCAGCGTAGTTGCAGTAAGGTATGTAAACGAACGACTGATGTGGATAGATTTGACGGTGTCTAGCAAGAAAATTAGGATTGTGTCAGTATATTCGCATTGTGAAGGGATAGATCAAGATAAGATGGACAGTTTTTATGAGGCACTCACTGATGTAGTTGTTAGAGTAAAGGACAAGGACAGTGTTCTGCTCATGGGTGATTTTAATGCCAGGATTCGAAATCGAACAGAAGGGTATGAAAAGGTTATGGGTAAATTTGGAGAGGATATAGAGGTCAACAGTAACAGGAAACAACTCTTGGATTTCTGTGCCAGTATGGGCTTAGTAATCACAAACTCCTTTTTTAAACATAAGAACATTCACCGGTATACTTGGGAAGGCAGGGGAACCAGATCTGTCATTGACTATATAATAAGGAATTCAGGAAGGCCGTGAGGGACACACGTGTATTCAGGGGATTCTTTGATGACACTCATCATTATTTAATCTGCAGTGAAATTGGGATTGTGAGGCCGAAAGTGCAGGAGTTCAGGTCCATATGTAGGAGAATTAGAGTGGAGAAACTTCAGGATAAGGAAATCAGGCACAAGTACATAACAGCGATCTCAGGAAGGTACCAGTTAGTTGAATGTAGTCAATTACAGTCATTGGAAAAGGAATGGACAAGGTACAGGGAGACAGTACTAGAAGTGGCTAAAGAATGTCTTGGAACAGTAGTGTGTAAAAGTAGGATGAAGCAAACAGCTTGGTGGAATGACACAGTCAAGGAAGCCTGTAAAAGGAAAAAGAAGGCGCATCAAAAATGGGTACATAATAGAACTCAGGTAGACAGAGAAAGTTATGTTGAAGAAAGAAACAAAGCCAAACAGATAATTGCAGCATCCAAGAAGAAATCTTGGGAAGACTTTAGAAACAGGTTGGAGACTATGGGTCAAGCTGCTGGAAAACCATTCTGGAGTGTAATTAGCAGTCTTCGAAAGGGAGGTAAGAAGGAAATGACAAGTATTTTGGGCAGATCAGGAAAACTGCTGGTGAATCCTGTGGATGCCTTGGGCAGATGGAGGGAATATTTTGAAAAGTTGCTCAATGTAGGTGAAAATACGATCAGCAATGTGTCAGATTTTGAGGTAGAATGCGATAGGAATGATGATGGAAATAGGATCACATTTGAGGAAGTGGAGAAAATGGTCAATAGATTTCAGTGCAATAAAGCAGCTGGGGTGGATGAAATTAAGTCGGAACTCATCAAATACAGTGGAACGTCAGGTTTTAAATGGCTACACAGGATAACTGAAATGGCCTGGGAGTCGGGACAGGTTCCATCAGACTGGACAAAAGCAGTAATCACACCAATCTTTAAACATGGAAACAGAAAAGATTGTAACAACTACAGAGGTATCTCTTTAATCAGCGTTGTGGGTAAAATCGTCTCAGGTATTGCTGAAAGGAAAGTGCGAGTATTAATTGAGGACCAATTGGATGAAAATCAGTGTGGGTTTAGGTCTCTTAGAGGTTGTCAGGACCAGATCTTTAGCTTACGGCAAATAATGGAGAAGTGTTATGAGTGGAACAGGGAATTGTATCTATGCTTTATAGATCTAGAAAAGGCATATGACCGGGTTCCTACGAGGAAGTTATTGTCTGTTCTACGATATTATGGAATAGGAGGCAAACTTTTGCAAATAATTAAAGGTCTTTACATGGATAGTCAGGCAGCAGTTAGAGTTGACGGTAAATTGAGTTCATGGTTCAGAGTAGTTTCAGGGGTAAGACAAGGCTGCAATCTGTCTCCACTATTGTTCATATTATATAGGGATCATATGTTGAAAACAATAGACTGGCTGGGCGAGATTAAGATGTGTAAACACAAAATAAGTAGTCTTGCATATGCGGATGACTTAGTTGTGATGGCAGATTCGATTGAAAGTTTGCGAAGTAATATTTCAGTGCTAGATCAGAAATGTAAGGACTATGGTATGAAGATTAGCATCTCCAAAACGAAAGTAATGTCAGTGGGAAAGAAATATAAACGGACTGAGTGCCAAATAGGAGGAACAAAGTTAGAACAGGTGGACGGTTTCAAGTACTTAAGATGCATATTCTCACAGGATGGCAGCATAGTGAACGAACTGGAAGCGAGGTGTAGCAAAGCTAATGCAGTCAGCGCTCAGCTACGATCTACTCTCTTCTGCAAGAAGGAAGTCAGTACCAAGACTAAGTTATCTGTGCACCGTTCAATCTTTCGACCAACTTTGTTGTATGAGAGCGAAAGCTGGGTGGATTCAGGCTACCTTATCAACAAGGTTGAGGTTACAGATATGAAAGTAGCTAGGATGATTGCAGGTACTAGTAGATGGGAACAATGGCAGGAGGGTGTCCACAATGAGGAAATCAAAGAAAAACTGGGAATGAACTCTATAGATGTAGCAGTCAGGCTTAGATGGTGGGGTCATGTTACACGCATGGGAGAAGCAAGGTTACCCAAGAGACTCATGGGTGCAGCAGTAGAGGGTAGGAGGAGTCGGGGCAGACCAAAGAGAAGGTACCTGGATTCGGTTAAGAATGATTTTGAAGTAATAGGTTTAACATCAGAAGAAGCACCAATGTTAGCACTGAGTAGGGATTCATGGAGGAATTTTATAAGGGGGCTATGCTCCAGACTGAACGCTGAAACGCATAATCAGTCTTAAATGATGATGATGGAAAAATACTTGTTTTGATGTCCCCTACAACTTCCTAGAGTTTGTCCGTTTAAATACTTTTCACGCTGGATACACATTGCTTTATAGACTGTCCAGTTACAATAATGTGTTCACCAGTAAAAAGCCTGAATAGCCACTTTTGCAACCTGGACGGCTGTGAGATGTGTGGGAAGAGATTTTACGAGGTTCCGAAAGGTACTGACAGGGATGTGGAGCCACGATGACCTCTGTGCCATGGATGTCTGTGCTAGGCTTTGCATATGAGGATCCATGGCGTATACAACCTGATCGAGGTGGCCTCACATACCCTTGATTAGGTTTAAATCCGAGCAGTTTTGTAGCCAGGGTAGTGCAGTAAACTAACTCTGGTGCTCTTTGATCGACACACACACACACACACACACACACACACACACACACACACACTGCAAGCTACAGGGTGTTTCAAAAATGACCGGTGTATTTGAAATGGCAATAAAAACTAAACGAGCAGCGACAGAAATACACCGTTTATTGCAATATGCTTGGGACAACAGTACATTTTCAGGCGGACAAACTTTCGAAATTACAGTACTTACAATTTTCAACAACAGATGGCGCTGCAAGTGATGTGAAAGATATAGAAGACAACGCAGTCTGTGGATGAGCCATTCTGTACGTCGTCTTTCTGCTGTAAGCGTGTGCTGTTCACAACGTGCAAGTGTGCTGTGGACAACATGGTTTATTCCTTAGAACAGAGGATTTTTCTGGTGTTGGAATTCCACCGCCTAGAACACAGTGTTGTTGCAACAAGACGAAGTTTTCAACGGAGGTTTAATGTAACCAAAGGACCGAAAAGCGATACAATAAAGGATCTGTTTGAAAAATTTAAACGGACTGGGAACGTGACGGATGAATGTCCTGGAAAGGTAGGGCGACCGCGTACGGCAACCACAGAGGGCAACGCGCAGCTAGTGCAGCAGGTGATCCAACAGCGGCCTCGGGTTTCCGTTCGCCGTGTTGCAGCTGCGGTGCAAATGACGCTAACGTCCACGTATCGTCTCATGCGCCAGAGTTTACACCTCTATCCATACAAAATTCAAACGCGGCAACCCCTCAGGGCCGCTACCATTGCTGCACGAGAGACATTCCCTAACGATATAGTGCACAGGACTGATGACGGCGATATGCATGTGGGCAGCATTTGGTTTACTGACGAAGCTTATTTGTACCTGGACGGCTTCGTCAATAAACAGAACTGGCGCATATGGGGAACCGAAAAGCCCCATGTTGCAGTCCCATCGTCCTTGCATCCTCAAAAAGTACTGGTCTGGGCCGCCATTTCTTCCAAAGGAATCATTGGCCCATTTTTCAGATCCGAAACGATTACTGCATCACGCTATCTGGACATTCTTCGTGAATTTGTGGCGGTACAAACTGCCTTAGACGACACTGCGAACACCTCGTGGTTTATGCAAGATGGTGCCCGACCACATCGCACGGCCGACGTCTTTAATTTCCTGAATGAATATTTCGATGATCTTGTGGTTGCTTTGGGCTATCCGAAACATACAGGAGGCGGCGTGGATTGGCCTCCCTATTCGCCAGACATGAACCCCTGTGACTTCTTTCTGTGGGGACACTTGAAAGACCAGGTGTACCGCCAGAATCCAGAAACAATTGAACAGCTGAAGCAGTACATCTCATCTGCATGTGAAGCCATTCCGCCAGACACGTCAAAGGTTTCGGGTAATTTCATTCAGAGACTACGCCATATTATTGCTACGCATGGTGGATATGTGGAAAATATCGTACTATAGAATTTCCCAGACCGCAGCGCCATCTCTTGTTGACAATTGTAACTACTGTAATTTCAAAGGTTTGTCTGCCTGAAAATGTACTGTTGTCCCAAGCATATTGCAACAAACGGTGTATTTCTATCGCTGCTCGTTTAGTTTGTATTGCCGTTTCAAATATACCGGTCATTTTTGAAACACCCTGTATATGACACGTTACATTGCCTGGTTGGTAGCTGCCACCATACAAAGAAAAACAAATTGCACATTGAGCTGGATATGGTCTCAAAATACAGATGCATATTTGTGTCGATCCACTGCACATCCAAAATCACGAGAGCATACAAAGAACGCTATTAAAACGTTCTCCAGACTATAACACCCCCTCCTTTTGCCTATACCCTTAGCTTTCATGCAACATCAGCAGCAGCAGGAGCACAAAACGCAATTCATCATAAAAGGCCACTTTTGCAATTCAGTGGATGTCCAATAGCGGTAATGGCGTTCAAATTTCAGCCTTCGTCACTGACCAACTGTAGTCCGCAAGGGAGTATTAACTAAATGCCTGCTGCTGACACCCAGGCCCAAGAACGTTCTCGTATCAGCTATTGAGGAGACAGTTTTGGTAGCCCCTTAGTTTATCTGCTTCCACAACAGTTGCAGGTCTATTCGCCTGTACACATCGCTGCTTTCCCCCTGTCAGGTATGACCCACGGTGCACCACAGTTGCTTCAGCGTCGGTTTTGGATATCGCCATTTCGTCATCCACGGTATACTTTAACCACTGCAGCACGAGAACCGTTTACAAACGTAGCCTCTTTGGCAATGTTTCCACCCTTGATCCGAAAGCCCTTTCGGACGTGAGCATAACGACTACCACTGCTCTGTTTTCTGCCACACTCAAACAGGGTTTATATACACTCCACTGCTTGCGATACCACCATCCGTCTGTTAGTGATTTTTGTACATTGATGACGAACGTAGTGATCTCATTAATGTGACCGAACTGCATATAAATATACGATGGTTGGAACATTAACAGTGGCAACTATTTATTTACAATTCGTAGAAAATAGATACTTGTTACAGAGTCTTACTGACTTTCAAAGTAGTCACCAGCGTTGTGTATAAACCGTTTCCGGCGAATTAGAAGTCGTAGGATACCCTTAGCAGTGCCAGTTGTCTTGACAGTTCGAGCGGCGAGGTCTATCGCCCGACAAGTTGAACTCATGAAGGCTTAAGTGCAGTAGGTCGTTTAGCACTTAGCAACATCACCAGTGAAACAAATCAGGCGGAACGCTTGGTACCACAGACCGTCGATGAAACCCCCAGGAGCGGGTTTGGTGGGCGCGGACCGCAGAGGGGACACCCAGATCCGCAGCGGACGGAAACCGCAGCAGCAACGCTCCAGCAGGCCGCAGGGAATGGGCGCGGACCACAGAGGAAGCGCCTGCAGCCGTTGGTGGAGGGCGAACGCCATTGGCATAAATACTGGACCAGATCCACTCGAGGAGCAGTCTCAGGTCGCACCTGATGAAGGTTACGAGCTACGTGACCGAAATATCGTGCAAGTACGACGCTGATATACGGCAGACAACCAAGATGTCATTAGATCGCCGGGAAATCCTGAAGACTTACAGATCAGTAACAGCTTGCACTGTACGTGCCTGAGCATTGTCCTGGAAAATGAGGGTCAGATCCTGCAGAAAGCGTCATCACTTCTGTCTCTATGCTGTTCATTTTTGGAACACAACCTACGACCAGCTTAGAGACAGTAGTAATGACACTTTCTGTAGGAACTGTCCATCATTCTGATGGACAATGCTCAAGCACGTACAGTGCAAGCTGTTATTGATTTGTCTGACTGATGGGGCTGCTAAGTCCTATACCACCTACTGCACTGCCCTGGATTAAGCTGTAGTGAGTTCAACTCGATTTCTAAACTGAAGGAAACACTACACTACACGGCATTCGCTTCAGAACTGCTACAGATTCGTCGGGCAATAGACCGCGCCGCTCAAACTGTCAAGACAACTGGCACTGCTAAGAGTATCCTACGACTTCCACAGCGTCGGCAACGGGTTATACACAATGCTGATGGCTATTTTGAAGACCTGTAAAACTTTGAAATACTTATTTTTTACGAGCTAAAAATAAATAGTTGCTACTATTAAAGTTCCAACCCTCGTATAAAGATAACAACATTCACCCTCGTGTGATTACTCGTTGTATTGGTATGTAAACGGAAGCACCAAAGAAACTGTTGGAAGCAAGAGTATTCAAATACAGAGATATGTAAATAGACAAGAATACGGCGCTGATGACAGCTTATATAAGACAAGTCTCTGGTGGAGTTATTAGACCCGTTACTGCCGCTACAATGGCACGTTATCAACATGTAAGTCAGTTCGAACGTGGTGTTATAGTCGCCACACGAGTTATAGGACACAGCATCTCCGACGAAGCGATGAATTTGTGATTTTCCCGTAAGACCAACTCACGAGTGTACCGTGAATATCAGGAATCCGGTAAAACATCAAATCTCTGACATCACTGCGGCCGTAAAAATTTCATGGAAGAACGGAACCAACGACGACTGAAGAGAATCGATCAACGTGACAGAAGTGAAACCATTCGGCAAATTGCTGCAGATTTCAAGGCTGGACCATCAACAAGTGTCAGCGTGCGAACCATTCAACGAAACATCATCGACTTGGGCTTTCGGAGCCGAATGCCCTCGCGTTTACCCCTGTCTGCACGACACAGAGCTTTACACCTCGTCTGGGCCCGTCAACCCCGACGTTGGGCTGTTGATGACTGGAAACAAGTTGCCTGGTCTGAGAGTCTCGTTTCAAATTGTACCGAGCGGATGGACGTGTACGAGTATGAATCGTGGTTGTTCAAAAATGGTTCAAATGGCTCTGAGCACTATGAGACTTAACATCTGAGGTCATCAGTCCCCTAGACTTAGAACTACTTAAACCTAACTACCCCAAGGACATCACACATCCATGCCCGAGGAAGGATACGAACTTGCCACCGTAACAGCAGTGCGGTTCCGAACTGAAGCGCATAGAACCACTTGGCGACAGCGGCTGGCCAACCGTGCATGTCAATAGGCCATTGTTCAAGCTGGTTGAGGCTTGTAATGGTGAGAGTCGTGTGCAGTTGGATTCATATGGGACACCTGATACGTCTAGATATGACTGACATGTGACACGTACACAAGCATCCTGTCTGATCAACTGCATCCATTTTTATCCCTTGTGTATTCCGACGGACGTGGGCTATTCCAGCAGGACAGTGCGACACCCCACACGTCCAGAATTGTGGCTCCAGGAACACACTTCCAGCCACCAAACTGGTTCAAATGGCTCTGAGCACTTTGGGACTTAACGTCTAACGTCATCAGACCCCTAGAGCTTAGAACTACTTAAACCTAACTTACCATAGGACATCACACACATCCATGCCCGAGGCAGTATTCGAACCTGCGACTGTAGCGGTCTCGCGGTTCCAGAATGTAGCGCCTTAAACACTTCCGCTGGCCACCAAACTCCCCAGACATGAACATTATTGAGCATATCTGGGATGCCTTCCAACGTGCTGTTCAGAAGAGATCACCACCCCCTCGTACTCTCACGGATTTATGGACAGCCCTCCAGGATTCATGGTCTCAGTTACCTCCAGCACTTATTCAGACATTAGTCGAGTCCATGCCACATCGTTTTGCGGCACTTCTGCATGCTCGGCGGGGTCCTACACTATATTAGGCAGGTGTACCAGTTTCTCTGGATCTTCAGTGTAAGAATCTCGCCCAATGGTTACTTATGTATTGGCAATGCCGTGAGTCATTGGCTGTGCTTGCGAATCGTGCACACGCCTTCGTCTCTAAGCAGATACAGTCCACTTGCACTCGACGACAGACAAGAATAATTAATTTAAACCCTCAGCTGCCGAAAGGTGGTGGTGTTATACATCGATGGGGACAGCTGAAAATATGTGCCCCGACCGGGACTCGAACCCGGGATCTTCTGCTTACATGACAGACGCTCTATCCATCTTTTTTCTTCTTTTTTTCATTTTGGTTCGTTGCTGATCGTTGTGTTTTGTCGTTGCGGACGTCACATGACATCCGTTCAAGTTCGTTTGTTGATCCTACAACTCAGTTTTTTTTTATTACAGAGGCCATCCAGCTCTCTGACCGAACACGCTGAGCTACCGTACCGGCTAAGAGGACACAGATGAATAGCGCGACTGCAGTGACTTATCCCTTGCACGCCTCTCGTAAGACCCACATTCTACATACGTAATGTTCCTAATAGATATTTTTGCCCATCCACTCATTACTCGATCACACTAAGGTGACAATTCCCGTAGGAGTTCGGGCAACCTGTGCATAGATGAAGGACAATGGCCGGGTAGCCTTTTAACTATATATGAAGATAGTAACTGTTCTCGAAAGAAAAGATACCATTGATGACAGTGCAGCTTCACTAGAATAAATAATAATTAATTGAATGGATGATAATTAATAGAATAATTAATTGTGGGTCTCACTGGAAGCGCGCAAGGGATAATTCCCTGCAGTCGCGCTATTCATCTGTGTCCTCGGTGGCTCAGGTGGATAGAGCGTCTGACATGTAAGCAGAAGATCCCGGGTTTGAGTCCCGGTCGGGGCACAAATTTTCAGCTCTCCCCATCGAGATATATCAACAACACCTGTCGGAAGCTGAGGGTTTAAATTAACTATCATTTATTCTAATGAAGCTGCACGATCATCAATGGTATCTGTTCCATCTTCATATACAGACAAGTTTTCGGTTAAACGAGAAGCAGCGAATACCCGTGTGTCGAGTGAGTATACGGAAGGAGAGTTCGCAGATGACGTAATAATGTTCAAAAAATGGTTCAAATGGCTCTGAGCACTATGGGACTGAACTTCTGAGGTCATCAGTCCCATAGAATTTAGAACTACTTGAACCTAACTAACCTAAGGACATCACACACATCCATGCCCGAGGAGTTGTGCCATTTACTGTACGGAACTGTATGTACTGTGTTTTATCAAAATTGAAAGAGAGTCCGTTTGCTGAGAACCACTCAATAATTTTGTGAAAAACGTCATTTACAATTACATCACTTAGTTCTTGTTTTTTTATGTTATTGCTATACTTGTATCATCTGAAAAAATAACTTTGCATCTTCATCAATGTGGAATGGTAAGTTATTAATGTATATCAAGAACAGCAAAAGACCTAAGACCGAACCCTGTGGGACCCCGTACTTGATAGGCCCCCAGTTTGAGGAATCAGCTGTTGTTTTAACATTACACGAACCACTTGTTTCAACTTTCTGCATTCTTCCAGTTAAGTATGAATTAATCCATTTGTGCACTGCCCCACTCAAACCACAATGATTTAGCTTATCTAAAAGGAGTCCATGATTTACACAATCAAAGACCTTTGAGAGATCACAAAAAATACCAATGGGTGATGTCTGGTTATGCAGAGCATTTAATATTTGATCAGTGAGAGCGTATATAGCATTTTCTGTTGAAAAGCCTTTCTGAAAACCAAACTGAGATTTTGTTAGTACTTTATTTTTACAAAAATGGAAGGCTACTTTTGAATACATTACTTTCTCATAAATTTTTGATGGAGCTGTCAGAAGAGAGATTGGGCGGTAGTTGTTGACATCCGAAGTATCCCCCTTTTAATGCAATGGTTTTACAATGGCATATTTCAGTCTATCGGGGAAAAGACCCTGCTCCAAAGAGCTATTACATATGTGACTGAGAATCCTACTTATTTGTGGGGAACAAGCTTTAAGTCAATTCCGTAAGAGCCTTTACTTTTCAGTGAGTTTATTATTTTACTGATTTCAGAGGCAGAGGTTGGTGGAATTACAGTTGTTTCAAACTGCACAGGTATGGCCTCTTCTATTAGTAGCCTTGCCTCTTCTAGTGAAGATGTAGATCCTATTTTCTGCAAAACATTTAAAAAAATATTATTGAAAATATTTTCAATTTCTGATTGTTTCTTAGTACACTTGTCATTCAGTTTTATGGCACTAAAGTCTTCATGTGCTCTTGGTTGCCCTGTTTCCCATTCAGTAATATTCCAAATTGCTTTAATTTTATTATCAGAGTTACTGATCTCAGACATGATACATATGCAGGATTCGAACCTGCGACCGTAGCAGTCGCGCGGTTCCAGACTGCAGCGCCTAGAACCGACGCCACAGGGTTCGCTGTCGAGTCTGAAGCGAGTATACAAAGTCCACCTCTGATCTCTACGTCCGCGACGTCCGCCGCCTCTAGTGCATCAGTACGGAGACATCGTGTCTCGACACCAGGTTGCGCACCAGCATCTGCTCTAGCCTGCTCGAACAGTAGAGTGTTTTTGTGAACGCCGCCTTCACCTCTGACGGATTCATGCAGCCCCTCGCCAACCCGTCGAACCCACGTCGGCCAGGTGAGAAAGCTGAACGCCATCCCGACTAATCTCCTCCAACGCCTACAGCAGATGTCTCCGTACCTAGTTTTTTACGGCAGTAGACTTTGTAACTGTGAAAGTGGTCACTTGCTGAATGAGATTTTCACTCTGCAGCGGAGTGTGCGCTGATATAAAACTTCCTGGCAGATTAAAACTGTGTGCCGGCCGAGACACGAACTCGGGACCTTTGCGTTTCACGGGCAAGTGCTCTACCAACTGAGCTACCCAAGCACGACTCACGCCACGTCCTCACAGCTTTACTTCTGCCAGTACCTCGTCTCCCACCTTCCAAACTTAACAGAAGCTCTTCTACGAACCTTGCAGCACTCCTGAAAGAAAAGATATTGTGGAGAGTCGTGCTTGGGTGGCTCAGTTGGTAGAGCACTTGCCCGCGAAGGGCAAAGGTCCCGAATTCGAGTCTCGGTCCGGCACACAGTTTTAATCTCCCAGGAAGTTTCATATCAGCGCACACTCCGCTGCAGAGTGAAAATCTCAATCTGGAAACGTCCCCCAGGCTGCGGCAAACCCATGTCTCCGCAGTATCCTTTCTTTCAGGTGTGCTAGTTCTGCAAGTTTCGAAGGAGAGCTTCTGTAAAGGTTGGAAGGTAGGAGACGAGGTAAAGCTGTGAGGACGGGGCGTGAGTCGTGCTTTGGTAGCTCAGTTGGGAGAGCACTTGCCCGTGAAAGACAAAGGCCTCGAATTCGAGTCTCGGTCCGGCACACAGTTTTAATCTGCCAGGTGGTATCTTGCTGCTGTAGATTGCAGAAATATAAAATGTGATGTCGAATAGTCTAAGGACGCAGTTTGTGGGCCTTAAACTTTGGTTTACGTGAGTATTAGTACGGGCACATTGCAGCTGTAATGCTGCTACCGCAGCGCACCTAAAAGGCTCTCCGCGCGGCCCTTAGCGAGCTATTTACGCGGGTTATCTGCACCACGCGATACGACGCGACAACTGTCCGGCGCCTCTGAGGTTCCGCCAGCCTGTTTCACCCGCTCCCTCTCCTCTCTCCCTCTCCTCTCCCCCCCCCCCCCCCCTGCCTTATCTCACCACCTTACACTCGAGACCGCATTAACAGTGAAGTCCAAGGAAGAAGGCCCCGTGTCTTATCTGAGACAGCCCTCTGCTGCCGCACTGGGCCAAAAACTGAAAATGAGCGCGAAATATGGCACCTGATAAGGCCGAACCGGCCCTTCTGCTTGCGAGGAGAAAAGTGTTCGCCAAACAGGTACCCGTTTTTACGTGGCGTATTTGTTTAGCTCACGTGGAGCAAACTTGACTGTAATTACAATTTTGTTTGTCATTTGTTTGCGGATCGTTTCCCGAACATCCGAATTCCTTCTCGGACAAGATATTCGGAAATCGAACTTAAGATCTGAAGAGAGTGCGTCGGTAACGAAGCTTCCTCCCTCATGTAGGCCAAAGTCTGTTACCAAAGAAGAGAATCTTAATGTTGAAAGAGATACCAATGGAAACCAATTTCGTAATCTTAATGATACTGCGTGAAGAGTTTGACAGAGCACTGAAAGACCTGAGTCGAAACAAGGCCCCCGGAGTAGACAACATTCCATTAGAACTACTGACGGCCTTGGGACAACCAGTCCTGACAAAACTCTACCAGCTGGTGAGCAAGATGTATGAGACAGGCGAAATACCCTCAGACTTCAAGAAGAATATAATAATTCCAATCCCAAAGAAAGCAGGTGCTGACAGATGTGAAAATTACCGAACTATCAGTTTAATAAGCCACGGCTGCAAAATACTAACGCGAATTCTTTACAGACGAATGGAAAAACTGGTAGATGCAGACCTCGGGGAGGATCAGTTTGGATTCCGTCGAAATGTTGGAACACGTGAGGCAATACTGACCTTACGACTTATCTTAGAAGAAAGATTAAGAAAAGGCAAACATACGTTTCTAGCAATTGTAGACTTAGAGAAAGCTTTTGACAATGTTGACTGGAATACTCTTTTTCAAATTCTAAAGGTGGCAGGGGTAAAATACAGGGAGCGAAAGGCTATTTATAATTTGTACAGAAACCAGATGGCAGTCATAAGAGTCGAGGGGCATGAAAGGGAAGCAGTGGTTGGGAAAGGAGTGAGACAGGGTTGTAGCCTCTCCCCGATGTTATTCAATCTGTATATTGAGCAAGCAGTAAAGGAAACAAAAGAAAAATTTGGAGTAGGTATTAAAATTCATGGAGACGAAGTAAAAACTTTGAGGTTCGCCGATGACATTGTAATTCTGTCAGAGACGGCAAAGGACTTGGAAGAGCAGATGAACGGAATGGACAGTGTCTTGAAAGGAGGATATAAGATGAACATCAACAAAAGCAAAACGAGGATAATGGAATGTAGTCAAATTAAATCGGGTGATGCTGAGGGAATTAGATTAGGAAGAGACACTTAAAGTAGTAAAGGAGTTTTGCTATTTGGGGAGCAAAGTAACTGATGATGGTCGAAGTAGAGAGGATATAAAATGTAGACTGGCAATGGCAAGGAAAGCGTTTCTGAAGAAGAGAAATTTGTTAACATCGAATATAGATTTATGTATCAGGAAGTCGTTTCTGAAAGTATTTGTTTGGAGTGTAGCCATGTATGGAAGTGAAACATGGACGATAACTAGTTTGGACAAGAAGAGAATAGCAGCTTTCGAAATGTGGTGCTACAGAAGAATACTGAAGATAAGGTGGATAGATCACGTAACTAATGAGGAGGTATTGAATAGGATTGGGGAGAAGAGAAGTTTGTAGCACAACTTGACTAGAAGAAGGGATCGGTTGGTAGGACATGTTTTGAGGCATCAAGGGATCACAAATTTAGCATTGGAGGGCAGCGTGGAGGGTAAAAATCGTAGAGGGAGACCGAGAGATGAGTACACTAAGCAGATTCAGAAGGATGTAGGTTGCAGTAGGTACTGGGAGATGAAGCAGCTTGCACAGGATAGAGTAGCATGGAGAGCTGCATCAAACCAGTCTCAGGACTGAAGACAACAACAACAATGATGTCGAGCAATGTTTCCTGCCATCACCGTCGTTTTCTATTATCACGAAATAGGGGAGATAGTGTCACAGACATGATACGTGAACTGGAGTGGAAATCATTAAAACAAAGGCGTCTTTCTTTGCAACGGGATCTTCTCATGAAATTTCAACCACCAGTTTTCTTCTCCGATTGCGAATACATTCTGTTGGCACCCACCTACATAGGGAGAAATGATCATCGCGATAAAATAAGAGAAATCAGGGTTCACACGGAAAAAATTTAAGTGCTCGTTTCACCCGCGTTCCGTTCGAGAGTGGAACGGGAGAGAGACAGCATGAAGGTGGTTCATTGAACCCTCTGCCAGGCACTTTAGTGTGAATAGCAGACTAGTCACGTAGATGTAGATGAACTAAATCTCAAAGAACGCGCACCAAGTAGTGTGGAATAATAAGAACAAGATTACAAGGTATTCAGAAAAAACTCAAATTGAGGCCATGTAGACCACCTCCTCCCACTCCCCATGAACCATGGGCCTTGCCGTTGATGGGAAGGCTTGCGTGAATGAGCGATATAGCCGTACCGTAGGTGCAACCTCAACAGAGGGGTATATGTTGAGATGCCAGACAAATGTGTGGTTCCTGAAGAGGGGTAGCAGTATTTTCAGTAGTTGCAGGACAACAATCTGGATGTTTGACTGATCTGGCTTTGTAACATTAACCAAAGCGGCCTCGCTGTGCTGGTACTGCGAACGGCTGACAGCAAGGGGAAACTACAGCCGTAATTTTTCCTGAGGGCATGCAGCTTTACTGTATGATTAAATGATAATGGCGACCTCTTGGGTAAAATATTCCGGAGGTAGAATAGTCCTCCATTCGGATCTCCGGGCGGGGACTACTCGGAAGGACAACGTTACCAGGAGAGAGAAAACTGGCGATCTACTCGGAGCCTGGAATGTCAGATCCCCTAATAGGACAGTTAGATTAGAAAATTTAAAAAGGGAAATGCGTAGATTAAAGTTCGATATAGTAGGAATTAGTGAAGTTCGCTGGCAGGAGGCACAAGACTACAGGTCAGGTGAATACAGGGTGTAAATACTAAATCAAATAGGGGTAACGCAGCAGTACATTTAATAATTAATAAAAATAATAGGATCGCGGGTAAGCAACTACGAACAGCACAGTGAACGCATTATTGTGGCCAAGAGAGACACGAAGCCCACGCCTACCTCAGCAGTACAAGTTTCTATGCCAACTAGCTTCGCGTATGATGAAGAGATTGAAGACATGTACGATGAGATAAAAGAAATTATTCAGGTAGTGGCGGGAGACGAAAATTTTGTAGTCACGGGGGCTGGAATTCACTAGTAGGAAAAGTAAGAGAGAGGAAAGCAGTGGCTGAATATGAAATTGGGCTAAGGAATGAAAGAGGAAGTCGCCTGGTAGAATTTTGCACAGAGTATAAGTTAATCATAGCTAACCCTAGTTTTAAGAATCATGAACGAAGGTTGTATAAGTGGAAGAGGCCTGCGGAGAGTGGAAAATTTCAGATTATATAATTATACAATGGTAAGACAGAGATTTAGGAACCATGTTTTAAATTGTAAGATATTTCCAGAGGCAAATGTGGAAACTGACCACAATTTACTGGTTCTGAACTATACATTAAAACTGAAGAAACTGCAAAGAGGTGGGAATTTAAAGAGATGGGACCTGGATAAACTGACTAAACCAGAGGTTGTACAGAGTTTCAGGGAGAGCGTAAGGGAACGATTGACAGGAATGGGGGAAAGAAATACAGTAGAAGAAGAATGGGTAGCTTTGGGGAATGAAATAGTGAAGGCAACAGAGGATCAAATTCAGGAAACCATCGACGTCTGAAGACGAAGGAGCAGAACATTGCGTTGTCTCAGACTGTAACGGATGACACAAAGACGAAGTGGGGAACTCAGCTCCCTCTCCACACAGAGGCAGCACAGGAGGACCCACTTCGCGAGCAGAAGGGATGCTGGAGTTAACTTCTTCGCCACTCACCGTACCACGGATGGGAGGTATGGTAACATCGGGAGGAGCAGGGAGGACTATCGACGCGGAGGTGGTTTGGGCAGAAGGCACAGCCAAATCCTCACACGGTGTGACGTCGCTTTTTTGTCACTGTCACACGTTCTATCCTGGGGGCAATTCTGTATCGGTCGCAGAGGTAAAGGCGGAAATTCAGTTACACGATTATTAGAACAGATTTTTTGTTCATTATGAAATATTACTGTATCTCATTGTTACCGATCAGAACCCCTCGGAGAGCATTAAAGATAAACACCAGTCCTAATTACCCAATTGTAAAGTCACCTGTTTCCAAATTACATACAAAAATAACCACTATTTCAGTATACATATAATTCAAAAACGATGCTTTGCTGATTAACACTGTTCTTATGTGAGAAACATAATATAAATGTGAGATTAATACTGTAACTAATCGAAAGAAATGTAGCACACGGTCAGGATGTACCAGTAAACCTATCATTATAAAATTACTACAGCAAATTAAATAGAACATATAAATAAAGCATGTTAATTGAATCTCCGATATACGTTAGCACTAAAATTCAGGCACTAGTTGGTTTGTTATAAACAAATTTAGAAATGTAATTGTTACCTGTAACATAATTAGTCAGAAAATGTTATATTAACTCTTAACTAAGTTGAAAATAGGTTCACCTTGTTCAGCAATGAGATTGTAAATTGTTAGCAATGTGTAGCTCATATTCGGTTTAACTTTTAATTGTGATTTTACATAAAACTGTAATTTTCATTGTAGGTAATTGTTAACAAAAGTATAAATAGAGGTCACTCAGGCGCCTTGGGGCACTCGTTTTTTGGATAGGGTTGCGAGCATATGTATTGTAGGCTCACTCGTATGTTGATTGTTGTGAAGTCTGTGTCGATTGATGTCAACGTTGGGTACATATGATGTAACCGGTACAGTTCACCAGGCTCGGACACCAGAGTCTTGGAAATATATTGGTGTTAAAACTGCACTGTACTTTGGAATTTATTTGGGAGTCTTCCGCAATCCTTTTCATAGGCTGCACAGCGAAGAGACGAATCCAGGAATTTTACAACACCCCGAGAACTAAACAACTCTCACTGTTGGTAGGATTGACGTGAAAACAACAGCACATCGACTGGGCATTTTTCACAAACAAAAACAAACAAAAACAAAAAAAACAAAAAAACAAAAAAACATTTGCAACGCGGAGGTGGGAAAATATAAACATCTCAGTTATGATCTGAAGCACAAGTAGGTCCGACATCGGGAGTGGAAGGAACAAGATCAGCAACCGTCAATCTGCGACGCTGCCTTAATAGCGGCATTAATACAAAAACCCTCCCCGTTCAATTAGACCGAACGTGTCGACATTCATTACATTAGAATCAGGTTCCCTCTTGACCAGTATTCAAGCCACGAACGCGATAACCAAACACCAATAAATGTGATGGAATATTGCAAAATCCTGGACGGAATGTAACACTACCAGAGAACGAAAGTTGCTACTCACCGTACAGCGGAGAGGCTGAGTCGCGATAGGCACAATAAAAAGCTTCACACACTCCTAGCTTTCGGGCATTGACAAAGGCCTTAATGGCCGAATGCTATGAGTGTATGAATCTTTTTATTGTGCCTATCGCGAATCAGCATCTCCGCTATATGGTGAGTAGCAACTTTCCTTCTCTGGTACTGTTGGAATATTGCGTTTGACGAATTCCACTATAACACCACAGAGTGTGTTGAGTAGACCAGCGTTCACTAACATATCCTTTAGAAAGTTGTCATCGACTTCCAGCGGGAGGTTGAACACTCGAACATTAGTATAGTCAGTTTCAGAATCTGTGAGTTACACCATACTAACAGAACTATCATGGTGCAACAGTAATATTTCAACGTGAAGGGGATCCATAAATTTCACGTAAAACACGTACTCGTCAGAAGCAAAATAAACAGTGTGGACCTGATCAGAGTTCACATGAATTGGGTCGACAAGCCAGTCGTGGATTCCTAGAGACCCGTGCTACACGTGCCGCTTTGTTTTATCCAAAGTAAGGCTCACAGTACCTTTTCGTGGAATGCGCGTGGAAACCGTGGTAGCCATAGCGGAGCGACCGACGCCGCTGCAACACTTAACAGGCAGTAAGGCGGAGCGGAGGGGCTGCGACTCACTCGGCAGACAGAACAACACTAACGAGGAAAACTTCACACAAGCGACGCTGCGGCTAGTGAAATAAACAAGAACCTTACCGCTCGGCGCTCGAAGCGGAACTTCTCATGAAGGCGCTACAACAGTTAGTACAATCGCGAGTCTTCAAGGAGTGTGTAATAATCCAATCCTAAAGAAAGCAGGTGTTAACAGGTGTGAAAATCACCTAACTATCAGTTTAATAAGTCACGGGTGCAAATTACTAAATAGATTTCTTTACAGAAAATGGAAAAAATGGTTCAAATGGCTCTGAACACTATGCGACATCACACACATCCATGCCCGATGCAGAGTTCGCACCTGCGACCGTAGCGGTCGGTCAGCTCCAGACTGTAGCACCTAGAACCGCACGGCCACTCCGGCTGGCAAAAAATGGATAAACTGGTAGAAGTCGACCTCGGGGAAGATCAGTTTGCATTTCGAAGAAATGTTGGAACACATGAGGCAATACTGACATGAAATGTCAGTCCCGTCGGGTAGACCGGTCGTCCGGTGCAAGTCGGTTTAGCAGACGCCACTTCGGTGACTTCCGTGTCGATGGGGATGATGATGATGATGATGATGATGATGACGATATCACAACACCCAGACCCTGAGCGGTGAAAATCTCTGACCCAGCCGAGAATCGAACCGAGGCTCCTTTGCACGGCATTCCGTCGCGCTGACCACTTTTTTTTTAAATCTCATTTTGTTTGTTTACGTTCGTTGCATCTGCTCGTGGCGGACGTCGCAAGACACCCGTTTCAGTACGACGTTGATCCATTAACTCAGTTTTTTTTTTCATTACAGAGGGCAGCTAGTAATGGTGCCGCCTGCCATAGAAATGTTGGGACACGTACCACTCAGTTATCGCGGCGGACGAAGCACTACTGACCCTACGACGTGTCTTATAAGGGAGATTAAGGAAAGGCAAACCTACGTTTCTAGTCTTTGTAGACTTAGGGAAAGCATTTGACACTGTTGACCGGAATAATTTCTTTCATATTCTGAAGGTGGCAGGGATCAAAAACAGGGAGCGAAAGGCTATTTACAATTTGTCAAAAAACCAGGTGACATTTATATGAGTCGAGGGACATGAAAGGGAAGCAGTGGTTGGGACGGGAGTGAGACAGGGCTGTAGCCTATCCCCGATGTTATTCACCAACAGGATTGGCCGTATTTTGCGGAAATATGATGTGAAATGTGTTTTTCGAACACCTTCTAAGATTAAAGCCCTGTTGGCGTCCGTAAAAGATGATCTTGGTTTGCGCAAGGCTGGTATCTATCGTATTCCTTGCAGTTGTGGCATGTCATATATTGGTCAGACAATCAGGACTCTGGAAGACCGATGTATTGAAAATAACGTCACACACGCTTACAACAGCCGAGCAAATACGTTATTGCACGACATTGCCTTGACTCCGGTCATCCTATGGAATACAACAGCACAGAGATTCTGGCTTGCACGTCCAGCTATTGGGATAGCGTTATTAAGGAAGCTGTTGGAATCAGACTATGAAGCAACCTCATAAACAGAGACGGTGTATTTTGTTTAAAAAAAATCAAATGGCTCTGAGCTCTATGGGACTTAACAGCTACGGTCATCAGTCCCCTAGAACTTAGAACTACTTAAACCTAACTAACCTAAGGGCATCACACAACACCCAGCCATCACGAGGCAGAGAAAATCCCTGACCCAGCCGGGAATCGAACCCGGAAACCCGCGCGTGGGAAGCGAGAACGCTACCGCACGACCACGAGATGCGGGCTTTTGTTTAAATGCCAGCAGTAGTGACCGTGCGGTTGTAGGCGCTACAGTCTGGAATCGCGCGACCGCTACGGTCGCAGGTTCGAATCCTGACAGGGCATGCATGTGTGTGATGTCCTTAGGTTAGTTAGGTTTAACTAATTTTAAGTTCTAGGGGACTGATGACCTCAGCAGTTAAGTCCCATAGTGCTCAGAGCCATTTGAATCATTTTTCTTTCTTTTTGTTTACATGCTGCTTGGAATCCGGCTCTGTCTCTCATCAAAAAACAGAGGGACAGAATTGGTGCTACCTCACCTGTTGATTAATAGTCACTGTCGATATTTCTGATGTTGGTTATCTTTAGTTATGTCTTGACTCTGCGGTTACTTGTTCTGTGTGTGGTATCTTCCTAGTTTCTCCTCTGTGAACCGAGGTATTAAATTCCCTTGCACATTGCTTCCTCCTTGCAGTTGTACCTTGAGAATGTCAGGGTGTTCTCCTGTCGAAATACCGGCGATGGCCGACGAAGTCACCCGGCAGCAAACCCGTAAGTTATTTGAACGTACAACTGACAGTATCAAGCAGCGGGAATAAACTATCGAGGACAATACCTTCAAATGTTTCTCATGCATTGTAAACGTCAATACCCATTAGGGAGGGTACATCACGCTGAAAACTTCGCGAAGAGATCCCAAAACCCTTTCACTAGATGTGGTGCATAAACCTGACGGTCAGTGTAACAAAACATTAGACCGACAAATATTTATAACTATTCCTATACCCAGTTGGCACACCACTCAAATCACAGCACGTATTCCTAATATCACTAACCACGCATCGTCAGCTAAACCACTCACTGTTCAGCCAACGCATTTAAGAATTCGTGATTCCTGACTAAGAACACAAACACACGCTACACTCGCCGCGAAACGAAGGAGAAATCAGTTTGGCAGTCCCAACAACAAAGAGCTCTTTCAACAGGATTTTATCCGATATTTCCAACATTCGACAGATATAGGGTGAATATTATTGAACTATATGAAATAAAACAGTCATAACTTCCGAACGGTTTGGGTTAGGACGTTTAAATTGCACGGTTGGACGCGGATCATGACGGGAATTAGTGTGCATATGCATGGTTTTAGCGACGAAGCCCGTTTTCATTTGGGTGGGTTCGTTAATAAGCAAAATTGGCGCCTTTGGGGGCCTAACATTCCGCATTTCGAGATCGGGAAGTCTCTTTACTGTCACCCAGTTACTGTGTGTTATGCAATGTCCAGTCACGGAATAATCGGTGACTGCCGAACGTTACATAAGGTCTCGGAAGATGACTTCATCTCCATTATCCAAAGTGACTTCGACAAGATGTGGTTCATGCAAGACGGAGTTCGACCCCATCGAAGCACATGAGTGTTTGATGTCCTGGAGCAGTACTTTGGAGACCGTAATCTGGCTCTGGGATGCCCAGAGGCCACTGGCATGGGCCTCGATTGACCGCCTCATTCTCCGGATCTGAGCACATGCGACTCCTTTCTGTGGGGCTGTATTGAAGACAAGGTGTACAGCAATAACCCCAAAACCATTTCTGAGCTGAAAACAGCCATTCAGGAGGTCATGGACAGCGTCGATGTTCCGACACTTCAGCGGCTCATGCAGAATTTCGCTATTCGTCTGCGCCACATCATCGCCAATGATGGCAGGCATATCGAACATGTCGTAACCTAAATCCGAATATATGTGAGACACACGCACCTTCCTCCAATATTTAAACAAATATTATAAGTTTGGATTAACCAATACGGAGATATAAAATCACGGGAACAACTGAAATAGTGCATCGCTTCACTGCAATTTGCATTTATTGTAACTCTTGATAACAGACCAAGAAAATGTCGCATGTTACACTTGACAGATAATAGCGCTAGAACAATAATAAACAGCTGATTCAGTTTTCTGCACGTTAGTTAAAGTTCGACAGCGGAACACACTTCAAATTCTCCCATAAATGTAAATATGCGAATAGGCGCGTTAAAGAACTGGTTATGAAACAGTCACTTATAACATCAAGGCAGGCACACTCCATGTAAAGAGAAAATAATTAGCAAGTTTACACATTGACTAGAACATTAAAATGAATAACAGTAAAGTGCGCCATCCACAATACCTTACACCGATAGTTAACCTCCAGTAAGTTCCTATCTTTACAATATGACATTAAGTACAGCTCAATCGTATCAAAAGATTTAGATTCCACCCATATAGTCGACTATAGTTCATTTAAATGAAATTAACTAATTAGTGGAAAAGTATCTTATTGTAATCATACATTTTGTGACATTCATGGAAAAACTAATTATTTCATCCACGTATAAACGTTGGTGTTAAAATCACTTCAATCATTAAACTGGGATTAGATTACTTCACTGAATATGAAAATTAATGTTTTGGGTATATTTCTGGCTAATTGATGCAATGAAAGTTACGTTTACACTCTAGGGATTATGTTTCCATAAAAACTCAAATCAGATTCTTTGTAATTAATGCTGTAATTACAAGTTCGATAACTTTTCCTCATGAACAAACTTATTTCCATCTTTTTTTTCAAAACAAGGTTATTATTTTAAAATCTGAACCTCCAGATCTGTTTCTGCATTATGTTAAGTACTCCACAATACGTTAGCACCAGACTTCCTGTTGTAATTAACGAGATGGTATTTGTTTTGCCCCAAGTTTCTTGGTCAAATTTCTCAAGCAGAATTTTAATACAAAATTTGATAAACAATGTTAGAAATCACATTTGTTAGAATAAGTCATTCATTATCTTCAAAACTGTAATTTCTTATGAAACAATGAAACAACCGATTTTAATTGTAGCTTATTTAATGTGACTTTGTTGAACAGTACTTTCGAAGAACTTGTATTGTTAAGAGACTACATAAGCAGTGAGCCTAGGAACTCGAAAGTGGCAGTAGAGTAGCAGCAGAGAGGCAGCTGCTTTCAGTCAGTTTGAGTACATGATCCGTAAAGTCAGTTTTCCTGAGCTGTGCATTCCACGAATGTTCTGGAACAATATAAACATTAGAAAAATGCAGAATGTGTATTGCTGTAAATTATTTTAATATCATCGGGTTTTCATATTGACTCCAGGGACTTCTGTAATGATGAAAATTCGTCGAAACCAACAAGATAAGTGCACACTCCAAGCCTTTCATTGAACGTA
Source organism: Schistocerca gregaria (assembly GCF_023897955.1). Lineage (NCBI taxonomy): Eukaryota > Metazoa > Arthropoda > Insecta > Orthoptera > Acrididae > Schistocerca > Schistocerca gregaria. The sequence goes on along the minus strand of NC_064928.1, from coordinate 198,068,275 downwards.
ACACCGACTCCTACGAGTATGGTAATCAAACATTTTTAGCTAGAACCTGGTAAAAATAGTGCGTTTAAACGCGCATCCACATCACAGTTAACTGATGACACAGACTAACCTAAATGGCTTCTATTATCTTGAGTCTTAGCAGGCTTACACTGACAGCCACCCGGGTGCACGGCACGTGTATCCCGATTTTAAGTCACACCCCGAAGTCAAACACAGAAGCAACGTATGCACTCCATGATAGCAAAGACGAAAACAAAGAGTCGCTTTAACTACAGTTGGCGTTCAGTTCTTGAGGGGAATTGATCTTCCGAGTTTCCCGGCAAGGTTATGCATCATTTTTGTTCTGTGATATTTCTTTTCTTTTAGATTTGCTATATGATGTGCATACGTTACTTGCGTTTGTCTTCCGGATGTGGCTTTCATAGGGATACACGGTCCGCACTCATGGATACTCAGGACAACAGATGCCATTTAGTTTTAGTCTAGTTTATTGGCTCATGATGGTATGGATGCTTAGCATAAGAAGATACTGTTGCAAGGGAATTAACATGTTACTTTACTGTTGTTATTTGAATTTATCTTGATCACTTTGAGACACTTACACTACTGGCCATTAAAATTGCTACACTAAGAAGAAATGCAGATGATAAACGGGTATTGATTGGACAAATATATTATACTAGAACTGACATGTGATTACATTTTCATGCAATTTGGGTGCATAGACCCTTAGAAATCCGTACCCTGAACAACCACCTCCGGCCGTAATAACGGCCTTGATACGCCTGGGCATTGAGTCCAAGAGGGCTCGGATGGCGTGTACAGGTACAGCTGCCCATGCGGCTTCAGCACGATACGACAGTTCATCAAGAGTAGTGACTGGCGTATTGTAACGAGCCAGTTGCTCGGCCACCATTGAACAGACGTTTCCAGTTGGTGAGAGATCTGGAGAATGTGCTGGCCAGGGCAGCAGTCGAACATTTGCTGTATCCAGGAAGGCCCGTACAGGACCTGCAACATGCGGTCGTGCATTATCCTGCTGAAATGTAAGGTTTCATAGGGATCGAACTAACGGTAGAGCCACGGCTCGTAACACATGTGAAATGTAGCGCCCAATGTTCAAAGTGCCGTCAATTCGAACAAGAGGTGACCGAGACGTGTAACGAATGCCAACCCGTACCATCACGCTGGGTGATACGACAGAATGGCGATGACGAATACACGCTTCCAATATGCGTTCACCGCGACGTCGGCAAACACGGATGAGACCATCATGATACTGTAAACAGAACCTGGTGTCATCCGAAAAAATAACGTTTTGCCATTTGTGCACCCAGGTTCGTCGTTGAGTACACCATCGCTGGGGACCTGTGGTCTAGGGGTAGCGTCTTTGATTCAGAATCAAAACGTCTTCGGTCCCGGGTTCGATCCCCGCCACTGCCTAAATTTTGATAAATAATCAGCATTAGCGGCCGAAGACTTCCGGTATAAGAAGTCAGCCTCATTCTGCCAACGGCCTTGTCAAAGAGGGTGGAGGAGCGTATAGAGGTTCAGGGCACTCTCTTGTCATAGGGGTGGGAAATTGCCCCTAAAGGCGGAAGAATCAGCAATGATCGACGACATGAGAATGCAGAACGCAATGGAAACCACTGCATTAAAGACACGTAACGTGTATCCACAGGACATGTGGCCTGTAGTTGAAGAAGTGTCATGATGATCTCTCCATTGGCAAAAGATTCCGGAATAGTCCCCCATTCGAATATCCGGGAGGGGACTGCCAAGGGGGAGGTTACCATGAGAAAAAGATTGAATAATCAACGAAAGGATAATGTTCTACGAGTCGGGGCGTGGAATGTCAGAAGCTTGAACGTGGTAGGGAAAGTAGAAAATCTGAAAAGGGAAATGCAAAGGCTCAATCTAGATACAGTAGGGGTCAGTGAAGTGAAGTGGAAGGAAGACAAGGATTTCTGGTCAGACGAGTATCGGGTAATATCAACAGCAGCAGAAAATGGTATAACAGGTGTAGGATTCGTTATGAATAGGAAGGTAGGGCAGAGGGTGTGTTACTGTGAACAGTTCAGTGACCGGGTTGTTCTAATCAGAATCGACAGCAGACCAACACCGACAACGATAGTTCAGGTATACATGCCGACGTCGCAAGCTGAAGATGAACAGATAGAGAAAGTGTATGAGGATATTGAAAGGGTAATGCAGTATGTAAAGGGGGACGAAAATCTAATAGTCATGGGCGACTGGAATGCAGTTGTAGGGGAAGGAGTAGAAGAAAAGGTTACAGGAGAGTATGGGCTTGGGACAAGGAATGAAAGAGGAGAAAGACTAATTGAGTTCTGTAACAAGTTTCAGCTAGTAATAGCGAATACCCTGTTCAAGAATCACAAGAAGAGGAGGTATACTTGGAAAAGGCCGGGAGATACGGGAAGATTTCAATTACATTACATCATGGTCAGACAGAGATTCCGGAATCAGATACTGGATTGTAAGGCGTACACAGGAGCAGATATAGATTCAGATCACAATATAGTAGTGATGGCGAGTAGGCTGAAGTTCAAGACATTAGTCAGGAAGAATCAATACGCAAAGAAGTGGGATACGGAAGTTCTAAGGAATGACGAGATACGTTTGAAGTTCTCTAACGCTATAGATACAGCAATAAGGAATAGTGCAGTAGGCAGCACAGTTGAAAAGGAATGAACATCTCTAAAAAGGACCATCACAGAAGTTGGAAAGGAAAACATAGGTACAAAGAAGGTAGCTGCGAAGTAACCATGGGCAACAGAAGAAATACTTCAGTTGATTGATGAAAGGAGGAAGTACAAACATGTTCCGGGAAAATCAGGAATACAGAAATACAAGTCGCTGAGGAATGAAATAAATAGGAAGTGCAGGGAAGCTAAGACGAAATGGCTGCAGGAAAAATGTGAAGACATCGAAAAAGATATGATTGTCGGAAGGACAGACTCAGCATACAGGAAAGTCAAAACAACCTTTGGTGACATTAAAAGCAACGGTGGTAACATTAAGAGTGCAACGGGAATTCACTGTTAAATGCAGAGGAGAGAGCACATAGGTGGAAAGAATACATTGAAGGCCTCTATGAGGGTGGAGATTTGTCTGATGTGATACAAGAAGAAACAGGAGTCGATTTAGAAGAGATAGGGGATCCAGTATTAGAATCGGAATTTAAAAGAGCTTTGGAGGACTTACGGTCAAATAAGGCAGAAGGGATAGATAACATTCCATCAGAATTTCTAAAATCATTAGGGGAAGTGGCAACAAATCGACTATTCACTTTGGTGTGTAGAATATATGAGTCTGGCGACATACCATCTGACTTTCGGAAAAGCATCATCCACACAATTCCGAAGACAGCAAGAGCTGACAAGTGCGAGAATTAACGCACAATCAGCTTAACAGCTAATGTATCGAAGCTGCTTACAAGAATAATATACAGAATAATGGAAAAGAAAATTGAGAATGCGCTAGGTGACGATCAGTTTGGCCTTAGGAAAAGTAAAGGACGAGAGAGGCAATTCTGACGTTACGGCTAATAATGGAAGCAAGGCTGAAGAAAAATCAAGACACGTTCATAGGATTTGTCGATCTGGAAAAAGCGTTCGACAATATAAAATGGTGCAAGCTGTTCGAGGTTCTGAAAAAAGTAGGGGTAAGCTATAGGGAGAGACGGGTCATATACAATATGTACAACAGCCAAGAGGGAATAATAAGAGTGGACCATCAAGAACGAAGTGCTCGTATTAAGAAGGGTGTAAGACTAGGCTGTAGCCTTTCGTCCCTACTCTTCAATCTGTACATCGAGGAAGCAATAATGGAAATAAAAGAAAGGTTCAGGAGTGGAATTAAAATACAAGGTGAAAGTATATCAATGATACGATTCGCTGATGACATTGCTATCGTGAGTGAAAGAGAAGAAGAATTAAATGATCTGCTGAACGGAATGAACAGTCTAATGAGTACACAGTATGGTTTGAGAGTAAATCGGAGAAAGACGAGGGTAATGAGACGTAGTAGAAATGAGAACAGCGAGAAACTTAACATCAGGGTTGATGGTCACGATTCAATGAAGTTAAGGAATTCTGCTGCCTAGGCAGTAAAATAACCAATGACGGACGGAGCATAGAGGACATCAAAAGCAGACTCGCTACGGCAGAAAAGGCATTTCTGGCCAAGAGAAGTCTACTAATATCAAATACCGGCCTTGATTTGAGGAATAAATTTCTGAGGATGCACGTTTGGAGTATAGCATTGTATGGTAGTGAAACATGGACTGTGGGAAAACCGGAACAGAAGAGAATCGAAGCATTTGAGATGTGGTGCTATAGACGAGTGTTGAAAATTAGGTGGACTGATAAGGTAAGGAATGAGGAGGTTCTACGCAGAATCTGAGAGGAAAGGAATATGTGGAAAACACTGATAAGGAGAAGAGACAGGATGATAAGACATCTGCTAAGACATGAGGGAATGACTTCCATGGTACTAGAGGGAGCTGTAGAAGGCAAAAACTGTAGAGGAAGACAGAGATTGGAATACGTCAAGCAAATAATTGAGAACGTAGATTGCAAGTGCTACTCTGCGATGAAGAGGTTAGCACAGGGGAGGAATTCGTGGCGAGCCGCATCAAACCAGTCAGTAGGCTGATGACCCAAAAAAAAAACACCATCACAGGCGCTCCTGTCTATGATGCAGCGTCAAGGGTAACCGCAGCCATGGTATCCGAGCTGATAGTCCATGCTGATGGAAACGTCATCGAACTCTTCGTGCAGATGGTTGTTGTATTACAAACGTCCCAATCTGTTGACTCAGGGATCAGGACGTGGCTGCACGATCCGTTACAACCATGCGGATAAGATGCCTGTCATCTCGACTGCTAGTGATATGAGGCCGCTGGGATCCAGCACGGCGTTCCGTATTACCCTCCTGAACCCACCGATTCCATATTCTGCTAATAGTTACTGGATCTCGACCAACGCGAGCAGTAATGTCACGATCCGATAAACCGCAATCCCGATAGGCTACAATCCGACCTTTATCAAAGTCGGAAACGTGATGGTAAGCATTTCTCCTCTTTACACGAGGCATCACAACGACGTTTCACCAGGCAACGCCAGTCAACTGCTGTTTGTGTATGAGAAATCGGTTGGAAACTTCCGTCATGTCAGCACGTAGTATGTGTCACCACCGGCGCCAACCTTGTGTGAATGCTCTGAAAAGCTAATCATTTGCATATCACAGCATCTTCTTCCTGTCGGTTAAATTTCGCGTCTGTAGCACATCGTGGTGTAGCGATTTTAATGGCCAGTAGTGTAGTTTATTGGCTCATGGTGGTATGAATGCATTGCTTAAGAAGATACGGTTGCAAGGGAATTAACATGTTACTTTATTGTTGTTATTTGAATTTATCTTGATCACTTTTGAGACACTTATATATCCATATTGATGATGAACACTCGACCGTAGGAACGCCTAAATTTAAGTATTCTTTTCACTGTAAATACGAGTAGGTGTTTGAGCCGACATTTTAACTTTGATTAACATACACGTTAAATAATGTTAGTGACGGTCTACAGACTTGTTTAAGTCCTTATTGCTAGTGATTTCTAGAGTTTTATTTTTGCCAAATTTTATTGTTGTCTTTGTGTCCTTGTATATAGTTCCTACAGCTTCAGTAAGACGTGTGGGATATTTAGCTTTAGTTCATGTTGCATTGTCTCTGTTCAAACTGTCGAAATCTTTCTCGAAGTCAACAAAACCTAAATGTATGTCTAAACTGACTTCTCGTCGTTTCTCTGGCATTCGTTTTATGGCAAACATCACTGCATGAACACCTTTCTGGAACCCACTTTTTCCTTCTAATAGCAGTCTATGTTGTTGTTTTTATAAGATTATCAATGATTTTTGAAAACATTTTATAGGCTCAGTTTAAGAAACTAATTCGTCTACAATTTCCACACTTGTTCTTTGGCCTTTTTAAAAATTGATGGCACTTCAAAAACTATCCAAGAGCTCGATATTTAAGACCAACGTAACATTCATTAAATAAATGTAATAACGGAAAATCACAAAATCAACGGCATATTTTAATAGTTCCATATGAATGCCATCTGTTATGCATACTTTCCTGTTTTTATACTGTTTAAAACTACTAGCTGCGAAATGAAGCGTGTAAATTACGTCATTAAAAAAAGGAAATCTAAGAAGAAAACTAAAACAATGGTTCATCAGAAGTGCATCACTCATTAAAAAATGATAACTAATAATACTCCACTTTACCAGGTCCCTAGTTTTAATTTTTTAGAAAGTCATATATGTTATGATATGGCGAAAATTATAGAAAATAAGTTTAACAAATATCAATCAGTAATGATAAAACATTTCAGAACAAAATACGAAAGGAAACAAAATTAAATTTTGCTATATGGAAGTAATAAAAGTAAACTACAAGCAGCAGAAACGATATTTCTGAGGAAAGTGGAAGGTGTTGCCACGTAATATTGTGTAATAAATGATATTAAACCGCTCAACAAGACTCTTGTTTGAAACTCCGCCACTTTATCACGCTGTGACGCCGAAGTTGGAAATTTGGCCCGAAAGTGCCTACAAGCTTCCTCTCTAACGGTGCAAAACCGTCGGCCCCGCAACATCAGCCTCGAGTTCGGCGCAAATCAAACAAGTGGAAAGGAGAAGGAAAAAAAAATTCCATAGTTCAGAAGTTCACATGACCTGTAACGTTGATACGTGACGTCACAGTGAGACCACATTTCACTGCAATTCTCTTCAATGCCACCGTGGACATCTCATATCACGGGTATGCCCTATCTCCATGTAACCACGCCTTGCCCTTTGTCATGACACCTCCGCGATGAGAGTCAGAACAGAGATGTCCAGTGCTGAAAACACGCGGTTTTCCTGTGAGTGACTGAGTAAAACAATTCGGACAAACCACAGCCCAAAATCGATGAGCAAAATCCTCAGGAGGTATCATAAAAGGCGTGAACAGAATCACCCAATCCCTTGGGGTGGTCACTTTCATACGTTTCATACGTTTCCCACTGCTGGTGTGCCCCAAGGCTCCGTCCTCTCCCCCCTTCTGTACCTTTTGTATACGGCGGACATGCCGCCGCCGTCACCCTCCGTCCACCTTCTCCAGTTTGCCGATGACACCGCCTTCCTTGCCCTTGCCCCCACCCTGCAGCGCTCCCAACACCTTGCGTTGTACAACAGGACTACGTTCTTGATAACCCTTGACACATGAGTAGAGAAGGGTCGTTCGAGAACTAATGGTTCCAAAGGAACGGTTCACCAAGATGAACGGAAGGAGCGATGAATGAATTCTAGAGAACGGTCTTTCATATTCAGCGTCCACGACCGGTAATTAAAATATATTTTATAATTATGTAGATTACATAAAAATTACGTGACAAGTAACACATACATCTTTTCAGGTAACAAAAGGGCATATCAGCTTACTTCACTATTTCAATAAACAGCAGAAGACATACTTATAAAAAAGGCAAGTTTTTATGTTATTACACATGCAAAGGAAGTCGGCACGGCACACAAGAGTGGCCATTTTCCATTTTTTTTGTCCAAGTTAAAACAGGATGTTCATTGTTATGGAACGCAGCTCGACTATAACCGAATGAAGCCCGCGCTCCATAATCTAGTGTCTGGTATCTCATTTCATGAAGAGAAGACGATAACTCCTACTACATTATTTCAGTCGCACAGGGTGGAGTACGAAAAATCGGCCCCGAGTACTAGACTGCTCATTGTCGCCCACCAATCGTCATCTATTGTTTCGAAGTTGTTGTCTGCATTAGCTTATTTGTTATTTACTTACTGCTTAATTATTACACCTTTAACGATTCTGCTCGTAGCGGTCAACAAATCGTGCGTAATTGGCGAGCAGTCTGTACTCGGTGTCGGTTTTTCGTGAGCCACCTTACATTATTTCACTGCGATCAGCCGCATAACGCTACAGTTGACTAAACGAGAGGTTTCGCAGAATCACGAAAATTACTTCTACACGTGTGTGAGAATCCTATAATGAATAAAAACTTTGCACTCCAGGGGGGAGGCAAATACCCCTCTTGGCGCCTTCCATCTTCAGTCATCTATGCTACTAATTGTCAGTTTTTCATAAGAACCATTTGCGATGCGCATATAAATGGTGAACGAGTAAAAAAAAAGAGCGATCGCCGGTGAACTAGTTCCCAAGGATGAACGAGTTTGCCCATCCATACTGCTGGCACCCCAAAAGATTCATCCACTTTCTACCGGCTTTGCGGAGCTGCAAACCCCACTGAAATCTATTTGACCCCTTTGTAGTGTGACCGCAATTTTTGTTCTGGAATGCAGCATGGAGCGTACGGGTGCCATTTAAAACCATTCGACAAAATCTGAACGTGATCCAAAGCAGAAAAATATGTTTACCCTTGCTGATCCGCCACTTTGCGAACCCTCCTGTGGGATGCACACGGGAGGGTGCAATATTGATATTCCCAAGAATAATGTGGCAAAGGGTCTCTCTACGAGCTCCGGATTCAAATGTAATGCTATGTCCTCCTCTAGCATTACTTTTACTGAACAACAGTTGTTGATACCAGTATTACTTTTCGAATTTTGGGCAGGTCGATATTAACTGCTTTCCTGAAAACTTCCATATAAATTTATACATAGTATATTACATTTCAAGCTAAAATTTATGAAAAGGAATTACTTTATTTTCGATGCTATAATGGACAAGTGATAGTTCTGAATTTACAGTCAAAATTAATTTTTTAGAGACATTTGAAACTGCAAACTATTGGCATACTTAAAATTTCTGTTATTAACCGAGCAATACTGTACTGGTTACTATGTTTATATCTGGACTCATTTATAAAGTAAAAATCGAAAGTAATGATGTAAAAGAAACTAACAGAAATACATTTGTCAAGAAAAATTGTAAACCCTTGGGAATATTGTTATTTCCGCTGAGTGAGACAGTAGTAAGCATGCCTCTGATGTGATCGGATATATTTTTGTATTTTGTGCGAACAATGTAATATCGGATATGTCAGTGTGACAAATCAAAAGACAGTGTGCAATGCAAAAATGTGACAAAATATAATAACGTAAAAACAAAAATTCTGCAACAAAGGTCTTCAAATTTATTTAGACCAATCCAACCGTGAGGACCTAAAATGTGACACTTTTAGCTTCAAGAATCAGACGCCCAGACAAGAAAAACTGGAGCCAACTCTACAAGACGAGCTAAGTAAACTAAAAAGTGTTTTGTAATCTTACTCCTCTCAAATCTTCAAAAAAGATTAATGAGGACAACAGATGCAAGTAGGGAGGAGGGGGTAGATTAGAAACAGCACCCTGGGTTCCACCCTTGCACCACTGTTGCGCTCTTGAAATGAATCTCTGTACAGATAAACTCGCTCCCCAGTTCCTAGGCGCCAGCAGGGTAGGCAACCCTTTCGGCGCCCCTTAACTGAGTGGCATTACGGCACCGCACTAGCGCCTTCTGGCTGTGTGTGAAATCTAAAGATCCTCGAAAGGAACGCGTATCCCAGCAGCACCTAGGAATCACTTATGAAAGGTGCACAGGTGGCGACAGCAGTGTAGATGCCCTTAGAGCGATCCTTTTTCGTTTTATTCATACGTGTCTCAATGCGGCACCCTCCCACACAGCACGATGCACTAGTGCCTGCTGGCAGCATGCGCAATCTGAGACTTGTTGGAAGGTTTACCTATCACATCAGGTCTTGGAAGGCGCACCGGTACCGACCGACCGCCGCCTTATTCTCAGACTACAGGTGTCACTGGATGCAGACATGGAGGAGCATGTGGTCAGCACATCGCTCTCCTGGCCGAAGTCAGTTTAGAGACCGGAACCTCTACTTCTCAATCAAGTTGCCTATCCCACTGGCACCTCCGAATCGTTGAATGGCTCTCTCTGTACTCGTACAATTTTAAGGGGAGGTTACTATCTTTGGCCCGAAAAAAGCATGTTCTTTGAGAATTTTTTTCTCGATATGTGTTATAGATATCAATATAAAATTTGGTCAAAATGTTTATTGATATTTTCTCCACAAACTGGAATTTTTTCGACCGGAAATGTCGAAGAGCAAAGGCAGAAAGTGGCGTCGGAACGAAACAAAATTTCGATGTAGACCTCCACACCCGGTATTTCACAAGTCAGCCGGCTCGTCTGAAATCGAAACTGAGGACGTTAGCGAAGCATATAAGATTTTTTAGGAGTTGTACCTCGCTTAAGTTATTTGGTCTACAGGAAACAAAGTGGCGATCATTTGAAAAAAATAGGTTTTTTTCATCGATATTTCGGCATTGTCGGCCAAGTAAAAATATTTATAGTTGATGGGTCGGAATAAAAGTGGTACAACTCCTCGGAAACAAAGAATCATGCCAATCGGTTCAGTAGATTTGAAGTTACCACACCGCGCGATAAAAAAAAATATCTCGACAAAATGCGGCCGGTCGGTGTGGCCGTGCGGTTCTAGGCGCTACAGTCTGGAACCGCGCGACCGTTACGGTCGCAGGTTCGAATCCTGCCTCGGGCATGGATGTGCGTGATGTCCTTAGGTTAGTTAGGTTTAAGTAGTTCTAAGTTCTGGGGGACTGATGACCACAGATGTTAAGTCCCATAGTGCTCAGAGCCATTTGAACCATTTTTTAAGAAAAAACGCGTTTGAACTTTTGACTACATATAAGTGCAATATTATGCAACTTACGTTCAATATGCTATTCCGGGTCCATAAACTAGTCCTTCCTCTTCTTCACAGAGGGCGCTCTGCTCGATCTGGGCCATCCTGCGCTGCTCCAGAGCCGCTCGTACGGCCGGTGACAAGCGGTTTTCAGCCGCTTGAATCCGGTGGTTCACCCGAATGCTTGGCGAACTGCGTCGAATAGAGTCCCGGGGTGACGTCCATAGTTGTCATGGTCTTCAGAATTGCTGAATACTCTTCGCTGAAGCTGCTCACTGCCAGGAAAGTCGCAATCTCCACAGTCTTCGCACCAAAATGGAAATGTTTGGGGGCTAACTTCCAAACACAAGCGTTCAAACTTTGATTTGAATTTTGTGTGTTTCCTCCCAAGCACCGGTACAATAACTCGTCCTCTGAAAGAAAAAAAACTGGTGCGTGAAAAAGGCCCATTTCAGGCAGGTGCATTTTTGTGTTCAACCGCGAATAACAAATATTTACGTTCCGTTTTCGGAAAAACCTTTTCGGGGGTGGATTCTGAACACTTCTATTGATCCAAAAATGCAATTTAAAAAAATCGATTTCTTGGACCATGAGACTATTGGGGAACCCTTTGTTGCTTCATTCACTCGTGTTTCAACGTCTCACACGAACGCACATGAACGCACCACAGGACGTCGTGAAAAGGGAGAGAATGAAAAAGCATCACGTTCAAATTTTTTCGAATCGTACTCTGTGTACTACAGCAAAAATTGCGGCCACACTATACTCCAAAGAGGTAAAATCGCATTCAGTAGGGTTGCAGTTCCAGGCAGCAGGCGGCAGGGTGTCTCATTAGTGTCATAAGTTCTATAGAGCGTCATTGTGTTGCACATCACATTGTAAATGTCGTTTTAGACCGCGAAAAGTCTGAAAACAAATACCCGAACAGGAAGGGGTAATTTCATTCACGTCATTTATGATATCCCCTGCAGCCTTTTTAATGTCGATTCCGGGTAGCTGTGTGTTAGAAATTTTTCCTCAGCCATCCATAAGGAAACCTCGTGATTTCAATGCAGTACTTCATGGCTCTGACTGTTACAGAGGTACCGAAAGAAGGGGTGACATATGGGCAGAGAAGAAGGAAAGGTGTGCAGAACTGTGGTGAAATGTGGTCACAATGTAACGTCATTAACTTAACTTACACCTCGTATTACCTTCTCATATTTGGCCGTTTAGTACCCTTAAATTTTTTGTGCAGTTTAGCAATAAGCTACAGTCTCTATAATTTTAATGAAAAGATTGAAGAAAATAAAGCATTATGGAAAAAACATCTACAAAGAGTAAGTGTAGAGACAATCCAGTATCAGGTCATGCTTTGCCAGCCAAGAGGAGTAAGAGAACTCCCAGATATATGTGGCACTGGAAAGTGAAGACCCTGATTCGTAGAAGAAGAAGAAGATTCCTACAAATTGATACACACATGTTTTTCCTTTGGTGATGTTACGACATAGTGCCTTTCTCACAGACCACAGGTTGTTTCCAGGGCGGATCTTTCATCGTGTAGCATAGTGTGTGAGCAGTTTTGGAAATTCCTCTCAGACTCAAACTGTGTCTGGTACCGGTACCCAACCCTTTCACTAGTCATGTTCTTACCAGCTGAGCTATTCGAGCACAGCTTATGACCCACACTCACAATTTTAAATCTGGAAGTTCCTTTATTCTGTTTTTCAAACTTCCTTAACCACTTATTGCTAGCACAAACTTGCAAACATCATCAAAGTCTTCATCTTACTCCACAAGCGACGTCACGGTGTGCGGCGGAGGGTACTCTCTGCAACACTGTAACTCCCCTTCTTTCTCGTTCCAGTAGCGAATGGTACACAGGATTGTTTGTAAGCTACCGTGTGGGTTCAAATGTCTCTAATTGTACGCCATGTAATCCAAAGTATCCGGACACCCTCAGAAACATACGATTTCCATATTAGGTTCATTGTGCTGCCACCCACTGCCAGGTACTCCATATCAGCGACCTCAGTAGCCATCAGACATCGTGAGAGAGCAGAATGGGGCGCTCACGGACTTCGAACTTGGTCATGTGATTGGATGACACTTGTGTCATACGCCTGTATACGAGATTTCCACACTCCTAAACATTTCCGATGTGACAGTGAAGTGGAAACGTGAAGGGACACTTACAGCTCAAAAGCGTACAGACCGACCTCGTCTGTTGACTGACAGAGACTGTAGACAGTTGAAGAGGGTCGTAATGTGTAATAGGCAGACATCTATCCAGACCATCAGACAGGAATCCCAAATTGCATCAGGATCCACTGCAAGTACTATGACAGTTAGGCGAGAAGTGAGAAAACCTGGATTTCGTGGTCGAGCGGCTGCTCATAAGCTACACATCAAGCTGGTGAATGCCAAACGACGCTTTGCTTGGTGTAAGGAGAGTAAACATTGGTCGATTGAACAGTGGAAAACGTTGTGTGGAGTGACGAATCACGGTACAGAATATGGCGATCCGATGGCAGGTTGTGGATATGGCGAATGCCCGGTGAATGTTATCGGCCAGCGTGTGTAGTGCCAACAGTAAAAATCGGAGGCAGTGGTGTCGCCGTGTTTTGCATAGAGGAGGCTTGATCCCATTGTTGTTTTGTGTGGCACTATCACAGCACAGATCTACATTGGATGTGTTAAGCACCTCCTTGCTTCCCACTGTTGGAGAGCAAATCAGGGATAGCGACTGCATCTTTCAAAGCGATCGAGCGCCTGGTCATAATGCACGGCCTGTGGCGGAGTGGTTACAGGACAATAACATCCCTGTAATGGACTGGCCTGCACAGAGTCCTGAGGTGAATCCTATAGAATACCTTCGGGATATTTTGGGACCCCGACTTCGTGCCAGGCCTCACCGACCGACATCGATACCTCTCCTCAGTGCAGCACTCCGTGAAGGATGGGCTGCCATTCCCCAAGAAACATTCCAGCACCTGACCGAAAGTATGCCTTCGAGAGTGGTAGCTGTTATCAAGGACAACGGTGGGCCAACACCATATTGAATTCCGGCATTACCAATGAAGGGCGCCACGAACTTATAAGTCATCATCAACCAGGTGTCCGGATACTTCTGATAACATAGTGTATCTTCAAATGGCTCTGAGCACTATGCGACCTGACATCTGAGGTCATCAGTGCCCTAGGAGTTAGAACTCCTTAAACCTAACAACCTAACGACATCACACACATCCATGCCCGAGGCAGGATTCGAACCTGCGACCGTAGGAGCAGCGCGGTTCCGGACTGAAGCGCCTAGAACCGCTCGGCCACAAGGGCCGGCAGCGTATCTTCATTGACCTTGCTTCAGGTACATGTAAAAGCAACCAATGTATTGCTTGACTCTTCTAGGAACATACGTTCTCGGAACTTAAACAGTAAATAATACGTAAATTGAAGGTGGGGGGGGGGGGGGGGGGAGAGAGAAAGGAAAGGGAAAGGATTACTGATGTCAGCTGCTTCGGGACATTACGCGGTGACGAGTGAAAATGTGTGCGTAACTGGGATTCGAACCGTGGACCTCCTGCTTACTAGGCAGGTTGCGTAAACCACTGCACCACATGGGACACAGCGTCCATCACCAACTCCCTCGGTACGGCTCCCGGCCGTCCACACTTCCACCGAGCGCCACCTAGACACAGTCCCTGTGCATTCTCCATACGCTCGCTACCTGAGGTTCCCGCCGGAGGTCGGATGCACTCGTGCATCAACAGTGAAGAAGGTGGATCCACTGCCCATAGGCGAATCATATGAATGTGTGGTTTCTGTTCTTTCAGACATATCCGAAACAACAGACAACAACTAAAAACTAAACTCCTCCCGAGCAGGAAATGAAGGCTCAACGGTACCGACCGGCCGCCGTGTCATCCTCAGCCCATAAGCGTCACAGGATGCGGATATGGAGGGGCATGTGGTCAGCACACCGCTCTCCTGGCCGTATGACAGTTTCCGAGACAGGAGCCGCTACTTCTGAGCCAAGTAGCTCCTCAGTTTGCCTCACAAGGGCTGAGTGCACCCTGCTTGCCAACAGCGCCCAGCAGACCGGGCGGTCACCCATCCAAGTGCTAGCCCAGCCTGACAGCGCTTAACTTCGGTGATCTGACGGGAACCGATGTTACCACTGCGGCAAGGCCGAACAGCAACAAGCGTTCATATAATTAACAGTAAATCGCAACACGATACAAAACTCCCCTCTTGCAGCATCTGCCACCGGAGTTCGATGAGCAGTTCCGTGACGCTATCGTGCTAACTACATGAACGTGTAACGAAACTCGCTACTATTTTTTTGCTCTTCTTTGTCTCCTCTGTCAGTCCTATCTGGCACAGATCGCAGACTGTCGAGCAGCATTCAAGTATTGGTCAATGATTGTTTTGTAAGCCATTTCCTTTTTGGGTAGGCTATGCTTCCTGAGGATTCTTCCAAATGAATCTCAGTCCGTTATGTATCTTACCTGCGATTATAGGGCAGTTCCAATTTAAACTACTCCGTACTGATATTCCCAGATATTTTATGGATGTAAATTCCAGTAATTGTTCTGCGACCGTGTAATCATAAGATTATTTATACTGTGGGTCAATCGCAAATCCCTGCTCAAAGAGTCGATTCTCTACAGGTCTTTCTATTTTTCGCTAGAATTTTCTAGCATTCCAGCTTATCTGTACACAGCAACATCATCCGCAAAAGTCCTCACGCTACTTATTTCTTCTGTACTATACACACTGAAGCGCCAAAGAAACTGGTATAGGCATGCGTATTCGAATACACGGACACGTAAACAGGCAGAACACGGCGGTACGGTCGGCAACGCCCATATAAGACAACAAGTGTCTGGCACAGTTGTCAGATCGGTTACTGCTGCTACAATGGCACGTTATCAAGATTTAAGTGAGCGTGATGTTATAGTCGACGCACGAGCGATGGTACACATCATCTCCTAGGTAAATATGACGTGTGAGTTTTTTCCGTACGACCACTTCACGAGTGGACCGTGAATATCAGGAATCACGTTAAACAGCAAATCTCCGACATCGCTGCGGCCAGAAAAACATCCTGCAAGAACGGGACCAATGATGACTGAAGAGAAACGTTCAACGTGATAGAAGTGCAACGCTCCCGCAGATTTCAATGCCAGGCCATCTACGAGTGTCAGCGTGCTAGCCATTCAACGAAACATCATCTATATGGACTTTCAGAGACGAAGACCCACTCGTGTGCCCTTGATGACTGCACGACACAAAGCGTTACTGCAGTGAACTCATAGTGTATAGTTGCGCGATCACTCTGTTGTAGAAATAATTCATAAGCCAAGATCGCTTAAATACTGTATGCTGGATAACCGGTTTCGACACACTAAAAGTGCCATCATCGGATCTGTGAAGATATAACACGAGAAGTATGAGGCACACTATATACAACACTATTAGTGCAGTAGCACATACCTGAATGTAGATTAACATTTATATTGTCACAAAAGTTAAAAAACAACTGCTCTCATGATCATTCTTTTCCATAAGATATCTAAAACTGAAGTCACAAGATAAACCAATATGGTACATGACTGCTGCTCGACTGACAACGGTCGGCACCACACTGCCCTATTCCGCGCAGGTTTACCTGCTGCGATTCTGGTGGTTCAAAACCGGCCACAAGAAAGCGCTGTCCAAGCAGTGCACACACAGTTCCACGGTATAGCCACTCATTACTACTACGATATAACTTTGCTATTACTGCTAATCAAATACGCGTGTAAAGTGTATGCGAACGTGTTTATATCAGCTGGTCTGCCTCATTTATCGTTATATCCAAATGGTTTATAAATGATAATCTACATTCAGGTATGTGCTACTGCACTAATACACTCCTGGAAATGGAAAAAAGAACACATTGACACCGGTGTGTCAGACCCACCATACTTGCTCCGGACACTGCGAGAGGGCTGTACAAGCAATGATCACACGCACGGCACAGCGGACACACCAAGAACCGCGGTGTTGGCCGTCGAATGGCGCTAGCTGCGCAGCATTTGTGCACCGCCGCCGTCAGTGTCAGCCAGTTTGCCGTGGCATACGGAGCTCCATCGCAGTCTTTAACACTGGTAGCATGCCGCGACAGCGTGGACGTGAACCGTATGTGCAGTTAACGGACTTTGAGCGAGGGCGTATAGTGGGCATGCGGGAGGCCGGGTGGACGTACCGCCGAATTGCTCAACACGTGGGGCGTGAGGTCTCCACAGTACATCAATGTTGTCGCCAGTGGTCGGCGGAAGGTGCACGTGCCCGTCGACCTGGGACCGGACCGCAGCGACGCACGGATGCACGCCAAGACCGTAGGATCCTACGCAGTGCCGTAGGGGACCGCACCGCCACTTCCCAGCAAATTAGGGACACTGTTTCTCCTGGGGTATCGGCGAGGACCATTCGCAACCGTCTCCATGAAGCTGGGCTACGGTCCCTTACACCGTTAGGCCGTCTTCCGCTCACGCCCCAACATCGTGCAGCCCGCCTCCAGTGGTGTCGCGACAGGCGTGAATGGAGGGACGAATGGAGACGTGTCGTCTTCAGCGATGATGCCTTGGTGCCAATGATGGTCGTATGCGTGTTTGGCGCCGTGCAGGTGAGCGCCACAATCAGGACTGCACACGACCGAGGCACACAGGGCCAACACCCGGCATCATGGTGTGGGGAGCGATCTCCTACACTGGCCGTACACCTCTGGTGATCGTCGAGGGGACACTGAATAGTGCACGGTACATCCAAACCGTCATCGAACCCATCGTTCTACCATTCCTAGACCGGCAAGGGAACTTTCTGTTCCAACAGGACAATGCACGTCCGCATGTATCCCGTGCCACCCAACGTGCTCTAGAAGGTGTAGGTCAACTACCCTGGCCAGCAAGATCTCCGGATGTGTCCCCCATTGAGCATGTTTGGGACTGGATGAAGCGTCGTCTCAAACGGTCTGCACGTCCAGCACGGACGCTGGTCCAACTGAGGTGCCAGGTGGAAATGGCATGGCAAGCCGTTCCACAGGACTACATCCAGCATCTCTACGATCGTCTCCATGGGAGAATAGCAGCCTGCATTGCTGCGAAAGGTGGATATACACTGTACTAGTGCCGACATTGTGCATGCTCTGTTGCCTGTGTCTATGTGCCTGTGGTTCTGTCAGTGTGATCATGTGATGTATCTGACCCCAGGAATGTGTCAATAAAGTTTCCCCTTCCTGGGACAATGAATTCACGGTGTTCTTATTTCAATTTCCAGGAGTGTAGTATTGTATATAGAGTAACTCATGTGAGCCCTCCCTCAAACGTGTCATGTTATATTTTCACAGATCCGATGATGGCACCTTTAGTGTGTTGAAACCGGTTATCCAGTAAACAGTATTTAAGCGATTTTGGCTTTCGAATTATTTCTGAAAAGCTTTACGCCTCGTCCTGGGCCCGTCAACACCGATATTGGACTGTTGATGACTGGAAACATGCTTCCTGGTCGGACGAGTCTCGTTTCAAACTGTATGGAGTGATGGACGTGTAAGGGTATGGAGACAATCTCATGAATCCATGGACCCTGCATGTCACCAGGGGACTGTTCAAGCAGGTAGAGGCTCTCTGATGGTGTGAACCCCTGATACGACTAGATACGAGTCTGACAGGTGACACGTACGTAAGCATCCTGTCTGATCACCTGCATCCATTAATGTCCATTGTGCACTCCGACGGAATTGGGAAGTTCCAGCAGGATAACGCGAGACCCCACACGTCCAGAATTGCTAGAGAGTGGCTCCAGGAACACTCTTCTGAGGTTAAACACTTCTGCTGGCCACCAAACTATCCGAGCATGAGCATTATTTTGCATATCTGGGATGCCTTGCGACATGCTGTTCAGAAAAGATCTCCACGTCAAGGTATTCTTACGGATTTATGGACAGCCCTGCAGGATTCGTGGTGTCAGTTCCCTCCAGCATTACTTCAGACATTGGTCGAGTCCATGCCATGTCCTGTTGCGGCACTTCTGCGTGCTCGCAAGAGCCCTGCACAATACTACATTGGATCTTTCGTAAGTGGTGGTCAATGTTCAGGGATATGACAGAAATGATCATTCGAAACAAAAAAATCAAGTTAACATCGGCTCTAGAACGCATACTTTAAGAGCTATGAGCAATTCTTTATCTTCGATACAGTGAAATAAGTCTCTTGTACTACAAGCTCTTTGCTTTCCATGTTTGAGAAACGGTGGTATAGACCAAAACAAGGAAAATGTTCATTAAATGTGTACTCTAAAATTCATACCTTAAAAGGTATGAGCCATTGTTTGTTAGAAAAGTTGTTTTTCGAAGTGGCGAAGTTAAGCAAGTGCTCATAGCTCTTAAAGTATCGGTTTTAGAGCACATGTTTACTGGATTTTTTTTTCTTTTTTTTTTTTTGTCATTTCGTACTACCAGTTCGTGCTACCACTTCCCAAGATATGGGAAGCAAAGAGCTTGCAGATGAAGAAACTTGTCTCAGAGTATCGATGATTAAGAATTGCTCATACCTCTTAAGGTATACGTTTCAGAACCCATGATAATTTGACTTTTTTGTTTCTAATGATCATTCCTGTCATACACCTGAATATTGACCATCATTTCTGAAACGCCGACTATAGTGGAAAGTAATGATCCTATAACAGTCCCTTGAGGTACGCTCGAAGTTAGTTTTACGTCTTAAGATTTCTCACCATGAAGAATGACATGCTGTTTTCTATTTCCCAGAAACTCTTCAGTCCAGTCACACAGCTGGCCTGATATTCTATACGCTCACATTTTGTTCATTTTTCGGAACTGTGGAACTATATCGAATGCCTTTCTGGCCAACGAGCACGGTACCTACTTGGGCGCCTGTGTTCAGAGATTTCTGGGTTTCGTGGACCAATAGGGCGATCTGTGTAAAGCACGATCGTTGTATTTTGAACTCTTTCTGTTTCCTACTGAGGGGATCGTCAGTCTCCAGAAATGTCACACTACTCGAGCATAGAAAACGTTCCAAAATTCTACAACAGACCGACGTCAGCCTGCAGCTTCGTGCGTCTGCTCAACGACATTTCCACCTATCGGAATGGGCGGTATCCTCAACGATTTAAGTACTGTGTATGGAAACTGTTTTATAAGAATTGGTGAAAGTAATAATGTAGACAATTTGAAATCTAATTCTATCCCGTTTGAAACATGGGACTTAGGGAAAGGCAGGATTGGGAATGAACGGGGCCTTACTCAGTTAACGTTGGTTGCTCATTTTTTTCATTTACGTACACTTTATTTGAAACTAATTTAAAATGAGGATGACAATAAGGAACAATTATGAAATTTGTCTGTTAAGACACAATGTCTAATAAATTTTTTTTAAACAAGTTGCACCGGCGGCTGAAGGCCTTATTGACCAGAAATTCAAGTTACTTGTCGACTGAAGGGCCCAATAGCAATAACTCAAAATTAAAATATAAAAGAATCATCATAATCTGATCAGACCAAGAGAGAAGTGGGCCTCAGATAGTGCTCCAAGGATCGACCTGGGTAAGTCGCTCAACTTCGTAACCGAGGAGACAGGTAGCCAAGAGTTGTATTCACTTAACTGGATGGCAACTCAAACTAGTGACAGCTTAAACGAAGACCAACACTTTTGCAAAATTTACCTAAGGTCTGGTAACCAACACAACGATGGAATAACCCAGGCGAGGCAGAACCAGAGGACAGCACTGAGTCTTCAGAATCCAGTGTTTAGAACATCCAGAAGCAGAAGGAACCACAAGGACCAAAGCAGTCCAACAGGAACAACATATCCGAACCACAATCAAGGACGCTGTCTAACTACAAACCTTACCAGAGAGTAGAGGCAAGACAAGGAAAAGTACACTGCCGCGAAAACACGCTAACCAACAGGGCAGGTAACTGGGGCGTTAGCGGCCACTAGGCAGAATAATTCCACTGGTTGAACTTCATCAACAAACACGAAGAATAAGAAGTGGAGGGTGGCTAATTAATTTCGCCAATTCCAAACACTCCACTCATTGCTCTTCATCTCAGCGACCCTGCGAGCAGCAACTCGGGGACAAACGGCGTCATCTCAAAATAGTGGATGTTTCACTACTGGGTTAATATTCACCCAACTCAAACGTCCTGGGTCCAGTGGACAAAGAGGTTGTGGCCCTCGGAACTACAGCCTCTCAATCCGGCAGTGCCTGCGTGCCGCCAGCCGTCCCGGCATGTCCTCGCGCTGCCGGACCTCACTGGTGCTCCGCCCCAACCACACTCACCGACACAGTCTGACCTGGGTAAAGCTTGACGTCCTTCCGAAGATAGTACCACGGTAATAGATATCGATAACCGCTGCTACTGCCACTCGCCGACAAACAACGCTAGTATACGCAGTGGCGCCAGTAAACACAAGAAGGAAACGCGATCACTATCCCTATTACATAATGCAAACCTACCAACGGCACCAACGCGAGCGGCAACAGGGCTCACCGTTGACTTTTGAAAAACTGACTGAAAAGGCTTTATATACGTGTATTAAGTTCATCCATTATGGCCCTGTGACTGTTTATTCAATATAAATACAGAAAACTGCATCCAGTCACTTTTTTGAAATGGTTATTTATTCTCTGAACAGCTTTCGAACTTTTACAGGTTCATCTCCGATGGACGTAGGAGGTCACATAGCTATTTCAAAGCGTAATGCTGGATGGTGGCTCTGTGACAAGAAGATGGGACATCCTCTAACGCATCGCCATGATCACCATATTGTTTACATACCGATTTGGGTCCAAAATTTATTTCCTTTGTTAATATCCTTCTATCTGCTTCCATTGTGATTGACAGTTCGTAGCACATCACTCACTTTTACAGAATATGTATGTCTGTATATACGCTCTAGCAACGAAACTTTGCCAGTATCGAGTATGTGCTATACAACTGTTGCTCGTTATAAATATCTTCATGCGAAGACACAATATGGGCCTACTTTGCTCAAATATATTTTTTTCATGTTATAATCGACGTATGGACAAATACTTTAATCAAGACCGATGTTAAGACAAATGACCAAAATAAAATTAATTAATTACTATAACAACAAACTACAAATGATTTGGTGTCTTATTTCTTTTCTTATATAACGTATAATACAATCAATTTATTGACGAACACTTTATTCAAAACTGGCATTAACATGAATTCTCAGGAATAAAATACACTCCTGGAAATGGAAAAACGAACACATTGACACCGATGTGTCAGACCCACCATACTTGCTCCGGACACTGCGAGAGGGCTGTACAAGCAATGATCACACGCACGGCACAGCGGACACACCAGGAACCGCGGTGTTGGCCGTCGAATGGCGCTAGCTGCGCAGCATTTCTGCACCGCCGCCGTCAGTGTCAGCCAGTTTGCCGTGGCATACGGAGCTCCATCACAGTCTTTAACACTGGTAGCATGCCGCGACAGCGTGGATGTGAACCGTATGTGCAGTTGACGGACTTTGAGCGAGGGCGTATAGTGGGCATGCGGCAGCCCGGGTGGACATACCGCCGAATTGCTCAACACGTGGGGCGTGAGGTCTCCACAGTACATCGATGTTGTCGCCAGTGGTCGGCGGAAGGTACACGTGCCCGTCGACCTGGGACAGGACCGCAGCGACGCACGGATGCACGCCAAGACCGTAGGATCCTACGCAGTGCCGTAGGGGACCGCACCGCCACTTCCCAGCAAATTAGGGACACTGTTGCTCCTGGGGTATCGGCGAGGACCATTCGCAACCGTCTCCATGAAGCTGGGCTACGGTCCCGCACACCGTTAGGCCGTCTCCCGCTCACGCCCCAACATCGTGCAGCCCGCCTCCAGTGGTGTCGCGACAGGCGTGAATGGAGGGACGAATGGAGACGTGTCGTCTTCAGCGATGAGAGTCGCTTCTGCCTTGGTACCAATGATGGTCGTATGCGTGTTTGGCGAAGTGCAGGTGAGCGTCACAATCAGGACTGCATACGACCGAGGCACACAGGGTCAACACCCGGCATCATGGTGTGGGGAGCGATCTCCTACACTGGCCGTACACCTCTGGTGATCGTCGAGGGGACACTGAATAGTGCACGGTACATCCAAACCGTCATCGAACCCATCGTTCTACCATTCCTAGACCGGCAAGGGAACTTGCTGTTCCAACAGGACAATGCACGTCCACATGTATCCCGTGCGACCCAACGTGCTCTAGAAGGTGTAAGTCAACTACCCTGGCCAGCAAGATCTCCGGATCTGTCCCCCATTGAGCATGTTTGGGACTGGATGAAGCGTCGTCTCACGCGGTCTGCGCGTCCAGCACAAACGCTGGTCCAACTGAGGCGCCAGGTGGAAATGGTATGGCAAGTCGTTCCACAGGACTACATCCAGCATCTCTACGATCGTCTCCATGGGAGAATAGCAACCTTCATTGCTGCGAAAGGTGGATATACACTGTACTAGTGCCGACATTGTGCATGCTCTGTTGCCTGTGTCTATGTGCCTGTGGTTCTGTCAGTGTGATCATGTGATGTATCTGACCCCAGGAATGTGTCAATAAAGTTTCCCCTTCCTGGGACAATGAATTCACGGTGTTCTTATTTCAATTTCCAGGAGTGTAATATAAAGTTACAATATTCGTTATGAACTGCAGCTATTGGTATGACCACGCTCCTTATACGTAAAAAAACAAGAACTAAACTTCAAATGAACTACTGACTTATTTCTGTTCTCACATTAACATAACGTGGAATATTAGTAAAGGAAGATTCTGTTTATTTCAGATAAATGTAATATATATGAAAGTACTGATTTATTCTAACAGTAGAGTGCTTGGAGATTTAGATACATAATACAAGATTACTTACGTTGACATCAATGTAGTTAGGATATAAAGAGAGAGATAGAAGACGGAGCCACTCCATATTCACCTGCTACTTTTCCATCGCTTTCTTTTCCTGCTATCGAATTCCAGTCTCCCATCTCAACTAAATTTTCGTCTCCCTTAATTATCTGAATAACTTCTGTTACCTCATCATACATTTCTTCAGTCTCTTCATCATTCATCACCTGCAGAGCTGCTAAACATATGAACTTGTACTGCTATGGTGGGCATGGGCTTCGTGTCTGTCTTGGCTACGATAATGCCTTAGCTATGCAGTTGATTGTATCGTATTCCCATTCCTATTTTCTTATTGATTATTTAACTTACTCCTGCATTTCCCCTCTTTAATTTTGTATTTATAAGCCTATATTAACCAGACCAGAAGTGCTGTCATCTTGACACCTAACTTCAGTAATTCCCACAATAATTAATTTCAACTGTCATTTTCCCTTTCTTAATTTTTCTAGTGTAGGTATATACATAAAGGCAAAAAATCATTTCATTTCACGTAATTTGCAGTCAAATGTACAGCTAGGTTTTAGAAATGGTTTAACAGCTCAGAATTTTATGTTCTCTTTCGTCTGTGAGTCTCTGGATGTACTAAGCAAGAAGTTGAGAACACTAGATGTCTTCTTTGATTTAAGTAAGGCGTTTGATTGAGTTGATCAAATAATGTTGTGGGAGAAGTTAGACCATTAAAGGAATAAGGTGAGAGCTCTCAATTTGTTACTCTCATACTTTAAGAACAGGCAAGAAAAAAATCATTCTCCACAGTAATGAGAATGACTGTGAGGTGTGGTCTGATGGCACATTTAAAAGAGGAGTTCCTCAGGGGTCAGTGCTAGGACCACTACCGTTTCTTATACATGTACATGACATGGCTTCTAATAAGACAGGTGATTTTAAAATATATCTGTTTGCTGATGGCACTGGCTTGGTAGTGAAGGTTGTTGAGTGTAACATAGGCAGCGTATCAAAAAGTGCAGTTCAAGACATAAATTCATAGTAGGTAGAATATAAATTTATAGTAAATGAGAGAAATATTCAGTGTCTACAGTTTACTATTAGAACAGCACCTACAGTGAGTGATAGCCCAACATGAAAACTGGTCTACTTCGCTTAGTTTCATTCGCTTATGACATCTAGGATTGTATTCTGGGGTAATTGTTCCCATTCACAAACTGGCAGTTCAAGAAATATGGGGTTTAAGTTCACAGACCTCTTGTCGAACACTGTTCAGAAATCTGGGAATTCTGACACCGGAGCCTCTACATATATATATATATATATATATATATATATATATATATATATATATATATATATATATTGCATCTGGTCGCATTTCCTCGACCCTTGAGCAGAAATGCGTGCAATATTCTGTTGCATAAATTTTAAAGGACTTACCACAAGAATTAAAAAATCTTGGCAGTAATGATCGCACTATCGCGTCTAAATTGCAGAATTTACTCATGGCTCACACCTTCTGCTCTGTCAGGGAGTTCCTGGAAAAAATTGCGATAGGTTATGTGTTATATTTACGATTATGCTAATATAGTCTCAACAGCTTTTCGTCTGAGTAGGACTCGTAATTTATTTTATCTGTTATTAACTTTTCTGGTATAAATTTCGTGTATTCACCCGTCCCATGAACGTGGAGATATGTTCCTCAATTTGGTCTTCCAGAATTAGGTGTATAGAAAAAAATATTAAGGAAACAAAACGAAAATGACCTGCAACTTGAAAGAGTCAGAAGGAACATCGAATGAATTCAAGTTCCAGTGTACTGTTAGATATAATAACAGATTCATTCCTTCTTTAATATCTGCGTTCTATACATCTGAAGTATGGCGTTTACTTATAACACTGTGAAACTACTTCGCATGTGTCAGCCAGAAGCACTTCCCAATAGACGTTTTATTCTAATTGCTACCTGAGACACACCCAGCACACACGTGTAACATATTTGTTCACTGCTCCCTCGCATGACCGGCTACTCCGCTCCCAATAGCCACCGGGAACTTGCGCCCGTGGCCATACTGCACATTGCTCGAGGAAGCACGTCCAACATAAAAACAGCGAACTCATCAGCAAAACGTTTTCCGCTCGCGTTGGAAACCGGCCTGTTTGCTCTGGCACTGTTGGTGCAGGACGTAATAATTTTCCTTCTAGCGACGCCGGTGCTACGGTGGCTCTGTACACTTTGAGTGTTTGCGTAAAGTGTATTCCGCGCACTGTGTAAATGCACACAGCGGCGGCTCAGAGCAAATACAAGCTAAAATACAGGTACCGAATCAAAAATGACGCAAATCACCATTTCCCAAGGCACTACATGAGATAAATCCCGGGAAACGGCGCTAGTGATGTTTTTGAGGAAAACGTTAGCCCAAAAAACACAGAAAACGCAGCCAACGCCCTGTTTCTAGGCTCGGACTGAAAGGACTCCTCAGCCAATGAAGAAGTTCTACTGTACAATAGTGTATCTGACTATGTACGTGGGCAGCAGCTCCAGTTCACGCGTCTCGCGGATGTTAATGTAGGCTTTCCAGAGCAGAGTCGACA
Source organism: Schistocerca gregaria (assembly GCF_023897955.1). Classification (NCBI taxonomy): domain Eukaryota; kingdom Metazoa; phylum Arthropoda; class Insecta; order Orthoptera; family Acrididae; genus Schistocerca; species Schistocerca gregaria. The sequence goes on along the minus strand of NC_064928.1, from coordinate 198,042,009 downwards.
TTTCTACTCCAACTTGCTCATCAGCCATCCGCTTGAGTGGAGCGCCTTCCGATCTTCCGAGTGGATGAGCCGCGGTGGTCGCAAGTTGTTCGTTTACCGCTGCAAGTGTAAGAGCATCAGCCAGTCGTGAGAACAAGTGAAGCTCTTGTAATTTTTCCTCCTATCTACGTAATTATGTAGTTACGTAGTTCTCAATTCGTTCGAGCAATCAATCATTCATAAAAGAAAACACAGTCATAGCTCAGTAACTCAAAATGATTCAGAAATTTTAGTTGTCAGAATGAAATCAGGCGATGATTCTTCTTCTCGGCAGGCTCGTGCTTTGCGGCAGTCTGCTAATCTGTACAAATCAGATCAAGCGAATATTTGACTTTGATGAATATAAAGAGATATTACACTCTCTCTCTGGACACAAACATGAGTTTTGCGCGCACAGAACTTGAGCGCAGTTTCCAATAGTAGCACATTTCAAACCCCACAATATGATGCATGGCGGAGGGTAGCTTACACAACTGCTAGTCATCCTCATTCCAATAGCAATAGGAATGAAGCAACAACGGCACACTATCTGCTTCAGTATGGACCCTGATTTCTCTTGCATTCGTGGTTATTACGCGAGACCTGTGTTCGGAGCAGCAGAATCGTTCTGCTATCTGTCGCAAACGCCAGTTCGCTAAACTTTCTCGATCTTGTTTCGCGAATATAATGTCTTTTTGTGTCCAGCGATTCCCACTTGGTTTCACGAAACGTTTCCATAAACCTCTCTTGTTGACTGAACCTTCCGCTACCAAAATCTAGCAGCACAGTTCGATGTCTTTTTTTAGTCAGACCTGCAGAGGATCGCACAGATGTCCTGTACACGTTCTTCTTTACAAAGATGAAGTTTTTCGAAAAGTTTGCGAATCATGTAACTAAGAAGAGACATGAGCATTCACCTAATCGGATGCGGAAAACCGCCTAAAAATCACATCCAGCTTTGTCACTATACAAGCCCTTGTCTTTAAAACTTTTATCCGGCGACTCTAATGAATAAAGGTTACCAGAGATTGCCACATAAATTGAAATTTCATAAAAATAACCCATATTCTAATGTTTACTTCATAAGCAATGATCAATGCTTGTTAAGCAAAAAGAAACACGTCAAATGTAATTTCAGTACTAAAAGAGTAGATTAAGTATCATCCTAAATTCTTAATTGAATTTTGTTGTTGTTGTTGTGGTCTTCAGTCCAGAGACTGGTTTGATGCAGCTCTTCATGCTACTCTATGCTGTGCAAGCTTCTTCATCTCCCAGTGCCTACTGCAACCTACATCCTTCTGAATGTGCTTAGTGTATTCATCTCTTGGTCTCCCTCCACGATTTTCACCCTCCACGCTGCACTCCAACACTAAATTGGTGATCCCTTGATGCCTCAGAACATGTCCTACCAACCGATCCCTTCTTCTAGTCAAGTTGTGCCGCAAATTTCTCTTCTCCCCAATTCTATTCAATACCTTCTCATTAGTTAAGTGGTCTACCCATCTAATGTTCAGCATTCTTCTGTAGCACCACATTTCGAAATGTTCTATTCTCTTCTATTTATCGTCCATGTTTCACTTCCATACATAGCTACACTCCACACAAATACTTTCAGATACAACTTACTGACATTTAAATCTGTACTCAATGTTAACAAATTTCTCGTCTTCAGAAACGCTTTCCTTGCCATTGCCAGTCTACATTTTATATCCTCTCTACTTCGGCCATCATCAGTTATTTTGCTCCCCAAGTAGCAAAACCATTTTACTACTTTAAGTGTCTCATTTCCTAATCTAATCCCTCAGCATCACCCGATTTAAGTCGACTACGTTCCAGTATCGTCGTTTTGCTTTTGTTGATGTTATATCCTCCTTTCAAGACACTGTCCATTCCATTCAATTGCCCTTCCAGATCCTTTGCTGTCTCTGACAGAATTACAACCTCAAAGTTTTTATTTCTTCTCCGTGGATTTTAGTTCCTACTCCGAATTTTTCCCTTGTTTCCTTTACTGCTTGCTCAATATACAGACTGAATAACATCAGGGATAGCCTACAGCTCTGTCTCACCCTCTTACTTGAATACATTTTGTAAAAAGCACAATTCAATTTTACAATCTGAATACATGTAATTTTTGTAATAATGAATATAATATACACTGAAGCGGCAAAGAAAATGGTATAGGCATTCGTATTCAAGTGCAAAGATATGTAAACGGGCAGAATACGGCGCTGCAGTCGGCAACGACTAAATAAGACAACAAGTGTCTAGCGCAGTTGTTGGATCAGTAGCTCCTGCTACAATGGCAGGTTACCAAGATTTAAGTGAGTTTGAACGTGGTATTATAGTCGGCGAAAGAGCGGTGGGACACAGCATCTAGGTGGTAGTGATGAAGTGAGGGTTTTCCCGTACGACCATTTCTTAATAAATCAGATAAAACATCAAATCTCCCACATCGCTGCGGCCGGAATAAGATCCTGCGAGAATGGGACCAACGACAACTGAAGAGAATCGTTCAGCGTGAGAGAAGTGCAACCCTTAAGCAAATTGCTGCAAATTTGAAGGCTGGGCCATCAACAAGCGTCAGCGTGCCAACCGTCAGTGAAACATCATCGATAGGGGCTTTCGGGACCGAAGGCCCACTCGTGTACCTTTGATGACTGCACGATACAAAGCTACGCCTCGCCTATTGATGACTGAAAACACGTTGCCTGGTTGGAAGAGTCTCGTTCCAAATTGTATCGAGCGGATGTATGGGTATGGAGACACCTCATGAATCCATGACCATATAAGCAGGAGTCTTTTGGAGGCTCTGTAATGGTGTGGTGCGTGGACAGTTGAAGTGATGTGGGATCCCTGATAGTCTAGGTACGACTATGAGAGGTGACACGTACGTAAGCATCCTATCAGATCACCTGCATCCATTCATGTCCATTGTGCATTCCGACGGACTAGGGCAATTCCAGCAGGACAACGAGACACCCCAAACGTCCAGAATTGCTACAGAGTGCCTCCAGGAATTCTTTTCTAATCACTTCCGCTAGCCACCACATTCCCCAGACATGAACATTATTCAGCATATATTCTGGGATCCCCTGCAACGTACTGCTCAGAAGAGATCTCCACCCCCTCTTACTCTTACGCATATATGGACAGCTCTGCAGTGTTGATGGTGTCAGTTCCGTCCAGCAGGACTACTTCAGACATAAGTCGAGTCCATGCCACGTCGTCTTGGGGCACTTCTGCGCGCTCATAGGTCCCTACACGATATTACGCAGGTGTACCAGTTTCTTTGGCTCTTCAGTGTAGACTGATATTGTTGTGTACATAGTTCCGCGTAGTCAGCGCGTACACAACTTTCCCACTAGAGCGCGCCCCGCTAAGCACTACGAGATGGCGCCGCCTTAGAGACGGACCAAATTCTGCTTCCGCCAATCCGCGTATTAATATGTAACGCAGCCAATGAGGTTGCTGCTAACGTAGAACTTTTTCTCCTCGCGGATCACACTCGCGCAGTGATGCATGAACGTGCGAGGTATTAAAGCGAGTGTATAGACCTTGGTTAGTCAGTCTGCATTTGTCTGCACCAGTCTGCATTAATCTGTACCAGTCTATAGTCAAGTTTCAGTCTGCACCTAAGATGATTATCATATTCCTGTAAATAGCCATGAAGAGAAATGTATAGACACTTTGTCAAGTATCAGAGATATGTGAGAATAAGATTAACGTACCAAGACCAAAGGAACTTCAGACTGTCAGTTGTAAATAGCATCCAGAATCATGTAATGTTTATGTTTGTTATTATTTTAATAAATTCTTGTGAAAATTAATCAAGTTCTGTTTAAAGTTGGCCACTGTTAATCTGATACTCTAAGCATGCAAGTGGCATTTCTATCGTCTGACCTAACGGCAGAAGATAAACACGCCACGATAAGACCACGAGACAGATTGCTGACACTCGCCTACTTCGTTAGAGCGACAAGTCAAATAATCCGATGGTGTGTGTACCGAAGGTCTTACAGTACGCACACCACAGATATATAATTACTATCACCAATTTTCAGTGCCAGTACTGAACAAAGGAACCACCTCTGCCAAAACACACATACTTTGAACTTAACTTTAGTCGTGCTCTTTCGTTTATTTACATTCTATAAGGCACTTACAAATTGTTACCTGCAGCGAAGATTGGGAAGTGCTACACAGCTAACGTTACTGGAAAACGACCATCATCTTTTCCAAAAAAAATGTGTGTTCCAGGAACAAACTAACTGTAAGTAATGTACTTTTCACAACATTCACTGCTTAAATGTTTCGACACCCACGACCCTAAAAATATGCAACAAATATGTACAATCTGATGATGAATCGGTAGGCGATTCGGAACCGTCATGTTAAACAACAATTCGAGAATTATAAAGTGCGACTGATTGCAGAATTTCTGGAAACCTCGTCGTTAATCTGCTGATGCGCGATCGGCACCTCTCCCTGAGTCCTGGAAGCGGCATTGCAATGCACGCGGCTATCCTGGCGAGTCATCGCTTTGCAACAATACGTCTGTGTATTTATTCCACATGACAGTGCCAAACAACACACCACTATTTCTGTATTAGAATGGCTCTGAGCACTATGGGACTTAACATCTGAGGCCATCAGCCCCTAGAACTTAGAACTACTTAAACCTAACTAACCTAAGGACATCACACACATCCATGCCCGAGGCAGGATTCGAACCTGCGACCGTAGCGGTCGCTTGGTTTCAGACTTAAGAGCCTAGAACCGCTCAGTCACACCGACCGGCTACTGTATTAGAAAACTATATGATTATATTTTTCTACATTTAGAGAAAGACTGCCATTCACAGGACAAAATAAGAATTCTATCACGGATACACTGAAGAGCGAAAGAAACTGCTGCACCTGCCTAATATCGTGAGGGCCCCCGCGAGCACACACGAGTGCCGCAAAACGACGTCACACGGACTCGACTAACGTCTGAAGTTGTGTTGGAGGGAACTGACCCCACGAACCCGGCAGGGCTCTTCATAAATCCGTTAACAGTACGAGGTGTGGAGATTTCTTCTGAACAGCACGTTACAAGGCATCCCAGATATGCTAAACAACGTTCATGTCTGGCGAGTTTGGCGGCCAGCGGAAGTGTTTAAACTCAGAAGAGCGTTCCTGAAGCCACTTTGTAACAATTCTGGACGTATGAGTTGCCGCACTGCCCTGCTGGAATTTCCCACGTCCGTCGGAATGCTCCATGGACATGATCAGACAGGATGCATATGTACGTGTCACCTGTCAGAGTCCTAACTAGACGAATCACGGGTCCCAAGTAGACTCGTAGGACCAGGAAATATTTTTCCAATCGTCAAAACTCCAATGTCGGTATTGACAGGTCGAGGCGAGGCGTAAAGTTTTGTCGTGCAGTCATGAAGGGTACACGAGTGGGCATTCGACTGCAGTGATGTTTCATTGACAGGTTCGCATGCTGACACTTGTTGATGGCCCAGCATTGGAATCTGCAGCAATCTGGGGAAGGGAGCACTTCTGTAACATTGAACGATTCTAGTCGTCTGGACTGCCGTAACACGTCGTTGGCCCAGTTCTTGCATGATCTTTTTCCGGTCGCACTGATGTCGGACATTTGATGTTTTACCGGATTCCTGATATTCACGGTACACTCGTGAAATGGTCGTACGGGAAAATCTCCACTTCATCGCTACCTCGGAGACGCTGTGTCCCATCTCTCGAGCGCTGACTATAATACCACGTTCAAACTGACATCTTGATAACCTGGCATTGTAGCAGAAGTAACCGACCTAACAACTGCGTCAGACACTTGTTCTCTTATATCGACGTCGCCGACCGCAGCGCCGTATTCTTCCTGTTTACATACTCTGTAGTTGAAAACGGAATGCCTACACCAGTTTCTTTGGCACTTCAGTGTATATACACTGTAAGGCAAAAAAAAGGCACCACGAAGGAATTCTCAGAATGGGAAGGAAATCGGTAGATGTGATGTACATGTACAGATTACAGTTTCTCAAAAATTGGAAATTTATTGAAGAGAAAGATATTCACCATTTGAGCAAGTCAGTAATGACGTGGTCGACTTGTGGCCCCTGTGCAAACACTTATTCGCCTTGGGGATAGTTGATAGAGTTGTTGGGTGTCCTCATGACGGTATTCTGCCAATTTCCATCCCAGTGGAGCATTAGGTCGTTTGCAAAAAAAGACAATGTCTGCAGGGATACCGCAATCACTTTTTATACAGTGTTACTTATAATCCGTCTTCAGAATGAGATTTTCACTCTGCAGCGGAGTTTGCGCTGATACGAAACTTCCTGGCAGATTAAAACTGTGTGCCGGACCGAGACTCGAACTCGGGACCTTTGCCCGCAAATGTCTCGAGTTAGGGTCTCGGTCCAGCACACAGTTTTAATCTGCCAGGAAGTTTCGTATCAGCGCAGACTCCGCTGCAGAGTGAAAATCTCATACATGAAACATCCCCCAGGCTGGGGCTAAGACATGTCTCCGCAATATCCTTTCTTTCAGGGCTGCTAGTTCTGCAAGGTCCACAGAAGAGCTTCTGTAAAGTTTGGAAGGGAGGAGACGAGGTACTGGCAGAAGTAAAGTTGTGAGGACGGGGCGTGAGTCGTCCTTGGGTAGCTCAGTTGGTAGAGAAATTGCCCGCGATAGGCAAAGTTTCCGAGTTCGAGTCTCGTTCCCGCACACAGTTTTAATCTGCCAAGAAGTTTCATAATCTGTCTTGACTGCCAAAATGTTTATTCACATGACCGGTTTCGGTTCCCCTAGAACCATCTTCAGATCTGAAATTTCGGTTACAGGAGTAAACTTTCCACACTCAGTAACTTTCACATGCCGCATCACATTCAATGTGATAGCATGTGAAGGTTACTGACTGTGCGCGGGTTACTCCTGTAACCGAAATTGCAGATCTGAAGATGGTTCTAGAGAAACCGAAACCGGTAATGTGAATAAAGTTTTTGCAATCAGCAAGGATTATAAGTGACAGTTCATTAGGTCGTCAAACTCCCAAGCTGGTTTGAAGACCATGCCCATAATGCAGGAAAGTTTCCCAGCTTGGGAGAGATCTGGCAACCTTACTGGCCAAGGTAAGGTTTGGTAAGCACGAAGACTTTAGTCGTGTTCAAAAAGACAAGCCGTGTGCGGCTAAGCATTGCCATGCTGAAATGTAGGCCCAGGATGGCTTGCCATGAAAGGTAACAAAACGGGTCGTAGAATATCGTCGATGTACCGCTGTGCTGTAAGGTTGTCACGGATGACAACCAAAGAGGTCCTGCTATGAAAACAAATGGCACCCCTGACCATGACTCTTGGTTGTCGGTCCGTATGACGGACGACACTCAGGCTGGTCCCACCGCTAACCGGGGACTATTCAAGACGCGTCTTCAGTGAAGAATCTCGTTGACTGCTGTATAATTATCTTCAGTGACGAGACCCGTTTTGAACTAAGCTCCGATGACCAGTGACCAGGTGTCTGGAGACGCCCTGGCCATACGGACTGATAGCCAGGAGTGATGGTCTGAGCATCATTTCTTTTCATGTCAGAACCCCTTTGGTTGTCATCAGAATCACCCATACTCCACTGAGTTTTGTTGGCTTCCTTGGCAAGCCATTCTGGGCTTACATGCAAGATAAGTCTGCCCGCACATGGTGAGAGTTTCTACTGTTTGTCTTCTAAATTTAAATGAGGAGGAGCAACCGTATTTGAGGAACTCAAAAGAAATCATCATAAAACTGTACCCTTTTTTGTCATCAGTCTACTGACTGGTTTGATGCGGCCCGCCACGAATTCCTCCCCTGTGCTAACCTCTTCATCTCAGAGTAGCACTTGCGACCTACGTCCTCTATTATTTGCTGTGTGTATTCCAATCTCTGTCTTCCTCTAAAGTGTTTCCCCTCTACAGCTGCCTCTAGTACCATGGAAGTCATTCCCTCATGTCTTAACAGATGTCCCATCGTACTGTCGCTTCTCCTTATCAGTGTTTCCCACAAATTCCTTTTCTCTCCGATTCTGCATAGAACCTCCTTATTCCTTACCTTGTGCACCTAATTTTCAACATTCGTCTGTAGCAGCACATCTTAAATGCTTCGATTCTCTTCTGTTCCGGTTTTCCCACAGTCCATGTTTCACTATCATACAATACTCCAGAAATTTCTTCCTCAAATTAAGGCCGATATTTGATACTAGTAGACTTCTCTTGTCCAGGAATTACATTTTTCCGTTGCTAGTCTGCTTTTGATGTCCTCCTTGCTCCGTCCGTCATTGCTTATTTTACTGCCTAGGTAGCAGAATTCCTTAATTTCATCTACTTCGTGACCATCAATCGTAATGTTAAGTTTCTCGCTGTCCTCATTTCTACTACTTCTCATTACCTTCTTCTTTCTTCGATTTACTCATGAGCCATACTCTGTACTCAAGATCAAGTAATTCTTCTCCACTTTCACTCAGGAGAGCAATGTCATCAGCGAATCGTAACATTAATATCCTTTCACCTTGAATGTTAATTCCACTGGTGAACCCTTCTTTTATTTCCATCATTGATACCCCGATGTACAGATTGGACAGTAGGGGCGAAAGCCTACACCTTTTTTAATACGAGCACTTCGTTCTTGGTCGTCCACTCTTATTATTCCCTCTTGGCTGTTGTACATATTGTGTATGACGCGTCTCTCACTACAGCTTACCCCTACTTTTTTTCAGAATTTCGAACATCTCGGACCATTTTCCACTGTCGAACTCTTTTTCCAGGTCGACAAATCCTATGAAAGTGTCTTTTTCTTTAGTCTTGCTTCCATTATTAGCCGCAATGTCAGAACTGCCTCTCTCGTGCCTTTACCTTTATTAAAGCCTAAATGATCGTCATCTAGGGCGTCCTCAATTTTCTTTTCCACTCTTCTGTGTATTATTCTTGTAAGCAACTTGGCCGCATGAACTGTTAGCCGAGCGGTCTAAGGAGCTGCACTGTGCGGCTGGTCGCGGCGGAGTTTCGAGTCCTCCCTCGGGCATGGGTGTGTGTGTTTGTCCTTAGGATAATTTAGGTTCAGCAGTGTGTAAGCTTAGGGACTGATGACCTTAGCAGTTAAGTCCCATAAGATTTCACACACATTTGAACATTTTTTGATCTCTTGCCGTCTTCAGATGATAAGTTGACAGACTCATACATTCTACCCACCAACGTGAATAGTCGTTTTGTTGCCACTTCATCCAAATGATTTTAGAAATTCTGATGGAATGTTGTCTATTCCTTCTGCTTTATTTGATCTTAAGTCCTCCAAAGCTCTTTTAAATTCTGATCCTAATACTCGATCCCCTTTCTCTTCTAAACTGACTCCTGTTTCTTCTTCTATCACATCAGACAAATCTTCCCCGTCATAGTGACTTTCAATGTATTCTTTCCACCTATCCGCTCTGCAATTAACAGTGGAATTCCCTTTGCACTCGTAATGTTACCACCATTGCTTTTAATGTCATCGAATGCTGTTTTGACTTTCCTGTATGCTGAGTCTGTCCTTCCGACAGTCATTTCTTTTTCGATGTCTTCACATTTTCCTGCAGCCATTTCGTCTTAGCTTCCTAGCATTTCCTATCTATATCTTTCCTCAGCGACTTGTAGTTCTGTATTCCTGAGTTTCCCGGAACATTTTTGTACTTCCTCCTTTCATCGATCAATTGAAGTATTTCTTCTGTTACCCATGGTTTCTTCGCAGTTACCTTCTTCGTACCTATGTTTTCCTTCCCAACTTCTGTGATGGCCCGTTATAGAGATGTCCATTCATCTTCAACTGTACTGCCTACTGAGCTATTCCTTATTGCTGTATCTACAGCCTTAGAGAAAACTGCACTATGCTTGCCAAACACTACGTTGGCGTATGTCTCCCCACTAATAACGTTTGGATCATTATGGGCAGGGACCCCCAACCAGCTTGTTATTTTGACGACCTAATGCGCCAACTGAACAGAATTTGGCACCATGTCCGTCAGGAGGACATCAAACTACGCCAATCCAGCAATGAATGCTGAGGGGAGTGACTTTCGTAACTTTTTACATAAGGGCCCGAAGTGGACCGACGTGTGACTTTCTCAATTTGCGAGTCTCTTTCTCTTGAAGAAATCGTCCGATTTTTCTGAAACTGCAATCATTTGTGTGTCTGCACAAGTACATCACACCTGCCGATTTCCGTCTCATTCGGATAATTCTTTCTGGGTGCGTTTTTGTCTTAGAAATACGTTACTGAGTCTGCATATCAGGGATCCAACAGTTTGTTGGTTGGTTTGGGGGGGGGGGGGGGGTGAATGACATTAGATGTCTAGTGTAACTCGGATAGATAATGGGTCACTGATTTGCGTACGCGGTGATGGCGCCCGATACCGACCCAGATGTGTTCCACAGGATTCACACCAGGCAAATTTAGTCGCCGAGACAACAACGCGTTTCCAGTATAATGCTCCCTGAACCACTGTATCGCGACTCTGGCTCCAAAATACGGACAGTTATACTGTTGATAGATGGCATCGCCATAGGGGAAAATGGTCAAGCATGAAGGGATGCAGGTGGTCCGCAGCTGTCAGCGTGTCTTCGATTACTACCACAGGTCTGATGCAAGCACAGGAGAATGTCTCCCACAGCATAATGCTGCTCCCACCAGCCTGCGTCCGTGGCGCACTGTATGTTTCGAGCCGCCGTTTGAGGAGATGACCAGCGACCTAGTGTAGCAAAAATGTGATTCGCCCGAAGAGTCGACACGTTTCGATTGATCGACGGTCGAATCCCGCTGATCCCGTGCCCACTGCAGTCGTAACTGACGACGCCGTCGGGTCAACATGTGAACACGTAGGGGTGGCTACTGCGGGGCTCCATGTTCAACAATGTACGACGAACGGCGTACTCCGAAACACTTGTGCGTTTACCAGCATTGTGCTCTTTCGGCATAGATGCCACAGTTCACCGTCTATCCTCATTTACGGAACAGACAAGCCTCCGAACCCCCATGTTCTGTGAGAAGTCGTGGACGTCCAACCATTTAGCATCTGGTGGTAGTTTCAATACCCTACCTCTTTCCGTAGAAGCTCACGACAGTAGCACGTGGACATTCGACCAGCTTCGCCGTTTCCGAGATACTCGTTCACAGGCTTTGCGAAAAAGTAATCTTCTCTTTGTCAAAGTCGTTTATCCCAATAGATTTCCCCATTTGCTGTCCACTTCTTCACTAAGGTGATCCCCCGTCCGTGTCTGCTCCGCTTACATACTTTTGTTACTGCCTGTTCCCGCAACGTCACCAGGCGTCATCCAACGTCGCAATGGGCACTGGTCATGGTTTGTCAGTGTATGTTAAATATATGCGAAATACATGTATCGTATTTCTATGCAGGTGAAGTCGTGAGCAGAAAGCTAGTAACCGAATAAAAGGTGAAGAGGCTGCCTCAAGCAGATGTTTTCGGTATTGCTGCGCTAGTTGGTCACAGACTAATTACATTACATCCCTTGAGGGTGAGCAGTAGGTAAGCATAATAAACAGGGTGTTACAAAAAGGTTCGGCCAAACTTTCAGGAAACATTCCTCAAACACAAAGAAAGAAAATATGTTATGTGGACATGTGTCCGGAAACGCTTACTTTCCATGTTAGAGCTCATTTTATTACTTCTCTGCAAATCACATTAATCATGTAATGGAAACACACAGAAACAGAACGCACCAGCGTGACTTCAAACGCTTTGTTACAGGAAATGTTCAAAATGTCCTCCGTTAGCGAGGATACACGCATCCACCTTCCGTCGCATGGAATCCCTGATGCGCTGATGCAGCCCTGGAGAATGGCGTATTGTATCACAGCCGTCCACAATCCAAGCACGAAGAATCTCTACATTTGGTACCGGGGTTGCGTATACAAGAGCTTTCAAATGCCCCAATAAATGAAAGTCAAGAGGGTTGCGGTCAGAAGAGCGTCGAGGCCATGGAATTGGTCCGCCTCTACCAATTCGTCGGTCACCGAATCTGTTTTTGAGAAGCGTACGAACACTTCGGCTGAAACGTGCAGGAGCTCCATCGTCCATCAACCACATGTTGTGTCGTACTTGTAAAGGCACATGTTCTAGCAGCACAGGTAGAGTATCCCGTATGAAATCATGATAACGTGCTCCATTGAGCGTAGGTGGAAGAACATGGGGCCCAATCGAGACATCACAAACAATGCCTGCCCAAACTTTCACAGAAAATCTGTGTTGATGACGTGATTGCACAATTGCGTGCGGATTCTCGTCAGCCCACAGATGTTGATTGTGAAAATTTACGATTTGATCACGTTGGAATGAAGCCTCATTAATAAAGAGAACATTTGCACTGAATTGAGGATTGGCACATTGTTGGATGTACCATTCGCACCCGTGGAGGCCAATCAGCTGCTGATAGTGCCTGCACACGCTGTACAGGGTACGGAAACAACTGGTTCTCCCGTAGCACTCTCCATACAGTGACGTGGTCAACGTTACCTTGTACAGCAGCAACTTCTCTGACTCCGACATTAGGGCTATCGCCAACTGCACTAAGAATTGCCTCGTCCATTGCAGGTGTCCTCGTCGTTCTAGGTCTTCCCCAGTCGCGAGTCATAGGCTGGAATGTTCCGTGCTCCCTAAGACGCCGATCAATTGCTTCGAACGTCTTCCTGTCGGGACACCTTCGTTCTGGAAATCTGTCTCGATACAAACATACCGCGCCACGGCTATTGCCCCGTGCTAATGCATGCATCAAATGGGCATCTGCCAACTCCGCATTTGTAAACACTGCACTGACTGCAAAACCACGTTCGTGATGAACACTAACCAGTTGATGCTACGTACTGATGTGCTTGATGCTAGACCTGTAGAGCAATGAGTCGCATGTCAACACAACCACCGAAGTCAACATTACCTTCCTTCAATTGGGCCAACTGGCGGTGAATCGAGGAAGTACAGTACATACTGACGAAACTAAAACGAGCTCTAACACGGAAATTAAGCGTTTCCGAACACATGTCCACATAACATCTTTTCTTTACTTGTGTGTGAGGAATGTTTCCTGAACGTTTGGCCGTACCTTTTTGTAATACCATGTATAAAGCCCAATGTTGGTACGTCCGCAGCTCGTGGTCTTGCGGTAGCGTTCTCGTTTCCCGCGCACGTGGTCCCAGGTTCGAGTCCCGGGGAGGGGGGGGGGGGGGGGAGGCAGGGATTTTCCTTGCCTCGAGATGACTGGCTATTGCTGTCTCGTCTTGATCATCGTCATTCGTCCCCATTACGGCCGGAAGAAGGCAATGGCGAATCACCTCCCCTACTAGGATTTTGCCTAGTCGGCAATGCGGGTCTCCCGCATCGTCCCCTACGGTCCTCGGAATATGGGACCTCATCATCATCATCAACATTGCAACTATTTGAACAATCGGATTTCCTTCACATGTGACATAATACATGACAAAAAATTCTGTGGGGCTGGTACACACCCCGCACACCTTGGAATGCTGGTGGGGTAGGAAAAATGGGTGGAAGGGGGCGGGGGACTCTTAAACGCGACTATAGAATGCACGGAAAACTTCAGCCGAACATGGTAAGTGTATGGTTTACTATTTAGGAGAAATATTGAGGGTGGAAGTCACCCCTAGTAGCCCCGTTTATGATGGTGACGAAATGTTGACATTTAAGGGTAACTCTAGAAATTCTGGAGCCATTTTAACCAAATATGGTTCGTTTCTCAATATCTGAAAACTACCGAAGTTAAGACACATCCCGCCGTGAAGACTAGGGTGAGACGTGAAGGGAAAGGCATGTAAAAGTAATCGAAAATGAACTAAAAAACAATAATATACGACATACAGACTTTGATCTGCGGTATGTACCTACAACACTTAACTTTATCAGGAAATCAAATTAGTGTACTGCAATAAAATATGACGAGATCGGAAATACTGCACTTTTTTCTCGAATACGTCTTATAACACGAAATTATTTTAGTAAGAAGAAATATTTCAGTTAAATATCTTCAACATTTCGCGGCCCTGTCAGCAGCTGTATAGGTAGTAATTTTAATTTTAATAATCAACAGCCTCAGTTGCACCGTTTACCTAGAATTTAAATAGGTTTCAGTCGGGATAACCAAACCTTCTTCAGAATAACAGTAACTACCGTTTGTCTATAGTGGACATCGCCAAGCTAAAACTACAACTGTAAAAATTTACCTGAAACTGCCTCGGCCCCCACTTCGCGACCGCGATGCGGCATCCACGTGTGCTCTACTGGAACCTACCGCCTAGGCGGACACAATACCTGCGCATAAACTGTGTGATAGTTACTTGTTGCTGGAGTGCTTTACGGGAGTTCCAGTACAGCACTCTTGCCTGCCGCATCGCGGGTGCGAACTGGGGCCGAGGTACACTACTGGCCATTAAAATTGCTCCACCACGAAGATGACGTGCTACAGACGCGAAATTTAACAGACAGGAAGAAGAAGCTGTGCTATGCAAATGATTAGCTTTTCAGAGCATTCACACAAGGTCGGCGCCGGTGGTGACCCTACAACGTGCTGACGTGACGAAGTTTCCAACCGATTTCTCATACACAAACAGCAGTTGACCGGCGTTGCCTGGTGAAACGATGTTGCGATGCCTCGTATAAGTAGGAAAAATGCGTTTCATCACGTTTCCGACTTTGATAAAGGTCGGATTGCAACTGTTAGTAGAATATGGAATCGGTGGGTTCAGGAGGGTAATACGGAACGCCGTGCTGGATCCCAATGGTCTCGAATCACTAGCAGTCGAGATGACAGGCATCTTATCCACATGGTTGTAACGAATCGTGCAGCCACGTCTCGATCCCTGAGACAACAGATGGGGACATTTACAAGACAACCATCTGCGCGAACAGTTCGACGACGTTTGCAGCAGCATGGACTGTCAGCTCAGAGACCACGGCTGCGGTTGCCCTTGACGCTGCATCAGACACAGGAGCGCCTGCGATGGTGTACTCAGCGACGAACCTGGGTGCACGTATGGCAAAATGTCATTTTTTTCGGATGAAACCAGGTTCTGTTTACAGCATCGTGATGGTCGCATTCGAGTTCGGCGACATCGCGGTGAACGCACATTGGAAGCGTGTATTCATCATCGCCATACTGGCGTATCACCCGGCGTGATGGTATGGGGTGCCATTCGTTACACGTCTCGGTCACCCCTTGTTCGCATTGACGGCACTTTGAACAGTGGACGTTACATTTCAGATGTGCTGCGACCCGTGGCTCTACTCTTCATTCGATCCTGCGAAACCCTACATTTCAGCAGGATAATGCACGACCGCAAGTTGCAGGTGCTGTACGGGCCTTTCTGGATACAGAAAATGTTCGACTGCTGCCCTGGCCCGCACATTCACCAGATCTCTCACCAATTGAAAGCGTCTGGTCAATGGTGGCCGAGCGACTGGCTCGTCACAATACGCCAGTCACAACTCTTGATGAACTGTGGTATCGTGTTGAAGCTGCATGAGCAGCTGTGCATGTACACGCCATCCAAGCTCTATTTGACTCAATGTCCAGGCGTATCAACGCCGTTTTTACCGCCAGAGGTGGTTGTTCTGGGTACTGATTTCTCAGGATGTATGCACCCAAATTGCGTGCAAATGTAATCACTAGTCAGTTCTAGTATAATATATTTGTCCAGTGAATACCTGTTTATCATCTGCATTTGTCCTTGGTGTAGCGGTTTAATGGCCAGTAGTGTAGTTTCAGGTAAGTTTTTACAGTCTGACGATAATTTATGGATTTTTAGTTTTAGCTTGACGATGTCCACTATGGAGTAGTTACTGTTATGCTGAAGAAGGTTGGGTTATCTCGACTGAAACCTAGGTAAATTCTAGGTAATCGGTGCCACTGAGGCTGTTGACTATTAAAATTAAAAATAAATATTTCAGTCCATTCAGTTTAACGTCTTTTACTGTGTAATACGGGGGAATGCAAATAAGCAGGCAGTACCAAGTAACCAGCCAGTAATTAAATGAAGCAGATTTCCACGTGTTCGTAAATATTTTTAAGCGAAACAGTGTGTATATGGTTACGGTATCTATATTGCTTAGTCTGAAGACTATAAAAATTGGAATGCCATAAAAAAAGATAAACGTTACGTTTCCACCTGAAAATGGTCACCGCCAAGTGTTCGCCTATAACATACACCCACACATTTATTGCACCTCACGTAAAAGACAAAGCCACAGCATCTGAAATTTATACCCCTTCTGTTCGTTAGTACAATTATTCACTCCCTGACACTTCCACACTGACCGTATTTTTCTTTCTTTTCCTACAACTTTGATAAGCACCTGCGGATATTCCTATACCGCTGCTTTGCATGTTCACCATCGCTGCAAATGACACACGACGGTCTGTCCTTTGTGAAGACCAGCCGGCAGACCGCACCGTCACAGCGGTTTCCCCGGGCCTGTAATCCGGTTTCGCTGTTCTCTGAAGGGATCGCAGCAGGCCATAAATTGCGTCGCTTGCAGCGACCACGACAAACAAACAAACGTCTGCCGATAGCGGCCGCCGACCGAGTTTCAATTGAGCGCGCTCGCACAGCCCCCTGTATAATCGACTGTATTCGGGACAACACACAGCTCTTCCGCTCACTTTGCGCACGCCTTACATGTAAGGGGAGATACCTGTTGGTTCCGGTAGCCGGAAAATGGACGGAGCAACAAGTGCGCCGGCGATTTGTCCCGCAATTTCCCGTTTATTTGCGATTTTTTTTTACCTTTTTTGTGCCCGTCCGTATACCACAGCAGTACAAAGGGCAATGAAATGGGTTTATTTATAACCAGTGCTGGGTCCACAGCATTCATAAAAAGAGAGAGCCTTGTTTGACATTTCAGTTAGCACGTTGGAAACACGGGCTGTGCCATAAGGAAAAATCAATAATCACGAATGGGACTGAAATGGTCATTTTATGATAAAATTTTCGCACAAACGTACGCTCCGTCACCAAAAATGCTCGATATAAAAGCTATGTGACAATCAGTACAAACAACCGAATTTTGTTCGTTATTTTTATTGACGAGATGTTACTATTTCTTTGTAGGGTGACAAAACTGCATTTTACAATTAAATAACATCATAATCACATCTGAATCATACCACGTAAGTCGCCTAATGACGTGTGGCAGAGGGTAATTTTGGCTCCACTAACTGATGCCCCCTTACTAACTGATGCCCCCCCCCCCCCCCCCCCCCCCCCCCCCGCCTTCACTGTTCCACTCGCAAACGGCGCATGGCGACAAACATAGTCGGTAAGCCACTTTCTGTACACTACTGGCCATTAAAATTGCTACACCACGAAGATGACGTGCTAAAGATGCATAATTCAACCGACAGGAAGAAGATGCTGTGATATGCAAATGAAGTTTCAACCGAATTCTCATTTCTCATACACAAACAGCACTTGACAGGCATGGCCTGGTCAAACGTTGTTGTGATGCCTCGTTTAAGGAGGAGAAATGCATACCATCACGTTTCCGACTTTGATAAAGGTCGCATTGTAGCCTATCGAGAAAGCGGTTTATCGTATCGCCACATTGATGCTCGCGTTGATCGAGATACAATGATTGTTAGCAGAATATGGAATCGATGGGTTCAGGAGGGTAATACGGAACCCGTGCTGGATCCAAACAACCTCGTATCACTAGCAGTTGAAATGACAGGCAACTTATCCGCATGGCTGTGACGGATCGAGCAGCCACGTCTCGATCACTGAGTCAACAGTTGTGGACGTTTGCAAGACAACAACCATCTGCACGAACAGTTCGACGACGTTTGCAGCAGCATGGACTGTCAGCTCGGAGACCACGGCTGCGGTTGCCCTTGATGGTGTACTCAACAACGAACCTGGGTGCACGTATGGCAAAACGTCATTTTTTCGGATGAAACCAGGTTCTGTTTACAGCATCGTAATGGTCGCATTCGAGTTTGGCGACATCGCGGTGAACGCACATTGGAAGCGTGTATTCGTCATCGCCATACTGGCGTATGACCCGGCGTGATGGTATGGGGTACCATTGGTTACACGTATCGGTCACCCCTTGTTCACATTAACGGCACTTTGAACAGTCGACGTTACATTTCAGATGTGTTACGACCCGTGGCTCTACTCGTCATTCGATCCCTGCAAAACCCTACATTTCAGCAGGATAATGCACGATCGCAAGTTGCAGGTCCTGTACGGGCCTTTCTGAATACAGAAAATGTTCGACTGCTGCCCTGGCGAGCAGATTCTCCACATCTCTCACCAATTGAAAGCGTCTGGTCAATGGTGGGCGAGCAACTGGCTCGTCACAATACGCCAGTCACTACTCTTGATGAACTGTGGTATCGTGTTGAAGCTGCATGGGCAGCTGTACCTGTACACACCATCCAAGGTCTGTTTGACTCAATGCCCAGGCGTATCAAGGCCGTTATTACGGCCAGAGGTGGTTGTTCTGGGTACTGATTTCTCATGATTTATGCACCCAAATGGCGTGAAAATGTAATCACACGTCAGTTTTAGTATGATATATTTGTCCAATGAAAACCCGTTTATCATCTGCATTTCTTCTTAGTGTAGGAATTTTAATGGCCAGATTAAAACTGAAGAAACTGTAAAAGGTGGGAATTTAAGGAGATGGGACCTGGATAAAATCACTAAACCAGAGGTTGCACAGAGTTTCAGGGAGAGCATAAGGGAACAATTGACAAGAATGGGGGAAAGAAATACAGTAGAAGAAGAATGGGTAGCTTCGAGGAATGAATTAGTGAAGGCAGCAGAGGATCCAGTAGGTAAAAAGACGAGAGCTAGTAGAATTCCTTGGGTGACAGAAGAAATATTGAATTTAATTGATGAAAATATAAAAATGCAGTAAATGAAGCAGGCAAAAAGGAATACAAACGTCTAAAAAATGATATCGACAGGAAGTGCAAAATGGCTAAGCAGGGATGGCTAGAGGACAAATGCAAGGACGTAGACGCTTATCTCACTAGGGGTAAGATAGATACTGCCTACAGGAAAATTAAAGAGCCGTTTGGAGAAAAGAGAACCACTTGTATGAATATCAAGAGCTCAGATGAAAACCCAGTTCTAAGCAAAGAAGGGAAAGCAGAAAGGTGGAAAGAGTATATTAAGGGTCTATACAAGGCGATTTACTTGAGAGCAATGTTATAGAAATTGAAGAGGACGTAGATGAAAATCAAATGGGAGATACGATACTGCGTGAGGAGTTTGACAGAGCACTGAAAGACCTAAGTCGAAACAAGGCCCTGGGAGTAAACAACATTCCATTACAACTACTGACAGCATTGGGAGAGCCAGTTCTGACAAAACTCTACCATCTGGTGAGCAAGATGTTTGAAACAGGCGAAATACCCTCAGGCTTCAAGAAGAATATAATAATTCCAATCCCAAAGAAAGCAGGTATTGACAGATGTGAAAATTACCGAATTATCAGTTTAATAAGTTACGGCTGCAAAATACTAAAAAATGGCTCTGAGCACTATGGGACTTAACATCTATGGTCATCAGTCCCCTAGAACTACTTAAACCTAACTAACCTAAGGAACAACACACAACACCCAGCCATCACAAGGCAGAGAAAATCCCTGACCCCGCCGGGAATTAAACCCGGGAACCCGGGCGCGGGAAGCGAGAACGCTACGGCACGACCACGAGATGCGGGCTGCAAAATACTAACGCAAATTCTTTACAGACGAATGGAAAATCTGGTAGAAGCTGACCTCGGGGAAGATCAGTTTGGATTCCGTAGAAATATGGGAACACGTTTGGCAATACTGACTCTACGACTTATTTTAGAAGCTACAGTAAGAAAAGACAAACCTACGTTTCTAGCATTTGTAGACTTCGAGAAAGCTTTTGACAATGTTGACTGGAATACTCTCTTTCAAATTCTGAAAGTGGCAGGGATAAAATACAGAGAGCGGAAGCCTATTTACAAATTGTATAGAAAGCAGATGGCAGTTATAAGGGTCGAGGGACATGAAAGGGAAGCAGTGGTCTGGAAGGGAGTGGGATAGGGCTGTAGCCTCTCCCCGATGTTGTTCAATCTGTATATTGAGCAAGCAGTAAAGGAAAAAAAAGAAAAATTCGGAGTAGGAATTAAAATTCATGGAGAAAAAAAAACTTTCAGGCTCGCTGATGACATTGTACTTCTGTCGGAGACAGTAAAGGACTTGGAAGAGCAGTTGAACGGAATGGACAGTGTCTTGAATGGAGGATATAAGATGAACATCAACAAACGCAAAACGAGGATAATGGAATGTAGTCACATTAAATCAGGTGATGCTGAGGGAATTAGATTAGGAAATGAGACATTTAAAGTAGTAAAGGAGTTTTCCTATTTGGGGAGCAAAGTAACTGATAATGGTCGAAGTAGAAAGGATATCAAACCTAGATTGGCAATGGCAAGGTAAGCATTTCTGAAGAAGAGAAATTTGTTATCATCGAGTATAGATTTAAGTGTCAGGAAGTACTGTGAAGCTCACAGTACCTTTTCGTGGAACACACGTGGAAACCGTGGTAGCCATAGCGGAGCGGCCGACGCCGCTGCAAATACACGAACACTAAACAGGCAGTAAGGAGGAGCGGAGGCGCTACGACTCACTCAGCAGACAGATCAACACTAACGAGGAAAAGTTCACACAAGCGACACTGCGGCAAGTGCAATAAACAAGAATCGTCCCTCTCGAAGCGGAAGTATACTCGATGGGAACAGCTCCCGTGCCTCGGCGCGGGCCTATATAGTTATATTACGCCCACTCCAGGATATATTGCTGATTATGTTCCGTCACGTGGTGTGCGGAAGAAAGTAAAACTAGACCTGTGGTGGCACAAGTGGGGCCGAGACGAGAGTACACGTACACCTCAAGGGGGGGGGGGGGGGGGGGGGGGGGGATACGAGCGAAGTTAATCCCTACTCGGTACTCGGTCCGGGGCCCGCTTCACAGGTTTGTTCCGCAGGTGACCAGTATTGCAGGCGACGGCGTCGAGACAGCCAACATACGATCATAGCATTGTGCAACAATGAAAATGTAAATCGAACAAAAGTAGCCAATTCGTTTCATTTCTAATGTGTTGTTCGCGAATATCACAAAGACAATTCAAAATTATCTCTAGTTTTCATTTTACACTGTTCTATTATAGTGAGTTAATTATATATTGATTTTTATGTTAAGTTTAAAATAAAATATTATAAAGTTTTGCCAAAGTCATACTAACTAGTAACAATGAATTATATTATTGTCCCTGGCCTTACTTGTGTGCAATATTTTGAATATAAACATTTTGATACAAATTTTAGTAATATTTTTGTCTCCCTCCTCTTCAACTTCAGTGACTTTATTAATCACACAATGAAGGCTTTCACGACCAGATGTTTCAGTTGCTGAGAATTCTTCCGGGTTGTATGGCCGTGCTCCATGGAACTCTTCTATATCTGACATTTCGTCCAAGGCTACGATGGACATCTTCGGTGGTGCTCCTGGTTGTGCTGAGTCTTGCCGACTGACGAGTCGGACGTCGAAGAAAGGCCTAAATACCGTGGAAAGTGGGCGTGGTCTGGATTTCACGTGATAGCAGAGATAAAACTTGTGAAAGATAAATTTTTTTAACTATCGATCATAGTACTTTCAAATGGTTCAAATGGCTCCGAGGACTATGGGACTTAACATCTGAGGTCATCTGTCGCCTAGAACTTAGAACTACGTAAACCTAACTAACCTAAGAACATCACACACATCCATGCCCGAGGCAGAATTCGAACCTGCGACCGCAGCGGTCGCGCGGTTCCAGACTGTAGCGCCTAGAACTGCTCGGTCACTACAGCTGGCGATCATAGTACGTCAACGATAAAAAGTTCTCATCGATTCTGCAGCGCCACAGTCCATATATCACTGAGTTTCATGGTTTCTCCTTTTCTGTTAAAATTATTCCCATGTTTATATATTTCGATGGCTTCTCTACATAGCCGTGGATAATACTTCATCATAGTAAATAGAACTTCAGTTTCCGAAAATTTCACTACGTGATCACCTGACTGAAGAGCATATTCCGCCAAGGCTGATTTGTCTGTTTTCCCTAGTCCGCAAAGACTTTCATGTTCCTTCATCCGCGTATTCACACTTCTGTTTGTAGTTCCGTGTACATGCGGCAAGGTCTACATTGGAACTACGAAACGTCAGATATAGAAGAATTCCATGGAGCACGGCCATACAGCCCGGAAGAATTCTCAGCAACTTTATTAATGCGTGTAACAATTTTTGCACGTTTGTTTCCAGATTAACTACTAGTTGTTCACGTTGACTGCTATTGAAATGAACAAAAATACCACGAGTTTGTGTTAACGGTGCTAACACATTTTGCAATGTCTGTGAAGAAGTGGCATTTGTTTCACAAAAACAGCAAATAAGTCCATTGATTAAAAGAGCTTACATTTGTTAATTTGGGTGCTAAATAGGTGATCAGGATAAACCCTGGGCTTCACATGTGATCTGCAACACTTGTGAAAGCAACCTAAGGAATTGGATGCATGGGAAGGGACGTTCAATGCCGTTTTCAGTGCCAATGATCTGACATGAGCCAATTAACCATCTCAGTGACTGCAACTTTTGTATGGTTCCTCCTATCAAGAAGAGAATTTCTGAGAAGAAGAAGCGGGCAGTGATCTACCGTAACATTCCATCTGCCATACGTCCTGTTCTACATGGGGAAGGACTGCCAATACCTGAACCACCGACAGAGTACGAGATTAATTCTGATGGAGATTCTGAATGTCCTGAACCATGTACATCAAAAGATCCAGAGTTTCTTCCAAATATATCATCAACTGATGATCCACAAAAATTGTCTGAAAATGACTGAAGTGATCTCATTAGAGTTTTGGAGCTCTCTGAAGTAAAGGCTGAGATTTTAGCATCAAGATTGCAGCAGCGCAATTTTCTGGAAAGCAATGTAAATGTTTCATTCTACCCCAGAAGAGAGCGACAATTCACTCCTTTTTTTAACATGCAAGATAGTCTTGTGGCATGTGTAGACATAAATGGTCTAATGAAGGCTCTCAGAATTAATTACAGCCCTGATGAGTGGAGACTCTTTGTTGATTAGTCAAAGTTGTACTTAAAAGCCGGCCGGAGTGGCCGAGCGGTTCTAGCGCTTCAGTCACCAACCGCGCGACCGCTACGGTCGCAGGTTCGAATCCTGCCTCGGGCATGGATGTGTGTGTCGTCCTTAGGTTAGTTAGGTTTAAGTAGCTCTAAGTTCTAGGGGACCGATAATCTCAGATGTTAAGTCCCATAGTGCTCAGAGCCATTTGAACCATTTTGTTGAACTTAAACGCAGAGCTTTTACTTATTAGTAATGATCTTCCTTCTTTTCCAGTCGGGTATAGTGTGCATATGAAAGAGTCATACCAAAACATGAAAATTTTACTAGAAGCCATCAAGTATGATTGCCAATGGCAAATTTGTGGTGACTTGAAAGTGGTTGCACTGCTATTAGGTATGCAGTTAGGGTATACTAAATATTGCTGCTGTCTCTGTGAATGCGATAGCCGAGCTCGTGCATCTCATTACAGTAAACATGATTGGCCCACCAGAAAACCTCTTCAACCAGGTATAAAGAGCATTAAGAGTGAACCTCTAGTAGACTCTAGTAGATTCTGCTCCCGCCCTTGCACATCAAGTTGGATCTCATTGAAAGCATTATTAAGGGAATGAACAAAGATGGTGATGCGTTTGAGTACTTAAGGCAAAAATTCCCTTACTTAAGTGATACCAAAGTAAAGGAGGGCACCTTTGAATGCCCACAGATTCGAGAGCTTTTTGGAGACCATATTTTGATGGAATCATATAAGATGATGAGAAGAGAATCTGTTTACAGTTCTTACGGAACAAACAAGCAGTAAATTACGACGAGATTGTAGATGACATGTTGTCATCTTATGAACAACTGTGTTGCAACATGTTATTGAAAATGTATTTCTTACTTAGCCATTTTGATTTCTTCCCCAAAGATTGCGGTGTAGTAAGTGATGAACATGGGGAGCGATGTCATCAAGATATTTCCACATTTGAGAAGAAGTATGCCGGAAAGTGGAGCCCTACTATGTTAGCAGATTACTGCTGGACTGTCATAAGGGATGTTCCCGAGTATGTGTATAAACATCAAACAAAGCGGTCATCTTCTGAATTTATCTCTGAACAAAATATGTGATTGTATATACTGGTCATATGGACATTTAACGTTTTTAATCCTTTATATACACTTGTGAGCAGTTAATTTACATATTTCCTTTTGTGCTTTACATAGGTCTGGTACAAAGTAGACTTACGAAGTATTTTCATTCATGAAATATTATCTTCATTTTTTTCTTAATATTTTATTTTTGTTCTTCCAAAATGGCACTGAAATTTATCAGTGTATAACATATAACATAATTCAAGTAATTATTCACTTAAAAATTTGTTAGTCCTAATCTTGGAACATGAATGCATATTTAGTTAGTGAGTTATTTATACAAAAATGTAGATTACTTTAAAAAAAACTAGAGGTAAATATTTATGAAGATGATGATTTTGTATCATTTTATACTGAAATAAATATAACTAACTCAACATCATGTAAGTTACACACTTTCACTTCAAATTTGTGCTCACGTTCTAAGTCACGTAGCTGCGACTTAACGTACTTACAACTACACAGAACATAGTTCACATCACGACTGACACATGCCACAATACAACAGGTTCGTTTTCATACAAATTAAAATATTTTCTGTTACTAATTGCTATCATATTGAAATTACTAATTGCTATCATATTGAAACGGAACTTGTTGTACCGTTCCAATGTTTTATTAAATTGCTAGCACGCAGAAATTATTAGCAAGAGTTTCTTCTCTTGCAGGTAACACCTCAGCTGCTGTCCAAAAGGAGATAATGGACTAAACAGTGTTTCTGTTGTGTACCACGTTTCCCATTTTCCTTTCCTTTGTGCGGCCTGGACCGCATAAATGAGTGAGTGTGTGAACTAGCAGAAAGCTTTAGGCACAGATGGTAACACTGCATGAATGGTCGTTCTGGAGTAGGGTAGTACCAACCCCCCAAGCGTGAACCAGTTTAGCAGAGACCAAGTTTGCAGGTCAGGGCAATGATGAGCCGCAGGAGCGTGTATTGGCTCTGTCAGGTTGGCGCGCCACCCCCACCACGTTTGTAAGCGGAACGGTTAGGCGAATTCGGTTGGAAGAGCACTTGTTCCTGGGTCGTGGTGCTGGACAGACATGGAGACGCAGCTCTCGTTTGGTAATGTTAACATACGTATTAGATTGTCTGAAAGCTCTGTAATGAAGTCCAGATGTTGAAATCAGGTGCGAAATTACCACTGAACCGCATAAGGGAACTGATTTTCTTAATTTACTCGAAGTTCAGTAGACCTAGCGTTAGTGCCTTGTTCAGGCAACGCACCATGTGCCTTAAGCTCACGGTCACGTTGTTGCCCTGTACTTAACGGAAATTCACTCATTCAATGTATTTTAATCTGCTGTTCCATTTACAGTAATATTTTGGGGATTTTTATTTATTTTCCATATGTTTTCTTAGTGACCTTGCTTTCACGCCACGTGGTTGGTTGGAGCAACCGCCGCATTGATAAATTGTAGTTTCGGTCTGAAAATATATTGTACACGATGAATAATCATACGATAGTGAGCGAGTGTAAAATAGGGAAGGAATAATCGTGTGTGTCCATATTTTTCTGGGTTTCTGTTGGCTACTGAAACTTGGCCATGTGGGTTGAACAGCACTGAAGTGATGTTTCTTGTGCGCCCCCATAACGATTTGATTTGTTGGCGATGTTGTGCGTTAAGTAAAATACTCGTGCCACTAGGAAAAGTATCGGATTTTAATGCCCACTGATTTGATAAAGATTTGCGAAATACTCTTCCACGCTGACCTAGTTTTGCTTGTAGTGTCCTTGCGGAACTTGTTCTGAGTAATCTATAGCAACTGAATGTAATAACCGTGGGTTTAGGTATAATTGTGCGGTTGTATAGAATTACACTGAAGCCAGGTCTGCGCTCCTCTGTCCCATTCCATAATTACGTGGCGAAACTGAACCATGTTAACTAGAGACCGGTTATGATAATGTACATTGCAAGGGAAACACGACTACTTGTTGAAATACCATCGGTACTGAATAAACATCAATTATATAATGGTAAGACAGAGATTTAGGAACTAGGTTTTAAATTGTAAGACGTTTCCAGGGGCAGATGTGGACTCTGACCACAATATATTGGTTATGACCCGCAGATTAAAACTGACGAAACTGCAAAAATGTGGGAAATTAAGGAGATGGGACCTGGATAAACTGAAAGAACCAGACGTTGTACAGAGTTTCAGGGAGAGCATAAGGGAACAATTGACAGGAATGGGGGAAATAAATACAGTAGAAGAAGAATGGGTAGCTTTGAGGGATGAAGTAGTGAAGGCAGCAGAGGATCAAGTAGGTAAAAAGACGAGGGCTAGTAGATATCCTTGGGTAACAGAAGAAATATTGAATTTAATTGATGAAAGGAGAAAATATAAAAATGCAGTAAATGAAGCAGGCAAGAAGGAATACAAACGTCTCAAAAATGATATCGACAGGAAGTGCAAAATGGCTAAGCAGGGATGGCTAGAGGACAAATGTAAGGATGTAGACGCTTATCTCACTAGGGGTAAGATAGATATTGCCTACAGGAAAATTAAAGAGACCTTTGAAGATAAGAGAACCACTTTTATGAACATCAAGAGCTCAGATGGAAGCCCAGTTCTAAGCAAAGAAGGGACAGCAGGAAGGTGGAAGAAGTATATAGAGGGTCTATACAAGGGCGATGCACTTGAGGACAATATTACGGAAATGGAAGAGGAAGTAGATGAAGATGAAATGGGAGATATGATATTGCATGAAGAGTTTGACAGAGCACTGAAAGACCTGAGTCGAAACAAGGCCCCCGGAGTAGACAACATTCCATTGGAACTACTGATGGCCTTGGGAGAGCCAGTCCTGACAAAACTCTACCATCTGGTGAGAAAGATGTTTGAAACAGGCGAAATACCCTCAGACTTCAAGAAGAATATAATAATTCCAATCCCAAAGAAAGCAGGTGTTGACAGATGAGAAAATTACCGAACTATCAGTTTAATAAGCCACAGCTGCAAAATACTAATGCGAATTCTTTACAGACGAATGGAAAAACTAGTAGAAGCCGACCCCGGGGAAGATCAGTCTGGATTCCGTAGAAACACTGGAACACGTGAGGCAATATTGACCCTAAGACTTATCTTAGAAGAAAGATTAGGGATAGGCAAACCTACGTTTCTAGCATTGGTAGACTTCGAGAAAGCTTTTGACAATGTTGACCGGAATACTCTCTTTCAAATTCTAAATGGGCCAGGGGTAAAATACAGGGAGCGAAAGGCTATTTACAATTTGTTCAGAAACCAGATGAGTCGAGGGACATGAAAGGGAAGCAGTGGTCGGGAAGGAAGTAAGACAGGGTTGTAGCTTCTCCCCGATGTTATTCAATCTGTATATTGAGCAAGCAGTAAAGGAAACAAAAGAAAAATTCGGAGTAGGTATTAAAATCCACGGAGAAGAAATAAAAACTTTGAGGTTCGCCGACGACATTGTAATTCTGTCAGAGACAGCAAAGGACTTGGAAGAGCAGTTGAACGGAATGGACAGTGTCTTGAAAGGAGGATATAAGATGAACATCGACAAAAGCAAAACGAGGATAATGGAATGTAGTCGAATTAAGTCGGGTGATGCTGAGGGAATTAGATTAGGAAACGAGACACTTAAAGTAGTAAAGGATTTTTGCTATTTGGGGAGCAAAATAACTGATGATGGTCGAAGTAGAAAGGATATAAAACGTAGACCGGCAATGGAAAGGAAAGCGTTTCTGAAGAAGAGAAATTTGTTAACATCGAGTATAGATTTAAGTGTCAGGAAGTCATTTCTGAAAGTATTTGTATGGAGTGTAGCCATGTATGGAAGTGAAACATGGACGATAAATAGTTTGGACAAGAAGAGACTAGAAGCTTTCGAAATGTGGTGCTACAGAAGAATGCTAAAGATTAGATGGGTAGATCACATAACTAATGAGAAAGTATTGAATAGGATTGGGGAGAAGAGAAGTTTGTGGCACAACTTGACTAGAAGAAGGGATCGGTTGGTAGGACATGTTCTGAGGCATCAAGGAATCACCAATTTGATATTGGAGGGCAGCGTGGAGGGTAAAAATCGTAGAGTGAAACCAGGAGATGAATACACTAAGCAGATTCAGAAGGATGTAGGTTGCAGTAGGTACTGGGAGATGAAGAAACTTGCACAGGATAGAGTAGCATGGAGAGCTGCATCAAACCAGTCTCAGGACTGAAGACCACAACAACAACAGGTGCCTTCTGTAGGGGTTCCAAAAAAAATGCGTTTTCCGTTGCGTTCAAATTTCTACCGGTTCGTTAAAACCTTCCGCTATAAATTATTAATACCCAGCAAGAACTCGATGGGGCCAGTAATTTCGTGGACCACACGAATTTAAGAAACTATTTACTACAGCCGGTAGCTAGAAGGAGCGGTAGAACATGTTGAAGCGACGGTAATTACCTATAGTAGAGCGTAGATTATCGGAAGTAATTGGGGGACATGGGTGTTCGGAAAACTCGTTTGTTCGGATAATCGAACTGTACATGTTTATTTGCCGAAAAGAAGTACTGTACAGTAAATTTATTCATTAAAACAGGCATCTCTTTCAGTATTACAAAGTAACATACAAAGGCAACTTCAGTAGGAACATATAGTATGTGGCACAGTTTATTAAACAAAAATATATACATATTACATACGCATTTTGCATTAACAATACACACAGTATACAAAATTAACGTTTAAAAAAATCCTATATTGTGGTCTGTCTAAGCAAGCCTACACGCTTACGAGCAGCTAAGTCACGTACTTTTTTCATTACAGATATCTGAAACTGGTCACTTTCATCTTGGGCTTCAAACCATCGCAAGGCAGTATCTAAACAAGTGAACGCCTCAGAAGGTGTTGGTATACTTTCGTCTTCACTTTCTGGAGCACTGATTGATGAGATGCTGGCAGCGTCATCTTTATCAGTGACGACGTTTACAATCTCGCTGTCCTGCATGATTTGGTGTCCTGGATCTGCATCATCGATATTCATTCATTCCCGAACGCCTTCTTCACCACATTCGTGGCAATCTATTTCTTTTAGCATACCGAGAATTTTGCACATATCATTCTGCTCGTCACTTTCAATCACACCTTGTGAATTTTCTTCTGTGTCGAAAATTTTATTTCTTCAAATTCTCTTCTTTTACTGTATTCCATGCTGCGCTGATCATGTAGGACGCGTCTTTCAAGTCAATATTCTTATGATTTCTTAAGAGACTTTCTTCTCCATCCTCTTCTCTTTCTAACAATAACTCACGCAACAATTCTTTCCTGTAATATCTTTTGAAAGTCTCAATAACGCCTTGATCCATGGGCTGTAATAAGGAGGTTACGTTAGGTCGAAGAAATGTTACCTTTATGAACTCTGTCTTTTTCGTTTAAAATATCGCATGACGGATGAGTTGGTGCATTGTCAAGGAGAAGTAGTGTTTTCTCCCTCTTCCCATTCTTTAGCTGATGAGCTTTTACAGAAAACGCCCATTAGAAGCAATGTTCCGCCAGAGGTGTCCCAGTGCGGCGACTGCTGTGGGAAACTTGGTTTGGGAGTGGGGGGGATGATGGACGGTATGGTGGGAGAGTAACAGGTGCGAGCGAGTACACAGTTCGGTTCAGGCAAATGCCGGGATGGTTCCTTTGAAAGGGCATGACCGACTTCCTTCGCGAAATCGAATCTCGCGCCATGCAACTTTTTTTTTAGTATTTGTTTTTTAGGGGGTTGGGTTGGGGTTGGGTTGTTTGGGGAAGGAGACCAGACAGCGAGGTCATCGGTCTCATTGGGTTGGAGAAGGACGGGGAAGGAAGTCGGTCATGCCCTTTCAAAGGAACCATCCCGGCATTTGCCTGGACCGATTTAGGGAAATCACGGAAAAACTAAATCAGAATGGCCGGACGCGGGATTGAACCGTCGTCCTGCCGAATGCGAGTCCAGTGTCTAACCACATTGTTTTTTGAAATTCGTATATATATATATATATATATATATATATATATATATATATATATATATATCGTGGGGTCTATACTCTAATTCGAACGTTTGACTTACACTATACATATTCGTTTCGGAATATCGTTTCTACGTCCTCCGTTAACTACATGTGTAAACGTTATGAAGACAATTAAAAACATTTGTGAAATACAACTTTGTTTGCGGAAAACATAATCATGTTCGAAGTCGCCAGTTTTTCCACGACAAACGACTTTCAACAATTTATTATATGCATAATTGTTGCAAACTGATTGCCTAGAATTTGAATTACAAAAAAAAAATTCTAAAAAAAATGTTGCATGGCGCGACATTCGATCCGGCGACCTTTGGATCACGAACCCGAGCGCTTACCGTTGCGCCACGACGCTGTAGCAAATGATAACTCGTAGAGAGTATTTGAGTATTTCACCGCAACGGTTTCTTTTAACTGTCGATTTCTCGACAACGGCTGAGAAGTGCATCTTGGTGCTTTGCCACATCACACCTCTGGCCATGAGCTTTTATTATGCGCAGTATGAATGGAATCGGAATTTCACAACTGGCGGCCTCCCTTTGTTAGGTAGACTCTTACCACCACCAGTACTGGAAGGTTACGTTGCAGTATCATTAATTAACTGAGGATAAACTAGAGAAAAGAGAAAAATGATAGGCAACGTTTCAGGCCGCCGACTCTGCAGAGACACGCCGGAGTGGCAGATTAATGGCCAATTGCGGATCTACGGCCGACGCTCCTGTTTCTACCTTTCTGGCCAGCGTCGGTCTCTCCCTGGCACCTGGAGGGCAGCCTCCAGTCACTGGAGGAATATCCGTCATCCCGCGATGGCTGCCCCACCTCACTTCCCCTGCTCGTCGATCTGCAGAAATGATTAATAGCTGGCTGTGAGTGCCGGGGTACCGTCTCCACGCGCCAGAGAGGCTAGCTCGAAATGCCTTCCTCGTGTCTGCGAGACGTGACGCATCAGTTTCGCTATTCGCCCGCCTAACTGAGGAATGACGAATGGGCTCACCGCAGCCGACAGCATTGACACTAAATGCTTAAGAGACGCGACGCGGAAAGCTACGCCAGGCTGCGCAGAGAAACGTAAATTTACTGGAACGAGATTTTCACTCTGCAACGGAGTGTGCGCTGATATGAAACTTCCTGGCAGATTTAAACTGTGTGCCGGACCGAGACTCGAACTCGGGACCTTTGCCTTTCGCTGGCAAGTGCTCTACGAACTGAGCTACCAAGCACGACTCACGCCCCGTCCTCACAGCTTTACTTCTGCCGGTACCTCGTCTCCTACCTTCCATACTTTACAGAGGTTCTCCTGCGAATCTTACAGAACTAGCACTCCTGAAAGAAAGGACTTAGCGGAGACATGGCTGAGCCACAACCTGGGGGATGTTTCCAGAATTAGATTTTCACTCTTCAGCGGAGTGTGCGCCGATATGAAACTTTCTGGCAGATTGAAACTGTGTGCCGGACCGAGACTCGAACTCAGGACCTTTGCCTGACGCGGGCAAGTACTCTACCACTGAACTACCCAAGCACGACTCACGCCCCGTCCTCACAGCTTTACTTCTGCCAGTATCTCGTCTCCTACCTTCCAAACTTTACAGAAGCTCTCCTGCGAACCTTGCAGAACTAGCACTCCTGAAAGAAAGGATGTTGCGGAGACATGGCTTAGCCACAACCTGGGGGATGTTTCCAGAATTAGATTTTCACTCTTCAGCGGAGTGTGCGCCGACATGAAACTTTCTGGTAGATTGAAACTGTGTGCCGGACCGAGACTCGAACTCAGGACCTTTGCCTGACGCGGGCAAGTACTCTACCACTGAACAACCCAAGCACGACTCACGCCCCGTCCTCACAGCTTTACTTCTGCCAGTATCTCGTCTCCTACCTTCCAAACTTTACAGAAGCTCTCCTGCGAACCTTGCAGAACTAGCACTCCTGAAAGAAAGTATATTGCGGAGAATGTTTCCAGAATGTGTTTTTCACTCTGCAGCGGAGTGTGCGCTGATATGAAACTTCCTGGAACATTAAAACTGTGTGCCGGACCGAGATTCGAACTCGGGACCTTTGCCTTTCGCGGGCAAGTGTTAATTTACTGTTTGAGTCATCTTTTATTTTAAATGACTGAATTTTCTCAAACTGAGAACTTCGAAGGAGAGGTCTAGTTTTTACTCAGTAAAAAAACTTTCAGTATCCAATAAAACGACTGGTTAAATCCGCAGGAAAGAACAGGTCGTTGGAATTGTGGAAAGGGGGCACACTGAGCGGCTGTCATTAACACTCGAACACATAACTTTATTTAGTTGCCCAACAATTACAGCGCAAATTTCCGCTTAACTATCGACTGAATATGTCACACAATATTATGGCCTAAGGGCACAACGTCTTTAATTTTTAAAACTGCTGAAGGCCCATGATTTAAAACGTAACTACAATAAAATTTTAAAAGGCAGCCGGCTGGTGTGGCCGGGCGTTTCTAGTTTCTAGGCGCTACAGTCTGGAACCGATCGACCACTACGGACGGGGGTTCGAATCCTGCCTCGGGCATGGATGTGTGTAATGTCCTTAGGTTAGTTAGGTTTAAATAGTTCTAAGTGCTAGAGGACTGATGACCTCAGATGTTAAGTCTCATAATGCACAGAGCCATTTGAACCATTTAAAAGGCAGAAAACGCAAGGTTTTATTCTTAAATAATATTTCAAATGAGGCTGCAGGCCCAAAAAACCTAAGGCTTGACAAGTAACGGATTTTAATTTTAAAACGGCTGAAGGTCCATGATTTAAAAACACAACTACAATAAATTTTCAAAGGCAGAAGGCCCAAAGCTTTATACTTAAATAAATTTAAAAAAAGAGGCTGAACGCCCAAACAATCTAAGACTTAACAAAAAGGAATTTTAATTTTAAAACGTCTGAAGGCCCTTGATTCAAACACAACTACAATAAATTTTTACAAGGCAGAAAACCGAAGGCCTTATCATTAAATATTTTTTTTAAAAATGAGACTGAACCTAAGATTTAACAAGCAAGGAATTTAAATTTTAAGACGGCTCAAGGCCCATGACGGAAAATAACAACTAGAATAAATTTTCAACAGGCAGAAGGCCCGTAGCTTTACCCCGAAAAAAATGTTTTTAGATGAGGCTGAAGGGCCAAACGATTTTTTGACTTAGCAACTAAGGAATTTTAATTTTAAGATGGCTGAAAGCATTGAAAAAGACAACTACAATCAATTTTCAAAAGGCAGAAGGCCCAAAGCTTTATCAAAAAAATATTTTAAATGAGGCTGAAGGCCCAAACAATGCTAGGCTTGACAAGTAAGGAATTTTAAAACGGCCGGAGACCCATTATTTAAAACCCAACAAAAAGAATAGAAATTCAAACCATCGGCTATGACCCATTAAAATACACAATCAAACACCAATAAGAAAAGGCAGTACAGCCAGCGGCGCTCAGAAGTTTCCGGAGGTCGGTCTGCTCTTGAAATATTAACGTTCGCTTAGGGGAGACAGGTAGTCGGACCAACTATGTCCGATCTGCAGGCAACCCAACCAAGAGACAGTCAACAGACTCACCGACAAGACGATTTGCTTTCCACCCGACCAGTACACAAGGAACTCCAAAGCCAAAACGTAAAAGGCGTAGCTGTCAAAACTACACACACATGATGAACAGCGACAACGCGGTGAGGAAAGGACACTGCCTCAGTTTTACATCAGCGGCCAGGACAGGTAACCGGAACGCTAAAGGCCACGAGGCAGAAAATTCCGCTGGTGCACTTGGACTTCAAATAACCAAAATACAGTTAAACACCACCGAATGGTGGCCAAACTTTCGCCAACTCGGACACTCGCTGTTGCGCACGGGAATACCACCAATCAGCCAACCATGGAAATGTGAACAGACTGGCTTCGGTAATGAAATTACCACTCAACTTTGATGTCCTGGGTTGGTGAGTCACGAATCTCGTAGCAATCGAACAGCTCCCACACACTCCGACACTGCATAGAGACGACCAGCGGGCCCGGCACGCTGCGCCGCGCGGAGATTTCCTGGCTGATCCACACCAACCGACCGACTGCTACACACCGGCTACCCGGAATTTATAAGCACCAGACCAAAGATAGTACAAGGTGCGAAATGTGTTCAAACGTGAGTGAAATCTTATGGGACTTAACTTCTAACGTCATTTAAGCTTACACACTAGTTACCCTAAATTATGCTAAGGACAAACACACACAGCCATGCCTGAGGGAGGACTCGAACCTCCGCCGGGACCAGCCGCACAGTCCATGATTGCAGCGCCTCAGACCGCACGGACAATCCCGCGCGGCCACAAGGTGAGAATATCGATACAAACCGCTGCTGCCACACGTAGAAAGAGGAAGAACCACGGCATAACCGCAATAACGGCGGGAAAGCAAACGCAGAGTAACAGTCAAGGTTTAAACGAGTGCATAAGCCGGAGCCAGCACGGCTCATCCAGTATCCCAAAAATTACTCTTTACTGTTAACAACCGGTTTCGGCAGCTGTAACTGCCATCTTCTGTAACACAATCCATATACATGGAAAGTATCTCCTATGATGATTTACGAAAAAATATTTGAGAAAAAATACAGTGACGGAAAAGAAATCGCAACCTGTAGAAGCAGTTGTGTGACGTAAACTAAAGCTGGTAGGCATGTTTTTTACACCTGAAAGATGGTATCTATTCAGATTTCGTGCCAATAGCGTAAGAGTGGTGCTACTACCGCCACTATGAGGAGGCAAATCAGGTTTGCCTTAATACACGCTGCAACGGTAGTAAGCGTTAATTACCTTTCGTATTCCCCACTGTGAGTTAATGCTTGTCAGGAGGGATCCCTTTAAGAGGATGTTTACTATCTTTTGGTTCAAAAAACTGATTTTTTAATTGCATTTTTGGATCAATAAAAGTTAGTAGAATCCACCCCTGAAACAATTTTTGCCGGCCGGGGTGGCCGTGCGGTTCTAGGCGCTACAGTCTGGAACCGAGAGACCGCTACGGTCTCAGGTTCGAATCCTGCCTCGGGCATGAATTTGTGTGATGTCCTTAGGTTAGTTAGGTTCAATTAGTTCTAAGTTCTAGGTGACTGATGACCTCAGAAGTTAAGTCGCATAGTGCTCAGAGGCATTTGAACCATTTTTTTGAAACAGTTTATTCCGAAAATGGAACGGAAATGTTTCTTATTCACGGTTGAACAAAAACATTGCACCTGCCTGAAATCGGCCATTTTCACGCACCAGTTTTTTTTTCTTTCAGAGGACGAGTTATTGTACCGGTGCTTGGGAGGAAACACACAAAATTCAAATCAAAGTTTGAACGCGTGTGTTTGGAAGCTAGCCCCCAAGCATTTCCATTTTGGTGCGAAAACTGTGGAGATTGCGACTTTTCTGGCAGTGAGCAGCTTCACGAAGGGTATTAAGCACTTCTGAAGACCATGACAACGATGGAAGTCACCCTGGGACTCTATTCGACTAAGTTCGCCAAGCATTCGGACGACCACCGGATTCAAGCGGCCGAAAACCGCTTGTCACCGGCCGTACGAGCGGCTCTGGAGCAGCGCAGGATGGGCAAGATCCAGCAGAACGCCTCTATTAGGAAGAGGAAGGACTAGTTTATGGACCCGGAATAGCAGATTGAACGTAAGTTGCATAATATATGTAGTCAAAACTTCAAACGCCGTTTTTCTCGAAATTACTTTTTTTTATCGCACGGTATGGTAACTTCAAATCTATTGAACCTATTGGCATGATTCTTTGTTTCCGACGAAGCTAACTGAACTGTCTAGGAGTTATCAACTATAAATATTTTTACTTGGCCGACGAAGTCGAAAAATCGACGAAAAAATCCTATTTTTTTTCAGATGGCCCCCATTTTGTTACCTATGTCCAAATAAGTTAAGCGAGGTACAACCCCTAAAGAGTCTTATGTACTTCGCTAACGTCAACTCAGTTTTGATTTCAGACGAGCCGGCTCACCTGTGACATACAGCGCGTGGAGGGCTACATCGAAATTTTGTTTCGTTCCGACGCCACTTCCGCCTTTGCTCTTTGAGATGTACAGTCGAATAAATTCCAGTTTGTAGAGAAAATATCAATAAACATTTTGACCAAATTTGACATTGATATCTATAACACATCCCTAGAAAAAAAAACTCAAAGAACATGCTTTATCCGGGCCGAAGATAGCAAACCTCCCCTTAAGGCGACTAAGGCGCCATTATCTACACCTTACTGAGTTTGAGCGAGGTCGTGTAATACGTCCACAAGAAGTTGAATGTTCCTTCTGCGATACTGCACAAATATTTGGCAGTAATATACCCTCTGTACATGATCGCTGGCAGCGGTGATCGAGAGAATGTACAGTCGCAAGATGATCGGTCTCCGGATGGCCATGTGATAGTACTGAGAGGGAAGGCCACCGTGTTCGGACTATGGTTCTGGCGCATCGTACTTCATTGCAGCAGCAATATGAACAGCAGTTGCGCAACATAGTGACACAACGAACTGTTACAAATCGGTTACTTCAAGGACGGTTCTGAGGTAGACGCTCTGTAGCATTCCACTGACCACGAACTACCACTAATTGTGACTTCAAGGTGTCAAGCGAGAGCTCATTGGAGAACACGGTGGAAGTCTGTTTTCTGACGAAAGCTGGTTCTGCCTCGGTGCCAGTGACGGCCTCTGTTAGGAGGAGGCCAATTAAGGGCCTGCAATCAACTTGTCTCCGTGTTCGGCTCATTGGACTTACACCTGGAGGCATGATCTGGGGTGCCCTTTCGTATGACAGCGAGAGCACTCTCGTGGATATCCCTCGCACCCTGACTGCAAATCTGTACGTCAGTCTAGTGATCCAACCTGTTGCGCTGCCGTTCATAAATACACTACTGTCCATTAAAAATGCTACACCAAGAAGAAATGAACATGATGATAAGGGGATTCATTGGACAAATATATTATACTAGAACTAACACGTGATTACATTTTCACGCAGTTTGGGTGCATAGATCCTGAGAAATCAGTACCCAGAACTACCGCCTCTGGCCGTAATAACGACCTTGATACGCCTGGGCATTGAGTCAAACAGAGCTTGGATGGCGTGTACAGGTACAGCTGCCCATGCAGCTTCAACGCGATACCACAGTTCATCAAGAGCAGTGATTGGCGCATTGTGACGAGCCAGTTGCTCGGCCACCATTGACCAGCGTTTTCAATTAGTGAGAGGTCTGGAGAATGTGCTGGCCAGGAGAGCAGTCGAACATTTTCTGTATCCAGAAAGGCCCGTACAGGACATGCAACGTGCGGTCGTGCATTACCCTGCTGAAATGCAGGGATTCGCAGGGATCGAATGAAGGGTAGAGCCACGGGTCGGAACACATCTGAAATGTAACTTCCACTGTTCAAAGTGCCGTCAATTTGAACAAGAGGTGACCGAGACGTGTAACCAATGGTAACCCACACCATCACGCCGTGTGATACGCCAGTATGGCGATGACGAATACACGTTTCCAGTGTGCGTTCACCGCGATGTCGCCAAACACGGATGCGACTATCATGATGCTGTAAACAGAACCTGGATTCATCCGAAAAAATTACGTTTTGCCATTCGTGCACCCAGGTTCATCGTTGAGTACACCATCGCAGGCGCTCCTGTCTGTAATGCAGCGTCAAGGGTAACCGCAGTCATGATCTTCGAACTGATAGTCCATGCTGCAGCAAACGTCGTCGAACCGTTCGTGCAGACGGTTGTTGTTTTGCAAACGTCCCCATCTGATGACTCAGGGATCGAGACGTGACTGCACGATCCGTTACAGCCATGCGGATAAGATGCCTGTCATCTCGACTGCTAGCGATACGAGATCCAGCACGGCGTTCCGTATTACCCTCCTGAACCCACCGATTCCATATTCTGCTAAGGCATCACAACAACGTTTCACCAGGCAACACCAGTCAAGTGCTGTTTTTGTATGGGAAATCGGTTGGAAACTTTCCTCAAGTCAGCACGCCACTGGCTCCAACCTTGTGTGAATGCTCAAAAAAGCTAATGATTTGCATATCACAGCAACTTCTTCCTGTCGGTTAAATTTAGCATCTGTAGCACGTCAACTTCGTGGTGGAGCAATTTTAATGGCCAGTAGTGTAGCATTCGAAGGGTGTATTCCAGCAGGATAACCGATCCCCCAAATACCGCTGTTGTAACTCAGCTTGCTCTGCAGTGTGGTCTTGGGCTGCTCGATCACCAGATCTGTCTCGAATCGTGCGGACATGGGACATTATTGCAGGACAACTCCATCATCATCCAAGCAGTAATAATTGTCCCTGCACGGACTGACTACGTGCAACACGCATGGAATTCCACACCACCATCTGACAGCCCTCACCTGTGCAACACAATGCATACATGTTTGCATGCTTACATTCAGCATCCTGATGGTTACACCGATTAATGTACCAGCACTACACATTTGGAACTGCTTATCCTGCACTTACATTAGCCTGCCATTTTGCAATATTAATTGCTTAAATATGTTACCTAGACAAATGTATCCCCGAAATTTCATTGTTGTTGCTGTCATCTTCAGTCCTGAGACTGGTTTGATGCACCTCTCCATGCTACTCTATCCTGTGCAAGCTGCTTCATCTCGTATTACCTACTGCAGCCTGCATCCTTCTGACTCTACTTCATCTCTTGGTCTCCCTCTACAATTTTTACCCTCCACGCTGCCCTCCAGTGCTAAATTTGGGATGCCTCAGAACATGTCCTACCAGCCGGTCCCTTCTTCTTGTCAAGTTGTGCCACAAACTCCTCTTCTCCCCAATTCTATTCAATACCTCCTCATTAGTTATGTGATCTACCCATCTAATCTTCAGCATCCTTCTGTAGCACCACATTTCGAAAGCTTCTATTCTCTTCTTGTCCAAACTCTTTCACTTCCATACATGGCTACACTCCATACAAATACTTTCAGAAACGACTTCCTGGCACTTAAATCAATACTCGATGTTAACAAATTTCTCTTCTTCAGAAACGCTTTCCTTGGCATTGCCAGTCTACATTTTATATGCTCTCTACTTCGACCATCATCAGTTATTTTGCTCCCCAAATAGCAAAACTCCTTTACTACTTTAAGTGTGTCATTTCCTATCGAATTCCCTCAGCATCACCCGACTTAATTCGACTACATTCCATTATCCTCGTCTTGCTTTTGTTGATGTTCATCTTATATCCTCGTTTCAAGACGCTGTCCATTCCGTTCAACTGCTCTGCCAAGTCATTTGCTGTCTCTGACAGAATTACATTGTCATCGGCAAACCTCAAATTTCATTACTGTTCATTATTTTCTGGGGTTGCAATTTTTTTCCTTCAGTGTGATAGCCAAACCAGGTTTTACTCTGCCGATACTTTTAGTCTTAAATGATTGCGCTTGTTTCTTTTTACTTTAAGATGCACTCTCATTGTTAGCTACATTACAAATTTCCATGTTTTATTGATATATGTCACACACTCCTTCGTATGTGACAATTACTCTGATGTGCATATCTACACGAGGTGCGACAATACAATGATGAGACTTATGTGAAAAAACTTTAGCTTACCGTTTTAGTCAAGTTTAGTGTTGTCTCCTTCAAAGTAGTTCCCTTCTGATCGCAAAAAATTTTTCCAGCGCTTCTACCGTTGATGGTAACATTTGTGGAACTCATCTTCTGTAATATCCTCCAAGACCATCGTCACAGCTTTTTTGACATCTTCTGTTGTTTGAAAATGCTGTCCCTTGAGGCACCACCTTTTTTATTCTTGGAAATAGAAAAAAGTCACATGGAGCGATATCTGGTGAATAAGGTGGCTGTGGTAGTACTGAAATTCCTTTTGAGGTTAAAAATTGCTGTGCTGACAGAGCAGTATGGGATGGCGCATTATCAAGGTGCAGAATCAAATTATCAGCAATTTTGGCACGGACACGAAGAACTTACTAAAATTTCTTTGTAGAAATATTGGCTAACTGTTTGTCCAGGAGGCACCCACTCTTTATGAAAAATTCCCTTGGAATCAAAGAAGCACACAAGCATGCATTTCACTTTTGACTTTGACATGCGAGATTTTTTGGTCTGGGTGATCCCTCTGAGCACCATTGCAAACTTTGGTCTTTCGTCTCTGGATCGTACTGAAAAAACTTTCATCACCAGTGATAACAAAGCTTAACAATTCTGGATTGATTTCCATTAGCTCTAACAGATCGGGTGCCACATTCTCCCATGTTTCTTGCTGTTGTGGTATGATATTTTTGGGGACCATTTTTCCACAAATCTTTCTCATACCAAGATCTTCAGTTATAATTAGAAAAACCGTTTCTCGATTGATGTTCAGTTCTTCTGTAATCATTTTCACGGATAATCATCGATCAGATCGTACGAGATCACGCACCCTGGCCAAGTTGATATCCATCTGTGAGGCTGATGGTCGTCCACTGCGGTCTTCATCTTCAACATTCGTTCTGCCTTCACTAAACATTTTATGCCGACGAAAAACTTGAGCTCTTGACATAACCTCCTCTCCAAAAGCCTTCTGAAGCTTACAGTAAGTTGTCGATTTTCACCCAATTTAACGCAAAAAGAAATGGCATACCATTGCGTAATATTATGCGGTTCCATTTCCGTGACGAGAGACACAAACCTGTGTTAACTTATTACTGCACACTCACGATTGAGCAGTTCCATCGATGTGCCGCTTGGACTGGAAGCAGCTTATAGACCAAGGTCAAAGATATTCCGCCTACGCAAGCCTGTGGGGTTGCCACATCTTGCAAAGAACATCTGTCTTATACCTTTATTGTCGCTCCTCGTATATTCATCTATAATCATGTATAACATGTTCACATCTACGTACATAAAGTCCTCCAAATTAGAGTATTACTTGTGCCTATCTATAGAAATTTTTTATAAGTTCAGATCTGTTCAGGAAAAAGGTGAACTTATACTTCTCATTTTGAATTGCACTTCTTTCTTTCATCAGTACCACTATATTATGTATTCATTCCACGCAATTATTCATTGCCAAAGTGAATAAATATACCTCACTGCTTTTCTGTCGAGTACAATGTTCTTACAGACCCATCAGCATTCTTGCAGTTTTGTTGTTGTTGGCATGCACGAGCTACAATGACACCTAAATCTAGTGTAGCAAAGCAAATACCAAAACCTACCTGTCGAGTCTGTTGTAATAAACACTTTTGAAGGATGTTGTGAAAATGTAAAGAATGTTTCGTGCACAAAAAAACAGTTTTGTAATCGTTACAATCTGTGAAACGACTGCTTTACTGTTATCGGCCACTGCTTATTTTTACCCACAACGCATATGTACTCTATTACGACAGGGGCAGGAGGCACTCAACACTGGAGATGTGCCACAGGCTACCACCAAATCATAACACAACGTGTGTCGTACTATGGTATATAAATTCATCTGCTGAAAGAGGTTTAAACCTTCGAAATGTGTTGCGGATATCAATAAACAGTGACTGGTACCAGTAAACCAGTTTTTCCATTTGATATCAATAACATTCAAGGTGCATTTAAAATGGTTACAATGTTTAAACATTACTCACAAATTGTTGTAATTTTGAGTGTAAAGGAGAACAATTTAGGCTCTGGTTTTACGCTATCTGTGCAAGTACCATCTATTGGCTGTGACTAAAGGGTGACAGTTATTGAACAACATGAAATAAAATCTCACAACTCCTGAAAGGACTGCGTTAGGACTTCAAACCACACGGTTGGCCACAGGGTCCAAATGGCTCTGAGCACTATGGGACTTAACATCTATGGTCATCAGTCCCCTAGAACTTAGAACTACTTAAACCTAACTAAGGTAAGGACAGCACACAACACCTAGTCATCACGAGGCAGAGAAAATCCCTGACCCCTCCGAGAACTGAACCCGGGAACCCGAGAAGCGAGAACGCTACCGCAAGACCACGAGCCGCGGACGTTGGCCACAGGGCATGATGGGAATTGTGTGGTGTGGTTTAGCGCCGAAGCCACTTTCGTCTGGATGAGTTCCTCAATAAGCAAAACTGGCGCGTCTGGGGGACTGAGAATCCGCATTTCGCTATCGAGAAGTCTCTTCACACTCAACCGGAGACTGTGTGTGGTTGATGTCCAGTCGCGGAATAATGGTTGCGATTCTGCTATGTGGCACGGTGACTACCGAATGGTACGTGATGGTTTTGGAAGATGATTTTTTGGAAGATGATTTCATCCCCATTATTCATAGTGACCCTGATTTCGACAAGATGTGGTTCATGCAAGACGGACCTCGATCCCATCGAAGCACGAGAACGTCTGATGTCCTGGAGGAGCACTTTGGGGACCGCACTCTGGCTCTGGGGTACCCAGAGGCCACTGGCATGGACCTAGATTGGCCGCCATATTCTCCGGATCTGAACGCATACAGCTCCTTTTTGTGGTATTATTTTAAAGACAAGGTGTTCAGCAATAACTGAAAAATCATTGCTGAACTGAAAACATCCATTCAGGAGTTAATCGACAGTATTTACGTTCCGATACTTCAGCTGGTAAGGCAAAATTTCGCGATTCGTTTGCGCCACATCATCGCCAATGATCGAACACATCATAACCTAAATCCGAATATCTGTAAACAGTTCACATGTTGAATAAAGTGTGAGCACGCCGTAGTTTCTAAGCAATTAACGTTTTTTTTCATGTAGTTCAATAATTGTCACCCTTGACGTACACGCCTTATCTTTCCCTCATTGTCATTAAGCTGCACCATATACTTCATCTAAGGTGGATCCACAATGCACAAATGTGTGTCTTAATGTATATCATGTTTTAAGAATTAACAAGCCTCTGCGAGTGCTATGCGTACGAACATGTCCATGTGCATAAGGTGTTTTCTAACTGTAAACGGTTTTATTGTCGCTAAACCTGTGTATAATGTGCTGTGTTTCATTCACCGTAACGACAACATGGCTTTAGGTACTAAACTCAGTCTTTTATAATTCACAATGGAACACGTTTTATAACAAAAAATTTTTGTAGATATGTAAATGTACATAATTTTTAACATTTTTATGCAACGACAGCAACTGATATTGTTTATATAAGAATATACAGCCTACAGTTGCAGGTTAACTTTATCGTTTACCTAGGTTTCAATGTTAGTAATAACGTCTTCTTCAGAACATAAAATATTATTTAAATGTTTGCCTAAAACAGGCCATGTCCTAAGTCGACTTTATAAAACTTGATGCATAACCATAAGGTTTTGTCACTTCTATTAAATAAGCTGTAGTAAATTCACTTTAAGCCCGATGTATGGGCTCGTCGTGTGACTAGAGACTCTAGTCCTGCAACTGTAGGCTGTATATTCTTATATATGTAAATGTCAGTTTTCTCAAACTTTTTTTCATAAATTATTATAGAAAATATTTTCCATGTATAACCATTGTGTTACAAACCACAAGATGACAGTTACAACTGACGAAACCGGTTGTCATCAATAAAGACCAGTTTATGCAATCTTAGGTACTCAAAAATTTATTTCATAGGCCACTGGGAGTTTCGATAGCCGTGAAATCATCATTTAGAAAAGAAAAGGGAATTTACGTTTCATGAAATTCGTATTGAAATAATAATAATTCACTAGAACTGCTTCTTTTATCTTATCTATAGCTATGGTCTTTGAGCAACGGCTCATTGCCATATGGTATCCTAGTTAGATATAATCAAACTATTATCACCATATTATAAATCGATTTTCAATGCCCATTGATATGTTTTGTGAAAATCGTTTTACGTTACGTCATATGTAACACTTGTTCTTGTATGTAACACTTGTCTCTTGTTCTGAATTATGTACCAGCATCACCGATAAGAAATTTGTCGCAGTTCTCCACGTATATTTTGTTTCTAAGTTGCAACCTACATCCCCAATTATTTACTGGAATCCTCAGTCTTCCTCTATAGTTTTTACACTATAGAGCTCACTCTAGTACCATGGAAGCTATTCAATGACGCCTTGACAGATGCTCTATCATTCTCTCTCTTCTTCTTATCAGTGTTTTCCATTTATTCCATTCCTCGCCAATTCTGTGGGAAACTTCCTCATTTCTCACCACATCAGTCCACCTA
The DNA here is from genome assembly GCF_023897955.1 of Schistocerca gregaria. Classification (NCBI taxonomy): domain Eukaryota; kingdom Metazoa; phylum Arthropoda; class Insecta; order Orthoptera; family Acrididae; genus Schistocerca; species Schistocerca gregaria. The sequence continues at coordinate 197,997,501 of NC_064928.1, read as the reverse complement.
ATTTTCAACATTCTTCAACAGCACCACATCTAAACCGTCTCGATTCTCTACTATTCCGATTTTCCTAAAGTCCATGTTTCACTACCACAAAATGCAGTGCTTCAAACGTACATTCTCATATATTTCTTTCTCAAATTAAGTCCTGTGTTTGATACTGGTAGACTTCCACCACTCCGTCTACAGGCCACAAGTGGCTCAACGGTACCATCCGACCGCCATGTCATCCTTAGTAGAGGATGCGGATAGGAGGTGCGTGGGGTCAGCACACTGCTCTCCCGGTCGTTATGATGGTATTCTCGACCGAAGCCGCTACTATTCGGTTGAGTAGCTCCTCAGTTGGCATCAGGAGGCTGAGTGCACCTCGAAAAATGGCAACAGCGCATGGCGGCCCAGATGGTCACCCATCCAAGTGCCTGCCACACCCGACAGCGCTTAACTTCGGTGATCTCGCGGGAACCGGTGCAGGCTGGTAGACTTCCATTGGCCAGAAATGCCCTCTTTGCCAATGCTAGTCTGTTTTTTATGTTCTCCTTGCTCCAACCATCATGGGTTATTCTGCTGCCTAGGCAACAGAATTCCGTTAACTTCGTGATCCGAACTATAATGTCCAGTTTATCGTTGTTCTCTTTCCTGCTACTTCTCATTACTTTCAGCTCTTTTTGATTTACTCTCAATCCATATTCTGTACGTATTAGGCTGTTCATTCCGTTCAGTAGATACTTTAATTTTTCTTCACTTTCGCTTAGGATAGCAATGTCACTGGCGAATATAATCGTTCATATCCTTTCACCTTGTATTTTAATTCCAGTCTTGAAACTTTCCTTTATTTCTGTCATTGCTTCCTTGGAGTATAAATTGAACACCAGGGACAAAAGACTACATCCCTGCTTTGCACCCCTTTTAGACCGTGCCCTTCATTCTTGGTCTTCAACTCTAATAGTTCCTTCTTCGTTCTTGTAGGGGAAGTCCGGCTACAATGACATAGCATTTTGTTTTTAAGTCATTATTGCTTCATAAAACGTTATGTTAAATAAAATTTGAATCTTGACCGTGCCTCATTCACTTGTAGGTACCGCTGTCTTGGTGCCATGTTTTTAAATTACACTACTGACCATTAAAATTGCTACACCAAGAAGAAATGCAGATGATAAACGTTTATTCATTGGTCAAATATATTATACTAGAACTGACCCAGAACAACCACCTATGGCCGTAATAACGGCCTGGATACACCTCGACATTGAGTCAAACAGAGCTTGGATGGAGTGTACAGGTACAGCTACCCATGCAGCTTCAACACGATACCACAGTTCATCAAGGGTAGTGACTGGCGTATTGTGACGAGCCAGTTACTCGGCCACCATTAACCAGACGTTTTCAATTGGTGAGAGGTCTGGAGAATGTGCTGGCCAGGGCAGCTGTCGAACATTTTCTGTATCCAGAGAGGCCCGTACAGGAGCTGCAACATACGGCCGTGCATTATCTTGCTGAAATGCAGGGATTCGCAGGGATCGAATGAAGGGTAGAGCCACGGGTCTGAACACATCTGAAATGTAACGTCCACTGTTCAAAGTGCCGTCAATGTGAACAAGAGGTGACCGACACGTGTAACCAATGGCACCCCATACCATTACACCGGGTGATACGCCAAAATGGCGATGACGAATACACGCTACCAGTGTGCGTTCACCACGATGTCGCCAAACACGGATCCGACCATCATGATGCTGTAAACAGAACCTGGATTCATCCGAAAATGACGTTTTGCCATTCGGGCACCCACGTTCGTCGTTGAGTACACCGTCGCAGGCGCTCCTGTTGTGATTCGGCATCAAGGGTAACCGCAGCCATGGTCTCCGAGCTGGTAGTCCATGCTGCTGCAAACGTAGTCGAACTGTTCGTGCAGATGGTTGTTGTCTTGCAAACCTCCCCATCTGTTGACTCAGGGGTCGAGACGTGGCTGCACGATCCGTTACAGCCATGCGGATAAGATGCCTCTCATCTCGACTGCTAGTGATACAAGGCTGTTGGGATCCAGCACAGCGTTCCGTATTACCCTCCTGAACCCACCAATTCCATATTCTGCAAACAGTCATTAGATCTCGACCAACACGAGCAGCAATCGCGATAGGCTATAATCCGACCATTATCCAAGTCGGAAACGTGATGGTACGCATTTCTTCTCCTTACACGAAGCATCACAACAACGATTCACCAGGCAACGTCGGTCAACTGCTGTTTGTGAATGAGAAATCAGTTGGAAACTTTCCTCATGTCAGCACGTTGTAGGTGCCGCCACCTGCGTCACCCTTGTGTGAATGCTCTGAAAAGCTAATCATTTGCATATCACAGCATCTTCTTCCTGTCGGCTAAGTTTCACGTCTGTAGCACGTCATTTCGTGGTGTAGCAATTTTAATGGCCAGTAGTGCAATATAAACCATACGTTTTTTAAATTGTTGTAAAAAGTGCATAATACGTCGTTTTAGACGAATATCAGGATAAAATGACAAAGGAGTAGAAATCATAAAAAAATTCAGATAAATATTAAGTGTTTGATATATTTAAGAGATCTGTACTCAAGAACAAATAAAACACTACCGGTATTCCTGAAACAATTCGTCAACAGTATCAATTAAGGTTTCTCAGTTCAGTCAATAAAGTAGAATTACGACTGCGAATTCATGAACCAAAGAATTAGTTCCGTTTTTGAAAAAATAATTCTCAGCAGTCCTATCTATTTGCAGACATCATAACAGTTTTTTGTTCTGCACGTTAATCCAGCATACTCAGTGTGTGCCCACAAATTACACTGCTGACAACTAAACCAGTGTTCTCCAGGTTTTGAAGGCGAGTATAGTTCCAACCAGTACAAACAGTAACAGTCGTCGGAAGCATCGCTGACGCCGCCAAAAAGTTATTTTTCGTTCTATATTTCTTTTCCAAAACTAAGTTTCCTCTTTCCTTTTCTCTGCTACTTGGAATGCAAGTTGCCTCGCCTTCTTCGTAGTCATAGCAAACACGCGCGACTCTGGTAATTTTAGGTGCTGCACCAGTTCACACTCCAGTGCAATGTTGGAAGTTGGCCGGAATATACCCATTCCTTTCTCAACACCCCTCAAGATTTTGTTTGTATTCCTAGTTTGTCTTCTAAGCGTAGCCCAGGGAACTCCGAATGCATTCAACGCTCGTAGCCATCCCACCTCACCTCCGCTAACAGCATCTATATGATGGTGTACGTGTACCGCATCCCAAGACTGTCATCACGAGTTGTTTACTTTATTGCCTGCCAGTTTTAATGGGAAATATACGTACTTCCGTTTGCCCTACGTAATTCATTGCATTTGTGTATCATAACACATTTATCAATTCGTCTTTAATGTTTCGTTTAATTTACACTACTGGCCATGAAAATTGCTACACCACGAATATGACGCCCTACAGACGCGAAATTTAACTGACAGGAAGAAGATGCTGTGATATGCAAATGATTAGTTTTTCAGACCATTCACACAAGGTTGGCGCCGGTGGCGACACCTACAACGTGCTGACATGAGGAAAGTTTACAATCGATTTCTCATGCGTTGGGGCTGCCTCTCTGGCCTAAAGCCAAACTGATTGCCATCTAACAGACCCTAAATTTTCTTTTCCATTCTTCTGTGTTTTATTCTTGCCCGCATGTGCTGTAACGCTGATTGTGCGACAATTCCGGCACTTGTCGGCTGTTGCAATCTTCAGAATAGTGTGGATGATGTTCATTGGAAAATCTGATGGTATATCGCCAGCCTCACACATTCAACTCAGCAATGTGAATGGTCGTTTAGTTACCACGGGCCCCAATGATTTTAAGAATTCCAATGGAATCTCATCTGTACCTTCTACCTTTCTTGATCTTAAGTCGTTCAAAGCTCTTTTAAATTCTGATTCTAGTACTGGATACCCTATCTCTTTCCCATCGACTCCTGTTACGTATTCTATCACACCAAGTGAGGTGGCGCAGTGGTTAGCGCAATGGGCTCGCATTTGGAAGGACGACAGTTCAAACCCGCGTCCGGCTATCCTGATTTAGGTTTCCCGTGATTTCCCTAAATCACTTCAGGCAAATGCTGTGATGGTTCCTCTGAAAATGGCACGGCCGATTTCCTTCTCCATCCTTCCCTAATCCGAGCTTGTGTTCCATCTCTAATGACCCCATTGCCGACGGGATATTAAACACTAATCTCATTCTCCTCCGCTACCTTTTTTCTACCATGTCGTCAGACAAGTCATTCCGTCATAGAGACCTTTATTGTACTCTTTCCACTTGGCTGTTCTTTGTATTTAACAGTGGAATTCACAATGCACTCTAAATGTTTTGAGATTGATTTGAAAAGTTCTCGGAACGGAATAGAAAAAAAGTATTTACATCACTGAAACTCCTTTTTATTTTCCATGTAGTCCCTTTGTAGATTAATGCACTTGGTGCAACGATGTTCCAGTGCCTTGATCCCATCTCGAAAATGAGTTTCCTCCAGGCCTGCGGAATAGTTGTCAACCCTGGCAATCAGTCCTCCGTTTGGAGTGAATCTTTGTACACCAAGAAAAATTTTCAGAAGCTGCAACATAGTCAAGAATACGAAACAGTGATCCAGGTACTGTTTTTTATTCCAGTCTTTGATCACAATATCAAGTCCTTCGATGATGACCGGTTTCGGTCAGTAATGACCATCTTCAGATGATGTAGAACATATCTGAAGATGGTCATTACTGACTGAAACTGATCATTGTCAAAGATTCAAATGGCTCTGAGCACTATGCGACTTAACTTCTGAGGTCATCAGTCGCCTAGAATTTAGAACTAATTGAACCTAACTAACCTAAGGACATCACACACATCCATGCCCGAGGCAGGATTCGAACCTGCGACCGTAGCGGTCGCTCGGCTGCAGACTGTAGCGCCCAGAACCGCACAGCCATCCCGGCCAGCTCATCATCGAAGAACTTTATATTGTAATCAAAATCTGGAATGAAAAACATTTCAATAATTTTCAGGTTATGGGAAGAGATGGAAGTCTGACAGAACCATATCAAGTGAATAAGGAAAGTGCGACAACAATTCATACCTTAGTTCATGTAATTCCAATATGTTCATTTTCACGCATGTTTGATCCAGCATTAAGAGTTGCGGCACCCATCTTGCAGATAATTTTTTTTAATTTCTAATTTTCAGCTAAAATGTGATGTACCCCTTCAGGTGACATCTGGCAAGCGTGAGCAATTTCATGCACTTTCAATCAGCGATCCTCCATGACCATTTTGTGCACTTTCTGGGGTAGTGACACATCTTGGTTGACCACTGCGCGGATCATCTTCTAAGCTCTCCCGACCAAATTTAAATTCATTTGTCCATTTGGCAACAGTTGAAAATGAAGGAGCAGAGTCCCCCCAGCGTATTTTGGAAATCGACATGAATGTCCTTTGGTTTCATACCTTTCTTTATAATGTACTTAATCACTGCCCGAATCTCGATTTTTTCCATCATTGCAAATTACTACGCGGGAACAACAACAGAACCATGTCACCGCGACATCTCTCTTCCAAGAGCACTGATGTGGCACGTGTTTACAGGCAATAGTCCAATGAAAATCACGTGAACAACTCGTTGCGCTAACGCTGACCTCTCGTGGTGATTCCCAGAATTTTTCAAATCACTCTCGTTTTTTCCTTACTTTTAATTTCACCGAAAATTGTTTTGACTTTTCTATAGGCCACCAGTCCTCCCGACAATCGTTCCTTTTCGATTTCTTCAGATTTTTCAAGCAGCCAATTTGGCTTAGTTTCCCTACATCCTTACTTTATTTCATTCCTAAGTGACTTATATCTCTGTATTCCCAAATTTCCCTGAACATTTTTGTACTTCTTTTGTCGATCAGCTGAAATACTACTTCTGTTACCAATGGTTTCTTAGCACTTATCTTCCTTGTACTTACGTTTCTCTTTCCAGTTCTTGTGGCTGCTCTTTTTAGATAAGTCCGTTTCTCTTCAACTGAACTGCCTAATGCGCTATTTCTTACTGCAGTATCTGTAGCCACAGAGTACTTCAAGCGTATCTCTTCATTCCTTAGTATTTCTTTGTGCATCGATTCTTCCTGCCTAGTCTCTTATACTTCAGCCAACTCTTCACCATTACTCAGTTGCGATCTGAGTCTATATCTTTTCCTGGGTACACCTTACAATCTAGTATCTGATTTCATAATCTCTGCCTGGCCATGAAGTAATCTGTCTAAAACATTCCCATGTCTCCCGGCCTTTTCCAAGCATATCTCCTTCTCTTGTCATTCCCAAATACATTATTCGCTATTTCTAGCTGAAATTTATACCAGAACTCAATATTAGTCACTCTCCTTTTTTATTCCTACTTCCAAGCCCACATTCTCCTGATCTCTTTCTTTTAGTCTTTCCCTTACAACTGCATACTAGTTACCTATGATCATTAGTGCCGGTCGCGGTGGTCTCACGGTTCTAGGCGCGCAGTCCGAAACCGTGCGACTGCTACGGTCCCAGGTTCGAATCCTGCCTCGGGCATGGATGTATGTGATGTCCTTAAGTTAGTTAGGTTTAAGTAGTTCTAAGTTCTAGGGGACTGATGACCACAGCAGTTGAGTCCCATAGTGCTCAGAGCCATTTGAACCATTTTTTTATCATAAGTTTTCATCTCCCTTTATGTACTAAATTATCTTTTCAGCGTTCTCATTCTTTCTGTCTCTTCATTTTCTGCTTGTGATGTTGGCATGTCTACTTGAACTATATTGTTGGTGTTGATTTGTTGTTGGTTCTGATGAGAATGACCATATCACTGAATTGTTCATGGTAGTTCACTCTCTGTCCTACCTTCCTATTCAAAACTAGTACTACTCCTGCTATAACATTTTCTGCTGCTGTTGATATTACACTGTAATCATGTGAAATCCTAATCTTTGACTTCTTTCCATTTCCCTTCATTGACCCAATTATATCTATATTGAGCCTTACTATTTACTTTTTCTGATTTTCTAGCATCCCTAACATGTTCAAATTTCTGACATTCCATGCCATGACTCGTAGAACATTATGCTTTCATTGGTTATTCCATCTTTTTCTCATGGTCACCTCCCCCTTGGCAGTCTCCTCCCGGAGATCCAAACGGGGAACTATTCTGTAATCTGTTCCCAATGGAGAAGTCATCATGACACTTTTCAGTTACAGTCCACATGTCCTATGGATGCACATTATGTGTGTTTAGTGCAGTGCTTTCCATTACCTTCTGCATCCTCATGCCATTGATCACTGCTGATTTTTCTGCCTTTTAGTAGTAGTTTTTCACCATATGGACAAAATAATGCCCTGAACCTCAGTCTGTTCCTCCACTCTTTTGACAAGTCTGTTGACAGAACGAGGGTGAAAGAATGCCAGAAGTCTTGGGTGGCCATTGCTAACGATTTTTATTCCCGATTTAAGCAATAGTGTAGTTTGAACACAGGATCAAGAATGTTTTCATTACTAGTCATAGACTCTACCCTGAAACCATTGGAGTTCATGAGATCTACATCTACATGACTACTCTGCAATTCACATTTAAGTGCTTGGCAGAGGGTTCATCGAACCACAATCATACTATCTCTCTACTATTCCACTCCCGAACAGCGAGTGGGAAAAACGAACACCTAAACCTTTCTGTTCGAGCTCTGATTTCTCTTATTTTATTTTGATGATCATTCCTACCTATGTAGGTTGGGCTCAACAAAATATTTTCGCATTCGGAAGAGGAAGTTGGTGACTGAAATTTCGTAAAAAGGTCTCGCCGCGACGAAAAACGTCTATGCTGTAATGACTTCCATCCCAACTCGTGTATCATATCTGCCACACTCTCTCCCCTATAACGTGATAATACAAAACGAGCTGCCCTTTTTTGCACCCTTTCGATGTCCTCCGTCAATCCCACCTGGTAAGGATCCCACACCGCGCAGCAACATTCTAACATGTTGATGTTGATACTATTATAGTTAACAAGCATTTTATACAGTTTGTTGAGACTGCACAACAGCATACACAAGCAGTATTCATGAAATTACATTTTTGTATGTCCTGTATGTAGTGTAACTAATTTTGACACTCATTTTTCACAACAGCTAACCCAATGTGTGTTTCAATACATTTTATTCAAGTTTTATTATTTGATGAATGATATGTATGAATTTTATGTAACTGCAAAAAATTGTGTTTTGCTTTTTCCCCCCTTCATGTAATGACTTAGCACCTGGAGAATGCATGACTCTGAAGATCAAGCCATGTCAAGTGCTGGTCCAGCAACAGCAGTAAGTAGAAGGCCATTGTTCTTCAGACAAGTGCTTATATATTGTTCCTATAATCTGCTAGCAATAATTATTACAAAAAATTAAATTGTATTATTTATTGCTCCTCATGGATGATTTTGTTCAAATATTTTCAAGATGTTGTAGAGGTATGAGAGTGCACTAAAAAAAAAGGCTCATAATTTCTTACTTGAAAACTCATACAGCATTTTAAATAAAGCAAACTTTATTAACATTCTACATGTTAATTGTTCATATTTACTTCCCTGTACAGTCGCCCTGACATTAAACGCTTTGCTGCCAATGAGAGACTGATTTGTTGGTACTGTCACTGTAGAATGTTTGACGTTGTCGAGAGAGCCTCAACCTCATCTCTACTTGCACCACTTCATCACTATCAAAGAGAAATTCTTGAAGGTGTTATTTAAGTTTTGCACACAACTGAAACTTGGATGAGGCCAAGTCAGGATCACCAATGACAGTGAACCTAAGGCATCAGATTGTTAGAAATGTTGCAGCACTCATTTGTGGCTGGTATTGTCGTGCTGAAGGAGTGGGTGCTCCGGGTGTGAACAACTCATCAAATTTGAGCTTTCAGTTTTCTGAGGGTCTCACAGTATCTTTCCACATTTATTGTGGCACATTTAGGTAAATATTCCAAATGAACCACATTGAGCACTCCAGAACACTGTGAGCATGGTTTTGCCTGCTGATGACATTGTCCCAAACTTTTTTGCTATCAGTGTTCCTTTGTGGTGGAACTCCATGGATGCTCTCTTGTTTTTGGGGTCCAGTTCATTTTTATATATTTTATTTTATTTATTTATTTGGTCCTGTTGATTACATATTATACAGCCAGTGTACAAGTAATATAGGACAAGTCAATTGATGCAATTACAGTAGTACATTAACATTTATACATCACATTGCAAAGACATTGGTTTATTTTACAAGAACAATTACTTGCATGCAGTATTAAAGCCTGCATTATGCCAAAAACAGTTTAAGTGATTGTTTAAAATAGTAGAATCAGTGACAGTGCATATTTTTATGCTACTGACATATATAAGGAAGTAAATTTTCTTCATGTTCATGGTTTGAATGAACACAAGTGCTAACTGCATTCCTTAAGAAGAGGTTTAAGTGAATGCTCAAGAGAGTGGGATACATGGGAGTTCACATTTTCTCATAATGAAACAGATAAATTTACATTTTATCACCACAATTTCAGTTAAACTACAAGAAACAGCATCATAATTTATCTTTAAGGAAGTGCTTTTCTTAGGCAGTTTCCCCCACTCTTGTACATCATAACTCTAAGTATTCATTCATTTTATAGAATGTTTGGTCGATGAGAAATAATTTTAGTTTCCTTTTGGAAACCTGTACATTATTTATTTCCTTTTTATATTGATGGTGAGCTTATTGAAGACCTTTATAATTGACTCAGTAACTCCCCTATGTACTTTAGTGAGAGATGCAGAGCCTTGATGAAAATTTTTCACCTGTCTTGTGTCATGGCTGTGGATGTCACAATTTTTCTGAAACAGTTCCCTGTTGTTGGCTACAAATAACATCAGTGAGTATACATACTGACCTGTGATGGTAAGTATTCTGAGAGATTTGAAGAGACCTCTGCAAGATGTCCCATTAGGGACCTCACACATTAGCCTCACTGCTCGTTTTTGTATTCTGAAGACTTTTTCAACACCTGCAGCATTTCCCCAGAAGATTATGCCATAGGAGAGAACAGAACGGAAATATGCAAAGTATGACAACAACATTATTTCTCTGACTACTAACTGATGGAGAGCTCTTAGTGCAAAGCACGATGAGCTAAGTTTCTTGACCAGCTGATCAATTTGTTGTTTCCATCTTGGGTGACTGTCTATCTGGATACCTAGGAATTTTGTATGTGTGGTTTCATTAATTTTGTGATTGTTAACATGTATTTCAGGAGCTTTAATTTTATTTTATTTTTTGTCATAAACTGCATCATATTGGTTTTTGAAATATTTAAGGTTAGGCTATTCGCAGTCAACCATTTGTGTAGTTGAGTAGAGACTGTCATGGCAGTATCCTGCATTGTTGGGTCCTTTTACGAGGATACTTGTATCGTTGGCAAACATTACTATTTTTGCTCTGTTGTTAATTGTGACTGGTAGATCATTAATGTAGATCAGGAAAATTAATGGCCAAGAATTGAGCCCTGTGGGACTTCATACTTTATATTTCCCCAGTCTGATGTTAATACTGTTCCTGTCCCCCTTAAGACAACCCTTTGCTTCCTGTTCTGTAAGTATGATTCTAACCATGTCAAAGATTTGTCTTTAATGACATAATGTGGAAGCTTTTTCAAGAGTGTGTTGTGATCTACACATTCAAATGCCTTGGCAAGGTCACAAAATATCCCCAATGGATACCTTTTGTAATTTAGTTCACCTAAAATTTTATGTGTTAGGTTAAATATAGCTCTGTCTGTGGAGGAGCCCTTACGTAGGAGCAAGTTAGGCATTTTGTGTAGTGTGACTATAAATCCTATCATACACTATTCTCTCGAATACCTTTGAGAATACTGGCAGCTGGGAGATGGGCCAATAGCTGGATATTTCATCCATTGCTCCACTTTTGTGGATTGGCATCACTACTGCATGTTTTAATCTATCTGGGAACACGCCAGTTTCCATAGATTTGTTACACAAATAGCACAATATATAACTGATTAAGTCTACACATGATTTTAGAATCCTACTTGATATGCCATCGTATCCACAGGAATCTGAGTTGTTGAGTAATTTATGGTTTTTTCAATTTCTTTAGGGGTTGTACTTCTGAAATGAAGTGCTACTTTAGATGTTATTTGCATGTAGTTAAGTAGTTCAATAGCTTCTGTGAGAGACTGTTGATTATGGTTCACTGTTTTTTCAGCTACAGAGAGACAAAAATTGTTGAAATCTGAGGCTGCAGCTTTGTGTTTATTATTGTCAGGTTTTATGTTCCTATTTGTCTCACTTTTTATGATGTGCCATATGGTTTTTATTTTACTGTCTGAATTGCTACTTTTTTGTGCATAGTGCAACTGTTTGGCCTTCTTGATTACACTTGTTAGAATTTTACGGTATTTCTTGTAATGTAACTTTACTGCTGGGTCTGTACTAGTCCTCTGTTGTAGATACAGATCTCTCTTTTTGTTACATGATATTTTTATGCCAGTAGTTAGCCACTCTTTCCTTTTACTACAGGTTGGTTTGATTTTAATCTGCGTTTGTGGGAAAGAAGCTTCAAAATGTTCAGGAATAAGTTCAGGAATGAGGTGAACTTCTCATTCACTGTTTCAGCCTGGTATACTTCCTCCCATTGTTCATAGCATTAACTATTTCAGAAGAAGCAAGTATATTCGGCATGTATTGATCTAACATGTTTAACGTGGTTACAATGGCCATGTGTTGTTTTTCTGCTGGCAAGTTTTAGGTTGTCATTTGACTGTCATGATCAGACAGACCATTTGTTACTGCCTGTGTAATCACTTCATTGTAATTTGTGGGATCTACAAACAGATTATCAATCAGGGTCTTGCTGTGCCCATATACTCTTGTTGAGAATGAGATCATGGGGAGCAGATTGAAGGTTAACAGTAGTGATTCTAATAGTTTCTGGTTGTTATTTTTTGTGAGTAAGTTTATGTTAAAGTCACTACATGCAATGAAACTACTATTGTTTCTATAAAGTTTAGTAAGAACTGTTTCTAACTGAGAGAGAAATTTTTGAACAACTCCCATAGGTGACATGTAAACTGTTACTATGATCAGGAACTGTATTTCAAGCTCTAATTTGACTGCACAACATTCAAAGTGCTGTTCAATACAATATTTAGATACATCTATAACTTGTGACCTAATAGTATTGTGTGTGTGTAAATAGCCACACTGCCTTCTCTTAAGTTGCTCCAACAGTAGGAAGAGTCAATTTTATAACTATTCAAATGTTGAAGATTAGGTGGGTAGATCATGTAACTAATGAGGAGGTATTGAATAGGATTGGGGAGAAGAGAAGTTTGTGGCACAACTTGACTAGAAGAAGGGATCGGTTGGTAGGACATGTCCTGAGGCATCAAAGGATCACAAATTTAGCATTGGAGGGCAGTGTGGAGGGCAAAAATCATAGAGGGAGACAAATAGATGAATACACTGAGCAGATTCAGAAGGATGTAGGTTGCAGTAGGTACTGGGAGATGAAGAAGCTTGCACAGGATAGATTAGCATGGAGAGCTGCATCAAACCAGTCTCAGGACTGAAGACCACAACAACAACACCTATTCAAATGTAGCTGATTAATTTCTGTGGCTTCCAAGTGATGTTCAGTTACGCAGAGCACATCAGGATAATTCCGTCTGTGTCAGCTGTTTCTTGCAGTGAAAGCATCAGCTCTTCTTTTTATTCAAAAGACTTCTTACATTCTGATGAAATATTTTTAAACAATACAGCTTCTCAATTGTATTTTTAACTGGTTCCTTAATGTTAGTTTTCACACAAGTTAAATTATCAAAAGGTACAACATTTACACTGTGCTCTCTTCTGTTCTTTAGCCTGAAAAAGATCTTAGAGTGTTGACTATTACTGGAATGTGTTGCTGTGGGAAAAAATCACTGTTTTTCTTTTCTGTGGTTGGCGATGAAACAAATTTCGTCATTACTGTTGAAGTTGTAGTAAAACTGTTGCCTGTGCTTATTTCAATTAGCTTTTGTGATAGGAACATTTTCCCAAGACTGTTCAAATGAAGCCCATGTGAGGTATGGAATCTTCGACCAACATCACCTACATCTAGAACATTTACATTTTTAAACTGTTTACATACGTTTGAGAGTTGTTCATTTGCAAGTTTGATCTCCCTGTTCACACAAGACGACTGATGTAAGTCGTACCTCTGTGGAATGTTTACATGTATTACATTTGTGAACCCAGCTTTCATTGCCTGCCTCAGTGTTGTTGAGGAACTCATTAGCCTCACACTCAAAACACAGACATCCAGTTTCCTGAGCTTTTGAGCATTTGAGCCACTCATCACGTATACAGTTTTCTGTGCTGCAGTGATGGCCTGTACACACTCCTGTGACATGTCACACTTGCTGGAGAGATATGTCTGTATTATCCAACAATTTTGTCCAATGAATTCAACAACCCAATTCTGGTGAGTCTTCCTCTTTACCATACACTGTCATCCATTCCAAGCTCTGACACACAAACTCAGGTTAGTACCCTGTTTCCTTCACTACTAGCACGAACAACTTGGTGTCACACATTACTAATGTTGATACAATCATCACCCCATCACCATACTCATCTTTCATTCATCTATGGATTTCAATTGCAGGCATGTTTCCTGTGGTTAGAAACTAGATCACAGAATCCTTTCTGTAATACACCAACATAGTCAAGTTGCACACCTCAATACACTAGAATTTGGAGCCTCTACTGGCAGAGGAATGCAACTTGTGTCAGTGAAGGTGGAAAGTTGAATGAGTAATATGCATGAAATTTTAATACCTTAACTGATATTGAGAACAGAATAAAAAATTCAGAGCCACTACTTTTCTGTATACCCTCACACAATCAGATTTACATTAAGGTGAATAAAAGTTAATGTAACCCCAAATTGCATTTGATCATTTATATTATTTAAATATCATCTGAGAACAGTACAATTTAGTAACATGATTAAGATTATTTTCAGCAGATGAAATATTTTATTATTAGAACTGGGATGAAATACCACACACAGAAAGTGATAGTTTTTAGAAGAGTTTAAACACATTTTACATGAGTGAGGAATTATATTTACAGTGACTTTCAGTAGTTTACATTATCTTTGGCAGTCTGTCTAGAATGGGTGATTTACATGACATCAATTTGTATTGAAGATGTTAATCACTGTAATCATCCCAGCCATCGTCCTAACAACTTTTTATTGCTCATGTTGCTAAAAAAAGTCTGCAACAATAATTTTCTTATAAATTAATTTCTTAACCAGTGAAGAAGAGTGAGTCTGGACAGAAACAGAAAATACTGAATATACCATTGAGTCACTGAGCTTCTCTGCCCATGTAGATGAGTTTTTATGTGAGTTACATTTCACATTTGGTAATTATATAAACACAATGTCAATGAGTAGCATGACATTGTGACAGCCTGGTATGGTTATTTTTTACCTTCACTGACTGAACAACACAAGTGCCAGATCAGCTAGTAGCAACTCACCCGTCAGTAATTTATATTTGTTGTTTGTCATATACAGCTCTGCTGTCTGAAAAACACTGAACACTGTATTTGATGAATGAGCAAGTGAGGTCTCTTTAAATGATCTCAGATGCAGAAGGATACTGGTAGACATACAGGTATTATCCTCAGATATTAGAAGGCTCATGGCACATTTTGCAAAGTGTATGATGTAACTTGCCTAACAGTGTGCACACATAAGTAATAGAGAGACTGCTGCTTATCATCACATATCATGCCGCAATATGGCTTACTGATTGCCTCAGTATTTTTTTCTCCGTTTTCACTTTGTCTCCCTTATCAATTTTTCTGAGAAGCTACTGTCATCAGTTTATCACAATAATTACTGGAAGCTGTAAAAGAGTAGAGAAGTTGCACTTATTGCTGATTTGAATTCACATGGGGTTGGTACAGGGTTTTTTTAAGTAGCCACTGAAAACATTTCCTAAAACATCTTTTTTAAATCTCCCTGTCAGAACAGACCATCCTCATTCAGAAATTCTAAAATACCAGCAGTTGCTAAAAGTACAGCTGATTGCACCAGTTCCCAACTGGCCCTTGTATCAAGTCTTCACCATTTAAAATAATGAAATTGTGTCTTTCAAATGGCAAAATGCCTCATTATACACTTGTTTATTTCACAAGCTGTGACATAGTCATGAATATAAACAGTGATCCAGGTTCTGTCAAATGTTTTTTAGTCCAGTCTTTGATCATAATATTAAGTCCTTAAGTAGGAGGACTTCATATTGTGACCAAAGGCTGGAATAAAAACATTTGACATCTCTTCATTACTTCCACTTACAGCCATCACTGGAGCTCTTGAAGTCATGAGACAAAACTAGTTATGAAGATGCCTTAAAACCACACTATGGTCAGAGCATTCCTCAGAAGTTTCGTGCCTTGACAGCATCCTCAGTGGCAGCAGCAGTCTGGATGTGTATTGATGCAGCAGTCAAACCACCTCTCATTTTGCCACAGTGGTTTGGTATCAAATTGTTCTCACACAGTTGTGGTGGCAGTTAAACTTACGTACGTGTCTGAAAGAATTGGACATTGATGATCAACAGCTGTGTACAATTAACTAGAAATGGATGCACTATATTGGCTTACCTATATTATGGATATACTACCTATTAGTGACATACAAAAATATGTGACAGACAGGGACTAAAGCCCAGATTTCCCATTGATTGTAAGCAGCTGACAACTACTTCAGCTATCCGTGCACACCTGTCTGACCAACTCAGACTTTCATATGTTATAATGTCTGCATCCTTAAACCATAGTCTGCTACAATTGCGAAAGTGATAACAGCATGAGTTATGGAAGTTTGGGTCAGTGTGGGAATCATGCATGGATAGCTGAAGTGGTTAAAGGGACCACTCACGATAAATTGAAATTCCTGCTTGAGTCTTGGTCTGGCACAAATTTCCATACATCACTAATATGTAATATCTCTATGTCTAATACAGCTTAAGCCAAGGTATTCACATTAGTGAATTTATTTCATACCAAGCTTAAACAACTATCTATTTCTAATAGCTGTTTCATATGACCCATAAATACCTCATTACATGGAAGATCCTGTTTATCAATTATGTTCTGGGAAAGGATCACATGTTGTCTCAATTTTTTAAAATATGTGGTGTAACAGGTAGGAAAATTAGTTTCCTCTTATCATGGCAAGGACAGTGGCAGGAGTTTGTTAATTTTTAAACCCTACCACCTGTAATTCTGAATTCTAGCCATACACTTTATTTTTTTCCTAACCATATTACATCATACACTGAGTTTTCATACCAAGTTCCTTGCATTTCATTATAATTGTGTTATTGATGTATGAACTTGTAAAAGAAGGCTCTGTATAATGGTAACCATCTTAATGAAATACCACTCAACAGAAGCAACAGTTTCAGAGGAAAATTTTGCAGGTCATATAGGAGCATTACCAGTTATACATGCCTGAATCATGCTCCAGTATGCATGTTTTTCCTCTGGTAATGTGAGGTCTAGTTTGATTTTGAGGGATCCCTGTGTTTTCCCAGTATGCCGGGTCTAAACTTCACATTCTACAGGGTGGTCCATTGATCGTGACTGGGCCAAATATCTCACGAAATAAGCATCAAACGAAAAAACTACAAAGAACGAAACTCGTCTAGCTTGAAAGGGGAAACCAGATGGCACTATGGTTGGCCCGCTAGATGGTGCTGCCATAGGTCAAACGGATATCAACAGCGTTTTTTTTTATAATAGGAACCCCTACTTTTTATTACATATTCGTGTAGTACATAAAGAAATATGAATGTTTTAGTTGGACCACTTTTTTTGCTTTGTGGTAGATGGTGCTGTAATAGTCACAAATGTATAAGTGTGTGGTATCACATAACACTCTGCCAGTGCGGACAGTATTTGCTTTGTGATACATTACCCATGTTAAAATGGACAGTTTACCAATTGCAGAAATGGTCGATATCGTATTGACGTATGGCTATTGTGATCAAAATGCCCAACGGGCATGTGCTATGTATGCTGCTCAGTATCCTGGACAACATCATCCAAGAGTCCGGACCTTTTGCCGGACAGTTACATTATTTAAGGAAGCAGAAAGTGTTCAGCCACATGCGAAATGTCAACCATGAATGGAAGGCATCCCTCCTTTTCAATTTCCATTCACAATGGAAACTGAAAAGCAGGGATGCCTTCCATTCTTAGATGTTTTGGTTCGGTGCAGAGAGGACAGCACTTTGGGAAATGATGTGCATAGGAATCTGACACACACCGAAACTTCCTGGCAGATTAAAACTGTGTGCCGGACCAAGATTCAAACTCGGGACCTTTGCCTTTTGCGGGCAAGTGCTCTACCAACTGAGCTACCCAAGCACGACTGCTTCACTGCTTCACTTCCGCCAGTACCTCGTCTCCTACCTTCCAAACTTTACAGAAGCTCTCCTGCAAACCTTGCAGAACTAGCACTCCTGAAAGAAAGGATATTGCGAAGCTGTAAGGACGGGACGTGAATCGTGTTTGGGTAGCTCAGCTGGTAGAGCACTTGCCCGTGAAAGGCAAAGGTTCCGAGTTCGAATCTCGGTCTAGCACACAGTTTTAATCTGCCAGGAAGTTTCATATCAGCACACACTCTGCTGCACAGTGAAAATCTCATTCTGGAATAATTAAATTATCTTAATAAGTAGAAATATCTACAAGTGAATATACAGCTTATTACAAGTAATTAAAATATTGTGGTAAATAGTCACATAGCAGAATACATATATGAGATACAGACAGAATATAGATAAGATACTATAATTAACATCTACAACTGAATAAACAGTTTATTGCAAGTAATTAAAATTTTGTTTCAAGAAATTCATGTATGGAATTTCCTTTAATTTAATTCTCATTATTTTTGTGTTTTTGCTTGTTCTTGTCTATTGGGAGGTGGTTGTATATTTTAATGCCCATACATTTAACCCCATTCGCATATAATTTTTTGTGTTGTGGACTATAATTTGTAACTGCGTTTTGTTTCTGGTGTCATGTATGTGGCGAAATGCATTTCTGTCGAGGGCGTCCAAGTGCTGTACTATAAAACAAGCTAGTAGCAATATATAGAGGCATGGCAAATTGTGGTGATTAATGATGATTTCATACCAAATATCAGGTAAAAGCTGCAACAGACAAAACACTCCATCAGTGATAGAATACATTCTATGAAACTGGCTGCTGATGCTGAGTGAAGGAGACAGGGCAGCTGGAACCATCTGTGTGGATTTGGAGCATATGAAGGAATCACTCTTCAGCTGCCCAAAGAAATTTGCAACAAAATCGAGCAGAGAACTACAGATATTGCAGGCAACTGTCTGGCACATTCTACGCAAACTTCAGCATGTACATCCATACCAGCTACAACTGTTACATGTACTGACTACTCACAATATTGAGCTTCATTCTAACTTTTGCAAAGACTTGCAGCAGCTACTGGAGGATGACTATTGCACACAGAAGTTAGTTTTCAGAAAAGAAGTCACGTTTCATGTGCCTGGAAAGATGAACTGTCGTAGTCTGCTTGTTTGGGACACAGTACAGCTACACGAGATCATGCAACACAATCGTTATTCACCTAAAGTTCACATCTTTTGTATCATGTTCTCTTCAAACATTTATGGACCATCATTCTACGTGGAGAAAACTGTGAGTGGTTACTTGTACCTGGAGAAGACTTATGCCACCATTACAGCAAGACAGTGGAGACTGTTTTACTGCAGGACAGTGCTCCATCATTCTTTCTCTGAGATTTTCATGGTTACCTCAACGCTGAGCTGCCTCAGCATTGGACTGGATGTGCTTTCAATCATGTTTCTCTACTTCAACAGTGGTGCTCCAAATCCACACAGATGGTAACATGACTTATATCAATCCAATTTCTTCTGAAGGGGTAGGGTCAAAGATTGTGGATTCCTACCTCCACTGCCTCTTAACCTGGAAGAGTTGCAAGGAAGTATAATTACTGTGGTCATTGATACTGATTGTGACATGTAAGGATATGTATGGAAAGAGACTGACTATTGTGCTGATGTTTGTGTGTCACAGATGACACCCACATTGAGTACCAGAAATATGCATTAAGAAGCTGGAGGGAACAGCTGATTCAGGGATACCATTCACATAATCCAAATGACACTCTGAAAACTGTTACTTAATGGGCTAACAAAATCAATTTTAACCTAATACATAAACTGAAAGCAGAAATCTGTTTCTGAAATCTGGTTTTCATCTTCTGAAAGTTGTGTGGCATGTAAATGAAGAGAAAGCCAATGTGTGACAAAGCAAGCTGGGATCTCTTTACTTCCTCTCTTGTTTTGCCATCCGTCTCCTTAAATTCATTTTCCCATTTTTGACTAATTACCATTAACATATATGAGTATAATCTGCATTTTCATCTGTCTAAAGAAATATTTACACCAGTTCTAATTTTGTGCTTAGTTTTATATACGTAATCAATTTCCTAATTTATTTTGGGTATTCCTTGTTAATATCTTTTGTTATACACTGAAACCAGTAATTGTTTCATGATATATATATTAAATTGTTGACTTAAAAACAAATATAAATTTTGTAATAACTATAAACATTTGGAAGAATTAGTACTAGGATTCTCGAAGTACCGGTATCTATTTGACTCTATTAGAAGACATGTTAGCAAAGCTAGCTCTTAATGAATTCCAAAATAATTACCAGGTTCATCAAAAGCATTTTTTGCATAGCTATATTTGTTAATTTCAAATCCACCTGATTGATGAAAGTTTAAACCTTTGAAATCAATCATGGAGATAAATAAACAGTGACTGGTAACAGCAAACTTGTTGTTTCATTTAATGTCAATAACAGACACGGTAAAGCCTAACCTAAAATGTTCGCATTTAAAGTGTGTGATTAGGTTTTTACTGCTCATAGTTGTTCAACAGTGAACTACTGTAGCGGTATGCTAATGTTTGCCTGCAAACTATTAATGAGACTTATCAAAAGTTAACCAATAGTGAACTGGCCATATTAACTGTGTAACACTGGGGAGTTGTGAAAAGTGAAAGTAAGGAACTGTGAAATGCAACTGTGCAACTGTCAGCTACGTCATTTACAGTAGTCAGTGTTGAACATCCACCTCCCATTTTTCTGCCAGTATAAGAACACAGTATGTCGACACAGAGGACTATCAACAAATAAATAAAGCACGCAAACATCACAAATGGGACTTGAGCTCTTTTCACTGAAGAGCAGCTGAAGCAACTGGGTCTCTGTGTCAAGATGCATGGCCTGACCTCCTATGAGATAGAGGCCTAATAGTGGGCCAAAAAATAAGAATGCAAGTAAACTGGTATGTAGGAGCAGCATATCGAAAGCATTATCATATCCAAGACAGAGACAAAACCACAACCCATCTCTGCAGTAAAAGTGTTTATGCCTACTGGCTCCAGAGATTATCAAAAAATTATAAGAATGTAAGATAGATAAAAGAAATTATTCAGTAGGTTAAAGAAGGCAAAAATTTAATTGTGATCGGGGGACTGGAAATTGATAGCAGGAAAATGAAGAGAAGAGAAAATAGTAGGAAAACTGACACAAAGGAATGAATGGTTAGTCTGAATGAATTATAAGTCCCTTGGTACTGTAACAGAGAATAATATGATCATTGCTAACAAATTGTTTAATAATTGTGAAAGAAGGCTGTATATGTGGAAGAGAATTGGAGACATTGCTTTGTTTCAGATAGACTAACGAGAAGACAGATACTGAGAAATCAGGATTTAACTGGAAAACATCTCCAGAAGCTCATGTGGCTTCGATCATAATTTAGTACGTGTGAAGTGCAGATTAGGATTGGATTGGATTGGATTATTTGGGGGAGGAGACCAGACAGCGAGGTCATCGGTCTCATAGGATTGGGGAAGGACGGGGAAGGAAGTCAGCTGTGCCCTTTCAAAGTAACCATCCTGGCATTTGCCTGGAGTGATTTAGGGAAATCACAGAAAACCTAAATCAGGATGGCCAGACATGAGATTGAACCTGAATGCGAGTCCAGGATGCAGATTAGTACTGAAGAAATTACAGAAAGTAGGAAAGTATGAGACGGTACCTGGATAAACTGAAACAACCAGAGGCTGTTGAGAGTGTGAGAGGGTATCAGGTAACAACAGACTGAAATGGACCTTCCAAAGAAGAAAGAACATGAATGGACATCTTTTAGAGATGAAATAGACAAGACGGTAGAAAATCAAACAGGCAAAAAGACAAAAGCTCAGGAGAATTTTTAAGATACTTGAAAAATAAATTTCATTCATTAAAGGAGAAATAAAAAATTCAGCAAATGGGGCAAGGAAATGAAAATTTGCTTGTCTAAAATAAGTGATCCAGTCACATTACTGTAACCACTGCTAGTATTTAACATCAACATGCAATAAACACTCACATTTGGCAGGCAGTAGTATTAATGCTGGAGGTTACATAAGCTATGTTGGGGATTGCAGAAAACAGTGCAGTTGTTGGCATAATGCAAAAATGGAGTGATACATCTGACGTCCAAAAGGGCATGATCATAGAGTTTTGGGCATGAAAGCATTTCTGAAATGGCTAAGTTTCCAATCTGATTATGTGTCACTGTGGCATACTTTAGTATATCGTGCACGACAAAAAGGCACTACCCGAAACTGGCACCAAAGCAATTATCGTGCACCACGGGCCATAAAGGACAGGGCTAAACAACAGAGCAGATATGTATATAGGTGAATAGACATGTTGAGTAAATGACCACTTAGATGAACCAAGGGACTACTAACAGTATGTTTCCTCAGCAACTTTTCAGTAAATGTTGCTGTAAATGGTCCTCCATTGTATGTAGCTAGTTCATGCACATATATTGACTGCTGTTCATTGGTGACAAATGCTGGAATCTGCACACCAATACTCCAACTGGATGTCCACTAAGAGTTGACAGGGGTCCTTTTCATATGAATTATCTTTTACGCTCCATCAGTCAGGTGGCCATTGGTGTGTACAACCCTGCAGCAGTCATTGGAATGGTCCAGGCCAGAGTGGAGAGCATTATAGTCTGGGGAATGTTTTTGTGGAATTTCCTGTGTGATCTCATCAGTATGGAAGGAACAGTGGATCAATGCAAATATATATCAATACTTGGGTACCATGTCCACTTCTACATGCAGTTTGTTTTTCCCTCGGAACAATGGCATCTACCAGGAGGACAGTGTATTCTGCCACACCATATGTCCATGGTTTCAAGAGCACCAAGATGATTTTACTTTACTCCCGTGTCCATCAATTCACCAGATTCAAACACAGTTGAGAATCTGTTGGACAACCTGTATACTTTAGATCCCCATCGAGGAAATCTAGCACAGCTTGCTTCAGCACAGCTTCACATCCCCGCTAGTATGTTCTAGAGCCTTAATGACACTTTTCTTCTTGTGCTGCAGAATGTGGTTATTCAATGTTTTCACAGGTGGTCACATTCCTGTGACTGGCCAATGTATTAGATTAACAAACAGTGCAAAATGACACAGCAGGAATGTCTATATGAGAAATGCAAAGCATAGAAACATGCATGAACATGGGAACCGTAGACATTGGATATAAGAAAATTAAAGTAATTTTTGGAGGAAAGAGAAGTAGCTGTATGAACAGTAAGACCTCAGAGGGCAAGTCAGTACAAAGCTTAGGAGGGCAGGCTGAATGATGGAAAGAATATATAGAAGGTCATATTTTGTACTTCTGAATTGTACATTCTTTAATAAAACATATGATGCTTTTGTGTGCTGCCACGCAGTAAATATTTTCAATGTCAGGGAATTGCTATGTTTTTATTTTAAAGTTCAACTGCATGATGTGAATAAAATAAAAGTCAGAGAGTTGTTACATCATGTGAAAAAATTAACAAAACATATCCAAGCCGTGTGGCTAGATCAGCAATATTTCCGCCACCGGTATGGGTCACCTTTCCGATGGTGTGTGCAGAGCGCCCACAGGCGCCACCTACTGGGCCGTTCGGAAGAGAGAGGAAAAGCTGAGGAAGAGGGACTGATTTTGCTTTGGGACGTCAAGCAGTAATGGCGTTTTTGGAACTACGGTGTACAGCTAAGGTCCAGTGTCAGCCAGCAATCAGGGCATGTCTAGAAGGAGCTGTTTACCCGAGTGACGCCGCTGTGGCAAATATCGCTGGCATGGAAAGAGACATTACTGGGAAGCCATTGGTGTTTTTTGCGCTTGCTTCATCTCTCCTGGTATCGGGATCTGCGGTGGCTGGCTTTGTCGAACAAGCAATAGGATTTTCTCGTGCCCATTCGTGACTGTAGCTGCTCCCATCTGGGGGTCCATGTCGAGCCTGTATTGGAAACAGCCTAGCAAGCGGGCGTCCGTTTTCTGAGCGTGTTTGTTGAATCTCATGAGCTTGTTTGCTCACATGAAATTCTATATTTTATATGCTAAATAATGTGGTGCCTACCATTTAAGTAACCTGTTGTGTGCCATGGTATCTGATTGTTGCCTGAACTCTGAATTATTTTGGTAATAACAATCACTGTCATAATGAAACAGTACATTAGTTAAATTTTAGTAAATTGTTCTTCAGCTTCATTACAACTTAGAATATATAAAATGTAACTCATTTCAGTAAAAGTGTAATACGCAATAAGTGCTGCATTTTAATGAACATTTAAAATTGAAGTAATTTATTTTCACCTGAATGGTAATTTTAAAAATGTGTGGTAGTCTTAAACATGTGATGGTTTTATTTGTCAAGTTCTGTTGTTTAAAGGTACTGGTAACAAATAAAATGTTCAGTGCAACTATCGATTGTGATTGCCTGATGTGTTAGTTTGGTTCAGTCTACCACCCTACAGACTATTGTGCTGAGTTTGTGTCATTGTGTAAAAGGTGGAATTACATGTTGTCTCAACAGTTCAATATCATTTCAGTTTCAATAATTGACATTAATTGTATTACATCTCTAAATAATATCATAAAAAAACATTACCAATTTGGCATATTAACGGAAGTACTTTTTAAACTGTAACGGTGTGGATGTGTGTTAAAAATATGTTCAACAAATCATCAGATGGGGACTGGTTTTGTAAATAAAAGAGCAATTAAATTTGCAATTAGTATTTTACATATTCATCTGTAAACGTGTAACATTGTCATCTATCTGGGAGTGATTACTACAGTTTGCCTTCCCTCCCCTCGATAGCTGTATCAGCTGTTTTCACTTGCAATGGATCAGTATTGTGACTTGTCAGTATGACGAGGAACTAATCCATTTTACACTTATGCATCTTATCAGTGAGAAACATGGCAACATGCTGGCTGATTGCCACCCCCCCCCCCCCCCACCTGCCCCCCACCTCCACCATACAGCCATATTACTCTATTACTATACATTTAGAAGATCTTTGGTGGAACAGAAGTTATCAAGCATATATTATTTTAGTTTAAAAATCACATGATAAATGATTCATACTGTTCAGTCATTTCTCCTGCTGTAATTACTTTTATAAATATTACTCTTTTTCTTATTGTTAGTGTCTGTAAACAAAAACCTTGATAGCCGGCCGTGGTGGTCTCGCGGTTCTAGGTGCGCAGTCCGGAACCGTGCGACTGCTACGGTCGCAGGTTCGAATCCTGCCTCGGGCATGGATGTGTGTGATGTCCTTAGGTTAGTTTGGTTTAAGTAGTTCTAAGTTCTAGGGGACTGATGACCACAGCAGTTGAGTCCCATAGTGCTCAGAGCCATTTGAACCAAAAACCTTGATAATGAAATAAATGTACTGTGTGGCTGTTACTATGCCTTCCAATTTAAGGATCTGCCTAGAAGAGGTTGTAGAGTGGACACCACATATTATCATTATTACAAGCTTCTGCACAGCAAACAGATTTTTCTTCAATCATGACTTCCTCCAGAATGTGGTGCCACAAGACATTAGTGAATGAAAATAGGAAAAATAAGTCAACTTTTTGTATTTTTCTCTCCAAAAAATTGATATTGCATGCAACACAAAAGTTGCAGAGCTTAGGGTGGAAGAAAACCTGTAAGATATGATGCATACTTACTGCTGCAAACATGTAAGAATCAATAAGGTTCTGTTTGATTAATTAATTTACCATAATTAAACTCTTTTGTTAAGAGAGTTCATTTGAAGTTGGAACGGCTGATTAGATAAGGTATAGGGTCTCATATTTGTGTGGTTCCTGTTGACTGTATCAGTAGATGGGACTACACTAGGCATGACTTTCACCTCAACAGGAAAGGGAAGAGAAAACTGTCTGGGCTAGTAGCAAATAACTTAAGTGGGGGGGGGGGGGGGGGGGTATCATGAGGGGTAAAGTACCAGAGGTTACAAGTGACAGAACAGCAGTTTTTTTAGGGTAGGGATGGCAAAAACCAAAGATGTTTGCAGCAAGTTGAAAATGACATTCACACTGTTAAAACAAGCAGCCAGAAAGCAAATTTTAATGTACATGCTTCTTGCAAACAGTCCCTAGTTTAAACTGGAGATATTCAGAAACTGACAGAAAAATTAGGTTCATCCAGTTGTGATTCAGCCAGTGTACAAAATCAGTTATCCTTATTGCATTGGAACATCTTAGGACTTTGCTTATTTGTGTTGAAGAATTAAGAGTTGAGCAAACCAGTTGATATAATTTGCCTCCCTAAACATCACATGATCACTGGTATAGATATGTTAGAGAATTTAATTTTCTTCTGAAGAGAAAATATGGAAGAAAGATGAGTTTCCAATTTCAAAAATATTGTTATTAATAAATTTTCCTTGGAGCAGCGATTAGAAGCTTGTGCAACAGAAGTAGTATTTCATAATACGTCCTTTATAATAGTAAGTATATACAGATCACCTTCAGGCAACTGTAACTTCTTCATGAATAATCTGGAAGCTCTGTCATCCCACCTAACAGTAAGAGACAAAGAAATAGTGATTGCTGATGATTTTAATGTGGATTTACTGAAAAGCTCTGTCAATGAAAAGTTATTGCAATCAGTAAACTGTCTTTCACTTTAATTCCTATGGTGAACTTATCCAGTCAAACACTGGGAACTTTAGGAGATTGCTCAAAGACATGAACTGGATAGATGTTAACAATACTTCTAACTTAAATGGAAAATACAAACCATTCACTAATAAAATTACTTCCTCACTTGAAAATTGTTTTCTCTTAAAAGTAACTCAAATCAAACAGAAGTCTAAAAATAAACTATGGACTACACAAGGAATAAAAGTATAATGTGGATCATAAAGGGAACTGTATCTGTTATCCAGGAAAAGCTATGATGTTAGCATTGTAATGCATTACAAAAAATACTGCAAAATATTGAAGCAAGAAAAGCAGAAATCTATGCAGCTTTGATATGAGAAAAATATAATTACATTATGCAACAAAATAAAAACTATATGGCATATACTGAAGGCAGAGACAGGTAGAGCCAGGAAGGAAGAGGAACAGATCACTCTGAACACTAATGACGCATAACTAACAAGGGCACATAGTGTTGCATATGTCTTAAACAAGTCCTTTGTTTCTGTTACTGACATCGGGGGTTATCAAAAAATGGTTCAAATTGCTCTGAGCACTATGGGACTTAACATCTGAGGTCATCAGTCCCCTAGAACTTAGAACTACTTAAACCTAACTAACCTAAGGACATCACAGACATCCATGCCCGATGCAGGATTCAAACCTGTAACCGTAGCGGTCGCATGGTTCCAGACTGAATCGCCTAGAACCGCTCAACCACACTGGCTGGCAAGGGTTATCAGTTTCAATAAACAGTGCAATGGAATATCTGAGACCAGTCTCTACAAATGACTTGAGTAACTATTACAAAAAGTATAGTTCCTACTCATGATATAGCAGAGATGCTGAGACACAGATAGGCACAACAAAAAGACTATCACAAAATAAGCTTTATAACAAAGTAAACAATAAATTATTGATAAAATTATTTAATTACATAGTTAAAATATCTACTGAGCAAGTGGTGGCAGAACACACATATAAAAGACTATTTCAGAGTCAGTGGCTCCTTCTCCAGGCAGAAGGGTTGAAGGGGAAGGAAGAAGGTTGAAGGAAAAGGACTGGAGAGGTCTAGGAAAAGGGGTAGATTTTGGCAGAAGTCACCCGGAACCATGGGTCAGGGGAGACTTACCATACCAAATGAGAAGGAAAGATTGATTGTTGGGGACTGCATCGGACGAGATTTGAAAACCTGAGATCTTAAAGGTGGAAGACAGGGTAATATGCAACACAGGGATTTTGCACGAGTTAATAAGAGTGAGAAGCTAAGTGCATTTTATGTGACAGAGGGGGCAGTGAAAAAGAGACAGGAAAGAAAATGAAAGATGAAGAAAATTAAAACAGAATGAAGAATAAAGTAGTTACAGTGAAAAAAAGCTGAGACGGAAGGAATTTACATAAATTAAGGCCAGGAGGGTGGTGAGAACCAAGGACATGTTGTACTGTTAGTTCCCATCTGTGGAGTTCTGAGAAACTGGTGTCTGGGGGAAGTATCCAGATGGTGCGTGTGGTAAAACAGGCACTGAGGTCAAGAATGTCATGTTGTAAAGCATGCTCTGCAACAGGATATTGTGAGTTGGCAGTATACACCCTCTGCCTATGCCGATTCATCCTAATTGACAATTTGGTGGTAGTAATGCCAATGTAGAAGGCTGAACAGTGTTTACAAAATAGCTGGTATATGACATGTGGTTTTGTAGGTGGCTCTCCCTTTGATTGTATATGTTTTTCTGGTTACAGGGCTATTATAGGTGGTAGGAGGGTGCACAGGGTAAGTCTTGCAATGCGGATGGTAACAGGGTTAGGGCCCATAGGGTAGGGAGATGGTAAGGAAGGAGCACAGGATCTGACAAGAATATTGCGGAGATTGGGAGGGCAACGGAAAGCTATTCTAGGTGTGGTGGGCAAAATTTCAGACAGAATACATCTCATTTCAGGGCATGATTTTAGGAAGTCATTACCCTGTCGAAGTAGTTTATTAACACATTCCAGACCAGGATAATACTGAGTCACCAATAGTGCGCTCTGGAGCTGTTTTCTGGAGGGATCAGCAGTACTAGTATTGGATGATGTGATGGCCCAGGGAATCTGCTTTTTAGCTAGGCTGATGTGGTAATTATGTGCAGTGAAGTCTGAAGTGAGAATGGTGGTGTATTGCTGTAAAGAGTCTGCATCCAAACAAATATGTTTGCCTCAGATGCCAGGCTGTGGCTAAGCCATGTCTCCACAATATCCTTTCTTTCAGGAGTGCTAGTTCTGCAGGGTTTGCAGGAGAGCTGCAAGGTTTGCAGAGAGGAAGGTAGGAGACGAGATACTGGCAGAAGTAAAGCTGTGAAGGAATGGCACGAGTCATCCTTGGGTAGCTCAATTGGTAGAGCACTTGCCCATGAAAGGCAAAGGTCTCGAGTTTGAGTCTCGGGCCAGCACACAGTTTTAATCTGCCAGGAAGTTTCATATCAGTGCACACTCTGCTGCAGATTGAAAATCTCATTCTGGAAACATCCCCGAGGCTGTGGCAAAGCCATGTCTCTGCAATATCCTTTCTTTCAGGAGTGCTAGTTCTGCAAGGTTCACAGGAGAGCTTCTGTAAAGTTTGGAAAGTAGGAGACGTGATACTGGCAGAAGTAAAGCTGTGAAGGAAGGGCAAGAGTCATGCTTGGGTAGCTCAGTTGGTAGAGCACTTGCCCGCAAAAGGCAAAGGTCCCAACTTCGAGTCTCAGTCTGGCACATAGTTTTAATTGGCCAGGAAGTTTCATATCAGCGCACACTATGCTGCAGAGTGAAAATCTCATTCAAGTGGCAGATAGTCAGATACTTTGCAAAGGGTATGAGCCCTGAGGATAGGCAAATGATCTTCTTGTGTTTTACATGTCTGAAAACTATCAACAGTTACATGAACTGACTCACTGTAACAATGGCGCGAAGTACGCAGTTCAAAGACGGCAAGTTAATTGTCATTCTAGATGTTCGATAGATATTAAAAAAAGACAGAACATCTTGCCAAAAAAGATTTGGTGTTATCTCTGAGGGAGTATGGGACATTTTCACAATTTCTGTAGCTAAGCTTAAGCAAACAGTACGAGCTGACAACTAAGGAAACAGCAAAGACCAAAGGTTAGTAGGGGTCTACAGATTGTGAGTATAGGACAACAGCCAACTAGCCTTTTTCCTTTCAGCTGCAGGTAAGTGAATAATGAACCAATGTAGGTGCTAATGGATTCAGGAAGTGCTGTCTTGCCTATCAATGCCTGTTGGTTGGGACTGCATCAGTAGCACTTCAAGTTTCCCCCAATTCAGGCTGATGTTAGCCAGAATTTGGCAGCGAATAATTCCTGTCAGGGTAACAGGCACTGTGGATCCTAAATAGCATATTGATAATTTTATCTGGAAAGCTTGGTTTAGAGAGATAATGTTACCACAAAGTGATTCTTGACTCTGATCTTATTGGTAAAACTGGTCTGTTACCAAATTGGTCAAACAATTATTTTCAATTGAAATATCAACAGGATGAACAATACAAAACTGCACAGGCTAAGAGGCCAAGATCACATTGTCCAGTACGAGTTTGTGAAATTCTTGACCAGTTCTGACATTTATCAAGTTGAGATAAGCAGAATATTAAATCATTATGTGCCAAATTCCCTTATGTGACCAGAAAGGTTAGGACTTACCCAGATTATTAAGTATAAGACTGAGATTAAGGACAATATTCTTGTTAGAAAATCACCATACAGTTTATACCCCTCATGTATAAAGCAGACAATAGATATGATGCTAAAGCAGTGAGTAATTTAGCCATCATCATTTCCTTACTCATAATTGATTTTCATAGTGAGTAGGCTCCAGGAAGGAATTAGGTCTGTAGTGGATTATTGATAGCTAAATAAAAAGACCATTCTGCAGTCTGTCCCTCTCTCTGGTCTGCATTTTGCCTGGTTCAAGTTTGCTAGGATTTTTGCCACACTAGACTTGAATCAGGCATATTACCAGACATCCCTTGAGGAGACTTCCAAGCTATTAACTGCTTTAAGTACAAACTGGAACCTATTTGAATTTGTTAGCATTCCATTTGGTCTGTCCACGGGAGTGGCAGTATTGTCTCAGTTGTTGGATGTGGTATTTCAAAGCATAAAATTTAGAATTTGTGTACCATTACCTTGATGTGGTAGTATATAGTCACTCTATGGAAGAGCATTTGAAACATATTGAGATAGTGCTTGATAGAGCAGGATTACTGTTAACCCAGATAAGGTTAAATTCGCATTCTCATCTATCATCTATACAGGTCTTGGGACATACTGTCTCTACTGAAAGGTTGATGACTGCTAATGATAGAATAAAATCTATTATGAAATTTCTGAAACCTTATGATCTAAAACAGGTGGCACATATTGTTGGTATGGCAATTTTTTCTGTAAATTTATACATGGTTTTGAGCAGAAGGCAGTGCCTCTCAATATGCTAAGAAAGAAAGGGGTTAACTTCATAGGATGGAATCCCAGAGGGTCACATTTCTAAGTTTTAAGGAGGCACTTACTATAGCTGCAGTTCTAGTCTTACCCAATTTTGATAAAACCTTTATAGTCCAGGCTGATGCATCTCGGACAAACATCAGAGCTGTTCTATTAATCAGCATGAGGAAGGCCACAGGCCAACTGCTTTTGTGTCACATTCATTAAACAATCTAGAACCGAGATACTTGGACTACCCATTGGAAGCTCTTTTGGTGTGCTGTTTACAGTACAGCAATTTAAGCCATATCTTGTGCATACCACTTTTGAACTGGAAATAGATAATCAGATGCTAAGCTGGGTTCTGGGTAGACCCTGGAAGACAGGAAGGATAGCAAGATGGGTTACCTATATTTTGGCTATTAAGTTTCAAGTGTAGTGTATCAAAGGGGTAGGTTATGCTGTGTCTGATGCTTTGATCCGCATGTTTGAGGTTCAGTCGCAACACAAGCAAGATTCTGAGATATTAATGGGACATTCACGAGAAATTGTTATCCTATCAAAGTTTCCTGCACTCTTCCATGGCGTAGAATATTGTCAGCAGCAAGATCCCAAAGTTAAGAACATTGTTGACAAGATAAATTGGGGTTAGGAATGTCCTCCTCATTTAGTGAAGAAACATGTTTTGTGTCAGCAGAGGAGTAGCAATCAAGCACCAAAAGTTGTGGTGCCTACTAATACAGTT
The DNA here is from genome assembly GCF_023897955.1 of Schistocerca gregaria. Classification (NCBI taxonomy): domain Eukaryota; kingdom Metazoa; phylum Arthropoda; class Insecta; order Orthoptera; family Acrididae; genus Schistocerca; species Schistocerca gregaria. Next base: position 197,966,110 of record NC_064928.1, on the reverse strand, counting down.
GATTGGCTTTCACAGTATTTCTATGGGTGACCATCAGGGTCTTCTAATAATTTCCGGGTATGCAGCCGGATCCCGTCGACATTCTGCCACGATATTTCGGCCCAGAGACGTCCGGCCATCATCAGGTGAGTACACAACTACTGAAGAGCCCAGGTGCAGTCGCGGTATTTATACCGATTCTCGCGCACGTGTTGACATGCGCGGCATAGCCGAGTTGTACGTGCTGCCCTCGGTGGTGAAAGTAAAAGATCATCTAGTCATTGAGTATCGAATGACACTGTCTATTCCGCTGTGAATGTATAATTTTAATAACAGGATTCCAAGTTTTATCCAGTTGAAAGCCGTTGTCACGATTTATAAGATTATCGGCAAGACGTATTTCCACTGATTCCTTGATTACGGAATCCCAAAATCCGGAAACCGGAGCTAAAATTTTTGTTCCATTGTATTCCATTGAATGTCCCAATGAAATACAGTGCTCTGCTACTGCCGATTTTGACGGTTGCCGCAGACGGGTGTATCTTTCATGTTCTGTACATCGTTCATGGACAGTTCTTGTCGTCTGGCCAATATATGCAGAGCCACATTCACAGGGAATTTTGTAGACGCCTGCTTTCTTCAGTTGTAAATCGTCTTTAACGGATCCAACCAGGGCCCGGTTCTTTGCTGGTGGACGGAAGATAACCTTGATTTTATTCTTCTTCAGTAGTCGGCCTATTTTCGACGACACATTCCCGGCGTATGGAAGAAACGCAGTTGATTTAAAGTCGTCATCAGCGTCCTCAGTGCGCTGCTTCTTGTTATGACAGTTGCGCATGGCCTTTCTTATTTGGCGTGAAGTGTAGCCATTCTCTTTAAAAACCTTCTCCAAGTGTTCTAATTCTGCGTGGAGGTTTTCATCGTCCGATATTACATGCGCTCGATGTATTAAGGTACTGAGAACACCGGCTGTTTGTGCTGGGTGGTGGCAGCTTGACGCCTGGAGATACAGATCTGTGTGAGTCGGTTTCCTGTACACAGAATGTCCTAATGACCCATCATTTTTACGGCATACTAGCACGTCTAGAAATGGTAAAGTGCCATCTTTTTCAATCTCCATCGTGAATTTGATGTTCTCATGTAAAGAGTTTAAATGATGAAGGAATTTCTGCAGTTCCCGTCTGCCATGAGGCCATACAACAAAAGTATCATCTACGTACCGCCAAAAGACCGTAGGCTTTAAGACAGCAGACTCAAGTGCTTTCTCCTCAAAGTCCTCCATAAACAGATTAGCTACCACAGGGGACAAAGGGCTCCCCATGGCGACGCCGACTTTCACCACCGAGGGCAGCACGTACAACTCGGCTATGCCGCGCATGTCAACACGTGCGCGAGAATCGGTATAAATACCGCGACTGCACCTGGGCTCTTCAGTAGTTGTGTACTCACCTGATGATGGCCGGACGTCTCTGGGCCGAAATATCGTGGCAGAATGTCGACGGGATCCGGCTGCATACCCGGAAATTATTAGAAGAACAAATACGCCGGGAAAATTTCAGAAGTCAGACCATCAGGGTGTTTATAAACCCAGGGACAAGGTCAGAAAACATTTCTATTAGGTAAGAATGGATGCTGTTATTAGGAATGAATTGAACAATCTGTTTTATGTAGCACTGAGAAATAGATTCGGATCATGACTGGTGCACCACTTACATTCCAAACGTAAAAATGCCCTGCAAACATTGGCTACTCCTCCTACCCCTACCTCTGAGGTATGTCAGGTTACACAACTTACGATTCCATTTTTATGTCCTTTTTGTTGTAATTAAGCAAAGTTATTTAAACAGCCTAATGTCCAATGTCTTTTTCTCAGGGTGGCTCAATTTAGTATGCACTTTCCCGTAACAATGATAGCCACTAATTATTTATTTTTTAATCAGGGAGTTTATAAAAGTAGGTGCCCAGAATGTCTGGTTGAATATATCAGATGGGCAGGTCATTTACTGTTAGATTCAGTGAACACCTACTAACAAACAAAAGGGCAAATTAAGAAATATTCCTCCCTCTGCACACTGTATTAGCACTATCTAATGTACAAGGTTTACAACTTTGCTTCCGCCGTTTGACGATAGGTGGCAACAACGGTAAGTAGCGGTCGAAAGAAACAGATCACAGATGTCAGGCAATTAGCTTGGACCGCGGTCAACATAACCCCATTCAAACATTAGTCGATTTTTGTCTGCATCATAAAGTTGTTCTTGATTGAAAATGTCAGTTTATGAGCCTAATTCTCATCATTTGCTGGAGGTATTACTGTTTTGTTTCAATATGAAGAAAACAATGGCTGAGTCTCATCAAATGCTCTCAAGTACATATGGTAAGGACACTATATAAGTGAAAGAATGTGTCATTAGTGGTTTCACCACTTTAAGAACGGTGATTTTAACATCGTAGATCGGCATAGTGGTGGAAGAGAGAATGTTTTCGAAGATGCAGAATTCGAGACATAGCTGAGTGAAGACACAGGTCAAACTCAAGAATTGGCAGGATTGGTGGGAGTGACACAGCAAGCGATTTCAAAATGTCTAAAGGCTATGGGCATGATTTAGAAAGAAGGAACTTGGGTACCGTAAGAGCTGAAACCAAGAGACATTGAACGGTGTATGCGTGTTTGTGAACAGTTGCTTCAGAGGCAAAAATGGGATGGAATTCTGCATCGCATTGTGACCATGGACAAAAAATGGGTTCATTACGATAACCCTTAATGTAAAAAATCATGGGTATATCCCAGCCAAGCTTCCATGTCGACGGCCAAACCAAGTATTCATGGCTCCAAGATCATGCTCTGCATTTGGTGGGACCAGCTCGGCATCATTTACTATGAGGTGTTAAAACCAAGTGAAACAATCACAGGTACTCATTATCGAATGCAATTAATGTATTTGAGCAGAGCATTAAAAGACAAATGGCTGCAATACAGCGAGAGGCACGATAAAGTGATTTTGTAGCATGACAACACTCAACCCCACATTGCAAAAGAGGCCAAAACATACTTGGAAACGTTAAAATGGGAAGACCTATCCTGCCTGTCACATTCTCCAGATATTGCTCCCTCTGACTATCATCTGTTTAGATCAATGACACATGGCCTGGCTGACCAACACTTCCAATCTCATGAAGAAATCACAAATTGAATCGATTCATGTATTTTTCAAAAGATGAACAATTTTTTCGATGCAGGATTTGTACACTGCCCAAAAGGTGGGAGAAAGTAGTAGCCAGCAATGGAAAATACTTTGAATGATGCATGTGTAACAAATTTGGTTCATTCAAGCCTCAAATGTTGGGGAAAAAACGGTGGAAGCAAAGTTGTACACCTTGTACTTATTACATTAAGTAATATAGTCATTGCTAATATAGTAAGATATAAAGGATAAAATGAACACAAGTGATAATGCCCTGCATATAAAACTATGCTGCAATATTCGCCTCTTACAAGTGGTCGCATGGTGTTGCAAACACATCTCCCTAAGTTGCCTGCACGAGCAGTCTTCAGCATATAGACATCTGTCACACATCTTTTCAGTATAGCATAGTGCTAGATGGTAGTTGGAGCCCTGACCAGAATCAGCTGCATTTGCAGGACTTAAGTGCCCACTGGGAGCACAAACCTTGGCCAGGTCTGCACTAAATGCAGCAGAGTGGTGTACTTTAAAGAAGTCACCTGCCTAACATGACAATGAAGGTACAGAAAATAAGACATATAAATTTGGCATAATGACAGATACCTAAGAGAAATGTCAGAAGTGAAAAGATGCTGCTAGTTAGCTAAAGTATGATATTCCAACTGTTTCATTACTATGATTAATACAATCGTACATTGGACATACATTTGGCATGATTTATAATCAACAAAAATATTTTTAAATTAAATTTTGATCACAAAAATATGATTTTTTAGCATCTTTTGCAATTGCCCAACTTAAATGTTTGGTTGTCTGATGTTACAAAGTATGGTGGCCAGTGTTGTTTCATGCTGAAAATACATGGATAGCCTCTCTTTGCTGGTAACATACCATAGACAATTGCCTCTCTTTGCTGGGAATATACCACAGTAAATTGCCACTGTTGTAGCCAGCCACCGTAAATGAGTGATCATCAGACAGTAAATGCCATGTGTCCACAAGTGAGATTCAATATCACAGCCAGAATTCAAAGTGCAGAAGTGTCAACCCAACTTCTGTAGTATAGTAATTTAATCTTAGTGTGCTGCGTAAAGGAGTGAGTTGAGACACTTCCCAACTCTGAAGACCCAAATAGATGAAAGTGAGATCCATTTGATATTGAATGTCAAACAATGATCTCCAATTTGAGGGATGATTTCAATGACCGGTTTTCAGATTCCGAGAAGATCTAAGTGGTAATCCAGCTCGTATCTTTCCCTTGGGTTAACCTTGAACTACTAAATATATCTTCTTCCATTGAAAATGTTTTTGACACAGATAGGGTAGCTGTTGAACTTAAAATAATATATCTAAAAAAACTGTATTTTAAAAGTCTTGCAGAACTGATAAACTGTTGGCCTCTAATTCCTGGTAGGGTATATCCTACATTAGTTAATATTGCACTTGGGATAAAGGCCTGGTTTGCTTCTACTTACCTTTGTCAATCATTATTTTCACATATGAATTTTATTAAGAATAAGCACAGAACAAGGTTGACTGATGATTCCTGGACTCCTGTGTTCAACACAGTGTAACAAGTTATATACTAAAAATCAAGGAAATTGTTAACAGAATATCTGCTCACATAATTTCATGTTTAATGTAAGATAATTATTGTGTTATGAATATAAGAATGTACTTGTAAAACGTGAAATAAAATTCTTACATTTTGAACAAATGGTGAATATGTACAACTTTTGTTGTTTTACAGTATCCAAAAATTGAAATTGTAGCAGTTATTGTATTTTTTTTAAGATGACCATTTTGATATGTTTGTATGGAATAGTAGCTGATGATGGCTACACTGTTGCCCTCCTCTCAATTGGATAGTTCCCTCTCAGTGCGTCAGATGCCTCATTCATCACTCAAAGCTGCACATTTTATTATAGACTATATTAGTAATTGTTTATTGTTTGTTTTATTTTGTGCTGCCCATGTTAATTGTTTTAGACAGTTCACCCTGTGAGAGCACCTATTGCTAGCATGCAAGCCAGCTACCTTGTACAGTAACGATCAGTCTGTAGTAATGTTGGATATCACATTTGTTTTAGTGGATAAAAGTTCTGCAATGTCTTTGTCTTACCTTTATGTATACCTTGAACAACATCCCTGCAGGCTCTCCTTCTTGATTTAATTAATTAATTAATGAGCAAGAGTAAACCCAATATCCATTGCTTTGGTACACCTGCAGTGGTTATTCCACATTTTTAAGATGCCGTTTCATTGGGTACACTCATGGTGCTCCTTAATGTGACATGCTGAAACCTTTTAGTTGGATGGACCAAAAATCAGTTCCCAGTAAAATGTCGTATGCCACAATACTGGAGTTGCATAACACTGTGAACTTTACAATGAGTAAAAGTCAACAGAAAATACCAACTGATTTGTTTATTGAAAAATATTCTTTGGTGATTATAAAATTTGTATGAGACTGACTAAATAACTTAAGAGGGATGTGTTATGGTTCTTGTCAACATAATGTTTTCCAGTATCTTTGAGTAGGAGGTACATGAGACTGGTTGATAATTATCTCGTATTGACCAACTAGGATCACATTAACAACTTTTCAGTTCCTCTTCTTCCTTTGTTGTTGTTTCCTATTTTTTCCAGTATTCCCTCATTTTCTCCCCATGAAGTCTCTTCCTTTCTTCTGTCCATGTTGTTCCCGATTTTTTATTTCTTCTGCTTTGAAAGCCTTCCAAATTTAGTATTTTGTTTTTAAAACGGTTTCTTTCTGTTATTTCTGATTCTTTGATGTTTTTTTTATTTTTTATTTTATTTATTTAGTTTTTTGCATAGAGTCAACACAAATGATGACTACTACAAAAAAACCAGTGTTGTTTATGTAATTATGAAGATGTTCTTAAAATACATTCAAAACAAATAGTTGATATAAATATATAATAGAAGCACACAAAGGGAATGTAGTGTCACAGAAGTAGGTATACAACTAAAATATTTCTAATTTCTAATACAAACTATAAGATCACGTGTTTTCAACTTAGAATTCAGACAGAGAGTACAAACATTTCTTTGCCAGGAATAATTTGAGTTTTGTTTCAAAGATATTTCCATCATAGGCACATTTGGCAATCTGTTAAACCAAATTTGACCACTGATGTATGGGCTGTGATCTGTTATTTTTAACTTTGGGCTTTGTGCTTTGCCTAAAGAAACTATTTTTATTTCTAGTATTGTGGTCGTGTATGTCATTGCATCTTCTTGAATCTTGTTGATGATCTTACAAAAAAATAAAATTACCTTATATATATTAAGGGAATGCACTTAAGGTACTTACGTTGCACAAAAATCTCATTAACATAATCATTATGACCCAGATCATGCATTATTCTAATTGCCTTCTTCTGCAATGACATTAAACTATTGAGGTGTGTATCAGCAGCACAGCAGCAAAGTTCCATACCATAATTTGGTAAAGGATATATTGTTCCATAGTAAACAGTTTGAATAGTAGTGTTTGTAACTATTTTTGCAAGATGACTGAGTAGATATAATCCACTAATAATCTTTCCACACACAAAGTTAATATGCTTTGACCACCATACGCTTTTGTCTAATATTAGCTGTAGATGTATGATGAGAGTTAACAGTCTTGAATGATAATAATTGTGATTTATTAACACTGACATTTAGCTCTTGTTCTTGAAAATACTTAACTGTAGTTATTACTCCATCTGTTGCAGAAGATGTAAGTTCACAGGTATTTCTGTCAAAAAACAACAGAGTTGTGCCATCTGCATAGCTTACTATTATGGAGTTATGTGGCTGGGTGACATCATTCACATAGACTAAAAAGAGAAAGGGACCAAGAATACATCCCTGGGGGACTCCTTATTTGACAGTTTCATTAGAAGACTGGGAGACTGCAACTCGGTCTCTAATTTGATATGTTAGCTTTGTGGACTGCTCCCTTTTTGACAAGTAGTTGGTTAGCAGTAGTATTGCTGAATCTTTTAAGCCATATGCCTGAAATTTCTTTATTAATAGATATGTTTAACTGAATCAAATGCCTTGGTAAGCTCAAGGAATATGGCTATTGCCAAATTTCCTGCATCTAGTGCACTATGTACATTTTGTAAAAATTCAGAGATTTCTGTGATGGTGCTGTGCTTTTTCCTAAAACCATGTTGTGTTTCAGCAAGTACGTTATTTGTTTTGAAGTAGTCACCGAATTGTGAAAGCAAAACATATTCAAAGATTTTGCTAAATACGGGGATTAATGATATTGGCCTAAAGTTTTCAACCTGTTGTTTTAGATCCTTTCTTATATACTGGTTTTACTACACTCCTTTTTAATGAGCATGGGTAGGTGTTTTCCCTAATACAGCAGTTAATGAGATGGGTAATAGGTTTAACTAATTATTTGTGGCACTTTTTAACTAGGGCACTAGATATCTCATCCCATCCAGCTGAGGGCTTGGTCTTTAATGTGCATATTATTCGACTTATTTCATTTTCACTCACAGTTCTGAATTCAAAGTTTGTACAGTGGGGTGAGCAAATGTTTATCTTGCTGTTTTGGTCAACAGGTTGAGTTGGAATGCTACATGGAGTGACGAGATATTTTTTTAAAATGTCACTTTGTTCCCAGATCTTCTACTAATTTTCACTCATGCAATATGCTTATTTCTCTTGTATTCACATTTGATGGTGCTTACTGGTACTGATTGATGAGCTTCCAAGATGCTTTACTTACATTTAAGATGTAATAACTGTATCACTGTGCACCTTTTACCTGAAATTCGAAAGCTCTGCTTCAAACATTTTCTTGGCTTTACAATACTTTTCCTTACAGATGATATCATCTTTTGATTTATAACAAAAGAAGAGGCCATGAACATTCTGCTTGAGTTTAATCAAACTACTTGGTAGTTCACCTTTGGTTTCTTTCTATGTATTAAGAGTTCTTTTTACTTGTTTAACTGGGCAACAATGATTAAAATGTCTCAAAATTGTTTCATAGAATAGACCCTATTCCTTGTTTGAGCCTTTTACCTTATAAATACAGTTCCATTCCTCCTGGGATAGTTTATGTTTAAGGCAATTTGTATTGTGATTGTTCAAGATTCATTTCTGTTCTGTGACATTTGTTGCTTCTGCTGTGTTTACACCCATATACTCAACAGACTGACAATGGTGATCAGCGTAGTGAAATTCTATATTTCTGTGACTAACACTGTTAGTAGCAAGTTTACTGGTTATCACATAATCTATCCTGCTGGAGGTGTAGTTAGTCACTCTCGTACCAGTGTATATTATGTTTATGAGGTTATATGAATTCAGTATATCTGTCAACCTCAAGCTAGGCATGTCATGAGAGTTTGCATTAATATTCAAATCCCCAAATATAATAAAATTACTAGAGCCACTTAAACTAATTACTGATCTGAAACTATTAAAAAAGTGAGACACATCTGCATTTGGTGGGTGATAAATTCCTATTGTATAATTACGAGCCTCTCCCTTCAATTTAAGAGTAATTCCAGTATTTATAGATTTCTTTCACTACTGTGTTTATCCAGGAATGACATTTTAGTTGTAATTAGTGTTTCTTGGACAAAAATAGCCACCTCTCCACCTTTATGTAGCTGTCTACAGTAGCTTTTAGCGAGAATATAACCCTCTAATTCACAAAATTGAATTCCTCAGATTTACAACCATGTTCAGTAATCATTACTTTTCTTCTAAAGGGATCTTACAACAGCATATTCAGTTGAGCATGATGCGAACATGATTTGGCTACACATATGACGCCCATTCAAAAAATATTGGAACATTTTTTGAACTTCATTAATAATTTTCCAGATTATTGGTTTCTGTCCCCTTAAAAGTACACACCTATCCCATTCGCACACTTTTTACAGCAGTATTTCCATTTCTTGAAGTAGTTCTGGATAGCTTCATTAGAAACAGCCTTTGAGGAATTAGCTTTGATGTTAACTATACTCTGAAAATGGTGTTGTTTCAGTAGAAATTTTAATTTCAGAAAGAAGAGGAAATCACAAGAAGCCAGGTCTGGTAAATAAGGAAGGAGTGGTAGGACAGTGATCTGATTGTTGGTACAATACTGCAAATTGACAAAGCACAGTGTGTGGACACAATTTCATGGTGCAAGAATTGTGAGTTGTCTCGCCACAACTCTGATCTCTTTTTTGCAGAGTTTTCACACAACCATTGCAAAATGGTTTACTTTTTCACCTTGAGGCAAGAATTCAGAATGAACAATTGTGCTACAGTTTAAAAAAACCATGGGCATCACTTTGACACTGGGTTGAGACACACGTTTTTTTGAGGTGTAGAGGTCTTACCACTGTGATAACTTAACTTCTTCCTAAAAGTCATGGCCATAAACCCAGTTGTCCTCTCCTGTTATCAATGTTTCTTTGGCACTGGCTTGGTCAGGATGTTCCTGACAAATATCCACTTGATTTTCTTTCTGTTGTTCTGTCATGGAACAAGGAAGAAATTTTGTATGTTTAATTTTTTTAACCAAACTTTCATGGCATGACTTAGCTCAAATGCTTACCTCTCCTACAGTTTGTCCAAAACCAAATTGGTAATTTACATAAATATATCAAATCTTTGATTTTCTGAATGTGTGAGTCATAAGTTGGAGTGGAAGGTCTTCCAGTTGAAGATCAGCTTCAGTCGACTGACAGCCATTTTCAAATTGTGTAAATCATTTGTAACATTGTGTATGACTCAGAATCTCTATGAGCTTGTTTCAGAAGTTGAAACATTTCAGTAAAAGTTTCCAGTTTTGCAAAAAATTTACATTGAATCATTACTCAAGAAAATCATGCATTTCAAAAATCACTACTAACAGGTAAACACATTACTCTCAAGTAACAACATCATAAAATCTAAACAAGCTATCAAGATTCCAAAGAAAGCAAATGTGCAAGAGAGTGTTGCTAACCTTGTATCACTAAACATCTATGTTGGTGTGTACTTCAAAATGTTCAGTCATTTTCTCAGCAGGTCTCACATGTAGCCTTGTTTCTTGTATTTATCCTATTGCTTTATGTCTGGATCTGTCCATTCCAACCTACTGAGCTATTTTCAGGAAATGATTATTATTACATGTTGGCTACTTCATTACTAATATTTAATTTTTTTATCTGAATTACTAGTTTGTAACATTACCCAGCTGGTTTTGTTGATGTTTATTATATTTAGGGCTATGTAATGCACATCTGATAACTCTCTTTTATTTAATACAATGTTTCTCGATTTTCTTTGACATTAAAGCTGTTTATAATAAGGTGTGTTAAATAAAAAGTGTATGACTGGTATTATATTTTCTTCTCAAAATTATCAATGGCTAAACTAATCACAAGTACAGTTGCGACGGCACCTTAATGGCATGTAACAAATTCTGCCAACTGTCAATATTGAATTCTATCTGTGCTATAGATTAGTCTGTTGGCGCAACCTGTACTTCATGTCTATATTTGTTGGCTTCATCACCTCACACAATTGAGCTATCAACATCCAACATAATCCAGGCCTCGGGCTATGCTAGAGACTTGATTTTTCTGAAGTCAGGTAGCTGTGATGTCACTCTGCTGTTTTTAGAATGTACTGCACAGTTCATGTGTTTTTTGTCAGTTTTCCCTTGTACGTACACTCCTGGAAATTGAAATAAGAACACCGTGAATTCATTGTCCCAGGAAGGGGAAACTTTATTGACACATTCCTGGGGTCAGATACATCACATGATCACACTGACAGAACCACAGGCACATAGACACAGGCAACAGAGCATGCACGATGTCGGCACTAGTACAGTGTATATCCACCTTTCGCAGCAATGCAGGCTGCTATTCTCCCATGGAGACGATCGTAGAGATGCTGGATGTAGTCCTGTGGAACGGCTTGCCATGCCATTTCCACCTGGCGCCTCAGTTGGACCAGCGTTCGTGCTGGACGTGCAGACCGCGTGAGACGACGCTTCATCCAGTCCCAAACATGCTCAATGGGGGACAGATCCGGAGATCTTGCTGGCCAGGGTAGTTGACTTACACGTTCTAGAGCACGTTGGGTGGCACGGGATACATGCGGACGTGCATTGTCCTGTTGGAACAGCAAGTTCCCTTGCTGGTCTAGGAATGGTAGAACGATGGGTTCAATGACAGTTTGGATGTACCGTGCACTATTCAGTGTCCCCTCGACGATCACCAGAGGTGTACGGCCAGTGTAGGAGATCGCTCCCCACACCATGATGCCGGGTATTGGCCCTGTGTGCCTCAGTCGTATGCAGTCCTGATTGTGGCGCTCACCTGCACGGCGCCAAACACACATACGACCATCATTGGCACCAAGGCATAAGCGACTCTCATCGCTGAAGACGACACGTCTCCATTCATCCCTCCATTCACACCTGTCGCGACACCACTGGAGGCGGGCTGCACGATGTTGGGGCGTGAGCGGAAGACGGCCTAACGGTGTGCGGGACCATAGCCCAGCTTCATGGAGACGGTTGCGAATGGTCCTCGCCGATACCCCAGGAGCAACAGTGTCCCTAATTTGCTGGGAAGTGGCGGTGTAGGCCCCTACGGCACTGCGTAGGATCCTACGGTCTTGGCGTGCATCCGTGCGTCGCTGCGGTCCGGTCCCAGGTCGACGGGCACGTGCACCTTCCGCCGACCACTGGCGACAACATCGATGTACTGTGGAGACCTCACGCCCCACGTATTGAGCAATTCGGCGGTACGTCCACCCGGCCTCCCGCATGCCCACTACACGCCCTCGCTCAAAGTCCGTCAACTGCACATACGGTTCACGTCTACGCTGTCGCGGCATTCTACCAGTGTTAAAGACTGCGATGGAACTCCGTATGCCACGCCAAATTGGCTGACACTGACGGCGGCGGTGCACAAATGCTGCGCAGCTAGCGCCATTCGACGGCCAACACCGCGGTTCCTGGTGTATAAGCCAATTTAGAACCAATAAGAATGTAACATTTGGTATTTTTAAAATATGGTCTACAAGACCTTACTTCTGACTCCACAAACGCATCTTATTGCATGTTTTTGCCAATTAAGTTGTTTTCTGATGGAGAAGATTTGCCTATAATAAGATCTAATACGCCAAGAAGTCGTAGAAAATGTGTAGTAAGCATTCAGTCATAGCTTTCCACTAACACAGGGCCTAAGTTTACTTAAATGGCATGTAATACATGCTACATTTGTACACAGATATTCCATATGACCTTTCCAAGTTAACTTCAAGTCAAATTTAATTTCAAGCAGTTTGGCAGAAGTATTACAATTGTCATCTACAGTACATAAACTAAAGAGAATAGTTAACAGTTTTTCATTAAAAACAGTTCACTGATATCAAAACATATAATGACCGCTGCAAGGTGATCTTTACTTTAATCCTTTAGTGCTGGTAAGTAGTTTCCATCTGTAACAAATGTTATGTTATTTGCATATAGTGTGGACAAAGTGTAACATATCACTTCGGTGAAGCGACCAATTAATGATGCTTACAAAACATACACTTAATTTGCGTTAATCAGTTTATGGAGTTCTGGATCTGCATATTGCTGGCAACCAGCCACTGTGGAACAAGTATTATACATGGTGGTGAATTTGTATATGTTAAAAATAGTGTGAACCTAATCTATAAAGTTATAGATGTAAGTGGACTGTGCATAGAAGCAAAATTTGAAGCTGCAGCCATAATATTGCCAAACCAGGAAATTATTATAGCTTCAGTATACTGCCCCCAAAACACAATGAAGACCTGTTTGTAGAGCTTCTGGAGAAATTGATACTCTTGCCACTCAAATACAAAAACTACTGAGTACTAATATTTGATGATATCAATATAGACATTTAAGAATAGGATAGTTGATCACTTGCTAAATTCATTAAGATCCCTTAACTTCAGTTGCGTAAATGAGAAACCCACACGACAGGAACATAATTTGTAATTTTCATCTAAACAAAACAGAATTCAACACAATCAAATCATGAGGGGCTATGGCTCAGACAAACTCTTAATGGTAAAGCAACTGAAACTTCCACAGACTGTAGAAAAATTATAAGAGCAATTAATGAATCAAAGCTAAACAAGTTGATAAGTAAACTGAAATAAATAAAATGGTTTAATAAAATAGGATAAAATAATAACCGCTACAGGTGCAAATAAATCTACCAACAAATTTCTAGAACTGTTAACTGAAAATTTTGAAGCATGTTGTCCTAAACACTGCAAGAAAAAATCAAAGCAAAATAGTTACACCAAACCAAAAAATCTAAAAAGCTGGTACACTCCACAGCTAAGTAGAATAAGAATTATAATGCTACTCTATCATGATAGGTCCAAGCACATTAATGCTGACAATGAAATGTACATGAAAGTGAAAAAGATTTACAGGTCTGAAATCAATTCAGCTAAGTGCAAAGCAAATGGTACATGTATACTGAACTCAGTAAATAAATGCAAAGCTGCATGGGAAATTATTAAAACAGAAACTAAGTGTGATGATAAAGTATACCAGACACCAATTCCACCTAATATTCTAAATGTACATTCTGTCAGTCCTCAGTCAGATAACAGCATAATGGAGAATGTGAACAAGGCAGCGGCACTGCGTCAGAAATGTACAGTAAGCAGACTTGTGTAACTGAAAAGATGGTCAATGAATCAGTAGCTAAGACAGTAATTCTAGAGCAGAGGATTACTGTGGTCTCTCAAATTATGTTATTAAATACATCAGAAATCAAATTGTAACACCACTGACTTGGTCATTAGTAAATATAGAAATAGGTAAATCTGATAAACATACAACTGAAAATCACTTGCTGATAAACGGCACAATAGAATCTGACCAGAATAAGATACCAGATATATTTAACAATTACTTTGCCTCTTTTGGCTCCAGCATAAACAATCAGCATAAAAATCATAAATACAAATTCAGAGGAACACCAGTGTCAAGAAGTATATTTTTGATGCCAACAAGTAAAGAAGAAATAATTAAAATAGTGAGTAGCTTAAAGAATTCCCATGCAGCAGGATATGATGGTCTTAAGTCTGGACATAAAATTGCATCACATTTATCAACTCTCATATGGAAGATGGTCTATTTCCAGATGAGTTGAAAATTGTTCGAGTTGTGCCTATTTTTAAAAAAGGAAACAGGAATCTAGTAGAAAACTTTTGACCCATTTCTGTTCTTCCAATAATATCCAAAACCTTTGAGAAAGTAATATACATAAGAATCTGGAACTTCCTGGTATGTAAAAAAGTGATTTCTATGGGGCAGTATGGGTTTGTCAAGGGGTTGTCCATCATTACAGCAGCATCCAACTTAATTGAAGGTGTCACTCAAGCAATAGATAATAAAGAACATGTGTGTAGCATATTTCTAGACTTACAAAAAGCATTTGACTGTGTTGATATGACCATATTGCTGGACAAACTGTGGAACTATGGCTATTGAGGCACAGCCCATAATCTGATGAGGTCCTACTTGACAAATAGGAAGCAGTTTATTAGCACTACAGAGGGAGCATACAAATCAAACACCACTGACATAAATTTTGGTATTCCATAGGGGTCAATATTAGGACCACATTTTTATTATTTATTTTAATGATATTCAGTCCATAACAAACCATGCAACAGCTATCTTATTTGCAGATGATACCGCGTTAATATTCTGCAATCCAAGCTATTCGCAGCTCGAAGTGGAAATGAATACTGCAGCAGGCTTAATTCTGCAGTATTTTAATGAAAACAAACTAAAATTAAACACAAATAAATCTTTCTATATTGAATTTGATCTTGGGAGGCAAAAACTCATGAAAACCAAATCTTAATGGGTGACGAATACATTAAAAAACAATACTCGACCAACTTTCTTGGCCTGACACTTGATGCGGAGTCTGGTCTGATCATGTGTATGATATTTGCAAAAAAGCTAAGTACTACCATATTTGTCCTAAGAAAACTGACACCTTTTTGTAACATCACCACTCTGAGGCAAATATACTTTGCACTATTTGAATCCCATCTAAGATATGGGATAGAGGTATGGGGATAGAGCAGTAAAGGTAATATGGAAAGTGTACTTATCTTACAAAAGAAGGCACTTAGAATTATGGGAAAGAAATGTGCCAGCGAGTCCTGCAGAAATTTGTTTAAAGAATTTAAAATACTAACTGTGCATAACCTGTATGTACTGAAGATAATCATTGTGGCAGTAAAAAGTAACAAAACACTTAATAAAGAAATACACGATCACAACACTAGAGGTAGAGAGAGACCCCACATCATCTCTCATAGAACAACACTTTATGGGAAAAGCCCTCACTATGCAGGCATAAAACTACTGAATTGCTTCCATCCTAATATCTCCAAATTGCCCATTACAAAACTAAAAACAAAATTAACATTATGGCTCCTAAACAATCCTGTATATTCAATAGATAAGTTTCTAGATTTAGTAAACTCATATCATGAAAGACCATCTATCTAAAAATATATGTAATCTCAGATCTTAGACTGTGTCACAAACTGTAAATATTTGAATGTCAGTTTGAATACTATGTATGGCAATAACAATTTTTTATGTATAGTCCATGTATGTAACTCTGTTCTCTCAACTAAATTTAGAAAAAGTAGTGTAGATAAAAGTGCCAGACAATAATATATAACACTAGTAAGTACGGCTCTGACTTATCCAGAAGACTGGACCGTTTTTTGTAATCAGTTGATGTGGGATCAAAATAAATAAATAATCAACAAAATATTAAATGAAGGTAATCATCCAGAATGTTTAAAAATATCTGTAGTTAAACCAGTACATAAGAAAGGAGATACAGCATCACCAGATAACTATCAACCAATAACACTTATACCCACAACATCAAAAATAATAGAATACTGCATGCATAAACAGATGAGGCAATATTTTGAACATAATAATATACTCACCTCCTCACAAGACCCACAATATCAAAAATGATAGAATACTGCATGCATAAAATGATGAGGCAATATTTTGAACATAATAATATGCTCACCTCCTCACAGTATGATTTCTGATCTAGCCTTTCTGCAGTCAAAGCAGCTGAGAGTATGGTAGCAAAAATATACAATTGTTCTGAAAATAAAGATATTGTCTGTGCAACATTGTTGGATCTCAGGAAAGCTTCTGATATAGTCTCCCACAATAGTCTCCTTTTCATTATTTATATAAATGATTTACCTGCAGTTGTATCAAGTGATGCAGTGCTATATGCTGATGACACAACACTCATCACATGTGATACCAATCTTGAAAATGTGCAACACAGCATGGCAGTGGTAATGGAGCAGTGCACTACTTGGTTTGAGGCAAATGTACTGCAGAAAAATGATAGAAAAACTGAAACTATTGTATTCAATCTGAATGCTCCCAGTCATGATAATAAAACAGTAAAATTATTAGGATTTCATATAGATCAAAAGCTTAGCTGGGATACTCACACAGGGAAGATATATGGCAAATTGGAATTTGCGATATATGTGCTGTACAAGCTGAGGAGCAATGTCAGTAAAGAACTTTTGTTGTGCGCGTATTTTGCATTCTTCCATTCACACCTGAGTTATGGAATACGATAATGGGGCAATTCTCTAAGCACAAAATTAGTGTTTAAATGGCAAAAGAAAGCCATAAGGTGCATAGCAGAACTTCGGTCTTACGAATCATGTGGAGATTATTTTATGAAACTAGATATATATTTACAAGTTTATATTTACAACTGCCTTGTCTTCGTTAAAGACAATATGTGTAAACTTGACTTAAGGAGAACAGTTCATGACCATGACATGAGAAGTGGACATATCATTAATGTGCCATATGCTAGGCTTGCAAAGACACATAACAGCTACAAATAACTTGGTCCTGTCTACTTCAACAAATTACCTGAAAATGTCTACACAGTGCCAGTAAATAAATTTAAAGCTAGTCTTTCGAGGTGGGTCAAAAGTAAAGCAACTTACTCTGCTCAAGAGTTCCTTGAGTATGTGACAAATGACCCACTTTCCTTACGAGAATGAACTATAAGTTAACAGTAAACTGTACATATGCCACACTGTGCAACAATTTTATTACTGTTTCATGTACTTATTGTTAATTATCTGTTTGATTATTTATTTGTCATTCACTGAACTATGTAGTTTATTTATCTTGTAATTGATCTATTAGGAAACTTCTTGTTGTTATTTACATTTGCAGAAATATGTATTGCATCCATCCTGAATTATTATATTGTAGTTAATAACATTTGTCATGTTGAAGTTTATATTATTATTATTAGCTAATCGTGAGCTACATATTGCATCATCAGGCATCCAACTCCAGCATCATCACGCACCTAAATACTTGGGAGTCACTCTCGATAGAACTCTGACATTCAAAACTCACTGCAAGAACACCAAAATGAAAATCTCCATTTGAAACGACCTAATTCGCAAACTAGTGGGGACAAAGTGGGGATCACATCCACAAACTATTCGCTGTTCTGCAATGGCACTGTGCTTTTCTACTGCTGAATATGCTTCTCCAGTCTGGTACAGGTCATCTCATGCCCGACAAGTAGACATTGCTCTCAACGAAACCTGCAGGTTGATCACAGGTTGCTTAAGACCTACCCAACTGATAAGCTCTACTGCCTGGCTGGAATAGCGCCACCATGGATACGAAGAACAGTGCCTGCCAACAAGAAGAGACTGAAAGTGGAAAAGGATAGTGCCCATCCACTGCACCGACATAATCCATCACTGCAACAGTTGAGATTGCAAAAGAGCTTCCTGAGAACATCCGGGAAGCTCACCATTTCACCAGAGAAGGCAAAGCTGGAGTTATGGAAGAAGTCACCTGCACACACCAGAAGCTGAAGAACTACCACCTGGACACGAGAGCTGGCTGGTGTGGAAATCTTTAAACAGATTACGATCAGGAGTCTGACGATCCAGAGACGACCTGAAGAAATTGGGCTTCATAACAGAAGATACGTCCTGTGACTGTGGACAAGAACAAACCACAAGCCACATGCTCCAGTGCCTTTTGTGCCCTACATCCTGCACGAAGATTGATGTCCTGCAAGCCACTCCAAGTGCCTTGGAGGTTGCAAAGTACTGGGCACATGTAATACAAATACAATTTGTGTACATATATGTACATATTTATTGATGTGTATGGCTACTGTAAATTTGTATGTTTCTGATTCGAGAATAATAATAATAATTATTATTATTATTATAAATATTATTATTATTATGTAAACACTGGCAACATCAATTGCACGTAAATATGCTCAATGGTGGAATAAAATATTTGTATTTGTATTAATGAGTGTGAGCATTTCTGCAAGAAGGCTATGCAGTTTGGCCAAGATTGTGACACCTGCTGATCTGGCAATTATGTGTGCAGCTGCACTGCTGCCTCTGAGACATGCCACACTTTGTAGAGTAGTGTACATCTTGACAGCGGCCTAGGTCATAGGGAAGAAGAAGAAGAAGAGTGATTTCCACCAGGAAGTCTGCATTATAGCCTGTTGGAGAGTGGATATGGAGCTGTCTATAATTTTCTTAATCCTTCATGTAATAGTAAAAGCGAAATTGCAGATAATTGTATATGGGAGTTTCCAGAGCCGTGTAAGATGGAAGAATATACGCATGTCTTTAAAAAGTTCTTCAGTTATTTAGTAGCTTGTTGAACCTAGACAGGCACAAATTTAATTTGAACACACGCCAAACTGCACAGGAGATGACGTCCAATGAAAGAAGAAAGAAGATTAAGGGATAGGAATTGTGCTCTTAATAAAGAAGGCAGTAATTGCAAATCTGTACATCACAGTGTCATGATTATTACAACAAGTTTCTCTCTCTCTGAACATTTGACAAATACAGCAGGAAACATCTGATTTGGAGACTGTGACAGGACATGAGACATTCCTGTGTTGGAGAGAAAATTGACAAGAAAATAATAAAAATAAGTTGGTCTGCTCAACAGAAAGCTTCAAGAGATTAATCATGTTTTCACTGGACAACGAAGTCAACATCCAATTTTGTGGCAGCACATATGAGGTTTGTCCAGAAAATACGTATAAAAGTTGAATAATGTCTTTATGTTACAAGTTGCAGTCACTGCCAGGTGGGACTACTGTAATCAATCGCATCAACTCTCAGTTTGAGTCAGAGCACTCTGTGTCAAGGTGGGAGTGTGCAGCAGCTTGTTGACAGTTACCCTTTTTCACCTGCCATCAGCATGGAGCTCTTCCTGATTGAGGAACAGCGTGGCAACATCAACTTTCTTGCAAAGCTAGGCAAGAATGGCCGTGAGATTTTTGAGTGTTTGAAACAGGTTTACGGAGACAGTTCTCTGAAGGAAACAACCGTGAACAAATGGTTAAAAAGGTTCCGGGATGGCCGAGATGAAGTGAACGATGACCCTCGCCCAGGACGCCCATTGACATCGAGTTCCGATGCAAATGTTGAACGAATTCGGGCTCGTGTTCTTGAAGACCGTAGATTGACAGTCAGAATGATTGCTGACAAGCTGTCAATCCCCAAAACAATAGTTCACCAAATCCTGACACAAAAACTTGAAATGAAGAAATTGTGTGTGAAAATCGTACCAAAGCTCTTGATGCCAAAACATAAAGCAAAGAGGGTTGAATGCTGTGAGAATTGGTTGGAAGCAGTGGAACGAGCAGACTTTCTCAACTGAGTCATCACTGGAGATGAGTTCTGGTTTTATGAATTCGATGTGGAGCTCAATTCTCAAAGCAAAGACTGGAAACTAGCAGGAGAACCGAGAACAAAAAAGTCGGAAAAATCAAGGTCCAATGTGAAGACAATGTTGATTGTTTTCTTTGATTCTAGGGGCATTGTTCACAAGGAATTTGTCCCTCCCGGCCAGAGAGTGAACGTAAATTTTTATGTTGAAGTTCTGACACGTCTCAGAGCTCGTGTGGCCCGAGTTCAACTGGAGTCGGCAAAAGGGGGCAGGTGGATCCTTCATCACGACAATGCGCCCGTTCACACGTTGCTTGTTGTGCGCGAGTTTTTGGCCCGAAGCTCAATCACTGTCACAGACCACACGCCTTATTCACCCGATTTAGCCTCGTTTGACTTCTTAATGTTCCCGAAATGCAAAATGGTGCTTCGGGGGCGGCACCTGGGAGATGTGGAAGCCATCAACACAGAAACGGCATGGCAACTGAACAACATCACAACTAAAGACTTTCAGCAATGTTATCAACAGTGGCAGAAGTGTATTGCATCTCAGGGTGAGTACTTTGAAGGAGACCATATTGTAATACCTGAATAATTGTAAAATAAAGTTATTATTCAACTTTTATACGCATTTCCAGACAAACCTCGTACAATAATTTTTGCACTAAAATTGAAAAAAATAATGAGAATTAATTGTTTAGGAAACAAGATGCAAATTTAATAAACTCATTTACAACAAAGGAAAAAATTCATGAGTCAGAAGATAGTTGTCAGTGGCCACAAAGGGTAGTATCAACATCAGCCACATTTTCATGACATCATACACAGCCAACTGCTGTTCTGGGAAGCATCTACTTACAGTAAATTTCTCATTCCCTGACTGGCTGACAGACATGATGTCATGACTGGCTGAGATATATGATGTCATCCCATTTTGATTGTCATATCTAAGAAGTTCCGGGAAGTTATTTCACTGAAGTTGTCATACATTTTCTTTATTAGTAATGATGTTTGTTTGCGTGAAAGCATTTTGTAGTATAACATGCAGTCAAATGAGAGGAAACATGGAAAACAGAAACACCTCACAAGGAAGTGTAAAATCATTTTAAGTTTTCTCAGTCACACTCACAGCTTTTCAGGAAGTAAGCAGTACTGAGTAACACTTCAATAACATTTTACAATGGGATTTACAGCTAGTGACAGATGATTCTGTTTTGAATATATACTTTTGCTAGAGGAAACTAATCCAGTGAGAAAACTGTTTGGGAGAACACCCAACATTGTAAGGTTGAACCCAAGTTCTACTCAAATCAATTATGGTATTTAACTAGCAACATAAGATTTCATTTACTACTTATGTATATGTACATACTACAGCTCGCATCAGCTGCTAACTATGATTACTGATAGACTGATTTAAATTTGTATCAGGAAGTGAGTAATAGTGTTCAAAGTGGAATTATTTCACACGAACCTGCTAATAATTATTGTCAGAAGTGTTGTATGTACCTAGTCATATTGAAGTGTCATACAAATTTTCTACCTTTCAGTTGAAAATAAAAATGAAGCTTAAGTGATGTGCTTAAAAAAAGTGGCAACAATGAAAGAACTAATTAGAATGGCAAAGAAAATTGGATGTGTAAACAAAATCAGCAACACGCACTGCAGGCACACTGCAGTTTCTTTTCGGGTTTTTATTACAAATTAGTTTAACAATGTAAGGCAAAACAAAACAAAAACAACCCAGCAGATTAACTTAACAATACAAGTCTGCACTCTCTTTATGTTATGTTTCTCAAAGTAAATGTTTCTCTCCACGCCTGTGCGTTTCGTGAACTTGTGTTTCTCCTGTAAGCATTTTATTGCTCAAAATAAAATGCCTGTCACAAAAGTTGCAGATAGATTGGGCTTTTATTTGCTGACCCCAATTGGAACGATGACAGTTTGTGAAATTTCCACATACTGAAAGGTAACTGTCACCAACTGCCAATTTGTCTGTATATAAACAATCAGCAGCTGTAAGTAGTTTATTTTTGTTTGTTGATGAAAGTTCTGCTCCAAATTTCAAGCACCCTGCTCATAACGATAAGATATGTGTCAAACATTGAAATTAATATTTAACACATTGCTTAGAAAGGAAAAAACAGTAAATCCAGCAGATGTGAAAAACTATTTTACAGAGTTACACAATCCACAGTTTAGTGAACTTCCAAGATTTTGTCACTTTTCAGCTCAAGCACAATAGATATTTATTAACTTTATTGATCAATACTTTTCATACTCCACTGTCCTAACAAAAGTATGGAATGGCGTTACTGGAAATATGTTTAGTACCTGACTAGTTTCCCCACAACAATATTTCCTACTGCAGATAGTGGTGAAAAGAAAGGATAGAGTAATAACTGTTTCCTCACAGTTTTATGATTTATTTAGTAAAGAAAAGTACTTGGGAAAATTGCTGTGGAGATAATGTGTGTGCATTTTGCAAGAGTTTTTTGGCATTTTCTCATTCCCATTAATTTCAATGTTTCACTTTCATTTTAGGTTAACATACCTATGTCTTGCATTTCTTTCCATTATTTTGTGAGACATCTCTTTGTATATAAAGTGTAATATCATCAGTAGTATTGGGATTAGCACAGTTGACCAAATATTCATTAATATTATTAGCTGAGATTGTATTTAGCACAGTTGACCAAATATTCATTAATATTATTAGCTGAGATTGTATTTACTTGACTTCAATTAATCTCTTTTAGTGGGATTCCAGGGTGCTTTTTAATTACCTGCAGAGTTTAAAATATACTTATTTAATCAGTAAGTTTTAATCATAGACTTGTGTTGCCATCTCATATTTGCATACCTATCCTTGTGCTCATTGCTTTTTTAAGACATATCTGAGAATACATCTACATCTGCATCTATACTCTGCAAAACACCATGAGGTGCATGGCAGAGGGTATGTCCCATGATCTTTATATGAGAATAAGTAGGGGGTCATAGTACATCCCTAGAGTAATCATTTAAAGCTGGTTCTTGAAACTTTGTAAACAGACTTACTCAAGATAGTTTACGTATGCTTTCCAGTTCAGTTCCTTCAGTATCTCTGTGACACACTCCCGTGGATTAAACAAGCCTTTGACCATTCATGCTGCCCTTCTCTGTATATGTTCGAAATACCCAGTTAGACCTATCTGGTATGGGTCCCACACACATGAGCAACATTCTACTATGGGTCACATGAGTAATTTGTAAGCAATCTCTTTTGTAGATTGATTGTGCTTCCCAGTATTCTACCAAAAAACTGAAGTCTGCCACCTGCTTCACCTATGACTGAACCTGCGTGTTCATTCCATTTCATACCCCTACAAAGTGTTCCACCCAGATTGGGCAATTCCTACAGTGACCCATTAATTGATATTATAGCCATAGTATACTACATTTTTTTCTTTTTGCGAAGTACACAATTTTACATTTCTGAAATCAACAGCAAGCTGCCAACCTCTGTACAATGTCGAGATCTTATCAAGATCTGACTGAATATTTATGCAGCTTCTCTCAGATCATACTTCATTACAGATAACTGTATCTTCTGCAAAAAAACTGATTTTACTATTACTATTGTCTGCAAAGTCATTAATATACAATATGAACAGCAAGGGTCCCAACGTGCTTCCCTGGTGCACACCCAAAGTTACTTCTACATCTGACGATGACTCTCCATCCAAGATAACATGCTGTATCCTTCCTACCAAAAGGTCCTCAAGCCAGTCACAGATTTCACTTGTTACCCCATATGATCGTACTTTTGATGATAAGCGTAGGTGCAGTACTGGGTCAAATGCTTTTTGGAAATCAAGAAACACTGCATCTACCTGGTTGCCTTGATGCAAAGCTTTCAGTATGTCATGTGAGAAAAGTGAGAGTTGGGTTTCACATGATCGATGTTTTCGAAATCCGTGTTGGTTGGCATTGAGGAGGTAATTCTGTTCAAGATACCTAGTTATGTTTGAACTCACAATATATTCTGACTTCTACAGCAAATCAATTCAAGGATTCTGGACAGTAGTTTTGTGTATAACTTCTATTACGTCTTGTAGATGGGCATGATCTGTGCCTTTTCCAGTAACTGAACACAGTTCTTTGTTCGAGGAACCTACAATAGATTATAGTTAGAAGAGAGGGTAACTTAGCCAAATATTCAGTACAGAATCTTACAGGGATTCCATTGGGGCCTGGAGCTCTGTTCAATTTTTAACAATTTCAGCCATTTCTCAACACCAATGATGCTAATACTTATTTCATTCATCTTTTCAGTGGTAGGAGGATTAAATTTGGTCAATTCTCCTGGGTCTTCCTTTGTAAAGCCACATCTGAGAACATAAGCATTTCAGCTTCTGTTTTGCTACCCTCAATTTCAATTCCTATCTCATTTGGGGACTGGACACTAGTTTTGGTGCCACTAACAGTCTTTACATACAACCAGAATTTCTCTGGATCTCGTGAAATGTCATTTGACAATACTCTGGTACAGTAGTCATTGAAGGCATCATGCATTCCTCTCTTGGCACCCACACGTGTTTCATTCAGCGTGTCTTGATCAGCAGCCCTACGCTTTGTTTTACACCTATTACGCCATAATCTGTGTTTCTTTAGAAGTTCCTTGACACTGACTGAATACCATGGAGGTTCACTTCCATTATGGACTGTTCTATTGGGTACATATCTATCTAGTGCATGGTCAATTATTAAACTTGAGCCATAGTTGCTCTACATGTTCCTGCCTTGTGCTAAAAGTTTCAAGTTCCTCACTGAGATATGCCACTACTGACTTTTTATCTAGTTTACTGAACATATATACCTTGCTGCTTGTTTTAGTTGTCCTTTGTACTTTGGTAATCATTGTTGCAACAACCACATCATGGTCACGGATACCAATTTCGATGGGGACTTCCTCAAAGAAGTCAGGTCTATTTGTTGCCATTAGATACAATATATTTCCATCATGGATCGGGTTCCTAACTTTCTGTTTGGTTCCTAACTTTATGTTCTAGGTTGTTTTCAGAGAAGACATTTAGTAAAGTTTCATAGGATGTCTTATCATGCTCACCAGTAACCTAATTTAGTTTAGATTTTAGTGTACCCCTTGTTGGTACAATACTGATTAAGTGTAATGTTAGTGCTCAGTCAACTGGACACACTCTCTACTACAGTATCTGTAATACAGGTTGGAATAGAAAAAACTGGCACCAAGCACAGACTGCTTGCCAATTATGCACGAATTGTTGGCAGCCAGGAGCAGATACAATAACAAACTGATAAAAATGTAATTAATAATTAGATAACAAAGAAATAAAAAGCTAATGCAAAGATCTATACGTATTGAATTGATCTTGTCTTTTATAGTACATTATATTACATGCTGAAAATGACTTGTTGACATGGCACATCAATTCTTAACAGTGAAGATGTTCCTCATCCATCATATAGGGATTCTCTGTTCACCAGTATCTGGTGTTCTGAGAGTTTACATGTCATGTCAGATGGAACCTGGCTTCATCACTCATGAAATACAGCAGTAGATCCAACATTCCACTCTCAACTGTTTGGCATAGCCACATATAGTAACTCATACATTTTGCCTTATATTTTTCCTTCAGTTCTTGGACAGGTGTCATTTTGTAGGGCTTCATCCCTATATGGCGTAAAACACACTGACAGGACCTATATGTAATGTTCACCTGTTATGACAATTTACATCTCAACTTCTTTGGACCGTGCATCATTTATGCTCGAATATCTGCAATCACAGCCGATGTACAAATGGCTGGGGCTCAATTCTTTCCTCAATTTGCAACTAACACGGTAGTATTCCACTTCCTCACCAAATCCTGTATGCTGGCCTTTGCTCGTACAGAAACCCCAGGAAACTTCTTTGCAAAAATTTCCTGCACTTTCTTCAATGAACTGGTATGCCTATATTTGTGATTCTTTCAGAAGATACATCTTGCTGAGATATTTACTACATATGTCTTAACCAAGTCACAACAACTTTTGTACTGACATTACAAAACATAGTTATAATCTCTGAAACAATAGATGACAATTGTCAGGTACAATGAGCAGAATCTTGTACTCGGGGCCAGTTTTTTGTGTGCCACCCTGCAGTTTGTTGCTCACCACATAGAGAAAGCACTGAGATGCTGACAGGCATAATGAAAAGACTTCTAACATGAGCTTTTGGGCAATAAGGTCCTTTTTTGGAAACAGAAGATGCACAAACATTCATACAAGCATAACTTGCACACACATGGCCACTGTGTCTGAAGTGAGCAGCAACCACCAATAGTGAAGCCAAAGAACTGATGTCCTAAGAAAAAAACTCAGCTATGTTTAGTAAAGTTTCAGAAGTGATTTTGTGTGTATGTCACACGACAAATTCCTATGGTGAATATTTGGTCAACTTTTGGTATTATAGATGCAGTTTTTCTGTGTACATTGTGCAATCTGTGATTATATGTGTAGCAGGATTTGAAATAGTTAAAATTTTTGTAGGGTTCTTCCATCGACCACCAGTTTCTCTTTCTGATGTAACCAAAAACTCCAGAGAAAACCTCAGATAGCTTGTACATATAAGATCCCTGGTGTAATCACTGGAGGAGACTTTAATCATCCAACAATCAAATGGAAAAATTACAGTTTTGTTAGTGGGGGGGGGGGGGGGGCTAGAGAAGACATCCTGTGGAACAGTAGTAACTGCCTTCTCCTCAAACAGCCTGGAACGGATAGTTCAGAACCTCACTCATGATGAAAATATATTAGATCTAATGGCAACAAACAGACCTGACCCCTATGAGGAAGTCCACATCAATACTGGTATCTGTGACCCTGAGGCTGTTACAGCTACAATGAATCACAAAACACAAAGGGCAACTAAAACAGAAGAAATATTTATATGTTTCACAAACTTGACAGGGTAACAGTAGCATCATATCTCAATCAGAAACTTGAAACCTTTTGCTCAGGACAGGAGCATGTAGAGGAACTATCGCTCAAGTTCAAAAGAGTAGTAGACCATGCACTGGATAGATACAGGGTAACAGTTATTGAACTCTATGAAAAAAATGTAAATTAGTTACAAAATACAGCATGGACATACTTAATTCAACATGTAAACATTACAATAGGTATTCGTATTTAGGTTATGACATGTTCAATTGCCTGCCATCATTCACAATGATGTGGTGCATACAAATAACAGAATTCTGCATGACCTGTGAAGTGTTGGTACATCAATGCTGTAGATGACCTGAATTGCTGTTTTCAGCTCAGCAATGGTTTAGGGGTTACTGCTGTACACCTTTTCTTTAATATAGCCGCACAAAAAGGAGTCTTGCGTGTTCAGATCCAGAGAATATGGCGGCCAAATGAGGCCAATGCCTGGGATTGAGCTCCATCTCACATGAACCACATCTTGTTGGAACCTGGGTCACTTTGGATAATCGGGATGAAACCATCTTCCAAAACTTTCACCTACTGTTCAGTAGTCACTGTGCCATCACAGAATATCTAACTGGTTATTCCATGACTGGACATTGCACACCACACAGTCACCCGTTGAGTATGAAGACACTTCTTGATCGTGAAATGCGTATTCTCAGTCTCCCCCCAAATGTATCGGTTTTGTTTGTTGACAAACCCATCCAAATGAAAGTGGACTTCATCACTAAATCAAACCATACTAGTAGCAATCATGCTACATGACCAACTGTGCAGTTTGAACATAGTTCAATAATTGTCATCCTGCATGTATTCAGTAGAACAGTTCATAATGGGAGAGATCCTCTATCGTATAAAGCCACTGCATAGAAACTTCTAAAGAAACAATACTATATAATAAGTATAAAACAAAACATAGGGCTACAGATATAGAGACGCTGAATGGAACATGTTGGGCAGGCAAGACAGCAATACGTGAAGCCTTCAATGACTAACATAGTAGAATATTGTCGAATGATCTTTCATGAAACTCAAAGAAATTCTACTCATATGTAAAGGCTGGTAGTGGCACCAAAGTTAGTGTCCAGTCACTCATGGATGAGACAGGAACTGAAATTAGAGCAGCAACACAAAATCAAAAATGCTTAACTCTATTTTCAAATGTCTTCTTACAACAGAAAATCCATGGGTACTGCCCCAGTTTGATTCTTTTACTACTAAAAAGGAGAGTGAAATAGATATTAGTGTCAGTGGCATTGAAAAACAGCTGAAATTGTTAGAACTGAACAAAGTACCAAGAACCTTATGGACTCCCTATCTGATTCTACACCCAATTCTCAGCTCAGTTAGCCCCTGTGTTAAATACAATCTGTCGCAGATTCCTCGAGCAAAAATCTGTTCCCAGCAGCTGGAAGAAAGCATGGGTCACACCTGTCTACAAAAAGAGTATCAAAAGTGATCCACAAAACTACTGCCCAATATCCTTGACACCTATTTGCTGTAGACTCTTAGAACATATTCTAAGCTCAAACATCATGAGGTGTCTCGAACAGAATAACATCCGACATGCCAACCAGCACAGATTTCGTAAACAAAGATCATGTGAAACCTTACTTGCAGGTTTTCACATGACATTCTGAAAGCCACAGATCAAAGCAGCCAGGCAGCTCCAGTATTTCTTGATTTCCGAAAAGCATTTGACTCAGTACCACATCTATGCTTATTATTGAAAGTTCGGTCATATGCGGTATCAGACAAAATACGTGACTGGACTGAGGTTTTCTTGGCATGTAGGATGTAACATGTTATCTTAGATGGGGAGTCACTGACACACATTGAAGTAACTTCAGGTGTACTCCAGGTAAGTGTGTTGGACCCCTTGCTGTTCATGTTATTTATTAATGATCTTGCAGACAATATTAACAGTAACCTCAGACTTTTTGCAGATGATGAAGTTATCTACAGCAAATTAATAGTCTGTACAAATATTCAGTTAGACCCTGATAATTTCAAAGTGTGATGCAATGGTTGCCAATTTGCTTTATGAAATCAAAAATGTAAATTGTGCACGTCACAAAATGGAAAACATAGCACCCTAAGAACATGATATTAATGAGTCACTGATGGAATCTGTAACATTGTACACCTGAATGAGTAACATTTAGAAGGGACATGAAGTGGAACAATCACATAGGCTCAGTCATGTGTCCAGCACAAAGCAGACTTCAGTTTATTGGTAAAATACCAGGGAAGTGTAGTCAGTCTACAAAGGAGATTGTCTACAAATTACTTGTGTCACATATCTTTGTATCCTAGGATATTGCTCAAGTGTATGGAACCTGTACCAAATAGGGCTAGCAGGGAATATTAAAAGTACACAGAGAACGGCAGAACAAATGAAGTTTGTTTGACCCACATAAGAGTGTCACTGAGATGTTGAAAGAACTGAACTGGCAGACACTCGAAGATAGATGGAAACCATGCTGAAAAAGTCTACTGACAAAGTTTCAGGCTTAAAATGATAAGTCTAGAAATATACTAGGACCCACTACATATCACTCCCATGTAGATCATTTTTCCTGTGCTCCTTAAGTGAATGGAATGAGAAAAAGCCCTGGTAAGTGGTACAATGGGATGTATCCTCTGACATGCACTTCGAAGTGGTTCACAGAGTACGGATACAGATGTTGGCATAGAAAGTCACTGCTGCTCTCTCACAGGGTACTCACAATCAGCTGTTGAACAGCCCTTTCTGTTCCTGTGACACCTCACAGTGAATGCTCTGCAAAACTGCACTTGCTCTGTCTTATACTCTTGGAGGATTAATTTACTTTAAGAATCTGTTGAGTAACACCATATCCTAGTGAACACCTTTTTGAGGCCCTTGATTCATCATCATGGGAAAATATTATGTCAAGATGTTCTCAAGAATGTGGTTTGACAGTATGTATTTTTACAAGTTGCCAACAGCAACCCACGACCCCTGCTCTGAGGTCTCTGACGTCAGCAGTGTGCTTTGCTCATTCTTTGAACACTGCTGACATCAGAGACCGCAGGGGAGGGGAAGGGGGGGTGCAGTTGGCAAGTGATCAGTCAAGGCTATCCAAACAAAAATGCATATAAAAGGATGGCAGTACGAGGCAGATGTAGTGCTACTACCACGAAGTAAGTTGCTCTCCATCTTTTCTGACAAGTAATCTATATGTTATGTATAAGCATTAGCAGATATTTATTAATACGATTAACTTATTGCCCATCTCTGTAGTGTAGCGGTAGCATCTCCGCCTATCACACAGGGGGCCCAGGTTCGATTCCTGGCAGGGGACTGGGTGTTGTGTGTCCATCATTATTTTCATCATCATTGAGCTGCAAGTTGCCGGAATGGCGTCAACTGAAAAGAACTTGAAAGACGGCGGCCGAACTCCATCGCATGGGACCTCCCGGCCAACAATGCCATACGCTCATTTCCATTAGAAAATGTCAGACAACCTGTCTTTTGAAACTGTAGAAACTTTGGACATCAATTCTAGTGAATCACTTCCCTCCATATCAGATCCACGTGCAATGTTACAATGGGATTCAGATGAATCTGATATTACTACATATTCAGATGAAGAATCAAATAGAATTATTTCTGATACACAAATAAAACAACATTTGAAACGTATTTCCTTTCAAGTCACAAAGACATAAGAAGTCTAAATCAACTGAATTACAGAATTACGCCTCGATCTGATGGCCTAAATGTATTTATAATTCACACATTCGTCAAGTTTTTGGACAAACACCTTATTTTATATATGTTAATGATAATAGTTTTCAATGGTTCTTTGACTGGAAATTAAAGTAATTTAGAAGATACAATCATTTATGTGGTATTTGGCTATAATACCTGATATATCTTGTATAAATTGGTCATGGCGAAGTCATTCTAAGTTTCCAATTACAGAAATTATTTTGGTTAATTGTATATATCATGTATGTAATATTGACAAACTGTATTATTTTTGTAATTTACATAAAGGTAAGATTTATAAACTACAATTATTATCAGAACTTTGTCCTGAATGTTACATAAATGAGATTGTTAAAAAGAAAGATAATGAGGCATTAAAAGAATTAACTAATGTAGACGCATATGTAGGTACTAGACCTTGTATCTATTCAACTTATTCTCCAATTCAAGATTATTATGCTTTTCAAACAATGGAAATTAGATATACAGATGTTAGCAATATGTTTGAAACAATATTGCAAATGAGTTCAATTCTTTTTTGCAATGTATGTTTAAAAGCAACATTTGGAGAAAGGATACATACCAAATTTGTTGATAAATATATCATGATAAGACACAAATACAAACTAAAGTGTAATTTTGAAATGTTTTAGGTTACTGAAAGAAGCAAAGGAAGACATATATATTATTTTCGTCCAAACCACAAAAAAATTAGTCAGTTATTTGGATCGAAAGCCATATCCAACCATAAAATTAGAGATACTGTTTCATCTTCAGATTATTCAGATACACAAGGCATTATTGATCAGTAACCTCCTAAAACTCCAGATAAAGATCTGGAAGTTATCGAAGCAGAAGAAGAAAGCACCAGTGCAAATTCAACTCCAAAGAAAAGGGGTAGTAAAAGAAAACTTGACAGTACTGATTCAGTACTATACTTAAAAATTATAACTCTATTAATTAAAATTGTTAAGTTATATAAATCAGAACAGGAATGTATAGATTCTTTATATGGTTATACAACCAATTTATCAAAAAATATATAAGCATCACTATTGAAAATAGTGAATTGTATACAGGACAAATGGAACCGTTCAAAAGACCAGAATATTTCGTTAATTTCTGAAATATATTCAGATTCCAAAGCAATTGGACACATAACATCTACATGCAAAATCAATATAAAAGCCAACATAAAATCATAACAATTTTTTATAGAAAATTTGCACAAAACATGGAAAATTCATCTTCCTCTTCCTCAAAAAGGAGGAAGTAATAGATAACACATCCACTTCACTCATAACTGCAAACAACATAACAATCATGGAGATTTATTTTCCACAACAGCATCACTTCTATCTTTGGGCAGGCCAAATTTTCTAGGGTCACCGGACCTTATGACACAAATGGAAAAACCAATCTCCTTAAGTATTTCATTGCGAAACCAACATGGTTATGTTTCTTCATCATGGTTGGACAAACCAGAAAATGTATTTATGATTTGTCAGTTTTACAATGGACAGAAAATCAGAACATTACTGTACAATGTTTGGTACAAAGCGAAATTAAGGGCAATTCAAATGTATGTGAGTTTGGAGAATCCCAATTCAAAAGTGCCTCAAGCAGTCTGGGATTTGATAACCAGAACACAAATTTGTCCAAACAATTTAAGTCCAGATCAAATTACAAAAAAAGTACACATTTTCAGAATTAGATAATATTGTGGAAAACTATGCTACTGTTCCAGTTAACAAAATACATTATTGTGGAGGAATAATATTTCTTTATGTACTTTAAATGATAAGATTTTTTCAAATGCTATAAAACATATTCAAATTATGCTAAGTGATTTTTCTCTATAGAAATTATATCTTTTGAATGCAAAGGAAGTGTATTTTCAAGCATAATAGCAACAATTTGATTCATATTATTTCAATGAAAAAGAATCTTTAGATTTAATTAAACATTTCTTATAATATTAATTTGGAGGTGACTGTGATATTATTTATGATTTTATATGTATATTGTATAATGTATTAAACAAAACAAATGGAAAACAAGATTGCATTCAGTTAATAGGTCCACCTAACAGTTTCAAATCTGTGTTTGCTTATTTAATAGCTAGTGCTATGATTAATACTGGATGGTGTAATAAAAATAACAAACATTTTACATTTGGATTAATGGAATGTGCTAATGGATGTTTAATATATATAGGGGATCCTAATTTTGAACCAGGATCATTTGAACAATTAAAATGTATTTTTAGTGGTGATCCGACTAACACAGTATTCAAATAAAGTTTGGAGGAGATTTTACCCTTGATAAAACTCCTGTATTTGTATGTTCTAATATTGAATATTTCTAAGGAGATGTATGGCAACAAAGGATCTATAAATACTATTGGGCTACACAGGATATAAAATTAGAAACACAATTAAATCCATTTTCTTTGTACAATTTATTTATTGAATATAAACCTTTACAAAAATAATACATGTTGTTTTATCTTAATTCCTCAACATCCTTTTCACATGAAATAGGTGATCTTCTACAATCACAGTACCTACCTTTCTTTTATTTATTTTTGGATTACATACATTTAAATTACTAGCAATACGTGCAGAGAATCCAGGCAATATATCAGTGCTATACATTGCATTAGAGTCAAAACAAACACCTCTAAAATCATCTACAAACGATTTAGCAGAAGACATCATCCACATTTCATCAGCATGACTTAATGTATGTGCTTGAGAATTATATGTTTCATAATTAGTGCCTATATTAATTCTAGTTGTCATCTGCATTACCATTTTAGCATTCACAAATGAAGTTACCGCTGTAATATTATCTGGCACAGGATTAATGCCTAAACTAAAAATAGGTATTTGAGGTGCTTGGTGTATTTCATTCAATTTATCTGCTTCCTGCCCTTTTTCAATACACTGATCATACGCAAATGTTATATTATTAGATACTGGTTTTAATTTTTCCACTTTCTTCTTGTGTTTGCATAACCAGTAAGACTTACATTTTTCGTTATAGTCAATGAAGGAGGCCTATTCATTGAACCTAACATGTATGTATCATCTGCCAAACCTACACCATGAGCACGGCAAACTGTTGTAATTATATCTATTTGTTTATAAATAAACAAGAAGCAGTCTTGATTGGTTAACTTTTTTAATGGGTGACCAGTTTCAATCTTTATATCAGATCATCTTCAGACCATGAATGTCTGCCAGAAGTGGTGGCGCATGGCAATCAAGAGGAGTTTGTGGCTGGTGGTGTATGCCACAAACATGAGGATTGCCATGCGTTACCACCTCTGTCAGACATTCATGCTCCAAAGATGATCTGATATAAAGACACATACCATACAATTTCTTTGAGAGTCATCTACTGAGCTTGATGATGATGAGGTCCGAGGAGCATCGGGGATGATGCGGGAGACCCACACTGCTGTACTAGGCAAGGTCCTTGTGGAGGTGGTTTGCATTGCCTTCCTCCGACGGAACTTATCAATCAACAATTGTGTTTATGTGCTATTCAACTTCTGTATTAGTGTAGTGTCCTAAACATAATAGTAACTTTAATGCGAAATCTAATTACAGTGTGTAATTTTTAACATAAAAACATACTATTGTAATCATTCATAAGTGAAGTTTTTACAGGTTTTAACATGTACATATCATTGGCTGATGAATAAATATGTAAAATAATTGAATGTATTGCAACTGTATGTCTTCAGGCAAAAGAAGGCCGATGGCTGCTGTTCTAGGTAAATATTGTATTATTAGCTGGTGTTAGGGAAGCTCGTATTTCTCAGCACTTTATATTTTGTAAAATAAAAATGTCCTGCAGTGAACCAAAATTAAATAAAATCTTACATGTAATAGTGATTGCAAATTCTCCTTTGAAAGTTTTCTGCAAAGATGACAACAATTACTGGTTCTTTCTCAGATTATGACTGAACATCTGTAAAGTGAGGAAATAAGCAAAGGTTGAGTTTCAATACCTAAAAAGGGATACAACACAGTTTGCATTTCTACTTTCATTAATTTGGATTTGTCATTACTGTGAACTGGATATGAGGATACACATTGTATGAATGCACCAAGCACTGTGCTGTGAAAGCTAAACACGTCACTCGTAATTCTAAAATTTTTGTATGAACTATATGATTATAGTGTACAAGAATCATCAAACTATAGCACATAAATCGCAATTTTAATTGAGAACATGCACACTTCACTGAGTTTGTGCACCAAAATATGTGTGAAGTGCAGGACACGTTTGTATGTTCAGTTGACACAATTCTGAACAAATGTGATGCATGCAGTACATTTAACAAACAAAAATTATGCGTTGGATGTACAGGATTCAGATTGTGTCATCTATAATTTCCATGGACAATTGTGCAACTATCATACTGACTTAAGACAATGCTGATCAATGAAAATTTTGCTTATGTCATCAGTTGCAAAAAACTTCTGGAAAGGTAAGTGTTGAACTGAATATTATACCAGTGAAAATTTTGTATTTTAAGGGAAAAAAACTTACTGTTAATTATTGTGTTGGTTTAGAACTGATGTATTATATGGTACTTCAAGGTACAAGTTCACCAAGCCTGGACAAAAAAAAAAGGGAGCAGGCTTAGTTGCAGCTGTAGAGGTTCAAAGAACTACCAAATTTAAACTGCTACATACTCATTTCATTGAAATGATTGAAGATATAGTAAGATAGTATTCTGTCTTAGAGTGTGTGCTTTTATGAGTGTAAGAGCATCAAAGTAGTGCCCAACAAACACTGAAAACTTTTGAAATTTATAAGCAAGCAGTTGAATACTTTCATATAATCCTCAAGAGTATTGGCATAATGTCATAATAACCTAATTAAGAAAAGGCTTGCTTGAGAACTAATGAGCTGTTTTTACACTACAAAATACCTTTCACAAAGCAATTAGTGTTCTTTGTATGGGATGTACTTCAAAGTTACATAAGAATTAAGAACTTTTCCTGTAACTGATTTGACAAGCAAGTAAGTTGTCCAGTTTAACTTCTACAAAAAAATTAACAAAACTTAAGTCTTTAAGGTTCAAAAATATCCCTTGCAGTATATAAATGGATAGAAAATACACTCCTGGAAATTGAAATAAGAACACCGCGAATTCATTGTCCCAGGAAGGGGAAACTTTATTGACACATTCCTGGGGTCAGATACATCACAAGATCACACTGACAGAACCACAGGCACATAAACACAGGCAACAGAGCATGCACAATGTCGGCACTAGTACAGTGTATATCCACCTTTCGCAGCAATGCAGGCTGCTATTCTCCCATGGAGACGATCGTAGAGATGCTGGATGTAGTCCTGTGGAACGGCTTGCCATGCCATTTCCACCTGGCGCCTCAGTTGGACCAGCGTTCGTGCTGGACGTGCAGACCACGTGAGACGACGCTTCATCCAATCCCAAACATGCTCAATAGGGGACAGATCCGAAGATCTTGCTGGCCAGGGTAGTTGACTTACACCTTCTAGAGCACGTTGGGTGGCACGGGATACATGCGGACGTGCATTGTCCTGTTGGAACAGCAAGTTCCCTTGCCGGTCTAGGAATGGTAGAACGATGGGTTCGATGACGATTTGGATGTACCGTGCATTATTCAGTGTCCCCTCGACGATCACCAGAGGTGTACGGCCAGTGTAGGAGATCGCTCCCCACACCATGATGCCGGTTGTTGGCCTTGTGTGCCTGGGTCGTATGCAGCCCTGATTGTGGCGCTCACCTGCATGGCGCCAAACACGCATACGACCATCATTGGCACCAAGGCAGAAGCGACTCTCATTGCTGAAGACGACACATCTCCATTCGTCCCTCCATTCACGCCTGTCACGACACCACTGGAGGCGGGCTGCACGATGTTGGGGCGTGAGAGGAAGACGGCCTAACGGTGCGTGGGACCGTAGCCCAGCTTCATGGAGACGGTTGCGAATGGTCCTCACCGATACCCCAGGAGCAACAGTGTCCCTAATTTGCTGGGAAGTGGCGGTGCGGTCCCCTACGGCACTGCGTAGGATCCTACGGTCTTGGCGTGCATCCGTGCGTCGCTGCGGTCCGGTCTCAGGTCGACGGGCATGTGCACCTTCCGCCGACCACTGGGGACAACATCGATGTACTGTGCAGACCTCACACCCCACGTGTTGAGCAATTCGGCGGTACGTCCACCCGGCCTCCCGCATCCCACTATACGCCCTCGCTCAAAGTCCGTCAACTGCACATACGGTTCACGTCCACGCTGTCGCGGCATGCTACCAGTGTTAAAGACTGCGATGGAGCTCCGTATGCCACGGCAAACTGGCTGACACTGACGGCGGCGGTGCACAAATGCTGCGCAGCTAGCGCCATTTGACGGCCATCACCGCGGTTCCTGGTGTGTCCGCTGTGCCGTGCGTGTGATCATTGCTTGTACAGCCCTCTCGCAGTGTCCGGAGCAAGTATGGTGGGTCTGACACACCGGTGTCAATGTGTTCTTTTTTCCATTTCCAGGAGTGTATTAACAGCATTTTGAACTCCTCCTTTTAATGAAAGAAGTCATTTTAATCACCTGTATACAGTAAATAATTGAGACCAGAGAAAAATGGAATTAACTTTCCTTTATTGTCTTTTGACTTGGCACAATAGTATGTTTATGTCAAAATGGTATAGAAAAATCTGTATAAAAATTTAGTTAGAGAATTACAACCTTTCATACTGGACAAACTGGCTAAGGTTCCAATTCTATCATCCCAGCATTCATCTCAAGTAATTTAGAAAAATCTAAGTTCGACTTGAAATCCTCCTAAATTTAAGTCCAAAGCCCAGAACATGTATGACATGCATAATATCACACGCAGAATGAATTAAATTCCCAACTACAATAAATTACATTCACAACTACACTGAAACACTCAGCAGCCACGCACACAATTTGCACTCAACATCATCAACAGAACATCATTTTCAGTCTCACCTCAGGACGGAAATGTATATGAAATACATCTGAAACAATTAAAACAAAAAATAGCAAAAATACTGCTGTGTATAGACAGGAGGCTTGCTACCTGGATATACTCAGCAAATATTGTAAGGACTAAGAATTAGCATGAACCAACATATTTACTTGATGTGTGTAAACATTCTTGAGTAGAAACATTGGTAAAACCTATGTAGAAGCCCAGGGGCAATTTCAACAGAAAGTAATGATACTGAACTGTAGATTAATGCATTTATTACATCAGGCTATTGACAGTGGTGTGCTAACCACATGCCTCTCCATATCTGCATCCCATAACATCTGTAGGCTGAGGATGACATGGTGGCTGGTC
The DNA here is from genome assembly GCF_023897955.1 of Schistocerca gregaria. Lineage (NCBI taxonomy): Eukaryota > Metazoa > Arthropoda > Insecta > Orthoptera > Acrididae > Schistocerca > Schistocerca gregaria. The sequence goes on along the minus strand of NC_064928.1, from coordinate 197,928,034 downwards.
AGTACCGTTGGACCTTCATGGCTTATTTGGATGGGATTGGTTGGTTGGTTGTTATTGTACAGATCAGAGTGTCACAATACTGTAACTTTAAAAGGTAAAACAAAAATTATAAGTGTTTCACTCTATCTGTGTTATCTTTCAGATATATTCTCACATCAAGAAAAAAAGGTATTGGAAGTAGGCTATCTGTGCTAGTCTATCCATTTTACAGAAGAGGCACTATTTCTCCCCCTACAGAAAGTTACTAAGTTTGTTTCAGTCTTGACTAACACTGAAGAGTACACTGATTATAAAATGACACACACATTTTATTGTTCTTTACAACAAATCGACATGGGCAAATTCAAAGAGTATTTCAGATACTGAAGCTTTAGAATGGAATGGATACTGTGTAGTACAAAATTACCAATAATTAGAGAAGAAAAGTCTTATCTGTTCAATCACTATACATATGCACAAACTTAATAATAATCTTTGGAGATAAATAACTTAGAGAGAATAATTTCAGTCACACAGTACAAGGCACAAAGACAATTTCATGATTCCCACACATGGGGTGCACAAAAACAAATTATATTCTAAGAATTCTTCTTGGTTTCCTATGTGGAACAATGAAGTCCTTGTTTGCTGATTGGCTGAAAAACACAATGACTATGATGTGTCTGTCAGCCAGTCAGGAAGAGAGGACTTTATTGTACACAGATGTCACTTCTGTTCTGTTGCTGGCTCATCTTGTCCAGCATCAGGCACTGAATCCACACACCCACTTTCAATGATGCAGATCACCTAACACATCGTCATTGTGACATCAGTGATTTACCAACAAGAGTTATGCAAGCAGTTTAACTGTTCATTATCTATAATACCAAAGTGGCATCATGTACAATTTTATTTGGGATGGCTCCTCATGACCTGGATGTAACTGCACTGAAGATAGCTACACAGTAGCTGAAGTCAAGATTAAAAATGTACAACAGACTCCCAAAGGAAGCAGGTGCTGACAGATGTGAAAATTACCAAACAATCAGTTTAATAAGCCGTGGATGCAAAATACCAATGCGTATTCTCTACAGACAAATGGAAAAACTGGTAGAAGCTGACCTCAGAGAAGATCAGTTTGGATTCCGTAAAAATATTAGAACACGCGAGGCAATACTGACCTTACAACTTATCTTAGAAGCTAGATTAAGGAAAGGCAAACCTACGTTTCTAGCATTTGTGAACATAGAGAAAGCTTGTGACAATGTTGACTGGAATACTCTCTTTCAAATTCTGAAGGTGCCAGGGGTAAAATACAGGGAGTGAAAGGCTATTTACAATTTGTACAGAAACCAGATGGCAGTTATAAGAGTCAAGGGACATGAAAGGGAAGCAGTGGTTGGGAAGGGAGTGAGACAGGGTTGTAGCCTCTCCCCAATGTTATTCAATCTGTATATTGAGCAAGCAGTAAAGGAAACAAAAGAAAAATTCGGAGTAGGTATTAAAATCCATAGAGAAGAAATAAAAACTTTGAGGTTTGCCGATGACATTGTAATTCTGTCAGAGACAGCAAAGAATTTGGAAGAGCAGTTGAATGGAATGGACAGTGTCTTGAAAGGAGGATATAACATGAAGATCAACAAAAGCAAAACGAGGATAATGGAATGTATTCGAATTAAGTCAGGTGACGCTGAGGGAATTAGATTAGGAAATGAGATACTTAAAGTAGTAAAGGAGTTTTGCTATTTGGGGAGGAAAATAACTGATGATGGTCGAAGTAGAGAGGATATAAAATGTAGACTGGCAATGGCAAGGAAAGTGTTTCTGAAGAAGAGAAATTTGTTAACATCAAGTACAGATTTAACTGTCAGGAAGTCGTTTCTGAAAGTATTTGTATGGAGTGTAGCCATGTATGGAAGTGAAACATGGACGATAACTAGTTTGGACAAGAAGAGAATAGAAGCTTTCGAAATGAGGTGCTACAGAAGAATGGTGAAGATAAGGTGGATAGATCACGTAACTAATGAGGAAGTATTGAATAGAATTGGGGAGAAGAGAAGTTTGTGGCACAACTGAACAAGAAGAAGAGATTGGTTGGTAGGACATGTTCTGGGGCATCAAGGGATCACCAATTTAGCATTGGAGGGCAGCGAGGAGGGGAAAAATCGAAGAGGGAGACGAAGAGATGACTACACTAAGCAGATTCAGAAGGATGTAGGTTGCAGTAGGTAGTGGGAGATGAAGAGGCTTGCACAGGATAGAGTAGCATGGAGAGCTGCATAAAACCAGTCACACACACGTCACACACACACACACACACACACACACACACACACAAAGGAAAAAGGAAGGAGATTGTGTAATACCAGAGAGGGAGCAGGGAAGGGGATAGGTGAGTGAAGGATAGGGACTAACAAATGTTGAGGCCAGGGGAATGTAGGATATACTGCAGAGAGAGTTCCCACCTGTGCAGTTCAGAAAAACTGGTGCTGATGCCAAGGATCCAGATGGTGTATGCTGTGAAGCAACCACTCAAGTGGAGAATGTTGTGTTGAGCAGTGTGGATAGCAACTGGTTCGTCCAGCTATCTGTTGGCGCCAGTTTGGCAGTGGGCATTCATATAGACACACGGTTTATCAAATCAGAGAAAGATTGTTTTGAAGGAGGACAGGCCTACTGTCTTCAAAAATGTTAAAAGAGCACATATCCTCCATTCGAGGAGTGCTAGTTTTGCAAGATTCGCAGGAGAGCCTCTGTGAAGTGTGGAAGGTAGGAGACGAGGTACTGGCAGAAGTAAAGCTGTGAGGATGGATTAAGAGTTGTGCTTGGGTAGCTCAGACGGTAGAGCACCTGCCCTCGAAAGGCGAAGGTCCCGAGTTCGAGTCTCAGTCCGGTACACAGTTTTTATCTGCCAGGTTTCATATTAGTGCACACACTGTTGCATAGTGAAAATCTCTTTCTGGACACAGTTTATTGGTTGTCATGTCCACATAAAATGCAGCACAGTGATTGCAGTTTGGCTTGTGTATCACATGGCTGGTTTCACAGGTAGCCCTGCTTTTGATAGGATAGGCGATGCTTATGAGCAGATTGGGGCAGGAGGTGGAAGTCATGGTGATGGTAGTAGTGGTGGTGGCAGCAGGATGTATGGGACAGATCTTGCATCCAGGTCTATTACAGGTATATCAGCCATGAGGCAAGGGGTTGGGAGCAGGGATGGAGTAGGGGTGGGCACAGATACTGCATAGGTTTGATGGGCAGTGGAATACCACTGTGGTATGGGTGGGAAGGACAGGACATTCCTCATTTCAGGGCATGACAAGAGGTAGCTGAAACCTTGGCAGAGAATGTGATTCAGTTGTTGCTCCAGTATGACCAATTGGTATATTTGAAGGAAGGAGGAGTGCTCATCACCATAGATGCAACAGCCCCGGGTGGCTAGGCAGTACGGATGGTACTTCATGGTATGGAATGTGTGGCATCTGGCAAAAGTGGGATATTGCTGGACCTAGTTAGGTTTGATGTGAATGAAGGTACTGATGTAGTCATCTTTGAGATGGAGGTCACCTTCAAGAAACGTGGCTTTGGGTTAAGGAGGACCAGCTGAACTGGGAAGAAGGTCCTCCTCAACCCAACAAGTCACCTTCCTCAATTTTGACATCCACGTCAAAAATGGCTACATCAGCACCTCCATTCATATCAAACCTGCAAAACCATGAGCAACACCTCCAATTTGACAGCTGTCACCCTCTGCATATCACCTGGCCGCTCATAGCCATCCCATCCGTAGTGATGAGCAGTCCCTATCCAAATATACCAAGAACCTCACGGAGGCCTTCACAGACCGAAATTATCTTCCCAACCTTGTACAGAAGCAGGTCTCCTGTGCCTTATCCCTCCAGTCACCCACCACCTTCCACAGTCCCTCTGTCTGGCCACGAAGGAGTATTACCCTCGTGACTCAGTACCCCCAGGACTGGAGTAACTGAACTGCATTCTTTGTCAGGGTTTTGGCTACCTCTCATCATGCCCTAAACTGAGGAATATCATGTCTACTATCCATCTCACCCTCCCCACAGTGGTATTCCACCACTCACCAAATCTACGCAATATCCTCGTCCATCCCTACTCCACCCCTACACCACTCCCTTGCCTCATGGGTCATTTCCCTGTAAAAGATCTAGATGCAAGACTTGTCCCATACATCCTTCCACCACCACCTACTCCAGTCCAGTCACAAGCTTCATCTATCCCACCAAAGGCAGGGCTACCTGTGAAACCAGTTATGTGATCTACAAACTAAGCTGCAATCTCTGTGCTACAGTCTACATGAGCATGACAACCAACAAGCTGTCTGAAACTTCCTGGCAGACTAAAACTGTGTGCCGGACCGAGACTCGAACTCGGGACCTTTGCCTTTTGCAGGCAAGTGCACTACGCAGGAGAGCTTCTGTAAAGTTTGGAAGGTAGGAGGCGAGGTACTGGCAGAAGTAAAGCTCTGAGGATGGGGCGTGAGTCGTGCTTGGGTAGCTCAGATGGTAGAGCACTTGCCTGCAAAAGGCAAAGGTCCTGAGTTCGAATCTCGGTCCGGCACACAATTTTAATCTGCCAGGAAGTTTCATTCCAGCATACACTCCTCTGCAGAGTGAAAATCTCATTCTGGAAACAAGTTGTCTGTCCGCATAAATGGTCACCAACAAACTGTTGCCAAGAAACAGGTGGACCACCACTTTGCTGAGCATGCCACCCAACACAACACTCTTCACCTAAGTGACAGCTATACAGCCTGCACCATCTGGATCCTTCCAAGTAACAGCAGATTTCTGAACTGAACAGGTGGTAACTCTCACTGCAATATATTCCATGTTCCCATAATCCCCCTGGCCTCAACATTTGTTAGTCCCTGTCCTTCATTCACCTATCCCATTCAGTGCTCCTAATCCAGGGTTGCACAGCGTCCTATTCCACCAATGCACTCACAGTCTCGTTTTTTCCCTTAAGGACTTTTGGCCAATCATATTTAGCAGTCTTTTTGTTGTGCCCATCTGTGTCTCAATATCTCTTCTATGTGGTGAGTAGCAATCTATCCTTTACTTAATATTGTCATCATTTCAGCTTGGATTTTCCATTGTTTAAACCATACTAGAATTGCTTAGGGACAGGAGGAGTTGTTATATTTGCGAGACTTTTTTGAGTCATCAGTCTTGTGACCGGTTTGATGTGGCCCACCATAAATCCCTCTCCTATTCCTACCTCTTCATCTCAAGAATACCAAACTGCATCCTCAATTATTTGTTGGATGTATTCCACACTCTATCTTCCCCTAATTTTTTTACTTCTACAGCTCCCTCTAGTACCACGGAGGACAACTTAATATTTACTTTGCATTAATTTAAATGTGTTAACCAATAAAATAATTTTATCTTAGATAACTGATATTCCCAGAATGTCGTAACGCATGTCCTATCATTCTGTGCCTAATTCTTGTCAGTGTTTTCAGTGTGTTCCTTCTTCATTGATTCTGCAGAAAAACACCACATTCCTCACTTTATCAGCCAACCTAATTTTCAAGGCCTGTTTTTGACACTGGTAGACTTCACTTGGCCAGGAATGTCTACTTTGTATGTGCTAGCCTGGTTTTTACATCCACCTTGCTTTATCCATCACTGATTATTTTGCTTCCAAGGTAGCAGAATTCCTTAAGTTCACGATCATCAATTTTAATGTTAAGCTTCTCACTATTCTCTTTTCTGTTACTTCTCCTTACTTTCATCTCATTACAGCCCATTGAGGTTGGCTCTTTGCATCCTCTTATCTTTCCTAGAGCTTAACATTTAAGTGAACAAATACTGCAGCTAAGCTTTTTATAGGTGTAACTGATACACACTTCCCATGTAAGATGTTCATCAATCACAATGCCTAAAAATCAGCTGTGGACAGTGGTTCAGTATTTATGTGTACTTGAGATTGCATATAATTTAACATGGGCTTCATCACAACAATCTTTCTTATTAAGTGTAAGTTTTTTCATGATTAGATATTCTGTGAGCAGCTCACAGTTCTCTTTGTTGTTTTGGAACGTTAGTTATTTAGTATGGCCCAGCTAATAATTGATGTATCAGCATAGTTCACTATGCTTTGAATTTTCTCGTTGTGTTATGTTTTTAATATACACACGGAAGAAAAATGGGCTAATAATACTTTCCTGAGGGACTCAACAAATGGGTGTCTCGTATGCTGATTCTTCTGTTATGTTACCTTTGGATCAATTCAATTGAAGTGGTCCAATAAAAATTAGGTTGGCTTCTAGAACATTTTTAAATATTTCAATTTTTTATATGTGATTACTCTATGATTGAGGAGTTCAAAATAGTTTTTAAAAAAATTTTATCTTTCACCTTTACTGAATGGCAGCCATTTTTGTTTGAAAGCACACGACGATCTTTCAGTTTAGACATGTGAGCAAAAATATGAATATCTCTGCACTGGGTTAAGTTACAACATTGCAATTGACATGACTGTTTTGACAAAAGTGTCCTCTAAAACACTGTCTATTACACAGACACATAAATTCAAAAATAACCAGTCAAAATGACCTCCAAAGGTTGGTATCCAAATTTTCAAAAATTTGCTTTTTTGGCCCAAAAATAACAAACAAGAAGTGATTTAAGAGAATATTTTTTTCTTATAGTTAGCTATCATACATTACTAGCCTCATATAGAGCAAGAACACTTACAAATGTTTCCTTAATTTTTTATGAATTTTTGAAATTTGAAAAATTTTCATTTTTTGTAAAGTTATCTCAGGTGGGACTGAATATAGAAGTTTGATTTTTGCACAGTTTGTACACCTATATGATAGCAACATACTGTAACAATTTTAACATTGATATCTGACTGAAAAAAAGATATGAATGGCTGTTGCCTGTTCATATGTGATATTGGTGGGATTTAATCAATTACCATTGAAGTAAGGTACTGAATTATACACAAAAAGAGGAAACATCACTAAAATTAACATTTATATTATTCTGACATAAAATAAAGATTGTCAATTAACATCCTTCGAGATGCAACTGTTCCTGAACCTGGTGGTGAATGTTAAGAACACTTATTTCTTCAGACAGCTTCTGTGATATACAATAAGACCTCCCAGTTACTGTGGTAAGTTCAAGCACTGAAAGTTTCCTTAAAACATTTTTCATTGGTATCCAAACTGTGTCACTAGTAGATTTCTTGAATGATGTTCTTGGGCCAGCAGGGTGGTAAAAATGCACAAAAACATAATTGTTTTCCAAACTTATTCTTTCAACCTCTGAAAGCTACCACTGCCCATCATAAACACATGTCACTATGTCATTCAACATTAAAGACAGATTTAATTTTTTCTAATTATGTCTGAAATCCGCTGTACCTTATTTTCAATAGTTGTTTTTCTTGTTCTGCTACTTAGTTTTATTATTTTTCAAGCAGGAAATACATCTAACTTAGAACAAGCAAAATCCAATATGCTAACAGCTTCCTCATTAAGAATATAAATGTCATTAACAAGGTTACATGATTCAGGTTCTGGATTCACAACAAATATTTTTTGAGTAACTATTTGGGCACAGGGAATTTCCAAATATCACATCAAGTTTCACTTGGGAAGCTGTTTCACTCTCACATAACAAGGACAAATGTTCAAGTTTTATTTCCCTCGAACCTTTAGTAATAGGCTTTTTATGAACTTTGAGTGGATCACAGCACTTTCTTTCAAAAATGTGGTTGTACTTCACAATATATTTATTCACATGATACTCACACAATTATGTTATAGAAGAACTTAATCGAAATTTAAACAATGTCTGTCTAACTTCATCAAAGTCATTGATATTTTTCAAGTTTTTGAAACTGAACCATAAACTGTTTTGTGACACTTCACTTGCTATATGTCCAACAGAGCACTGTTCATCCATGTTATTGCAATCCAGTTAATCTCTCAAAATTAATTACAAATTACACACAGAACAAAGCACGTAACACATTCTACACTTTTGATGAAGAATGTACATCTACTGTAACAGAGGTTTCAGAACAGATTGACTACAATATTTTAATATTCAGCCCCACCTGATATAACTAACCCCAAACTTAACAAAAAACTAAAATTTTCAAATTTCAAAAATTCATAAAAATTAAGGAAATATTTTAACGGTTTTTGCTCTATATGAGGCTAGTAGTGTATGATATCTAACTATAGCAAAAAAACAGACTCTCATAAATCACTCCTTGTTTGTTATTTTTGGGCCTAAAAAGAGGATTTTTGAAAATTTGGATACCAAACTTTTGAGGTCATTTTGACAGGTTATTTTTGAATTTAGGGTATTTTTTGCAATTGACAATGTTGTAGAGGACACTTTTCTAAAAACAATCATGTCAACTGCAATGTTGTAACTTAACCCAGTGCAGATATATTCAAACTTTCGCTAATGTCTCCAGACTGAAAAATTGTCAAGTGCCTACAAATAAAAATGGCTGCCATCCAGTAAAGATGGAATATAAATTATTTTAAAAAACTGTTTTGAACTTCTCAAAATAGGGCAATCACATTTAAAAAAATTAAAATATTTAAAAATGGTCAAGCAAACATCACTGGACCACTTCATATAGATTGACCCCTTCATTTTTATAACATATTTTAACACATCATCTTCTATCTCAGAGATAAGAACTTAAGAAATTTTGTGCAACCCCCCTGTACTGTAAGTTTCTAATTTTGATAAAAGAACTGTATAACTCACAGAATCAAAGGTCTTAGACAAACCCAGGAAAGTTTTTTTTTTTCCTTTATCCGGCCTGTTTGGCAGTTCATGGAAAAAAATGTTGCTACTGCTGTTATTGAGGATAGGCCTTTCCAGAAACGTGAGCTGGAAGATGTTTAGCAAGTTATATTTATAGAAGAGATTCTATTTGGTCTAGAATTGCTCTTTCAGATATGCCAAGCCTTGAAGCCAATAAAACTGGCCTGTAGTTAATTATGTCAGTAGTGAAACCTTTTCACCCACTGGTCATATTTCAGATAATTTTTAAAAGGTCCCCTGTTTGCTGATGACAAATTGGATAAAGGGTCCAAATGCATCCATATCAGACTTCCAGCAGGGTAATGGAACAGCCTTACAACTTTCTCACAGCCAACAGCTACTCATATTACACCGTTTATAATAACCAAAACTGACCTACAGGCACCAGAAACATATCAATGGGAGTACAGTAGATGATGGTCTGGGATTTAAGTTCCTGGGCATTCAGGAGGATAACAGTCAAAAAGCTCAGTTCTGCCTGTTTTGCACTCAGACCTACCTCTCTCTCTCACTCACTCACTTCTGTTCTCTGGCATACTCTTCTGGGGCACTGCATCTACGAAAAGTGTTTATTCTGCAGAAGTGTCGAATATGAATATTGCGTGCAATTGTTAACTGAACATCTTGCAGAAGCATCTTGAGGATCAAACAGATTATTACATTTATATGCCAGTAAAAATACTCCCTAATGGTATTTTTGGTTAAGAGAAAGAGTGAATTTAGAATGAACTCAGCAATTCAAAGCCACAATACTAAACGAAGAAGAAATAATTTCCATATAGACAATGTATTTGTAAAAGGGTTCAGTACAATAGGTTGTCTGTGGAAATAAGCCAGTAAACTGAAAATCCCCTCCTCATAAAAAAGTAAAAAGAATACCTCATTAGCCATTCATTCTACTATTTGTCAGGATAGTTACCTGCACAATGTAAATTCTAAAAAAGTTTAACATTTGTGTCAAGTAATGGAAAGTTCAGAGTAGAATATCAACAATTATGAGCAACATCTACATCCTCCACAAGGCATTGTATGACACATGGTGGAGGGTATCCTTTTTCACTACAAGTCACTTCCTTCCCCGTTCCACTCACAAACAGAGTGAGGTAATGACGACTAAATGTATCTCTCCCTATGAGTCCTAATTTCTAGTATCTTATCTTCGTGGTCCTTACGCACAAAGTATGCTGGCAGCAGTAGGATTGTTCGGCAGTCAGCTTCAAATGCCTGTTCTATAAATTCTCTCAGTAGTGTTCCTCCAAAAGAACACCACTGTCCCTCCAGGGATTCCCATTTCAGTTTCCACAGCATCTCCGTGACACTTACGTGTTGTTCAATCCTCCAACTAACAAATCCAGCAGCCAACATCTGAAATGCTTTGATGTCTTCCTTTAACCCGACCTAGTACAGATCGTGCACACTATCAGTACTCATGCTCATCCCATTTCATATTAGTTTGCAATGTTATGCCTAGATATTTACATGACGTGATTGTGTGCAGAATACTAATAATGTTGTATCTGAACAGTATAGATTTGTTTTTACTACTCAGGTGCATTAACTTACATTTTTCTAAATTTAGAGCTAGCTGTCACTCACCAAGGATAGATTGCTACTCATTATGAGGATGAGTTGCAGCACACACACACACACACACACACACACACACACACACACACACACACAAAACACACACACACACAAAGAAAAAAAAAGGCGGGTACACTTCATGCGCACATGACCAGTACCTCCAGATACATAAAGTGACAGGAGGTAGCAGTCAAGTGTACATACAGTGCACATACTTGTGGGAATATACCTATATCTCTAACATCGATCAGTTGTATAATTTTGGAACATGTATTACGTTCGAGTGTAGTGACTTTTCTGGAAGCTAGAAAGCTACTCTGTAAGAATCAGCATGGGCTTCAAAAACTACGTTTATGTGAAACCCAGCTCACGCTATTCGTCCACGAGACTCAGAGGGCCATCGACACATGTTCCCTGGGAGATGCCATGTTTCTTGATTTCCAAGAGGCGTTTGATGCAGTTCTTTACAGTCGATTAATGAACAAAGTAACAGCATGTGGACTGTCAGACCAATTGTGTGATTGGATTGAAGAGTTCCAAGATAACAGAATGCAGTATGTCATTCTCAATGGAGAGAAGTCTTCCGAAGTAAGAGTGATTTCATGTGTGCTGCAGGGGAGTGTTGTAGGACCGTTGCTATTCACAATATACACTCCTGGAAATTGAAATAAGAACACTGTAAATTCATTGTCCCAGGCAGGGCAAACTTTATTGACACATTCCTGGGTTCAGATACATCACATGATCACACTGACAGAACCACAGGCACATAGACACAGGCAACAGAGCATGCACAATGTCGACACTAGTACAGTGTATATCCACCTTTCGCAGCAATGAAGGCTGCTATTCTCCCATGGAGACGATCGTAGAGATGCTGGATGCAGTCCTGTGGAACGACTTGCCATGCCATTTCCACCTGGCGCCTCAGTTGGACCAGCGTTCGTGCTGGACGTGCAGACCGCGTGAGACGACGCTTCATCCAGTCCCAAACATGCTCAATGGGGGACAGATCCGGAGATCTTGCTGGCCAGGGTAGATGACTTACACCTTCTAGAGCACGTTGGGTCGCATGGGATACATGCGGACGTGCATTGTCCTGTTGGAACAGCAAGTTCCCTTGCCGGTCTAGGAATGGTAGAACGCTGGGTTCGATGCCGCTTTGGATGTACCGTGCACTATTCAGTGTCCCCTCGACGATCACCAGAGGTGTACGGCCAGTGTAGGAGATCGCTCCCCACACCATAATGCCGGGTGTTGGCCCTGTGTGCCTCGGTCGTATGCAGTCCTGATTGTGGCGCTCACCTGCACGGCGCCAAACACGCATATGACCATCATTGGCACCAAGGCAGAAGCGACTCTCATCGCTGAAGATGACACGTCTACATTCGTCCCTCTATTCACGCCTGTCGCGACACCACTGGAGGCGGGCAGCACGATGTTGGGGCGTGAGCGGAAGACGGCCTAACGGTGTGCAGGACCGTAGCCCAGCTTCATGGAGACGGTTGCGAATGGTCCTCGCCGATACCCCAGGAGCAACAGCGTCCCTAATTTGCTGGGAAGTGGCGGTGCGGTCCCCTACGGCACTGCGTAGTATCCTACGGTCTTGGCGTGCATCCGTGCATCGCTGCGGTCCGGTCCCAGGTCGACGGGCACGTGCACCTTCCGCCGACCACTGGCGACAACATCGATGTACTGTGGAGACCTCACACCCCACGTGTTGAGCAATTCGGCGGTACGTCCACCCGGCCTCCCGCATGCCCACTATACGCCCTATCTCAAAGTCCGTCAACTGCACATACGGTTCACGTCCATGCTGTCGCGGCATGCTACCAGTGTTAAAGACTGCGATGGAGCTCTGTATGCCACGGCAAACTGCCTGACACTGACGGCGGCGGTGCACAAATGCTGCGCAGCTAGTGCCATTCGACGGCCAACACCACGGTTCCTGGTGTGTCCGCTGTGCCGTGCGTGTGATCATTGCTTGTACAGCCCTCTCGCAGTGTCCGGAGCAAGTATGGTGGGTCTGACACACCGGTGTCAATGTGTTCTTTTTTCCATTTCCAGGAGTGTATATAAATGACCTTGTGGATAATATCAGAAGTTTACTGAGGCTTTTTGCGGATGATGCTGTAGTATATTGAGAGGTTGTAACAATGGAAAATTGTACAGCAAGAGGATCTGAATTGACGCATGATGCAGGGAATGGCAATTGATTCTCAATGTAGGCAAGTGTAATGTGGTGCGAATATGTAGAAAGAAAGATCCTTTATCATTTAGCTACAATATACCAGGTCAGCAACTGGAAGCAATTAACTCCATACATTATCTGAGAGTAGGCATTAGGAGTGATTTAAAATGGAATGGCCATATAAAATTAATCATCGGTAAAGTAGATGCCACACTGAGATTCATTGGAAGAATCCTAAAGAAATGCATTCTGAAGAAAAAGGAAGTAGGTTACAGTACACTTGTTCCCCCACTGCTGGAATACTGTTTACCGGTGTGGGATCCATACCAGATAGGGTTGATAGAAGAGATAGAAAAGATCCAAAGGAGAGCAGCTTGCTTCATTACAGGATCATTTAGTAATTGCAAAAGCGTTATGGAGATGACAGATAAGCTCCAGTGTAATAATCTGCAAGAGAGGCGCTCAGTATGGTCTTTTGTTGAAGTTTTGAGAACATACCTTCACTGAGGAGTCAAGCAGTATATTGCTTTCTCTCACGTGTATCTCGGGAAGAGACCAAGAGGATAAAATCAGAGAGATTAGAGCCCACACAGAGGCATACTGACAATCTTTCTTTCCATGAACAAGACGAGACCCGAATAGAAGGGAGAACCGATAGAGGTACCCTCCGCCACATACCATCAGGTGGCTTGCAGAGTATGAATGTAGATTATAAATTTTCCTTTCTTTTCTGAAGAAGGCTTTAGCCAAAAGCTTAGTGTGTAACAGCATCTTCGTTGTGCCTGTCTGCAACTCAAAGTATCATCTTTACAGTAGGTAGCAATCTGTCCTTTTTCATAATTTTTAATATTTGAATGAGACAGATCCTGATTTTGTGAGTATACAGCAAGCTGATATTGGTGTTCGTTAAGTCAAACTGCTTTGTTTGGAGTATTAGATAACAGCACATGAGTAGTATAGGCGGAGGAGGAGCCTTTTCAAAGTAGCAATTTTTTTCTTACATACGAGTCTTATGAAAACTGAAGATATGGATACCCCTATCATGATGGAGGCCATGGATGCAAGATTGCAATATGTGTGTCCCAGATTACAGAAGGCAATGAAATAAGAAAATTAGGAACATCCAGAGTTGATTGCAAAGCAATAAAATGAAATCTTATGCCATACAAATAAGCTAATAACAGTAATAAAACACCTTAAACAAAAAATAACAGTCATGTTACACATGATGAGACTATAATTTTTGTTAATAATAATTGTATTCACTATATTTTCCTAGTTTTCCTCCCATACATAACTTTACAGATAAAATATCATATTGTTGATGGCAATGTAATCAAAATGTTATAAGCTTCCCGAAGACGCCATGCCTACACTGTGATCAAGTTAGTGCAACATTACGTGACACCTATTGACTATCTCAGAATCTTATTTATCTTAGCTTCACTTAAGAATGGAATGACAGCAGATAACTGCAAAACTAATGCAGAATTCATTATACATGATGATTCCACATTTCATGTAGTTTACATACAATGCCACCATTAAGTAATGAAGGACTATATGTTGATTAATTAGTCAAGAACTTCAGTTTGTGATGAAGCAAGCAGGTATATTTTTACTTCCCATCTTGTTTTGCCATCTGCCTCCTTAAAATTCATTTTTTCCTGTCTGACTAATTACAATTAACATACATGAGTATAATTTGCGTTTTCATAAAAGAGAAAGGTTGGCCCTCAGTTTTAAAGAATATAACACCAGATTTAATTTTGAAGTTAGTTTTATGTATTTAATTGATTTTCTAATTTATTTTGTATATTACTGTTAATATCCTTTGTTATCAAATTCTATTCTTGACTTATAAAAAAATATAAATTCTATACTAAATATAAACATTTGGAGGGGGAACTAATATTATTCTTAAATGATTTATTTGGCTCTATTCGAAACATGTTAGCAAAGACAGCCCTTAATTAATTCCAAAGTAATGAACAGTTTTGTCAAAAGTATTGTTTGCATAACTATATCTGTTATATTATCATTTAAACAAATAATTTGGCCTAAGTGTAGCAGAATATTTGATGTATTTCATTAATTTAACGAGTTACATTTCAGATCTGAATAACCTAACAAAAGAAACACTAGGTAAGTCCCTGGACTGGTTTGCAACCAATAAGCTCCTATGCAACTTTTAATGGGAACATCAAATGAAGTAGGCAATAAGTCGGTAAAACTCTTAGGTATTCACATTGACTCAAAACTATATTGGGAGGAACATGTCAATCATGTATGTGAAAAAATATCTCGGGTGACATACCTTCTCTTGAAACTACAGGAGATAGTGAGCTTGGAGTACCTCAGGGTGACATACTTTGGGCTATTCCAGTCACATATTTCATATGGTCTGATTATATGGGGGCACTCCCCTCACATCAAAAAGTATTGAAATTACAAAAAAAAGTCATGTATAATATGTAAAAGAGGTCATAAGGAGCACTGTTGTCCTCTTTTTTCCAGACTCAGAATACTTACAATTATAAATTTATACATCTATGTGTCTCTACTCTATATTAAAAATAATATTTCAGAATTTATTGCCAGAAGGGAAATACATGAACACAACACCAGGGCTAACGGTAATTTAGACACACTGCGCCACAGATTAGCGAGAACAGGAAATTCACACAAAGTTAACCCATTCAAAATGTTCAATAAACTGCCAGTTCATGTTCAGTTTACGGATACAAATTCTTTTAAAATTAAGTGGTACAGCTGGCTGTCAGATCATCCATTCTATGACATTAAAGAATTCTTTGCGATGTCTGAGGAGAATATAAGCACTTAAATGTTGTTTGTAGTTAAACATATTATTTTGTGCTGTGGTTAATCGTGAGTAATTACAAAGTTTATACTATAAACAATAAAATACCATATTATATTAGATTATAAGATGGCTTGTTGCATTAACTTTCAAAAGCTATCCTTTGTAATTTGGTACACTGCCATGCTTCAAATGTATTCTATAATTTATTGACAGAAGTTTATTTTATTATTCTGTATGTACTAGTACATCTTGTGTGACGAAGCCAATATCATTGTAAAATGATCTACACTGAATAAAATTCTTGATTCTTGAATTGTAATTTCTAACGTTACCTCGAACAATGTTTTGTTTCAGTGCCTATTATTGTGATGATATATAAGGGCTCGATTTTTGGTCCTGAGGAAGTCAGTCCATGGCCGATTTTCAGACGAGAAACGTGTATTGGTCAGAACAACAACAATGCATTAATTTATCAATGAAATAAGTGCAACATAAATAGGCAGTGTGTTAAAAAAAATGACAGTGTCTGTTCAATTTATTTGAAAGGCTGTGAACTGTGTGGTTAGGGTTTTACTGCTCACAGACATTCAACAGTTTGCTCGCAACCTGTTAATGAGGCTTATCGAAAGTTAAACAATAGTGCATTGGGAGGTTATGAGCAGTGAAAGTAAAGAACTATGAAACACAACTGTGCACCTGTCGGCTACACCATTTATAGTAGTAAGTACTGCATTTCCACCCCGTATTTTTTCAGCCAGTACGTCGACACCGAGGACCATCAACAAAGAAATAAAGAAGGCGAATGTCACAAGTTCAGCATGTTACATACTCTGAAGTATCCCTCATTGTGTTGGTTTAAAGAAAAAAGTGTCAGCTTTTTCTGAATGCTTTTACTCACTTCGCCACACACCGTCAGGTGGCTTGCGAAGTATGGATCTAGATGTAGATGTACCGCAGGTTGTAACGTTACATCATTCACCTATCCTAATACGTTTTGGGTATGACCTGATTCCAAAACTTGTCTTCTTCCCTAAACTCTGACAAAGTGAATAGTGTGTAGCTGAATTAACTTGCACTTAGCTTTTTGGTGTTGTTGAAGTTCTGGGCGATGTCTCCCAGGCGGCTGCTGCTGCTTCTTGTCCAAGTTTATAAAAATACGTTCTGGTAAGAGATTTGACCATTTTTAATAATAAGTATTTGCCATGATGTCATTTCATACCAGATGGTTTATTTCCAAACTCTAATCATACTTTCACTACTGGTTCCAATATTTACATGTATTAGTGACGGCAACAGTTTTTAGATTGACCCTCAAAACAAATCCACTTCCTACCATCCCTGACAACTAAGTCAGCACATAGACATCAAGGACTTTGTAAAACTCCAGGTTCTGACTGGGGCTCTTATTCTGATTACTGTTTACAAGCTTTTGAGACAGGTTAACATCCTTATAAAGATTAGAAAAATGTGAAACTTACAGGTTGATAATAATGCTTACTGTAACTATTGGTAACTACACTCCTGGAAATGGAAAAAAGAACACATTGACACCGGTGTGACAGACCCACCATACTTGCTCCGGACACTGCGAGAGGGCTGTACAAGCAATGATCACACGCACGGCACAGCGGACACACCAGGAACCGTGGTGTTGGCCGTCGAATGGCGCTAGCTGCGCAGCATTTGTGCAACGCCGCCGTCAGTGTCAGGCAGCTTGCCGTGGCATACGGAGCTCCATCGCAGTCTTTAACACTGGTAGCATGCCGCGACAGCGTGGACGTGAACCATATGTGCAGTTGACGGACTTTGAGCGAGGGCGTATAGTGGGCATGCGGGAGGCCGAATTGCTCAACACATGGGGCGTGAAGTCTCCACAGTACATCGATGTTATCGCCAGTGGTCGGCGGAAGGTGAACGTGCCCGTCGACCTGGGACCGGACCGCAGCGACGCACGGATGCACGCCAAGACCGTAGGATCCTACGCAGTGCCGTAGGGGACCGCATCGGCACTTCCCAGCAAATTAGGGACACTGTTGCTCCTGGGGTATCGGCAAGGACCATTCGCAACCGTCTCCATGAAGCTGGGCTATGGTCCCACACACCGTTAGGCCGTCTTCCGCTCACGCCCCAACATCGTGCAGCCCGCCTCCAGTGGTGTTGCGACAGGCGTGAATGGAGGGACGAATGGAGATGTGTCGTCTTCAGCGATGAGAGTCGCTTCTGCCTTGGTGCCAATGATGGTCATATGCGTGTTTGGCGCCGTGCAGGTGAGCGCCACAATCAGGACTGCATACGACCGAGGCACACAGGGCCAACACCCGGCATCATGGTGTGGGGAGCGATCTCCTACACTGGCCATACACCTCTGGTGATCGTCGAGGGGACACTGAATAGTGCACGGTACATCCAAACCGGCATCGAACCCATCGTTCTACCATTCCTAGACCGGCAAGGGAACTTGCTGTTCCAACAGGACAATGCACGTCCGCATGTATCCCGTGCCACCCAACGTGCTCTAGAAGTCAACTACCCTGGCCAGCAAGATCTCCGGATCTGTCCCCCATTGAGCATGTTTGGGACTGGATGAAGCGTCGTCTCACGCGGTCTGCACGTCCAGCACGAACGCTGGTCCAACTGAGGCACCAGGTGGGAATGGCATGGCAAGCCGTTCCACGGGACTACATCCAGCATCTCTACGATCGTCTCCATGGGAGAGTAGCAGCCTGCATTGCTGCGAAAGGTGGATATACACTGTACTAGTGCCGACATTGTGCATGCTCTGTTGCCTGTGTCTATGTGCCTGTGGTTCTGTCAGTGTGATCATGTGATGTATCTGACCCCAGGAATGTGTCAATAAAGTTTCCCCTTCCTGGGACAAGGAATTCACGGTGTTCTTATTTCAATTTCCAGGAGTGTATTTATGGGAATATGATGTTTGTATTGTGTTTACAATGGTACACTTAATTTGACTTTGGCATGTTTTCCACTCTGATTGTCAAACAGGTGTTTTGCAGTTTTGTGTTTTCTATGAACAGATTACATTTGTTTTATGTTTAGCAGGATTCACAAATAATAAAAGTAATTTTGGCATGAATACTTTTGAGAATCAACTAGGTTTTTTAATTCAAAATTACGACACAATTTTCGTATTTGAAATTGGCTATTTTTTTTATTTGGGATAGTACTTACAAACCTCGAGAAGCATTTCAGTGTCTCTAAGGTTTTCAGATGAGACAAAGTTCCAAAAGATGATTTAATTAATAATTTAATAATATTGCACAGTTTTTAATTTTTGTCTCTTGGTTCATTATTGAAATTAACATGGCAATTTCTATTATGTCAGTGCTCTGAGGTTTGTTTGCATGTAATTTGCTGTTGCACAAACGTACGTTTTCTTGGTTGTAAATTTGGTTGTAAGCCTACACTGAAGATATTTTTCGATAAGCTGTAAAATCCCTCCTATATTTCTTGTCTATAGAACTTATAGGATGTCTACATGTTACCTGTCAAAATATGGGGTGGACAGTTTGAACAGACTGTAAAGATGAATTAGAAAATTTTACTGAATCTACCAATATCATCTCCATAATGTTACAAGGTTATCAAACAGAACTATCTTCTGGGGCAGTAAAGCAGAAATAAATGAACTATTCTTTCTGCAAAAATTATCAGTTACAATGTTATGTAAAGCATACAGCCACATATCTTACAGATGCCTCTGCGGATAAGTTAAGAATTCTTCCACTAATCTTTCCTGCACATTTATTAGTTTTTGCCATTTGTTGTTGCCAACAAAAATCTTCAGTGAAAATGCAATATTCATAGCTATAATACAGGACAAGCATAACTCCAAATAGGTTTTTTTCTCCTTAATTTTTCAATGTCCTGATTTTCTAGGGTTCAAAGAGTTCTGCTTTCATGTCCAAATGTTTATTTATTTCTTTATTCACATCATTTTTGCATACAACCACCAAATGACAATTTTTGCAAATGTCATGCTATGTACATGGTTAATATATATAAATGCTAAAGGATTTGATAAATTTATTTATTTACAACATTACGTACTATTTTCAACAGCTGGCTAAGCAAGTATAATGCAAGGTTATTTCCCTAGACATGAAGATGACATGATTTTCCAGTGTAAGATTTCCATATCAGTGGAGACCATCCAGTTTATAGTCTTAAATGGCTGTGCACCAAACTTCTCATTTCCTACACGTCTATGGCAGGAGTTGCCTGCTTGAACTGCAATAACTGTTATTTTGCAGTATTGACTTTACGGCCCTGGTTACTAAAATACTAGCCACCCAACAGTAAGAAAGGAAATAGGAGTCCCCAGTAATTCAAAAGAAACTTAAAAAAAAAATCTTTCTTGCTAGTCACATTGCCTATCAATCATGTGAATACCAAGATTCGAGGACTGAAAATTCCTGTTAATTCCAAAAAAGTTAGTAATGTTCATTGTAAATAAGTATCAATTACTCCATATTTAAATGAAGATAATGTTTATGTGAAGACGGATTACTACTGCAGCAATGACACTGACCATGGGAGCACACATTTGTTGGTTAAATGAATTCCCTCCTCCTCCACCCCCCCCCCCCCCCCTCACACCACACCTTTTACTTGAAAAAAATTATCTTCAAAAAGCAAAGTCAAATCCAGTCCCACCAAACAGACTGATGTATCAGGTCAGTATCAGTTTGAAGAAAGGCCTAACATTTAATTTGGATACTTACAGTAATAACTGTAACATGAAACATTTGTTATGAAAGATGAAAACTACTTTGTCATCCACTGTGAAACTAATAAACTATCAGGCTCTGTTGTCCTTCTGTTTGTGCACTAGTAACAACATGGCACAGTGTCACATCATGGTTCAAAGTCAGTATATGGTTGAGGTATGTTCAACTGAACTGTTCTTGTTGTTGAGAGATTAAATGAACAGAGCATAATTATTTCTCGCATTATTAAACTAGCTTGACTGATGTATCAGGTTGGCTTGAAAAGTTCTGGAATCACCACAAGAGGTCAACACTAGCACAACAAGTTCTTCAAGTGATATCCATTGGACTGTTGCCTGTAAACACGTGCCACGTCAGTGCTCTTGGAAGAGAGCTGTTGTTCCTGCGAAGTGACTTGTGAAGATTGGGGGGAACCCGAGATTTGAGTAGTGATTAAGTACTTCATAAATAAAGGTATGAAAGCAAAGGCCATTCATGCCAATTTCCAGAGTACCCTGGGGGACTCTGCTCCTTCATATTCAACTGTTTCCAAGTGGACAAAGGAATTTAAATTTGATCGGAAGAGCTTAGATGATGATCTGCACAGTAATCAGCCAAGATGTGTCATTACTCCAGAAATCATTGCAAAAGTGCACAAAATGGTCATGGAAGATCGCCAATTGAAAGTGCATGAAACTGCTCACACTTGCCAGATGTCATCTGAAATGGTATATCACATTTTAACTGCAGCATTAGAATTAAAAAAATTATCTGCATGATGGGTGCTGTGACTCTTGATGCTGGATCAAAAACACATGAGAATGGACATATCTGAATAATGTTTGGCCCGCTTTAGGAGAACAAACAAGATTTTTTTGTGCCGGTTTGTCATCACAGACGAAACTTGAGTGCACTACTATATTCTGGAGACAAAACAAGAGTCAAAGCAGTGGAAACATGCTGACCCTCCACCACCAAAGAAAGCAAAGACAATTCCTTCGGCAGGAAAGGTCACGGCATCAGTGTTCCAGGATGCGAAGGGGATTATGTTTGTAGATTATCTCTCCACTGGGCAAACTACTACTGGAGAATACTATGCTAACCTCCCGGACAAATCACAACAAACAATATGCAAAAAAAGGTGAAGTTTAGTAAGGAAGAAAGTCATCTTCCATCAAATCAATGCACACCCACACATGTGCCATCGCCATGCCAAAATTACACGAAATAAGGTATGAATTGTTTTCACACCTGCTTTAGTCACCTGATATGGCTCCATACCTTCCCAAAACTGAAAATTTTTCTTGGTGGACAAAGATTCACTTCAAACAAAGAATTGATAGCCTGAGTTGACAACTACACTATGTGATCAAAAGTATCCCGACACCCCCAAAAACATACGTTTTTCATATTAGGTGCATTGTTCAGCCACCTACTGCCAGGTACTCCATATCAACGACCTCAGTAGTCATTAGACATCATGAGAGAGCGGAAGGAGGTGCTCGACTTCAAACTTGGTCAGGTGATTGGGTGTCACATGTGGTATAATCTGTAAGCGAGATTTCCACACTCCGAAACATCCCTAGGTACACTGTTTCCAATGTGATATTGAACTGGAAACGTGAATGGACACACAGCACAAAAGCGTACAGGCCAACCTCGTCAGTTGACTGACATATACTGACACTCATGAGGGTCATAATGTGTAATAAGCAGACATCTCTCCAGACCATCACACAGGAAATCCATACTGCATCAGAATCCACTGCCAGTACTATGACAGTTAGGCGGAAGGTGAGAAAACTGGGATTTCATAAACAAGTGGCTGCTCATAAGCCACACATCACACCGGTAAATGCTAAACGATGCCTCGCTTGGTCTAAGGAGCATAAATATTGTGCGACTGAACAGTGGAAAAATGTTGTGTGGAGTGACGAATCACAGTACACAAGGTAGTGATCTAATTACAGGTGTGGGTATGGTGAATGCTTGCTGGGCATCATCTGCCACCGTGTTTAGCTCCAACAGTAAGATTCGGAGGCAGTCGTGTTAGGGTGTGGTCGCGTTTTCCATGGAGGGGGCTTGCAGCCCTTGTTTTGTGTGGCACTATCACAGCACAGGCCTACATTGATGTTTTAAGCACCTTCTTGCTTCCCACTGTTTAAGAGCAATTCCTGACCTGAATCCTATAGAACACCTTTGGTATGTTTTGGAACGCCGACTTCATGCCCGGCCTCGCCGACCAACATTGATATCTCTCCTCGGTGCAGCACACCATGAAGCAGCATTCCCCAAGAAACTTTTCAGCACCTGAATGAATGTATGCCTGCGAGGGTGGAAGTGGGCATCAAGGCTAAGGGTGGGCCAACGCCATATTGGATTCCAGAAATAGTGACGGAGGGCCTAACGAGCTTTTAAGTCATTGTCAGCCAGGTGTCTGGATACTTTTGATCACATAGTGTATTTTGTAGGCCAGGAGAAAACTCATTTCTGAGACGAGGTCGAGGCATTGCTGGAACAAGTGCATTGATCTACAAGGAGACTACATTGAAAAATAAAACAGTTTCAGTACTTTTTTTCTATTCCATTCCAAGAACTTTTCAAACCATCCTAGTACATAAAAATGTAAGACAATTGTACATAGGTTGGAGCTTTGTGTATAATCCATTGCCAGCAATGTGGAAGTTGTAGGATATCATTACTAGTGCCGGTTCTGTTGATAGTTCAGATGGAGTGATCAATTGCCCAACAAGTCTGTGTAATTAGTTCTAAAGAGAATATCATAAAGTGCTTCCTTCAATTTATGAATCAAGTTGAAGTCACAAGGACTTAAGTGATGGAAGGTACAGCACTTCCCAACCACACTGATTGAGCAAATCAATCACAACTTGTGCCACATGTGCCCAAGCATTGTTCTGCTTCTTTCTCTAAGCAGGTATCAGACTGTGCTCTAAAAACGAACAGCTTAAACAATGAAGTAGCGACACTTTCTGCAGGACAATGCTCAGGCA
Source organism: Schistocerca gregaria (assembly GCF_023897955.1). NCBI lineage: Eukaryota > Metazoa > Arthropoda > Insecta > Orthoptera > Acrididae > Schistocerca > Schistocerca gregaria. The sequence goes on along the minus strand of NC_064928.1, from coordinate 197,904,872 downwards.
CCCATGGTGACCTGATTTGTAGATGGGGCTTGGAAGTGTTGTACCATGCTTCACACTCTTCGGACTTAAGCCAACTTCAACTTGATTCTTAAACTGAAAGAAGCACTTCATGGCATTTGCTTTAGAACTGTTACAGAGATTCATCAGACAACAGACCACTCCATTCAAACTATCAATACAATTGTTAATGCTAATGACATTGCACAACTTCTGCATCACTGGCAGTGGGTTATACACAGTTCTGGTTACTACTATGAAGGGCAGTAAAATTTCGAAACATGTATCTCCTTTGTACAAGTTGGAAATAAATGGTGGCCATTATTAATGTTACAATCTTCTTACATTAAGTACATTGGAATGAGGTAGTGCATTTTTTAAGACAGAGGTAGTGCATTTTTTAAGACACTGGCCTCAGATTCGAGAGGACAGAAATTTGTGCTCTGTTCAGTTATCCTAATTTATGTTTTTCAGTTTTATTGAATCACTTCAGTCAAATGGAGAGACAATTGCACCAAAAAAGTCATGGCTAGCCATCTGTCCTCTCCTCATTAAGCATATGTGTGTACATTCTTGCACCTACAAATATGTTTTTTCATGTATTTAACTGGTATATTGTGTATCACTGTAAAATGATCCCTCAACAAATAAACTTAAAACTAATAAAGAAGCCAAGTTGAATAAGTTTTGCCCTTAGAAGTGCAGATCATTGTGTTGACAAAGACAAGAGTGTCAGCTTATCTTACATAGTTACACTCCTTGCTATATTACAGAATTATCTTCTTCAGTTTCTTGTCTACATCTACATCATACTCCACTAACCACCTAATGGTATGTGGCAGAGGGTACTTCTGGTACCATCACTGACCTCCCCTACCATGCTGCGCTAGCTAATGGAACTTGGGAGGAGTGACTGCTGGTAAGCCTCAGTATTGGCTCCAATTTCTCAAATTTTCTCGTCATGGTCATTACGCAAGATGTATGTGGGAGGCAGCAATATGTAGTACAAATCTTCCCGGAAAGTGCTCACTTAAAATTTGAATAGTAAACCTCTCAATGATGCGCAAAGCCTCTCATAAAATTTGCCAATGGAGTTTGCTGAGCATCTCAGTAATTCCCTCGCATCAGTTAAACGATCCCATGACACTATGTGCCACACTTAATTGTCTTTCAAAAATATCACTATAATCAAATAAACATCAACATACCAATAGGAAGTAAACAGCATGAATTTAGTGTAACCAAGAAGAAAGCCATTTATTCAAATTTGCAGCCTTCTTTTAATTTACATGATTAAATTTAGGTGCTGTAATCATGAGTAATACTGAGCAAAACAGTTAAAGTTTATAGGTAATTCATCATAGTGATTAAGTTTCTATGATGTGCTTGTCTTCTGTTCATGTATACAACAAGCAAGTGACAGATACTGGAAGTGTTATCAAATGTAGATTTAATTTATTTCTCCTGTACAACTCCTCCTACACCATAGAGTAATTCTTTAGTAGAAGTAATTAGTGATTTATACAGAAAAATACCTGTAAATGGCCAGTATGTGGCCTTAATACAATTTTTTAGGCTACACATTCTATTTTTGTTCATTTGACATGTTAACATGTCATAAAGTTTATCATGAATATAAACTAACTGCCTCGATTTGTTCCACATGTATGGGACTTATACTTTGTAATGAAATCTACAGACTTACAAATAACATTGATGTCCCTAACTGTAAAATCAATAAACAAATTTTCACTCTGTAGTGGAGCATGTGCAAATATGAAACTTCGTAGCAGATTAAAACTGTGTGCCTGATCGAGACTCAAACTGGGGACCCTCGTCATTCGCAGTCAAGTGGAAGGAAGGAGATAGAGATACTTGTCCAAGAAAGGCAAAGGTCCTGAGTACGAGTCTCTGAGGGGGACTCCGGCGGGAGTTCGAGTCTCGGTCCAGCACACAGTTTTAATCCGCCAGGAACTTTCTGTAAAAATCAATGTTTGATTTGTGGTTATGATATGTCAAATGAATAAAGATCGAAAAAACATTTGGAGGGCCAAACAAAGTGTGAAGAATGTTAGGCCTACAGCCTGCAGTAAAATACAGGTGTGCATGTGGATCTATTCTCTCCACAGCTGCAATGAAAGTTAGCTTGTAAACAAAACAAGAAACATTATCATAACAGGCAAAAATGGCTATCCCACACCCAGGATAGTGAAAAGTGCTATTATCAAGAACACAGGGTGTTACAAAAAGGAACAGCCAAACTTTCAGGAAACATTCCTCACACACAAAGAAAATTGTTATGTGGACATGTGTACCGAAACACTTACTTTCCATGTTAGAGCTCATTTTATTACTTCTCTTCAGATCACGTTAATCATGGAATGGAAACACACAGCAACAGAACGAACCAGCGTGACTTCAAACACTTTGTTACAGGAAATGTTCAAAATGTCCTCCGTTAGCGAGGATACATGCGTCCACCCTCCGTCGCACGGAATCCCAGATGCACTGACGCAGCCCTGGAGAATGGCTTATTGTATCACAGCCGTCCACAATACGAGCATGAAGAGTCTCTACATTTGGTACCGGGGTTGCGTAGACAAGAGCTTTCAAAGGCCCCCATAAATGAAAGTCAAGAGCGTTGAGGTCAGGAGAGCATGGAGGCCACGGAATTGGTCTGCCTCTACCAATCTGTCGGTCACCGAATCTGTTGTTGATAAGCATACGAACACTTTGACTGAAAAGTGCAGGAGCTCCATCGTGCATGAACCAAATGTTGTGTTGTACTTGTAAAGGCACATGTTCTAGCAGCACAGGTAGAGTATCCCATATGAAATCATTATAACGTGCTCCATTGAGCGTAGGTGGAAGAAACTAAAATGAGCTCTAACATGGAAAGTAAGCATTTCCAGACACATGTCCACATAACATTTTCTTTCTTTGTGTGTGAGGAATGTTTCCCGAAAGTTTGGCCATACCTTTTTGTAACACCCTGTATAAAATTCTTTACCAGTAAATGCCTAGCACAGGACGGACTGCACCTTAATAGGTTAGGCTCTAAAACTTGCAGTAAAGTACTGGCAGATGTGTAAGCATCTATAAAAAACAAGGTAAACTGATTAGGCAATACATTAACAGAATGGAAAATAATGCTTTCGGATTAGTTGACTGGTGCTTCTATACTGTCTGAATGAGCACTGGTTACATCTACATGACTACTCTGCAATTCATATTTAAGTGCTTGGCAGAGGGTTCATCGAACCACAATCATACTATCTCTCTACTATTCCACTCCCGAACAGCGAGCGGGAAAAACGAACACCTAAACCTTTCTGTTCGAGCTCTGATTTCTCTTATTTTATTTTGATGATCATTCCTACCTATGTAGGCTGGGCTCAACAAAATATTTTCGCATTCGGAAGAGAAAGTTGGTGACTGAAATTTCGTAAAAAGGTCTCGCCGCGACGAAAAACGTCTATGCTGTAATGACTTCCATCCCAACTCGTGTATCATATCTGCCACACTCTCTCCCCTATAACGAGATGATACAAAACGAGCTGCCCTTTTTTGCACCCTTTCGATGTCCTCCGTCAATCCCACCTGGTAAGGATCCCACACCGCGCAGCAATATTCTAACAGAGGACGAACGAGTGTAGTGTAAGCAGTCTCTTTCGTGGACTTGTTGCATCTTCTAAGTGTCCTGCCAATGAAACGCAACCTTTGGCTCGCCTTCCCGACAATATTATCTATGTGGTCCTTCCAACTGAAGTTGTTCGTAATTTTAATACCCAGGTACTTAGTTGAATTGACAGCCTTGACAGTTGTACTATTTATCGAGTAATCGAATTCCAACGGATTTCTTTTGGAACTCATGTGGATCATCTCACACTTTTCGTTATTTAGCGTCAACTGCCACCTGACACACCATACAGCAATCTTTTGTAAATCGCTTTGCAACTGATACTGGTCTTCGGATGACCTTACTAGACGGTAAATTACAGCATCATCTGCGAACAATCTAAGAGAACCGCTCAGATTGTCATCCAGGTCATTTATATAGATCAGGAACAGTAGAGGTCCCAGGACGCTTCCCTGGGGAACACTTGATATCACTTCAGTTTTACTCGATGATTTGCCGTCTATTACTACGAACTGCGACCTTCCTGACAGGAAATCACGAATCCAGTCGCACAACTGAGACGATACCCCATAGCTAAGCAGCTTGATTAGAAGTCGCTTGTGAGGAACGGTGTCAAAAGCTTTCCGGAAATCTAGAAATACGGAATCAACTTGAGATCCCCTGTCGATAGTGGCCATTACTTCGTGCAAATAAAGAGCTAGCTGCGTTGCACAAGAGCGATGTTTTCTGAAGCCATGCTGATTACGTGTCAATAGATCGTTCCCTTCGAGGTGATTCATAATGTTTGAATACAGTATATGCTCCAAAGCCCTACTGCAGACCGACGTCAATGATATAGGTCTGTAGTTAAATGGATTACTCCTACTACCCTTCTTGAACACTGGTGCGACCTGCGCAATTTTCCAATCTGTAGGTACAGATCTATCGGTGAGCGAGCGGTTGTATATGAGTGCTAAGTAGGGAGCTATAGTATCAGCGTAATCTGAAAGGAACCTAATCGGTATACAATCTGGACCTGAAGAATTGCCCGTATCAAGCGATTTAAGTTGCTTTGCAACCCCTAAGGTATCTACTTCTAAGAAACTCATGCTAGCAGATGTTCATGTTTCAAATTCTGGAATATTCCATTCGTCTTCCCTGGTGAAGGAATTTCGGAAAACTGCATTCAATAACTCCGCTTTAATGGCACAGTCATCGATAACAGTACCATTGGCACTGCGCAGCGAAGGTATTGACTGCGTCTTGCCGCTTGTGTACTTTACATACGACCAGAATTTCTTCGGATTTTCTACCAAATTTCGAGACAATGTTTCGTTGTGGAACCTATTAAAGGCATCTCGCATCGAAGTACGTGCCAAATTTCGCGCGTCTGTAAGTTTTAGCCCATCTTCAGGATGTATTAAAAACAGTAAAAATAACAAACTACGAATTGGCAGTAAAACTGCACTAACAATGCTGATGGCTATTGTGATGTGTACAGTAGTCAGCAACTGTCTGCATGGTGAAAGATGGGATATGGGCAACATTGTTCTGTAACATGGCGAAGTAGACAAGATGTCAAAACCAGTGACAAAATAGCATTCGATAAATATCGTCCTGACACTAGGTGTACGAAATTACATGGCAGGATAGTGGAATACATTTGTGCAGAATGTCATAAAACACAAGCTTCCATAAAATGAAATTGGAACATTTCATAAATACTTCACATAGTTTTTGAAACAACCACAGGGCTGTGCTACAGTTCAGTTCATCACCAAAGCCAGTTTTCCTCCAGTTAGATTTATTGGCTTTGACAACTCACAACCAGACTGTAACATTGGAATGTGAAACAACATCCCAAAAAATCCTGTCACATTCCTAGAAACATATGATATAAGAAATAATGTTTTGATGTAGCACTCCATGCTACTCAATCCCTAGCCTTCTCATCTCCTCTTCATCTCCGAATAACTACTGCAAGCTACATCTTTCTGGTTCTGCTTATTGTATTCAGCTCTTGGTCTTCCTCTACGATATTTTAACCCCACACTATATAATGGAAACAATAAGCAACTTTATAATTCTTATTAGCCACATCAATAATCAGCAACTCACGCTATACACGTCAATGATGACAGAAGTCATATTTTTTTTTTACTAACTAAAGTCATCAAATTCGGTGATTCTCATTGGCTAAGTGCCCTATTCTATCAGCTGAGTGGCTATGACCAAGGGAAACATATTGCCAACAGCAGCACGCAGCAGAAAAGCCACCGACATTATAAGTGGACTTTAAACAAATTGGCAGCCTACACTTGTAGAAAGCAACTCTAGTGTGGTGGAAACTGTAATTTCATCAGAAATGGAATAGCTTACAAACACACAGGATAACTAAAGACAGTAAATAGTCAAAAGGATTCTGAAATATCGGATATAGAATTACCAGTACTAATTACCATCAATCAAAACAATTGTAGGAGGCTCTACAGATAACCTGACGGAGACAAACTTTCTTCAACATGGAGAACACATTAAATATCTTAGAAATAAGAAAACCATTCTCATCTGTGGTTATTTCAGAACACAGGCTTGAGCAAACTCCATACAGTAAGGAAAGAACTATTTAATTTCATAGTCTCTCTCTCAACTTTAAAATCACAACAATGTTGCCAAGCAAAAACCACATAATTCAAATAATAATTAACTCTAAGCAACAATATTACAGACAAAAATAATAAAGATTGGGCTTGGAGACCACAATGAAGAAACTATAAATTTCCCTTTTGAAAGAGTTAACGCTTAGAAACTCACAATCACACTTTAGGGCATAACTTACAATGATCAGAAAAAAACTGAAATAATTTAAAATAGAATCGTGGGAGCAGATTGGTACTGGTAATACGCCTGACAAAATTACTATCTTTGTTGGTGCAATTAAATACTATTTTGATGTACCATTTTCATGTAAAACTAGGTCAAAAATCACTAACACAGAAAAAAAACTAGCATAAGGCATTAGAAAATCATGTGTAAATGAACAATTCCAGTACAGAGTTACTAAATATGTGACACAGCACCTGACTTTGGATGGTATTTTAAAAACTCAAACACCCCACAGGAAGGAAACAAAAAAAAAAATTTAAAAAAAATGCCGAAATGCTGAAAATGACAGATACATAAGAAAGACAAGCAGTAAAATGTAAGTTGATTGAAATATTGCAAAGACAGAAACATGAAGTTAACAAAACTAAAATGAATGAATGACTGAATTTATGCGAACTGTCAGTAAACGGAAGGCTGTGGTCAATGTGTTAAAAAGTTATTTTATAAACGTAACAGGAAAAATTTGGAATAAAATGCTACTCATTAACACCGCACACACAAATGAAATCCAAAACTGAAAAGGCAGATAGCACAAATATTTCTCATTCCAGCTAATATCTAAGAAGTACAGCAAGAAACCAATTTTCTAAAATCAAAATTACTCGTCAGGATAAGATAACATATAAGACTCTGTTGTAAGAAAATGTGTAGACTCTGTCTCTGAACCACTGCAATCCTACATTTTACGAAGATTTACTAATCTAGGGTTAAGCATAGGTCAATATATTTCGCACACTGTACAATACTAGATCCACAGAGCCAATACGTCGATAAATGTAATTAGTTCGCAATATATTTTCAGCATCCAAGAGTAAAAGTGAACAGCACATCACACGTGCTCCCTTTTCCTTCGTCTCGTAGACTCATATGAAGTGCATGTATCGCACAAGGCTTATTAAGGGGAGTAAAGCACATCATTAAATCTAAAAGCTACATAATTAAATTAGGACAAAATAATTCTGTATCCGCTCATGATACACATAGATTGAGGGGGGGCAATGCTTTCAAATGTGCGTGGGTTACACAAAAGACGTGTACACTCATCTTATGGAAAATTCACTAACTCTGTAAGACACAATAGTTAACTTAAATTCAGCATGCGTCGTGATCTCATTTAGCTTATAGACTTATGGAGCAGGTAGTGGTAGGGACTACAGTCTAAACTGAGCAACGCATTTCTGCTACTGTTTAACTGCTGCTGCTGCCCTCTGTCGCGACGCAAAGAAACTTCGTGTAGACACTGATCTTGACCGACCTTCTGGATACTATGCACACTACTGCCCTCTGTTGCTAGGCTATAAAACTACGTTTAGAAGCTCTGATTTCTGACTACAATGAACAATATATTGTTGTTTGCAAAATACGTTATTTACTTATGCGTCATCAACTGTAAAATCGCTGCACGGAAGAAATATCTTTGATCATATTCCGATTACAGGCAGTGTTTCAGTTTCCATTCATTGCAAAATTATGAAGGTACTCATAAGCAGTTGGATTTCAACTTACTTATAAATATATCCCTCTCCACTTTCACATCACCTTTGCGCAGTGGCAATATCGTAACCAATGAGGTTTATCCGAGGTGCGATTATTGCTAGTTGAAAACTTTTACCAATACCCCGCCTAGTGGACGTGAAATACCGTCCGCTACGGCAATTTTTGCAAACTCCTCCGGGAGTCATTAATTGAATTCAAACATGGAAAATCAGCTTTTAGTATATTATACTTTCATGGTTTATCTTGAGTAAAGAATCTGGGGGTTGCGATTGAATCTTAGTTCCACATCATTTTCTAACTTTTCGTATTCGATATTTACATGGTTTATCGCATTTAATGGATGTGGGTGTTGCATTTGAATGTTAGCTCAACATTATTTTCAAATTTCTATTATAAGGTATCACCTACCGCATTTCATAGGCATATTAAGAGCAATAAGATTCGTAGCCAAGAAGAGGCCATTCGTACCATCTTGGACCCAATACGTCACGTAGACTTTCTTGGATGGCTATTTACACGTACACATTTAAAACGTAGATTCTTTTCACACCATGAGAAAATATGCTACCTTACTGCTATCACATTTTATACATATTCAGTTCATTAAATATGTGAAGTAATGAAAATACAGTGATTGAAATCACGCATTCAAGGTTCAGAAATCAATGTATATGTTCACCTCATTAAATATGTGCAAAATAATTAAGTTAAACAGTGCCTGAGTGAAGGACTCCAAGATCAGAAATTAATATTAAACAAAGAATTATATTTAAAATCGAATAAAAATGAAACCCACAAACATTCTGATAAGGATTTTTAAAATAATACTGTTCTGTGAGTGATGAACACGCGATCTTTAACTTGTGAGCTTAGAGCCTTATGATACGAAGCTACTGGGTAAACTTATATTAATAGTATTTTTTTATGATTTAGTGTCTCAAGAGAAACAAACTATTTCTCTCACTTTTTCACAAACAAGGCTCCGCAATGGTGGATGACCACAAAGTGAAACGTGGCATCCAATCCTACACCACTGTATGAGTGGCTTCTGAAAGTCAGTCTCAGACCTGGTGTTTCAGCGACAAATTCCTAATTAAATTACAACGATAACATTTTATTATCCGATTGAACACCGAAAACCGATTCTTAAATCCTTGTGGGGGTTACGCATGACACCTACTTGGTTTTAACTTACTTGTTAGTATAGCCTATAAACAAAACAAAACACTCTTCCCTTATTCTTCACTGCTTCTCATTTTCCTGTCGGCAAATTTCGGAGTCACTAGATAAAATTATATTTCACTCTCTTAATACCTTCTCACCGAGGGAGGTGGCGCAGTGGTTAGCACCCTGGACTCGCATTCGGGAGGACGACGGTTCAAACTCGTCTCCGGACATCCTGATTTAGGTTTTTCGTGATTTCCCTAAATCGTTTCAGGCAAATTCCGGGATGGTTCCTTTGAAAGGGCACGGCCGATTTCCTTTCCCATCCTTCCCTAATCTGAGCGTGTGCTTCGTCTCTAATGACCTCGTTGTCGACGAGACATTAAACACAACACTCCTCTTCCTCTTAATACGTTATTTACATTGCCGTTGGTAAATTGCTGTTGGTAAATAATAATGTCGTGTCCTATTATTCCAAAGCGATCGTTAAACGACGCAGATGACACACACGAACCGTGAAACTATACGTAATACAGCAAGTCTACCAACGAGAAAGCAACATTCCTTCTAGCCGGTTCGTATCAAAAGCACTGTAAGAAAAGTAAATACACTGTAGGAGGTATGAATGATTCTAATACTAGAATTACAAAAATAAATAAGATATCCATGCAGACATAGGGAATATCCCTGTAAGCCATGCGGTGTTGTCAACTTACGACACATAATGTGTGGTCTGGCGGGCGCTCACATGGGGTAAACATGCTACTGCTCGTTGTGGATTTGGACACCACCGTCTTTCCATTATAAGGTACATAGAATACAATTAATATCTAATTTTGACACTTTTTTTTCTTTTACAGCCAGGCCTCCTAATGCGCGAGGTCCGTTCGTAGCACTGCTTACTCTTACTACGTGGCTAATCCGTCACTGATTATCCTTCAATGAACAGTAAAATTATGAATCAATCTCTTGATTGCTTTGATGTGGTCCGCCACTAAAATTCCTCCCCTCTGTCAACCTCTTCCACCTCAGAATAACACTTGGGTCCTGCATACGCAATTATTTGTTGGATATATTCCAGACACTGTATTCCAGACACAGTTTTTACCCTCTACTGCTGAAGTCATTCCATAATGTCTTAACAAACATCCTGTCATTCTGTCGATTTTTCTTGTCAATGTTTTCCACATGTCCCTCCCCTCCCCTTGTTGTTTCTGGAAAGACCCCCATTCATTTCTTATTTCATCAGTCCATTAAATTTTCGACAGCCTTATACAGCATAACCCCTCAAAAGTTCAAGCCTCATTTTTCCGGTTTTCCCACAATCTTATCCACGCCAATTGACGCGCTCTGAACTGTTTTACTAACCTACTTAAATTTCGCGTGTTGTGAAAAAAAAGTGCGAAGTGCAAGATTATTCTACTCCAACTTTGTGGAGACATGGAATGAATAGAAAGCTTCCGAATGAGTTAAGGCATATTTTCGTTCCTCAACAAAGAATTAGTGGATGTTTTGTCATTAGACATTAATTACCTACCAGAGCCTTTGCCACCAAAAGAGAGAGTGGGAATAGAAGATTACAAATTAGCCAACTATGAAGAATGTATAGTTCTTGCCACTCACTCCGATTTCTCTGTTTGCAGCAGATGTATCGTTATTTACGTACAAGGGTTGGACAAAGCCATGGAAAAACAGTGGCGTTCTTAGTGGCCGCATGGTTTAAGGCGCCATGTCACGGATTGTGCAACCCCTCCCGCCGGAGGTTCGAGTCCTAAACGGGTATTCATTGGACAGATATGTTATACTAGAACTGACATGTGAATACATTTTCACGCCATTAGGGCGCATAGATCCTGAGAAATCAGTACCCAGAACAACCACCTCTGGCCGTAATAACGGCCTTGATAAGCATGGGCATTGAGTCAAACAGAGCTTGGAAGGTGTGTACACGTACAGCTGCCCATGCAGCTTCAACACGATATCACAGTTCATCAAGAGTAGTGACTGGCGTATTGTGACGAGCCAGTTGCTCGGCCACCATTGACCAGACGTTTTCAATTGGTGAGAGATCTGGAGAATGTGCTGGCCAGAGCATCAGTCGAACATTTTCTGTATCCAGAAAGGCCCGTACAAGACCTGCAACATGCGGTCGTGCAGTATCCTGCTGAAATGTAGGGTTTTGCAGAGATCGAATGAAGGATAGGGCCACGGGTCGTAACACATCTGAAATGTAACGTCCACTGTTTAAAGTGCCGTCAATGCGAACAAGAGGTGACCGAGACGTGTAACCAATTGAACCCCATACCATCACGCCGGGTGATACGCTAGTATGGCCATGACGAATACACGCTTCCAATGTGCGTTCACCGCGGATGTCGCCAAACACGGATGCGACCGTCATGATGCTGTAAACAGAACCTCGATTCATCAGAAAAAATGACATTTTGCCATTCGTGCACCAAGGTTCGTCGTTGAGTACACCATCGCAGGCGCTCCTGTCTGTGATGCAGATCAAGGTTAACCGCTGCCGTGGCCTCCGAGCTGATAGTCCATGCTGCTGCAAACGTCGTCGAACTGTTCGTGCAGATGGATGCTGTCTTGCAAACGGCCCGATCTGTTGATTCAGGGACGAGACGTGGCTGCACGATCCGTTACAGCCATGCGGATAAGATGGCTGTCATCTCGACTGCTGTGATACGAGTCCGTTGGGATCCAGCATGGCGTTCCGTATTACCTTTCTGAACCTACCGATTCCATATTCTGCTAACAGTCAGGGGATCTCGACCAACGCGAGCAGCAATGTCGCGATACGATGAGCCGCAATCGCGACAGGCTACAATCCGACCTTTATCAATGTCGGAAACATGATGGTACGTATTTCTTCTCCTTACACGAGGCATCATAAGAACGTTTCACCAAGCAACGCCGGTCAACTGCTGTTTATGTATGAGAAATCGGTTGGAAATGTTCCGCATGTCAGCACGTTGTAGGTGTCGCCTCCGGCGCCAACCTTGTGTGAATGCTCTGAAAAGCTAATCATTTGCATATCACAGCATCTTCTTCCCGTCGGTTAAATTTCGCGTCTGTAGCACGTCATCTACGTGGTGTTGCAATTTTAATGGCCAGTAGTGTATATAGATGCTAATCAAGTCCGCAGATGGTGTTTTATTTGACCACGTACAGCACCTGTGCAATGCCCTCAATACGTGTCAGTCGTGGTAGGAATAGAGTTCTGTGTAGTTGTTAAGTACATTACGTCGGAGCTGAATGAATTCGAACCGTGACAGACGGTCGCTGAAGAGGACTGATGGAAAAACAGGACGCAAGAGCCACTGCAGAAGTGAATGCAGCTCCACGTTATTTCCGAATACGAGCAAAAAAATAATTGATAGTGGCGTCCCCCCCTCCCCCCGTTCCCCCGAGCGTTTGAGTAGCACGTCCAAAATTTTAAGAAAATCACTTTTTCAACAACATGTTCATTTTCTACAGCACATCTTTCTGGAAAGTTTTATATACGAAACATATATGTTCGAGGAAATGTAAGACATGTTATTCGGTCTTGAGTGTACCCAAGAGCAGAGCCATGCCCCTTCACACCGTTTTCTTCCATCGCACGTCACTGTATTTCGCTCTGTGGAATTCACTCGTGTATATTTTGTAATGGAAGCAGTCAAATCTATATTCAGGACATCGGGAATATCCAGTGGTGCCTCTTCTGTTCCAAGTCGGCAGGTTTGACATCCAACCCCCCCCCCCCCCCCCCCCGCCATAAAAAGGATCCCAATTAATACTGGGTGGGATTATTTGTAACCGGTAGACTAAGAACACGCCAGAAAATTTGTATGCTTTATTACCTATTAGCTGATAACTTCCTCTTTTGTGTGACATAAAATTAAATATAGGAAACATAAAACCAGTAACGACAAAAGACAAGCAAGACAGTACACATTTCTTCAATCTCTAAGTCATACCAATTTTCTCTTTCTAATACCGCTACAACTTTACACGGCGTGGTTTCCTTTCTGCGGAAGAATCTATTACCTCATTAAAGTTCGTCAAACGTTTTGCTACATAAAAAATCAAAATGTCTTTGTCTAATACTGCAAAAGCTGTGATTGCGAATAGTACCGAAGACTGGTGTCGTTTTTCGATTTGATTACTTCTATTTTGTCACTGTCATTTTAATATTTCATTAGTTGCAAAAAAAAAAAAAAGGTTCAAGTGGCTCTGAGCACTATGGGACTCAACTGCTGTGATCATTAGTCCTCTAGAACTTAGAACTACTTAAACCTAACTAACCTAAGGACATCACACACATCCATGCCCGAGACAGGATTCGAACCTGCGACCGTAGCAGTCGCACGGTTCCGGACTGTGCGCCTAGAACCGCGAGACCACCGCGGCCGGCTCATTAGTTGCAACACAGGCCAAATAAGCGAGACTGTTGTAGCACAAATGGTCATTTTTATGTATTTCATTTACATAAAAATCACGACAGAACATAATTCATGAAGCACCAACATCAAATGCGTATTAGGCAAATTACTAGCAAAAAGTTTTGTTATGCTTATCCATTACGGATATTTTAGAACCGTGACTGTATATTGAGTGTAAATAAGTTATACACAACTGCAACCAGTCACTTTTTTTTGAATAATAATGCTTTATTACATGAACCGGTTTTCGAACCTTTTCAGGTTCATCTTCAAATGGTTTCGGGAGGATCCGGGAAGTTACATCATTACTGGTAGTAGCATAATGCTGGATGCTGGTTCTATGGCACAAAGATGGGTCACACTTTACTGTATCGCCATGACTATAGCTTATCTGTCGATATGGATGTAAATTTAGTTTTTACTTACTGCGACAGTATGTGTGAAAGTGTTCTGGACATCAAAATGGAGGCAGACAGATCCGAAAAAAGCCACCTATACTGTCGCAGTAAGTAAAAAACTAAATTTACATTCATATCGACAGATAGTCATGGAGATACATTAAAGTATAACCATCTTTCTGCCATAGAACCAGCACCTAGCATTATGCTACTACCAGTACTGATGTAACTTCCCGGATCCTCCCGAAACCATCTGAACATGAACCTGAAAAGGTTCGAAAACCGGTTCATGTAATAAGGCATTATTATTCAAAAAAAGAGACTGGTTGCAGTTGTGTATAACTTATTTACAAAAAGTTTTATGTCAGGAAATAGTTTCACATGTCGTTCAAGCACGAGATCGAAAAGCAGTAGTACGAAACTTTTATATAAATTTGGAATCGTCATATTCTTCCACATAATTTGTGCGATGTCCCCATTTCTTCTCCTTCCTCGTTCTAACAAGCAATATTGCCACCTCTGATTCTGTAACTATTCCTGCCATTGGGAAAACTTATTCTCCGGTTGACTTCACTGACCCTGCTAGAGTTACAGGCTCAGCTATCCCGCGTTTATTCTCCGGTTAGATGGCCGTGTTCGTAAACGCGTTTGCAGCGCTACTCTGAGAATAGAACTCACAGTGTCTTCTAATCAGGGACTGTATTACTGGCAGTTTAGCGATCTGGTAAAAATTATTTTCGGCCAAAATTTCATTCCCTTGTATACACCGATAAGGTAACATGTATCTTACCTCTTATTCCTGGTAGTCGGTAACTTCCACTCTGGCAGTCTGAATCTATGGATTTCGTTAATAAAACAACACTGATCATTCGCACACCTAATCAACCACGTGAAGAAACAGTGCTTGGCATCGCACCAGTTCGGGTTTATTCAGTTCAGCTCGTATAGTCCAGCCACGTTTTGTCTGTGGGAAAGTTTTTGATTTCTACACGCAATGGGTACTGCCCTGGTAAAGACTATGCACACATTTAAAAATCAACTTACGATCCGATCCGTTCACAAATCGACTTAGAATGTGTCGAAAAATGTTCAAAAACCATCTGGGACGCGTGTCAGAATCATATGAATAATTAATAGACCAACGTGCGATGGTTGCTAAGGCGCTTTGTGGAACAAGAATTTTAATTTGGTGGGGAAGATACCCCGGTCTGCCCTCACCACCCTATATCTGGGCCTGAATGTTCGCACTCGCGAACCCATCCGCACCAAAACAACACGAAAGAAGCTCCACACTGCAGGACGTGTTGGAATTCCAAAACAACACCTCAGTAATGCAAAACAGGAACACGTGACGGAATGAAGTCATTTCGTCGGATGAGTCTTGTTTCTCACTGTTTCCAACTTATGGCCGAGTTCACACTTTCCCTGGCCTGTGATGCAGACTGCTTGTTACCAAGAGTGAAACATGGTGGGGTTTCGGTAATGACTAGGAGAGTCATATCGGTGGTATTCCAAGGACCTCAAGATTACTCTGCGAAATCGCATTACCGCCAATGATTGATTTTAGGAAATGCAGGAAGATCTGCAGCGGATAGGAACTTGGTGCAGGTAGTGGCAACTGACACTTAACATAGACAAATGTAATGCATTGCGAATACGTAGAAATAAGGAACCTTTATTGTATGATTATATGATGGGGGAACAAACACTGGTAGCAGTTACTTCTGCAAAATATCTGGGAGTATGCATGGAACGATTTGAAGTGGAATGATCATATAAAATTAATTGTTGGTAAGATGGGTGCCAGGTTCAGATTCATTGGGAGAGTCTTTAAAAAATGTAGTCCATCAACAAAGAAGGTGGCTTACAAAACACTCGTTCGACCTATATTTGAGTATTGCTCATCAGTGTGGGATCCATACCGGGTCGGGTTAACAGAGGAGATAGAGAATATCCAAAGAAGAGCGGCGCGTTTCGTCACAGGGTTATTTGGTAAGCATGATAGCGTTACGGAGATGTTTAGCAAACTCAAGTGGCAGACTCTGCAAGAGAGGCGCTCTGCATCGCGGTGTAGCTTGCTGTCCAGGTTTCGAGTGAGTGCGTTTCTGGATGAGGTATCGAATATATTGCTTCCCCCTACTTATACCTCCCGAGGAGTTCACGAGTGTAAAATTAGAGAGATTCGAGCGCGCACGGAGGCTTTCCGGCAGTCGTTCTTCTCGCGAACCATACGCGCCTGAAACAGGAGAGGGAGGTAATGACAGTGGCACGTGAAGTGCCCTCCGCCACACACTGTTGGGTGGCTTGCGGAGTATAAATGTAGATGTAGAATGATTATGTGACCGTGCTGGCTGATCAGGTATATTTGCTCCCCAATGCTGTGTTGAAAGATGAAACAGTTCACAAAGCTCGCACAGTCCAGAACTGATTTTGTGAGAACGAGAATGAATTTTCGCATCTTCCATGACCACCACAGTAATCAGACCTGAATAGCATTGAGCCTTAGCGGTCTACTTCGGAGGGCAGAGTGCGTGATCGCGATCCAATTACTGGAGGAAAGGGTTCCCAGGGGTACACTTCGCGAGATCACAGATCCTGTATTTATACGAAGTTTTGTTAGAAACAGCCTAACTGAGTTCATGTCTGACTATTTCGATTCAGAACACGTTTTAAAATGGTTCAAATGGCTCTGAGCACTATGGGACTCAACAGCTGAGGTCATCAGTCCCCTAGACTTAGCACAACTTAAACCTAACTAACCTAAGGACATCACACACATCCATGCCCGAGGCAGAATTCGAACCTGCGACCGTAGCAGTCACGCGGTTCCGGACTGAAGTGCCTAGAACCGCACGGCCACCGCGGCCGGCGAACAAGTTTTACTAATGAACTGTGTGGACGTGGAGAGTGTGATTCCACCTAGGCACTATAAATGTATATCGCACACAATTCTGATACTAATACCGTAAACACCGTAGGATTTAACTATACATCCGTTCACTTACCCCTTTAATCATCGATAACCAAATTGTTTTTTCGTTAAAGTATGGTAACATGACTGTAAGTAAGATATAAACATAACCTGAATGATTTGACAGCTGTCACATTCAATTTGCCCTCACCCCGAAGCTTAGACCAATAGCGAACAATCAGCTTTAAATGTATTGGTTGGTGCCCATACATTAATGGCGGACGTCGCCATTTGCGCGCGCGACCGTGTTAACATTGAGGTATGCAAACTCACTTTAAAAATAACACTGCATTCACGTTTGCAATACATCCCCTCAAACGCCACACAAAAACACGCAACTGCAGCAGCACTAATTTAAAAGAAAGAGGTATTTTAAGCAAACGGAAAATACTTAAAGCTAATGGTGGGTCAACAAAGCTAAATGCAAAGTCTTAACAGTTCACTTCAACCAATTTTATCCAAGCAGCTGCAGTCAAGAAAGGAGAAAGGAAGAAAATAGTTTTATAATGAAACAAATTATTAGCAATATGAAATGGTAAAGATCGCACAGCAATGCAGCTTACATGTTCGTTGTTGGAGGCGAGATGGCACGTTGAGATGACAGACAGCAGTTGCTTGTGATGTTGCAATGAAGTTCCTACAGCAACTCGATTTGTCCTTTTTTCGCGGCGAAGTATGCTGGTAAAGTCTCTTCTTGGTTAGTCTGCAAAGTTGTCCACAGCGCACTTCAACTGTCATTTCGCGCTGCGACAGCAGTCCCTTTGAAGTTCACGATCCATTGTCTCCACAATTTCTGCACCTCATATTAACAATGCGCGCGCAAACACACGGTACACTCGTGAAATGATCGTACGGGAAAATCCTCACTTCATCGCTGACAATAACACCGTGTTCAAACTCACTTTCACCTGCCATTATAGCAGCAGCAACCAATGTAACAATTGCGCCAGGCACTTGTGTTACATAGGCGTTGCCGATCGCAGCACCGCATGCTGCGTGTTTACATATCTCTGCATTTGAATACGCATGTCTATACTAGTTTCTTTGGTGCTTCAGTGTATATGAACGAGGGACCTCTGGTGAAACGATACGATAGGAGCTCGGTTAGATAAGACAGATATTGATCCATGATTTACCTGATCAAAAATGGCTCTGAGCACTATGGGACTTAACTGCTGAGGTTATCAGTCCCCTAGAACTTAGAACTACTTGAACCTAACTAACCTAAGGACATCACATCCATGCCCGAGCCAGGATTCGAACCTGCGACAGTAGCGGTCGCGCGTTTCCATACTGTAGCGCCTAGAACCGCTCGGTCTCTCCGGCCGGCTGATTTACCTGACTGGAGCGACACTGTTAATATGCTCGTCTCTGACCTGAAACAGGAATTCCTGTTGCCGATACCGGCACGTATGAATGAAATGTATGGTAACACAAATCAGTATAGTGTATCTATTCCACATCGTCAAGGGCCTAGTGGGCCGTGTCCGGAATGTTCGAGTGCGCTTCAATATGATCTTTGGTATTCCCCGTCTCTGTCGTGTTTTTGTTCGTCGGTTCTTTTTTTTTTTTACCGCTGTCAAAATGAAACATACATATGCACTCTCAATAAAGTTATCATACACAAGGTACCTAATCTTGACTGTTGTGGCCAACTGCTGTCAAAACTGATATCTAACAGACATTAAAGTACGATAAGAGTTGTTGGAATGACACTGACCAAATTATGTACATATGTTTAACAATAGGCAGCTCTAAAGCTCTCAACCACTGAAGAAGAACTCAAAGTAATCTCGTGTCTGCTATAAGCAAGCAGTCATAAGAGTTCACAAGTAAAAATTCACCCATTACACAGGCAAATCTTAAGGAAGAATGTCACTGTATAAATATCTGACTGCTTGCATTACGCATTTCTACATTATCCCACTCTTATATTCTTTAGTCTTAATGAGGTAATGAGAAACAAACCAAGACATCGACTTTGCCTTGTTTATGCACAACACTGACTTCAGACAATAGACATAATGGACAGCATCCTTGGCGATACTACCAATTAATATTTCCTAACAGAATTTCTTACACTACGCGACGTGACGGAAATTTGCGCTCACTGCAGTTAACAAAAATCAGATTTTTTTATATAGTGCAGATGAAAGCTCATGAAATAAAAAAGAGAGTGTGAATACCATTATTATTTTTCTTTCTTGCTGATGATTTTTCAACTCGCATATTAATGAACATATTTCTAATTCTTTTCACAATGGTACCGGAAAAACTGTATTTCGTACTAACTACTGATTTTCTCCCTTGTTATGACTGGCATATCTGTGATACGAACAACTTTGATGTTGGAACATGCGGCAGGCCATGGGCGGAGCTTAGGTTATGGATTGGCGTGGAGGGGGATGATTGGGCGGGACTTGTGCACCGTCCGGGGCTGTCGCTGACGTTACGTGAATGTTCGTGTGATTCTATGGCCCCAGCACAACGTTAATCGCCGTGCTTTTACAGGAAAGTTCGTTCAAGCACCGACAATTCCTGCTTTATACGCATTAGAAAAAGTATCCTCATCGTCACATTTCCATTCGTAGTTTAAGGGGACCTTACCTAATACGTCAAACAAGTTCTCCACGTACGCGTACACCACCATTACTCTACCACGCCGACATAAGGGTTACACTCATCTGGTGTGAGACGTTCCCTGGAGGGGGGCGGGGGGTCTACCGGGGGGCCGAACCGCACCCTGGGTTCGGTGTGGGGCGGGTGGAGGGGTGAAGTGGACTGCGGTAGTCGTCGTGGGGTTGTGGACCACTGCGGCTGCGGCGGGGACGGAGCCTCTCCGTCGTGTTTAGGTACCCGGTTAACGTACAATAGAGTACCTAATAC
Source organism: Schistocerca gregaria (assembly GCF_023897955.1). Lineage (NCBI taxonomy): Eukaryota > Metazoa > Arthropoda > Insecta > Orthoptera > Acrididae > Schistocerca > Schistocerca gregaria. Next base: position 197,885,018 of record NC_064928.1, on the reverse strand, counting down.
GTGGAAAGAGAGGTAAAAAATACAGTTTGCTGTATCATATACGCACGGGAAACCCATGTTGTGGGCAATTTGAACAGGCTTTTCTTGCGAAGTGTCGGTCAGAGCACATCCAAGACTGCTTGCAGCGAGAAGTGTACAATCCAGAGAGTTTCAACCCAAAACAGCGCAGTCTCAGAAAATATTTTCAGAAGTATTAAGGAAAAACACGCAACTGAGACAACTCAACAGCACACAAAGATTTCATAATAGAGTTGTTTATAAATAAATAAAGGAAAGCGGAAAGGTGGAAGGAGTATATAGAGGGTCTATGCAAGGGCGATGTACTTGAGGACAATATTACGGAAATGGAAGAGGATGTAGATGAAGATGAAATGGGAGATACGATACTGCGTGAAGAGTTCAACAGAGCACTGAAAGACCTAAGTCGAAACAAGGCCCCAGAAGTAGACAACATTCCATTACAACTACTGATATCCTTGGGAGAGCCAGTCATGACAAAACTCTACCATCTGGTGAGCAAGATGTATGAGACAGGCGAAATTCCCTCAGACTTCAAGAAGAATATAATAATTCCAATCCCAAAGAAAGCAGGTGTTGACAGATGTGAAAATTACCGAACTATCAGTTTAATAAGTCACAGCTGCAAAATACTAACGCGAATTCTTTACAGACGAATGGAAGAACTGGTAGAAGCCGACAAGGCAATACTGACTCTACGACTTATCTTAGAAAATAGATTAAGGAAAGGCAAACCTACATTTCTAGCATCTGTGGACTTAGAGAAAACTGTTGACAATGTTGACTGGAATACTCTCTCTCAAATTGTAAAGGTGGCAGGGGTAAAATACAGGGAGCGAAAGGCTATTTACAATTTGTACAGAAACCAGATGGCAGTTATAAGAGTCGAGGGGCATGGAAGGGAAGCAGCGGTTGGGAAAGGAGTGAGACAGGGTTGTAGCCTGTCCCCGATGTTATTCAATCTGTATATTGAGCAAGCAGTAAAGGAAACAAAAGAAAAATTCTGAGTAGGTATTAAAATCCATGGAGAAGAAATAAAAACGTTGAGGTTTCGTCGATGACATTGTAATTCTGACAGAGACAGCATAGGACTTGGAAAAGCAGTTGAACAGAATGGGCAGTGTCTTGAAAGGAGGATATAAGATGAACATCAACAAAATAAAACAAGGATAATGGAATGTAGTCGAATTAAGTCGGGCGACGCTGAGGGAATTAGATTAGGAAATGAGACACTTAAAGTAGTAAAGGAGTTTTGCTCTTTTTGGAGAGAAAAATAACTGATGATGGTCGAAGTAGAGAGGATATAAAATGTAGACTGGCAATGGCAAGGAAAGCGTTTCTGAAAAACAAAAATTTGTTAACATCGAGTACAGATTTAAGTGTCAGAAAGTTGTTTCTGAAAGTATTTGTATGAAGTGTAGCCATGTATGGAAGTGAAACATGGACGATAAATAGTTTAGACAAGAAGAGAATAGAAGCTTTCGAAATGTGGTTCTACAGAAGAGTGCTGAAGATTACATGGGTAGATCACATAACTAATGAGGAGGTATTGAATAGAATTGGAGAGAAGAGGGGTTTATGGCACAACTTGACAAGAAGAAGGGATAGGTTGGTAGGACATGTTCTGAGGCATCAAGAGATCACAAATTTGGTATTGGCGGGCAGCGTAGAGGGTAAAAATCGTAGAGGGAGACCAAGAGATGAATACACTAAGCAGATTCAGAAGGATGTAGGTTGCAGTAAGTACTGGGAGACGAAGAAGCTTGCACAGAATAGAGTAGCATGGAAAGCTGCATCAAACCAGTCTCAGGACTGAGGGCAACAACATAAATAAATCTTCTGCTATCAGCCACAATTCTCTTTATTTACTTTTCACACGACGCGTTTCGGGAAATGATTTCCCTTTACATGTGCGTTTTGTGTGTGTATCATGCCATTTTCGTGTGGTGTTGTCGATATGTGAGAGTCAGCTTAATTTCGTTTACTTTACTGCAGTATATAAGAAACACGCGATTTATCAATTGGTTATTGACCTCTTTGTGAAGTTAGTGGCGAAATTTAGAATAATTTGTACTTACAGTTTTCGCCACTACAGTCCACCCCCTAGCTGAAGTTTGGTAGGGTTGTCCATAGATCGCTACCGATTCTGTTGCACGGCCTATGCTGACGATGTAGTCATCTGTTTACCTAATGCCAACGATGTTCGAGCTGTTTTGACGTGGGTAGCGACTTATGGGGAGGCATCAGGCAGCTCTTTAAACGTAGCTAAGTCACAAGTTATGTTCATTGGCAGGGGACTTCCCGTGGAATGCGTTACACCTCTCACCACCGTTGATACCATTCGCTGTTTGGGAATAGATTTTTCATCTGATCTCCGGCGTTCAGCCACCATCAACTGCCGACGCCTCCTTTTAATGATCAGAGCAGGTCTTATGGACCATCGCCTTCGATCCCTAGATATTCTCCAACGAGCTCGATACGTCAATATTTACATTGCATCCCGCTTACTGTGGCACGTCGCATGTTGGCAGCGATGGCATCTTTCGTCAGCTCTGGGCTGTTGTTCAAAGTTAACTATGCAACCCTTACTCTTCCCCGTGAACGAGGTGGGATAGGTCTGTTTCACGAGCCGGATAGAGCTCGCGCCCTATTTGTCAGCTCCCAGATGACGGTATGGACACGATGCCAGACGAGCCTCACTGGTCTCCTCCTGTCGGCATATACGCCGGTCTCACTGTCAGCCCCAGTGATGATCTCGGATGTTCCGGCCCAGTTCCATTATATACGGTACTTCTTTCTTGAACTCAGTTATCTACGCCTCACCTTGCCAAGACAGCTTTTACTCCAGACAAAGGCAGTATAAAATGTCCTCCAATTAGGTCGTCCACCTAACCCGATTGAACACAAGTTCCCCCAGGTTGACTGGCGTCATGTATGGCGCGCGGTGTTCGCCTGTTACATTGACACGAATGTGCAACCTGTCTGGTACCTAACTGTCAATGGTAAGCAAATCAACCAACTCACCTTCATCGTATCCAACTCACCCAGTCACCTCTATGTTCCACGTGTGGAGTGCCAGACAATGACGAACATCGCTTTGTTTGCGGACCGGCGGCGGAGGTTTGGCACTTGATTCGTCGTATTGTGGCTTTTCTAACTCGGGACATTCCGGATTTCATTATTACTTCCGAAACGTGACTATTTTCCTCGGACAAAGAGCAATGCTGTGAATTGGATTCGCGGACATGCCATTCACTACCTATTTGGACAAACTGTAGACTCTGTACTCGATTTTTGGACATACCTCAATGACTGTCATTATGTCGTTGTCCGTCACCCAAAACACAGACAATTTTTCTCTAACTTCCTTCGGAGTGCTTTCCACGACCCGCCTTGCAGCTGGAATGTGTTAAGCCAAGAGAGAAGAAGGTTACCTGTTTGAACCAATGAACATTTCTGAACAATTGAACGGAACACATCAGTTTCGAGAACACGATACTCAAGATATTACCAGTGGGGCGCAGAAGGCCTGTGATCAATTACACAACAAAAATGAACAAAAAAATATGCAAATAAAAGTAAAATTCAGGAAAAGGAAGATTTTGTTTTGTTTGTAAGGATAGCCCTAACCTTGAATTTCCATATTTCTCCTGGTCTATAGGCAGCTCTCTGGGGTAGGTTCAGTCAGGAGCCAACGCCTGAAGTGGACCAGATTTTTTTGTTACAGAATGAAAAGTGGCGGTGGCACTTAGTTTCTTTTTTTTTTAGTTGCATTTTCCTAAGGGGATTTAAAATAAGAGAGAGAAAAAAGTGGCCAAGCGGTTAAAAAAAAGTGGTCAGGGCAAAACAGAGCAAAGATCTAAAAAAAAACAAAGGCAAAGGTCCCGAGTTCGAGTCTTGGTAAAAAAAAAATGGCCAGCGTGGCGGACTGGCGTCCTAAGAGGCCCGGGTTCGATTCCCACTTCGGTCGGGGATTTCCTCCGCCCAGGGACTGAGTGTTGTGTTGTATTCATCCCCATTCGGCGCGCAGGTCGCTCATTGTGGTGTCGAATGTATTAAGACCTGCAGCAGCGCGCCCGGACCTGCCCCATAAGGAGCCTCCCGGCCAATGACGCCAAACGGTCATTTGCAATTTTTACTTCGCAAAGAGATCGACAACCAACTAAAAAATCGTGTGTTTCTTATATACTGCAGAGGATGAAGCAGGAACTGGACGAGATTGAGATTAGGTTCAGGAAAAACAGCAGACACTTTTTCGGGAAATTCAGAAAGAGTCTGATTGGATACAAGAATAGAGACCTGTTTATAAGAGATAAGAAAGGAGAGCTGGCTGTCAGTGCGATGTAGAACTGTCGGATTTTTGCAGAGCACTTTCACGACCTGCTGATCTATGAACCACCTGAAGAAGAGCTGGAACTGGGGACTGGCACAGAAGAGAGAGAGCCACGCCCTCCAACCAGGGATGAAGTCGCACATGCCATAATCGATCTGAAGAATAATGAGGCAACTGGAGAAGATGGTGTAGCAGCCGAGATGATAAAGTGGGGAGGCAACAAAGCAATAGACAATATTACCAACATAATTCACCAGATCTGGAGAACAAAGAAGTTGCCAGAAGGATGGAAGAATGCAATTGTAGTACCAATACACAAGAAGGGGGACAAGGGAGATGCAAACAACTACAGAGGAATATCGCTACTAGAGGTCGGATACAAGTTGCTGTCAAAACTATTGCTCAAGAGAGTAGAAGAACAGGTAGAAAGTACAGTTGGCGACTACCAAGCGGGTTCAGGAAGGGAAGAGGTTGTGTAGAACAGATATTTATCCTGAAGAAAATGATAGAACATAGGACCTTAAAAAACAAAAAGACAGTAATAACCTTCGTGGACTTCACAAAGGCATATGACTCCATAAACAGACAGACTCTTGTTAGGATCCTGAAGAACAGAGGACGTGATGGAACTACACAAGAACTCATAAAAGAAATTCTGACAGACACAAAGGCAAGGGTGAGATTCAGAGCAGTACTGTCAGAAGAATTTTAGATCAAGACTGGTGTTAAACAGGTAGATGGATTGTCACCATTGTTGTTCAATATAGCACTGGAAGAAGTGATCAGGCAGTGGAGAGCAATAAACGAGGAAATGGGAATACCAAAGACCCATGTGGGGGACAAAAAGGACAACAGGGCTCAAGTGGACTGCCTAGCCTTTGCAGACGACATAGCAATAGTAACTGAGACGGAAAAAGACGCAAAGACACAACTCGACAACTTAAGTAAGGTAGCCAGAAAGGAGGGACTGAGGATCGCCTATAACAAGACAAAGACATTAAACACCACTGCAGACTGGGAAACACCAGAAGGCACTGTGCAAATGGTGGACAAATTTAAATACCTGGGAGAATTTATAACAAGAGCAAGGAGGGTAAACAGAGAGGATAAAGAAGATGAGGTCAGCCTTCTGCGTGAGGAGAGAGATATACAGTAAAAAGAATATATCCACAGAGGCAAAGATAAGCCACTACAAGGCAACAGCGAGGAAAGCAATATTATATGCTGCTGAGACGATGACACTAGGAATAAATGGGGCGGAACAACTAGATAAAGAAGAGAGGAAAATACAGAAAAGTACTAGGTCCCAAAAGAGGTGGAGAGAGGTGGATACAAAGACCTACGGAAGAGTTGTACCGGGACATGAGAACAATATCCGGGGAAATCAGATTCAAAAGGGCAAGGTATGCTGGACATGTAGTTAGGATGAGTATGGACAGAATGACGAAGAGAGTGTGGGAAACAACAGGAAGGACAAGGGAAAGACAGGAACTAAATGGGCTGTTGAACTTCGGAAGGACTGGTTGGAATTGGGGATCAAGGTCGAAGGAAGGGAAAATTGGAGGAACAAATATACACCGACAAATATGCCGGAGATCAATGACAGAGAAGAATACAGGGAAAGATTAGAGTGTCACCAGTGGAGCCGCCAGGAGAAACGGAAACTGGAGATCTCGGAAGAAGAGCGGGAGAGGAGAAGAGAAAGAATGAATAGGTTCTGGGAGAAGAAAAGGAAAATGCAGTCCACGAAGGGGCCACCCGTGGTCCTACAGAGGCCGTAACGCAAGAAGAAGAAGAAGAAGAAGAAGAAGAAGAAGAAGAAGATACTGCAGTAAAGTCAAAGAAATGATGCAGTCTCTCACACATCGACAACACCACACAGAAAACGCAGTTGAAAATGGGAATCATTTTCCCGAAACGCGTTGTGTAAGAAGCAAATAAAGAAAATCGTGACTTATATCAGAAGATTTATTTATAAACAAACCTATTCTTTCCATAGTCGCTGGCTTTCAAAACCATTTATAAAGGATCAAAGACATCATAGGAATACTGAAGTGCAAACTGCCGATCAGCATTCCTAAAAAATTGACTCATGCACCGGAAGACACCGTGGAAAACTGTGGTCTGTAGCAGATTCTCTCGATCTGATTCAGCAGGACACCAAGCATTAACGCAACGCAGGCGCAGCGACATACTGTAGAATTCCGAGAACTACAGTTACCTGGATAAACCGAAAGAACCAGAAGTTGTAGAAAGTTTCAGGGAGAGTATAAAGGGAACAATTCATAGGAATGGGGGAAAGAAATACAGTAGAAGAAGAATGGGTAGTTTTGAGGGATGAAATAGTGAAGGCAGCAGAGGATCAAATAGGTAAAAAGAGGAGGGCTGGTAGAAACCCTTGGGTAATAGAAGAAATATTGAATTTAATTGATGAAAGGAGAAAATATAAAAATGCAGTAAATGAAGCAGGCAAAAAGGAATACAAACGTCTAAATAATAATATGGAGAGGAAGTGCAAAATGGCTAAGCAGGGATGGCTAGAGGACAAATGTAAGGATGTAGAGGCTTATCTCACACAACTTGACTAGAAGAAGGGATCGCTTGGTAGGACATATTCTGAAGCATCAAGTGTCACCAAATTAGTATTGGAGGGCAGCGTGGAGGGTACAAATCGTATAGGGAGACCAAGAGATGAATACACTTAGCAGATTCAGAAGGATGTAGGTTGCAGCAGGTACTGGGAGATGAAGAAGCTTGCACAAGATAGAGTAGCACGGAGAGCTGCATCAAACCAGTCTCAGGATTGAAGACCACAACAGCAACAACAATAACAACAGTTAACAATGGATGGAATCCGTCGGTCGCAGCAACGGCGACTCGTCTCCACCTGGCCCTAGAAATGAAAACTCACACGATCCGATGCAAAACGGCTCAGGGCTCTCGAGGAAAAATGAAAATTATCAGCATCGGTACCATCCTGGATACCAGACCGTTAGGAATATACCAAATCAGGGGAACTGCGGTTCTTCAAACATCGTAAACCACTGGTAACCGAATTTTCGCGGACCGTCACCCGTACAGGGTGCAAATGGCAACGATAATAGGCCAGTTAATTATTGTTAACCACCTTTTGGTTGGCTGTAGCAATATTCTGAACCTACAAGAGGGGTTGAGGTACCTGACAAACGGCCTCCCACCTCTAATCAGTGAGTAAACCAGAAGTGTCTTATCCTGTTCCCTGGTATCGACTGCGTAGAATGGTACGGGGACGGCAAGAAAAAGGAATAAAAGTGGGATAGTGTTAATACTTTCACCCTTCTTTACCTCCTCTGCATTGCTGCAGATGACGTGTCACTGAGCACATTTGTACTGTGCATGCAGTAGACGTGAGGTGCCTAGTTGTTTCCAGTGCCCTGTGTGGGATACGTAAGTTCTTGTACACTTCACTAACCTGCTGTCTTCATGATGATGATGTCCCCAGCGCAGAAAACAGCACGCAGGTCGTGGATTCTTTTCCTTGAGGCTAAAATTAACTTCGCAAGGAAATGCTGCTACGAATAAACTGTAACTCACTTGGGATGCCACTCGCGTTTTTATTGATATAGACACGAGAAACTATTCTCGATCACAACGTATTGAACAGTCATTATATCTGGCTAACATAACATGAAATACATCCTGCCACAGACAACATGTCTGTCTACTGGAACCGTCAGAACTGGAGAATAAAATTACACGAATCAAATACTACTGTTACAGACAACGTATCTGTACCTAGCGACGGTCGGAACTGTAGTAAATAAAATTGCACGAAACAAATACTGCTATAACAGACGACATGTCTGTCTACTGGAACGGTCAGAACTGGAGAGCCGGACTGCCCGAGACACTTCGCGCGCCAAGCCAAGTGCATCGGCAATGATATCGTCAGTCTTTTGTTTTAGTAATATTTTGATTTCAATAATTTTGAACTGACTGTTTGATAGCTAGCTGTTGAGACATGCTTATTTACAAAAATGAAGTAGCTTGTATGACACGTTTAATTAATAATAACAACTAAAGTTTAACGTTTTGGCGTCCTACCGCCGAACACAGAAGCAAATCACAGAGCAGCAGCATAATGCAGGCGGTCTTTCTCACGGGAATGGTAGCGCATCTAACATCTGTCACCGGTACCTCATCCCACATTGCGTCATCTCTATGCTTCTTGCATCTCCATTGGCCTGGGAATAGCTTCCTGGAGCCTAATATGATGGCTGAATAAGCCAGAAATATTACACGGGGACACGCACACGTTATAACGCAGAAAGACTTGTGTTTCGTTGTAGTAACGGAAAGAATTACGCAATAGGTTATGTGATGATCTCTTGTCCTGTACAGAACAGTTTGAAGACCAGGTTCAGCACGCACTTCATGCTATTGTTGGGGCGGCCAGTGTGGCCGAGAGGTTCTAGGCGCTTCAGTCTGGAACCGCGCGACCGCTACGGTAGCAGGTTCGAATCCTGCCTCGAGCATGGATGTGTGTGATGTCCTTTGGTTAGTTAGGTTTAAGTAGTTTTGAGTTCTAGGGTACAGATGACCTCAAATGTTAAGTGCTATAGTGCTCAGAGCCATTTGAACCATTTGCTACTGCTGGTGGAATACCAACCGTGGTAGTTTTAGAAACAGGAGCAAAAATTAATGCCTTGGCGAGTCTCTTTTCTTTTCTCCAAGAAGATCTCTGGGACTGCAAGATTCCACACTGTCGTGCAAAACTGTATTACGTGACGTCGGGAGCTATTGGCGCCCATACGGAGAGAATAGAAAAGCAGGGATAGGTGCAGTTAAAATTTGAGAAGTGAACTGTTGAGTGCACATTTTTCATTTTGAATGGGTATGCGCCTTGCTTTCTGGACATGGAATTACTACGGGGATCGGTGCAAAAGTCAACCCTCCGCAGTAGAAACTGTCTATTGAATATTGAGAGGATAGAAATAGTTCTTTTTTTTCACCAGTCTTCTGACTGGTTTCTACATCTACATCTACGTGATTACTCTGCTATTAGCAATAAAGTGGCTGGCAGAGTGTTCAATGAACCACCTTCAAGCTGTCTCTCTACCGTTCCACTCTCAAACGGCACGCGGGAAAAAGGAGCGCTTAAATTTTTCTGTGCCAACCCTGATTTCTCTTATTTTATCGTGATGATCATTTCTCGCTATGTAGGTAGCTGCCAACAGAATTTTTCCGCAATCGGAGGAGAAAATTTCGTGAGAAGATCCCGTCGTAACCAAAAACGCCTTTGTTTTAATGATTGCCACTCCAATTCACGTATCATGTCTATTTCGCGATAATACAAAACGAGCTGCCCTTCTTTGTACTTTCTCGATGTCAACCGTCAGTCCCACCTGATGCGGATCCCACACCGCACAGGAATACTCCAGAATAGGGCGGACAAGCGTGGTGTAAGCAGTCTCTTTAGTAGACCTGCTGCACCTTCTAAGTGTTCTGCCAATGAAACGCAGTCTTTGGTTTGCTCTGCCCACAATATTATCTACGTGATCGTTCCAGTTTAGGTTATTTGTAATTGTAATCCCTAAGTATTTAGCTGAACCTACAGCCTTCAGATTTGTGTGACTTATCGCGTAATCGAAATTTAGCTGATTTCTTTTAGTGCTCATGTGAATATCTTCACACTTCTCTTTATTCAGGGTCAATTGCCACATTTCGCAGCATTCAGATATCGTATCTAAATCATTTTGCAAGTCGATTTGATCATCTGATGACTTTGCAAGACGGTAAATGACAGCATCATCTGCAAAGCAATCTAAGACGTCTACTCATACTGTCTCATATGTCGTTAATATAGGTCAGGAACAATAGAGTGCCGATAACACTTCATTGGGTAAAGCCGGATATTACTTTTGTTTTACTCGATGACTTTCCGTCTGTTACTACGAACTGTGACCTTTCTGGCAGGAAATCACGGGTTTGATGCGACCCGCCTCGAATTCCTGTGCTGTGCCAACCTCATCATCTCAGAGTAGCACTTGCAAACTACGTCCTCAACTATTTGCTGTATGTATTCCAATCTCTGTCTTCCTCTACCGTTTTTGCCATCTACAGCTCCCTCTAGTGCCATGGAAGTCATTCCTTGACATCTTAACTCATGTCCTATCATACCTTCTTCTCGTCAGTGTCCATATACTCCTTTCCTCTCCGATTCTGCGCAGAACCCCCTCATTCCTTACCTTATCAGTCCACCTAATTTTCAATGTTCTTCTGTAACACCACATCTCAAATGCTTAGATTCTCTTCTGTTCCAGTTTTCGCACACTTCATGTTTCACTACCGTACAGTGCTGTGCTCCGATGGTGCCTTCGCAGAAATTTCTCCCACAAATTAATGCCTATGTTTGATACTGATGATTCCCAATCATGTGAGAAATTCTGATGGAATGTTATGCATCCCTTCTGCCTTATTTGATCTTTCAAATGGTTCAAATGGCTCTGAGCACTATGGGACTCAACTTCTGTGGTCATTAGTCCCCTAGAACTTAGAACTACTTAAACCTAACTAACCTAAGGACATCACACACATTCATGCCCGAGGCATGATTCGAACCTGCGACCTTATTTGATCTTAAGTCCTATAAAGCTGTCTTCTGATTCTAATACTGGACCCCGTATCTCTTCAAAATTGACTCCTGTTTCTGCTAATAGTTCATTCACGTGACATGTTAGTCTGTATTGTACACTTCCATGCTGAAATAGTACTAAATTTAATTCGTACACGGGCACTTCGAGGCAGTTTCTGTCAGAACGTTAAGTTAAAAACAGTAGTCAGTAAGGTGACCTTATTGACTACGCAAGTGCCGAGTCTGTGTCAATGAATTTAGAAATCTATTTGCCTGATACCAATACGATCTAAACCAAGGCACAAGAATGTGGGTGCCTTACCGAACATCTAAAGGCTGAGCTGGCGGAGTTATTACTGTCACTTGTTAATGTTTTCTCCAGCAAACATCACATGAATGTCGTTCCTCATGATAGCCTACCTTTTCACACCAAACCCATTTCATTCCATGGGCGTAAAGAGAAGCACTGAAACACAAAAAAAGGAAGCGTGAAGTATGAGATGACATTTTGAAGGTTTTACTGTACGACTGTATATATGTGTAGATTGTCTTATGACATGATGTGTTATTATTTTTTAATGATACATGAAGGGATACTTCCCGATGTGAAGGTCCATGAACTCCATGAAACTCTAATATGCAGACTAATGTGTCACGCGGATCAACTCTTAAGATGAAACCATGATTTAAACACACGTTTTAAAAATAATATATGTTAATATGAAGATTTACGGGCTACTCTATAAGACTGAGTGATCATAACTACTATAGTAGAGTCCAAGTCATGACGTAATTTAGTTGCATAATGGGAAACAATCATAGTTAGCAGGCCATCTAATGATCTTTTTGTAAATTTCTCTATGTTATAAATAGCAGTTTACAATTTAGGTTTATTTTTTTACCTAACAGTGAAAATATTTGATCATCAAAAGCCTGAACATAGGAGGAAAATTTAAAACCATTATAATGTCATGTATCACAATCTATTGATTATACAAATATATAGTACTAAGCATTACCTGGAATTGAAAATCTTCTGCCAATATCAGAGTATTGTTTATACGCTGAAATGACCTCTGAAAAATTACGTAAACTGTTTAATTTAAATAGCAAACCACAGGAAATGATTAATTAGATTTTAGATGATTATATTATATTTTTACTAATCCACTTTAGATTTAAGTAACGACTTATCATCTTCTTGGAGTTGACATGGTATCAAAAGGCCAACTGAACCAAGGATTGTTTTTGCAAAAGTCAGAGCATGCGAAGTAATTAGGGAATTTCTTTTAGACCTTGACCGTTTGTGTCACTCGCGTTCTTTATGATTTTCTATTTTGCATCTCATTCCGAAAGGTTACAAACCTTAAACCACATCATGTGCTAGTCTAGAAGACCTGGTGTCCTACACCCTTTCCGTGTAACTATTTCTGTTGTTTCGAGTACTGGGCGAAGATGTAAGTTTCTCACCGGTGTATTCCCCAGTTGGAAAAACTAACAATAAGTAACAGTATCCATACTTAAGAACTTAAGCTAACCCTAAGATTATACTGCGTAAAAGAAAAGTAGGTATAACTTAAAAGTACTTTGTATGCAGTTATTACAATGCAGGGACCAGAAGAAATTAATGCTTGTTTTGGTGAGGAATATGACGAGTGCTTAAATGCAGTGTCTCACCGATGTGATAAAAGGGTTCCGGTGAAAAATATGAATGAGCACATTGAAGGGGTAATCAGGCAATCAGGGTGGAGACGAGAGTGATTTCGTCGGAAACACAACATCCTGTGAAACTGTAGGAGAGTAGTAACGCAGGCAATTTTTAAAAATACACTTGCTACGATTCTGTGTAGTACTCCGATGAAAAAAAGGGGCGTGAAAAATGGCAGCGGACAATACTGGAATCTGTTACGGACCTTACTGTTGGTGCGTTATGTTCAGAGTGTGGACAAGTTTAAAGTTCTCATTGTTATGAGTTATGCCTATCTGCCAAGGAAGGACATATTAAACTGCGCGTAGCGAAGTATTTAGAGTAGACATCTGACTGGAATACTCTATTTCAAATTCTAAAGGTGCCAGGGGTAAAATACAGGGAGCGGAAGGCTATTTACAGTTTGTCAGAAACCAGATGGCAGTTATAAGAGTCGAGAGGCATGAAAGGGAATCAGTGGTTGGGATGGGAGTGAGACAGGGTTGTAGCCTCTCCCCAATGTGATTCAATCTGTATAGTGAGCAAGCAGTAAAGGAAACAAAAGAAAAATTCGGAGTAGGTATTAAAATCCATGCAGAAGAAATAAAAACTCTGAGGTTCGCCGATGACATTGTAATTCTGTCACAGACAGCAAAGGACTTGGAAGAGCAGTTGAACGGAATGAACAGTGTCTTGAAAGAAGGAAATAACATGAATATCAACAAAAGCAAAACGAGGATAATTGAATGTAGTCGAATTAAATTGGGTGATGCTGAGGGAATTAGATTAGGAAATGAGACACTTAAAGTAGTAAATGAGTTTTGCTATTTGAGGAGGAAAATAAATGATGATGGTATAAGTAGAGAAGAATTAAAATGTAGACTGGCAATGGCAAGGAAAGCGTTTCTGAAGAAGAGAAATTTGTTAACAGCGAATATAGAGTTAAGTGTCAGGAAGTCGTTTCTGAAAGTATTTGTATGGAGTGTAGCCATGTATGGAAGCGAAACATGGACCATAAATAGTTTGGACAGGAAGAGAATAGAAGCTTTCGAAATGTGGTGCTACAGAAGAATGCTGAAGATTAGATGGGTGTATCACGTAACTAATGAGGAGGTATTGAATAGAATTGAGGAGAAGAGGAGTTTGTGGCACAACTTGACAAGAAGAAGGGACCGGTTGGTAGGACATGTTCTGAGGCATCAAGGGATCACAAATTTAGCATTGGAGTGCAACGTGGATGGTAAAAATCGTAGAGGGAGACCAAGAGATGAATACACTAAGCAGATTCAGAAGGATGTAGGTTGCAGTAGGTACTGGGAGATGAAGAAGCTTGCACAGGATAGAGTATCATGGAGGGATGCATCAAACCAGTCTCAGGACTGAAGACCACAACAACTACTACAACAACAACATCTACATCTACATATATACGCAGCTAGCCACCAAGCGGTTTGTGGCAGAGGGCACAATTCGCGCCAGTCACATCCCCCCCCCCCCCCCACCAACCCCACCCCATCCCTTTGTTCACTCGCGGATCGCGCGAGGGAAAAACGAATGTCTGAACGCCTCAGTACGAGTTCTAATTTCCCTTATCTTTGAATGGTGGTCATTGCGCGATTTGAAAGTTGGTGTGTATGCTCTACATCCTCGGCGAAGATCGGATTTCGGAATTTAGCGAGCAGCCCCTTCCGTTTAGCGTGTCGAATATCTATCTCAAACTTCCTATGAGATTTGTAACGCTCTCGCGATGGCTAAATGTACCTGTCACGAATCTTGCCGCTCTTCTTTGGACTTTCTCAATGTCTTGAATCAGACCCAACTGGTAAGGGTCCCAAACAGATGAACAATACCCTAAGACTGGACGAACTAAACTATTGTAAACAATTTCCTTTGTTGTAGGACTGCATCGCTTCAGGATTCTACCAATAAACTGCACTCTAGAGTTCGCCTTGCCCGTTACTTGTGTATTCTGATCATTCCATTTGAAATCATTTCGAACAGTCACACCCAGATACTTGACGAATGTTACCGCTTCCAAAGACTGAGCATTTATTTTGTACTCGTACATTAATGGGGATTTTCGCCTTGTTACACGCAGTAGGTTACACCTACTAATATTGAGAGATAACTGCCAGTCATTACATCACGCATTTACACTCCTGGAAATGGAAAAAAGAACACATTGACACCGGTGTGTCAGACCCACCATACTTGCTCCGGACACTGTGAGAGGGCTGTACAAGCAATGATCACACGCACGGCACAGCGGACACACCAGGAACCGCGGTGTTGGCCGTCGAATGGCGCTAGCTGCGCAGCATTTGTGCACCGCCGCCGTCAGTGTCAGCCAGTTTGCCGTGGCATACGGAGCTCCATCGCAGTCTTTAACACTGGTAGCATGCCGTGACAGCGTGGACGTGAACCATATGTGCAGTTGACGGACTTTGAGCGAGGGCGTATAGTGGGCATGCGGGAGGCCGGGTGGACGTACCGCCGAATTGCTCAACACGTGGGGCGTGAGGTCTCCACAGTACATCGATGTTGTCGCCAGTGGTCGGCGTAAGGTGCACGTGCCCGTCGACCTGGGACCGGACCGCAGCGGCGCACGGATGCACGCCAAGACCGTAGGATCCTACGCAGTGCCGTAGGGGACCGCACCGTCACTTCCCAGCAAATTAGGGACACTGTTGCTCCTGGGGTATCGGCGAGGACCATTCGCAATCGTCTCCATGAAGCTGGGCTACGGTCCCGCACACCGTTAGGCCGTCTTCCGCTCACGCCCCAACATCGTGCAGCCCGACTCCAGTGGTGTCGCGACAGGCGTGAATGGAGGGACGAATGGAGACGTGTCGTCTTCAGCGATGAGAGTCGATTCTGCCTTGGTGCCAATGATGGTCGTATGCGTGTTTGGCGCCGTGCAGGTGAGCGCCACAATCAGGACTGCATACGACCGAGGCACACAGGGCCAACACCCGGCATCATGGTGTGGGGAGCGATCTCCTACACTGGCCGTACACCTCTGGTGATCGTCGAGGGGACACTGAATAGTGCACGGTACATCCAAACCGTCATCGAACCCATCGTTCTACCATTCCTAGACCGGCAAGGGAACTTGCTGTTCCAACAGGACAATGCACATCCGCATGTACCCCGTGCCACCCAACGTGCTGTAGAAGGTGTAAGTCAACTACCCTGGCCAGCAAGATCTCCGGATCTGTCCCCCATTGAGCATGTTTGGGACTGGATGAAGCGTCATCTCACGCGGTCTGTACGTCCAGCACGAACGCTGGTCCAACTGAGGCGCCAGATGGAAATGGCATGGCAAGCCGTTCCACAGGACTACATCCAGCATCTCTACGATCGTCTCCATGGGAGAATAGCAGCCTGCATTGCTGCGAAAGGTGGATACACACTGTACTAGTGCCGACATTGTGCATGCTCTGTTGCCTGTGTCTATGTGCCTGTGGTTCTGTCAGTGTGATCATGTGATGTATCTGACCCCAGGAATGTCTCAATAAAGTTTCCCCTTCCTGGGACGATGAATTCACGGTGTTCTTATTTCAATTTCCAGGAGTGTAGCTATAATCAAAGGTGGAAATATATATGCGAACGCCGACCGTGTGCGGCTGTTTCTTGTTGGATCGTCTGATCAGTCGGAAGTTGCATTGCAGAGGAGAGTAAATGCCTAATCAAAATATAATTATTTTTGGATAGCTCAACATGAATTTCCAAAGGGACCGTAGTTTATCATGGATTTTTCCAGTAGAATATGGCGCGGAGAAAATATTTCGCCACATGCAACTTCCGTCCGATTTCGACGAAAGAATTCTTGGCTGTGAACTCTCTATTTGGCATAAACATAAAGAAAATTAAATAAATTCATGAAAGAGTGGGACATAGATTCTATAATAAATAAATAGTCCATACACCAGTTCCATTTAACTCAGAATTTATGGCAATTAATAGACGAACTTACACTGCAATGGACATTTAACATGGATGCCGTTTTGTCTGGCACTTCTCTTCTCGTAATGAAAATAATTCCTTTGACGTTTACACAGACACGTCGCACAATAAATCTACTTCTATGCAGTATTGCACTTTTAATATTGCACTTTTACTTCACACTGAAATAATATTATTTCTAACAATAATAATACGGCGGCAAGAGATGCGCGTCTGACACAAGTTACAAGAGACAAGAGAAAATAAGTTCACCCACAAGTTACAAAAGACAAGGGAAAATAAGTTCATCCAGAATATCTCGTACATCAAAAGAATGCGTAAAAGCGTTCTCTTTCTGTCCATTTTTCGCGCCGCGGTTTTCAAAGTCAGTAACTCAGTGCATCTCTGACGGCGCTGCGACAATAAACACATTACGTCACAGGTCGTTCACCTTTTACATTCTCACATTATTTGCTAACTGTAGCTGTTGCCGAGCGACTGTTCGATTAGTGAATGATTTAAAATGATAAGGCAATCACATAATGTTACAAGGTGTGCTGGACAAGAAGATGTCCTTTCGATGTAAAACTAGCTTCTTCTGAATGCATGTTGTGCCTTCCTATGAGCCTCACTCCACCACTTACGTGCAGTTAACCCTAAAGCAATTTTGATCAGAGCACAGTGCTGAATGTGTATTAGGAAGATGGTATAGGTTAACCACACGATTCACACCACAACTTGTGAGATACTGAGAGCGTGACCATCAGATGATCCCAGTAGCTCTCTCAGACGGTGGTGATGGGTTGTGATCGTGGTGATGCCTTCCCTGTAAGACAACTCGCATGCCACTGATAGGGTGGATGACGATAGAGAGGGCAAGGTCGTGAAGATCCTCCATCGTGGACACCGGCAACACAAAGAACTTCCTCAGCACAGCTGCCAGCAAGGTCTTCACCTGCATCACCGCATAACGCTTGCCCACACAATTGCGCAGCCCAGCACCAAATGGCACGTAACAGTAGGGATGGCGACCCACACAGTTCTCTGGCAGGAAGCGGTCTGGATCGAACCTGTCCGGCTCCGGGAAGTAGGTGGCGTTCCTGTGCATGAAGTAGCTGAACACGACGGCCATGCTGTCCCTGGAGAGCCTGTACCCACTGGACGGCAGCACCAGGTCATGTGGCACATGACGTGGGAGCAGTGGAGCCACCGGGAACATCCGCAGTGTCTCCTGTCGAAAAATGTGTGTCAAATCTGATGGGACTTAACTGATAAGGTCATCAGTCCCTAAGCTTACACACAACTTAACCTAAATTATCCTAAGGAAAACACACACACCCATGCCCGAGGGAGGACTCGAACCTCCGCCAGGACCAGCTGTACAGTCCATGACTGTAGCGCCTGAGACCGCCCGGCTAATCCCGCGAGGCTCTCCTGTCGAAATGAACGTTGTTCTGTCTAATGGCAGATACAGCTATAGGTGATGGTATAATAGTAAAGCATAAACGTCTGAAAAATGATATCGACAGGAAGTGCAAAGTGGCTAAGCAGGGATGGCTAGAGGACAAATGTAAGGATGTAGAGGCTTATCTCACTAGGGGTAAGTTAGACACTGCCTACAGGAAAATTAAAGAGACCTTTGGAGAAAAGAGAACCACCTGTATGAATATCAAGAGCTTTGATGGAAATCCAGTTCTAAGCAAAGAAGGGAGAGCAGAAAGGTGGAAGGAGTATATAGAGGGTCTAGACAAGGGCGATGTACTTGAGGACAATATTATGGAAATGGAAGAGGAGGTAGATGAAGATGATATGGGAGATACGATACTGCGTGAAGTGTTCGACAGAGCACTGAAAGACCTGAGTCGAAACAAGGCCCCGGGAGTAGACAACATTCCATTAGAATTACTGACGGCTTTGGAAGAGCCAGTCATGGCAGAACTCTACCATCTGATGAGCAAGATGTATGAGACAGAAAGAAATACCCTCAGATTTCAAGAAGAATATAATAATTCCAATCCCTAAGAAAGCAGGTGTTGACAGATGTGAAAATTACCGAACAATCAGTTTAATAAGTCACAGCTGCAAAATACTAACGCCAATTCTTTACAGACGAATGGAAAAACTGGTAGAAGCCGACCTCGGGGAAGATTAGTTTGGATTCCGTAGAAATGTTGGAACACGTGAGGCAATACTGACCTTACGACTTATCTTATTAAGGAAAGGCAAACATACGTGTCTAGCATTTGTAGAATTAGAGAAAGCTTTTAACAATGTTGACTGGAATACTCTCTTTCAAATTCTGAAGGTGGCAGGGGTAAAACACAGGGAGCGAAAGGCTATTTTCAATTTGTACAGGTACCAGGAGGCAGTTATAAGAGTCGAGGGACAAGAAAGGGAGGCAGTGGTTGGCAAGGGATTGAGACAGGCTTGTAGCCTCTCCCCGATGCTATTCAAATTGTATATTGAGCAAGCAGTAAAGGAAACAAAAGAAAAATTCGGAGTAGGTATTAAAATCCATGCCGAAGAAATAAAAACTTTGAGGTTCGCCGCTGACATTGTAATTCTGTCAGAGACAGCAAAGGACTTGGAAGAGCAGTTGAACGGGACGGACAGTGTCTTGAAAGGAGGGTATAAGATGAACACCAAGAAAGAAAAACGAGGATAATGGAATGTAGTCGAATTAAGTCGGGTGATGGTGAGGGAATTAGATTGGGAAATGAGACACTTAAAGTAGTAAAGGAGTTTTGCTATTTGGGGAGAAAATAACTGATGATGATGGAAGTAGAGAGGATGTAAAATGTAGACTGGCATTGCCAAGGAAAGCGTTTCTGAAGAAGAGAAATTTATAAACATCAAGAATTGATTTAAGTGTCAGGAAGTCGTTTCTGAAAGTATTTATATGGAGTGTAACCATGTATGGAAGTGAAACATGGACGATAAATAGCTTATACAAGAAGAGAATGGAAGCTTTCGAAATGTGGTGCTACAGAAGATTGCTGAAGATTAGATGGGTAGATCACCTAACTAATGAGGAGGTATTGAATAGAATTGGGGAGAAGTAGAGTTTGTGGCACAACTTGACTAGAAGAAGGGATCGGTTGGTAGAGCACGTTCTGAGGCATCAAGGAATCACCAATTTAGTATTGGAGGGCAGCGTGGAGGGTAAAAATCGTAGAGGGAGACCAAAAGATGAATACACTAAGCAGATTCAGAAGGATGTAGGTTGCAGTAGGTACTGGGAGATGAAGAAGTTTGCACAGGATAGAGTAGCATGGAGAGCTGCATCAAACCAGTCTCAGGACTGAAGACCACCACAATAACAACATAATAGTAAAGCATGGCATGTGGAGCAGATGAAATATCTGTAAGATTCTACACATATTGTATGGAAGAAACTGCTTCCCTTCTAGAAACAGTTTATCATAGGTTGCTATAGAAACGAAGGGTACCTTGTCACTGTAAAGAAGAGAGTTCCCTTTTCCTAAAAGGGTCATTGGACAGATCCACTTAATTATCAGACTATACAGTGCTCTCCAACTCATTACTCATCAGAGCCAAATATCAGCAGTACCACAATTTTTAAGTTTGCATGTACACTCATCAAAAAAACGTTTACGTAGACCCAGTTCCGGGAACTCCTGAAGACAGACATTGACTGTGGATATTGTATGACAGACCTTGACTGTTCAGAGATATCTCTAAACCCACCCAAAGATGTAAACATCCATGCATGAACCATGCCTACAAGTGCACTCCCGCGGTTCGATTGCGTCCTCATACACTACTGCCCATTGAAATTGCTACACCAAGAAGAAATGCAGATGATAAACGGGTATTCATTGGAGAAATATATTATACTAGAACTGACATGTGATTACATTTTCACGCAATTTGGGTGCATAGATCCTGAGAATTCAGTACCCAGAACAACCACCTCTGACTGTAATAATGGCCTTGATACGCCTGGGCATTGAGTCAATCAGAGCTTGGATGGTGTGTACACGTACAGCTGCCCAGGCAGCTTCAACACGATACTACAGTTCATCAAGAGTAGTGACTGGCGTATTGTGACGAGCCGGTTGCTCGGCCACCATTGACCAGACGTTTTCAATGGGTGAGAGATCTGGAGAGTGTGCTGGTCAGGGCAGCAGTCGAACATTTCCTGTATCCAGAAAGGCCCGTACAGGACCTGCAACATGCGATCGTGCATTATCCTGCTGAAATGTAGGGTTTCGCAGGGATCGAATGAAGGATAGAGCCACGGACACATCTGAAATGTAACGTCCACGGTTCAAAGTGTCGTCAATGCAAACAAGAGGTGACCGACGCGTGTAACCAATGGCAACCCATATCATCACGCAGGGTGATACGCTAGTATGGCGATGACGAATACACGCTTCTGATGTGCGTTCACCGCGATGTCGCCAATCACGGATGAGACCATCACGATGCTGTAAACAGAACCTGGATTCATCCGAAAAATGACGTTTTGCCATTCGTGCCCCCAGGTTCGTCGTTGAGTACACCGTCGCAGGCGCTCCTGTCTGTGATGCAGCGTCGAGGGTAACCGCAGCCATGGTAGCCGAGCGATAGCCCATGCTGCTGCAAACGTCGTCGAATTGTTCGTGCAGATGGTTGTTGTTTTGCAAACGTCCCCATCTGTTGACTCCGGGATCGAGACGTGGCTGCACGATCCGTTACAGCCATGCTGATAAGATGCCTGTCATCTCGACTGCTAGTGATACGAGGCCGTTGGGATCCAGCACGGCGTTCCGTATTACCCTCCTGAACCCACCGATTCCATATTCTGCTAACAGTCATTGGATCTCGATCAACGCAAGCATCAATGTCGCGATACGATAAACCGCAATCGCGACAGGCTGCAATCCGACCTTTATTAAAGTCGGAAACGTGATGGTACACATTTCTCCTCCTTACACGAGGCTTCACGACAATGTTTCACCAGGCAACGCCGGTCAACTGCTGTTTGTCAGCACGTGGTAGGTGTCCCCACCGGCGCCAACCTTGTGTGAATGCTCTGAAAAGCTAATCATTTGCATATCACAGCATATTCTTCATGTCGGTTAAATTTCGCGTCTGTAGCACGTCATCTTCGTTTTGTAGCAGTTTCAATGGCCTGCAGTGTAGTTACTTTGTGCCAGGAAGGGCTCTCAACAAGAGAAGTGTCCAGATGTCTCGGAGTGAATAAAGCGATGTTGTTTGTGTGGTGTCACCGCCAGACACCACACTTGCTAGGTGGTAGCCTTTAAATCGGCCACGGTCCGGTAGTATACATCGGACCCGCGTGTCGCCACTATCAGTGATTGCAGACCGAGCGCCGCCACACGGCAGGTCTAGAGAGACTTCCTAGCACTTGCCCATTTGTACAGCCGACTTTTCTAGCGATGGTTCACTGACAAAATACGCTCTCATTTGCCGAGACGATAGTTAGCATAGCCTTCAGCTACGTTATTTGCTGCGACCTAGCAATGCGCCATATTCAGTTACCATTGATATTGTTAATCATGTACTGTCACGAGCGTCATTAATGGATTAAAGTTAAGTATTCCACCAGCTACGTCCGTTGTTTCTAAAGTCTAATTTCCTTGTCCTGTTCCAGACCTCACACCAGCCTGCGTGAGCTAAAACGCGTGTCTTTCGGTCTCCTCTAGTAACACGGTGTTGGCTCTCCTGCCAGCCACAACAGTTTGGACATGGAGAAGATACAGAGAGACAGGAACTGTCGATGACATACCTCACTCAGGCCGTCCAAGGGCTACCACCTACGGATTATGACTCGGAGGAACTCTGACAGCAACGCCACCATGTTGAATAATGCTATTCGTGCAGCCACATGACGTCGTGTTACGACTCAAACTGTGTGCAATAGGCTTCATGATGCGCAACTGCACTCCCGACGTCCATGGCGAGGTCCACCTTTACAACCATTACACCATGCATGCAGCGCGGTACAAATGGGCCCAACAACATGCCGAATGGACTGCTCAGGATTGGCATCACGTTCTCTTCACTGATGAGTGTCGCATATGCCTCCACCCAGACAATCGTCAGATACGTGTTTGGAGGCAGTCCCGTCAGGCTGAACGCCTTAGACACACTGTCTAGCGAGTGCAGCAAGGTGGAGGTTCCCTGTTGTTTTGGGGTGGCATTATGTGGGGCCGACGTACGCCGCTGGTGGTCATGGAAGGCGCCGTAATGGCTGTACAGTACGTGAATGCCACCCTCTGACCGATAGTGCAAACATATCGGCAGCATATTGGCGAGGTATTCGTCTTCATGGACGACAATTCACGCCCCCATCGTGCACATCTTGTGAATGACTTCCTTCGGGGTATCGACAGCGCTCGACCATTTCTGCCAACACGCTTTCCAGACACGAACCCTATCGAATGTAAAAATGGCACAATTAAAAAAAAATATGTCTGTGTTTCTTTTGTATCTAATCTCTTAATTCAGTTTCAGTAGACGCAAATAACATGAATAAGTTAGCTGTGAAAATTTTAAATTTTCAGAGGTAAAGGTACACAAACTTGGTTCATTTGACATTGACCGCGTAGGTTCTACAATTCCCCTTACGGCAAATACTGTCCTGCCCTGACGAAATTGAAAGGTGTTGCCCCAACAGTGTTGCTTCAACAGACGCTGCGAAACTGATGCTG
The DNA here is from genome assembly GCF_023897955.1 of Schistocerca gregaria. NCBI lineage: Eukaryota > Metazoa > Arthropoda > Insecta > Orthoptera > Acrididae > Schistocerca > Schistocerca gregaria. The sequence goes on along the minus strand of NC_064928.1, from coordinate 197,861,742 downwards.
CAGTAATTGCGCGCCTGTGCTATATGTTAATCAGAAGATGGTGGTGATGTTCGAGATTAATCCGTAATGTTTATTGAATGGCAATGATATTTAATTGAAACCCTCAGCTGCCGATAGGTGTTGCTGATACACCTCGATGGGTACAGCTGAAAATATGTGCCCCGACTGGGACTCGAACCCGGGATCTCCTGCTTACAAGGTAGACTCTCTATCCATCTGAGCCCCGAGGACATAGATGAATAGCGCGACTGCAGGGGCTTATCCCTTGCACGCTTCCCTTGAGACCCACATTCCCAACTATCCACAATCTACATACGTAATGTACCTAATAGATATTTGCCCATCCACTGAATGTGGGTCTCACGGGAAGCGTGCAACGGATAAGTCCGTGCAGTCGCGCTATTCATCTGTGTCCTCCGTGGCCCAGATGGATAGAGCGTCTGTCATGTAAGCAGGAGATCCCGGGTTCGAGTCCCAGTCGGGGCACACATTTTCAGCTGTCCTCACCTCCCCACCGAGGTATATCAACAACACCTGTCGTCAGCTGAGGATTTCAATTAAATATCATTCATTCTAGAGAAGCTGCACGGTCATCAATGGTATCTGTTCTTCCGAAAACAGTTACTATCTTCATATATATGTAGTTATTGAATGTGTATAATTAATGAAATTGTACAGGTAGAGGTCACAACACAAAATACCCAGAGAACGTGCTGCGACGGCTGATTTAACAGTTTTAGAATCTGGCAGTAAGGTTAAGCTGGACACTGGTCAATCTTTGATGAAGGCGAGTAAGCAGGATGCTTGCTGCATCGGTTGCGAGGAGAGAGGCTGGCTGTAATGCGGTTTCCGGCAATGGCCACTCGCTTGAACCCCCTGGGAACGCTGAAAACAGAGTAATCAACCCGTTCTCGGAAATGCTTTCAAGACTCCTTGCGACCCTTCGAGTCGCTGTGGAACCATGGCGGCTCTGTAAACCCCGAGGCAGTTTTTCAAACCCGGCATGGAGGTGAGTCTGTGGCTGCCAAGTATTGCCTTCCATTCACAGTTTCAGCTGTGGTTCTCGGGCAGCCGTTATACCGAGAAATTCGTCTGGTAGGAGCAAATAAGGCTGTGGGGTAGTAGGGAACAGTATGATGTTGTTTATGAGACAGGTAATCATAAGAGGGCAGAGACTAAGAATGATGTACCAGAGTACAAGAATTAAAAGGGTAGCGAAGGCTGTAAGTGTTGGTCCGGAATTGGGATCAGTAGTGGAACTGGTAAGTGATAACGGCGTCAGCAGTTGGAAAAAGCCTGGAGGAGGGGGATGGCGGTTCAGCAAGGACCGGCGGAGAACGGTGGGGTGCAGTGATCACTGTCAAAGGTAAAGCGCCGCAGTAAACTTTCTGTAGTTTCGCTTATAGTTGGGAACAGGTATTTCTGATCGGTCGAAGACTGGAGGACTGGTATTTTGTGGGATTTACGAACTCTCAGGAAGGAATGGAATTGTCTAAGGGTGTAAAAGAGGATAGCTTAAATCACATTTGCCGTAGCGTAAAGAAGAAGCGTTTATTAGACCATATAGATACAGGGACTAGCGGAGACCTTACTTGTCAAAGTGTAAAAGGATGGAAACAGATATTAAAAGATGTGAATAGAAACCCTTCTCATTTTTATTTTATATTGCCTTATCCTTTTCACACTTTTAAAAGCTATTCTCTCCACCTGTAATTATTAAATGTCCAATGTTCCGTAAACTTTGTGTGACGATAGAAAAGGCTACTGCGTAGTGTCTGTATTTCTGCATTGGTTTCCCTACAGTTCGACGATCCTTATGAACGAACGCTGGGTCTTTTGGCTGTCAGATGGATCACTGCTTTCTGCTGAGAGTAATTCCCCTTCTCCCACTGGCTGAACCCTTGATAGTAACGCTGGCGACCCAAAATAATTAAAAGTTAACGGTGTTGGCAGAGTTGATATTAAAAGTTGTCGAGAGCCATTGACTTGATTTGCCTTAAGGCAAGGAACGGTGCAGTGCACCTTTCGGACATTGAAAACAAACGATCGAGTCATTGACATGAGGGACATGGGAGCATCATACCGACAAAGCACACGAACACTTGTCTGTGGTGCAACTAACACAGATAGAGTGATCATGGGATGCAGCCAGGACAACACTGTGGCAACAAGAGTAGCCACGGGCGCCACCTGAAAGGATACCTTGGAAGAATATCGTAGGTTTGTTCCACTGCTTTTGACGGATAGATGAATGGCAACAATTGAAATTCGGGGTGAGGTTATAGGCAAGAGTGTCAGCACGAAGTGTCGGGTACATATAATTGGAAGCTGTGTTCAAATCTCGAGGCGCTATGATGTCAGTACATGACAAGCAACAGTCTTGGATGGTGCAGGGGCAAAGTCAACTGGGAGCCTTAATGGCATTTTGGGATGTTCAGTGATCCGTTTTGCTTCAGTTTGTAGCGGTCGGATAGCTGCCAATATGTCTATTGATGGCCTAGTGGTAGGTAACAGGATGCAGCAGTTCTCGAGACACACCATGATGTGTGTGGCTATTGGTTATGACAAAGGACGCATTTGGTAATTGTTGAAAATATGCCAAATGCTCGCCACCGTGTCGTAAGAATGGTAAACCCAATTGTCATTTGCTTCATGGCCCAGATACATAATGGCATATTCCAACAAGATAATGCAAGACCTCACACATCACAAAAGGTTTGAGGAATATACAGATTCTTGATTCGCCTGACTGATCCCTCGATTTGAGACCCATAGATCATGTCTGGAATGCTCTGGGCGTACGTTCGCATGGATACAAGTCTTCACCAGCAATCTTCACGTACTGATAACAGAATTTGTTTTATGCAGTGTAAGACAGTTCTCAAGATGCATTTCGGGGCTGTTTTCTCCTGTATCACAATGAATGGAAGAGTGTCTCCGCTCCTGGAGGTAAAACTTCAGACTGTTGTTGATAATGGACATCAGTTCGGAATAGAATCGTTAAGCATGCGACAACATGTGTAACTATGTTTCAAAACACCGCGCATAAAAACGGGATTTTTCGGTGCTCGTACCTCGGCTTCTATTGGTGTTAAAAAGTAGGAGCAGCTGTTTTGGGTAATCCAAGGGACAGGGATCATTTTTGTACGCAACAGAAGGGTATGAATATTACACATTTCCTCCTGCTTAGGTAAATGGAACAAGTCATTTGTTTCTGTTAACATTTGATGTGGTCTACGATCGGTTTGATGGGACTTATGGAGGCATCATTAGTTCATTACTGGGTCCTCGGAAACCCAACAGAAATTTTTTTCCTTTACTAAATTGACGCCGTTACTATCGGACCAAAACCCATACAATAATTCCAAGACGACTATTCACAGCAAAGGACGGAAAAATTTACGACACATTCCAAGAAAATTTTCTTGATATCTTTACCCATTTTCAAGACAGTGATGTTCAAAGTTACCCTACTTCCACGCGTAACATCCAGTAAGTGGCGAAATATAGATAAATAACCACAGCAAATTTCTCAAATTTCTAGACATTTATCTAGGAACGCCATAACCCGCTCTTCAAAACTCTATCCATTATTGAGAAACACTCCAAAAACTTGTTTTTTGGATTACCAAAACCCAGCGGCAGATTCCACAACGGCTATTAACATAAAATGCCTGTAATTTTTACGATGTGTTCCAAAGACACTGATCTCCAACAAACTTGAAAATTTTCTTCGTATTTTTCTCCGTTTCTGATATAAAGAGATACAAAGTTTTAGGTGCGTAAAAAACGGTGTGAGGCGAAACGTAGCTTATAAAGTAACGTAGCACAGAGATATATGCTGTAAAGTGTGTTCATTATCATCTGAGAACACCACGTTGTAGTACTGAAACATATCAAGAAATTTTTGCACATAAATTCCGGTCTGAGGTGTAAAATTAGTTTTGCGTTATTTCAATTTCGCATAAGTAAACTATCTAAATTTTACTGACCAATACATTTCTTTTCAGGTAACCACCAGAAAAATGATCCTTCTGGAGCACAAATAATGTGAATATGATCCTGTTTATTTAAAAGACTGACTGAAAACCGGGGGTACCGGCTGTCTCATTCGGACTTCCCCATTATCCTTACAAATTTTTACAAAACTTTGGCATGCGAACATATTTGGACTTTTTTCTGCTGAGAGAGTAGATGACAGTGGCAGTGGGAAAGAGACGAAAAAGTTATAAATACTTGATGATGGTAGACAGCAATTGTGATGCAGAAAGAGTGAAGGAGACAAAGGCACTGCGAGGGAAAGAGAGGGGCAAAGTGGCAGTGGAATGTGGTTGACAGGGACAAAACAGTGCTAGGAAAAGAGTGAATTCCAGAGGGGCAGAAGGAAGGGGGGGGGGGATAAAGAGAAAGACAGAGTGAAAGCAGGTGAGAGCCAGTGATGATGAGAAACAGAGTATGTGACAATGGCACAATGGCAACGAGGAAGAGAGGATAGTTAGGAGAGAGAGCAAGAAGGAGATAGCAAAAGTGAGAAGAGACTGTTGTACTAGCACAAAATGAACAGGACAGTGACTATGAGAAGGGGAAACAATGACAAAGAGATACAAAGAGATAATAAGTTGAGCTGAATGAGTTAAGGAGAAGAGATAAGTGGAAGAGGATGGGTATGAGCGACTTACAGCGATGGACTAGTGTGTGTGTGAGTTACAGTTAGGAGAGCGCGTGGGAGTCTGAGGGGAGCTGCAGTTCAAAACAGTACGAATATATTAACATGACAACATTTTTGGAAAATTTTTAAGGTGCTGAGGAAGGCGAATAAGGCATCTGGTACCCTACTTTTGAGTCAGAATCTAATGGGAACATATTCGCATTTTTTGTGCTCCAATAAGAGAATTTTTCCGCTGGTGAAAATTTGCCTATTATGTGATGAAAGTCTCTGCAGAGTTTGATACATACGGCGTTGCTGTTTCATGGTGTTACACTTCATTGGTATCAGAGTCATTATTTATAAAATAAAGTTATTATTTATAAAACCCTAGGCGCCCATGGCATGTTAAAAGTGGCGGTTACAATAATTTATATTTGTTTGTGGTTGGGGGTGGATGGGGAAGAGCCTGTATCAAATTATGTTCCAGCCCCACCATAAAAAAAGAAATCTAGACAAGCACCTGCTGTCCCCAGTTCATTACTGAGCTCACTGATCTGGTGTGAACACAGGACCATTGTATGTTGTTGTTTTGTGATATTCCTGCGGTATCCAATGTGAATCGATCTCAACATGTGAAATTGCCGTGGCGATTTTCCACGGGGGCCACACTGTGTAGAGGGCAAGTGTGAAATAGTTCTGACACGCCAGCAGTGGTGCTTCCTCACCTTGATGACCCGGTCGAGCACCTGGAGCTTCGCAAGGTCCTCTGGAGTAGCTGGCCTGTGGCAGTTCTCGCCCTCGCACCCCTCGCCGAACACGGCGTCGAGTTCGGCGTGCACCGCCTGCTGCCACCCGGGGTGCAGAGCCAGAAGCGCCAGGGTGAAGCTGATGGTATTTGCTGTCGTCTCGTTGCCAGCTGAGATTAGTGTGTACACCTGTGCAAGGCGACCACCATTAAACATACTGCTTTCCAAACATCAAGGAAAAATCACAAAAATTTTATTTTATTATTTACATTTCTCCTGGCAGGATAAGGGACGTCGGCAGTAGCATATGGCGGGTTGATACACATGAAAACAACGTCTTCTGAAGTTATTATTTATTTGACGACTTGTGGTTCTATGATAGTTTGTTTTATGACAGTTGGCTTACATTGGTCAGTATTCTCGCTTTTGCTACAATTGTTGAAGTTACCAAACATCAAACAACTCCATGAATCAATTCCAAGTCGAATAACTGCTTGCATAAAGGCCGGACATGAACCAACATTTTATCGACTTGCTCACTTTGTGAAACTCTTGAATAAATCATCCAATTTTTCTGAGATTTTAATGATTTGATTTTCTCTACATGTACATCACATCTATCGATTTTGTCCCATTCAGATAATTCCTTCCTAGCGAATATTTTTTATTTTTTTATTTCTTAGAGTGTACAATGAGCAAAGCAAAGAGAACTGGACCACTAGTAGCATAGGAAAGAGGGCATTCCAGGCCAAACTAAGATTTTCTAGTGCCAAAAATTTATCTTAATGTGACAAAGAAATTTCTAAACATGTATGTCTAAAGCAAAGTATTGCAAGGAAGTAAGTCAGGGACTGTGGAGGAAACACAGAAAGAAAATGAAGTGCTTGAGATCCTGTAGAAGTGTATTGAAAATTAGATTGCAGATAAAATAAGAAAGGAGACGCTTTTGTGCAGAGTTGGTGAGGATAGAAATACATGGATAACATTGACTAGGGGAACAGGATGATACAACAATTTTAAAGACAATAGGGAATAAAATACATGGTACTGGAGGGAGCTGTAGAGGGTAAAACGCATAGGGGAACCCGGAGATTGGAGTATGTACAAGAAATAATTAAGGATATTGGGTGAAAATGCTGATGTGAGGTGAAGAGCCTGGAACATGAGAGGAACTCGGCTTAGGCCACATTGAACCAGTCAGATGGCTGATGATTCAGCAGAACAGTGTAAGTGTAATCAAGTGCTTGATTATGAAATTCCAGCTTAATGTAGGAAGTAATACCAGCAACTATTATTACTAAATTTTATTTTTTCTCAATTTCTGTCACAGTTACATTCAGAATTTTTTTTTATTTCTGGTGACTATTTCCAGATTACATTGTCCATTCTCAGACTATAGCCTTGAATGTGGATGTCAACATATGTTCCCACCAATGCACACATACGCAATAGCCATTGCAATCACCGTTATATATGTATAAAATAGTAATACTTGTACAAGATTCAAAAACTTCAGAAAGACCAAAGAGACAGCTCACTCCTACTACAGACAGTTGGAGGGAGCTTTCTTTTCTGATCTTCGTGAAGTTTTTAGATCCTGCACAAGCATTACTATTTTATACATATACAGGGTGGTCAGAAGCAATCTGAAAAGTTTTTACATGCATCAGAGGGAACGCTGTGCTGAGCAGTAACTATTAACGAGAAAGATCAACACATTGCGCTGTATTCGAGTTATTTAGCATAAGTTAGTCAATCAGGTCGACACACATGCAAATTCAAGGACTTAAACATGCTAAAATGTGGTAATGGACAGACATCTGTGGGTCCATCAGTTAACACTTGATGAAATGCTTATTACCAGTTAAAATATTCCTTTTCTGGAAGTGATAAATTTAAGACTGGTGAGCAAAAGCTCCATTTCTTTGGTTTGAGGAAACCAAAGGATGAATATGTTTGGCGGGACTGCCTCTGGCAGACTGCTTGAATTTGCATGTGTGATGAGTGACTGGCTAACTTCATTGCCAAATAACTCAGAAACAGATCAACTTATCAAACTTTTTTCTTAACAATTATTTCTCAACACAACCTCTACTGCAACATCCTTAAAAGCATTTCAGATTATTTCTGACCATCGTGTATAAGAATACCTGTTAGGGCTAATGCATATAAGTGCACTGGAGGAAATGTATGTTAACATCTACAATGAAGGCTATGGTTTGAGAATGTACAATGTCGTCCAAAACTAATTACTACAATTAAATTATTTTTTTTAATGCAGCTGTGATATAAACTGGGAAAAATACATTCTAAGACAGAAAAAAATTCTCCATGAAGTAGGTATGCAAATTGGTGGCAAACTTTTATTCATTCAGGTTTCATCAGAAAATGCAAAATGGCCAATGGATGAGTTTATGATTCTGCAGCGTAATAGCACCACACAGCTGGCAAGGGTAGTAAACAGTGGACAAGTCAATATCAGGGCATAAATTGTTTGTGAATTTCAGTCCATGCACTGAGCTGGACAGTAACTATGTCTCACAGACAGGTACATGGGAAACCTACACAAATGTCAGCATATGAGAGAGGACGAATAGTTGGGAATTGAAGAAGCCATTTGGAGTATTTAGAAAATTGCTCAGTATTAGAATGACAGAGATGTCACTGTTCAATGATGTTCGCCGTAATGTGTGACCCATGGCTGAACACCGCATCAAAAAGGAAGTAGTCGACCTAGAGAGACGATTCAATGTGAAAATTGAGCAATGGCCAGAGAGGCATTCAGAGCCCCAGATTCATCATTATCATCGATCCGACATGCAACTGATGCTTCATTGACCACAAGGGGCATTAACAGGAGGCTCGCAGAAAGGGGGCTTAGCTCACAGGTTCCCTTGTGCCTACTACCATTGACCACAACACCAACAAGCCCATTTACAGTGGCATTGGGCACATTCGGCCTGGAATCTCATTGGACAGAGTAGAATTGTCTTCAGTGATGATTCGCGCTTCAAACTGAGCCTCGATGACCAGCAAAGACCTCTGGAAACGTCTTAGACAGATATGGGATACCAGCATAACTGTCATCTGCCACACGGTCCAACAACCAGGAGCGACCATCTTGTGTGCCGTTTCATTTCCTTGCAGGGCCTCTTTGGTTGTCATCAGTGGTACCCTTACAGCACAGAGGTACAGCGGCGATATTATAGGCGCCCTTTTCTTGCCCTTCATGGTATACCATCCTGGACGTACATCAAAGCAAGATCATGCCAGCCCACATACAGCGAGAGTTTCTTCTGCTTGTCTTATGCTATACAAATCATACCTTGGCCAGCAAGGTTGCCAGATCTCACCCAAACTGAGAACATGTATATTATTATGCGTATGGCCCTCCAACTGCCTCCGGATTTTTCAGTCCAACTTCCCAGTTGGACTGAATCTGACATGATATTCCTCAGGATGACATCAGACAACGCTATTAATTAATGGCAAACTGAATAACAGCTTGCATGAGAACCAGAAGTGGACCAACGATTTACTGACATGCTGAACTTGTGCAGCCCATTCTCTTGAATAAATAATGCAGCTTTCCCAATCTTTTTATTGCCTTTACATGTATATTATGTCTACCACTTTCCATCCTATTTGGATAATTCCTTTGTGGTATGTCGTTCTTTGTCGTTCTGTACTGATGCTCTCATAATAACCGTTAGCTAGAAGACAATTCAGTCCTTTAAAGCAAGCAAAGCAATGCTCTGGATTCTGATCCAGATGGGCTAATCGGAACCGATAGACTGTCATGTCATCCTATGCCTATGGTGTCACTGGCTGCAGTATGGAGGGGTGTAGGTTCAGCACACTGTTGTTCCGTCTGCTGTCTGCTTTTTAGACCTTGGAGCCACTATTTACCATTCAAGTCGCTCCTCAGTTGGTGTCACAAGGATGAGTGCATCGTCCCATTTCAGCCTACCCGTAAAGGAAAAATCCTTTTCAGTATAGCGAATCGAACTGGGATTCCCTACATTGCACTCACACATGGTTTAAATGGGTCTGAGCACTATGGGACTTAACATCTGAGGTCATGATTCCCCTAGAACCTAGAACTACTTAAACCTTACTAAGCTAAGGACATCACACACATCCATGCCCGAGGCAGGAATCGAACCTGCGACCATAGCAGTCACGCGGTTACGGACTGAAGCGCCTAGAACCCCTCGACCACTGTGGCCGGCCGTACTCACACATATTGACTACTGAGCTACAGAGACAGGCTCGGGTTCTTTAAGCACTCTATTCCCATTCATTTGCATTGAATATAGGTTCGTCACCTGCAAACCATATAACGCTGATTTTTTTTACCTAGGTTGTTTACAGCTGTTTATGCCATTCACCGCAACCTCGTATCCAATCCTCTTGGTCCTGGTATAAATCATCTTCCAAATTTCTTCGTTGCATACCATCCTCCACTTGATTTTTCCATTCTGAACATCTTATTACTCTTCCTTTCTTGCATGGAAGTTGCTGACATAGACCTTGCCATAGCTACCATTCACCCCTTATTTCGTCATATGTCCATACCATTTCAAAAGCTGTTTTTCCTCTTCTTCCATAATATATATAGAAGTTTGCACTGCTTCCAGACTCCTTCATTTGGGACCTTCTGTCGCTTTGAGACTACAACTTCTCGAAAAATCCATTTGCATGGCGACAGGTCTTCTTCAGTCTCTTTTTGTTGTTTCCCAGGATTTCGCTTCCGCAGACGAATGCTTTGTGTTACTGATTCATAAAGCCTTTTTATGCATTTTTCTTAATTTGATCCGACCAAGGCTGGTTTGGCATGAGTTGTCCTCTGCCTTATTTCTTGTTTACTAGAAGCCTAGATTATGACTCAAAGATATTTATAATTTTGGCATCCCTCAATTGATTTTCTATCTATGATAGTGTCATGTTGTTTACTTCTTACAGATAATTTTCTTTCAGAAAAATTATTGTTTGTCTGGCCAAATTTAATGCTTCAGCTTTTTCTTCGTCATGAAGGGGAGAGTACACTTTTCAGACTTTCGCCTCTAGCCAGTCCTGTATAGACATTTAATACATTTTCTTATTCCGTTTCGAAAAGACGGCATTCACTTTTTATGTGCTCCCGCCTTTTTCTAAAATCACAAAAATTACTCCTAAAAATGAAGGTTTTCCCAAATGTGAGAACGTGTTTCAAGGTATAAAATGTCTGCCCTGGTAGCTGAGTGGTCAGCGTGACAGAATGTCAATCCTAATGGCCTGGGTTCGATTTCCGGCTGGGTCGGAGTATTTCTCCTCTCAGGGACGGGGCGTTGTGTTATCCTAATCATCATTTCATCCCCATCGACGCGCAAGTCGCCGAAGTGGCGTCAAATCGAAAGACTTGCACCCAGCGAACGGTCTACCCGACGGGAGGCCCTAGTCACACGACATTTACATTTAACATAACATGGTCATGTACCTAGGAACAAATATTCGACTGAGGTTTAAAAGCATTGCAATGGGAAAAATCTTGTCAGTACTGTATTTAATAGGCTATCTGTCACATTATTACTTTGTTACACACCAACAATCAGTAAGTGAAGTCAAATTAAGCAGAACAATAATCAACAACCAATTACGAATTAAATACATTTTAAAATAGAAACTATTGGCAAATAAGACAAATTTCCGTTTTCTAAATAGATAAAATTGTTAAGTCATTAGAGAAACTCAATGTGTTTGCAAGAATCACGGGCTCTTAGCTCCAAGCTGTGCGATTGACGAAATATGGCTTAACTGCACATGCAGTGAGGTGACAAACGATATGTACAAGTACACAAAGTTAAAAGGACAATGCATCGGCGGAAATGTTATTTGATTTGGTCGATTCTTGTGAAAAGGTTTCCGACCTGATTATGGCTGCTCTGTAGGAATTTACAGACTTTGAATGCAACATGGTAGTTGGAGATAGAGGCAAGGGACACTTCATTTCGGAAAACGTTAGGGAATTCACCAGAGAACACCAGATTTCATTTATTACCTCCCACCATGGAGAGCACAGTGGCTGATGGCTTTCACTTACCGACCGAGAGCAGCAGTGTTTGTGTAGAGACAAGCAATGCTGCTTGAAATAAACATGTAAAGCAGTGTGGGACTTATGGCGAACGTATCAGTTAGGACAATGCCATGGAATTTGGCGTTAATGGGATATGGCACCAAACGACCAACGCGAGTGCTATTGCTATGACCACGACATCACATATACCGTCCTTCCTGGGCTTGTGACGTATCGGTTGCAACCTAGACAACTGGGAAAATGTGGGCTGGTCGGATGAGTCCCGATTTTCGTTAGTAAGAGATGATGGCTGGGTTCGAGTGTGGCGCAGACCCCATGAAGCCATGGACCCAATTTGTCAACAAGGCACTGTGCAAGCTGGTAGTGGCTGCGTAAGGATGTGGGCTGTCTTTACCTGGGATCGACTGGGTCCCCTGATCCAACTGAACCAATGGATATGTTCAGCTTTTTAGCCATTCATTGACTTTATGTTCCGAAACAACAATAATATTCTACGAGAAAGGCCAACAGTTGTAACAAAAGACGAATATAATGATGTCAACCAGTCATGTCAGTGAAATGAAGTCAAGTTTTATATACAAGAACGAAGCTAAGAGATACATTCGTGCTGAGATGGAGGCAACTGCATTCTGGATCGACTATTACGAAACTCTTTTCTAAACACAATCTAAAGTACTGCTCAGCCACCCAGTCTCAGATGACAAGAAGAAAGGTGTCGATACTTTATTATAAACTATTTTCGGAGATTACTGGTAAAATCGGGAGAGGACTAAGTTGATATGGATACATTATTAACGATATATGCATGTTGTTCACACAAAGACAGAAGAAACTGCTTGTGATTTTTTAGCAGATGCTTCTGGTTTATATTTTTAAACGGAATAGTTACCTCAAAGAATTATTCTAATAATAGGTAATGTCATCATTACACTGCTGTATTCTGTTGTGGTGATATGACATATTTTAAACAAATGCAGAGCAACAGTGAAATCAAAATTTTGTAAGACACTGAATATCAATGTTACAGTTCCTAGTTTTTCGATGGTATTACATACTAAATTGTAACAAATATGTAATATGCTGTAATTTGACAAGCATTATACAATAAGATGTAAGTTAATCATTCAAAGCTGAAGATGTCCAAATGGTTTGTCCACATGAGAAAATGTCCATATTTACATGTCCCGGGTGATAAAAAAGTCAGTATGAATTTGAAAACTGAATAAATCACGGAATAATGCAGATAGAGAGGTAAAAATTGACACATGTGCTTGGAATGACATGGGGTTTTATTAGAACCACCCCATATTGCTAGATGCGTGAAAGATCTCTTGCGCGCGTCGTTTGGTGATGATCGTGTACTTAGCCGCCACTTTCGTCATGCTTGGCCTCCCAGGTCCCCAGACCTCAGTCTGTGCGATTATTGGCTTTGGGGTTCTCTGAAGTCGCAAGTGTATTGTGATCGACCAACATCTCTAGGGATGTTGAAAGACAACATCCTACGCCAATGCCTCACCGCAACTCTGGACATGCTTTACAGTGCTGTTCACAACAATGTTCCTCGGCTACAGCTATTGTTGAGGCATGATGGTGGACATATTGAGCGTTTTCTGTAAAAAACATCATCTTTGATTTGTCTTACTTTGTTATGCTAATTATTGCTATTCCGATCAGATGAAGCGCCATCTGTCAGACATTTTTTGAGGTTATGTATTTTTTTGGTTCTAATAAAACCCCATGTCATTCCAAGCATGTGTGTCAATTTGTACCTCTCTATCTACATTATTCTGCGATTTATTCAGATTTCGAATTTATACTGACTTTTTGATCAGCCAATACTTTCTAAATGAATACTTTCATTGTAGATTTGATTTACATATATGAACTGTCCTTTGGTGGAAAAGTAGGTGTTTGAATTGAAATATATTATTTTTATTCTTAGGTATACATGAAATAAGTATTATGTTGATTGTAAAAAACTACGTTTAATGGATATCTTCGTCCTTGTTTGTTGAAACCTCATATAGAAATTGAAACATCAGTGGTGAGGATGAGAAACCCTGACTTAAACCTTTCCTGGTTTTTAGCCTCTTAGTTTACTTCTAATAGTACTGATAATTACTACCCAATAATAATAGGGATCAGATAAAGGCTCCACAGAACACAGGCCCAGTGAGGCTGAGAACGACTTGTTGCAAGACAGCTCACCTCATCGCAGACCTCCTCGCTGGTAAGAAGTCCGCCACATGAGGAGAGGACCGTGTCGAGGAAAGCTAGCCGGCGCTTCTTGTCAGGAGTCGGCTGGCTCTGGTCGGCTGCCACGCCACTGTGCAGTTGGCGCGTCTTGAGAGCCACCAGGCGGTCGCCATACTGCCGCAGTGTTGCCACCACACGCCGTGTCTCCCTGCCTGTGCGCGTTAGTCGTGTCAGCCATTTCACCCGCAACCAGGGCCGCACTGACAGTTCCTGACAAATTCCATCATAATGTCATCATTGCTGCTCCAACTTCCTCACTCATTCACTCACTCATGTACTTAGACTCCACTACATTATGCAATACTAGCAATTAAAATGGCAACCAAGATCAAAACTGGCATGAAGTGTACTACACACTTGAATATGCAAATATTTAGCATTTCAGTGCAAGAGCAGAAAGTAGATAGTAGTAATGCTTCTTCATTCTGTACACAAGGAAAGATAACACAGGGGATACCTCATTCAAAAATTTCATTTCAATGTCTCTACATTTGCATCTATATCTGCTCTCTGCGAATGACTGTGAAGTGCATGATAGAAAGAAAATGTAATTGTCTCTGCCATTAATGCTTTTTTCCATTCCTTTCACCTATGGAGAGTGGGAAAGAATGTCTCTTGTTGAAATGCCACTGGTTATGCTGTAACTGATCTAATCTTCTCCTTACGATCTATACAGGAGCGCTACGTAGGGGGTTGTGGTATCTTCCTAGAGTCATCATTCAAAGCCTGCTTTTAAAACTTTGTTAAAAGACGTTCTCAGAATACAATATTACAGGAAACAGGACGACAACCACATACATGCATTGCAATAAATCAGTGGTACAAGTTTGAATTTGTACTCAAAACTGGATGCTACATTTCTCTAGAATGGTTGCCATAACCCCTTCAGCGTTCAAAGACACTTACTGTGCATCCCATATCCTTAACCTGTCATGCACAAGTAGCTCCCCATCCATCAGCCCCACTGATCGTAGCATCCATAAGTGCTGCAGGGGTTCATAAGATATGGTGCATCTGCACTGAAAGTATTGAGAGTCATCCTCGCTCATATACGCATTGATATGTGGTGTTTGCTCTAATGGACTTGTCCAAGAGAACAGGTATCACGTATCTCCTTTGCACACTGTTTGCAGTTTCCCTAGTATTCTACTAACAAAGTGATTTCTGACACCTGCTTTATCTACAAATGACTCTGTGTGATTCTTCCATTTCATATACTTACAAAGTGTTACACCCAGATATGTTCTTAAGTTGATCGTTTCCAGCTGTGATACAATGACAGTCTACTCATGAGAAACTTATTTTTGTGAAGTGCACAATTTTAAGTTTCTGGCTATCTATGGTTACCAGTCTTTGCGCGACTTTCATATCTTTTCAAGATCTCATTGATTATTTGCGCAACTTCTTCCAGACTGTACTTCATTGTCGACAACTGCATCATCTTTGAAAAGTTTGGAGCTAATATTAATTTTATTTACTTGCTAATTAAAGTGCAACATGAATAGCAAGGGCCGCAACGCACTTCTATGGAACACACCTGCATTTTCTTCTACGTCTGTCGATGACTCTACATTCGAGTCAACTTGGTGCATACTTCCTAGCACTGAGTCAAGTGCTTTTTGGAAATTGAGAAACACTGCACATATACCTGCCTGCCTCTAACTTTGGCCTTCAGCAGACCACCAGTTAAACACATGTGTAACGACTTTTTGCATAGTGGGCCACTGAGATTGCAGAAGGTACATCTACATCTACATCTACATCCATACTCCGCAAGCCACCCGACGGTGTGTGGCGGAGGGTAGCCTGAGCACCTCTATCGGTTCTCCCTTCTATTCCAGTCTCGTATTGTACGTGGAAAGAAGGATTGTCGGTATGCTTCTGTGTGGGCTCTAACCTCTCTGATTTTATCCTCATGGTTTCTTCGCGAGCTATACGTAGGAGGGAGCAATATACTGCTTGACTCTTCGGTGAAGGTATGTTCTCGAAACTTCAACAAAAGCCCGTACCGAGCTACTGAGCGTCTCTCCTGCAGAGTCTTCCACTGGAGTTTATCTATCATCTCCGTAACGCTTTCGCAATTACTGAATGATCCTGCAACGAAGCGCGCTGCTCTCCGTTGGATCTTCTCTATCTCTTCTATCAACCCTACCTGGTGCGGATCCCACACTGCTGAGCAGTATTCAAGCATTGGGCGAACAAGCGTACTGTAACCTACTTCCTTTGTTGTCGGATTGCATTTCCTTAGGATTCTTCCAATGAATCTCAGTCTGGCATCTGCTTTACCGACGATCAACATTATATGAACATTCCATTTTAAATCACTCCTAATGCGTACTCCCAGATAATTTATGGAATTAACTGCTTCCAGTTGCTGACCTGCTGTTTTGTAGCTAAATGATAAGGGACCTATCTTTCTATGTATTCGCATCACATTACACTTGTCTACATTGAGATTCAATAGCCATTCCCTGCACCATGCGTCAATTCGCTGCAGATCCTCCTGCATTTCAGTACAATTTTCCATTGTTGCAACCTCTCGATACATCACAGCATCATCTGCAAAAATTCTCAGTGAACTTCCGATGTCATCCACCAGGTCATTTATGTATATTGTGAATAGCGACGGTCCTATGACACTCCCCTGCGGCACACCTGAAATCACTCTTACTTCGGAAGACTTCTCTCCATTGAGAATGACATGCTGCGTTCTGTCATCTAGGAACTCCTTAATACAATCACACAATTGATCTGATAGTCCGTATGCTTTTACTTTGTTCATTAAACGACTGTGGGGAACTGTGTCAAACGCCTCGCGGAAGTCAAGAAACACGGCATCTACCTGTGAACCCGTGTCTAAGGCCCTCTGAGCCTCGTGGACGACTAGCGCGAGCTGGGTTTCACACGACCGTCTTTTTCGAAACCCATGCTGATTCCTACAGAGTAGATTTCTAGTCTCCAGAAAAGACATTATACTCGAACATGATACGTGTTCCAAAATTCTACAACTGATCGACGTTAGAGATATAGGTCTATAGTTCTGCACATCTGTTCGACGCCCCTTCTTGAAAACGGGGATGACCTGTGCCCTTTTCCAATCCTTTGGAACGCTTCGCTCTTCTAGAGACCTACGGTACACCGCTGCAAGAAGGGGGGCAAGTTCCTTCGCGTACTCTGTGTAAAATCGAACTGGTATCCCATCAGGACCAGCGGCCTTTCCTCTTTTGAGCGATTTTAATTGTTTCTCTATCCCTCTGTCGTCTATTTCGATATCTACAATCTAGAGAAGGAAGCACAGTGCAGTCTTCCTCTGTGAAACAGCTTTGGAAGAAGACATTTAGTATTTCGGCCTTTAGTCTGTCATCCTCTGTTTCAGTACCATTTTGGTCACTGAGTGTCTGGACATTTTGTTTTGATCCACCTACTGCTTTGACATAGGACCATAATTTCTTAGGATTTTCTGCCAAGTCAGTACATAGAACTTTACTTTCGAATTCATTGAAAGCCTCTCGCATAGCCCTCCTTACACTACATTTCGCTTCACGTAATTTTTGTCTGTCTGCAAGGCTTTGGCTATTTTTATGTTTGCTGTGAAGTTCCCTTTGCTTCCGCAGCAGTTTTCTAACTCGGTTGTTGTACCACGGTGGTCTTTCCCATCTCTTACGATCTTGCTTGGCACATACTCATCTAACGCATATTGTACGATGGTTTTGAACTTTGTCCACTGATCCTCAACACTATCTGTACTTGAGACAAAACTTTTGTGTTGAGCCGTCAGGTACTCTATAATCTGCTTTTTGTCACTTTTGCTAAACAGAAAAATCTTCCTACCTTTTTTAATATTTCTATTTACGACTGAAATCATCGATGCAGTAACCGCTTTATGATCGCTGATTCCCTGTTCTGCATTAACTGATTCAAATAGTTCGGGTCTGTTTGTCACCAGAAGGTCTAATATGTTATCGCCACGAGTCGGTTCTCTGTTTAACTGCTCAAGGTAGTTTTCAGATAAAGCACTGGATTCTTTGTCCCTTTGTCCCCGCCCGTTATGAACGTTTGAGTCTCCCAGTCTATATCCGGCAAATTAAAATCTCCACCCAGAACTATAACATGGTGGGGAAATCTACTCAAAATATTTTCCAAATTATTCTTCAGGTGCTGAGCCACAACAGCTGCTGAGCCCGGGGGCCTATAGAGACATCCAATTACCATGTCTGAGCCTGCTTTAACCGTGACCTTCACCCAAATCATTTCACAATTCTGATCTCCGTCAATTTCCTTCGATACTATTGCAGTACTGACAGTGAGTGGAGCCATGCTGACTGCAGTGGCTTGGCCAGCTGTGCTAGGTCTCCCAGTTGAGGATCCACCGCATGAACACATGGATAGAGGTGCTTTCACAGAGTCTTGATTGGGTTTACGTCCAGGGGGTATGATGGCCTGGGGAGTACAGTAAACTTATCCTTGCACTTTACGAACCACGTACATACACTTCAAGCCGTGTGGTATGTTGCCTTATCCTGCTAGCAGATGCCGTCGTGCAGAGGAAAGAGAAACTGTATGTGAGGGTGTACATGGTCCCCAAGGACAGGTGCACACTTTTATTAATCTGCTGTGTTTTCCTGATTGACGAGATCACTTGGGAATGCCATGAAAACAGTCCTCAGACTACAATGCTATGATGATTGTTGCAGGATGTTTGCTTTGAGACATTTCACTCTGTGTACACTGACGGCAATCTGTCACATGGCGTATACAATGTGATTCATAAGGAAAGGCTACCTGTCTCCACAAACGGAATGTACGTTTGTGGTAGTGTCACTCTAATTCCAACCTTCATCGCGAATAAACAGTATTCAGCATGAGTGCATGAACCAGGTGACTGCTGAGGAGCCCCACATGCAACAATGTTCGCCAGCTGTCATTGAGGAGACACAGTTGATAATCCTTTGGTTCATCTGGACTGTCAGTCACTCAACTGTTGCACGTTTTTTTTACCTGTATACATCTCTGAAGCCGCCATTCACCACTGTCATCTGTGGCCTGTGGTGCACCGCAATTGCCTCAGTGCCAGTTTTGGATAGCGCCGTTTTGCCACGGACAGCATACTTTAACCACAGTGGCAGGTGAACAGTTCACACACTTAGCTGTTTCGAAAATGCTCCATCCTTGGTCCAAAAGTCAATGATCATGCCCTTTGGATGTCAGACGATGCACTCCTTTTCTGCAACGACTGCACTGTTTTACATGTCACCCAACACCCTTTGTATACCCTCCATGACTAGCGCTGTCACCAGCTGTCTGTGAGAGGTTATTGTACATCGACATGAAACATAACCAGTAGTCCATTTGACGTGACTGGACAATGGAGAATAGATGGATTCAGGAGAGCCACACTCAACAGCATGCAGGATGTCAACGTATCCACGTGAATAGAGACCAAGAGCACAGACATGTTGCTCGCTTGTATGTCCTGCATCCTTCTGCCACACCTTCTATCTTGAGTTAGGAAATGAGTTTGTTAACAGCAAGACAAAAATCTGTCTTCTCTGGGGCCTCATATACTGTCAGGACAGCCAGTATAGTTACTGCTTCCTTAGACGTGACAGTGGAGAGGGTCATACATCCACCAGTGCACCCTTCAACACTACTGGATACAGGAGTGGCACAGTGTCATCATTTAGGACGAGTCTTGTTCCCGCATAAAGCATCACGAGGGAAATATCTTTCTCATCTGTGTGTGTGGAGACTTTGATGAGGGCAAACGTTTCCACATAGCATTTGTCAATATTGTACGGGCCCAGCACTTGAGACGATGTGGTGTACCACTGGGCATACAACAGGACCACCACAGTTAGCATAGCCACCAGTTTGAAAAGTAGCCATATATATCTCTGTGATCTTATTTTCCAACAGTGTAATACCAGACCACATGTAGCTCTTGCTGTCCTGATTCACCCAGTTACATAGGGTGTGGCCATTTCTCTAGATCTCTCACCCGTTGAAAACATCCAGTTTCGTACTGCGACAGACTGGCACACCAACACACACCATGCACTGCACAGAGTTGGGGCAGTATCGAATCGAATCATGTATCCGTATCTTGTGATCAAAGGCCAGTTTCACTCATTATCCAACCAGCTTACAGTTATTTTTGTTGCCAGACGCAATAGGTTTGCGTAAAGAATTTCACATTCCTATGTACCCAAATCACCTACACATTAATTATGTATTCTTCCTTCCATAATTCATATACTTTTTATTCGAATTCTTCTCCCTTCACCTCTTCCAGTCAACAACATTCAGCCACCTCTTCCACGGTCTTCCCCTTTGTCTTGCACCTCTCGGTTTCTAGTCAATAGTTTATTTCGAAAGTCTATCTTAACGCATTCCATCTACGTGTACCCACCGTCTGTTTATGTTCAGATATTTTTGCGATACCGTGCCTCAGTGTGTGAAAAAAAGATTATAGAATCGCTTTGTTGTTCACGTGACTGTCTGATTACCTGTCTTACTATCAGTCTGTCTGACTGTCTGTCCGACTGTTAAGAACCCTTCATCTCTGTAACGTATCAAGTTCCAGTTTTTGTCACTTATTAAGATCTAGGTCCCTTGTCAGTACATAAATAATAAGTTTGTAAGTCAATGCAGTGGAAAGATATGGCCATTTATGCCACATATTTTGATACTCAATAACTCTCATCAAAACCTATGGGATGCTTCTCGTTGACGTAGAATCCAGAAATTTGGCAAGAAGTAGGATACGGTAATTGTTAATTTGTAACTATATAACATGAAAATATTTTTTTGCCATTTTATCCGTCTGTCTGTTTGCCTGCCCTTCTGTTAAGCCCTTTCCCTGTGCATTATTTTGGTGCTTCAAATTCAAATTTATGTAACATACTAAGGTTCATGGTTCCTTGGTGATTCAAGAATTTTAAGCTTCTAAGTAAATGCAGTCAAAAGATACGGCCATTTACGTAACATGTTTTGATGGTCGAAAACTCCCTCATCGAAACCTCTGAGTGCTTCCTGTTGACGTAAAATTACGAAATCTGTGCAGGAAGCAAGGGTTCACGGCACAACTAAAGAACAATTGTTCATTTGTAATTATATAACTAGAAAGAATAGTTTTTTGTTTATTTTTTTATTCATCTGTCTCTCTCTGACTGCTAACATCCTTTTCCTCTGGAACAGCTTAGCGTATCAAGTTCAAATTTGTCACATATTAAGGTCTATGGTCCCATGGCGGTGTAAAAAAATTCAAGCTTCTAAGTCAAGACAATCAAAAGATACTGCTCTTTATGTCACATATTCTCATCAAAATCTATAAGACACTCCCCGTTGACCTAGAAAATAGTCTCAGGTAACTCCCTCATTACCAAGTGCACTGGCATCTTGTAGTTTTTGAGTGTTGACCCAGGTTTCAGATCCACAGAGCACAGTCTGCACTTCCATGAATTTATAAGACATTTTTGCGTATTTCTAATTGTTCCATAGACCACATTAAATTTTACGATCCTGTTAGCTGTTTCACTATCGAAACTTCACTCGAGAACCATAACCTTAATCTAAAAATGCTGTTTGCGCTTCTTAGTTAATTTTTTTCTTTTCTCTACCAGATCCTTTGTACTAAAAGTACCATCACTGCAGGATCTTCTTTTTCTAAAACCTATTTGTTATTCTAATAAAACTGTCTCAGATATAGGGCGTAATCTATGATTTGAGACAATGTTATAGGTTTTATACCCTGCGTTGAGGCTAACTCCTCAATAGACTTTTGGTCGTTTCTTTGGCGTTATGAAGGTTTTACATTTGTATTGGTTGTATCTTTCTCTCTTTAGTTCACGTGTCTCATTAAAATGTACGCTATTGACTATCGACCATTGACGTCATTTTCATTTTCGTTACTGAATAACTCCCACGATTTCTGCTGCTTTTCTTTCTTTTCCTGCGATATGTAAGATGTTCTTGAGCATGCGATCGCAGGTAAATATTATATGCTTGTTGTTTTTCTTTCTCTGCTTGGTCTATCCCTGCGTCCTAAAGTTTTAAGTGTCTCTTTCTTCTGTGCATTTTTTACGTATTTATTTAGGTTTTTAGCCAATAACCTCGTCATTGTTTTCAATGACGCACTTTTAATGGTATGCTGTTCTTCTTCAGTCGTATCCGTTGCATTTACAGAAGTTAGTTTATCAGCAAGTTTCGTCGGATAGAGATATGTAATACTCCCCCTTTGCCAGAGGTGTGTCTCATGTCTAGGACTATTTTCCTGTCTCAGTTTTTCCACATCTGGCCAAGATTGAAACTTATAGCATACCATAAAGTTATATGAGGGAACACTATATGCACCGACACATGTGTGTCAATCTGTTGTGGTGTTAACAATTTGATAATCAGTAAGGGATCCAATTCCTCTTGTCCTCCCTGAATATTTATCGGTTCCTGTCTTTCGAAAGAACGTGTTGGTTATCGTCAAGGAGTTAAAAGCGGAAAAGTGTATAAGCTTTTGGCCGTTTTTGTTGATGTGTGTTTTTCCATATATTCCCACTAGCCGTCGGATTGGTGTTTCACCAGATTCAACGTCGACGTCTACGAGAATTAAAAGATGGTCTCTTCCATTGTGCTGGACGAGTTCTTGTAATTATTCATAGAAGATATCCGTTTCTTCATCTCAAGCCTGTTCTCGAGTGTAAATGCCTACCACACACAGATGCCCGCCATCAGTCTTGAAACGAGCTATCGTTACTCTCAATAATATCTGAGGAATAGTCTATTTTATTATAAAAATCGTGAATGTTAGCTCTCAATTGCGTTTTTGTTTCCGTTATGAGACTGATGTTGACCTGTTCATTTGACAGAGTTTGGATGACTTTTGTCACCCTAAAAGCCAGTTCACCTTTTATGTTCCATGGTATTAACTCAAGGGTGTCCCTTATTTCATCTCGACGCACTTCTCCATTGCCTGTTCGTCGACGTTTTGACCCATCCGCTTTTTCTTTCTTTTTTTTTCCTTTATTGAACTTTGATTCCCTCCCCAAGGGGACGAGCTGGCAGCAGCTTAGTACGCTGCTCTTCAGCCTACAAAATTTTTAAAACATAAGAAGATAAGAAACAATAAAAACAGACGATAAAATGGTGACTTAAATTGTAAAACGCCGGAAAATTGAGGAAAGTTAAAACATAAAACAAAGGAGTAGGCAATGCTAATAAAATACACAAGAAATACAGGGAAAATAGTAGACAGATAATTAAAAAACATGGCGACAGTCTGGTTTCTGTTTGCAAGAGATATAAAAATCACATCCAGCGAAGTAAAACACTTAACACTCACTGGAAACACTGCACTAAAAAGTCGGCATGAAGATGACACACCACAGCCAAGGGCAGATGTGGGGGGGGGGGGGGCTGGACAGATGAGGGGAAAGAGAGGGGGAGGAGAGGAAGGGGGGAACTAATGGAGGGAGAGGATTCATAAAGGGGGGCAGGGCAGGTGCGAGAGGAAATGGAGAAAGGCAGGGGAGGGAAATGCAAAAGGACTCCGGGAGAGAAGGGAGACAGAGAGAGGGTAGGTGGGAAAACAACAGGATGGAAGGGAGGGGAGGGAGCCCAGGAAAAGGACAGAGGAAGGGAGGAGGAGGTGAGGATCAGAGTTGATAGTAGGGATAAATGGAGGGAGAGAGGGCATCATCCGGGAGGGGCAGTTGACGGAAGCCACCTTGGGAAAGGAGATGATGGGTGTAGAGATGGAGGGTAGGGTGGACACAGCGGAGAAGGCGCGGCAGAAGGCGGGGGTTTTTCTTTTAGTGATTTGCAAGTATTTAAAGGTGCCTCATGTCCGCCTTATGACAGCTGTGCGGTGTAAGGGTGATGGGGCTGCCATCTCTAAGCTTCCACCTCAGAGTTTTAAAATTCTGTGACTTGTCCAATGTTTGTACCAAGATTTTAGGGAGAGGGTCTTAATTTGTTCACTCGGCGACTTGCTCCCCCATATTTTACGTAACTGGCCAGCCAGTGACAATTTCCTGTGACATCCATGACGCTGCTTTCTCGTTTTCCTTACGTTTCATTTTCTTATGCAACATTTCTCATCTTCCCACGCTTCGCGTGTATGCTTCCATATTAGTAAATTTGTTAACATTCGTTTCTTTTAATGTGTGTCAGGGCGCTGATGACATCAACGTGCCGGCCGCGGTGGCCGTGCAGTTCTAGGCGCTGCAGTCCAGAACCGCGGGACTGCTACGGTCGCAGGTTCGTATCCTGCCTCGGGCATAAATGTGTGTGATGTCCTTAGGTTAGGTAGGTTTAAGCAGTTCTAAGTTCTAGGGGACTGATGACCTAAGATGTTAAGTCCCATAGCGCTCAGAGCCATTTGAACCATTTGACATCAACGTTTAGCTCCCGTAAGCGCCAACACACACATACACCATAGAACTTACCACAAATCTCCACTTTACTTATAAGGGGGACCCTCCAAACTGTAAATCACGGATTTTGATGCGCTTCAAATACGTTGTAGAGGCACTTACCTTGAGTTCCTGGCTATCCGGTTTTTTTTTAGCGACGGGCCTTGGTTTTTGAGAAAATCGATTTTGAAGTTCATTACGTGCTTTCTATATTCGTAACATTACATATCTTTCGAGCAAGTCCGCGTAGCGCAGCGGTAAAGGTTCAGGACTACTGCGCTAGAGGTACTGTGTTCGAATCCTACTCGTGTACTTTTCATTTTTCAAAATCGACCGAATTTTTCACTTTTATTTCAAAAAATATGAACAAACAGTGTAAGGTGTGTGAAGCTATAAAGATGTATTCAGTTATTATTTTCTTTCAAATATTTATTCCATTATAGTTCACATCATATTCTCTCAATTCATCTTCTTCGTTGAACTCTATCAATTCATCATCAATAATGATATGTCTTTCGACTAAGAGATTGCGGTACATATCTCATCGCCAATTACAACGGGATTGGCAGAGATCGTAGGCGGTGTATTCTTTACGAGATTCAAATCGCGGATTATATTTTCGGCATATTTAATGGCATTTGTGATTTCGCCTTTTGATCCTTCGTTCAACTCCTCTACTTGTGGATCTTCTTCTGGCTGCACTACACTTGGTTCTTCCATTCCAAAGAATTTTTCTAACACACGGAACTAGAGACGCTTTGCGAGCAAGTGGCGCTGTAATTAGATGCGAACGTAAAGGAACAGAACTCGCATCTTCATTGGCCTAGGAGCTGAGGTTTGAGTTACGGCTAACGGTATTCACGGGAGAGGGGCCGATAATGGGCGGAGATCGATTTCAGGTAATACAAGAAGCCACCGTGTACGAAAATTTGGAACTCCAACTGCGAACCACAAACGGAACGAATATTTGAAAAAATTAATAACTCAATACATCTCTATAATTTCGCACATCTTACACTGTCTGTTGATACTCTTTGAAATGAAATTGAAAAATTCGGTCGATTTTGAAAAAAAAAGTACACGAGCAGGGTTTGAACACAATACCTCCAGCGGAATAGGCCTGAACTTTTACCGCTGCGCTACGCTGACTTGCTCAAAATATTTGTTATGTAATGAATATTCAAAGCATGTACTGAACATCAAAATCGATTTTCTCAAAAACACCGGATGGCCATGAACTCAAGGTTAAGTGCCTCTACAACGTATTTGAAGCGCATCAAAATGCGTGATTTGAAGTATCGGGGGCCCCTTGTTAGACAAAATTTCTAGTGTGATGAACGGCAGCTAGCTCTGAATGTGGAATAATGTAAGTTAACGCTCGTGGGTAGGAAGATCAAGCCTGTTATGTTCTGACACTATTGTTACTGTCCTATATGACACAATCAAGTCGTTTAAGTATCTGGGCGTAACGTTGCAGAGCGAATGAAATGGAACAAGCATGTGAGAACTGTAGTAGGGAAGATGAATGGTCGACTTGGGTTTATTGGGAGCTTTCTGGGAAAGAGTGGTTCACCTGTGAAGGAGACCGCACATAGGACTCTGGGGCCACCTATTCTTGAGTACTGCTCGAGTGTTTGGGATCCGTACAAGGTCGGACTGAAGGAAAACATCCAAGCAATTCAGAGGTGGGCTGCCAGATTTGTTACCTGTAGATTTGGACAACATATAAGTGTTACAGAGATGCTCTGTAAACTCAAACGGGAATCCATGGAAGGCAGGAAACGCTATTTTCAAGAAACGCTACTGAGAAAATTTAGAGAACCGGCGTTTGAAGCTGTCTTCCAAACAATTCTACTGCCGCCAACATAGATTGCGGGTAAGGACCGCGAAGGTAATGCACAGCAGGCTGTTCCAACTGAGCTCCAAGGAGCCGGAGCGCTCCGGAGCGCTCCGGAGCGCTCACTGCGGCAGCTCCGAGCCCGCGTGGAGGGGGAAAGCGAACTCACTGCCCCCTGGCCGAATGCAGCCGCAACTGACGCAATAATCCGTGTTCAATGACAGCTATGACTGGCCGCGGGAGCCCTGTACCTCTATTGGAGGATCTCTTTCTATTCATTGAGAGGGATGGTCGTCCACAGTGTCTTGTATGTCGTAAAGTATCTAATTCTGCGAAGAGGTACAAGATACAACGACATTATACACGTCTTCACGCAGAGCACTACGATCAGGTAGAAGGCGTTGCACGCAGAGAACTGGTAGCCAGGTTTAAGAACGACGTACCAGGAGACGTAAGTTTAAAAACGGTTTCGTAATACGGAGGGTATCAAAACATACAACATAGTTCGTGTTCTGTAATGCGTTTATAATTTTCGGGTGAATGAGAGCGGAGAAAACACTACTGAATATGCAAATTCGAGCAAGCTACAGGGTCGCTCACATCATTCCGACGAGTGGCAAGCCGTTTTCGGTGGGACCACTCGTAAAATCATGCATGGTAGCAGTTGCAGAATGTTTGTTTCCGAGGGAGGTGCAGGCAATTGAAGAGGTTTGCCTGTCGAAGCAAACAATGTCTCGTCGAATCCTGGACATGGCAGCGGATTTAGAGACACAGCTCAGGAAAAAGGCGGAGAGCTTTGTTGCATTTTCGCTAGCGCTTGACGAAAGAACCGACATATCGGAGTGTGCTCAGCATACAGTCTCTGAGCATGGTGTCGACATGGAGCTGCAAGTGACTGAAGAACTCCTGGATGTGGTACCACTCGTTTACATCGCAACAGGACGTGACATTTTTGAAGCTGTTTGTGAATCAGTGGACTATATGATTTTGCCGTGGAATAAGCTCCGTTCTGTAGCGACAGACGGTGCAACACAAATCATCAGGCGTCACCAACGTTTTCCTCCTCGTTTGAAAAATAAACTCAGGGACGAATTCGGGAAAGACATTTTGACTCTTCATTGTTTTATTCACCAAGAGGCACTGTGTGTTGAAACAGTAGAGCTAGGTGGCGTAATGAAAGATGTCGTGAAGTGTGTGAATTTTGTGCGGCGTCACGGTATGAATCATCGCCAATTCAAAGGATTCCTGAAAAATATGGAAACGGAGTATGGGGATATATACCTTGCCACAGTACAGTTCGTTGACTCAGTAGTGGTAAATTTCTTGATGATTTCTTTGCCATTCGTGAGGAAATATCCCTTTTTCTCGAAATGAAAGGTGAAGAAATGCGTTGTCTGGAAGATATAAAATGGATATCAGACCTGGCGTTCCCAGCTGACATAACTATGCATCTGAATAATTTGAATCTGTCATTGCAGGGCGAAGGGCAGTTAATCGTTGACATGCACGACCAGATCAAAGCGTTCATGGAAAAGTTACGTTTATCTGAGAGGCAGATGAGTAATGGACATTTAACGTTCTTCAATCGTCTTGCTTCTTTAAAACTAGCTGAAGGTACTACTTTCGGCGATAACCAAGCAAAGTTAAAGCAGCTCATCACGTCGTTTGGAACACGTTTCCAAGACCTCACTAGTTTGGAAATGGAACTTAAGGTGTTCAGCACTCCGTTTTCAGTTTCCCCCGAAGACTTGTCATTGTCACTTCAATTGGAGATTATTGATTTGCAAAATTCAGCTTTGTAGAAAGAGAGGTTCTACGACACGTTGGATTTGTCACGATGGTATTGTTCATTAGAGCAATAAACATATCCCAAGCTTCACAACAATGCCGCTCAGATCATGTGCATGTTTGGATCTACGTATTGTTGCGAGCGGCTTTTCTCAGCAATGAAAGGAGTAAAATGTAAGGAACGATCATTTCTTCAGGATGCAACAATGAAGGCCACCCTCTGCATTAACGCTGTGAACACTTTGACGCCTAATATTCCCGATCTTATAATGAAAAGAAAATGACAAGCTTCAGAGGCCCAATACATTTAGTATGCAATTTCTTGTAAAACAGTTGTTTCTTATTTACTTCCTGAACATCGTATCTCCTGGTGCAGCATGTCACCACGTCTTAGCAGCTAAAAGTATGAGGTTGTCGATCTTATAAGACGCAGCTGGAACGTCAAAACGCTTGCCTTGCCGCCTGCCTCAGCCAGCCGTGCCGCTTGCCGGCTCACTTGGACGGTCACAACGAGCGAAACGGCTCCCTGGAGCAGGGAGCGCTCCGCGGCTCAAAACGGAGCCGGCGAGCTGGAACAGCCTGATATACAGGCTCATGTGGGGGCAAATAGACAGCTGTTTTTCCCTCGCTCGATTTGTCGGTGGAACAGGAAACAATACAACTACTAGTGGTACAGGTACCCTCCGCGACGAGGGGATAATTGTTGAACTATATGAAATAAAATCGTCGTAACTTGTGAATGGTTTGCGTTAGGACTGCGGGGTTGGCCGCGGGGCATGATAGTTTCATTAAGCGACGAAGCTCACATTCATTTGGATGTGTTCGTCGATAAGCAAAATTGGCGCATTTGGGGGTCTGTGAATCCGCATTTCGCTATCGAGAAGCCTCTTCACCCTCAACAGGTGACTGTATGGTGCGCAGTGTCCAGTCACGGAATAACTGGCGCGATATTCCTTGATGGCGCGGTGACTACGTCAAGCTTTTGGAAGGTGCTCTCGTGCCCATTACCCAGCGTGACCCTGATGTTGTTCATGCAAGACGGAGGTCCACCCCGTCGAAGCAGGAGAGTGTTTGATGTCCTGCAGGAGCATTTTGGGGACCGCTTTCTGGCTCTGGGGTAGACAGAGGCCACAGACATGGACCTCGATTGGCCACCATATTCTCCGGAACTGAACACATGCGAGTCCTCTTTGTGGGGCTATATTAAAGACAAAGTGTAAGCAATAACCCAAAGCCACTACTAATCTGAAAACAACCATTGAGGAGTTCATGGACAGAATCGATGTTCCGACACTCCAGTGGGTCATGCAGAACTTCGCATATTCGTCTGCACCACATCATCGCCAATGATGGCAAGCATATCTAGCATGCCATAGCCTAAATTCGAATATCTGTAGTGATGAAACTTCCTGGCAGATCAAAACTGTGTGCCCGACCGAGACTCGAACTCGGGACCTTTGCCTTTCGCGGGCAAGTGCTCTACCATCTGAGCTACCGAAGCACGACTCACGCCCGGTACTCACAGCTTTACTTCTGCCAGTATCCGTCTCCTACCTTCCAAACTTTACAGAAGCTCTCTTGCGAACCTTGCAGAACTAGCACTCCTGAAAGAAAGGAGGAAGTTTCATATCAGCGCACACTCCGCTGCAGAGTGAAAATCTCATTCTGGATCTGTAGTGAGGTTTACATGTTGAATAAAGTGTGTACACGCTGTAGTTTGTAACTAATTTACTGTATCTAGATGTATCAATCCACATCCGACGCAAGTTTGTGTTTCATAACAAAGAATCTTTTACAGGATTGGGTTCTTAGGCCAATGCCCAACCCTCCTCCTTTATCTGGGCGTGGAATCGACAGTGGCTGTTGCAAGGCAACTGACCGCAGGCGGAGTAGAGATGAACGGTAACTTACTTGTCTTGCATATGCAGATGGCATAGTACTACTAAATGAATCAAATCATGAGTTGAAAGGAATGTACCAGAAAATCGACAGTTATGCACAGAAGGTATGGCTCAAAGTGAATCAAGACAAAACAGAGTTAATGCAGTTAGGAAGAAGACAAGAGGAGGAAAATTTCTTGAGATAGGTGGCAAGAGGTTCAAGAGAGTACACCAGTTCAAATACTTGGGATCTTGGTTTACATCGGACAACAACATAAAAATGGACATCAAGGAAAGAATATCAGTGGGAATGAAATGCATGGATTCCCTCAGAGAGACGTTCGGCTCTAAATCTATCTCAGTGAACACTAAGATGAAAATGTACAACACAGTGATATTCCCAGCAGTAATACATGAAGCATGACTAAGCGAGAAAAGGAAAAATTATTAATACTTGAAACAAGAGTAATGAGAAAAATATGGGGACCAGGTATAGTTAACGTAGAATGGAGGAGGAGGATAAACGAGGAAATCTACCTTCTGATGCGACAACCAACTATCTTACAGAGGATAAAGAGCAAAGGAATGCAATGGGTGGGCCATGTAGCACGTATGCTAGATGGAAGACAGGCGAAGATGGCACTGGAGGGGAAACCAAACACCAAACGCCCCATTGGACGATCAAGGCAGTGCTGGATGGACGACCTGGCGAAGGACCTAGCAGCCATGGGAAGTGAAGACACCTGGAGGAATGGGGCACAAGACAGGGAGGGATGGAGGCAGTTTGTGGAAGCAGCGCGTGGTCTGCAGGGCCTGTGATCGCTGAATATCTATCTTTCTATCTGTATACACAGTGTTACAAAAAGGTACGGCCAAACTTTCAGGAAACATTCATCACACACAAAGAAAGAAAATGTGTTATGTGGACATGTGTCCGGAAAAGCTTACTTTCCATGTTAGAGCTCATTTTCTTACTTCTCTTCAAATCACATTAATCATGGAACGGAAACACACTGCAACAAAACGTACCAGCGTGACTTCAAACACAGGAAATGTTCAAAATGTCCTCCGTTAGCGAGGATACATGCATCCACCCTCCGTCGCATGGAATCCCTGATGCGCTGTTGCAGCCCTGGAGAATGGCGTATTGTATCACAGCCGTCCACAATACGAGCACGAAGAGTCTCTACATTTGGTACCGGGGTTGCGTAGACAAGAGCTTTCAAATGCCCCCATAAATGAAAGTCAAGAGGGTTGAGGTCAGGAGAGCGTGGAGGCCATGGAATTGGTCCGCCTCTACCAGTCCATCGGTCACCGAATCTGTTGTTGATTAGCGTACGAACACTTCGACTGAAATGTGCAGGAGCTCCATCGTGCATGAACCACATGTTGTGACGTACTTGTAAAGGCAAGGCAAGGTAGAGTATCCCGTATGAAATCATGATAACGTGCTCCATTGAGCGTAGGTGGAAGAACGTGGGGCCCAATCAAGACATCACCAAGAATGCCTGTCCAAAAGTTTACAGAAAATCTGTGTTGATGACGTGATTGCACAGTTGCGTGCGGATTCTCGTCAGCCCACACATGTTGATTGTGAAAATTTACAATTTGATCACGTTGGAATGAAGCCTCATCCGTAAAGGGAACATTTGCACTGAAATGAGGATTCACACATTGTCGGATGAATCATTCGCAGAAGTGTACCCGTGGAGGCCAATCAGCTGCTGATGGTGCCTGCACACGCTGTACATGGTACGGAAAGAACTGCTTCTCCCGTAGCACTCTCGATAAAATGAAGTGGTCAATGTTACCTTGTACAGCAGCAACTTCTCTGACGCTGACATTAGGGTTATCGTCAACTGTACGAAGAATTGCCTCGTGCACTGCAGGTGTCCTCGTCGTTCTAGGTCTTCCCCAGTCGCGAGTCATAGGCTGGAATATTCCGTGCTCCCTAAGACGCCGATCAACAGCTTCGAACATCTTCCTCGTCGGGACACCTTCGTTCTGGAAATCTGTCTCGATACAAACGTACCGCGCCACGGCTATTACCCCGCGCTAATCCAAACGTCAAACGGGCCTCTGCCAACTCCGCATTTGTAAACTTTGCACTGACTGCAAAACCACGTTCGTGATGAATACCAATCTGTTGATGCTATGTACTGATGTGCTTGATGCTAGACCTGTAGAGCAATGAGTCGCATGTGAACACAAGCACCGAAGTCAACATTACCTTCCTTCAATTGGGCCAACTGGCGGCAAATCGAGGAAGTACAGTACATACTGACGAAACTAAAACGAGCTCTAACATGGAAATTAAGTGTTTCCGGACACATGTCCACATAACATCATTTCTTTATTTGTGTGTGAGGAATGTTTCCTGAAAGTTTGGCAGTGCCTTTTTGTAACACCCTGCATAAATGTAGAAGTAGATGTAAACTCTGTTTCTGCGGGTTGTCACTAGTTTTCACCAGCTAACGACGCACTATAGTTACCAGGGTGAGGGATCACACTGTAAAGCTAGCGACTAGACAAATGAGCGTACCTGCATAAGGCGGATGGCTTCAGACAACGCCGCCACGAAGTCCCGGTTGGTCGGGCCCCCGACTGCCCCTTCGTCCGCACTCGTGCTGCCCATGGCGGTCTCCACGATCATCTCCAGCGTGGTCAGGGACACCACGGGGAACAGGTCCACCTCCTGGCCACACGTCGCGGCCAGGCGTTTCGTCAGAACCTCAGCGCCGGCGTTAAAAACCTCCAAGAACTGCTCCAGAATCTGCAGCAGGTGCATATTGATAAAACTTTAAACCCTATAACAGGTTAAATCGTTTTGCTTTTGCTACTCTTGCCATAAGCATTGTCATCATCGGGGGTACAGAAGACAGCGGTTTCATATTTTTTTATTCACTTATACAGGGTGGTCCATTGATAATGTTGTTGTTGTTATGGCCTTCAGTCCTGAGACTAGTTTGATGCAGCTCTCCATGCAACCCTGTCCTGTACAAGCTTCTTCATCTCCCAGTACTTACTGCAACCCACATCCTTCTTAATCTGCTTAGCGTATTCATCTCTTGGTCTCCCTCTACGATTTTTACCCTCCACGCTGCTCTCCAATGCTAAATTTGTGATCCCTTGATGCCTCAGAACATGTCCTACTAACCGGTCCCTTCTTCTGGTCAAGTTGTGCCACATACTCCTCTTCTCCCCAATTCTATTCAATACCTCCTCATCTGTTATGTGATCTACCCATCTAATCTTCAGCATTCTTCTGTAGCACCACATTTTGAAAGCTTCTATTCTCTTCTTGTCCAAACTACACTCCTGGAAATTGAAATAAGAACACCGTGAATTCATTGTCCCAGGAAGGGGAAACTTTATTGACACATTCCTGGGGTCAGATACATCACATGATCACACTGACAGAACCACAGGCACATAGACACAGGCAACAGAGCATGCACAATGTCGGCACTAGTACAGTGTATATCCACCTTTCGCAGCAATGCAGGCTGCTATTCTCCCATGG
Source organism: Schistocerca gregaria (assembly GCF_023897955.1). Taxonomy (NCBI): domain Eukaryota; kingdom Metazoa; phylum Arthropoda; class Insecta; order Orthoptera; family Acrididae; genus Schistocerca; species Schistocerca gregaria. The sequence continues at coordinate 197,828,582 of NC_064928.1, read as the reverse complement.
AGACGATCGGAGAGATGCTGGATGTAGTCCTGTGGAACGGCGTGCCATGCCATTTCCACCTGGCGCCTCAGTTGGACCAGCGTTCGTGCTAGACGTCCAGACCGCGTGAGACGACGCTTCATCCAGTCCCAAACATGCTCAATGGGGGACAGATCCGGAGATCTTGCTGGCCAGGGTAGTTTACTTACACCTTTTAGAACACGTTGGGTGGCACGGGATACATCCGAACGTGCATTGTCCTATTGGAACAGCAAGTTCCCTTGAAGGTCTAGGAATGGTAGAACGATGGGTTCGATGACGGTTTGGATGTACCGTGCACTATTCAGTGTCCCCTCGACGATCACCAGAGGTGTACGGCCAGTGTAGGAGATCGCTCACCACACCATGATGCCGGCTGTTTCCTTGTGTGCCTCGGTCGTATGCAGTCCTGATTGTGGCGCTCACCTGCACGGCGCCAAACACGCATACTACCATCATAGGCACCAATGCAGAAGCGACTCTCATCACTGAAGACGACACGTCTCCATTCGTCCCTCCATTCACGCCGGTCGCGACACCACTGGAGGCGGGCTGCACGATGTTGGGGCTTGAGCGGAAGACGGCTTAACGGTGTGCGGGACCGTAGCCCAGCTTCATGGAGACGGTTGCGAATGGTCCTCGCCGATACCCCAGGAGCAACAGTGTCCCTAATTTTCTGGGAAGTGGCGGTGCGATCCCCTACGGCACTGCGTAGGATCCTACGGTCTTGGCGTGCATCCGTGCGTCGCTGCGGTCCGGTCCCAGGTCGACGGGCACGTGCACCTTCCGCCGACCACTGGCGACAACATCGATGTACTGTGGAGACCTCACGCCCCACGTGTTGAGCAATTCGGCGGTACGTCCACCCGGCCTCCCGCATGCCCACTATACGCCCTCGCTCAAAGTCCGTCAACTGCACATACGGATCACGTCCACTCTGTCGCGGCATGCTACCAGTGTTAAAGAGTGCGATGGAGTTCCGTATGCCACGGCAAACTGGCTGACACTGACGGCGGCGGTGCACAAATGCTGCGCAACTAGCGCCATTCGACGGCCAACACCGCGGTTCCTGGTGTGTCCGCTGTGCCGTGCGTGTGATCATTGCTTGTACAGCCCTCTCGCAGTGTCCGGAGCAAGTATGGTGGGTCTGACACACCGGTGTCAATGTGTTCTTTTTTCCATTTCCAGGAGTGTATTTATCGTCCGTGTTTCACTTCCATATATGGCTACGCTCCATACAAATACTTTCAGAAAAGACTTCCTGACACTTAAAATCAATACTTGATGTTAACAAATTTCTCTTCTTCAGAAACGCTTTCCTTCCCATTGCCAGTCTACATTTTATATCCTCTCTACTTCGACCACCATCAGTTATTTTGCTCCCCAAATAGCAAAACTCCTTTACTACTTTAAGTGTCTCATTTCCTAACCTAATTTTCTCAGCATCACCCGACTTAATTCGACTACATTCCATTATCCTCGTTTTCCTTTTGTTGACGTTCATCTTATATCCTCCTTTCAAGACACTGTCCATTCCGTTCAACTGCTCTTCCAAGTCCTTTGCTGTCTCTGATAGAATTACAATGTCATCGGCGAACCTCAGAGTTTTTATTTCTTCTCCATGGATTTTAATACCTACTCCGAATTTTTCTTTTGTTTCCTTTACTGCTCGCTCAATATACAGATTGAATATCATCGGGGATAGCCTACAATCCTGTCTCACTCCCTTCCCAATCACTGCTTCCCTTTCATGTCCCTCGTCTCTTACAACTGCCATCGGGTTTCTGTACAAATTGTAAATAGTCTTTCGCTCCTTGTATTTTACCCCTGCCATCTTTAGAATTTGAAAGAGAGCATTCCAGTCAACATTGTCAAAAGCTTTCTCTAAGTCTATAAATGCTAGAAACGTAGCTTTGCCTTTCCTTAATCTTTCTTCTAAGATAAGTCGTAAGGTCAGTATTGCCTCACGTGTTCCAATATTTCTACGGAATCCAAACTGATCTTCCCTGAAGTCGGCTTCTACTAGTTTTTCCATTCGTCTGTAAAGAATTCGCGTTAGTATTTTGCAGCTGTGACTTATTAAACTGATTGTTCGGTAATTTTCACATCTGTCAACACCTGCTTTCTTTTTGTTTGGAATTATTATATTCTTCTTGAAGTCTAAGGGTATTTCGCCTGTCTCATACATTTTGCATACCAGATGGTAGAGTTTTGTCAGGACTGGCTCTCCCAAGGCCATCAGTAGTTCTAATGGGATGTTGTCTACCCTCGGGGCCTTGTTTCGACTCAGGGCTTTCAGTACTCTGTGAAACTCTTCATGCAGTATCATATCTTCCATTTCATATTCATCTGCATCCTCTTCCATTTCCATAACATTGTCCTCAAGTACATCGCCCTTGTCTAGACCCTCCATATACTCCTTCCACCTTTCTGCTTTCCCTTCTTTGCTTAGAACTGGATTTCCATCTGAGCTCTTGATATTCATACAAGAAGAACTGTACTGACGCCAGGTCTGGATCATGACACGGAATGAGAGTTCATAAATCGGAAATAATTAGTTTGATACTTAACTTTACTCCATTAATGAGGAACGTCGCTCTTGACGGTACATGATTCACAATCGTATATGTTCAGAAGACATATAGTAACTGAATATGGCGCCTTGCTAGGTCGTAGCGAATGACGTAGCTAAAGGCTATACTAAACTGCCGTCTAGTCAAATGAGAGCGTCTGTAAACAGTGAACCATCGCTAGCAAAGTCGGCTGTACAACTGGGGCGAGTGATAGTGAGTCTCTCGAGACTAGACCTGCTGTGTGGCGGCGCTCGGTCTGCAATCACTGATAGAGGCGACATGCGGGTCCGACGTATACTATCGGACCGCGGCCGATTTAAAGGCTATCACCTAGAAAGTGTGGTGTGTGGCGGTGACACCACAGATGGCGCTATGGTTGACCCGCTAGATGGCGCTGCCATAGGTCAAACTGATATCAACTGCGTTTTTTTAAATAGGAACCCCCATTTTTTATTACACATTCGTGTAGTACGTAAAGGAAAATGAATGTTTTAGTTGGACCACTTTTTTCGCTTTGTGATAGATGGCGCTGTAATAGTCACAAACGTGGTATCACGTAACATTCCGCCAGTGCGGACGGTATTTGCTTCGTGATACATTACCCGTGTTAAAATGAACCGTTTACCAATTGCGGAAAGGTCGATATCGTGTTGATGTATGGCTATTGTGATCAAAATACCCAACGGGCGCGTGCTATGTATGCTGCTCGGTATCCTGGACGATATCATCCAAGTGTCCGGACCGTTCGCCGGATAGTTACGTTATTTAAAGAAACAGAAAGTGTTCAGCCACATGTCAAACCTCAACCACGACCTACAACAAGTGATAATGCCCAAATAGGTGTTTTAGCTGCTGTCGCGCTAATCCACACATCGATTGCACCCGTACCAATTTCAATGCACCAGGGATTGTATGGCGACGACTTTGAACGTCGTGTACAGTTCTGCCACTGGACACAAGAGAAATTACGGGAAGATGACAGATTTTTTGCAAGCGTTCTATTTAGCGACGAAGTGTTATTCCCCAACAGCGGTATCGTAAATGGGCATAATATGCACTATTGGGCAACGGGAAATCCACGATGGCTGCGACAACTGGAACATCAGCGACTTTGGTGGGTTAATGTATGGTGCGGCATTATGGGAGGAAGGATAATTGGCCCCCATTTTATTGATGGCAATCTAAATGGTGCGATGTATGCTGATATCCTACGTAATGTTCTACCGATGTTACTACAAGATGTTTCACTGCATGACAGAATGGCGATGTACTTCCAACATGATGGATGTCCGGCACATAGCTCGCGTGCGGTTGAACCAGTATTGAATAGCATATTTCACGACAGGTGGATTGGCCCGCAAGTTCACCGGATCTGACGTCCCTGGATTTCTTGCTGTAGGGAAAGTTGAAGGATATTTGCTATCGTGATGAACCGACAACACCTAACAACACGCGTCAGCGCATTGACAGTGCATGTGCGAACGTTACGGAAGGCGAACTACTCGCTGTTCAGAGGAATGTCGTTACACGTATTGCCAAATGCATTGAAGTTAACGGACATCTTTTTGAGCATTTATTGCATTAATGTGGTATTTACAGGTAATCACGCTGTAACACCATGCGTTCTCAGAAATGATAAGTTCACAAAGGTAGATGTATCACATTGAAACAACCGAAATAAAATGTTCAAACGTACCTACGTTCTGTATTTTAATGTAAAAACCTATCTGTTACCAACTGTTCGTCTAAAATTGTTAACCATATGTTTGTGACTATTACAACGCCATCTATCACAAAGCTAAAAAAGTTGTCCAACTAAAACATTCATACTTCTTTACGTACTACACGAATATGTAATAAAAATGGGTGTTCCAATTCAAAAAAACGCAGTTGATATCCGTTTGACCTATTGAGTGCCATCTAGCGGGCCAACCATAGCGCCATCTGGTTTCCCCCTTCAAGCTAGTCGAGTTTCATTCTTTGTAGTTTTTTCGTTTGATGCTTATTTCGTGAGATATGTGGCCCGGTCACGATCAGTGGACGACCCTGTATATTATGTGGTAATAATATGAAGTAACTTCTCATTGGGCAAAAGATATCAGTTGTACAATAATTAAAATTACGTGTGGTGTTCACTCACATCTATCTTACAGGCATCCCTTTAAGCAAAATCGGCAGCAAACCAACACCCACAACAGTAGTTGAGGTCTATATCCCAACTTCGCAACCACAAGAGAAAGTATGTGAGGATACCGAACGGGTGTTTCAGTAGGTACAGGGAGATCAAAACTTAATAGTCATTTAGGACTGGAATGCGATTGTACAAGGTGTTAGGATAAGCGGTTACGGGAGACTATTGGAGAGGAGAAAGACTTCTCGAGTACTGCAATAAATTTCAACTAGTAGTTCAAGAACGGCAGGAGGAGTAGGTATACTTGGAAAAGCCCGGGAGACACGGGAAGACTCAGTTAGATTGCATCATGGTCAGGCAGAGACTCCGAAATCAGATATATGATTGCAACGCGTACCCAGGAGCAGATATAGACTTAGATCCCAATTTAGTAATGATGAAGAGTAGGCTTGGAAGAGCAGTTGAACGGAATGGAAAGTATCTTGAAAGGGGTATATAAGCTGAACATTACAAAAGCAAAACTGGGTTAATGGAATGTAGTCGAATCAAATCAGGTGCTGCTGAGGGCATTAGATTAGGAAATGAAACACTTAAAATTGTAGAACAGTTTTGGTATGTGGGCATCAAAATAACTGATGGTGGCCGAAGTAGAGAGGATATAAAGTGTAGACTGGCAATGGCAAGAAAAGCGTTTCTGAAGAACAGACAATTGTTGACATCGAATATACACACATCAAAAAAAAGTTCTGCATGACCTCGGTTCCGAGAGTTCCGGAAGCTGTACAGAAAATTGGAATAGAGATCAACATAAACTTCATTTCCGCCTTTTTCATTACTCATGAAAACCACACATTCCATGTTGAACCACCGCACGGCAAGACCTTCAGAAGTGGTGGTCCAGATTGCTGTACACACTGGTACCTCTGATACCCAGTAGCAAGTCCTCTTGCATTGATGCATGCCGGTATTCGTCACGGCACGCTATCCAAAAGTTCATCAAGGCACTGTTGATCCAGATTGTCCCATATCTCAACGGCGATTCGACGTGGGTGGTGGGTCACGTCGTCCATAAACAGCCCTTTTCAGTCTATCCCAGGGATGTTAGATAGGGTTCATGTCTCGAGAACATGCTGGCGACTCTAGTCGAGCGATGTCGTTATCCTGAAAGAAGGCATTCACAAGATGTGCACATGGGGCGGGGCGAATTGTCGTCCATGAAGACGAATGCCTCGCCAATATGCTGTCGATATGGTTGCACTATCGTTTGCGTATCGTACAGCCGTTACGGCGCCTTCCAAGACCACAAGCGGCCCCACGTAATGCCACCCCAAGACATCAGGGGACCTCCACCTTGCTGCACTCGCTTTACAGTGTGTCTAAGGCCTGACCAGGTTACCTCCAAACACGTTTCTGACGATTGTGTGGTTGGAGGCATATGTGACACTCATCGGTGAAGAGAACGTGATGCCAATCCTGAGCGGTCCATTCGGCTAGTTGTTGGGCCCATCTGTACCGCACTGCATGGATGTCGTGGCTGCAAAGATGGACCTCGCCATGGACGTCGGGATGAAGTTGCGCATCATGCAGCCTATTGAGCACAGTATGAGTCGTAACATGACGTCCTGTGGCTGCACGAAATCAACATGGTGCCGTTTCTGTCAGGGTCCCTCCGAGCGATAATCCGTAGGAAGCGTTCATCTACTGCAGTAGTAGCCCTTGGGCGATCTGAGCGAGGCATATCATCGACAGTTCTTGTTTCCCTGTCTGAACATGTCTGAACAACATCGCGGTGGTTCTCTCCGAGAAGCCTGGACACTTCCCTTGTTGAGAGCCCTTCCTGGCACGAAGTAACAATGCGACCAGATCGAACCGCGGTATGTTGCGTCTAGGTATGGTTGAACTACAGACAGCACGAACCGTGTACCTCCTTCCTGGTAGAATGAGTGGAACCTATCGGCTGTCAGGCCCCCTCCGTCTATCAGGCGCTGCTCATGCATGGTTGTTTACATCTTTCGGCGGATTTAGTGACATCTCTGAACAGTGAAACGGACTGTGCCTTTGATACAATATCCACAGTAAACGCTTATCTTGTGGAGTTCTGGGAACCGGGATTCAACAATTTTTTGATGTGTGTAAATTTAGGTGTCAAGGAGTGTCCTCTCAAAGTATTTGCATGGACTGTAGCCATGTACAAAAGTGATACGTGGACGATAGACAGTTTAGACAGGAACAGACTAGAAGCTTAAAAGGCGGTGCTACAGAGGCATGTTGAAGATTAGACTGGTAGATCAGGTAAATATCGAGGAAGTAGTGAACAGGATTTGGGGGGGGGGGGGAGAAATTTAGAGCACAGGCTCACTGGAAGAAGGGATCGGTTGGTAGGACACGTTCTGAGGCATCAAGGGATCATCAGTCTAGTATTGGAGGGAAATGTGGAGGGTAAAAATCGTAGAGGGAGACCAAAAGATGAATACAGCAAGCAGATTCAGAAGGATGTAACTAGCAGTGGTTATTTGGAGATAAAGAGGCTCACACAGGGTAGAGTAGCATGGAGAGGAACATGAAACCAGTATTCGAACTGTAGACCACTAGAACAACGAAGAGGAGGCTGAAGTTTAAGAGAATAGTCAGCAACAGTCAATGCGCGAAGAAGTAGGACACGGAAATACACTCCTGGAAATGGAAAAAAGAACACATTGACACCGCTGTGTCAGACCCACCATACTTGCTCCGGAGACTGCGAGAGGGCTATACAAGCAATGATTACACACACGGCACCGCGGACACACCAGGAATCGCGGTGTTGGCCGTCGAATGGCGCTAGCTGCGCGGCATTTGTTCACCGCTGCCGTCAGTGTCAGCCAGTTGGCCGTGGCATACGGAGCTCCATCGCAGTCTTTAACACTGGTAGCATGCCGCGACAGCGTGGACCTGAACCGTATGTGCAGTTGACGGACTTTGAGCGAGGGCGTATAGTGGGCATGCGGGAGGCCGACCTGGGACCGGACCGCAGCGACGCACGGATGCACGCCAAGACCGTAGGATCCTACGCAGTGCAGTAGGGGACCGCACCGCCACTTCCCAGCAAATTAGGGACACTGTTGCTCCTGGGGTATCGGCGAGGACCATTCGCAACCGTCTCCATGAAGCTGGGCTACGGTCCCGCACACCGTTAGGCCGTCTTCCGCTCACGCCCCAACATCGTGCAGCCCGCCTCCAGTGGTGTCGCGACAGACGTGAATGGAGGGACGAATGGAGACGTGTCGTCTTCAGCGATGAGAGTCGCTTCTGCCTTGGTGCCAATGATGGTCGTATGCGTGTTTGGCGCCGTGCAGGTGAGCGCCACAATCAGGACTGCATACGACCGAGGCACACAGGGCCACACCCGGCATCATGGTGTGGGGAGCGATCTCCTACACTGGCCGTACACCTCTGGTGATCGTCGAGGGGACACTGAATAGTGCACGGTACATCCAAACCGTCATCGAACCCATCGTTCTACCATTCCTAGACCGGCAAGGGAACTTGCTGTTGCAACAGAACATTGCACGTCCGCATGTATCCCGTGCCACCCAACGTGCTCTAGAAGGTGTAAGTCAACTACCCCGGCCAGCTAGATCTCCGGATCTGTTCCCCATTGAGAATGTTTGGAACTGGATGAAGCGTCGTCTCACGCGGTCTGCACGTCCAGCACGAACGCTGGTCCAACTGAGGCGCCAGGTGGAAATGGCATGGCAAGCCGTTCCACAGGACTACATCCAGCATCTCTACGATCGACTCCATGGGAGAATAGCAGCCTGCATTGCTGCGAAAGTTGGATATACACTGTACTTGTGCCGACATTGTGCATACTCTGTTACCTGTGTCTATGTGCCTGTGGTTCTGTCAGTGTGATCATGTGATGTATCTGACCCCAGGAATGTGTCAATAAAGTTTCCCCTTCCTGGGACAATGAATTCATGGTGTTCTTATTTCAATTTCCAGGAGTGTATTAGGAAATAGAGAAATAAGCCTGATGTTCTCTGATGCAAAATATACTGCGATAATGAATAGCTCAGTAGGCAGTTCATCGAAGAGAAATGAACTTTTCTGCCGGCCGCGGTGGTCTCGCGGTTCTAGGCGCGCAGTCCGGAACCGTGCGACTGCTACGGTCGCAGGTTCGAATCCTGCCTCGGGCATGGATGTGTGTGATGTCCTTAGGTTAGTTAGGTTTAAGTAGTTCTAAGTTATAGGGGACTAATGACCACAGCAGTTGAGTCCCATAGTGCTCAGAGCCATTTGAACCATTTTTTGAACTTTTCTAAAAGGGGCAATCACAGAACTTGGAAAAAAAGAACTTAGGCAGAAGGAAAGTAACTGCGAAGAAACCATGGGTAACAGAAAAACCACTTCAGTTGATCGACAAAGGAAGGAAGTACAAAAATGTTTATGGAAATTCAGGAATACATAAATACAAATGACTTAGGAACGAAACATACAGAAAGTGAAAAGTGCGAGGAAATCGAAAAAGAAATGATGGTCGAAGGGCTGACTTAGCATACAGAAAAGTCAGAACAACCTTCGGTGAAATTAAAAGCAAGGCTAGCAACATTAACAGTGCAACGGGATTCCGCTGTTAAATGCAGAGGAAAGAGCGGGGTGGTGGAAAGAGGCTCCTGTGAGGGGGAGGAAATAGGTGATGACGTGATGGACGAAGAAACAGGAGTCGACAGGGCATGCTGCTGACAAAAATAATATACAGAAGAGTGGAAATTAAAATAAAATTGTTAGATGACGATCAGTTTGGGTTTAGGAAAGGTAAAGGCACCAGAAAGGCAGTTCTGACGTTGCGGTTGACAATGGAAGCAAGACTGAATAAAAGTGGACATTACATTTCAGATGTGTTACCTTCACCTTCACTCGATCGCATGTTCCAGGCCCTATACGGGCCTTTCTGGATACAGAAAATGTTCGACTGTTGCCGTGGCCAGCACATTCTCTAGATGTCTCACCAACTGAAAACGTCTGGTCAATGGTGGCCGAGCAACTGGGTCGTCACAATACGCCAGTCGCTACTCGTGATGAACTGTGGTGTCGTGTTGAAGCTGCATGGGCAGCTGTACCTGTACACACCATCCAAGCTCTGTTTGACTCAGTGTCCAGGCGTATCAAGGCCGTTATTAGGGCCAGAGGTGGTTGTTCTGGATAGTAATTTCTCAGGATCTATACACCCAAATTGCGTGAAAATGTAATCAGATGTCAGTTCTAGTATAATATATTTGTCCCATGAATAGCCGTTTATTATCTGCAATTCTTCTAGGATCTCTCGACCTGGAAAAAGCGTTTAACAAAGTAAAATGGTTGAAGATGTACAAAATTCTGAGAAAAATAGGGGTAAACTAAAGGGAAATGCTGCTGGTGTACGGAACATAAAAGAACGAGAAGGGAACAACGAGACTGGAATACCAAGAAAGAAGTACTCGGATTAAATAGGGTGTAAGAGAGGAATGAAGTCTTTCATCCCTACGGTTCAGTCTATACGTGGAAGAAGCAACGACGGAAATAAAATAAAGGTTCAAGAGGGGGATTAAAATTCAAGGTGAAAGGATGTCAATGATAAGATTCGCTGCTGACACTGCAATCCTGAGTGAAAGGGGAGAAGAATTACATGATCTGCTGAATGGAATGAACATTCTAATTAGTACAGTATAAGGACGGAGAGTAAACTGAGGAAAAATGAAGGTAACAAGAAGTAGAACTTAACATCAGAATTGGGAACAATGAAGTAGACGAAGTTAACAAATTCTGGCACTTATGCAGGAAAATAATACGTGATGAATGTAGCAAGGAGGACATCAAAAGCAGACTACCACTGGCAAGAAGGCTGTTTCTGGCCAAGAGAAATCTGCCAGTATCAAACACAGGCATTAATATGAGGAAGACATATCTGAGAATGTACGTTTGGAGTACAGCATTATAGGGCAATGGAACATGGACTGTGGGAAAACAGGAACAGAATGGAAGAAATGTGATCCCACGGAAGAATGTTGAAAATTAGGTGGACTGATAAGGCAAGGAATGAGGAGAATCTACCCAGAATCGGAGAGGAAAGGAATATGTGGAAAACATTGATAAGGAGAAGGACGGGATGATAGGACATGTGTTAAGACCTCAAGGAATAACTTTCATCGTACCAGAGGGAGCAGTAGAGGCTAAAAATCTATAGACGAAGACAGAGACTCGAATGCATCTGGCAAATAACTGAAGGCATTAGTTGCAAATGCTACTGTGAGATAAAGAGGCTGCATCTCTTTAAATTTATCAGTGACTCCGATGTTTCCAAGGCGAAGTAATCATGTCCTTTCATTTTGCCACAGTAGGAGTCTTGTCAATAAGATGTTGGATGAAAGCATTAACAAGATGTGTTGTTGACAGTGTGGGCGCGTAGCTCGGAGATTATTTCTGTAAGTTGACCTCGTGCAATAATACCCTGGTCAACAGAGAGTGGTCACACTCACGCAACAGAGAATGACAATAAGAGGAATAATGTTAACCCTGCAAAAGTATGAAACAGAAACAATGAAACTAGAACGTACGAGAGGCATTCAGGAAACAATTCTCAGAGAATTTCAGTCGAAAAAGTGCGGAATTTGTTTTGGGACATAGTGGGTATTCCTGCATCAGCTCCTATATTTTCATGGATTTCCCATAAGTGGCGGCGCTCTATGTGGCCTTCAAAATGGCGTCCGTGACGCAGATGCGTTCCAAGTAGAGTGTATCTTTTGGCCAGCCCGAGTGACCGAGCGGTTCTATTCGCTACAGTCTGGAACCGCGAGACCGCTACGGTCGCAGGTTCGAATCCTGCCTCGAGCATGGAGGTGTGTGGTGTCCTTAGGTTGTTAGGTTTAAGTAGTTCTAAGTTCTAGGGGACTGATGACCTCAGCAGTTAAGTCCCGTAGTACTCAGAGCCATTTGAACCATTTGTTTCTTTTGGCGGAAGACCACAGCGTCGCAGATAGACATGAGCGCCTGCAGAATGTCTACGGAGATCTGGCAGTGAACAAAAGCACGGTGGGTCGTTGGGCGAGGCGCCTGGTAGCGCAAACCTATCCGACCTCTGGCGTGCCGGCCAGCCACACACATTTGTGATTCCTCCAATGGTCGAACGTGCGGACACTCTCATGTGAGGTGATCGGCGGATCAGAATCAAATACCTCGCAGCTCAGCAGGACGTCTCTGTCGGTAATGCTGACACACGCGTCCACCAGTTGGGATACTCAAAGGTATGTGGGCACTGGATTCCTCAGTGACTGACCATTAATAGAAACGAAGGACCACCTGAGCGGAATTGCTTGGGCATTGGGGGGATAATGGTAACAGCTTTTGTCGGGCATCGTCAGAGACGACGAAAAATGGGATTACACTTCTAGCCAGAAACAAAACGGCAATCCGTGGAGTGGCGTCACACTACTTCTCCTCTGAAGAAAAAGTCTCAAGCCGCACTCTTAGCTGGTAAAGCCATGGCCACAGTCTTCAGGGACACTGAAGGGGTTATTGTGCTTGATGTCCTCCCTCATGGTGCAACTACAAACTCTGAAATTTTTGTGCTGCCCTTAGGAGATCGAAAAAAAAATGACTTCAGCGTGTTCGTCACAACAAAAATGCAGACGAACTTTTCCATGACCACGCGAGATGTCACACATGTCTGCACACCTGAGAAGAGTCCACAAAACGTCTTCAGACTATTCTTCCTCATCCACGCTACTGTTTGAATCACCTCCGATTCCCATCTGTTCGGCCCAATGCACGCCTCGGGAAGCACTACGTGGGTGATGGGGAGGTTAGTGAAGAAACAAGATGTTGGTTCCGACGTCGGTCAGTACAGTGATACCATTCGGGCGTGCGGTGCATCCCACTAAGATGGCGTAAGGCTATCGCTTTGAACCGAGACTATGTTGAAAAGAGCATATTGGAACCAAAAGAGTGGGGAATACACTACTGGCCATTAAAATCGCTACACCAAGAAGATATGCAGATAATAAACGGGTATTCATTCGACAAATATTTTATACTAGAACTTACAAGTGATTACATTTTCACGCAATTTGAGTTTATAGATCCTGAGAAATCAGTACCCAGAACAACCACCTCTGGCCGTAATAACGGCCATGATACGCCTGGGCATTGAGTCAAACAGAGCTTGGATGGCGGGTTCAGGTACAGCTGCCATGCAGCTTCAACACGATACCACAGTTCATCAAGAGTAGTGAATGGTATATTGTGACGAACCAGTTGCTCGTCCACCATTGACCAGACGTTTTCAACTGGTGATAGATCTGGAGAATGTGCTGGCCACGGCAGCAGTCGAACATTTTCTGTATCCAGAAAGGCCCATACAGGACCTGCAGCATGCGGTCGTGCACTATCCTGCTGAAATGTAGGGTTTCGCAGGGATCGCATGAATGGTAGAGCCACAGGTCGTAACGCATCTAAAATGTAACGTCCACTGTTCAAATGGCCGTCAATTCGTAAAAGAGATGACCAAGATGTGTAACCAATGGCACCCCATGCCATCACGCTGAGTTATACGTCAGTATGGCGATGACGAATACACGCTTCAAATGTGCCTTCACTGCGATGTCACCAAACACGGATGAGACCATCATGATGCTGTAAACAGAACCTGGATTCATCCGATAAAATCACGTTTTGTCATTCGTCCACCTAGGTTCGTTGTTGGTCACACCATCGCAGGAGCTCCTGTCTGTGATGCAGCGTCAAGGGTAACCGCAGGCATGGTCTCCGAGCTGATAGTCCATGCTGCTGCAAACGTCGTCGAACTGTTAGTGCAGGTGGTTGTTGTCTTGCAAACATTCCCATCTGTTGACTCAGGGATCGAGACGTGGCTGCACGACCCGTTACAGTCATGCGGATAAGATGCCTGTCATCTCGACTGTTAGTGATACGAGGCCGTTGGGATCCAGCACGGCGTTCCGTATTACCCCCATGAACCTACCGATTCTATATTCTGCTAACAGTCATTGGATCTCGACCAACGCGAGCAGCCGGCCGCGGTGGTCTCGCGGTTCTAGGCGCGCAGTCCGGAACCGTGCGACTGCTACGGTCGCAGGTTCGAATCCTGCCTCGGGCATGGATGTGTGTGATGTCCTTAGGTTAGTTAGGTTTAAGTAGTTCTAAGTTCTAGGGGACTGATGACCACAGCAGTTGAGTCCCATAGGGCTCAGAGCCATTTTTGAACCAACGCGAGCAGCAATGTCGCGATACGATAAACTGCAATCGCGATAGGCAACAATCCTACCTTTATCAAAGTCGGAAACGTGATGGTACGCATTTCTCCTCCTTACACGAGGTATCACAACAACTTTTCAACAGGCAACGCCGGTCAACTGCTGTTTGTGTATGAGAAATCGGTTGGACACTTTCCTGATGTCAGCACGTTGTAGGTGCCGCCACCGGCGCCAACCTTGTGTGAATTGCTCGAGTATCATGTCGTTTTTGGAAACCCAGAATCTACTCTGGAGGAATCAACATGTATTCCGGAAACAGCGATCGTGCGAGACCCAACTCGCTTTATTAGTGCATGAGACCCAGAAAATATTAGATACAGACTCCCAGGTAGCTGCTATTTTTCTTGACTTCCGGAAGGCATTCGATACAGTTCCGCACTGTCGCCTGAACCTACGGAATATCAGACCAGCTGTGTGGCTGGATTCAAGAGTTTTTAGCAAACAGAACACAGCATGTTGTTATCTATGGAGAGAGGTCTACAGACGTTAAAGTAACCTCTGGTATGCCACAGGGGAGTGTTATGGGACCAATGCTTTTCACAATATATATAAATGACCTAGTAGATAGTGTCGGAAGTTCCATGCGGCTTTTCGCGGATAATGCTGTAGTATACAGAGAAGTTGCAGCATTAGAAAATTGTAGCGAAATGCAGGAAGATCTACAGCGGATAGGCACTTGGTGCAGGGAGTGGCAACTGACCCTTAACATAGACAAATGTAATGTATTGCCAATACATAGAAAGAAGGATCCTTTATTGTATGATTATATGATAGCGGAACAAACACTGGTAGCAGTTACTTCTGTAAAATATCTGGGAGTATGCTTGCGGAACGATTTAAAGTGGAATGATCATATAAAATTAATTGTTGGTAAGGCGGGTACCAGGTTGAGATTCATTGGGAGAGTCCTTAGAAAATGTAGTCCATCAACAAAGGAGGTGGCTTACAAAACACTCGTTCGACCTATACTTGAGTATTGCTCATCAGTGTGGGATCCGTACCAGATCGGGTTGACGGAGGAGATAGAGAAGATCCAAAGAAGAGCGGCGCGTTTCGTCACAGGGTTATTTGGTAACCGTGATAGCGTTACGGAGATGTTTAACAAACTCAAGTGGCAGACTCTGCACGAGAGGCGCTCTGCATCGCTGTGTAGCTTGCTCGCCAGGTTTCGAGAGGGTACGTTTCTGGATGAGGTATCTAATATATTGCTTCCCCCTACTTATACCTCCCGAGGAGAACACGAATGTAAAATTAGAGAGATTCGAGCGCGCACGGAGGCTTTCAGACAGTCGTTCTTCCCGCGAACCATACGAGACTGGAACAGGAAAGAGAGGTAATGACAGTGGCACGTGAAGTGCCCTCCGCCACACACCGTTGGGTGGCTTGCGGAGTATAAATGTAGATGTAGATGTAGAATGTTCTCAAAAGCTAATCACTTGCATATCACAGCAGCTTCTTCCTGTCGGTTAAATTTCGCGTCTGTAGCACGTCATCTTTGTGGTCTAGCAATTTTATTGGCCAGTAGTGTAATATGATGTATTGGAATTCTGAATAAAACCAACCTGCTACCAGAAAAAATGTATTGCATTATCTACTGAACGCCCCTGATACACATTAATGATCCAACTGGATGACAGCAAGCCGCCAGAAACTGGAAGACAAAGCATGTGGGAGGCTTAACAACTTTGGAACCCCAGATGGTTGCTGTGATTGTTGAGCCAGTCCTCAGGGATTTGCTGAATGCGTACTGTTCTTTCCTTAGAGCCTTTCTCCACTACTTGCTTCGTAATTGTCAGTGCTGAAGTAATTTTGAAGAGACTGTAGATGTGCTGACCTGCAGGTGGAATGTGGGCGAAATGATCTTGCGGTGAGCTCGCCACTGGTCGCCTCTCTTGCTGAAGAGTCCATCGCCAAAGAAGATGCTGACCATGTTGTGCAGGTATGGGGAGTCGCGGGTACGGTCGACTATCTTGGTGGAGCCGAGCAGCAGCTCAGCATCGCGGGGTTCCGCGACGATCACGTACAGGATTGGGCCCACGTAGATACTGCACACGAGAGACACATCACCAGTACTGGAGGGGGCTACCCACGGTTAGTTTGTCTACTGTACTTCCCTTAACCCTTTCGTGAGCCGTGGGAAACATGCTTCCCACTACAATTAACTCGCTGCTAGTCCCGTGGGATTCACAGTTCCCACCTCTGTACGGTGCTACCACCTAGTGAACAGTATAGGGTACTACTTCCAATCGGAAGTTGACGCCGGTTTTGCTGTACCTTCGCGCAGAGGTATGGTATAGCTGAGTGTTGCTCTGTAGAGGAGCCTTTCTGTGCTGTTTCCGTGATATTTTGTGATTTTTTCGTCAAAGGTCTAGTATAAGGTAAATATTTTTGATTTACCCAAATTTATGAAGGAAAACGTAAAATTGAAACGAGGAGAATTCCAGTTTGAAACAAAAGGAGCCATTTGTGCAGTAAAATGGATGGATAACCGTCCAGTCACTTTCCTGTCCTCAGTTCGTGACCCATGAGAAACAGCCACAGTGAAAAGGAAAAAAAAGGATGGTACTAGGACAGAGATTTCTTGTCCTGAAGTTGAGGCAGAATACAACAAAATAATGGGTGGTGTCGGTAAGTTTGATCAATTACGAGAAAGGTATACTATTGGCAGACTTTCTGTAAAATGGTGGCACTGAATATTTTATTTCCTGGTGGACGTTGCTGCCGTGAACAGTTTTATCCTGTGGAAAATTAGTAAAAGAGAAAGTGGACAACATGATCAGCTCACATACAGGATCCATCTAACCAGGCAATTGATCGCTGGCTTCTCATCCCAAAAAAGTCGTGGAGAAAAACCTGTCTTTGTGGAAAAAAGGGGTAAAGTACCTGAAGATTTTCGTCATGTGGCTGTAGGGGAGCATCGACCCATTTTAGGAGAAATCTACTGGACGTGCCGCCATTGTAGTACCAAAGCTGCGGAAAAGAGCACTCGCTGCGTTTGTACATATTGTCAAATACCAGTTTGCATAGACCCATGTTTCAGAAAATTTCGTGGCTAGTAATTGTGAACAATCATTGTAACAAGAGAAGTAAATTCATCAAATAAATATGACATATATTGACAAAGTTGTTTTTGTCATTTAACTCCAAGGAAGGGCAGTGGGAAGAATACTTCCCACCTTGTTGTGTGACCTCACTTTCACAGTTGAAGCAAATTTGATATTCTGTATGATTAATGTACCTATCCGTTAACTACTATCTGTTCTCCATTCATTAAAAAAACTGCTCAATAATTTTACCCATGAAAGGGTTAAGAGGGCACTGTGGTTGTGGATTTATCATCCTGTTTCAAAGTCTTTGCATGGAACATTTCGAACTGATAGGACACCCCACTGGAAACAAATTTTGGCTGCCACTTCCCAGCGGCATTAGGTGACCTTTGTATTGGTTACGCCCCTGGGAGGCGCCAAGGTGTAGGTAGGCTGTACGCATATGCTATGTTTGTTGCCTACAGTCCAGTCATCTGCTCTACGTGAAAGAAGCTGAGCCTAGCAAAATAAAAGTTTGTGATTCCCTTCTAAAAATCTTTCTCCACTTAGAGACGCTCAATCTTATGGTTAACTACTCATGGTCGTGGTTCGTAGTCATGTAGTCGTTGACAGTAGAAATTATTTATTTTAGGCCATTTTCAATTGCTACTGTGAAAGATTTTCCACTATCCAAATGACACAGTGGAAGCCCACCCTGTAACTTTATGTCCACATATTTTTATAATTTTAGTAATTTTACAATTATGTCTGCAGATTTTTGTAAATTACAAAATTTGTTGTGCACCAGTTTATGGAAATTGACAGAGTTGTAAAGCAGTTTCTACATAGGCGCACTTGTGCAAGTGAACATAATACAAATAATTTTTAGCTTCTGTTTCAATAACTACTTTGCAATAATTTTACAAAAGGTGCTTATGGACTCTTTTATCGGCACATAACTGGAAAACTTGCTGTAATTGAAATACATAAATAATTTTAGTAAGAAGTACATGAATACACTAGCGACACCCGTTGTGGATTATTGTCAATCTTCTGGCCAGAATTGGGCACCACCTGTCAGTCTAGCAGTGCCCTGGCTGCAATGAAATACATAGTAGTCTGTGATATGGCACACGAGCATTTGGTGAATTACACTGTGTAGTGCAGTTTTAGCCTTGACTTGCCGATGCATCGTTCATCTTATCCCTCACATACCTGTCAATATTTCAGGAAGAGTAGTTGCACAGCTGGTATGGGAGACATGTAATAACCTTTTATCGGAATCTGAAGATGGTAACCATGCTTACCGAAACCGTAATCGACGATGTAGGCTGTTTACTAGGGATCTTGGCTAACAAATTCACTTTCTCTCAAGTAACTGAATTATTAAGCACCTTTTTTTAAGTTGCTGGAAAGTGTTCAGAAATGTTGTCTCTAACAGAATTTATTCCCCATGACGTGATCAGTCACCCTTGGACGTTTGATGCAAAGAGTCAGAACTAGCTCATATACGAGGTGCGACAATAAAGTAATGAGACTGATGTGAAAAAAAAGTTCCTTACCGTTTTAGTCTAGTGTTATCTCCTTCAAAGTAGTTCCCTTCTGATTGCACACACTTTTTCCAGCGCTTCTGCCATTGATGGTAACATTTCTGGAACTCATCTTCTGAAATATCCTCCAAGAGCCTCGTCACAGCTTTTTGGACATCATGTGTCCCTTGAACGCCGTTTTGACTCCTGGAGATTGAAAAAAGTCGCATCGAGCGATATCTGGTGAATAAGATGGCTGTGGTAGTACGGAAATTTGTTTTGAGGTTAAAAATTGCTGTACTGATAGAGCAATATGGGATGGCGCAATATCGTGATGCAGAATCCAATTATCAGCAATGTTGGCGCAGACACGAACAACTCTTTTACGAAGTCTTTCTAAAATTTCTTTGTAGTAATATTGGTTAACTGTTTGTGCAGAAGACACCCACTCTTTATGAACAATTCCCTAGGAATCAAAGAAGCACACAAGCATGCATTTCAGTTTTGACTTTGAATGCTAGCTTTTTTTTGGTCCGTGTGATCCCTTCGAGCACCATTGCGAACTTTGGCCTTTTGTCTCTGGACCGTACTGAAAACACCAACTTTCATCACAAGTGATAACACGGCTCAGGAATTCTAGATTGATTTCCATTTGCTCTAACAGATCGGCTGTCACATTTTTCCGTGTTTCTCGCTGTTGTGGTGTGAGATTTTTGGGGACTATTTTTGCACAAATCTGTCTCATACCAAGATCTTTAGTTATTATTAGACGAACCGTTTCTCGATTGATGTTCAGTTTGCCTACAATCATTTTTGCGGATAATCTTCGATCAGATCGTACGAGTTCACGCACCCTGGCCAAGTTGACATCCGTCCGTGAGGTTGATGGTCGTCCACTGCGGTCGTCACCTTCAACATTTGTTCCGCCTTCACTTAACATTTTATACAAACGAAAAACTTGAGCTCTTGAGATAACCTCCTCTCCAAAAGCTTTCTGAAGCTTACCGTAAGTTGTCGCGCTTTCACCCAGTTTAACGCAAAAAGAAATGGCATACTGTTGCGCAATATTATGCGGTTCCATTTCTGTGACGAGAGACACAAACAGGTGTTAACTTATTACAGTACAATTCGCGACTGAGCAGTTGCATCGATGTGCTGCTTGGACTAGAAGCAGCTTATAGACCAAGGTCAAAGATATTGTGCTTACGCAAGCCTGTAGGATTGCCACATCTTGCAAAGAAGATCAGTCTCATTACTTTATTGTCACACCTCGTATGACCATTCCTGATGGAGAGACTGGATGATGCCTTGTTGTGTTGCAGGCACGTAATGCAGTAAGTGTACAGGGTGTCCCAGAAATGTTGTGACAAACTTCGAGAGGTTGTATAGAGTGTTGTGAGCAACGAATGGAGGATGGGAAGCTGTGTCCAGAAACGTCATCCAACGGCACTGTGGAGTGTCAACGTTATAGGCGCTGGCGCCTGCCCCTAGGACACCCCTTTGTCAAAATGGTTCAAATGGCCTTGAGCACTATGGGGCTTAACATCTGAGGTCATCAGTCCCCTAGAACTTACAACTACTTAAACCTAACTAACCTAAGGACATCACACACATCCATGCCTGAGGCAGGATTCGAATCAGCGACCGCAGCAGTTGTACGGTTCCAGACTCAAGCGCCTAGAACCGCTCTGCCACACCGGCCAGCCCCCTTTGTCAACAAACGTGACTATGTACACTGGCGGACTGTGGGTGGAAAATCTTGCAATGTCGTTTGTTATTCAGTGATTGTGACTGATTGCCACGATCGGCAGTGGAGGAGATGGAGCTAGTGCAGTGTAGACATGTCTCGTCTAGTATGAATGCCATGCTCTGTTGCCTTGGTGGATGACGATTTTGGACATGGATTTCCATCTGCAGTTTATTTTTCTCCTGTGTACCGAGATTTTAGATGGGTCCATAGAGACAATAGAGCATCACTTTCATAGGAGACAAGGCCCGTCTAACCAGCACTATCGATCATGGCAGTCAGTCGTGAAGATTGCGAGAAGTTCCGTTTTTGGTCTGTCAGTGTACACAGTCATGTTTGCTGCCGAAAGTGTGTCCTAATGACAGGTGCTACTGCCTATAACTTTGAAGCTCCACAGCGTCGTTGGATGGCATTTCCAGGTTCCTACCCTCGATTTGTTACTCAATATGTACGCTCTACAGTACCTCGAAGTTTGTCACAACATTGCTGGGACGACCCTTAGAAGCAAAGCAGAGACTAATGCAGAATCATTCTAGCGACTATATGTCCCACAGATAGGGGAATATGTAAAGAGTGTAACGCTAAGTACATATAAAAGTGTTTTGAGGAGATAGAAACACTTTCTCATGTGACAGAAATCTCACAGGTGATACGTTTTTCCCTAAGGAGTCCATGAATGCTTCGGCGCTAGCGATGTTAAGAGCCGATGTTCAAACCGCTCCATGTGACTGGTCTATTCCCGAGAAGGTGGGGAGAGGAAACTAGGGGAGAGGTGGGAATTGGTAGGGGGGGGGGGGTGGCAGGGGCATGATGACCTCATGCATTTGACCCAGCGCCTTCCTTGCAGGTGAGCCAATGGTGCAAGTATATTTTTATTGAAAGTCACTACTGCATTCTCATTGGTGTAATAATAGGATGTTAGCACGCAATCGCCGACTTTGAATCTGTTGTTTCTGATCAAAAAGCTGGAATGATCCTTTATTTGGCAACGTATACAGTACGTCACCATCGTAGACTAATCTTTTAAGACACCAAGTTTTTCTTTCCTCAGTTCTATAAGCCACAATTGAGTACATGACAGTTCCACCGATATCAGTGCCCTCCAAGATTTTACTTGTAGGTACGACATTCTCAAAGTCATTTAACAAATTATCTGCGAAAAAACTGGACAAAATGTTATTTTTGAACTACATAGAAAAAGGCTAAAAATCTAGGGAGCAATTAACACATTTTTTTATCATCTGTTATGTAATTTTATGTCTCAAGTTCCAGTTTTTTAAGAATTGCAACCTGAAATGAAACCAAAAATTGCTTGATTTAATGCTCTATTATTCTGTTTAAAACGTGAAGCCAATAGAGAGCATCTATTCTAACATTTTTTTCAGAGGTAAGTATCGATATTTCTAGGTCTCCTTAGTGTTTGTTCAATACTTTTGTGATATTTTTCTTATGATACTACTCGTAAGTAAAAGTATTAATACTCTCGATTCAATACTGTGTTCCCGTACAGTATGTGCTTACCAGAACGTGGACCCGTGAACGGCATGCATGCGACAGAGGGTGCAGAAGCTGGTCCTGGGGTTCCCCAGCTGCATGAGGTTCCCCAACAGAGGGACTGGGGGATCCCCCGGCGCGTCGCAGCGCGGCCGCCGCAGCCACGCCCACCACAGCCCGACCACCAGGGCTGCCAACAGCTGCAGCAGCCACCACACCACCGCCATCCTCACAGAGAAATACACACCTGCCCACTTGGCGCTCACCGCCACTTATGTACACGACGGCTGGCAGGATCCCTCCACGGCTTCGCAGGACGTTGTTATGAGTCCTCTGTTTTCTCCTTTCCTCAAATCACCTCACGTTCCTAGCAGACAAAAGATAAGGCTTCCAGAATCGTTCAGGCCAGTAATGCCAGGCAGCGAAACGTTTTTGTTTGTTTAACAGTGTGTTATCAAGTTTTGAGTTGAGTTGTTGATTCCACTTTTACCCACAATGTTTTGACTACCAACCCTGGTCCTGTTCTTAAGTTGCTGTGGCTTAAGTCGTTACTCCAACCAGACTGTGGAGTGCTGCTGGTGTCTCACCACCTTTCAGTAGCGTCTGTTTTCTTGTTGTCTGCATTATCTGTAATCCATGTTTCACTTACGTATAAACTATACTCCAAACTAAATAGTTTTGGGAAAATACTTCCTAACATTATTTTTAAATTAGATAATAGTATATTCATCGTTTCATTTGTAAGAAAACAGTTTTTCCAGTTGGTGGTCTGCATTTTATATCCTCCATTTTTTCTATCTTTAGTTATTTTGCTCCAGATAGTCGTCTTTTAAACCTGGACTCTGAATGTAATCCCCACCTCACCACCTGATCTGATTCGCCTACATTCCTTTACTCTACTTTCCTTTAGTTGATATTCATTTTATAAGCTGTTTTTGAGGACTATCAATTCTGATCAACTGATTTTCCAAGTCCTTTGGAAGTCTCTAACACAATTACCACGTCATTAGCAAACCTCATGAGTTTTTACTGCTTCTCTCTGACATCTGAGTAACGTGGAAGGACCGAGTGACCAACGAAGCAGTGCTATCTAAAACTAACTGCAACAGTATTTCAGCTATCTTGAAGCAGAGACGACTCCGCTGGCTGGGACACGTCCACCGTATGGATCCTGACAGATTACCACGTGGGGTGATGCTTGGAGAGATCTCTATAGCCAGAATACCTGTAGGACGTCCTGTATTGAGGTTCAAGAACTGCTGTAAACGAGATATGGAGAACTTTGGAATCGACACAAACAGATTGGAGGCACGGTCTAGCATGAGACCAGAGTGGCGTGATGATATATCATCTGGAATGTCGAAGCATGATGAAGGCTTGTTAGGCAGATTAAGGCAGAAAAATCTTTGCAATGCTACCACTGCTCCTGCCTCAGCAGGCAGATACACTTGTGACGATTGTGGCAAGAGATGCCGTGCTGCCATTGGCTGGACGAGTCATATGAAAAAATGCAACCAATAAACACACAGACACTACAACAATCATCTACCAAGATGTCGTGGCCAATGTATAAATCTCTGACATTTAATCCCATTGCAAAATTTGTCCTTGGATTCCTTTAGAGCATGCTCAGCGCACAAATTGAATAACTTGGGGGACAACCTAAAATTCTGTCTCACGCTCTTTCCAAATATCTTCCGTTTCATGTTATTCGAATGTTGTAACTGCAGCCTGGTTGCTGTGAAGTTGTATATAACCTCTCGTTCCCTGCATTTTATACCTTATTTCATCCCAGTGGGCTTGTTGTAGACAACTGTTTTATTACCGAAGTGAAATTGGTAGTGGTTTTACTGAGAAAATGTGTCATGTGATGTAAAGGAAAACAGTGGAATATTTGAACTAGATGAACGAGAGGACGTATGAGGAGGACTAATGTAAATTTACGTGGTTCATGATCAAATTCAGACAGAAATTATGCATCTACATTGTTTGCCCACTATCACAGGAAGGGATCAGTTGTTGTGTTTGAGTTTGGGCAATAAACATCATACTATTGCAAAAACAATTTTTTTTCGTGGTAGACTGAACACCGTTTCGCTGGCTCTTTACTATTTGCTTTGTTTTATTATTACTCGCGTAACAACTAATATATGAAGTAAAATATGTTGCTACGATAAGAGCCCCGAAATACCTTTTAGTGATGCTGTGCTGTGACTTTCTTTGGATCATTAATTTTTGACAAACAAAATATATTATGTTCCTTTTATTCTGGATCTGGCTTTCTATTAAAGGAACATTTTTTCGTTACTGTAACTCGCCACAAAGTTCAACATATCTTCCTTACTTTATCGTTATTGAAAGGGTTAGTGAAAATTACTTCGTTATCAGTACTGATGTTACAGTACGCAATGACAGTCCAACACCAAAATTTTGCAGTGGATTTTGGTAACAGTAAAACACCAATAAGTACCACGACTAACACGAGAACATGAGACTATTGTCATAGAGAAAGATGTTTTTACTATAAGGTAAAAAGAACTACGCACAGCAAGATTTCTTTTATGTCATGAAGGTAATTTATCTTTTTGCACTGTTAATAATATATTATCAGCAGCCCGTGTCAACCTGTAAAACACATCATAAAATCTGCTGCTCTGCTCTGCAATTCCGAAAGCTGAAAGAAATAATTTTTAGTTGACTATTACCTGCCCGCTTCTTTGCCGTATGATTGATTTCATTTAATGCAGTTTGAATGCGTCGCGGCAGCGGCTCGTTCGTTCTTAGCGCAGCTCTGCACCACGAATAATATTTAAATAAGTGAAAATGTCTTAAAGGGGGATAAAATACCAGGCAAGCTTATTACAAATCATAATGCAAGTTTTCACTAAGTAACTCTGTTCAAAACATTTAAACAAATCAAGCTATTCTACACCTTTCCAAAGCTATGTCTAATGGCGTCCCTCTCACAATCTTGACAAAAGAGCGCTATGCAAGCGTACAATATAACGTCACAGGCTCTTCCTACTCACGTAACTTCAAGAAGACGGCAGAGAAATTAATGTTCATTCTGTACTATTTATAGTAGTCACATATTCTCATCTTTGTTTGATATTTAATAAGTATCGTCTGTGGCGGTTTCAGTACTCGCCGACACAGATATTACCTAAATAAAAAAAAAAACAGTACATAATTCTATACAAGAACAAAACATGATACATAATGCTTCCTCTTTATTACATAATATGTCTTTTGCTAAGAGACGTTACAACCGGCATTAATAAAATGACTGTTATACACGGTGAAGCCACATCAATATGATCACCATCTATGATCGATGTCAACGTACAGTGTCCACTCGCAGACGATAGGTGGCAGCACCGGCGGTGGACGCTATACAAAAGAGTCGGGGTGACGTGGGAAAACGATGCAGTCGTTGTGGTAATGCAGAAATGGAGCGATTTATCTGAAGTCCAAATGGGCATGGCTATTGGTTTTCAGGACAAGGGTGCAGACATTTCTGAAATGGCTAAGTTTGTAAACTGTTCACATGGCTCTGAGGTTAAAGTATACCATGCGTGGTAAAATGGTGCTACCCAATACTGGTGCCGAGGCAACAGTGGTTAACCACGCGCCATAGATGATCAGTGGCTGCAGAGATGTGTACAGGCGAATAGGCGAATAGGTTGTAAGTAGTCTGCTTAGGTTTTTTCATTGGTAACGCCACATAGCGCTCTGTATGAAAATCACTGGCTGGACGTGTGTCTACCAGAGATAGTAAACTTGTAAGACTGGATGTCATGAACTGATATATATATATATATATATATATATATATATATATATATATATATATATATATATATATATATATATATATGACTTTTGAACACTATTAAGGTAAATACATCGTTTGTTCTCTATCAAAATCTTTCATTTGCTAACTATGCCTGTCAGTAGTTAGTGCCTTCAGTAGGTGGAATCTTTAGTTTTGCTGGCAGTATTGGCGCCCGCTGTATTGCAGTTGTTCGAGTAACGAAGATTTTTGTGAGGTAAGTGATTTATGAAAGGTATAGGTTATTGTTAGTCAAAGCCATTCTTCTGTAGGGATTATTAAAAGTCAGATTGCGTTGCGCTAAAAATGTTGCGTGTCAGTTTAGTGATGATCAGAATAAATAAAGAGAGAAATGTCTGAGTACGCTCAGTTTTGCTCAGCTGTTTGAAAAGCAAAAAAATATTGTGTGTCAGTTTAAGCACAGTAATTCATAAATTTTTCTAAGCGGACGTTTCAAGGTATCCAACGGTGTCTCCTCAACAAGCGTTCAGCAAATGTTGGTGCGTATGGACCTCCGCATCTGATGCCTGGTTCATGCACCCATGCTGACTGCTGTTAATCAACGCTGGGATTTGCACAGAAATACCGCAACTGGACGTCCACTTTACTTTACTGTATGCTCCATCGCCGGATGACCATTGGCGTGTACGGCCCTGCAACAATCGTCAGAAGGGTTCAGGTTCGAGAAGGGATTGTTGTGGTCTGAGGAATATTTTCGCGGAATTCCTGGAGCGATCTTGTCATTTTGGAAGGCACAGTGGATCAAAACAAGTAATCATGTATTTTTTGGGATCATACCACCCAAACATGCAGTTCGTACTACACGACTATGTAATAAAAAATGCGGGTTCCTATTTGAAAGAAACTCAGTTGATATTCGTTTGACCTATGGCAGCGCCATCTAGCGGGCCAACCATAGCGCCATCTGGTTTCCCCCTTCAAGCTAGACGAGTTTCGTTCCTTGTAGTTTTTTCGTTTGATATTTGGCCAGGTCACTATCAATGGACCACCCTTTATATATATATATGTTAGTCAAAACCCGTTTTTAGTTAGAACGGGTACTTACTAGTTAAAATTAGTTTTTACCGAGCCACTTCTTCAAAACGCGTTTTGCCTAGTTAAAACTAGTTTTAACTGACTTTCGCTTTTGACCAGCAGTAAATTCTAGTTGTAACTGAGGCTATCAGTATCAACTAGTTTCAAATAGTAAGAACGCGTTCAAATACGAACAGCTAGAGAAAACGCTCATGAGAACCTGATGAAACAGGCCAAAAGAATGAAGATGGCTTCAGATTCAATACACACCACTGTAGAAATCAAGTGCAATATAATTATACCGATTCCTGTTTTTGACAGAGCAAAAGCAGATTTCCCCAATATTGTTGGAGTTGTTCTTCAGAAAGATGAACTGGGCTTGCAAAAGATTGGAACGAAATATGCGATACTCGACAAATTGTGTTGCATGTATATATTTCTGAACTGATTTCAATAATTAAGGACAAATGTCAGACATATTCATTACTTCATTGATTTAATGCTCTGAAAATGTTGCTAACTATTCAAGTAATTAACTAATATTTTAAGTTTTAATACTTATGTGGTAATATATTTTATAATATGTATTAAGTACCTAATCGCCTTTCAAACAAGCTAATTAAAAGTTCTTTTCCAGATCCGAATTCGACGTGACCAAAGAGAAATTCTTGCTGCTGGAAGACGTGCCAGAGACAAAGGTATCATTAAGAACTGCTGCCAAGATGGCAGTCTTAAGATCAGGACAAGGCTGTGTGTGTAAGAAGGCATGTATTTCAAAAAGTTGTTTTTGTAGGGGAAAAAGGAAACCATTGTAACTCAAAATGTCACTACAGTTTGCCTTGTAATAACAAACAATCAAAATTTAATTGTTAAAGTTTTTTGGCACGTTTCTCTTTTATTAAGACTGTAGCAACTTTTGTCAAATGTATGAGTAATTAATATACTTTTACTGTATGATTATTTTGTTTCACTTTCGTAACTAATACTGTTAATATGGCTTTGAAATGTTCCTTAAAATGTTTCTTCAGAGTATGATTATTTTTGTATTTCTGTAGTTAATATTAATGACTTAGATGTATGATCAATATTCTCAATAAATATTGCATTGCACAATACGAAAATGCTGTTTTTTATTTCAATCAATACATAATTGCTCTTAATTTTAACACTTGCTCCTCAATAAATTTAGTTACAAGTAGTTCTGTCTAGTTTAGTTAGAACGTGTTCTGACTAGTTGAAACTAGTTTATACTGATAGCCTTAGTTACAACTAGAATATACTGCTGGTCAGAAGCGAATGTCAGTTAAAACTAGTTTCAACTAGGCAAAACGTGTATTGACTAAGTGGCTCAGTATAAACTAGTTTTAACTAGTAAGAACGCATTCTAATTAAAAACGGGTTTTGACTGTAACTTAAATATCTGTTACTCCATTTACTTTTAAAAAATTGTGAAAGACATTTAACATCGTTAGAAAGCGTGGATACATTTAACATTCAAGGCATCGCTTCTTCTATGTATCAATTTTATAGTCACAGTTTAATCGAAAAAATTCAATAAATTTTTTGGTCGCATTTAAGCTGTTACGTTATAGGCTGACGATCAACATTCGTATTCAAATAAGAAGGAACTTACATACTGTGGTCATGGTTGTACAAGAATAGTTACTGTGTTAAAAGTATATCTTGAGAGCATTGTTTGAGCAAAATTAAACACAGCATTCATGATGTTGCTACTATTTCTAGTTCTATTATGAATCAAATGTTGATGAACAAAAGTCAGTGGAGCAACTAGAGCTAATGCTAAAGTACCGATTTAATATGTACCAGTGAGTCTACTTTGATACTGTTCCACTACAGGAGGACAGGTTTACGTATGGACAACACCAGGAGAATATCGTCCTTCTGCGTAATTCCGCCCACACCTTTGCTAAGTCACTATGATCGCCATCTTATATTTCCTGCAGTCAGTTTCGAGCTTTGTGTTTTAACTACACATACAACTAGTACCACAGAGCTTCTCTTCAGTGAGTGGTGATGTGGTTATGAAAGTGCAAGTTTTCTGAACTTATATCATTTTTCTTATCTCTGTTCTGACTGAGGGACGACCACCAAAATGCGAATCAGTTTTCTTTCTGCTGATACCACTAAAAAGGGCGTGGACTCGAAAACGAACTATATACATGGTCTGGTCACATTAACGTGACCGCCTGTCAAAAGCCTGAATAACCACATCTGGTAGCACAGACGTGAATGGAGAGAGTCAATGACGTTCTGGAAGGTGGCGACAGCGATGTGAAGCCAAGCTGACTCCAGTAGCATGGACAACTGCGCTAGGTTCAAATGGCTCTGAGCACTATGGTATTTAACTGCTGGGTCATCAGTCCCTAGAACTTAGAACTACTTAAACCTAACAAACCTAAGGAGATCACACACATCCATGCCCGAGGCAGGATTGGAACCTGCGACTGTAGCGGTCGCGCTGTTCCAGACTGTAGCGCCTAGAGCCGCTCGGCCACTCCGGCTGGCCAACTGCGCTAGGTTTCACGGTTGCTGATCTGTGGCACTATCAGTGAGATAGAAGTGGTCTCACTGATTCTCGACTGGGTTTTAATCGAGCGAGTTTGGTGGCCAGGAGAGTACAGTAAATTCATCTTGGTGCTCTTCGACCCACGCGTCTACACTGCGAGCTATGTGACACGCTCCATTGGCCTGCTGGTAGATGCCATCGTGCGGGGGAATAACTAGTTACATGCACAGGTGAATACGACCCTCACAGAGAGATACATAACTGTGTTAAACCGGTGTGCCTTCCAGAATGGCAAGGTCACCCTGTGAACGCGAGGAAAACATTCTCCATACCATAACGTTTGCTCCTTAGGTTTGGATTCTTCATGCAATTGGTGCATACATGCGAATAGTGATGTGCCTGATGGAGCACAGAACTTGATTCATCTGAAAAGGCCATCTTCTGTCACCCACTAGACATCCAGATGCTGTACTGGAGTACTAATTCCAACCTTCGCCAATAAACAGCAGTCAGCATGGGGGCACATGAAACAGATGCAGCTGTCATTCCCAAACACGGCAACGATCGCCTGAACTGTCGCTGAGGAGGCACTATTGGTTCATCTGGGCGATCAGTTGCTCAACAGTTGCACGTCTATTCGCCCGTACACTGCTCTGTGGCCGTCTTTCAACCCTGCCATCCATGCCTTACGGTGTACCACAGCTGCTTCGGCGCTGTTATTGAACAGCTCCATTTTGCCATGCATGGTGAGCCTTAATAACAGTGGCGTGCTAACAGTTTACAAACTTTGGAAAACGCTCCCACTCTTGGTCCAAAATCCAAAAGTCACGCCCTTTTGGACGTCAATTAAATCGCTCCGTTTCCCCATCACAGCAACGACTGCACAGTTCTTCCCGTCCCCATCCCCCCACCATGCCCCCCGCCCCGACACACTGTATTCTCCTGCACTGCTAGTGGTGCCCACTGCAGGTTGTGAGTGCTTATCGCACTTTGACTTCGAACATAGGAGGTGGTCACGTTAATGTGGCTTGGGTGTGAATTATCTTCATAAAATAAGCTTTTTCTTTAATATTCGCTGTTTCTGTGGGTGTATCACTGTGCTGTGTTCTTATATCAGATAATAAAGTGCCCAACATCGCCTACATGAATTATTAGGATCATTCATATTGTAAATTATCTACAGCTATCTATCGCTTGTCCCACAGTTACGCAGGGTCGGCCATGGTGAATCGGTTCAAATGGTTCAAATGGCTCTGAGCACTGCGGGACTTACCTTCTGAGGTCATCTGTCCCCTAGAACTTAGAACTACTTAAACCTAACTAACATAAGGACATCACATACATCCATGCCTTAGGCAGGATTCGAACCTGCGACCGTAGCAGTCGCGCAGTTCAAGACTGTAGCGCCTAAAGCCACTCGGTCACCCCGGCCGGTGGTGAATCAGATTTGGCATGTTAATTTTAAGGTGTGGCCACATGCCCGCCAGCCCATATCTCCCGGGACGGTAATAGTGTAGCCCAACTGTCTGCGTCTAGTGTAATCCATGAAATAATGCGAATGTGTTCATATGTCTGCGAACCATGTAACTGAGACGGAAAGTGGGGACCAGCCCACTACTCAACTAGTGGGATGTGGAAAACCGCCTAAAAACCACATCCAGGCTGGCTGGCACACCAGCCCCTGTCGTTAACCCGCCGGGCGGATTCGATCGGGGGCTGACGTGCCTACCCTAGTCCAGGAAGCAGCACATTAGCACTCTTGGCTACCCTGTTGGGTAGATTCATATTGTTAACTATGACGCATTAATCCTTCAATTTTCAATTTTTTTAGCTAAATATTTCCAATTTAATAGATTTAGAAGTTTCAGGTTGGATTGTGTCTTGTATTCTGCAGGCAGTATTCTGTTAACTGAAGACTTTTTATGGGTATTGATACGACCTCTTCCAGCCTTCCACTTATGCCTTCATCAGTGAACTTCCCTTCCATATATTTAGTTTCATAAACAGAAAAATATATCAGGTATGTACTGTAGGTACTTTCCTATTCAACTGTCTGCATTCCTTTTGAAGTACAATTAATAAAGAGGTAGTTGTTCATTAAGTAAAATACATGATAAAATTAAAATAATTCTCCTGAAATTTTGCCTATTGGATGAACCTTGTACACTGGAAGGTTGTTTTAAAGTAAACGACAAAAACATTTCGGCAGCAATTTTCTGTTAAAAACCTGTTTGAATGGACACAGGAAAAAATTCACGATTAAGACATTATTACGTTAGTGCACTCCTGCTCTCATTTTAGCGTCTTGTGTGGGTGAAGGTGTGTATGACCGCGTGACATCACAGCTTCCCTACGACTTATCTTAAAGAAAAGCAAATCTACATTTGTAGTATTTGTATATTTACAGAAAACTTTTGACAAAGTCGACCAGAATTCACACTTTGACATTCTGAAATATCTCAGGTAAAACACAGGAAGCGAAAGGTTATTTTCAAACTGCATAGGAAGCAGAGTGTAGTTACAAAAGTCGAAGGACAAGAAAGAGAAGCACATGTATAGTAGTCCGGGAGACAAAACTATAGCGGAACTCAGATGCTATTCGGGTCTGTACGTTGAGTAAGCATTAAAAGAAAACACGGAGAAAATTTGAGAGGGAATTAAGTTTTGTCAGGAGAAACAAAAACTTTAAGGTTTGTCATAGACGTTACGATTTTGACACAGACGAGAAAGGATGTACAAGAGTAGCTGAAGAGAAAGAATAGGTTTTGAAAAGAAAATGTACGATGAATATCAAGAAAGTGAATAAAAGTTAATGGAATGAAGTTGAATTACATCAGGAGATGGTTAGAGAATTACGAGTAGACTACGGAGTGAAACACAACTAATACATAAGTTTTGCTCTTTGGGAGAAAAATAACTGAGAAGATACACAAACTGGCTGTAACAAGAAAATCATTTCTCACAAAGAGGAATTTACTAACACAGAAAAATTGCGCCTCAAACGAATGGGACGGAAACCGGTAGATGTGATGCACATCTGCAGACGAACAAATCGTTACAGTTTCAGAAAAATTGAATTATTTATTCAAGAGAAAGATCTTCACAAATTAAGCAAGTCAACAACGCGTTGATACACTTCTTTCACTTTTGAAGCAATTATACGGCTTGGCGTTGATTGATAGATGTCCTCCTGATCCGTCCAGTTGGCGCGGTAGATCGTCGAAATCGTGAGATGATTGGAGGGCCCTGCCCATTATGCTACAAACGTGCTCAGTTGGGGAGGCAGCGTCTGACAAACACGAAGACAAGCAGCAGAAGATCTCATTGTTTGTGGGTGAATGTTATCCTGCTGAAATGTACGCTGGGAGCTGCTTGTCATGAAGGGCAACAAAACTGGACGTAGAATATCTTCCGTGTACCGTTGTGCTGTAAGGGTGCCAAGGAAGACAACCAAAGGGGTCCTGCTATGAAAAGAAATGGAACCCCAAACCATCATTCCTGGCTGTCAGACCATATGGCGGGCGACAATCAGGTTGGAATCCCACCGCTGTCTAGGATATTTCCAGACGCCTCTTCTGCCTGAAATCTCACCGAGTGGAATTTATCTTCAGTGACGAGCCCCAATAAGCAACGAAGACGCGTCTGGAGTCCTTCTGGACAATGGTGGGCTACCAACCTGACTGCTACCATCCGGACTGCCCGACAACCAACAGTTACTATCTGGGGTGCCATTTTTGTTCATAGTAGGACCCCTTTGGTTGTTTTTGTATGTCCATCCTTTTACCAGGACGTCTCTGAGACAACGGCCGTTTACCATCGTGACAAAAAATAAAAACACCTACAGCCGTCCTTATGATTTTATTTTATTTTTTCGCTACCAGTTTCGACGCTTCATTGCGTCATCTTCAGGCTGTTTTGATGCGGTACAGGTCGATCCCCATGCATAACTCATCAGTTGCCAGATTTACTGGATTCGCAGATAATGTGCCAGCACTCCAACCATCAACTGTCAACTCAGTTGAGGGCTGACACATTATCTGCGAATCCAGTACTGCTGGCAACTGATGGGCTATGCATGGGGACCAACCTGTACCGCATCAAAACAGTCTGAAGATGACGCAATGAAGGGTCGAAACTGGTAGCGAGAAAATAAAATCATAAGGATGGCTGAAGGTGTTTTTATTTTTTGTCACCACTCAGCTGTTGTCCACGGCATCCTTATAGCGCAGCGGTATGTCGACGTTATGCTAAGCCCCGTTTTGTTGCCACTCATGGCAAGCTATCTTTAGTTACATTTCAGCAAGATAGTGCACGTCCGCACACGGCGAGAGTTTCTACTGCTTTTCTTCGTGCTTGCCAAACGCGACCTTGGTCAGTAAGGTCACTAGATTTCTCTCCAGTTGAGAAATTTTGCGGTATTAATGGCAGGGCCCTTCAAGCAGCTCGGAATTTTGTCCATCGAACGCTCCAGTTGGCATAACATCCAAAAAGTATGACAATCAGCGGCAAGCTAAATAGCTGTTTTCACAAGTGTCAGAGGTGAATTAATGTGATACTGACTTTCTCAATTCGCGAAGCTCCTTCTCTTTAATAAATCACCCAATTTTTCTGAAATTATAATCATTTGCTTGTCTGTACATGTCTATCACATCTGGCGTTTCCGACCCATTCGGATAACTTCTTCGTGGAACGTCGGTGATATTTTTCTTACATGGTATTTTTCTGGAGTGCAGCCTTTTACCGAATTGAAATGCGTGCAATAGAAAACAAGGAGAAAAGAGTCTTTTGAAATGAGGTGCTGAAGAATTTTAAAGATTAGATGGACAGATCGAATAAGTAATTAGGACTTCAGGAAGCGAATTGGAGGAAAACTGAAGTTTATGGCGCAATTTAAGTAACAGAACCGACCGATTGAGAGGACATTTTCTGAATCATCAAGAATCGACAGTCTGTCCGTGGAGGGAAGTGCGGAAGGAGGGGAGGGCGGGGGTATAACAATTGTATAGGTGGCAAACGAATGAATACAGTGAATGCAGTAAGCAGGTTCAGAATGATGTAGGCTGCGGTAGTTATTCGGAGATGAAGACTACAGAACAGAGCAGCTTCGAAGGCTCCATCAAACCAGTCTTCGGACTGAAGACCAGAACAAAAACGTGTGAACGAGAAAAATCTCTTCGATTTTAGGTTTACTCGAGTTCTAGAATAAGAAACTGAACTGGAGATTTTCCTACATACCGCTTGCTTCAGCAAACAAGTGTCGCTATTTAAGAACCTAATCTGACGTACGTGTCCTGGTTCTCTTCAACAGTGTTACGTCTACAAAGCGCGAGATAAGGCGGCCGTTCAACGGCGCACACGACCCGATGCGCTCTGAGACGAAAACATTCCGCACGCCTCTTACATAGCTTACGTGGCGGAGCGGTAGCAATCTGCGCACTGCTTCAGAGGGATCCGACTACCGTTCGAGCTATAATACCTCGGTTCAAAAATTGTTCAAATGGCTCTGAGCACTATGGGATTTAACATCTCAGGTCATCAGTCCCCTAGAACTTAGAACTACTTAAACCTAACCAACCTAAGGACATCACACACATCCATGCCCGAGGCAGGATTCGAACCTGCGACCGTAGCGGTCGCGCGGTTCCAGACTGAAGCGCCTAGAACCACTCGGTCACAGCGGCCGGCAATAATACCTCGGCCATATGAGCGAAAACATTACGTTGATGTTGTTGTTGTTTTTGTTGCTGTTTCTGCTGTTGTTGTGGTCTCCAGTCCGAAAACTGGTTTCATGTAGGACAGCATGCTACTCTGTGCTGTGCAGGCCTCTTCATCTCCGAGTCACTACATCAACGCACAGCCTTACAAATTTGCTTAATGTATTCACACATGCACACACACTTCCCTCAAATACTAAATTTTTGATCCTTTGGGTTCTCCCTTCTTCTAGTCAGGTTGTGCCACTAATTTCTCTCCTCGTCTCCTATTTATTACCTCCTCATCAGTTACAAGATCTACCCATCTAAACTTCAACATTTGTCTGTAGCGCCAGATTTCTGTTGTCTTCTTGTCTACACTGTTTATCGTCCTTGCTCCACTTATATAGATGGCTACACTCGATACAAATACCGGGTGATCAAAAATTCAGTATACATTTGAAAACTTATTAAACCACGGAATAATGTACATAGAGAATGACATGGGGTTTTATTAGAACCAAAAAAACAAAGTTCACAAAATATCCGACAGATGGCGCTGGACTGCTACCGTGACGGGTGAGAGGTACGCCGATATGTTACAAAATCGCATCATCCGCAGCCTGGCTGATAAACACCTGCTGGAACGTACGGAACATACGATATTCATGCAGGATGGTGCTCCACCCCCATATTGCCAGACGCGTGAAAGATCTCTTGCGCGCGTTGTTTGGTGATGATCGTGTGCCTTGCCGCCACTTTCGTCATGCTTGGCCTCCCAGGTCCCCAGTCCTCAGTCCGTGCGATTATTGGCTTTGGGGTTACCTGAAGTCGCAAGTGTATCGTGATCGACCGATGCTGAAAGACAACATCCGACGCCAATGCCTCACCATAACTCCGGACATGCTTTACAGTGCTGTTCACAACATTATTCCTCCACTACAGCAATTGTTGAGGAATGATGGTGGACATATTGAACATTTCCTGTAAAGAACATCATCTTTCCAGAATGAGATTTTCACTCTGCAGCGGAGTGTGCGCTGATATGAAACTTCCTGGCAGATCAAAACTGTGTGCCCGACCGAGACTCGAACTCGGGACCTTTGCCTTTCGCGGGCAAGTGCTCTACCAACTGAGCTACCGAAGCACGACTCACGTCCGGTACTCACAGCTTTACTTCTGCCAGTATCCGTCTCCTACCTTCCAAACTTTACAGAAGCTCTTCTGCGAAACTTGGAGAACTAGCACTCCTGAAAGAAAGGATACTGCGGAGACATGGCTTAGCCACAGCCTGGGGGATGTTTCCAGAATGAGATTTTCACTCTGCAGCGGAGTGTGCGCTGATATGAAACTTCCTGGTAGATCAAAACTGTGTGTCCGACCGAGACTCGAACTCGGGAGTTTTGCCTTTCGCGGGCAAGTGCTCTACCAACTGAGCTACCGAAGCACGACTCACGTCCGGTACTCACTTTGTTATGCTAACTATTGCTATTCTGATCAGATGAAGCGGCATCTGTCGGACATTTTTTTGAACTTTTGTATTTTTTTGGTTCTAATAAAACCCCATGTCGTTCCAAGCAAGTGTGTCAAATTGTACCTCTCTATCTACATTATTCCGTGATTTATTCAGCTTTCAAATTTATACTTACTTTTTGATCACCCGGTATTTTCGAAGAAGACTTACTAACACCTAAATTTATATTCGGTGTTAACAAATTTCTCTTTCTCCGAAACACTTCCGTTATCATTGCCGGTCTTCATATTATATCCTCTCTACTTCTGCCATCATCAGTTATTTTGCTTCCCAAAGAGCAAAATTCATCTTCTACTTTAAGAGTCTTGTTTGCCTCAACACCACCTGACATAATTCGACTACGTTCAGTTACCCTTGTTTTGCTTTTGTTGATATTCATCTCAAGTCCTCCTTTCTTGACACTGTCCTTTCCGTTCAATCGTTCTTCCAAGTCCCTTGCTGTCCCTGACAGTATTACAGTGTCATTGGCAAATCTCAAAGCTTTCAGTTTTTCTCCCTGAACCTTAATTCCTACCTCAAATGTTTCTTTTACTTTCTTTAATGTTAGCCTAATGTGGGATTGAATAACTTTTGGGGTAGGATACGACTACATCTATCTCCCTTCTCAATCACTGCTTCCCTATCATGTCCATCTTTCACCTGGCGTCTGGTTTCTGTACAAGTTGCAAGTAACCTTTCTTTCCGTGTACTTTATCCCTGATACCTACAGAATTTCAGAGATAGTGTTCCAATCATCGTTTTCAAGTGCTTTCTGTCAGTCTAAAAAGGAAAAAGAACACCATGACCACTTACATAACAACGTATTGCTTCCGTACAGCGGCTACCAGCATGGCATGGGTTCGACTAATCATTAGGAGGCTTTCGATGTCATACAGCACTAGATGCCTACATACAGGTCACGTAATTCCCGTAAATTACTTGTCGATGTTTTTCGGGAGGAGGTGGCGGCCGCTACAGGTCCAGATGTGTTCCATCGGTCTTGACCCGGCGAATTTGTACGAATGCATGCTTTCGCGGCGCTATCCGTTAATAAAACATTCTAAGGTTTCAAGCCGCGTTAGTGGTTTACTGCCCACGGTATCTGCACGCCAACAGCTTCCATCAGCCAGCACAGAAACAGTCAGTTATGACGACCTTAGTACATCGAGCGGAAACCGTCTCAGACGCTGAAAACTTGCCAAGAGAATCGAGCCACTTACACTAAGGATAACGGTTACAACAACAAACAGATCTCGCAAGCAGTGTCATCCAAGCCTCAAAGGAAGAAGATCTGTGAAGCAGGATACATTCTTACCGTTGTGGCATGACAACAGGGAAGATTAGTCGGCTCCTGAAGAGGCATAAAATAGACACAATCTTCAGGTCACCGGCAAAGATCCGTCAACTAATGAAATCTGTGAAAGACGATGTAGGCCTCAAACGCCAGGAATTTACAAGATACCATGTGGATGTGGGCAGTCCTATGTAGGCCAGACTGTTCGCACTTTTGAACAGCGCCGCGTAGAACACGGAAGGTGTTACCGTCTGCGCTATCCCGAAAAGTCAGCTGTAGCAGAACATGATCTGGAAAACGGACACCGAACTGCATTCGATGAGACGTCTATTATTAAACGGACTAATGACTTCTGGGATAGCGTGATAAACGAGGCCATAAAGATTAGAATTTCTGACAACACCTTCAATGCAGACGGTGAATTGCAGCTGAGTACAGCGTGGGATCCGGTGTTGAGGGAGTTGAAGCGGGCCCGGCAGTCACGCGTTTTTTTTTCTTTATTGTAATTTTAAAACCTGTACAATAGGCAGGCTGTCAGCAGCGTTCTATGCTGCTCTTCAGCCAGAGGATACAAGATGAGAAAAAACAGAAAGATTACACATAGGTTACAGAACGGTGGGCAAGAAAACAGTTGACACAGAAAGGCAAACACGGAGCCGTTCACACTTGACGATATTCCACACTTAAACTGGTGACACGACGCACAAACACGGAAGACGGCGATGGCACAGGTGAACGATGGAGTGCGACGGTGAACACTGAACACTAAACACGACGGCACACACGAGACACTGATGGCGATGATCTCCGGCGAGCGAAAGTCAACATATCGTGTGCGAGTCCGTGGACCTGCCAAGAGGGGAAGAAGGGCGAGGGGGAGGGGGGGTGGAGAGGGGAGAACAAAGACGCCAATGGTTGAGGAGATGGGAGGAGGAGTAGAGGGACAGGGGAGGGGAAGCCCGGGGGAGGAGTGGGGAGAAAGGGATGAGGGAGGGAGGATGCCCAAAGGAACAGAGACAGGAAGAGGGAAGGAGGATCAAAGTTGGTAGGAGGGGTATATGGAGGGAAGGAGGACATCATTAGGGAGGGGGAGCTGGCGGAAGCCACCTTGGGAGAGGGTAAGGAGGGTAGAGAGATGGAGACCGGGTGGGACGTGGGAATACAGGCGCGGCAGCGGGCGGGGGCGGGAGAGGATGGGCGAGACAAGCGGGTGAGGAGGATCGAGTTTGCGGGAGGTGTACAGGATCCGTAGCCTCTCAAGGAAAAGGAGGAGGTGGGGGAATGGAAAGAGATCATACGGGATCCGCGTGGGGGAGGGGAGACGGATGCGATAGGCGAGGCGGAGAGCATGGCGTTCAAGGATTTGGAGGGATTTGTAAAAGGTAGCGGGGGCGGAGATCCAGGCCAGATGGGCGTAACAAAGGATAGGGCGAATGAGGGATTTATAGGTGTGGAGTATGGTGGAGGGGTCTAGACCCCACGTACGACCGGAAAGGAGCTTGAGGAGATGGAGACGGGAGCATGCCTTGGCTTGGATTGTCCAGAGATGTGGGGTACAGGAAAGTCGACGGTCGAGAGTGACGCCGAGGTACTTGAGGGTGGGGGTGAGGGCGATAGGACGGCCATAGACGGTGAGATAGAAATCAAGGAGGCGGAAGGAAGGGGTGGTTTTGCCTACAATGATCGCCTGGGTTTTGGAGGGATTGACCTTGAGCAACCACTAGTTGCACCAAGCGGTGAACCGGTCAAGATGGGATTGGAGAAGGTGTTGGGAGCGCTGCAGTGTGGGAGCAAGGGCAAGGAAGGCGGTGTCATCGGCAAACTGGAGAAGGTGGACGGGGCGTGACGGCGGCGGCATGTCCGCCGTA
Source organism: Schistocerca gregaria (assembly GCF_023897955.1). NCBI lineage: Eukaryota > Metazoa > Arthropoda > Insecta > Orthoptera > Acrididae > Schistocerca > Schistocerca gregaria. Next base: position 197,789,015 of record NC_064928.1, on the reverse strand, counting down.
TACAAAAGGTACAGAAGGGGGGAGAGGACGGAGCCTTGGGGCACACCGGCGGAGGGAAAAAAGGTGTAGGAATCTGTGTTATGGATGACAGTCGCGCGGCCAAAACATTCCCATATATGGTGCGGGACCGAGCACCAGTGATGTCACGAGCGACGGCGCGGCTATATAAGCACTGCAATGACAACCACACGACACTCATCCACTTGACAATGGCAGAGGAGATGTCTGCTTGTGGGCAGTAAACCACTTGACGCGGTTTTGAAACCCGATAATGTTTTACTTCGTTCACTGTTTGCACATGTGTATTTCTACAGGCGAAAATTCAGATCTCATATGTCTGGTACCCGCAAATTTGCGCTTTTTTACGCTTAGTCATTGTATACACGTATAAAAGAATAATACATGTAAGTAAACTACAGAAATCGTTGGTAACACAATATTTTCTAACAAATTAGTGGCAGAAACAATGGGATGATTTCTTTATTCGTTATGCCAACTTCTGAGTCGTAACACAGGCATCAAAGCAAGGCAATTCACAGTATTCTAGATAATATGGCTCCCAAGATGACTTTTCAACTTTGGCGTTTATACGAGGCAGCGAAAATTGTCAACTGTATATCGAATTTAAAAATATTATTTGAAGGTCTTACAGCTGTCTGTTTTTATTTACGATATACCAAAATCTTCAGAAGGGTCTAAAGTACGCTACAGAATAGAATACAGAAAACGTCAAATTTTCTCGTATTTGAAGTACAATCACCTCCTAAATTTTGTCCATTAACTCTTTGTTTGGCAGATACAAAAATATTATGCAGAAAAAGTATTAAGTTACTCAAATTAGACTATACGGTCACATGAAAAATAATACATGCGATTTTTTTGTCAGAATACACTGTCCTGCGCCTTAAGTATCATCAACCGCAAAGGGTATACGGGTGCTACTATATAAATAGTACATTGTTTTTCCTGTGGCTCAAAAAATGGTTGCATTTTGCAGCATTTTATGTGAAATGTCTTAAAACAATTCCTTTTAGGTAAAAGGCGCACTTCACAGATGAATTCCACAGAGGGCAAAGCTTACACCTTCCCGTTTATGTCATACTCTGGCCAGTGACCAAAACTGTCGCATCGTACATTACTCACTGGCTCAGTTGTTGCTGTTCCGTTCTTATTCTGGACTTGCTGTCCATCGAGTAGTGCAAGCCAGGCCTCCTCTTCCCAGGAAAGATCAGTCCATCTGCAGTGTCGCAGCCGGCCTCTGTGGCCGAACGTTTCTAGGCACTTCAATCTGGAACTGCGCGACCGCTACGGTCGCACGTTCGAATCTTCCCTCGGGCATGGATGTGTGTGATGCTCTTAGGTTAGTTAGGTTTAAGTGGTTCCAAGTTCTATGGGACTGATCACCTTGGATGTTAAGTACCATAGTGCTCAGAGCCATTTGAACCATTTTGCAATGTCACAAGTAAAATTCACTAAGATATTTGTGTAATAACTCACTTTAAAGACTTCCCTTTTCCATTTAAAATCACTTTTAGCTGCAAAAGAAAAGAACAGCGCCACGGAACAGGAAGAAACTACTGCATCCGTAACTGAGTCTCAAATAACCTTATAGGGAATCTGCTAAACTTCCACATTATTCGGAAACATTTCAGAAAAAAGAACAGAATATCACTGTATTGAGAGCGCAAACGTTGCTTCTAAGCGTCATTGCCCGTCTGAAGTCGAAAATTTTAAACAAGTTGCAGAAAAGAGTGTGCAATTTTGATGTAACTCGAGAGCAACATTGCCAAATAAATGGTTGAAGTAACAACTGTTTTTAGTACATACACACAATTTATTGATTCTAACAGACAACTGTACATTTTAAGTGGTAATGTATGATTAATTGCACGATGTCAATAATACTACAGTAGAAATCTGGTTGTTATTCAGACGATTGTCGCAGGAATAATAGATGCAGAATTTGTAGAGACTGCGACGGTACACTTGGATGTTGGCTGGGATGAAATAGTCCCCAAATGGTGCAGGACAAAGAGTGTGCAGGCCTGGTGAGGTTCTGGACAAAGCTGGAGCAGGCTGGAGACGAGGCATAACGGAGATGGAGCTGCCAGATTCTAGTGTCCGGTTCCACTCGTCGACTTTGAGCAATGACGTCATACCTAAGACAAAGGCGCTACGAATGGTTCAAATGGCTCCGAGCACTATGGGACTTAACATCTATGGTCATCAGTCCCGTAGAACTCAGATCTACTTAAACCGAACTAACCTAAGGACATCACACACATCCATGCCCGAGGCAGGATTCGAACCTGCGACCGTAGCAGTCACGCGGTTCCGGACTGAGCGCCTTAACCGCGAGACCACCGCGGCCGGCCAAATGCGCTACGTATAGGCAATCTATGAAAGCAACGACTCACAAAAGTAAATAACTGCGTGAATGTGATTGTAATTTTATCGTATGCTACATTTTTTGCTTACGAGTATGATCCGTTTTTTCATATAGATTGCCTATACGTAAATGCCCAATTCTAGTGTCTATGTATGAAAGCAACCGATCATACTTGTAAGCAAAAGAATGTAGCATACGATAAAATTACAGTCACGTTCACGCAGTTATTTACTTAGGGTTGAATTATATCGAAACGAACAGAAGATAACGAAAATGATTAAGAACAAGAATTAAAAACAAATTTTCATGTCTGGTAAGTAGTATTCTCGTAATTTATGCGACTATAAAGGCACAGAGAACCTTTAAATTACATAACAGTATAGGCCAAGCTGATGTCATACTGTTATGAAATAGCATTAATTTTCTATTAATTACTGAATCCAATGGGAGAAGCGCAGGAAAGTCGGGGTCTTTAGCGGGGAGAAACTAAAATCTATCGGAAAAACGTGAAAATTAAATGAATGACATGAAATACGAAACAGTCGCATAAAATGTGGAGAAACCGACACACTAAAAACTAAAAGAAAAGCCAGTACATGACAAACCAGTATCTACAAAAAATAAAGAATATTGGAATCGATAACTAGAATTAACCTATGTAGGTAAATTCCAGTTACAGACTCCATCCGCTCCATGATTCATTTGTAAATTATTTTTGCAGTTGTATGCACTGAAATGTAATACCATTTCTACATTTTTAATTGCGCTCTAAAAGAACTGCGGTGTATAACAAAAACTGGAATCGGTAACTAGAACAGATCTTCTGTATAGGTCAATTCTAGTTACCGATTCCAAGGTTAGTAAGTTTGTTGCAGTAGTTCAGAGAGCAAATGCACACGCAGAAATCATATTTCAGTACACACACGCGCCAAAAAAAAAACGATCTAATTAATGAATGATCGAATGGCTAGCATCGATAACTAGAATTTACCTATGTAAGAAGTCAATTCTAGTTACCGATTTCAACTATTCGGTGGTTCATAATTTTGGACATATTTTTGTAGTAAATCTGTGGGCTATGTTCTTGTTGTAGGATTTCTTATTGAACTCAGAACTGCTACGGAAAACTAATGAATATTGTAGGTACAGCTTCCAAAGTTTTCTCCTTTTCATTGTAATGAAGGTAGTAATACCATATGTAGAGATCCTGCAACGCTTTAATGAGCACACTTGTTGTTGAAACGATGTAAATAACGAATCGTGGAATGCTTGGAGTCGGTAACTAGAATTAACCTATATAGGCCAGTTCCAGTTATCGATTCCAGTATTCGTTAGATCCTACTTTTTGTCAACTTTCGTTGCTTGTGTACTCGTACCGTTAAATGGTTCAAATGGCTCTGAGCGCTATGGGACTTAACTTCTGAGGTCATCAGTCCCCTAGAACTTAGAACTACTTAAACCTAACTAACCTAAGGACATCACACACATCCATTCCCCGAGGCAGGATTCGAACCTACGACCGTAGCCGTCGCACGGTTCCAGACAGTAGCGCCTAGCACCGCTCGGCCACCCCGGCCGGCTCTCGTACCGTTAGATTTAACAATTAGTATTAAGAGTTGTCGCTGATTCATTATATATGACTTCACTATGCGCTATATTGTACTGTACTTAAAAGATTCTCTGTGATATTCTTACTCGCATTAATTAGGACAATAATTTACTTCAGACATGTGTGCTTCTCTTTTTCTGTTCTTATTTATTTTCGTTCCCTTTAATTCTTGTCGGTATAATTTGTGGCTAGGTAATTAATCACGTGAACTGCTTTTGTATGGTCGGCCGCTGTGGCAGAGCGGTTCTAGGCGCTTCAGGCAGGAAACGCGCGACCGCTACTGTTGCAGGTTCGAATCCTGCCTCGGGCATGGATGTGTGTGTGTTGTCCTTAGGTTAGTTAGGTTTAAGTAGTTCTAAGTTCTAGGGAACTGATGACCTCAGCAGTTAAGTCCCATAGTGTTCAGAGCCATATGGACCATTTTGTTTTTGTAATTTTATTGTGTGCTACATTCGTTTGTTTATGGATATGATCAGTTGCTTTCAAAGACTGCCTCTATGTAGCATCTCTCCCTCACGTATGACGTCATTGTTCAAAGCCGACTAGTGGAATCGAACACTAAATTTGACCCCGATTTTGATGTAGCTCGAGGGCAACATTACCAAATAAATGGTTGAAGTAACAACTGTTCTTAGTACTTATACACAATTTATTGATTCTAACAATCAACTACACATTTTAAGTGGTAATGTGTGATTAATTGCACGACACCAATAATACTACAGTCGAAATCTGGTTGTTATTCAGACGATTGTCGCAGGAATAATAGATGCCAAATTGGTAGAGACTGCGACGGTACACTTGGATGTTGGCTGGGATGAAATAGTCCCGAGTTGGTGCAGGACAAAGAGTGTGCAGGCCTGGGGTGGTTCTGGACAAAGCTGGAGCAGGCTGGAGACGAGGCGTAACGGAACTAGAGTTGCCAGAGTCGTTGCCAAATGGAGTGTACATCCGACTGGTTGTAAATGGTCTTATCATTAGTGATGCAACCAGAGATATTTCATTTGATTTCAATATCATTTGGTGTACATACCATCCAACCAGTAGCTATTGATGTTGGCCGTAGACGCTAAAGGCCTTAGACGGCGTAGACCAGACGGCGTGTGACCTGTGGTGGCGTGATGGACTCGCTACGTCATTATGGGTTATTTCCTTCTGATGCCCAAAGTCAAACAGTTGAATTTATGTACTCCATTATCTGAGCAGTTGTTCTTCCTGGAAATAATGCACTATCGCTTCTTGTTTACCTTCTGTTTCCCACACCACTGCACTGGTGTATAACGTATCCTGCCGAGTACAGTATTTTAATAACGCTTTGAAGCTTCCTTACATGTTTGTAGTTTGCGCTGGTGTGACAGCCCACGACGATCAATAGCTTCAGCCTGCTCGCACAAGAGTTTAAGTTTATCCTGGCTGCAAATAATTTAGTCTTCTGTCTTCTTTGTTCATATACTGCATTTCTGTCCCAAATTTCCTGTGTTGGTACTATTGCATACGTCATTATACGGGCTGCTAGGAAATTTTCTTGTATAACAGCCGTGACAACTTTATGAGTAGCAAGGCACGGTTAATTGTACTTTCGCAGTGCGGAATTTGCTAACGAACCCACTCTTCGATGTTCTGGAGACGGAATGAAAAAGTTTCTTCTGTCTTCTTTGTTCATATACTGCATTTCTGTCCCAAATTTCCTGTGTTGGTACTATTGCATACGTCATTATACGGGCTGCTAGGAAATTTTCTTGTATAACAGCCGTGACAACTTTATGAGTAGCAAGGCACGGTTAATTGTACTTTCGCAGTGCGGAATTTGCTAACGAACCCACTCTTCGATGTTCTGGAGACGGAATGAAAAAGTTTTTAAAACTTGAATAAAAAGAGTGTATAGCGGTATCTTCAGACGAAAACTTCGGTGGTGCAGTCGGTGATAGACATCTTCACTGTTTGCTTTACTGTTCGCAGAGTTTCTTGTCGGCGATGCTACAAAGATGATTTGGTCTTTATTAGGCCGACAGTCAAAGAGTTGAGAATAAAAAACAGCGTGCACAAGCCACTCGGAAAATTCAGCCATACTGCGCAACAACTACCGACTGGTTACTGTAGTAACGTATCTCGTTGCCAACAGTCTGGGAGAGTATGGTGTCCTAATGGGCTCTTCTGTCGTTTTTCGTCTTCCTCATAGGTCGATATAGAGCCGTGCTGTCTATCGCCATGAAGTACACTGCCTGACAAAAGGAGTCAAGCACCCAGAAGTTCCAGTTTTGACCACCAGGTGCGAATTTGGCGCCGTGAATGCAAGATAGACATACCCAAATATTTCCATACGTAATGGATAAGGAATTGGATGTAAAGCATTAGGAATGGGAAGTGAACAGAAAAGATCAAACAAGTGACAAAGCCATAATGTTGTTTTTACGAGGCTAATCCCAAAAGTAAGGTATCCTATTTTTTAATAAGTACATAGACCTATTTATTTCTACAGTGGTTTACGTCAGTTTAAAGCTTGAACATTTAGCTATTTTTCTACATAATCACCATTTTTGTCGATGCATTTTTGTACATTCTGTTGGATGTTGTGATTTTGCCGGATATAATGTTCCTAGGGCACTGACCGCTAACACACAACTAACTATGGACCATGAAACAAAGATGATGCTGACATGTTATAAATACACTGCCAATAAACAAACAAGTGACAAAGCCATAATGTTGATTTTATTATTAATCACCTCTTTCACAATTTGTTCAATATGAGCACTAGAGATGTCAACGAAATGCTGTAAGAGTGTCAGATTTGTACCTCATGCCAAAATTAGAACTAATTTTTTTCCAGCGTAAATCGCTTCCGCATTAAAGCATTAGCACATCTACCAAGTTTCGCTGCCATACCATAATTACAGTCGACGCTGGACCTCCATGAGTAAATGCATTGTAATTATAGCCACCCAGTACATTACAGGTATACCTACGTTCAAGTGGTAGCATCGATAAACACAGTTTTTCCAATAATGTTGTACGAAATTGTAGTGTGTTTTCTACACTCTCTCCATCTACCACAAAACTAATATAAGAGCCACTCTCCTTCACCCCCCCCCCCTCCCCACCCCAGATCAGATCATGCATAAAAATGCCATTAACATTGTGCTTTATTGCTTACAATTTCTTGTGGAGTGGAACAACTCAATGTTTCTGTTTGATGTTGTGCTTTTGGCGGATATAATGTTCCTAGGACACTGACAGCTAACAGACAACTAAATCTGAAACATGAAACAATGATAATGCTGACTTGTTATAAACACACTGCCACTGCTTCATACCATTGTATACGGAGTGTTCAAACGAAAATACATAAAGAGTAAAGCAGCCAGAAGTGGAGAAATAAGTGGTTGAGATGCTATGTGATGTTATTTCCGTGATAACAAAATAAGAGTCCAATTTACAAAGAACTTGGCACCAGGAACCGACGTTGCACCACCTCTGGCCTGGATGCGTGCACTGATTCGGTTGGGAAGGGTGTCATAAAGCCGCTGTACCCGCTCGTGAGGCAACGTGGCCTACAGCTGTGTTTTATATCCTGGATACTTGCACCCGGACACAACTGACGTCCGAGTATATCACACGCATGTTCTATCGGAGACAGATCTGTGGATCTTGCTGTCTACAGGAATACCTCAACATTTAGCGACTGTTCATAGAGACAAGTTGAGCCATGGCGCTCAATGTGAGGGGTCGCTTTGAGTCGGCAAGATCTTCGCCAGAATTATTTAAATGAAAACTTAGTTTCTACAGGAAATCACATAACGCTCTCAGAAAATGTCTTTCCGAGATTGATGTCTGAAATACTCCTCCGCGATACCGACAAGGGGGAATTTGAGTCAATAATTAAATCACTGAAGACTAAGGAGTCTCGTGGATATAATGGGGTACCTAGCAGAATATTAAAGTACTGTGCTACGCATGTTAGCCCTGTACTTAGCCATATTTCTAATTCTTCCTTTAAGAATGGTCAGTCTGCTGAACGATTGAAGTACTCATTATTAAAGCCGCTTTATAAAAAGTAATAAAGGGATAATGTAGACAATTTATACCTATTTCTATGCCATCAGTGTTTGCTAACGTTATTGAAAAGGCTGTGTATGTGAGGATAATTGATCATTTTATATCACAAAATTGCTATCAAATGTACAATTTAGCTTTAGATGTAGTTTAACAACTGAAAATGCTATATTCTCTTTTGTCTGTGAGGTACTGGATGGATTAAACAAAAGGTTTCGAAGGGCAGGCATCGTTTTTGATTTAACTAAGGCATTTGATTGTGTTGATCACAAAATGTTACTCCAGAAGTTGGACCATTCTGGAATACAGGGAGTAGCTCGCAACTGGTTCACCTCTTACTTTAACAACAGTCAGCAAAAGATCATTATTGACAGTATTGAGAATGGCTGTCATGTGGGGTCTGCCCCAGGGATCAGTGTTGGGGCCACTCCCGTTACTTATTTATATGAATGATACGTCCAGTAGTATTACAGGTAATTCTAAAATATGTCTGTTTGCTGATGACAATAGCAATTTATATGAATGATACGTCCAGTAGTATTACAGGTAATTCTAAAATATGTATGTTTGCTGATGACAATAGCTTGGTAGTAAAGGGCGTCGTGTACAACATTGGCTCCGTTTCAAACAGAGCAGTTTATGACGTAAGTTCATCGCTTGTAGAAAATAAACTAGCGCTAAGTCACAGTGAGAGTCAGTTTTTACAGTTTCTAACACATAATTCAACAAAACCCGACGTTTTAATTTCACAGAATGGGCATATGATCAGTGAAACTGAATAGTTCGAGTTTCTGGGTGTTCAGATAGAGAGTAAACTGTCGTGAAAAGCTCACATTCAGGATTTTGTTCAAAGACTTAATGCTGCCATTTTTACTATTCGAACGGTATCTAAAGTAAGTAATCGTTCGACACGAAAAGTAGTCTACTTTGCTTGTTTTCATTCACTTATGTAGTATGGTATTATATTTTAAGGTAACTTCCCATTCTAAACGGATATTTGTGACTCAGAAACCGGCGGTCTTGGCAATACGTAGTGTTAAGTTCGCGAACCTCCTGTCGACCCCTGTTCGCGAGTCTGGGTATTTTGACATTGGCCTCTCAATATGTATGCTCTTTACTGTCGCTTTTTGTTAACAGTACCAGCTTACTACGAAGAGGCCAGCAAGGGTGGCCGAGTGGTTCTAGGCTCTACAGTCTGGAACTGCGCGGCCGCTACGGTCGCAGGTTCGAATCTTGCCTCGGGCATGTATGTGTGTGATATCCTCCAGTCAGTTAATACTAGGCAGAAATCCAATCGGCATTTGGATCGCAATTCCTTCACTCTTGTGCAGAAGTGTGTGCAGTATACTGTTGCATCCATTGTCAACAAGCTACCATGAGAATTCAAAAATCTTGGCAGTAATCCAAGCACTTTCAAATGGAAACTGACGAGTTTCCTCATGGGTCACTCATTGCATTCTGTCGAGGAGTTACTTGAAAAATTAAGCTGATTCCTGCGTTATATTGTTGACTGCCTTTACATAAACTTATGGCTTCTCAAAAAATGGTTCAAATGGCACTGACCACTATGGGACTTAACTTCTGAGGTCATCAGTCCCCTAGAACTTAGAACTACTTAAACCTAACTAACCTAAGGACAACACACACACATCCATGCCCGAGGCAGGATTCGAACCTGCGAACCTGCGACCGTAGCGGTCGCGCGGTTCCAGACAAGCGCCTAGAACCGCTCGGTCACACCGGCCGGCTATGGCTACTCATTTTTGGGTTCATAAAGATTTTATTTTACCTGTTATTACGTTTATGTTGTAATGTCATGTACTGGCACGTTCCATGACCCTGGAGATTTGCCCCTCAAGTTGGTCTTACGGAACTAGACGTGTACAATAAAAAATGAATTTCGATAGGTCAAGTAGAGAAACTCGCCGCTAGAGGTCGGGGCTGCGGCGCGAACGAGAAAAAGCAGCCGGCCGCTATGGCCGAGCGGTTCTAAGCGCTTCAGTGCGGAACCGCGCTGCTGCTACGGTCGCAGGTTCGAATCCTGCCTCGGGCATGGATGTGTGTGATGTCTTTAGGTTAGTTAGGTCTACGTTTCTCTACGTCTAGGGGACTGATGAGCTCAGGTGTTACGTCCCATAGTGCACAGAGCTATATAAACCATTTTAAACCGAGAATACGCGTTCGGACTGCGGTTGCGATAGGTGGTTGAAAGGATTGCTGTATTCGGCCCGCACGGGGTGTAGAGACCGACCCGGAGTCAGTTGACGGCTGCTATCCTGGTTGTCTGCGACTGTCCTTCGCTGAAGTGGCCCGTGGAGCTGTGAAGTGGTGCCCTCGTCTCTATTTGTCTCTATTGTGTACGATGCCCGATGGGACCAGTACCTGCGATTCAAACCAGTAAGCCTTGCTGCGATAGGACAAACCTGAGTGTAACGACTGTTTGTAATGTGGCGAGTTGTATCTGACGAATCGAGCTTAATGCTTGGAACTGTCTCACAAGTAAAGTATGCTCAAGCATACGTTTGCATGTGACTTTGTGGTACAGTTTGGTCAGCCCAATTACATGACCTAGTCGGATAGTATTCACAACTGTAAACGCTCCCTTGCGGTGTGGTGCTTGCTGTGATTACCCATTACACACGTTGAACCTCACTGACGCTGATTGAAAGTAACTTGGTACAGCGCGGAGTGGCCGAGCGGTTTGAGGCGCCTTGTCTCGGATTGCGCCCCCACCCCTCGCCAGAGGTTCGATTCCTCCGTCAGGCATGGGGGTGTGTGTTTTTCTTAGCATACGTTAGTTTAAGTCAGCGAACGATGACCTCAGCAGTTTGGTCCCTTGGGAGTTCACATACATATGAACATTTTTTAATTTGGTACATCAAAGTTTCATTCTAATCAGATAAAGGGGGTTAACCTTGTGTCAATGCTCATATGCCAAGCGCCCCTTTAAGCAATATAAGCTTTCGGTGTGGACAGCTATTGGTTTTAGTGAACTACACCTCGAGTCCTGTAATTGGTCGCGTTTCCCTCCACGTCGTTGGGCAATCAATTCAAGTTGTTTATGACGGTCCAAGTCCTCTGAGCCGATCAGTTGATGGAGAAAGGAAACCGCACAATGCAGTAACTGTATTTGTAATATTTCTGTGACAAAGGAGAACGGGTTGGCGCCCTGGCCTTCGATTCTTATGCATTAAGTTATGTACATAACAGCTATGTTAAATATTATTATGATTAAAGGTGTGTTACAACGCCTCGCTTAATTTGCTTGCGACTTGGCAACCGAGCTGTGTAAGAGCGTGCCTAGCTGTATTTTCGTACATTCTCCGGGAGTGCTCAAAATTAAATTAATCAATTTTTTGTCAATTATTACTACTCAGTTATTGAATGTGGGTTTCATGATTTTAGCGAGTTATGCGTCTTGAGAAGAGATTGTCTCTGAATTGGAGTGACTAATGGCCTTATTTGTGTTGGCATTCTTCATGTTATAAATTTAATCAGTCATTTTCTTAAGAACAGTTTTGTACCCCTCAAGTTTTGGCATGAACTCAGGAACTTACTAGTAGTTGCCTAAATAATAGCTAAATACACTATGCGATCAAAAGTATCCGGACACCTGGCTGAAAATGACTTAAAAGTTCGTGGCGCCCTCCATTGGTAATGTTAGAATTCAATATGGTGTTGGTCCACCCTTAGTCTTGATGACAACTTCCACTCTCGCAGGCATACGTTCAATCAGGTGCTGGAAGTTTTCTTGGGGAATGGCAGCCCATTCTTCACGGAGTGCTGCACTGAGGAGAGGTATCGATGTCAGTCTGTGGAGCCTGGTACGATGTCGGGGTTCCAAAACATCTATAGATGTTCTGTAGGATTTAGGTCAGGACATTGTGCAGGACAGTCCATTACAAGGATGTCATTGTCGTGTAACCACTCCGCCAAAGGCCGTGCATTATGAACAGGTGCTCGATCGTCTTGAAAGATGCAATCGCCATCCGCGAATTGCTCTTCAACAGTGGGAAGTAAGAAGGTGCTTAAAACATTAATCTAGGCCTGTCCTGCGATAGTACCAAGCAAAACAACAAGGGGCGCAAGTCCCCTCCATGAAAAACACGACCTCACCATAACACCACCGCCTCCGAATTTAACTGTTGGCTCTACACAGGCTGCCAGATGACGTTCACCGGGCATTCGCCACACCCTGCCATCGGATTGCCACATTATGTACCTTGATTCACTACTCCACACAACGTTTTTCCACTGCTCAGACGTCCAATGTTTACAGTCCTTCCACCAAGGGAGGTGTCGTCTGGCATTTACCGGCGAGATGTGTGGATTATGAGCAGCCGCTCTATGATAAAATCCAAGTTTTCTCATCTCCCGCCTAACTGTCATAGGACATGCAGTGGATCCTGATGCAGTCTGGAATTACTTTGGGATGGTCTGGATATATATTTGCCTATTACACATTACGAACCTCCTCAACAGTGGGCGGTCTCTGTCAGTCAACAGACGAGGTCGGCGTGTACGCTTTTGTGTTGTACGTGTCCCTTCACGTTTCCACTTCACTATCACATCGGAAACAGTGGACCTAGGGATGTTTAGGAGTGTGGAAATCTCGCGTACAGACGTATGACACAAGTGACAACCAATCACCTGACCACGTTCGAAGTCCGTGAGTTCCGCGGAGTGCCCCATTCTGCTCTCACGATGTCTAATGACTACTGAGGTGGCTGATATGGAGTACCTGGCAGTAGGTGGCAGCACAATGCACTTAATATGAAAAACGTATGTTTTTGGTGTGTCCGGATACTTCCGATCACATACTGTATGCAAAGCAAACATGTTACTTAAAATACCATTTTCTTGGGATTTGTTAAAGTTTTTTATAATAGTGTTTTTAAAAAAAATTCTCTTTTTTCAAGAGATCATTATTTTAAATATATCTGAGACTGTTGCAGCTTGGACCTATGGTACATAAAATTATTTCTTTCTGTTACTGCCGTTTCTGTTGTTACTCGTGGGCACCTCTTCCACACCACAGCTCTTGTACTGGCTTTGCCTTCTCCCTGGTGAAGTTACGTGAGGACACAGGATAACCCTGACGTACCGTTGTTCTGTCAAGAGTGCCCTCAGCCACTACTAGCCCCACACTATGACGCAAATTGGGTGAGAATCCCGAAAAAAGTGGCCATAATTTTAAAAAGAGTTCTATGTTAAGAAGTTTCGTTTAGTAGATTGGCTAGAGTAATACTGGGACTATTGAATCCCGGTCTTAGAATCGACCAGCTGTCTCCTCCGATGGTTGAACTTCGTTTGGATAAAATATTTTTGCTCAATCAAATCGGACCGAAATTCTTTTAAATGGGAGCTATTCCAGTAACTATTTGCTTACTTACGAATATTTCTTTTATTATTAATCATTAATTAACAACCGGAATTTGTTAATTACTTTCTTACCGGAATGCAAGCAAAAAAATTGTGAAATGCGAGTGAAAGAAAGAGATAAGTTTCAGATTCAGCGACGTTCCGTTTCACATCATTTGATTCCGTCCTTAAGTATGTACTATTATTGTCGTGAATCAGCCTTAATATCCAGCCACTAGTGACAACTCTGACGTTGCGCCATTTTTAAAGCGAGAGTTGGATAATACCATCATTGTATCTGAGAAAATAGATTTAAAATTTTTACTAAAAGACGAATATAACACATATGCACACATAATAATACAAATTTTATTTTTATAACATTGTTAAGAAGCTATTACAAAAAAAATAATTACTAACTGTATAAATATATTTTAAAAAGATTAAAAATATTTAAAGTACGCTTTGTAAAGTAAGTATATTGTTTCGTATCCATAAGCTTTTCCTTGATAAATTTAATTTTTTTAAATTATATTTTACTGTCACACACTTCTTCCTTGCGGAAATCATCTCCGAGGAAAGTGAAAGCTTCGTCGTCGGAAGCTGTCGCCCTGTCGGTACCTGCTGCAGAGGATTACTAGAGTCAGATCCTGAGTATGATGAAGAGGATACAAATGTCATTGAGGAAGAAGATGAAAATGAAATGAACAGTGAAGAACAATGAAGAACAAGAAGCAAAAGGGGAAGAAGATTAAGAAGACTTTTACATCAGGCTGATTTTGTACTAATTATATTTATGTAAAAAAAGACAGTAATCTAGGCGATTTTGTAATAAAGTTTACCATTAAAATTGTAAACGTTCACCGAAAACATTTTTGTCCACTTCATTAATTCTTTTCAGATTTCTTTCGCCATATAATAGTCCGCCATTTTGAATTTTTCAGTTTTGGTTTAATTCCCTCCAGCACTACTTTAGACATTAGTCGAATCGACACCCTGTCGTGTTGCTGCACTTCCAGTTTCTTTGGCTCTTTAGTGTGGTTTGCTACCACTGAGGAGGTTACACTTAAAAATTATCGAAAATGACTAGTGTTGTTGTTGTTGTAGTCTTCAGTCCAGAGACTGGTTCGATGCAGCGCTCCACGCTACTCTATCCTGTGCGAGCTTCTTCATCTCCAAGTACCTACTGCAACCTACATCCTTCAGAATCTGCGCCGGCCGGTGTGAAGGAGCGGTTCTAGGCGCTACAGTCTAGAACTGCGCGACCGCTACGGTCGCGGTTTCGACTCCTGCCTAGGGCATGGATATGTGTGATGTCCTTAAGTTAGTTACGTTTAAGTAGTTCTAAGTTCTTGGGGGCTGAAGACCTCAGATTTTAAGTCCCATAGTGGTCAGAGCCATTTGAACCATTCTGAATCTGCTTAATGTATTCATCTCTTGGTCTCTCTCTACGATTTTTACACGCCACGCTGACCCTCCAATACTAAATAGGTGATCCCTTGATGCCTCAGAACATGTCCTACCAACCGATCCCTTCTTCTAGTCAAGTTGTGCCACAAATTTCTCTTCTCTCCAATTCTATTCATTACCTCCTCATTAGTTATGTGAACTACCCATCTAATCTTCAGCATTCTTCTGTAGCACCACATTTCGAAAGCTTCTATTCTCTTCTTGTCCATACTATTTATCGTCCACGTTTCACTTCCACATATGGCTACACTCCACACAAATACTTTCAGAAAAGTTTTCCTGACACTTAAATCTATACTCGATATAAACCATTTTGTCTTCTTCAGAAACGCTTTTCTTGCCATTGCCAGCCAACATTTTATATCCTCTTTACTTCGACCATCATCAGTTATTTTGCTCCCCAAACAGGAAAACTTATATACTACTTTAAGTGTCTCATTTCCTAATCTAATTCCCCCAGCATCACCCGATTTAATTCGGCTACATTCCACTATCCGCGTTCTGCATTTATTGACGTTCATCTTATATCCTCCTTTCAAGACACTCTCCATTCCATTCAACTGCTCTTCCAAGTCCTTTGCTGTCTCTGACAGAATTACAATGCCATCGGCAAACCTCAGAGTTTTTATTTCTCTACATGAATTTCAATTCCTACTCCAAGTTTTTCTTTTGTTTCCTTTTAATTCTTGCTCAATGCAGAGATTGAATAACATCGGGGGTAAGCTTTTGCCCTGTCCCACTCCCTTCCCAATCACTGCTTCCCTTTTACGCACCTCAACTCTTATAACTGCCGTCTGGTTTGTGTACGAATTGTACTCATAAATAGCCTTTTGCGCCCTGTATTTGACCACTGCCAAGTTCAGAATTTGAAAAGGAGTACTGCAGTCAACACTGTCAAAAGCTTTCTCTAAGTCTACAAATGCTAGAAACGTAGGTTTGCCTTTCCTTAGTCCATCTTCTAAGATAAGTCGTAGGGTCAGTATAGCCTCATGTGTTCCAACATTTCCACGGCGTCTGTATAGAATTTGTGTCAGTATCTTGCAACCGTGACTTATTAAACTGATAATTCGACACCTCCTTTCTTTGGGATTGGAGTTATTGTATTCTTCTTGACGTCGGAGGGTATTTCACCTGTCTCATTCAACTTCCACCAGATGTAGATCTTTGTCAGGGCTGGCTCTCCCAAGGCTGTCAGTAGTTCTAATGGAATGTTGGCTACTCCCAGGGGCTTGTTTCGACTCAGTGCTCTGTCAAACTCTTCACGCAGTATCATATCTCCCATTTCATCCTCATCTACAGCCTCTTCCATTTCCATAATATTATCCTCAAGTACATCGGCCTTGCATAGACCCTCTATATACTCCTTCCACCTTTCTGACAGCCTTTTTTGTTTAGAACTGGTTTTCCATCTGAGCTTTTGATATTCATACAACTGGTTTTTCTTTTCTCCAAAGGTATGTCTAATTTTCCTGTAGGCAATATCTATCTTACCCCTGTTGATATATGCCTCTACATCCTTACATTTGTTCTCTTGCCATCCCTGCTTAGCCATTCTGTACTTCCTGTCGTACTCATTTTTGTGACGTATGTATTCCTTTTCGCCTGCTTCATTTACCGGATTTTTGTTATTTTTCTTTTCATGAATTAAAATGAATATCTCTTCTGTTACCAAAGGATTTCTATTAGCCCTCGTCTTTTTACCTACTTGATCCTCTGCTGCCTTGACGTTTTCATCTCTCAAAGCTACCAATTCTTCTTGTACTGTATTTCTTTCCCCTGTTCGTGTCAATCGTTCCCTATTGCTCTCTCCGAAACTCTCTTCAACCTCTGGTTCTTTCAATTTGTCCAGGTCCCACCTCCTTAAATTTCTGCCTTCTTGCAGCTTCTTCATTTTTAATCTGCAGTTCATAACCAATAAATTGTGGTCGGAGATCACATCTGCTCCTGGTTCCGAAATCTCTGTCTTACCATTTCATAATCTATCTGAAACCTTCCAGTGTCTCCAGGCCTCTTCCACGTATACAGCTTTCTTTCATGATTCTTAAACCAAGTGTTAGCTATGATTAAGTTATGTTCTGTGCAAGATTCTACCAGGCGGCTTCCTCTTTGATTCATTATTCACATTCCATATTCACTTACTACTTTTCCTCCTCTTCCTTTTCCTGCTATCGAATTCCATTTACCCATTACTATTAAATTTTCGTCTCGCTTCACAATTTGAATAATTTCTTTTATCTCATCATACATTTCTTCAATCTCTTAGTTATCTGTGGAGCTAGTTGGTATATTAACTGGGCTTCATGTCTGTCTTTACTAGAATAACTCGTTCACTATGCTGTTCATAGTAGCTTACCCACGCGCCTATTTTTTTATTCATTATTAAACCTACTCCTGCACTACCCCTATTTGATTTTGTATTTATAGCCCTGTATTCACTTGACCAGAAGTCTTGTTCCTCCTGCCACCGTACTTCACTAATTCCCACTATATCTAACTGTAACCCATCCATTTGCCTTTTATAATTTTCTAACCTACAGATTATGCCCGATTATGGATCTGACATTCCACGCTCCGATCCGCAGAACGACAGTTTTGACTGATAACGACGTCCTCTTGAGTATTCCCCGGCCCGAGTTCCGAATGGGGGACTACTTTACCTCCGGAATATTTTACCCAAGAGGACGCCATCATCCTTTAACCATACAGTAAAGCTGCATGCCCTCGGGAAAAATTACGGCTGTAGTTTCCCCCTGCTTTCATCCGTTCGCAGTACCAGCACAGGAAGGCCGTTTTGGTTAGTGTTACAAAGCCATATCAGTCAGTCATCCAGACTGCTGCCCTTGCAACTACTGAAAAGGCTGCTGCCCCTCTTCAGGAACCACACGTTTGTCTGGCCTCTGAACAGATACCCCTCCGTTGTGGTTGCACCTACGGTACGGCTAGCTGTATAGCTGAGGCACGCAAGCCTCCCCACCAACGGCAAGGTCCATGGTTCATGGGGGAAACGACTACTATAACTATCTAACCCAAAGCTATGTCACTATTCTGATTCATAAATTTTGGCAACATAGTCCACGGAGAGCAACGACCTGATAATATATTTAAAAATGAACAGTCGATATAGCAATAACATTTCTTTAGTGACCGGTTTCGGTTTACCCACAAGCCGTCTTCAGAATTTTTGGGCTCCCTATGGCTGCGCTAGCTATCCTCAGTCATTATCCATTTCCCCCATGCTCGCTGCTGTGAGATTCACGCAGGAGGTGGGACGTACTTGTGCACCCACAGTGAAGAAGATGGACCCATTGCCCATCTAGGTTACTCAGTTATAAGAATGGTGTGGCGTCTGATCGTTTGGACTAACGATTGAATTTTATACTGAAATGTAAATGTATTTGGTAAGTGTCTCAGTTTTGTTTCTTACCTACTTTTTGAAGTATTTTCGAACCCATGCTCATATGAACTTTCTGCCCCGTTTTGATGACAAAAATACGAGGGTTGTCCAGAACGTTAGTTCAGATCGGTCGCGAAATGGAACCACAGTGAAAACCAGAAAGGTTTATTTTCAAACAGATAGGGACACCTTCCACCTACTTATCTACATAGTCGCCGCTCAAACTTCGAGTTTTATCGCAGTGTTGTATCAGCTTTCCAATATCTTCGTCATAGAGAACAGCCACCTGTGCTTTCGGCGAGTTATCTGCACTGGTCTGCAGCTCGTTGTCTGTGGAAAAACTTTGGCTTCATAACCAGCGGTTCTCGTGAGCAGAGATGAGACCCAGGGGGAGCCAATTACGGACTGTATTGTGGGTGATCAAACACTTCTCATCGGAAACGCTGTAGGAGCGTATTCATTGCCCCTGCAGTGTGCGGGCGAGAACTGGCATGATGAAGGAACTGCTCGACAGTTGTGTTATGTGAGCAGCATGGCACAGGCGAAATTTCTAACCAGACCCTCATACTTGGCGGGAGACGCCATTCCCTACGCATTTTTGCGTGGTCACTGTTCACTCAAAATGTAAAGAGCGACGCGACACGATCGATGGTCATACTACACTCATGCTCATAAATTAAGGATAATGCTGATACTTGGTGAAATAACGCTCTGGTGGCCGGTTGTGGGTTTAAATCACCTCGGGGTATGACTATGCGGTGCATTTGACCTGCGGTCGTCGCACGGTGGCGCTGGCAGCAGTCCACATACGCACAGGTGTGTTGGTGCATGTCAGAGTTCGGTGCAGTGAGTAAGTGTGCAGACGTTTTCAGACGTGCTAATGGTGACTGTGTTTTGAAAATGGCTCAAGAAATACCTATTGATGACGTTATGAGGGGTAGAATACTAGGGCGACTAGAGGCTGGTCAATCACAGCAGGTCGTAGCATGGATTCTCCGTGTACCACAAAGTGTGATCTCAAGATTATGGCAACGATTCCAGCAGGCAGGAAACGTGTCCAGGCGCTACAGTACGGGACGTCCACAGTGTACAACACCACAAGAAGACCGATATCTCACCATCAGTGCCCACAGACGGCTACGGAGTACTTCAGGTAGCCTTGCTTGGGACATTATTGCAGCCACTGGAACAGTTGTCTCCAGACACACAGTCTACAGACGACTGAACAGACATGGTTTATTCGCCCGGAGACATGCAAGGTGCATTTCACTGACCCTTGGTCACAGGAGAGCCCGTGAAGCCTGGTGTCAAGAACACAGTACATGGTCATCGGAACAGTGGTCCCAGGTAAGGTTCACAGACGAGTCCACGTATAGTGTGAACAGTGATTCTCGCGGGGTTTTCATCTGGCATGAACCAGGAACCACATACCAACCCATTAATTTCCTTGAAAGGGACCTGTATGGAGGTCGTGGTTTAATGGTGTGGGTGGGATTATGAATGGTGCACATACGCCCCTGCATGTCTTTGACAGAGGAACTGTAACAGGTCAGGTGTATCGGGACGTCGTTTTGCACCAGCATGTCCATCTTTTCAGGGCTGCAGTGGGTCCCACCTTCCTCCTGATGGATGATAACGCATTGCCCCATCCAGCTGCCATCGTGGAGGAGAACCTTGAAACAGAATTATATCAGGCGAATGGATTGTCCAGCCTGTTCTCCGGACCGAAACCCCATACAGCACGTCTGGGATGCTCTCAGTTGACGTATCGCTGCATGTTTTCAGACCGCTACGACACTGCAGGAGATCCGTCAGGCACTGGTGCAAGGATAGGAGGCTATACCCCAGCAGCTGCTTGACCACCTGATCCAGAGTATGCCAACCCATTGTGCGGCCTGTCTGCGTTGTGCATGGTGGTCATATCCCATTTTGACGTCGGGTTACATGCACAGAAGACAGTGGCGTTTTCTGGTACATGTGTTTTGGGACAGTTTTCTCAACTTATCACCAATACCGTGTAATGGTTCAAATGACTCTGAGCACTATGGGACTGAACATCTGAGGTTATCAGTCCCCTAGAACTTAGAACTACTTAAACATACCTAACCTAAGGACATCACACACATCCATGCCCGAGGCAGTATTCGAATCTGCGACCGTAGCGGTCGCGCGGTTCCAGTCTGAAGCGCCTAGAACCGCTCGGCCACATCGGCATGCAATAATGTGGAATTAAAGATCTGTGTCGCGTATGTTCCCTATGTGCCTATGCTATTAACGGCAGTTTTGTGTAGTGCCACGGTGTGTGGCACGACATTCTGCAATTATTCTTAATTTATGAATGAGAGTGTAGATACACTGCCCAACAAATCTGTGCAGAGCTTTACTGGATTTTCCCTGTGGTTTCCATTCCGCGACCGATCGAGACTGACTTCCTGGACAACCCTCGTAAATCCCTGTAGATTCTGATATGGCTTTATACATTGTGTAAATTCACTCGACACTAACCTGTCTTTGGAGATTTTCTATAAAAGTGTGTTTCATAGCCAGCAGTACGAATGGTAACTCTACACTGTACCCTTTAAATGGCGGAGTGCCCAGCGCTCCAGATGCTCCTGGAGAGAAGCGGGTGACAGCCCAGCAGTCAGCGGGGCCCCGTGTAGCCACGGCCCTGGAGGCGCTCCTCGGTCCAGCGTTCCAGGCGTCGCTGGACGCCCTCGGAGAGGCGCTGCCCGCCCTCGCCAACGACACCGCGCCTCATGAAGGACCTCCCTGTGGAGGCAGCTGGCTCCAGCTGGTGCTCCTTGCGGATGTGCTCCACAGCGGAGCTGTTGTTGACGGCAGGGTTGTCTCGCATGCTGTCAAAGCTCAGATGGTCGACCAACTTGGCCACCATCTCCTCTGCGATCGGCTTCCCCAAAAAGGCAGCCATTCTACGTACCACCGTTGCCAAGTCCTATGGGTCAGACATACAGTTCAGTTACTCATTTTCTTATTCCAAGACTGTAGTTGTTTGCAGTGGTGGTTGCTCCAAAATTTTACCATTCGTAACTAAATTAAACGTATTAATTTGGCGTATATGAACTGATCTAGTTTATTACATACATTTTATAATCAGTCGTTTAACACTGAGAGGAATAAAACTCCGTCTGAAGAGGCCTCGGAAGCCCCAACTATACCGACCGGCCGCCGTGTCATCCTCAGCCCACAGGCGTCACTGGATGCGGATATGGAGGGCATGTGGTCAGCACACCGCACTCCCAGCCGAATGACAGTTTACGAGACCGGAGCCGATACTTCTCAATCAAGTAGCTCCTCTGTTTGCCTCGCAAGGGCTGAGTGCACCCCGCATGCCAACAGCGCTCGACAGACCAGATGGTAACCCATCCAAGTGTTAACCCTGCCCGACAGTAACTTCGGTGATCTGACGGGAAGCGGTGTTACCACTGCGGCAAGGCAGTTGGACTACAAGCAATAAAGAAAATTTTAAAAAATAAAAAAGCATGGTAGCAGAAGGAATCGAAGTCGTGCCAATGATTTGCCAGTCGGCGCCCTCACTGTGCTATCGAACCAGTCCATTAATTGCTGCTGAAAAGTCGGTCGTACTCTACGTATAAATCTTAAGACAGCGGTTTTCCTTTTCCTATGGCATATTCAGGCGTAATATTCTAGGAACTTGAAAGGCGTATCTACCTGCTTCTGCTCATATAATCTGTTTTCAAATGGTTCAAATGGCTCTGAGCACTATGGGACTTAACTTCTGAGGTCATCAGTCCCCTATAACTTAGAACTACTTAAACCTAACTAACCTAAGGACATCACACACATCCATGGTCGAGGCAGGATTCGAACCTGCGACCGCAGCGGTCGCGCCGTTCCAGACTGTAGCGCCTAGAACCGCTCGGCCACTCCAGCCAGCATCTGTTTTCATTAAATGGTAATTTGGTATTGTTGGTTGGGATATTAGGAAACATCCCCCTAGAAAAATTAATGAATTGCTGTGCTGATAAACCTCTTACGTTATTTGATTTTCAAATAGCTCAGCAGAACTCAACGTACTCACACATTTCTCTCTTTACTTATTCTGATCAACACTAATCTGACACACAATATTTTTAGCGCAACGCAATCTGACTTTCAATAATCCCTACAAAAGAATGGCCCTGGCTAACAATAACCTATACCTTTCATGAATCACTTACCTCACAAAAATCTTCGTTACTCGAACTACTGGAATACAGCGAGCGCCAAGACTGCCAGCTAAATAAAAGATTCGAACTACTGAAGGCACTAACTAGTGATAGGCATAGTTAGCAAATGAAAGATTTTGATAGAGAACAAACAATGTATTTACCTTAATAATGATCAAAAGTCATCATATATATCAGTTCATGATATCCAGTATTACGTATTTACTCTTTTTGATGGATACGCGTCCAGATCGTCCGCTCTTAATATTCTACCATCCCTCTCCACACATCCACCACTGCTGGCGGCTCACCTCCAACGGCGCAACGCCACGCGCTGTTCTCATCCAACTGCCCAACACTACAATAGCAAATATTCCAACAATTCAAATCAGCCACAGACTGCACACAGCACAGTCAGTGATTTTCACACAGAGCGCTACTTGGCGTTACCAATATAAAAACCTAAACAGCCTATTTACAATATCAATAACCATTATCCTTTTCATTGATGTACTACGGCTGGTTGCTGAAAAGGTGGCCTCTTTTGTGTTTTGATTTACATGTTGCACTCCCTTTTCCCTTCCGTCCGTATCGATCCTGGTGTGTTGAAGTGCATGAAGTTGTGAAGTTGAGTTTGGGGTAAAGATTCCGGGATTAGGACTGACAAGAGACAGTGGCGTTAGAGTTTGTCATAACACTCTGGGCAAATTCAGTAAAGGGAAGCTAGCGCCAAAGTTAAGCCACGCTGGCAGAGTGTCAGGTTAGTAACTACCGAGGAAAACCTAACCCCTGAATTTGAACAGAGAGCCGTTCCCCATATAGTTCCGCCATATTGGGCAGATTTTGGCTATTTGGCGAACTGTGTGGTCGTAGTTGGATGCAACTCCGCACATTGTGGTAAAAAGGTTTAGAACGTTTTGTTTAGTCGCGCAGAACTCTAATAACGTTCCATTCACAGTCAACTTAGTCAGAAAAACTTTAAATTATGTTTTAATTATCATTATTTTGGTGTATTAATGGCAAAACAAGAGAGTTCAGTCTGGACCATCAGCTCACTTTCTTGTTTGGATTACAGGGTGTTTTCTAAATGTCTCGTTGGGTGTAAAGTTTCATTCCGTTGCTGGAAAGCGAGATGGCGCAGTGGTTACCACACTGAAGTCGCATTCGGAAGGACGACCATTCTGATTAAGATTTTCTGTGACTTCCCAAAATCGCTTCCGGCAAATGCCGGGATGGTTCCTTTGAAAGGGCAAGGCCGACTTTCTTCCCCATCCTTCGCTAATCCGATGGGGCGGATTACGTCGCTTTTGGTCCCCTCTCCCAAATCAACCAACCAGCAGTGTATTTTTGTTTCATTACTTTAAGAATTTCAGGAAATTGGAAATTTGTGGTAAGGACTATGGGACCAAACTGCTGAGGTCATCGGTTCCTAGGCTTACTCACTACTTAATCTAACTTAAACTAACTTACGGTAAGGACAAAACATACGCCCATGCCCGAGGGAGGATTCGAACCTAGGACGGGCGGAGCCGCTCGAACCGTGAGAAGTAGCCTCAGACCGCACGGCTACACCGCGCGGCAAGAATTTCAGGCTCATCTCTGTACGTATGACTTGGCCATATGCTGGCGCTACTTGCCGCTAATGTGAGTGAAATCTTATGGGACTTAACTGCTAAGGTCATCAGTCCCTAAGCTTACACACTACTTAACCTAAATTATCCTAAGGACAAATACACACAACCATGCCCGAGGGAGGACTCGAACCTCCGCCGGGACCAGCCGCACAGTCCATGACTGCAGCGCCTGAGACCGCTCGGCTAATCCCGCGCAGCTAACGTGCTTACTTACGCTGAAATTTCAGTCTAGTGTGTTTCGGATTGTGCTGCAGCACAGCTAGGAATGGTAGAAGTAGAAAAGGACAAAAAAGTACCATTTCTACATGTGCTGGTCACAAGGGATGACAAAAACCTGGGACACAGCGTGTATAGAAAACCGACACACACCGACCGATACATGCACAATTTATCAAACCACCATCCGAGCCAGAAAGAAGGCATGATTAATACGCTAGTAACGCGAGTAGGACGAATATGTGAGACGCAGCACCTCAGACGCGAAATGCAACACCTGGGAAGTGTTCTGAGGAGCAATGGGTACTCCACAAGATACATTAGAAATGCAACAAACACTCGGCGAAGCGATCAGAAAAGAAAAATGTCGCGTACGTTCTTTCTGCCATACATTCCCAGAGTGAAGGACAGTATCGGCCGCATATTGCGCAAACACGGCGTAAAGACGATTTTCAAACCGACAAAGAATATCAAAGAGTGTCTTAGATCGGCAAAGCAGAAATGGGACCCACTTGCAATGTCGGGAATATACCGTATACCATGCACATGCGGAAAAGTTTATGTCGGAATGACTGGAAGATCGATCAACACCAGGATAAAAGAACACAAGCGACATTGAGGTTGGAGCAGGTGGGGAAATCGGCCGTGGCAGAGTGTGAGATCGACCACATAATAAAATTTGCCAACACGGAAGTTCTGGCTGTAGAGAAGCACTATCACACCCGCTTGTTCAGAGAGGCTATAGAAATACAAAAACACGGGAATAGCTTCAACAAGAAAGAGGAAAGTTTTAAGGTAAACGGATCCTGGCTTCGCGTACTGCAGCAAACGACCGTCGCAGGTAGCAAGAGGAGAACCTCACCGGAAATGACCGCGGAGAAGCCCTCCGACGTTGGCGCGCCAGATGCATATAGACTGCGGCCACGAGATCGACTCCAATTCACCACCAGCAATGGAGAGTGAAGCCTTGAGAATGCCAGCCACTCATGCTGCAGCAAACTCATCAGACGAACGTCGACAGAAGTACCCGAGACAGAAGCCAAATCGCAGAGTCAGTGCACTATGAGCCCACAAAACTGGTCAGGGATAGCGCGATGTGTGTGACCAGAACACAGCGTCACCATTGGGGAACAAACATCGGACCATTGTAAGGACCTGACCAGCCAACATAATGCTTAGCAGTAATGCGACCTTGCTTATAATCCGTTCATCATAATAATAAACCTGATGTAAACAAACACAAACGCGATGATTAGTCAGAAGCCGTAGCACACGTACGCTGATGTTGTTACGCTCTTGCAAGTAGGTCCTCCTTATGTATTACGTATCTTATTACTAGGTTACATTAACTGAAACTTTAAGATATTCAAATGTATTAACAGTCAATAACGTTTTTCTTAATCATGCTTTAGCTACGCAGATTTTATTTCAAAAATCGTGTACAGTCGCAGCCTCTGCAGTGTTGTGCTCTGATTGTTGCGCTGTTAATGATCAGTATAAAAATGGCCGAGGCTGGTTTTTGTTCCGTAGTGAAGTACTCGCGTGGGACACGGTTAAAAAGTGCCGAGAAATAGGCTGTTCTTAATGTTTTTCATCAATTTACAGAGATAATCGGCTTTGAGGTTTTCCCAGCGTGTATATACTGAAACGTCCCCTCTGAAAAATTATGAATTACTGTGCTGGTAAACTTCTACGTTATTTGAACTGCTGAACAGCTGAACAAAACTGACCGTACTCAGACATTTCTCTCTTTACTTATTCTGATCATCACTAAACTGACACACAATATTTTTTAGCGCAACGCAAACTGACTTTCAATAATCCCTACAAAAGAATGTCCCTGACTAACAATCACTTATTTCACAAAATTCTTCGTTACTCGAACTACTGCAATATAGCGAGCGCCAATACTGCCAGCTAAATAAAAGATTCAAACTACTGAAGGCACTTACTACTGATAGGCATAGTTAGCAAATGAAAGATTTTGATAGAGATCAAACAATGTATTTACCTCAATAATGTTCAAAAGTCGTCATATATATCAATTCATGACATCCATCTTTAAAAATTTCCTTTTTTTGGCGGACACACGTCCAGATCGTCTGCTTATAGTGATATCTCAAAAATCTGCCATCTCTCCACATCCACCACTGCTGGCTCACCTCCAACAGCTCAACGCTACGCGCTGTTCACATCCAACGCCCAACGCTACACAAGCGAATATTCCAACAATTAGTCCAACCAGCCACAGACTGCACACAGCACAGACAGTGATTTTGATACAGAGCGCTACGTGGCGTTACCAACATAAAAACCTAAACAGCCTACTTACAATACTTCAGCTGATGAAGAAACACGCATTGAACATGCAGTGTAGTCGGTAGCGAAGTGTAAGGTGAATACAATGCTGTTATTCGTCCGTTGTTTCGAACTTCCCAGTATCATTTTTTTCCTCCTTCAATGTGAAATACCTACATCTCGCATTTATAAAACTCATCATCATTTTTTTGTGAATAATGCACGTCTTCTTGTTTCTAATTACATATTGGACGGTGAAGTCCTGTTTCCATTTCAAATACAAATTCTTCATTGGCGATTTTTTATGAAACACTGTTAATAAAAGTTGTTTACATAAAGAAAACAGAAGAATTTAATTTTTAAGGCAAAAATGAAAGACCTAATCCTCTTTATACCACACAGGCAGATAAGTATATGGGAAACATGAAAAACAATCATTTTCACTGCATCGAGAACATCATACAAATGCTGCATTTTTACAGTCGCTACTGTATCATCACAATATGAACACAAAAGAACTAATCTGGAGCCAAGCTGCGGGATCTGGCCCGAGAAGTAACGAGACTTTTAAGTTGCTATACACACTGGAAGTAACGCACGAAGCTTTCTCACACGTCACTGCCGAAGGCTGGAGGGATATATAATAGCTCGTCATAAAAGGAGGGAAAATGCTGCGCCTGGTTGGTTTCGTGCGTTCTGTTGTTGACAGGCTCGTTATCCACGTAGTAGGTGACGCTTCTACAACTGAAATGTATTTCTCGGATTAGGATAAGGAAGGAGCGAAGAGATTACCAGGCGACTGACTGTAAGTAATACCTTCAGTGGCTTCAATATTTAACCATACGGTGAAATCCTTCAGTACTCTCTTACGTTACACACAGCTTATGCAGAAAAATTACCCTGTGGTTAAATCAGGAACGTACATCATTCTTATTTTTAAGTACAGTAGTACGCTAAAAACTGATAAGGTGTTGCGGTTCTGGTCTAACAGTCTAAGGAGCGTGTTGTTGGATGTTTGTAGTGTATTATTTCATTCTGCTTAAAAATTAAATGACATTCGAAGCTGTATTGCTCCTCTGCTCGTCTCTTTATACGTGTGAACTGCAGCTGGTCACGTCACCAGCTGACCGGCCAGTGCTGTCCAACTTAAATGCGCCGGTAAAGCTGCTGTCCCGTATTAACGCTAAGTAGTGTCCACGTAACGCACAGCACAAAAGTACCCTTATTATCGTACTTGACAGTACTCGAGACAGCTTGGCTGCAGTCCCACGTGGAACGGAAATCCAATGAGGTTCCAGAAAACGCCGAAGAATGCATAGTGCAATGTTTACATCTGGTTCATTCTTATAAAATTAACGAACTATCAGTTTAATAAGTCACGGCTGCAAAATACTAACGCAAATTCTTTACAGACGAATGGAAAAACTAGTAGAAGCCGACTTAGGGGAAGATCAGTTTGGATTCCGTAGAAATATTGGAACACGTGAGCAATACTGACCCTACGACTTATCTTAGAAGCTAGATTAAGGAAAAGCAAACCTACGTTTCTAGCATTTGTAGACTTAGAGAAAGCTTTTGACAATGTTGACTGGAATACTCTCTTTCAAATTCTGAAGGTGGCAGGGGTAAAATATAGGGAGCGAAAGGCTATATACAATTTGTACAGATACCGAATGGAATGGATAGTGTCTTGAAAGGAGGATATAAGATGAACATCAACTAAAGCAAAACGAGGATAATGGAATGTAGTCGAATTAAGTCTGGTGATGCTGAGGGTATTAGATTAGGAAATGAGACACTTAAAGTAGTAAAGGAGTTTTGACATTTGGGGAGAAAAATAACTAATGATGGTAGAGAGAGAGAGAGACTGGGAAAGGGAAGGAAAGCGTTCCTGAAGAAGAGAAATTTGTTAACATCGAGTATAGATTTAAGTGACAGGAAGTCGATTCTGAAAGTATTTGTATGGGGTGTAGCCATGTATGGAAGTGAAACATGGACGATAAATAGTATAGAAAAGAAGAGAATAGAAGCTTTCGAAATGTGGTGCTACAGAAGAATGCTGAAATTAGATGGGTAGATCACATAACTAATGAGGAGATGTAGAATACGATTTGGGAGAAGAGAAGTTTGTGGCACAACTTGACTAGAAGAAGGGATCATTTGGTAGAACATGTTCTGAGGCATCAAAGGATCACCAATTTAGTATTGGAGGGCAACGTGGATGGTAAAAATCGTAGAGGCAGACCAAGAGATGAATACACCAAGCAGATTCAGAAGGATGTAGGTTGCAGTAGGTACTGGGAGATGAAGAAGCTTGTACAGGATAGAGTAGCATGGAGAGCTGCATCAGACCAGTCTCAGCACTGAAGACCACAACATCAACAACAACAATATTCTTATGATGAACTGTTTATAGTAACCGTGGGGCACATGGAACATCACGATATGGCAGCCCATATTGTCACCGAATTTCCGCCATGTTTCACTCTTGGGACGAAAACGTTGCCAGAAGTTGGAAATACTGTGAAACAAGACTCATCCGACCAAATAACTTTCTTCCATTGCTCCATAGTACAGGTTTTATGCCTTCTGGACCACGTTTACCTGTTATGGGCATTTGAGTCACTGATGATTGATTCTGAATTTCCATCTCGCCCTGCAATTACTTGGTTTTGGAGCTCCCTGTGTGCCGGCCGCGGTGGTTTCGCGGTTCTAGGCGCGCAGTCCGGAACCGTGCGACTGCTACGGTCGCAGGTTCGAATCCTGCCTCGGGCATGGATGTGTGTGATATCCTTAGGTTAGTTAGGTTTAAGAAGTTCGAAGTTCTAGGGGACTGATGACCACAGCAGTTGAGTCCCATAGTGCTCAGAGACATTTGAAACATTTTGAGCTCCCTCCGTGTTGCTTTGGTGCTGACAGGGTTCGCGAGTGCGACATTCAGTTACGCAGTGAGTTTTGCGGCTGTTGTCCTCTTAATTTTTCGTCGACGTCCACTTCAATGACCGTCTGTCATAATAACACCACCAACACTCTCGTCCGTGCAGTGTCTTTGCCGCTTTCTTTGTAAGCGGTATGACTCTTCGATGCCGTACCTGTTGAAACACCAAACACTTCTGCTACCCATCATACGAGCACGAACAATGTGCCCACGTTCGAATTCACTTACATCCAATATAATGCAATGACAGTCGCACAGAACACTGTTCTGATACTGTCAATGTACTAAGAACATGGCACAGTTGCCGTTTGTGATCAAATACAACAGCACAACCACCAGGCTCGGCCAACATCTGCATTTCTCGTTGTCATCCCATATTTTTGTCCAAAACCTGTACCTCTCATGCAGAAAGACCATGCAAAGAACGAAAAGTATGATATTCGCAGTAATTGGTGCCGCTGTTTATACTGATGGCAGTAAGAAATCCATAAAAAGCTACTAATTGCTGATGGCAAAAAGTACGTTTCGCACCAAATTCCTGAGAGCACCGCGATGTTGCTAAGGCCTCAGTTTCGAATCCTGACTCGAGCATGGATGTGTGCCATGTCCTTAGGTTAATTAGGTTTAAGTACACTACTGGCCATTAAAATTACTACACCAAGAAGAAATGCAGATGATAAACGGATATTCATTGGAGAAACATATTATACTAGAACTGACGTGTGATTTGGATGCATAGTTCCTTGGAAATCAGTACCCAGAACAACCATCTCTGGCCGTAATAACGGCCTTGATACGCCTGGGCATTGAGTCAAACAGAGCTTGAATGGCGTGTACAGGTACAGCTGCCCATGCAGCTTCAACACGATACCACAGTTGATCAAGAGTAGGAACTGGCGTATTGTGGCGAGCCAGTTGCTCGGCCAATATTGACCAGACGTTTTAAATTGGTGAGAGATCTGGAGAATGTGCTGGCCAGGGCAGCAGTCGAACATTTTCTGTATCCAGAAAGGCCCGTACAAGACCTGCAATATAGGTCGTGCATTATCCTGCTGAAATATAGGGTTTCGCAGGGATCGAATGAAGGGTAGAGCCATGAGTCGTAACACATCTGAAATGTAGCGTCCACTGTTCAAAATGCCGTCAATTCGAACAAGAGGTGACCGAGACGTGTAACCAATGGCACCCCCATACCATCACGCCGGGTGATACGCCAGTATGGCGATGACGAATACACGCCTCCAATGTGCGTTCACCGCGATGTCGCCAAACACGGACGCGACCATCATGATGCTGTAAACAGAAGCTGGATTCATCCGAAAAAATGGCACATTCGTGCACCCAGGTTCGTCGTTGAGTACACCATCGCAGGCACTCCTGTCTGTGATGCAGCGTCAACGGTAACCGCAGCCGCGATCTCTGAACTGACAGTCCATGCTGCTGCAAATGTCGTCGAACTATTCGTGCAGATGGTTGTTGTCTTGCAAACGTCCCCATCTGTTGACTCCGGGATCAAGACGTGGCTGCATGATCCGTTACAGGCATGCTGATAAGATGCCTGTCATCTCGACTGCTAGTGATACGAGGCCGTTGGGATCCAGCACGGCGTTCCGTATTACCCTCATGTACCCACCGATTCCATATTCTGCTAACAGTCATTGGATCTCGACCAGCGCAAGCAGCAATGTCGCGATACTATAAACCGCAATCGCGATAGGCTACAATCCGACCTTTATCAAAGTGGTCGGAAACGTAATGGTACGCATTTCTCCTACTTACACGAGGCATCATAACAACGTTTCACCAGGCAACGCCGGTCGACTTCTGTTTGTGTGTGAGAAATCGGTCGGAAACTTTCCTCATGTAAGCACGTTGTAGGTGTCGCCACCGGCGCCAACCTTGTGTGAATGCTCTAAAAAGTTAATCATTTGCATATCACAGCATCTTCTTCTTGTCTGTTAAATTTCGCGTCTGCAGCACGTCATCTTCGTGGTGTAGCAATTTTAATGGCCAGTAGTGTATAAAGGAGAACACTTACACTACAATAGTGCGAACCATTCCTGACTACCGATAGAGAGTATGGGATACCTTGTAAGTAGGATGTTTAGATTTTTTTTTAAATTGGTAACGCCGCTTAGCGCTCGGTATGAAAAATCACTGGCTGTGCTGTGCGCAGTCTGTGTTTAGTTTGCATTGTTGTCTGCCATTGTAGTGTTGAGCAGCGGCAGCTGGATGCTAACAGCGCGTAGCGTTGCGCAGTTGGAGGTGAGCCGCCAGCAGTGGTGGACGTGGGTAGAGAGATGCCGGAGTTTTGAAATTTGTAAGAATTGATGTCATGAACTGATATATATATATTATGACTATAAAGGTAAATACATTGTTTGTTCTCTATTAAAATGTTTCATTTGCTAACTATACCTATCAGTGGTTAGTGCCTTCCGTAGTTTGAATCTTTTATTTAGCTGGCAGTAGTGGCGCTCGCTGTATTGCAGTAGCTTGAGTAACGAAGATTATTGTGAGGTAAGTGATTTGTGAAACGTATAGGTTAATGTTAGTCAGGGCCATTCTTTCGTAGGGATTTTTGGAAGTCAGATTGCGTTGCGCTAAAAATATTGTGAGTCAGTTTAAGCACAGTCTTGTATAAATTTTTCTAAGGGGACGTTTCAACCTTCCTGGTCGGATTAAGGGAAGACATCGGAGCAATCCAGAATTAGCTCAGTAGTCATTAGACATCACGTGAGAGCAGAATGGAACGCTCTGTGGAACTCACGGACTTCGAACGTGGTCAGGTGATTGGGTGTCACTTGTATCGTACGTCTGTACGCGAGATTTACACACTCCTACATGGCCCTAGGTCCACTGTTTCCAGTGTGACAGTGAAGTGGAAACGTGAAGGGCCACGTGCAGCACAAAAGCATACAGGCCGACCTCGCCTGTTGACTGACAGAGATCGCCGCCAGCTGAAGAGGGTCGTAATGTGTAATAGACAGACATCTACCCAGACCATCACACAGGAATTCCAGACTGAGAAGTGAGAAAACTAGGATTTCATGGTCGAGCGGCAGTTCATAAGCCACACATCACGCCGGTAAAATCCAAACTACGCCTTGCTTGGTGTAAGGAGCGTAAACATTGGGCGATTGAATAGTGGGAAAACGTTGTGTGGAGTCACAAATTACGGTACACAATGTGGCGATCCGGTGGCACGGTGTGGGCATGGCGCATGTTCGGTGAACGTCATCTGCCAGCGTGTGTAGTGCTCACAGTATAATTCGGAGGCGGTGGTGTTACGGTGTGGTCGTGTTTTTCATGGAGGGTGCGTGCAACCCTTGTTGTTTTGCGTTGAACTATCACAGGAAAGGCCTTCATTGATTTTTTAAGTACCTTCTTGCTTCCCAATTCGGGTAGGGCCTTTGAATCTTTCAACACGATCGAGCACCTGTTCATAATGCACGGCCTGTGGCGGAGTGATTATACGACAGCAACATCCCTGTAATGCACTGTCCTGCACAGAGTCTTGACCTGAACCGTATAGAACACCTCTAGGATGTTTTGGAACGCTAACGTCATTGCCAGGCCTCACCGACAGACATCGATACCTCTCCTCAGCGTAGCACTCCATGAAGAATGAGCTCCCATCCCCGAAGAATCCTTACAGCACCTAATTGAAAGTATGCCTGCGAGAGTGGAAGCTGTCATCAAGGCTAAGGTTGGGCCAACACCATACCGAATTCCACCCATTACCGACGGAGGGCCCCACGTACTTGTAAGTCATTTTCAGCCAGGTGTCCGCATACTTTCGATCACATAGCGTATGTCTGGAGTAGATGAATGGTTGTAACTCATTGGTTTCTTTTCAATAGCTTCTAGAACCCACATTATTGCTTTTTCTCCATAAAAGTTTGCCGATGAATGTGCTTCGCTAAGAAAGTAAATGCAACCGATGACAGGTTTTCCCTATTTGCAATAAGGTTAGCATGCAACAAGAAATATAAAGTATACTGATTGTATCTTTTGTTTTCTTTGGTATGTTACTTTTTAAGCGGTCTTGGTATCAAGCATATGCGAAACTTTAAAGCGTAACCACATTTGTCTTCAGGAACATATACGTACCTCTTTCATTTCCTCGTAGCTGTAGAACAGGACATGTGGCTCCTGGCGCATGTTCCAGAAAGGAATCACGTGTTCCCAGTACGGAAGGTACATGGCTGGAAATAAAATAACATACATAAATGACATTGTAATTCTGTCAGAGACAGCAAGAGACAGCAAAGGACTTGGAAGAGCAGTTGAACGGAATGGACAGTGTCTTGAAAGTAGGATATAAGATGAACATCAACAAAAGCAAAACGAGGATAATGGAATGTAGTCGAATTATGTCGGGTGATGCTGAGGGAATTAGATTAGGTAATGAGAACTTAAAGTAGTAAAGGAGTTTTGCTATTTGGGGAGCAATATAACTGATGATGGTCGAAGTCGAGAGGGCTATAAAATGTAGACTGGCAATGGCAAGGAAAGCATTTCTGACGAAGAGAAATTCGTTAACAGCGAGTATAGATGTAAGTGTCAGGAAGTCGTTTCTGGAGGTATTTGTGTGGAGTGTAGCCATGTTTGGAAGTGAAACACGGACGATAAATAGATTGGACAAGAAGAGAATAGAAGCTTTCAAAATGTGGTGCTACAGAAGAATGCTGAAGATTAGATGGGTAGATCACATAACTAATGAGGATTGGGGAGAAGAGGGGTTTGTGGCACAACTTGACTAGAAGAAGGGATCTGTTGGTAGGACATGTTCTGAGGCATCAAGGGATCACCAATTTAGTATTGGAGGGCAGCGTGGACTCGTAGGGGAGACCAAGAGATGAATACACCAAGCAGATTCAGAAGGATGTAGGCTGCACTACGTTATAGGAGATGAAGAAGCTTGCACAGGATAGAGTAGCATGGAGAGCTGCATCAAACCAGTCTCAGGACTGAAGACCACAACAACAACAACAACAACAACAACATAAATACAGGGTTACCAACTACTGTTTTAAGGAGATTACACGAAAATAACTTGGTCTACTTTAAGCAGTAATTAAGTGGACGTCCCTTACTTACGTGAGCTCAAAATGGGGTGCGGGAGTGGTGCAGCAAAATCACAGTGAATCTCATTCAGAGGGGGGCGGGCAGTAAAAACCTCACATCAGCCTTGTAATTAAGAGACTATATTTTTTTTCTTTATTGTGGTTTCATTCCCCTGCCCTATATGGGCAGGGCAGGCCTGTCAGCGGCACAATCCGCCGCTCTTCAGCTGAGTGACTCTACAACTAAAACAAGAATAAAATGATACATACATAAGGAGATAAAAAAGGGGAACATAAGATAGAGTAAGGGGAGAAGATAGAGGTAAAATATACACTGACATGGAGACGTTCGTGAGGGACAGTTAAAACAAGTCACCAGAAAGTTAAAAAACACAATTGGCGATTCTTAAAACACAGAGAAGACACTGAATGCGCAGTCACAGGTTAAAAGTCGGCCACAGTAGAAAAAACACTCCGGAACAACGCACTTAAAACCCACTTGGGCACACACGACGAACAATAAAACTGAGAGGTGGGACCTGCCGAGGGAATAGGCCAGAGAGTATGGAAAAGGAGGGGAGAGCAAAGGGCAGCTGGGGAAGCGGCGGGATGAAGAGAGGAGGGGCATCAGTGGGTTCACGAAGAGACAGGAGACACGTGGGGCGGCAGAGGAAGAGGGAAGACAGGGCAGGAGGTAGCGCAGAGATACTGAAAGGAGGCACAAGAGATGGAGTAGGAAGGGGAAGCAGCTCAGGGGGAGGGAGGGGGATGAATGGGAGCCCAGAGAAGGAGGCAGGAAGAAGGGGTTAGAGTTGGTAGGAAGGGTGGCTGTCAGGGCGAAGCTCATCTTCCGGGAGGGGTAGATGGTGAAAGTTGTGTTGGGAAAGGAGATGGAGGGTGGAGAGAGGGTGGGACACAATGGTAAAGGCGCGGCAACTGGTTGGGAGTTGAGAGGATGGGAGAAACCAGGGGGTGAGGGGGATCAAGGCGGCGGACGATATAGAGTGTTTGGATGTGTTCAAGGAAAAGGAGAAGGTGGGGGAAGGGGATGAGGTCATAGAGGATGCGCGTCAGGGACTGAAGGCGGATGCAGCCGGCGAGGCGGAGCACATGGCGTTCGAGGATTTGGAGGGCTTGATAGAACCGGGGAGGGGCGGAAATCCAAGCGACGCTGGCATAACAGAGGATGGGGCGGATCAAGGATTTGTAGGTGTGAAGGATGGTGGAAGGATGCAGACCCCACGTCCGGTGGGACAGGAGTTTCAGGAGGCGGAGGTGGTTGCGAGCTTTGTTTTGGATGGTAAGGAGATGGGGAGTCCAGGTGAGGTGGCGGTCGAGTGTGAAGCCAATGTATTTGAGGGTAGGAGTGAGGTGGATAGGATGGCCATAAATGGTGAGGTAGAAATCATGGAGGCGGAAGGAGCGGGTGGTATGGCCTATAATGATCGCCTGGGTCTTGGAGGGATTAACACGAAGGAACCACTAGTTGCTCCAAGCGGTGAATTTGTCAAGGTTGGTTTGGAGGGTACGTTGTAACCGTTGAAGGGTAGGATAAAGGGCTAGGAAGGCGGTGTCATCAGCGAGCTGGAGAAGATGAACAGGAGGGGGAGGTTTGGGCATATCAGCAGTGTACAGAAGATTGAGGAGAGGGGAAAGGACAGAACCTTGGGGCACGCCGGCAGAATGGTAGAAAGTACGGGAGTTTGAATTGTGGATAGTCACATAGGAGGGACGATGGGAGAGGAAGGAAGCAACGAGATGGACGAAGTTGATGGAGAGAGCATAGGTCTGAAGTTTGAAGAGGAGCCTGGGATGCCAGACACGGTCATAGGCATTCTGGAGATCAAGGGAAACAAAGATAGCGGAGGGACAGGAGTTAAGTTGGAGGGAAAGAAGATTGGTAAGGTTAAGGAGCTGGTCAGTGGTGGAGAAGGAAGGCCGGAAGCGACATGGGATAAGAGGAAGGAAGCAGTGCTGGTCAAGGTGGCGGCGAATACAGCGAGAGAGGATGACCCCGAAGACCTTACTGAACACAGAGGTGAGGCAGATTGGACGATAGGAAGAGGTATCAGATGGGGGGGGGGGTTTGTTAGGTTTAGGGAACAGCAGGACACGGGAAGTCTTCCACAGATCGGGGTAAAATCCAGTGGAGAGGAGGACATTGTACAAGGTAGCAAGGACAGACAGGAATGATGGAGGAGATTCCTTGAGGCGACGGTAGGTGACACCATCATGACCAGGGGCGGTGTTGCGATTGGAGCGGACAAGTGTGATGTCTTGTGCGGTGATGGGAGTGTTGATGTCTGAGGGGGGCAACCAATCCAAGTACTGGAAGCTAGGGGCGAGCGGGGGGACAGA
The DNA here is from genome assembly GCF_023897955.1 of Schistocerca gregaria. Lineage (NCBI taxonomy): Eukaryota > Metazoa > Arthropoda > Insecta > Orthoptera > Acrididae > Schistocerca > Schistocerca gregaria. The sequence continues at coordinate 197,752,039 of NC_064928.1, read as the reverse complement.
GGTGTCAGTGCGGTCAAGGACGGTGGGGAAGAGGGAGTAATCAAAATGGGGATCGTCAGGAATGGAGAAGACCTCGGATAGGTGGGAGGCAAAATGGTTAGTCTTACTGAGGTTGTCAGGAAAGGGTCGATCGTCATGGAGGATGGGGTAATGCGGGGTGGGATGGCTACCAGCAAGGCGGTGGAAGGCTGACCAGTACTTGGAGGCGTTGACAGGGAGGGTGGAGTTGAGGCATGTGCATGTCTGGCGCCAGTCCCGGAGTTTCTTGGCTGTAAGGAGGTTCCTGATGTGTTGCTGTAATTGCCGGTGGTGGGTGAGAGTAACTCCGTCACGAGTGCGGAGGAAGGACCGGTAGAGCCTGCGGGATTCACGCAGAAGGAGGATGGCCTGTGGAGGCAGTGTAGGGCGGTGAGAGTGGATGAGTTTGGTAGGGACATGTGCCTCCACAGCGTCAGTGATGGTCTTCTGAAGGAAGGAAGAGGCATGGGTGATGTCATCAGGGTGGTGAAAGGAGAGGGGGTGGCTTTCGACCTGTAAGGCAATGGATTCCCGGTAGGCATCCCAACTGGCATGGTGGTAGTCATGGACAGACTTTGGAGGGGCAGCTGAGTGGGTGGCTGCAGTGGCAGGACGGGTAGAGGAGATGGTGAGAAGGACAGGAAGATGGTCACTACCGACAGGATCGAGGACTTCAACGGCGATGTGACCCAGGAGGTTGGGGGAAGCAAGGATAACATCGGGGGTGGAGTTACTTTCAGGACGGGTGTGCTGTGGGAGAGGAACTAGGTCACCATGGAGGGTGGCAAGGAACTGATTGCACCGCCGAAGGGTGGCAGGGTCACGGCTGTGGATGTTGAGGTCAGCGGCGATCACATAGGTGGAGAAGGTACGGTCAACATGGGAAATGAAGTCAAAGGGTAGAGGAGCTGCGGGGCGGATATAGATAGTGACACAGGTGACGGTGAGGGAGGGAAAAAATAGGCTGAGGAGTAGGAAGACACTATACATTATTATAATGGATCAAGTTTCGTTTTATAAAATTAATCCAGAGTATGGACAATATTACAGTGACCAGGAGTCTTTATGGCCTCTCTGAAGTGAACTGAAGAGCGGTGGGAAAATATAACTTAAATCATAGAAATAACCAGTTACTGAGAAGTAGCAGTTACTGTAAAAACCTTGCATCTGTGCCTGGCAGCTATTTTGATGACTGCCAATAGCTTGCAGTGCCATCTGTTTGTCCTCGTGCGTACTATGCCTTTGCGTTATCTGAGATCTGACATTCGACAAATGAACAGAGCAAAGGGACCAACCATCTATGATGTACGGTATGGCTCATGGAAATAACTACCAGACTGAGCATCATTTGTTCATCGGAGTGTGTACTTTCGAGTCATACTATCTAATTATGTAGAGTGACCGTAAGTAATTCGTGCGACTATGAAAATACTAGATGAGTATGCCTAGAAGTTATTTTTCTCTGGCAGTTACGGGATACCACTACGTTTAACCTGGAAGCTGATAACTGTATCCTGGACTCCAGTTCAATTTTTTAGCTTACAATGAAATGACATAAATAAGGTGATAGATAATTGCAGTCATAAATTGCAGCATTCCTAGAATGAGGAATGATATTCCGTCTTTAGCAGTAGCTCACATTTAGCATCTTCAGTGTCACATTCAACTGATGGCAGTGCAGCATGCACATATTCTTCTTCTGCAGCCTGAGATTCCTCAACATCACTTTCCAGACCCAAATTAATCATTCAGTAAATCCTTGATGTGTGTTCCTTGTAGGGTAAATTACCTGGACAGGTCAGTCCCGAACAGCGACGTCGCAAAATTCTTCACTGCCTTGTTATTTTTGTCATTTCCAGCCTTCTAAAAGCATCCTTAGGTGGTTCAAGATCTTTCTTCATATCAGACACCAGGTGTTTGTCGCCATATTCTTGTATCTGCTGTACTACTGATTTATCTTTCATGTGTGGCTTGCAGGTGAGGTTAGGGTCGGGAACGTGACCCAACCCATCCACTCTCCATGAGGAATCCGCGTGTTCCTAACGTATTCTGTTGAAGACGTTATATTTCTTAAGTGTTTTCTCGAATTCATTTTCTATATACATATTATATTCGATATATTTATCGCTCCCAATATTGTCAAAAATGTAACTTGTATGTTTGCCCATTAACTAAATCACTGCGTTATTTTTTGCCTGAGGTTAGTAACTTTCTTCTGGTCTGAAGAAAATATTAGTTGGTGCATTGTTTGCTGAAGTTCTTGTTATTTGAGCATATTTCTCCCTGGTCCACCTCCAGTTGATAATCCTATCTCCACATGTGCACCGACGAGGCACCCCATCAATGAGGTTGCTTTTGCTGCACAGGTTAGTGTCACTTAAACCGATGGCAAAGAGACGCTCATTAGTGCTGATGGTGTTATTGACTACTTTGTACCATGCTGTTCTCACGTCAGACGAAAGAACATCTCTACTGATGTTTCTCCAGACCACATTCCATGCTGTTCCAGCATATTTAGTTTTTACGTTATTTTTCCTTTCATATTTCCGTCTTTCAGCTAAAATCTCCTTTGCTGTATCATTTTTGGAGTTTAAAACCTTTTGCTGAGATAACTTAGTTCAAGATAGTACTTCCTGATGTTTTTTAGCTTAAAACTTATTTTTTGTATATTTATCGGCGGCTCTACACTTTCTCGGTTGACACTATCGGGTAGTTATTCTGTAATGCACTCTGGATCATTACACATTACGCTCCATGTTCGTTTGACGTACAATGCCATCGCTTTAGACTTGATGTCGGTTAGAGCCATTCCTCCATTGCTTGGATCCAAAACTGCTGTCTTCACCGGCACTCGAAACAATTCCCCTTTCCACAAGAACTTTGCTAAGGTGGACATGATCGTCTTCGCCACCATTGATGGAATGGGGAGAACCTGTGCTATGTAGTACGCCTTGGATAAAATATACGTTTTGATAAACAGTATTCTCTGGAACTGGTCTATACTACGTTGACAGTTTTCAATCAAAGCTCACTAGATTTTTCTTCCACCTAGTTCAAAATGGTTCAAATGGCTCTGAGCACTATGGGACTTCACATCTGAGGTCATCAGTCCCCTAGAACTTAGAGCTACTTAAACCTAACTAACCTAAGGACATCACACACATCCATGCCCGTGGCAGGTTTCGAACCTACGAGCGTAGCAGTCGCGCGGTTCCGGACTGAAGTGCCTAGAACCGCTCGGCCACCGCGGCCGGCTGCACCTAGTTACTCGAGTAAACATGGCTAGGGCAAGGGTTACATTCGATGAAAGGAAGTCAGTTTTGAAGTGGTATTTTAAGTAGGAAAACATTAATGAGGTTCAACGCCAATGGCGAAATGATTATCAAACAGAGCCACCGACACGTTTAACGATTCGTCGCATTCGAGACAAATTTGAAGGCAGTGTTAAAGACACTCATTAGTGCTGATGATGTTATTGACTACATTGTACCACGCTGTTCTCACGCCAGACGAAATAACATCACTACTGAGTTTTTCCAGACCACATTCAATGCTATTCCAGCATATCTATTTTCTGTTACTTTTCCTTTCATTCTTCCGTCTTTCAGCTAAAATCGCCTTTGCTGTAAAGCTTTGGGAGTTTAAATCCTTTTTGCTGTGATAGCTTAGTTCAAGCTAAAACTCCCTAATATCTTTTAGTTTAAAACTTATTTTTTGTGTATGTCCAGAGAGGACAGATACTGGAGTGAAACAGGTATTTTCATACCTTCACGGAAGTAACCGCCGGCCGTCAGGGGGTTTTACTTAGTTCACAAGTAACTGGATTGTTATTGTCCTTAATGTGATCTACTCCCCACCACTCTTGCAGTTGTCGTTAACCTGTATGCAGTAGCTGTTAGCCAGAATCAACTTGCATGGCTACCAAACCAAATACAAACAGTTAAATATCTCAACGTACGTTCGCAGATTTAGTTACAGTATCACAATAACACAAAAATTGAAAAAATTAAGTAACAAAACAGTTCTGAAATGGGCTGTGATTTCACACAGCAGGGTCGATGCGCTACGAGGCATTGCCAATTGGTTGCCTTAAGAGACGAGACTACCAAGAGATTTGTGAGCGTGTGGGTGCTATTCTGTCATTCTGCGCAACAGATTAATCTGAGATGTACCCTTTATCCTGTGGCTCCTGCAAGATGCAATTTCCACCCCCATACTACTACAGAAGTCAGACAGACGCTCCTAACGTTTTAAAGAGAAATGCCTGAAAAACTTTCAGCAATAAATATCTTCTGGAGTCATCCGCTGTAAGGAAATGACACAAAAATTCACTAAATTTCTTACGTAACTAGTGGGATACTTGGGTACTGGAGTAGTGTTAGTTAGTGTAAGAAAAACATGAAACTAAAATTATTATTTATTTTGCAAAAATTCTGAGATATCACAATGACACTTTTAGTTATGAACTGAACAATTTATTTCCGGGTTCTTTTCGGAATGTGAAGTTACCTCTTAAGGATAGGATTCGCTAATGAAATTTCTATACAAAGTTTAAGATTGTTATTGACTTGGCAGAATGGCTGAGAGCCGCGCCTACTCAACTTGAATGATTATCCAATAGAATGTTGCTAGGTACGGTCGAGGCTGTCGCGTGTGAAATGCAGTGAAGTATACTGTTGTGGAGGAAATATGGGGCTCGCAAGAACTGTAGCACACAATACTGTAAGCTGCGATGACTGCTGTATGCGCCGCTCGCTGCTGACAAATAAGATAACTCTCGTTCTATCTGGATTGACCTTCGACAATCAAACTCTCCCTACGCCTTGATGAAGTCAATGACTCCTATTCGCCCCTAGTCCAACTATTGGCGTGGTACACCGGTCAGATAACCAGTCCACTGTGATGCTACACAAAAATTCGCTCGCAGGCGTTTAACTATAACTCTGTCTGTTCCGTGGATGAAGGGAGTTAATTGTATCCCCATTTGGGGCTTGGGTTTTTTTTTTAAAAGGAAAGGAGTTATAAATCACTATTAAAAGTAACTACTATAAAAAAAAACAGCAGTAACCGCCATAACCGATTCTCTGAAACAATCATTTGTCCCATCTCTAGAACTGAATGCTTTACACTTGTGCAAGGCGGGGATTCCCCAATTTGAAACAAGTGTCAGATTTAATTCAGAGAGTTCCCTGCCAAGCTGGTCTGTATCATTGTTTGTTAGGCAGCGAGGCAGCCATGATGCTCTACGACGCGTACAAAGCCGATGCTATTACTGCGTGCAACATGAATTTGTATCAAAACTTTCACAATGTGCATTTTAAGCAGCATGTGGACAAGCCGAGAACCACGTGCGAGCAACAAGTTATTCGTTTGTGGAAGGAAGGTAAGCTGTAGTTCACCGACAAGAATTCTGTTAGTGATAATATACATCAAGAGACTGAAAAGCAATGTATCTTGCTTGTAGATTCTAGGACCATTATTTTCGACAGTGGCTGCTTTCGGATTCAACAACTGTTCTTCACTGGCAGTGTATCTTGCCTACAGATCAAGAACCGTTATTCTAGATAGTAACCAACAATGTATCTTGCTTGCAGATTTAATAACCGTTGTTATACGTGAAGACTGACGGCGTATTTTGCTTCATGACTCAAGAAATGTTCACGGCAGTGGTCAACAATGTACCTTGTTTGTAGATTCAGGAACCGTTATTTTCAAAAGTCACAGACAGTGTTACTTCCCTGTAGATTCACGAACCCATATCCTTGATAATGACCGGCAGTGTACTTGCCTGCAGATTCAAGAACCATCATTCTCAATCATGGCTGACAGTGTTCCTCCCATGTAGATTCAGGAACTGTTATCCTGTTTCGGAGAACCTGTATTAGATCAGGACTATCTTTACTCAGAAGCTGTTTCAGCTGCTAACGCTGTTGTGTACTTTATCTGCAGTAATAGAGTTTCAATTGTTCCCGGCTACGTGGGCGTTTTTGTGCATCGCCCACAACGGGATTCTACAACAACGAACCGAAACGATCCTACAGGTTGTCAGTTTATAATTGGAAGCTTGTCACTTACGTATGTCTTCCATGAAGCACTCAGCAAACTCGTCCAGGGTGAGGTGGCACTCACCCCACAGCTGGTAGTGGTGATAGTAGGACACTATCATGTCCTTCAGGTTCCTCATCATGTACATTATCTGAAACATGCAGCGGACACAGTGTGTAAAACGTGGTGGGTCAAAGGAAGTGAGACTACGGCTTAATAGATGTAAAACAAAGGGTTGGGCTAGGGATAGGAAGATGCTGAAAGAAAAGCATTTTCCTGCCATGGGCAGTGCATTAAGGGAAATTTTGCTATCTTTTGGTTTAAAAATATATTTTAATTGCATTTTTGGATCCATAAAAGTGTTTAGAATCCACCCCTGAAACGGTTTTTCCGAATACGGAATGGAAATGTTTGCTATTCGCGCTTGAACAAAAAAAAAATTGCACCGGCCTGAAATCGGCCTTTTTCAATCACCAGTTTCTTTCTTTCTGAGAACGATTTGTTGTACCGGTGCTTGGGAGGAAACACACAAAACTCAAATGAGACTTTGAACGCGTGTGTTTGGAAGTTAGCCCCCAAACATTTGCATTCTGGTGCTAAGACTGTGGAGATTGCGACTTCCCTGGCAGTGAGCATCTTCAACGAAGGGTATTCAGCAATTCTGAAGACCATGACAACGATGGACGTCACCCTGGGACTCTATTCAACGCAGTTCGCCAAGCGTCCGGAAGACCACTGGATTACAGCGGCCGAAAACCGCTTGTCACCGGCCGGACGAGCGGCTCTGGAGCAGAGCAGGATGGACCAGATCGAGCACAACGTCCTCTGTGAGGAAGAGGAAGGACTAGTTTATGGACGCGGAAAAGTAGATTGAACGTAAGTTGCATAATATTGCATTTCTATGTAGTCAAAACTTCAAACTCGTTATTCTCGAAATGACCTTTTTTTTATCGCGTGGTATGGTAACTTCAAATCTATTGAACTGATTGGCATGTATCTCTGTTTCCGACGAAGCTAAATAAATTGTCTAGGAGTTGTACCACTTTACCACGTTTTTTATTAGCGTGAAATATGAGAGAGAGTGACACAGAAAAGATACAGGGTTTGGGATGGACATGATTAAAAGAAAGGCGTTTCTCGTTGCGACGGAATCTTCTCACGAAATCCCAATCACCAGCTTTTTCTTCCGAATGCGAAATATTTTGTTAACACCGACTTACATAGGGAGGAACGATCACCAAAATAAAATAAGGGAAATTAGAGCTCGTACGGAAAGATGTAGGAGTTCATTCTTCCCGCGAACTATACGAGATTGGAATAATAGAGACTTGTGAAAGTGGTTCGATGAATCCTCTGCCAGGCACTTAAATGTGATTTGCCGAGTACCCATGAGGATGTAGATGTATTCCGATCCATGAACTATGAATGCCAACGAAGTCGGAAAAGCGATGAAAAACACCGTACTTTTTTTCAAATGGCCTCCATTTTGTTTCCTATTGTCCAAATAACTTAAGCGAGATACAACTCCTAAAGAATCTTATATACTTCACTAACGGCAGCTCAATTTTGATTTCATACGAGGCGGATGCGTATGGAATACCCTGATTTTTTCCTGGAAGATTTTTGAAGCTTATAAAGCGGTATGACAAATGTCTCAAAGTACCGGGTGATCAAAAAGTCAGTATAAATTTGAAATCTTAATAAACCACGAAATAATGTAGATAGAGAGGTAAAAATTGACACACGTGCTTGGAATGATACGGGGTTTTATTAGAACCAAAAACAAAGTGTTGCTAGATGCATGAAAGATCTCTTGCGCGCGTCGTTTGGTGATGATCGTGTGCTCAGCCGCCTCTTTCGTCACGCTTGGCCTCCCAGCTCCCCAGACCTCAGTCCGTGTCATTATTGGCTTTGGGGTTACCTGAAGTCGCAAGTTATCGTGATCGACCCACATCTCTAGGCATGCTGAAAGACAACATCCGGCGCCAATACCTCACCATAACTTCGGACATGCTTTACAGTGCTGTTCACAACATTATTCCTCGACTACAGCTATTGTTGAGGAATGATTGTGGACATATTGAGCATTTCCTGTAAAGAACATCATCTTTGCTTTGTCTTACTTTGTTATGCTAATTATTGCTATTCTGATCAGATGAAGCGCCCCCTGTCGGACATTTTTTGAACTTTTGTATTTTTTTGGTTCTAATAAAACCTCATGTCATTCCAAGCATGTGTGTCAATTTGTACCTCTCTATATACATTACTCCGTGATTTATTCAGTTTTCAAATTTATACTGACTTTTGATCACCCAGTACTTGGTAATTATGTAGAAAAATAAATATATGTCTTATTTTTAATATCTCATCCACTTTTTTCTCCTTTCACACACAACTCCGACCACAGTCGACAGGAGAAACTTAATTTCCAACTCCCCCACATACATTTCATACATAGCTATGCATGGGCTAAAATCAACCATACATAAAGTTTGTGTACTGCATTTTTACCCCTGCATACCCTTTACAATTTCTTTGCAATGCTTTCTTTAATTTGTTGCAGAACAGTAACTATGATGAACAACGAAGAGAAATTCAAAATGATTCAAATGGCACTGAGCACTATGGGACTTAACTGCTGTGGTCATCAGTCCCCTAGAACTTAGTATACTTAAACCTAACTAACCTAAGGACATCATACACGTCCATGCCCGAGGCAGGATTCGGACCTGCGAACGTGGCGGTCATGCGGTTCCAGACTGTAATGCCTAGAACCGCTCGGCCGCTCCGACCGGCGAAGAGAAATTCAGTCCGTTATCGAGAAGAGATATCACACTGTACGCTGTGCGAAAATCATACTGAATAGTTTTCCTAAAATCAGGGGACGACTATTTCGTAGCGATCGGAAAGCCATCTCTGTGCACAGGCAGCACCGTAAGGCGGGCAGTGCCATGACAACAACGCTGCTCTCAGCACAGAATGGAGAGAGGGCGTCTGTAGAAGTCAAAGGGTTAACACAGGGTGTTCGAAAAGGAATCAGCTTATTTCACGAAAAAAACAAACACCGTCCAAACAGGCCTTCAAGGCGCAGTGGTACCGACCGTCCGCCATGTCATCCTCAGACCTTAGGTGTCAGCAGATGCGGATACAGAGTGGCATGTGGTCAGCCCACTGCTCTTCCGACCGTTGTCAATTTGCGTGACCGGCGCCGCTACTTCTCACTCAAATGGCTTCTTTACTTTACTTTACTTTTCCGTGTCCAGATCAAATTTTATTTTTCCAATAGTTAGCCACCGCTACGGCTTTGTCGTTGGCTTGTAGCGGGTCACTAAAACTGTAGGGCTGCGGCAGTAGTCGGCACATGAGCAGATGTGCCTCGTCTTGTACCTCCCCGCATCCACAAAGAACGTCGTCATCGGTAGTCAGCAGTCCCCACTTGCACAGATTGGTTTTGCATCTGGGTACACCAGCCCTCAGCCTATTTAGTGTTCTCCACACTGTATAAGGAAGTTTGTTTCCAGGTGCCATTTGCTCTTTTGGTATAATCTGCAGCGCGGTTTGTTCATTCTCCCATTTACGGACTCTATTATCTTCCTGTGAACCGTCAGGGGCCTTGGTTCTTGCAATAAAGCTATTTCTAGACTTAAGCCTCCGAGCCTGAGTGACGTGCCCATTCAGTGGGTGTCGAAAATCTGTTTCTTTCTTTGTTCTCTCAGCGTCTGCTGCCACCTGCCTTCTGATCTTGGATGGGGCAATTCCAGCAAGTAGGTACAAATTACCCGTTGGTGTGGGTCTGAGACAGGCTGTAACAATTCGCATTGTCTCATTTACACTTACATCAACCTGTTTAACTTGTGCAGATGCTTCCCATACTGGCGCTGCATAGTCTGCTGCAGAAACACACAGAGCAAGTGATGATGTTCTCAGTACTGATGGTTGAGCTCCCCATTCATCGTTTGTCAGCCTGCGGATGATGTTATTCCTGGAACAGACTTTAGCCTTGGTGTTTTGGCAATGCTGCTTGAAGGAAAGCGTTCTGTCAAGTACAACCCCAAGGTTTTTAGGTGTTGGACGTGCTTTAGCTTCTTACCTTGCCATGTAACGTCGAGCTCAACTCCAGCATCTCTATTGCGCAGATGGAAAGCACATACTTGGGTTTTGTCAGGGTTTGGCTTGAGGTGATTGGAGTCGTAGTATTGAGCCAGTTCTTCGAGAAATTTCCAGATGTTGCATCAAAATTGGACCCCTGGGCCATCACAGCTGTGTCATCAGCATATACGAACAGTCTTGCATCTTGAGGTATAGGTTGGTCATTAGTGTACAAATTATAAAGGATGGGAGAAAGTACACTTCCTTGTGGTAAGCCATTCTTCTGCAGTCGCCATCTACTGTTCTTACCATTTAGAGAGACATAAAGTCTTCGATTCTGCAGAAGACTACCAATAACCATCGTGAACCTAGTCCACTGTGAGGTCATACAAAAGTGGCTCCTGAATTGGCCTCACAAGGGCTGAGTACAATTCACTTGCCAACAATACTCGGCAGACCCAGACGGTGACCCATCCTAGCGTGAGCCAAGACGTACAGCTCTGAACATCGGTGATATGACGGGAGCCAGTGTTACCACTGCGGCAAGCCCATTCGCCATCCTATAAAGTGTACTATACGAATCAAAACAGAAACTCGGGGTGAATTTCAACTTACACAGTGAAACTATGTTTTACTCGACAGTTCTAAGTAGGCGGCTCATGTGGTTCAAATGGCTCTGAGCCCAATGGGACTTAACAGCTGAGGTCATCAGTCCCCTAGAGTTTATAACTATTTAAACCTAACTAACCTAAGGACATCACACACATCCATGCCCGAGGCAGGATGATTCGAACCTGCGACGGTAGCGGTCGCGCAGCTCCAGACTGAAGCGCCTAGAACCGCTCGGCCACTCTGGCCGGCGCGCCTCATGTGGCTGCCGGTAGGCACTCACTGGTGCATAACTTCAAAATGCGTTTACATGGGCAATATGCCGCGTGGGGTAGCCGCGTGGTCTAACAAGGAGACAGCACGACCTCGTGGTCGGGGATTTGTACGCAATTTTGTGTGGTGAAAGAGGACCCCTAACACCTCACGTGGTTAGAATGTTAGGACGCACTACTCGGAAAATCCCGAGAAAAATCGATCCAAAGTTTCTTCGGTGCCATACGAGTATAAAATGTTAGTCCACTGCCGAGCCGCCGTCTGACCTACATGGTTAGCGCTCGGACCCTTACGCCAGAGGTCTCGGGTTCGATTCCTCTTCCGGCACTTCTTTTTCTTCCGTTGCTTGCAAAATTGCAGGAGAATCGTGAAATTAATTCCCGGGAAGACTGTATAAAAATTCATTCTATAGTTCACCACCAATTATCGTCACCAATATTCCGAGACATCATTCAATATGCCTGGTTTGCCTCAAAATTATCAGAAACTTAAAACATTTTCGTAAATGTTAATGGGGCATGTTTTTGTACAGATTTATTGCAAACGTCCTGTGATTGTAAAAAATCCGCTTTTATATGCTGCGCAAGATGTCGCAAAAATTATAGCTTTTTTTTGTTTTTACGACAATTACCACTGCGGTTCTTGTTTATAATTATTATATGTATAAAAATTGAATGTGTACCAATCGACTTTGTTATTTTGATTAAAAACCCAATGTTTTTCCTCATATACACTCCTGGAAATGGAAAAAAGAACACATTGACACCGGTGTGTCACACCCACCATACTTGCTCCGGACACTGCGAGAGGGCTGTACAAGCAATGATCACACACACGGCACAGCGGACACACCAGGAACCGCGGTGTTGGCCGTCGAATGGCGCTAGCTGCGCAGCATTTGTGCACCGCCGCCGTTAGTGTCAGCCAGTTTGCCGTGGCATACGGAGCTCCATCGCAGTCTTTAACACTGGTAGCATGCCGCGACAGCGTGGACGTGAACCGTATGTGCAGTTGACGGACTTTGAGTGAGGACATATAGTGTGCATGCGGGAGGCCGGGTGGACGTACCTCCGAATTGCTCAACACGTGGGGCGTGAGGTCTCCACAGTACATCGATGTTGTCGCCAGTGGTCGGCGGAAGGTGCACGTGCCCGTCGACCTGGGACCGGACCGCAGCGACGCACGGATGCACTCCAAGACCGTAGGATCCTACGCAGTGCCGTAGGGGACCGCACAGCCACTTCCCAGCAAATTAGGGACACTGTTGCTCCTGGGGTATCGGCGAGGACCATTCGCAACCGTCTTCATGAAGCTGGGCTACGGTCCCGCACACCGTTAGGCCGTCTTCCGCTCACGCCCCAACATCGTGCAGCCCGCCTCCAGTGGTGTCGCGACAGGCGTGAACGGAGGGACGAATGGAGACGTGTCGTCTTCAGCGATGAGAGTCGCTTCTGCCTTGGTGCCAATGATGGTCGTATGCGTGTTTGGCGCCGTGCAGGTGAGCGCCACAATCAGGACTGCATACGACCGAGGCACACAGGGCCAACACCCTGCATCATGGTGTGGGGAGCGATCTCCTGCACTGGCCGTACACCTCTGGTGATCGTCGAGGGGACACTGAATAGTGCACGGTACATCCAAACCTTCATCGAACCCATAGTTCTACCATTCCTAGACCGGCAAGGGAACTTGCTGTTCCAACAGGACAATGCACGTCCGCATGTATCCCGTGCCACCCAACGTGCTCTAGAAGGTGTAAGTCAACTACCCTGGCCAGCAAGATCTCCGGATCTGTCCCCCATTGAGCATGTTTAGGACTGGATGAAGCGTTGTCTCACGCGGTCTGCACGTCCAGCACGAAGGCTGGTCCAACTGAGGCGCCAGGTGGAAATGGCATGGCAAGCCGTTCCACAGGACTACATCCAGCATCTCTACGATCGTCTCCATGGGAGAATAGCAGCCTGCATTGCTGCGAAAGGTGGATATACACTGTACTAGTGCCGACATTGTGCATGCTCTGTTGCCTGTGTCTATGTGCCTGTGCTTCTGTCAGTGTGATCATGTGATGTATCTGACCCCAGGAATGTGTCAATAAAGTTTTCCCTTCCTGGGACAATGAATTCACGGTGTTCTTATTTCAATTTCCAGGAGTGTACTTTACAATGAAAAATGGAAAACCCACCGCCATGAATTGTGTTGTTGGATAAAAAGAAAATCCTTATTATTCAGTAATGTAACTAATTTGTTAAAGATAATGTACGTTTGGGAAAATTTCTGAATAATTGGTGGAATAATCAAAGAAAATGAAACAGAAGGAAAAAAAGAAGTGCCGGAGGAGGAATCGAAACCGAGACCTCCGCCGTAAGAATTCGAGCTCTAATTATGTAGGCCAGATGGCGACTCGGCAATGGACTAAGATTTTATACTCATAAGGCACCTAAGAAACCTTAGATCGATTTTTCCCGGGGATTTTCTGGTAAGTGCGTCCTAATATATTAACCACGTGACGTGTTAGGGTTCCTCTTTCACCACACAAAATTTCGGACAAATTCCCGACCCCACGGCCGTGCCGTCTCCTTGTAAGTGTGACGGTACGTCACATAAATATTGACATTTTTATCGGTTGTAAACAGTGAACAATACTGTGGAGTGTTAAGAGTGAACTAAAAATTATTTGTAAAAAACTTAAATATTTTATTAACATAATTAGTATAAAAGATACAGTTAATGTTCTTGAAACAACTGATATGCAGCGATAATTTAAAAGTAGCATCTTTATTTAAAACATGTCTATGAAAATAAGAAAGGATCGTAAAAGAGACGCGATTGTACGCCCGAGGAGGAAGGACGTATTTTATGGTACTCACACTGTTTAGTTTCGCGATACGGAAGGCAGCCATTGAGCGGCTACACATATTTTTTGTAAGTTATTCGGTATTCTGCTAAAATAAACTAATTATTGTTTCCACAAAATGAATTTCTTTGTAATAGTTGTCACCTCAAATGCTCGCAGTGGCTAATTATTTTTAATAAGCAATTTTTTTTCAGTAATTTGCGCTGCGGGAAGCTCATCTTCCGATGCAGCCTGTGGTCGGCCATTACGCGCCGAAGTATTAATTTATTTTTCAAAGTGTTAACAGTAACTGTAAATGCGAGAGATTTCGTTGTAGGAACCTTTCTAAGCTGCAACAGATTATTAATTTACGTTAAAGTTCATTTTTTAAATTATACAGATTCCATGAGTTCAGTAAGTTTTATCTTAGCCGCTCCATGGCAACAATCGAAATTCTCACGAGCCTTGCTTTGCAATCAATAAATAGAAATTAACGAAATTACATTCAATCCAGTTAACGGCAACTATATTTTAGCCATACGTTTAAAATCTAAAGTTGGTACATGAATAACAGCGGCCCTTCAAGAACCCGTTTCATATTTACTTATGCACGTAAGTAAAAGTGATAAGAAAAGGTAATATCCCTGAGAGAAAGAATCATGCTCTAACAAAAATTCCTGCTGATAAAATAAAAAAACATAACATAAGGCACATTGTCACGGTCCGCGCAGCTCCCCCCGCCATGCCCGCGGGCATGGGTATGTGTGTTGTCCTTAGCGTAAATTAGCTTACATTAGATTAAGTAGTGTGTAAGCCTAGGCACCGAAAACCTCAGCAGTTTGGCCCCCTGAGAAGCTTACCAAAAATCTCAATTTTCATGGGCAATATTTTACGGCAATGAGTGGCCACAGTAATATTTCGCAAACAATGCTTCAACACACAGTGATACTGCAGTGTGGCTCGGCAATATCGCTGATGGAGCATGTAGTTGCCGAAGTGTGGCCGAAATTGTCCATTAAGGGTGGAGTACATTCCTTATGGCTGAGCCACACCCACCTCTGCCCTGTGTAAACGCTTCTCTCCCAATCTCAGCCCTGTTTCTGCGTTCTCTCGAGTTGCATAATCTGAACGGTCAAACAAGTCCTGAAGCTAGCATCTTCACTGCATCATTGCCGGAGTTCTTGAAATTAAGGAGGTCGTTAGATGTGTAGGAAATCAGTTCGAAGACACCTTTGTTGTCATAGATTCGAAGAATGTACTGGAAAATCTAGACTAGCAGCGATGGGATTCCAATAGTAACCGCTACGTGCTCGATGTAATAAATTACTCTACCAGTGTGAAAGCCAACACAAACGTGTCCAGTTATTATGGGTCAGGGGACACACTATAATCTCTTGTGACGAAGTGGAGGACCAGCTGGCGAAACAAAGTGAGGTTAATGGCCAACCTTACTACACTCGCCTTCTACATAAGGATTTTTGTTGCTTGTGTAAAGAAATAAGTTCTTTCATAATGGTCACAGACGTGGTAGACCTCACAACAATACAAAGGGAGACATTATGGCGCTATACAGTAGAATACAACGCCAACATGTCCTAATTCCGTATACCAGTATAACGAAATTACTTCCGTACCTGATGTCTTCTGCTTCCAAATAACAACAAATAATGGCGCAGAACAATTAGTAAAAACCTGTATTGCAAATAATTCACCGGAATAGCTCCAGGCTTATACAGACGGCTCCAAAACGTCAGATAATGGTAGAGCGCTCTGCGCTTTCCTGTGCCCAAGCACAAATCTCAAGGAATTTATGTTGCTTCCTAGTGAACCTTCTGGGTTTTGGGCAGAAGCTATAGCTATACTCGCAGCTTTAAATTATTCAACAGACACTCACAGGAAAAAGCATTTTGATTTTAACGGACTGCAGAAGCTTGTTCCAAAACGTGCAGACACCTGTCATTCTCGAGATATCTAATCCAGTGGTAATGGACACCGTGAAAGCTACCAAATAAAAACGAATATAACGAAAAGAAGATAAAATTTGTGTGGATCACAGCAACTCTAACATTAAATGATCGATGACTTAGCGAAAACAGCTCCTCATCACGGTACTTTCATAAATACCGCATTACCGTCATCACACATGAAAACAACGAGTACGTTTTGTAGAAGAACAAAGCGACAATGGAAAGACGAATATCAGGCCTCATTGCTCGTTAAAGGGGAACATTTCGTCAAATACAAGCGAACATTTCTTCATAGTCGCTTCTCTATGCAATTAAGACGAACAAAAAATTTATAAAATCCATAGTCCGAATGAGAAATAATTATGGATCTTTTTCCTGCCATCTTCACCGAGTACACCTCCGAGATAATCCTCATTGTGAATGTGATGGAAAAACAGTAGGGGATATCAATCTTTTTCGAAAGTAAACGATATGAAATATAGCAAATTGAATTTATTCGGCAGTTAATCAGATGCCATCAACCATTACCAACTTCCATACCAACTCTCCCCCTGCAGAATAATATACACTACTGGCCATTAAAATTGCTACACCACGAAGATGACGTACTGCAGATGCGAAATTTAACCGACAGGAAGAAGATGCTGTAAATGATTAGCTTTTCAGAGCATTCACACAAGGTTGGCCCCGGTGGCGATACCTACAACCTGCTGACATGAGGAAAGTCCCCAACCGATTTCTCAAACACGGACAGCAGTTGACCGGCGTTGCCTGGTGAAACGTTGTGTTGTCTCGTGTAAAGAGGAGAAATGCGTACCATCACGTTTCCGACTTTGATAAAGGTCGGATTGTAGCCTATTGCGAATGCGGTTTATCGTATCGCGACATTGCTGCTCTCGTTGGTCGAGATCCAATGACTGTTAGCAGAATATCGAATCGGTAGCTTCAGGCCGGTTATACGGTACGCTGTGCTGGATCCCAACGGCCTCGTATCACTGGCAGTCGATATGGCAGGCATCTTATCCGCATGGCTGTAACGGATCGTGCAGCCACGTCTCGTTCCCTTAGTCAACAGATGGGGACGTTTACAAGACAACAATCATCTGCACGAACAGTTCGACGACGTTTGCAGCTGCATGAACTTTCAGCTCGGAGACCATGACTGCGGTTACCCTTGAGTCTGCATCACAGACAGGAGCGCCTGCGATGGTGTACTCAACGACGAACCTGGGTGCACGAATGGCAAAACGTCATTTATTCGGATGAATCCAGGTTCTGTTTACAGCATCATGATGGTCGCATCCGGGTTTAGCGACATCGCGGTGAACGCACATTGGAAGCATTTATTCGTCATCGTCATATTGGTGTATGACCCGGCGTGATGGTCTGGGGTGCCGTTGGTTATACGTCTCAGTCACCTCTTGTTCGCATTCACGGCACTTTGAACAGTGGACGTTACATTTCAGATCTGTTACGACCCATGGCTCTACCCTTCATTCGATCCCTGCGAAACCCTATATTTCAGCAGGATTATGCACGACCGCATGTTGCAGGTCCTGTACGGGCCTTTCTGGATACAAAAAATGTTCGACCTTTGCCCTGGCCAGCACATTCTCCAGATCTGTCACTAATTGAAAACGTCTGGTCAATGGTGGCCGAGCAACTGGCTCGTCACAATATGCCTGTCTATACTCTTGATGAACTGTGGTATCGTGTTGAAGCTGTATGGGCAGCTGTACCTGTCCACGCCATCCAAGCTCTGTTTGACTGAATGCCCAGGTGTATCAAGGCCGTTATTACGGCCAGAGGTGGTGGTTCTGGATACTGATTTCTCAGTATTTATGCACCCAAACTGCATGAAAATGTAATCACATGTCAGTTCTAGTATAGTATATTTGTCCAACGAATACCCGTTTATCATCTACATTTCTTCTTGGTGTAGCAATTTTAATGGCCAGCAGTGTAGTAATCCTAAAATTGATTATGAGACTTTTAGATAAATCAACGTCACTTTGTAAACACTGAAATATGGCTGTATGGCTTTCAGGCCAAAAGTCAAAATAAATAAATAAATTCAGCAAAAGAAAACTTCTTCTCTTACATCTAGCTATCTAGACATCATTCCACTACTATAACGCGGATCTGGCTGAGTCACTGCTGTTATCCTTCATATCTTCGTAACATGGAAGTACTGTGAAGTCCACCATCTGAGATTGCAGACCTCAGCCATGTTAATAACACCTGAAAAATGCTCCTGCCATACCATGAAAAAGCGAATATTCTCCTCTTTAAGATTCTGACTAAGTTTGGGGAACCAGATGCCTCAGTTCTCATCCCGCCTCGCTCAACTAAAAATTTTGGTATGCGACCATATTAGCGCTTTTTTAACATAGAACAGTGTAAATCTTTTTACATAGAGTCTCTTTGCAGTCAAGCCTTCATACTCAGCATCTCCCTCTCATTGTCACTGTCGGATATTTCTCTCTCTTTCCTGGCGTCTCCTTTTCGTTCCACTGCTACTTTCTTCTGTCTGACTCTCCAATTGTCACTGTCTTCATCCCCTTGTCTCGCCCTTCCTTAACACTGCCTGCTTCTGTGGCATTTTCACGGCCACTCTGTCCCACTGCCATTGCTTTGTCCCGTTCTTTTTCACTCATGCTTCCACTGTCTCTTTCTCGGCTGCAGTCTGCTATTTTTCTCTACAACCACCACTGTCAACACACGTCTGTTTGCAGTTTTGACCCCTGGACTAGGAAACTTTAACACGTGAGTACAGAGGATGTAGAGCAAGTGGGCAAATTTTTCGAGTTAAAGTTCGTTGGTATGGGGCTGGGAGAAGTCCAGATCCCCCAAGCCCACTTATGGTTTCCACTTATCTCTTTTTTTTCATTTCCACTGTCTCCTCTCTCTTTTACACCCACTGCTGTTATCTCCATTCGTCTCTCTTTACTGCCTCTGTCTCTCTTTACTGCCTCTGTCTCTTGCTTACCATCCCTATCTCTTCACTCTTTGGCTCCGACTGCTACTTTCATCCAGCTCTTTTTCTCTTTCACTCCCACTTTGTCTCTCGCACCATCTATCTCCTCTCTCTTAGGCTCCCACTGCTAGTTTCATCCATCTGCTTTTCTCTTTCACTCAGACTTTGTCTCTCACACCATTGCTATCTTCTCTCTCTTTGGCTCCAACCGCTATGTGGATCCAGCTCTTGTTCTGTTTCACTCCTACTTTGTCTCTCCCACTATCACTATCTGCTCCCTCTTTAGCTTCAACTGCTAATTTCATCCATCTCTTTTTCTCTTTCACTCCCACTTTGTCTCTCATACCATCACTGTTTCCTCTCTCTTTCTTTCTCACTGAAATGCCTCCTCTGCTCTTTACCATCATTGTCCCCCTACTACTCTCTTTCAGCACAAGACAACGAAAATATGTTGTCATCCCAAAATATTTTGTGAGAAAGTTGGAATGAGGGCTGAGGCAGCCCTTTCCTCACTTATGGATAAGACTCTTTTAAAGAGGAGCATATTCGTCTTTTTTGTGCACTGACAGAAACATTTTACAGCTATTTCCCTTTTCCTTGTTATAGGTGGGTGCACTGATTGTATATGAGGGGGTGCTAAAAGTAATGCCTCCGAATTTTTTATGCGAAAACTCTTAAAGTTTCTTATGTAACAAACGTTATTTACATTCTATCTTTATTCTTCATGTCTACATATTTATTTCTCAACATAGTCACCCTTACGACGAACACATTTCTCCCAACTAGAGACCAGTTTCTTGATACCGTCACCGTAGAATGTTTGACTTTGTTGACGGAGCCACAACCACACCTCTACTTGCACTGCTTCATCACCATCAAAGAAAAATATTCGAAGGTATTATTTAACTTTTGGAAAGAGATGACAGTCGAATGAGGCCAAGTCAGGACTATTTGTTTGTTTATTTGTTTTATTTGGCGTTATTACTCTGTTTAGTCCTCGAAAACACATGTTTACGTGGAATACATAAATTCAAAGAGAAAAATTAACCAATGCATATTTACAGAATTGAAAGTTCAAGCCAACAATATATCTTCTCAGCAAATGTTTAACAAATAGCACTAACTAAACTAGACAATTCACACTACTTTTTAAATTTAATATTGACACAGATAAGTGAAAATATGAATCCTATTAAAACCTACAGATTTTTCCTTATACTCTTCAGGAAGTTAACAATCACTTTACAATGCCTTTAGAAGCCAAAAGAGAAGACGCTGATTGAGGGAGGAGGTGACACCCACTCTTCAAAGTCTTCAGAAATTTCTATCGTTCATTGTCAGATTTGGAACACGAAAACAAGATACGGTTTATATCAGCTTCTGACTCATATGCAGGGGAATCATAAATAATGATCCTGTACAAAAAACGAGGTATGGTGAAATCGGAGTCAAACTTTTGCAGAAACAGTAGATCGAAATGCGCTCTCTAAAGCCACCGTTTTAAGGAATTTGAGGTTGTAATGCCACATAATATCCACATTTGGTTTGTTGTTTAACATTTCATATCTCTTGCCATTACTCCCGGCGTCACGTAAGTAGCCCGTATCTGGTGATTTTGAATCGATAACAGTTCCTGTGTCTGTAACTTGCTTCGCTAACATATCAGTTTCCACACTATAGCGGATTACACCGTGGGACTGCAACCACAACACGACGATTGACAGTCCTCTCCGTTTACAGCGAATATATTCCAGTACCACACACGAACTATAACGTTCGGTTGTTTTATTCCATCTCCGGTGTTGAAAACTTAGCAGTCTGTTGGTAGGACTCCGTTAATAGCCTTAAGGAGGAAGTTGATGATACGAAGTTAATTGCTTCCAAAATTGCCAGAGTCTGCGAGGTAAAAACTGAAGCATGTTTAAGGCAGTTTGTAGGCTTCATTGATTTCAATCTGAGAGCATCGGTATACTCCTCTTGAGGCATTTTGGATTCCTCAGTATACAGGATGGTCCATTGATACTGACCGGGCCAAATATCTCACGAAATAAGCATCAAACGAAAAAACTACAAAGAACGAAACTCGTCTAGTTTGACGGGGGAAACCAGATGGCGCTATGGTTGGCCCGCTAGATAGCGCAGCCATGAGTCCAACTGATATCAACTGCGTTTTATTAAATAGGAATCCCCATGTTTATTACATATTCGTGTAGTACGTAAAGAAATATAAATGTTTTAGTTGGACCACTTTTTTCACCTTGTGACAGATGGCGGTGTAATAGTCACAAACGAATAAGTATGTGCTATCACGCAACATACCGCCAGTGCGGATACATTACCCGTGTTAAAGTGGACCGTTTACCAATTGCGGAAAAGATCGATATCGTGTTGATGTATGGATGGCTAGTGTGATCAAAATGCCCAACGGGCGTGTGCTATGTATGCTGCTCGGTATCCTGGACATCATCCAAGTGTCCGGACCGTTCGCCGGATAGTTAAGTTATTTAAGGAAACAGGAAGTGTTCAGCCACATGTGGAACGTCAACCACGACCTGCAACAAATCACGATGCCCAAGTACGCTTTTTAGCTGCTGTCGCAGCTAGTCCGCACATCAGTAGCAGACAAATTGCGCGAGAATCGGGAATCTCAAAAATGTCAAAAAAAATGGCTCTGAGCACTATGGGACTCAACTGCTGTGGTCATTAGTCCCCTAGAACTTAGAACTACTTAAACCTAACTAACCTAAGGACATCACACACATCCATGCCCGAGGCAGGATTCGAACCTGCGACCGTAGCAGTCGCACGGTTCCGGACTGCGCGCCTAGAACCGCGAGACCACCGCGGCCGGCTCAAAAATGTCGATGTTGATAATGCTACGTCAGCATCGATTGCACCCGTACCATATTTCTATGCACCAGGAATTGCATGCGACGACTTTGAACGTCGTGTACAGTTCTGCCACTGGGCACAAGAGAAATTACAGGACGATGACAGATTTTTTGCACGCGTTTATTTAGCGACAAAGCGTCATTCACCAACAGTGGTAACGTAAACCGGCATAATATGCACTATTGGGCAACAGAAAATCCACGATGGCTGCGCCAAGTGGAACACCAGCGACCTTGGCGGGTTAATGTATGATGCGGCATTATGGGAAAAAGGATAATTGGCCCCCATTTTATCGATGGCAATCTAAATGGTGCAATGTATGCTGATTTCCTACGTAATGTTCTACCGGTGTTACTACAAGATGTTTCACTGCATGACAGAATGGCGATGTACTTCCAACATGATGGATGTCCGGCACATAGCTCGTGTGCGCTTGAAGCGGTATTGAATAGCATATTTCATGGTAGGTGGATTGGTCGTCGAAGCACCATACCATGCCCCGCACGTTCACCGGATCTGATGTTCGCCGATTTCTTTCTGTGGGGTAAGTTGAAGGATATTTGCTGTCGTGATCCACCGACAACGCCTGACAACATGCGTCACCGCATTGTCAACGCATGTGCGAACACTGCGGAAGGCGAACTACTCGCTACTGAGAGGAGTGTCGTTACACTTATTGCCAAATGCATTGAGGTTGACGGACATCATTTGGAGCATTTATTGCATTAATGTGGTATTTACAGGTAATCACGCTGTAACAGCATTCGTTCTCAGCATGTATCATATCGGAACAATCGAAATAAAATGTTCAAACATACCTACGTTCTGTATTTTAATTTAAAAAACCTACCTGTTACCAACTCAGCTGGTCCCGGCGGAGGTTCGAGTCCTCCCTCTGGCATGGGTGTGTGTGTTTATCCTTAGGATAATTTAGGTTAAGTAGTGTGTACGCTTAGGGACTGATGACAATAGCAGTTAAGTCCGATAAGACTTCACACATATGAACATTTGTTACCAACTGTTAGTCTAAAATTGTAAGCCATACGTTTGCGACTATTACAGCGCCATCTATCACAAAGCGACAGAAGTGGTCCAACTAAAACGTTCATATTTCTTTACGCACTACACGAATATGAAATAACAATGCGGATTCCTGTTTTAAAAAACGCAGTTGAAATCCGTTTGATCTATGGCAGCGCCATCTAGCGGCCAACCATAGCGCCCTCTGGTTTCCCTCTTCAAGGTAGAGAAGATTGATTCTTTGTAGTTTCTTCGTTTGACGTTTATTTCGTGTGATATTTGGCCCGGTCACAATCAATGGACCACCCTGTACATAGATAAAACCGGGCAACTGAGCTATAACAAGACCATTAAACCTGCAGTTTACATTAACAATCAGCGAGCCTGTCATATTATAATAATAGATTGGAATCTTCCAACTGAGAGTGTCAAGATCATATTTAAATTACGGCAAATGTGAGGAACATATGACAGGATGCCAAGAGCCAAAGCTTGTGCAGACGGCTGAAATTTTAGTTCTTCTGCTGGAAGCATTCTGTAATTGGTGAATGCAGTCTTTAATCCTATAGGCAGGACTACCCATGAATGAAAAATTTATGTGACAGCATTTGAAATCTAATGGCTAAGGACATCTCCCCTGCCTCCACTGTACAGAGGATGTTGAATGGCAGTGATTCCAAGCCGTCGCAGCACTCATGTGTTGTCACGCTGCAGCAGAGGATGCTCCATGTATGAACTAACTCTTCGAATTCGAAACTCAGTTACAGCAAGAAGTTTCTAACGCACCGACAAAGTTACGTTACAATCTATAAGAGTTTTCACATAAAAAATTCGGAGGCATTGCTTTTCAGCACGCTTTTATTCTCCACTGGCCATTAAAATTGCTACACCAAGAAGAAATGCAGATGATAAACGGGTATTCATTGGACAAATATATTATACTAGAACTGACATGTGATTACATTTTGACGCAGTTTGGATGCATAGATCCTGAGAAATTACATTTTGACGCAGTTTGGATGCATAGATCCTGAGAAATCAGTACCCAGAACAACAAACTCTGGCCGTAATAAAGGCCTCGATACGCCTGGGAATTGAGTCCAACAGAACTTGAATGGCGTGTACAGGTACAGCTGTCCATGCAGCTTCAACACGATACCACAGTTCATCAAGAGCAGTGGCTGGCGTATTGTGACGAGGCTAGGCTGCGTAGATGCTCGGCTACATTCATCTTGATCTGGTCAGGCAAACTCTTCTCTGATGACTCTAACAATTGATTTAAAGTAGAAAAGTTAGTTAGTGACTCATTTTCTATCCTTGACCACAGCACTAATCTTATCCTCAACTTTGAACATGTCTACATTTTTCCCTTGTAAACTCAAGTTTAACACATTCAAGTGTTCAAACACATCAGCTAAGTACGCAGCTGAGCAAAGCTAAGAGGTTAGTGAGAAAATCCGTGTATTTTGTGTCAAGAAGGAAGACACGAACCTCGTCTCTTATGTTCAAAAAATCTTGACAAGATCGTACCTCGAGAAAGCCATCTTACTTCCGTATGAATAAGAAGTTGCTCATGGTCACTGCCGATCTCTTCGCACAACAAAGAAAATAATCTGGAATGCAGATTTCCGAAATTCCTTCGCCAGGGAAGACGAATGGAATATTCCAGAATTTGAAATACGAACAGCTGCTTGCCTGAGTTTCTTAGAAGTAGATACCTTGGGGGTTGCGAAGCAACTCATTCGCTTGATACCGGCAAGTCTTCAGGTCCAGATTGTATACCGATTAGGTTCCTTTCAGATTACGCTGATACAATAGCTCCCTACTTAGCAATCATATACAACCGCTCGCTTACCGATAGATCTGTACCTACAGATTGGAAAATTGCGTAGGTCGCACCATCGAACTACAGACCTATATCATTGACGTCGGTTTGCAGTAGGGTTTTGTATTCAGACATTATGAATCATCTTGAAGGGAACGATCTATTGATACGTAATCAGCATGGTTTCAGAAAACATCGCTCTTGTGCAACGCAGCTAGCTCTTTATTCGCACGAAGTAATGGCCGCTATCGACAGGGGATCTCAAGTTTATTCCGTATTTCTAGATTTCCGGAAAGCTTTTGACACTGTTACTCACAAGCGACTTCTAATCAAGCTGCGGGCCTACGGGGTATCGTCTCAGTTGTGCGACTAGATTTGTGATTTCCTGTCAGGAAGGTCGCAGTTCGTAGTAATAGGCGGCAAATCATCGAGTAAAACTGCAGTGATATCAGGTGTTCCTGATCTATATAAATGACCTGGGTGACAATCTGAGCAGTTCTCTTAGGTTGTTCGCAGATGATGCTGTAATTTACCGTCTAGTAAGGTCATCCGAAGACCAATATCAGTTGCAAAGCGATTTAGAAAAGATTTCTGTATGGTGTGGCAGGTGGCTGTTGACGCTAAATAGCGAAAAGTGTGACGTGGGCCACATGAGTTCCAAAAGAAATCCGTTGGAATTCGATTACTCGATAAATAGTACAATTCTCAAGGCTGTCAATTCAACTAAGTACCTGGGTGTTAAAACTACGAACAACTCCAGTTGGAAAGACCACATAGATAATATTGTGGGGAAGGCGAGCCAAAGCTTACGTTTCGTTGGCAGGACACTTAGAAGATGCAACAAGTCCACTAAAGAGAGAGCTTACACTACACTCGGTCGTCCTCTGTTGGAATATTGCTGCGCGGTTTGGCATCCTTACCAGGTAGGATTGACGACCCGCATCTCGTGGTCGTGCTGTAGCGTTCTCGCTTTCCACGCACGGGTTCCCGTGTTCGATTCCCGGCGGGGTCAGGGATTTTCTCTGCCTCGTGATGTCTGGGTGTTGTGTGATGTCCTTAGGTTAGTTAGGTTTAAGTAGTTCTAAGTTCTAGGGGACTGATGACCGTAGATGTTAAGTCCTATAGTGCTCAGAGCCACTTGAACCATTTTTGGGATTGACGGAGGACATCGAAAGGGTGAAAAAAAAGGGTAGCTCGTTTTGTATTATCACGTAATAGGGGAGAGAGTGTGGCAGATATGATACGCGAGTTGGGATGGAAGTCATTAAAGCAAAGACGTTTTTCGTCGCGGCGAGATCTATTTACGAAATTTCAGTCACCAACTTTCTCTTCCGAATGCGAAAATATTTTGTTGGGCCCAACCTACATAGGTAGGAATGATCATCAAAAGAAAATAAGAGATATTAGAGCTCGAACAGAAAGGTTTAGGTGTTCGTTTTTCCGCGCGCTGTTCGGCAGTGGAATGGTAGAGAGATAGTATGATTGTGGTTCGATGAACCCTCTGCCAAGCACTTAAATGTGAATTGCAGAGTAATGATGTAGATGTAGATGCCGAGTTTTAATGTAGTTGATGATTTGAACTACTTCGTTAAGTATCTTTTGAAAAGGTTCAGGCAATCTTTTGCAACTAAGGCTTCACGATGGACACAATAGTCAGTCCATTTCACCTAAGGGCTACTACTCTGATGCGAGCTAGAACTCCTGTTTCTTTGCCAGCCATTGACTTTGCTTCATCCGTCGACAAGCCAACACATTTTTTCCATGCGACATTGTGTTCACTGACATAATTATTTAATGCAGTAAAAATATCGTCTGCTGTTGTATGCAGTAGTTCGCATGAAAAACGAAAATTTTCGAACACTTGGTCCTCCCGTAATTATCGTGCGAAAACCAACATTATAGCTTTTTTTTTATATGTCTGTGCTTTCATACAATTGTAGAGCTTACATGTCACTCTTGCAAAGTCTAGCCACCAATGTTTCTTCGATGTTAACTGTCGTATCAGTAATTCGTCTTAGAACAGTATTATTAGAGCGTGGGACAGTTCCTATTATTTTAGCATTTGCATCGCCTAACATTCTCTTGCAAAGTATTACTGCTGGTGGCAGTATAAGTTCCTTAGTAATTGTGTGGTTTTTCCCACATTTAGCAACAAGCCGAGCCACCTCGTAAGACACAAGGGTTCCATTTTCATTTACATTTGCACCACTGTGTTTGGTAATTGTTTTACGAGATGTTTTCAACTCTCCTAATTTATTTGTGAAAAAATATAATGACTTACTTTTGTACTGTGGGTGCTTTGCTTTAAGATTGTGCCGGAAGTTTTCTGGTTTCATACATTCATTCGAAATGCTTTTATAGCAAATTAAACATTGAGGTTTAGGCTGTTGCTCAGATCCAGTGAACGTAAAACTGATTTCCAAGTAATCAGTGTTATATTTTCTAATTTTTCCAGAAAGCTTAACACTGATCTTGGAAAGGTTAGGTTCAAGGGACGCCGACGATTTAGGTTCAATGGACACTAATAACTTCGGTTCGAGAGTCACTGACTTACCTGCTTGAACATCAAATGCATTATCTTCCTCTTCATCTGTAGGCCTTTCTCGTTTTAACGAACCACTTTTTAACCAACGGTCCATTGTTAACTACGCGAACTGTAGCTTCCGCGATAAACAACGCTTTAGAAACACTACTGTTTCAATACAGAATATTGAACATTTAATCAACACAGTCTCTGAAAGCACTGGTAATAAATTAACAATGGCCGATTGTCGTCTGAAAGTCGAGTTTCTGTGTAAAGTGACTGTCAGTTGTCAGCTGCAAAGAGGCAGCGCGCGCAGTCTAACGGCATACAGCAGAACTATGTATCTACACAGTGTAAAACTTTCACACATGCAGAATGAAAACTGTATTTTTACAAAAATAGTGTGCATTTGTTTTGGAGTGACCCTCGTAATAGCATCTTACGGACCACCTGTTGGGAACCACTGTACTAGCGGAATTAGAGTTGGTAGTACGAATTGTACCAGTCTAGAGACAGGAAAAAATTATAAAAAAACGTTGAATGAGAAGAGCGAATTACTTACCCTGGGCTTGACAGTTCTGATCTGCCTCGGCAGCAGTTCCAATGGTAAGTGACTCTTGATCAGTCTCGGTGACTTCATACTTTGAACTTGGTCTATCGAGTGGGGCACTTTTACACTTAAGTTAGGCGTAACTGATGTTATTCTGCAACAGAAAACATAGAGGACTGATGTACCAATACGTAATGTAGGCAAGAAGGCAAGTAGGTTTAAGTAGGCACTATGTTTCAAGTAAGTTGTTTTACTGTGTAACGCGCAAAATGCTAAGTGAATAAATTATTTATTTACGAGGGCATCCAATAAGTGATACAACACGTCTGCGCCTCTATGCCCGCCGGTGTGGCCGAGCGGCTCTAGGCGCTTCAGTCTGGAACTGTGCGATCGCTACGGTCGCAGGATTGAATCCTACCTCGGGCATGGATGTCTGTGATGTCCTTAGATTAGTTAGGTTTAAGTAGTTCTGAGTTCTAGGGGACTGATGACCTCAGATGTTAAGTCCCATAGTGCTCAGAACCACTTGACCCATTTTTTTCGCCTCTGTGCCCACACGGTAGCACTCTAGTGGTCGACGCCGGGGCCAAAGTCTTGTATCAATGATCTCCCCTTGGTCCACGTACTGCTGCCTGCGGAGTGCATCCTTCATTGGGCCAAAGAGGTGCAAATCGGAAGGTGCGAGATTCAGGCTCTAGGGTGGATGAGTCAGAACAGTCCAATGAAGTACTATGGGCTTCCCTCGGGGGCGCAGACCTGAGTGAGGCCGTGCCATGTCATGGAGAAGGAGAAGTTCGTTTGCATTTACGTGACGATTAATGGGCTGAAGTCGTTTCCTCAATTTCCTGGGGGTAGCACAATATACCTGACAGATGATCGTAGCACCATAAGGGAGAACATAAAACAGAATATTCCCTTCAAGGTCCCAGAAGGCCGTCACCATGACTTTACCGGATGTGGGAGTAGCTTTCTACTTGGAACGTCCCCTTCGAAAAATTATGAATGGCAGTGCTGGAAAAATTCTTACGTTATTACATGGTTCTAAAAATGGTTAAAATGGCTCTGAGCACTATGGGACATAACATCTATGGTCATCAGTCCCCTAGAACTTAGAACTACTTAAACATAACTAACCTAACGACATCACACAACACCCATTCATCACGAGGCAGAGGAAATCCCTGACCCCGCTGGGAATCGAACCCGGGACGTTATTTGATTTTCAAACAGCTGAGCAAAACTGAACGTACTCAGACAGTTCTCTTTTCACTTAATTCTGATCATCACTAAACTGACACACAATATTTTTATCGCAGCGCAATCTGACTTTCAATAATCCCTACAAAAGAATGGCCCTGACTAGCAATAACCTATACCTTTCATGAATCACTTATCCCACAAAAAACTTCGTTACTCTAACTACTGCAATACAGCGAGCGCCAACACTGAAAGCAAAATAAAAGGTTCTAACTACAGAAGACACTAACTACTGATAGGCATAGTTAGCAAATGAAAGATTTTGATAGAGAACAAACAATGTATTTACCTTAATAGTGTTCAAAAGTCATAATGTATATAGCAGTTCATGACATCCAGTCTTACAAATTTCAAAACTCCGCCATCTCTCTCCCCACATCCACCACTGCTGGAAGCTCACCTCCAACTGCGCAACGCTACGCGCTGTTCACATCCGACTGCTCAACACTACACAAGTGAATATTCCAATAATGAGTCTAACGAGCCACAGACTGCACGTAATGCAGTCAGCGATTTTCATGCAGAGCACTACGTGGCGTTACCAACATAAGAACCGAAATAGCCTACTTACAAACATTTCCTTAGGAGGAGAGGTGGTATGGCGCCACTCCATGGATTGCTGTTTTGTTTCCGGTTTGAAGTTATAAACCCATGCTTCATCGCCTGTGACGATGTTCGGCAAGAAATTGTCACGATCAGCCTCGCGCAAGCAGTTTTGGAGAGATAGTTCTTCGTTGGTCTTTGTGATCTTTCGTTAGGCGCCAAGAAAAGCCAGCGGGCAAATACCACCAAGTACCCGAACAGGTAGTCGAAGTTGTCAGCACTGCCAACAGAGATGTCCAGTTGGGTATCACTGTGTTTGACTGTGCTACACTGATCAACGCGAATGAGGGTGTCCGCACGTTCCAACATTCCAGGGGTAATAGGAGACCGTATGCTGCTGTCCGGCCGGCATGCGGGACATTGGACAGGGGATGTCAAATTGATTCCATATTTTTTAGATTTCCAGAAGGCATTCGACACCGTTCCCCACAAGTGTCTTCTAACCAAACTGCGTGCCTACGGAATATCGCACCAGTTGTGCGACTGGATTCGTGATTTCCTGTCACAAAAGTCACAGTTCCTAGTAATAGACGGAAAGTCATCGAGTAAAGCAGAAGTAATAACCGGCGTTCCTCAAGGAAGTGTTATAAGCCCTCTATTGTTCCTGATCTACACTCCTGGAAATGGAAAAAAGAACACATTGACACCGGTGTGTCAGACCCACCATACTTGCTCCGGACACTGCGAGAGGGCTGTACAAGCAATGATCACACACACAGCACAGCGGACACACCAGGAACCGCGGTGTTGGCCGTCGAATGGCGCTAGCTCCGCAGCATTTGTGCACCGCCGCCGTCAGTGTCAGCCAGTTTGCCCTGGCATACGGAGCTCCATCGCAGTCTTTAACACTGGTAGCATGCCGCGACAGCGTGGACGTGAACCGTATGTGCAGTTGACGGACTTTGAGCGAGGGCGTATAGTGGACATGCGGGAGGCCGGGTGGCATACCGCTGAATTGCTCAACACGTGGGGCGTGAGGTCTCCACAGTACATCGATGTTGTCGCCAGTGGTCGGCGGAAGGTACACGTGCCCGTCGACCTGGGACCGGACCGCAGCGACGCACGGATGCACGCCAAGACTGTAGGATCCTACGCAGTGCCGTAGGGGACCGCACAGCCACTTCCCAGCAAATTAGGGACACTGTTGCTCCTGGGGTATCGGCGAGGACCATTCGCAACCGTCTCCATGAAGCTGGGCTACGGTCCCGCACACCGTTAGGCCGTCTTCCACTCACGCCCCAACATCGTGCAGCCCGCCTCCAGTGGTGTCGCGACAGGCGTGAATGGAGGGACGAATGGAGACGTGTCGTCTTCAGCGATGAGAGTCGCTTCTGCCTTGGTGCCAATGATGGTCGTATGCGTGTTTGGCGCCGTGCAGGTGAGCGCCACAATCAGGACTGCATACGACCGAGGCACACAGGGCCAACACCCGGCATCATGGTGTGGGGAGCGATCTCCTACACTGGCCGTACACCTCTGGTGATCGTCGAGGGGACACTGAATAGTGCACGGTACATCCAAAGCGTCATCGAACCCATCGTTCTACCATTCCTAGACCGGCAAGGAACTTGCTGTTCCAACAGGACAATGCACGTCCGCATGTATCCCGTGCCACCCAACTTGCTCTAGAAGGTGTAAGTCAACTACCCTGGCCAGCAAGATCTCCGGATCTGTCCCCCATTGAGCATGTTTGGGACTGGATGAAGCGTCGTCTCACGCGGTCTGCACGTCCAGCACGAAGGCTGGTCCAACTGAGGCGCCAGGTGGAAATGGCATGGCAAGCCGTTCCACAGGACTACATCCAGCATCTCTACGATCGTCTCCATGGAAGAATAGCAGCCTGCATTACTGCGAAAGGTGGATATACACTGTACTAGTGCCGACATTGTGCATGCTCTGTTGCCTGTGTCTATGTGCCTGTGGTTCTGCCAGTTTCATCATGTGATGTATCTGACCCCAGGAATGTGTCAATGAAGTTTCCCCTTCCTGGGACAATGAATTCACGGTGTTCTTATTTCAATTTCCAGGAGTGTATATCAACGACATAGGAGACAATATGAGTAGCCGTCTTAGACTGTTTGCAGATGTTGCTGTCATTTACCGTCTTGTAATTAGATGATCAAAACGACTTGCGAAATGATTTAGATAAGATATGGTGCGAAAAGTGGCAATTGACCCTGAATGAGGAAAAGTGTGAAGTTATTCACATGAGTACTAAAAGAAATCAGCTAAATTTCGACTACGCGATAAGTCACACAAATCTGAAGGCTGTAAATTCAACTGAATACTTAGGGATTACAATTACTAATAATGGAACCCTCACATAGATACAGTATTGTGGGTAGAGGGAACCCAAGGAATACGATTCATTGGCAGAACACTTAGAAGGTGCAACAGGTCTATCAAAGAGACTGCTTACACCGCGCTTGTCCGCCATATTCTGGAGTACTGCTGTGCGGTGTGTGATCCGCATCAGGTGGGACTGACGGATGAGATCGAAGAAGTACAAAGAAAGGCAGCTCGTTTTTTATTATCGCGAAATAGGAGAGATAGTTTCACAGACATGATACGTGGAGTGGCAATCATTAAAACAAAGGCGTTTTTCGTTGCGACGGGATCTTCTCATGAAATTTCAATCACCAGTTTTCTCTTCCGATTGCGAAAACATTCTGTTGGCACTCTCCTACATAGGGAGAAATGATCATCATGAGAAAATAAGAGAAATCAGGGCTCGTAGAGAAAAATTTAAGAATTCGGTTTTCCCGGTGCCGTTCGAGAGTGGAACGGTAGGGAGACAGCTTGAAGGTGGTTCATTGATCCCTCTGCCAGACACTTTATTGTGAATAGCAGAGTAATCATGTAGATGTAGATGTAGATGTAGATGCAGGTCTGCGCTACCTTGTCGCGATGATACAGACGCCTCGCCCAACGACTCACCGTTCTTTTGCTCATTGCCAGTTCTCTGTAGACATTGTGCAAATGCCTATGAGTGTCTGCGATGCTCTGGTTGTGAGCCAAAAGAAACTCAAATAAAGCTCTCTGTTTGAAGTGCACCTCCGTCTCAGAAGTCATTTTGAAGGCTACGTACAGCGGCCCCATCTGTCTAAACTTTATGAAATTATAGGGGCTGACGCGGGAATATCCCACGATGTCCCACAAAATTTTTTCACTCGAAATTGGTCGAGAACAAAAATGTATTGCATTGCTTATTGAACGCCCGTCGAACGTCATCTATGCGATAGTAAATATAAAGTCTATTTCAAAAAATATAACTCGTTATTGTAACTTTAGGAAAATAACTGAATAAGCCATATTCGTAACTCTGCAAGTGTAACGTTACTTACACAAATCTGTCTAAATAAACATTTCCTCCACTCACAATTTTGTAAGTTACAGACAAAACCACCTTACCTGGAACACCCCGTACGTGTTGTACTTACTCTAGGAACGGAAATCTTTCAGTAAGCGGTGTCTGCTTCGCCTTCTCCAAGTCGCAGTCATTCATGAGTAACCAGACCATTTCCTGGCTCCACGTAGTTCCTGCCGGCAAAAAAAAAAAGTACGGATAAACAGATCTATTTCGCCACAAACAAATGCAGTTCAAATGGATCTGAGCACTATGGGACTTAACATCTGAGGTCATCAGTCCCCTAGACTTAGAACTACTTAAACCTAACTAACCTAAAGACATCACACACATTCATGCCCGAGACAGGGTTCGAAACTGCGACCGTAGCAGCAGGGCGGTTCCGGATTGAAGCGCCTAGAACCGCTCGGCCATAGCGGCCAACCAAACGCAGTCAGACGTTGATAAAGAGCGACAGAGCGATGGTACTCTAACTAGATTTTCTCTCTGAGCACAAAAATATCACGAATCTTCTGCTTCAGTCACTTTCATTTATTTACCACAATCAATTAGGATACTACACTTTTCTACTGACATTTACAATCTAAAGATACTTGTTGTCAGAAAGACGATAGACGTAATCTGTGTACTGGGGCCAGGAAACAAACGTGGTATCTTTACCGTCTGTGGGCCAGAACTCTAGAGACAGAGCTATACAAGCACAACTCACGACTCGTCCTCTCAGCTGGAAAAGCAATTGTCCCTGTGTAAGTAGGCTGTTTAGTTTTTTTTTTTTTTATTGGTAACGCTGCCGCTACGTAGCGCTCTGTATGAAAATCACTGGCTGTGCCGTGTGCAGTCTGTGGCTGGTTGGCGTTGTTGTAATACTCGCCATTGTAGTGTCGGGCAGCGGCAGCTGGATGCTAACAGCGCGTAGCGTTGCGCAGTTGGAGGTGAGCCGCCAGCAGTGGTGGACGTGGGGAGAGAGATGGCGGAGTTTTAAAATTTGTAAGAATTGGTGTCACGAACTGATTTATATATTATGACTAGTAAGGTAAATACATTGTTTGTTCTGTATTAAAATCTTTCATTTGCTAACTATGCCTATCAGTAGTTAGTGCCTTCAGTAGTTTGAATCTTTTATTTAGCTGTCAGTAGTGGCGCTCGCTGTATTGCAGTAGCTTGAGTAACGAAGATTTTTGTGAGGTAAGTGATTCATGAAAGGTATAGGTTATTGTTAGTCAGGGCCATTCTTTTGTAAGGATCGTTGAAAGTCAGACTGCAATGCGCAAAAAATATTGTATGTCAGTTTAAGCACAGTCTTGTACAATTTTTCTAAGGGGACGTTTCATATGTCGACCCTTAGCCGAGGATACCTCACTGGAATCTTCTGATTTTTTCTTGTAGTTTGTGTAATTAATGTAGGATTTTTTTATTGCTAGCGCGTAATCATAGAGGGAATTTCCTTTGTAGTTGTAGTCTTTCATTGTTGTACAGTACAACAGTTGCGGCATGCATGTAGAGTTGTACCAAGTATTTCGCAGCTGCGCTTGCAATTAACTAGATATTATTTTCAGTGCTATGTTAATATGTTCTCTTATTTTTGCTCTTCAAATTGTGCTTTTTTGTGTTGTCGTGTGAAATATTGTGACAATAATGGCGTGTGAAAAACGTAATACTAGGCTCCAAAGTAAACTGAGAAATGACAGTGAAGACGAAAGCAGCGTGTTAGCGCCACCATGTAATGAATTAACTAATGTTCAAAGTAGTAATTTGGTAATTGTGCATAGGGAAATGGAGCGGGTTGCAAATAATGGTGTAGGCAGTGAAACAATTAGTGAACAGGGAAGCATTATCGATCGATTGGTCGGCAACAGCTCGCGTCAGGAATCTGATATGACAGGACACAATCTTGCAAATACTGTACATTCAGGTTTTGCGTCCTCACCGTTTTCTCAAATAAGCCGAGACACATTTTCTGCTTGTCAAACTGTGAATGTTGCCGGTGCAAATGCACTGCCGAAAAGCATAGATGATCAGATTCCAGACACTAATACATTATTATTGCAATTAATGCAACAAATGAAACAAAACCAGAGACAAACACAGCAACAGTTAGACACAATGGAACAAAATCTTCAAAAGTTAGACACAATGGAACAAAATCAGAGACAAACACAACAAAAGCTTAAAAAATTAGACACAGTGGAACAAAATCAGAGACAAACACAGCAAAAGTTGGACACAATGGAACAAAATCAGAGACAAACACAGCAAAAGCTTCAAAAGTTAGACACAGTGGAACATATGCTTGAACAAACACGTGAAGATTTAACTACTGAATTACATAAAATCGAATCGAAATGTCAAAAAGTCTGTAATGACGTAAAAACACAAATTTGTGAGCATTTCCAACCTATTTTTTCGCGGCATGAAAATGCATTACAGAATCACGAAGCAGCCATAAAAGAACTGCAAACAATTGTTCATGAAAATCATGAGACCTTGCAAGCTAAAATTGACTCAGTTGCATCCACCGATTCGGTTACGCAACTTGCAAGAACTCAGGAAAACTTAAAGGTCACAGTAGATTCGATTTCAACACAAATGGACACTCTGAAACTTGGTTCAGAAAAACACACTGAGGAAATGTGTTCTCTATCGGAGAAAGTAGCCGAACTTTCAGATCAGTTCACTAACTTATCTACGAAGGTAGATGATGATCTGAATGACACAAAACCTGTAGCCTTCACTGACACTGAAGAGTATGAACAAATTAGGAAATTCAAACAGAATCAAAATCAAATCAACACACACTACAAAAGAGAAATGCGGGAAGTACAAGATCAGTTGGCTCAAGTAATACAAGAATTACATATTTCAGAGGACACTCGCGCCCCAGTATGGGAAGAGGGACATAGCAATACAGAACAACCACAAAATAATAACACAGGGCATTTCGGAAATCATGAAAGTAATTGGCAAAATACACCGAATTTTGAGATGGAACCGCCGAAACGACGTAATAATGACCGATATGCGACCCGCCGACACGATGATTTTGACTATAAGCTGTTCATTACTACACGTAAATTCTAAACATTTAAGAATTCTGGCAACGACATTCATCCACAAGCGTGGCTCCATCAATTCTCTCATTGTTTTCCTCCCAACTGGTCACTAGAGCACAGATTAGAATTTATGTGTGGCTATTTAGAGAATGAACCAGCTGTAAGAATGCGATCGGTCATTCACGATTGCCACAGTGAAGGAGAATTTTACCACGCCTTCCTCTCAGCATATTGGTCGCAAGCTACACAAGACCGAGTAAAACATAGCATCATGATGATGAAACATTTCGAACAATCTGAATTTTCCAGTCTTGTCAAATATTTTGAAGACATGTTACATAAGAATCAGTATCTTTCAAACCCATACAGCCCCCTCAGAACTCATCCGCATTTGCTTAATCAAATTACCTGAACATTTACGACAGATTATTTTAGCAGGACGATGCAAAGACGACATTGAAGCTTTTCAGGGACTGTTACAAGAATTAGAAATTGACACTGACAATCGCGGAACGCGAAAACAGGAACACAACAATTACAGGTCACATCCGTCACAATTCCGTGACAACAGAAACAATAACTGGACACGACAAGGCTATTCTCACAACACAAATCGTGACCAAAACAGACACCACCCGTATGACAACCGTTGGCAGAGTAGTAATTATTACAGGGAAAGGTCACCTCTCCGCGGTAATGACTATCACAGAGACAATCAGAGAAACAGTCAATATGGAAACCAAAATAATTATTATCAAGGGAGACGGAATAACTTAAGACGCAACGGTCCAGCGCGCAGTTACGATTCAGGGAGAAATTCTCCACCAGGTGACCGACAAGAAAGAAACTATGGAATCTACCGACATGACGACACACGATATGATTGTAACGACAGACCTGAACTGCAGCAGAACTGGCGGGATTCAAACAGAGCAGGGCCCTCTCGACAAGGTGAATTTGTAGAAGTTAGGTCTCCTAATCCCATTAACGACGCGCGCCAACAAAGAAACAATGACTCGCACCGCAGGCAGCCGCGTGCGCCGGCCGGCTCAGAGAAAAATAGCATAAGCTAACCTTGAGCAAAATTCCAATGTTCCTTACCGACGTAATCACATGATAATTGCTTTTCAGTTGACAGTCTGCGTACTAGGAAGAGTAAAGGTTTACACCACATTTCACATGTAAAACCGTTTATTGAAAGATAATCTGCTTTTTAACTTTGTATTTGCCATATAACTTTTCACTTCACATTACTAGTATGCTTTGTCAGACTTATAATCTCTTAACATGCAGCAATATTTAAGTTAAATATCCAATCAAGAACCAAGATAACTTATCTAAACAGAAATTACGAATGCATTGTTACAGTGAACAGATGACACAGTGTCATTGTGTGTGTGTACATTCTTGCTTGTTAGTGGCACGATTATGTAACGACCATAAGGCTGACATACTTAGAACATTTACCAGTACTACTAATGAGATTTTAATGCAACATTTTGGTTTACTTGCAAATACATTCTGGATTTAAAGTACTTTCTGTGAGATACCAGATGACACAGTGGTTAGTATATGTGACAGCTACACGATTATATCACGACGCTACTAATGAGTGACAATTTACAATGTTGCTTTTGCGGTGTATCTGTTTTATATCTGCAGTTTTTCTGAATAATTCTGGAAAGTAAAACATGTTTTACTAGTAACT
The DNA here is from genome assembly GCF_023897955.1 of Schistocerca gregaria. Classification (NCBI taxonomy): domain Eukaryota; kingdom Metazoa; phylum Arthropoda; class Insecta; order Orthoptera; family Acrididae; genus Schistocerca; species Schistocerca gregaria. Next base: position 197,714,432 of record NC_064928.1, on the reverse strand, counting down.
TTTGTGGTATAGCTACAATGAGACAGCCTTTTCTGCAGCACAACAATACGTTACAGTACAGTATTTACTTCATCACGCAAAGCATTTTACTTTTGTTTATCATGAGGTAAGTACATTGACTCCTGCAGCACTTAGCTTTTGGAGGACGATAACTACGACACTTCCAAAGAGATTATCTTACAACAAGACGCACAGTTTAGCGCTACCCTTACACGTATTTGAGTGATTAATTTTGTACTTAAACATTTATTCTTAAAGATATTTGAAGTACAATGATACAAAGGTTTTCCATGATACATTTCATTCCATTGCTGTAATCTGCAACACCTGAGGATATCCTCAGGGGGGTACACGCCTACTTTGTGTACCATGTGTATGGCAAGCACAAGGAGCCCTAGCTAATATGGTATTTGCTTATACAACTTTACATATCAGTACCATATTTCTCTAACACATTAATTACACAGCTATCTGATCATTTAACTGGGAGAGACAAACATTTTATTACTACGTCAGTGACAGATGTTTACGTAATTACACCATTGGATAACTTCACACTTACGAAGTTGTATTTTGTCTGTACTTTGTGAACTGTTCATATTTTTTCGGAACCATTGTGATATTATGAGAGCTTTGAATGATGTATTTGGTATGGGGTCATGATTTTTAAAGTACGTTTGAGGTAGATGACACTTTTGACATGAGCACAGATTTTTTTTTTTTTACGTTTTGAAATAGGAAGCCACGACGATTTTGAGATTTGGTTGAGGTTCTATGATGTTATGATGACGATGTGTATTACGCTGTTGTGGTATGTTTATGATCAATAGGCTGATGCTATGTGAGGAATTTGATTGTGCTATGTATTTCTTATGATTAAATATTGAAGAAGTGTCGACAAATATGTATATGTGTAATAAAGCAAGGAATAATGAGTAGTGGTTAGGGACTCTGGTTTGTGCAAAAGGTTGTTGGAAACCAAGAATCGTACTTTAAGAGTTATGAAATGTATGTAAATGCGTGAACGTATTACAATGCCGATGAAAATTTTTTGGACGCTCTTATATTTATAGGATTTTATTTTCTACACATTTATAACGCAAATTCTCAACCTGTGAAAATATTTTTATAAGAGACTGTCACTGTAGCGGAAACTGCTGTCGTAAATTTTTCAGTAAGAAAGGTAAGTGACCACCTGCACGTAATGCGTCGTGGGCACCCAGCTGCGCGACAACCACCTGACAAAAAGAAAGCCATTAGTGTGTGCATTTCAGAGACACAGGTAAAAAAAAAGAGGCCATTATCCTCGCTATTGACATTCATTCCTTTGTAGAAAGCATCGCAAATACGACACGCTCAAACTTGAAAACATATGATTATACTGTGGAGCTCTTAATTTATGATATTTACTAAAATGCCTAATGAAACGATGAGAAACATTACACGGCTATTGTCTTGCTAGTTGAGAGATATGCCATATGGAATGCTTTATATATTTATTTACTCATTTTGTTTAATATCTAGTTTCTATCTGCACTGCAGCATTGGTTAAAATACAATTTAATAGATGTACTAATATAGTTATTTTATGCCTACAGATGCAGTAAATAATAACTTTACGATGTACTTAAAAAAACGAAGTAGCACAAAAAGACATTTCCCTTCACAGAAATTGCATACAGAATTGTCTTTTCAAGTACATGGTAATATTTTTTTACAATAAATTTTTTTGGTGCACCACTTTAATTGCATAGACATTAAGATGTGAATAGACATTGTCCTTATCTGCATTGTTGTCTTTAGTGTAACATTTTTTCTGCTTGAGCTTTGTCATGTTTAGGTATAAGTTATAGCATTTGCTGTGGCTGTTTGCCATTCATAGTGCTACTGAATGTCACTTTGTATTACTAGGTTAAGCCAATTTTATTACTGATTTATTTTTCTTGTTTGCTGCACATTGCCATATTAGTTGTAATATTGCTGCCTTTTTTTGCCAATTTCCATTTTTTTATCATTGCTGTTTGTGTAAATTGTTTTGTGCTGCTGCATTGCCTCGTCCCTTAGTTAAGCATCTGAGCTCAGTAGATTTAAGTTAGCTTAAGAGGGGGTAGCCTATATAAGAGAACGAGTTGCGATGGATTTGAAGAAATGCACTGAGAGGTTATATGAGAAAAGTACAGAAAGCAGGTATAGATAGGACTTTTTGGAAATAATGAAGAACGAAGGGAGATCTCCGAGAAGTAAAGAAAGTTTTGTTTGCAAAATACTGCAGTAAAACAAACCCTGTCCTTTTGCTTGTGTTATCCCACTATGTGTTTGTGTACTCTTGCATATTTGTGTTCTTCCTGTCTTTATGTGTTTAGCTAATAATATTTACATTGTGGAATTTTTCTGATGTTTAGACATTATTTATTCCCTTTTATTTTAATGCTAATGTGTGAAGTTGATGTTTCAATAATTATTCTGATCTTTTATGAATGTACTTATGTCATAATTTTTGCAACACCTATGAATTTGTTATTTCGATTCTTTTGTAAAGCCTGTACTACTGCAAATGTTCTCTGTATTGTTATGTTCTTTAAAGATGTATTTTGTACCTTTGTTATTGCATTCTTATGTTATAAAATTGTAACTGACACCAGTTCATCAAATTAAGTAACTTGTAAATTACATTTCACTGCACACGTTTCTGTTGGTCATAGTATATGGACAATATGTGAGAAGTAGGGACTGATAGTGTTTGCACGTGTGTTAATAATTCAGTAAGGGACTGGATAACAGCATTGCTGGTTGTAAGGACATTTCAAAAACAATTTTTGTGAGTGCAGAAGTGGTGGTTATGGACTTGCTATATTATCCGCAAGACTCTTCAATGGTGATTGTGCGCCTGCACAGTCAAACAGATGGCTGCTGGCCATCTCTACAAGGACTACAGTGGGTCTACACCTTTGATGACCCACCAATACCATTATTTCTACAAGGACTGCAATGGGTCTGCACCTCTGGTGGCCCACCAATACCGTAATCTCTACCAGGACTACAAGGGGTCTACTCTGTGATTACCTACCTACCGATAGTCTTCAACGTCGACTGACTCTGCTGTGGCCCATTACCTGTCTGCATGTCAAGAGTCAGCACTGTCTTTCGTTGGAAGTACAACACTACTTCTTCAAGACTGCTTAGAAATCCACTACTTCCAAGTGCAATTTCTTTTATTGCTCAGACTTTGAGAAAAACACTACTATTTTACTGTGATGAACGATCAGGACTGTCTTTATGGACTGTGAGAGAATTTTAGCTTCTGACCAACATTGTATCAATAAGTGTGTGCATTTGATATCTTTGTTATAGTAATTATGAGAAATTTTATCAAATCATTATTGGCCACTGCCCAAAACAATTTGTAAAAATTTTTTGTGGGGAGCATGGGGGCTATGTAAGTAGGCTGTTTAGTTTTTTTTATTGGTAACGCCGCCGCTACGTAGCGCTCTGTATGAAAATCACTGGCTGTGCCATGTGCAGTCTGTGGCTGGTTGGCATTGTTGTAATACTCGCCATTGTAGAGTCGGGCAGCGGCAGCTGGATGCTAACAGCGCGTAGCGTTGCGCAGTTGGAGGTGAGCCGCCAGCAGTGGTGGACGTGGGGAGAGAGATGGCGGAGTTTTAAAATTTGTAAGAATTGGTGTCACGAACTGATTTATATATTATGACTAGTAAGGTAAATACATTGTCTGTTCTGTATTAAAATCTTTCATTTGCTAACTATGCCTGTCAGTAGTTAGTGCCTTCAGTAGTTTGAATATTTTATTTAGCTGTCAGTAGTGGTGCTCACTGTATTGCAGTAACTCGAGTAACGAAGATTTTTGTGAGGTAAGTGATTTGTGAAAGGTATAGGTTAATGTTAGTCAGGGCCATTCTTTTGTAGGGATTTTTGATAGTCAGATTGCGTTGCGCCAAAAATTATTGTGTGTCAGTTTAAGCACAGTCTTGTACAATTTTTCTAAGGGGACGTTTCACCTGGTTTGAGTTCCGGTAGGCCACATAGATTTAACATACAGGGCAGTCTGAATACATCTACTGCTGCTGCACTGATACTTCACCAGCGGCTGCTTCAGACTCACTTCTTAGAAAATTAATGATTTTCTTTGTTTTTTTAGAAACTCGAAAAAGGCGAAGTTGGTAAAGAACGAACAGCGCTTGTGCTGGGGAAGTGGCCTTGCGCGGAAGATCGCTCTACTTGACGCACAGAATGTGTGACTAGGGCCTTCCGGGTAGACCGTTCGCTGGGTGTAAGTCCTTCGATTTGACGCCACTTGGGCGACTTGCGCGTCGTTGTTGTTGTTGTGGTCTTCAGTCCTGAGACTGGTTTGATGCAGCTCTCCATGCTACTCTACCCTGTGCAAGCTTCTTCCCTCTCCCAGTACCTACTGCAACCTACATCCTTCTGAATCTGTTTAATGTATTCATCTCTTGCAGTCCCTCTACGATTTTTACCCTCTACGCTGCCTTCCAATACTAAATTGATGATCCGTTGATGCCTCAGAACATGCCCTACGAACCGATCCCTTCTTCTAGTCAAGTTGTGCCACAAATTTCTCTTCTCTCCAATCCTATTGAATACCTCCTCATTAGTTATGTCATCTACCCGAAGCTGATGAAATTATGATGATTAGGAGAACACACCACTCAGTCCCTGAGCAGAGGAAATCTCCGACCCAGCCGGGACTCGAATCCGGGCCTTTAGGGTTGACATTCTGTCACGCTGACGACTCAGCTACCGGGGGCGGACACGCACAGAATGACTGACAAGGAATGCCTTGAGTGCGAGGTTGCAAAATGCCCCCACATATCGTCTACTATGGAACCGATATTTTGATCAGACAGAATGGGCATATTATAAGCGAGATGGAACAGTTGAAATTCCTAGGCGTCCAGATAGATAGTAAGCTGTTGTGGAAAGCCCATGTTCAGGATCTTGTTCAGAAACTAAATGCTGCTTTATTTACCATTAGAACAGTATCTGAAATAAGTGACAGTTCAACGCAGAAAGTAGTCTACTTCGCATATTTTCATACGCTTATGTCATATGGTATTATTTTTGGGGGTAATTCTTCTGATACAAAAAGGATATTTTTGGCTCAAAAACGGGCTGTTCGAGCTATGTGTGGTGTAAGTTCGAGAACCTCTTGTCCATCCCTATTAAATAGTCTGGGAATTCTGACATTGCCCTCACAGTATATATTTCCTTTAATGTCGTTTGTTGTTAGCGATATTAGTTTATTCCCAAGAGTTAGCAGCTTTCACTCAGTTAATACTAGGCAGAAATCAAATCTGCATGTGGAATGCACTTCCTTGACTCTTGTACAGAAAGGAGTGCAGTATTCTGCTGCATCCATTTTCAATAAGCTACCACGAGAACTCAAAAATCTTAGCACTAGCCCAAATGCTTTTAAGTCTAAACTGAAGAGTTTCCTCATGGCTCACTCCTTCTATTCTGTCGAGGAGCTCCTGGAAGAGCTGAAAAATTAAGCAAATTCCAGTGTTTAATTGTTGATTTTCTTTATTTAAACTTACGAATTGTCGCCTGAATATGTTACTTATATTTCATTTTATCTGTTTGTACTATCGTGTTATAATTTCATGTATTGACTCGTTCCATGACCATGGAGACTTCTCCTTAATTTGGTCCCACGGAACAATAAATAAATAAAAATAAACCACAGTGTTGGCTGCTAATGGCAACAGGGGCCGGGACTGGAGGTATCCAATGCTGAGCACAGCATGAAGTTACGGAGCCTAGTTGAACTGCGTAGCCGACGCGTAACTCATAACACTGCTAGGGATGTTGATACAAAGCAGACCAATGGCAACGATAAACAAATCAGACATCGCATTATATCTGGAACTGTTGGCGAAGTTGACATTTCGCCGGAAAGGAAACGAAGCCCAAAAATGGTTCAAATGGCTCTGAGCACTATGGGTCTTAACATCTGAGGTCATCAGTCCCCTAGATCTTAGAACTACGTAAACCTAACTAACCTAAGGACATCACTCACATCCATGCCCGAGGCAGGATTCGAGCCTGCGACTGAAGCGGTCGCGCGGCTTCAGACTGAAGTGCCTAGAACCGCTCGGCCACAACGGCCGGCGAACCGAAGCAATTTCGCACAGTGAGAAGAGATGGCAAGTGAAATACAGGGTGGCACAGGGGAGCGGGAAATTTTGAACGTTACAGTTGGCAGCACTGTTGCGCCGGCAGATATTCGAAGCTTTGCACAATTGATGTGAACGCAATTGCCATTTAGCAATCATGGAGAATTTGACTGGTGCAGAACGTGCAGCAGCTGTGAGAGCGTTTTACGAAAATGGTGATAGTGCGGCTGCCCCATAGAACATTTCGACAGCATTACCAGCTTGGACGTCATGGGCGTGTCCCATCTGCGCATGCCATTAAAACGTGGGTGCGTATTTTTGAATTAACAGGATCTGCCTTGAAGAAGAAACCTCCAGGTGGCATTTTATCGGTACGTACCCCAGAGAACATGCAGCTGCTTGCCGGCCGCGGTGGACTCGCGGTTCTAGGCGCGCTGTCCGGAACCGTGCAATGCTACGGTCGCAGGTTCGAATCCTGCCTCGGGCATGGATGTGTGTGATGTTCTTAGGTTAGTAAGGTTTAAGTAGTTCTAGGTTCTAGGGGACTAATGACCACAGCAGTTGAGTCCCATAGTGCTCAGAGCCATTTGGACCATTTTTTTGCAGCTGCTTTAGCTGCAATCGAGAGAAGCCCTCGGCGCTCCGTTCGACAGCATGCATCTTCTCTAGGGATTAAGCGACGAAGCTTACAAAGAACACTGCACGAATTAGACTTTCATCCCTATAAGTTGCAGATTGTGCAACACTTACATGAACGAGACCCAGCGTCACGTATTGAGTTTAGTAACCAGATATTGGCTAAAATCAACGAGGACGCAAATTTCCTTGGTAACTTATAGATATCAGACGAAGCCCATTTCCACTTGAGCGGATTCGTGAACAAACAGAATTTTCGTTATTGGGCACAGGACAATCCTTATGAGTTTCACCGGCGACCACTGCATAGCGCCAAGGTCACAATATGGTGTGCTGAATCATGTCATTGTATTATCGGCCCTTATTTTTTTGAACGTAAGGATGGTAGTGCAGTGACAGCAACATCCGCTCGATATGTTGAAATGCTTCAAACATTCTTTACACCGAGACTGTACGCGCTTAATCTTGACGTCGAAAACATGTGGTTTCAGCAGGACTGAGCCACGTCACACACTACTCGACAATCGATGGCAGCAGTTCGTCAATTGTTTGGAAGACGCATTATTTCACGTGACGGTGACATGGCATGGCCTGCGAGATCCCCTGATCTTAGTTTGTGCGATTTCTTCCTGTGGGGATGTCTTAAAGGCAAGGTGTACCGTACACGTCCTGCAACAATCCATGAACAAAAGGAGAACATTGAAAACGAAATCCCTGCCATTGCCCAAGATTTGCTACACCACGCATTCCAGAGTCTTCATAACAGGCTGTTAGAGTGCGAACGCCGTACGGGAGCACATCTTCCCGATGTCATACACACCTGGAAATTGAAATTTCCCTGGAAGGGGAAACTTTATTGACACATTCCTGGGGTCAGATACATCACATGATCACACTGACAGAACCACAGGCACATAGACACAGGCAACAGAGCATGCACAATGTCGGCACTAGTACAGTGTATATCCACCTTTCGCAGCAATGCAGGCTGCTATTCTCCCATGGAGACGATCGTAGAGATGCTGGATGTAGTCCTGTGGAACGGCTTGCCATGCCATTTCCACCTGGCGCCTCAGTTGGACCAGCGTTCGTGCTGGACGTGCAGACCGCGTGAGACGACGCTTCATCCAGTCCCAAACATGCTCAATGGGGGGACAGATCCGGAGATCTTGCTGGCCAGGGTAGTTGACTTACACCTTCTAGAGCACGTTGGGTGGCACGGGATACATGCGGACGTGCATTGTCCTGTTGGAACAGCAAGTTCCCTTGCCGGTCTAGGAATGGTAGAACGATGGGTTCGATGACGCTTTGGATGTACCATGCACTATTCAGTGTCCCCTCGACGATCACCAGAGGTGTACGGCCAGTGTAGGAGATCGCTCCCCACACCATGATGCCAGGTGTTGGCCCTGTGTGCCTCGGTCGTATGCAGTCCTGATTGTGGCGCTCACCTGCACGGCGCCAAACACGCATACGACCATTATTGGCACCAAGGCAGAAGCGACTCTCATCGCTGAAGACGACACGTCTCCATTCGTCCCTCCATTCACGCCTGTCGCGACACCACTGGAGGCGGGCTGCACGATGTTGGGGCGTGAGCGGAAGACGGCCTAACGGTGTGCGGGACCGTAGCCCAGCTTCATGGAGACGGTTGCGAATGGTCCTCGCCGATACCCCAGGAGCAACAGTGTCCCTAATTTGCTGGGAAGTGGCGGTGCGGTCCCCTACGGCACTGCGTAGGATCCTACAGTCTTGGCGTGCATCCGTGCGTTGCTGCGGTCCGGTCCCAGGTCGACGGGCACGTGCACCTTCCGCCGACCACTGGCGACAACATCGATGTACTGTGGAGACCTCACGCCCCACGTGTTGAGCAATTCGGCGGTACGTCCACCCGGCCTCCCGCATGCCCACTATACGCCCTCGCTCAAAGTCCGTCAATTGCACATACGGTTCACGTCCACGCTGTCGCGTCATGCTTCCAGTGTTAAAGACTGCGATGGAGCTCCGTATGCCACGGCAAACTGGCTGACACTGACGGCGGCGGTGCACAAATGCTGCGCAGCTAGCGCCATTCGACGGCCAACACCGCGGTTCCTGGTGCGTCCGCTGTGCCGTGCGTGTGATCGTTGCTTGTACAGCCCTCTCGCAGTGTCCGGAGCAAGTATGGTGGGTCTGACACACCGGTGTCAATGTGTTCTTTTTTCCATTTTCAGGAGTGTATTTAAAAAGTAAAGAGACACTTTTGCACATTTTGATTGTAAAGACATACTGAATAATGGCATACTGAAATAAACTTTCGTTAATAAATTACTAGTTTTATGAATTTATCCATGGAAATGACGTTATTTCGAAATTTCGCGTTGCCTTGCGCCACTCTGTATTAGCGTTTGTGCAAGACGAGTGAGCGAATGTGTGGTGTCGTATACGCTCGATTGTACAATGTACACTAGGAGTCGATGGTGGTTGGTTGGTTGATTTGGGGGAGCGGACCAAACAGTGAGGTCATCGGTCTCATCGGATGAAAGAAGAATGGGGAAGGAGATCGGGCGCGCCATTTCAAAGGAACCATCCCGCCATTTGTCTAGAGCAATTTTGGGAAATCACAGAAAACCTGAATCAGGATGGCCGGACGCGGGTTTGAACCGCCGTCCTCCCGAATGTGAGTCCAGTGTGCTAACCACTGCGCCACCTCGCTCGGTGGTACAACGACGACGATACGTGCTTAACAAGTGAGAGTGATATTGAAACAGGTGTCGAGCCATGTACTTCATCATCCTTGTCGAACGAAAAGCCACAAGCGTAATAAGAACAATCGTTGTCCAAGGAACAGGTTGTTGTTGTTGTTGTTGTCTTCAGTCCTGAGACTGGTTTGATGTAGCTCTACATGCCACTCTATCCTGTGCAAGCTTCTTCATCTCCCAGTACTTACTGCAACCTACATCTTTCTGAATCTGCTTAGTGTACTCATCTCTTGGTCTCCCTCTATGATTTTTACCCTCCACGCTGCCCTCCAATGCTAAATTGGTGATCCCTTGATGCCTCAGAACATATCCTACCAACCGGTCCCTTCTTCTTGTCAAGTTGTGCCACAAACTCCTCTTCTCCCAAATTCTATTCAATACCTCCCCATTAGTTATGTGATCTACCCACTAATCTTCGGCATTCTTCTGGAGCACCACATTTCGAAAGCTTCTATTCTCTTCTTGTCCAAACTATTTATCGTCCACGTCTCACTTCCATGTATGGCTACACTCCATACAAATACTTTCAGAAACGACTTCCTGACACTTAAATCTACACTCGCCGTTAACAAATTTCTCTTCTTCACAAACGCTTTCGTTGCCATTGCCAGTCTACATTTTATATCCTCTCTACTTCGACCATCATCAGTTATTTTGCTCCCCAAGTAGCAAAACTCCTTTACTACTTTAAGTGTCTCATTTCCTAATCTAATTCTTTTAATTCGACTACATTCCATTATCCTCGTTTTGCTTTTGTTGTTGTTCATCTTATACCGTCCTTTCAAGACACTGTCACAGGAACAGGTACTGAACATAATTCCGTACATGGAAGATCACAGGCAGCATAGTAAAAAGAAAATCAACAGATTTCGAATAAGTCCGCAGCAATATGACCGTGTAGTGCATACGAAAAACTACAGATATTCAAAATAGGAGAAAGTGTTTGTGGTGTCACCGCCAGGCACCACACTTGTTAGGTGGTAGCCTTTAAATCGGCCGCGGTCCGTTAGTATACGTCGGACCCGCGTGTCGCCACTGTCAGTGATTGCAGACCGAGCGCCGTCACACGGCAGGTCTAGTCTAGAGAGACTCCCTAGCACTCGCCCCTGTTGTTCAGCTGACTTTGCTAGCAATGGTTCACTGCCTACATACGCTCTCATTTGCAGAGACGACAGTTTAGCATAGCCTTCGTCTACATCAATTTCTACGACCTAGCAAGGCGCCATATTCACTCAAGAGCGACGTTTATCATTAATGGATTAAAGTTAAGTATCTAACTAGCTACGTCCGCTTTCTGAATTCTAATTCCTTGTCATGTTCCAGACCTCACGTCAGTAGAGTTCTTCCCTCCTCACGCCAGCCTGCGTGAGCTAAAACGCGTGCATTTCGACCCCCACTAGTAACACGGTGTTGGCTCTTCTGCCAACCCAACAGTGTTCATACGTTTCAAGGGTGTTCAGTATAATTTACGGGATGTGCATGATAGTGCGCTACTATGTTATACACATCAAATTGCGGGCGACATAGATTACTGTGAATTCAAGCGAAACAGTGGATGGTTGCATAATTCCAAACAGTCCTACGGAACTGGAAGATGTAAGCTAACGAAATTCCAAACAAAGCGTTAACTTGACGATGCACAGCAAACTGTGGAATCGGCTCAAAAATTTATAGATGAGATAAGCAGACTTATGCCATCGTCTAGTAAGCAATTTGTTTCCAACTCCAACTGATCGGAATTTCAAGAGGGAATGCATAGGAAAGGAACCCTGGAAATTAGAGGTACCAAGAGAGTTGTATGAAGATCAGCTAATATAAGTGCCTTAACGTATTCGTATATAATTATGACAACTGTAAATCTGAATGGTAAATTGGCCGGGAATTTATTTTGGAAATTCTTAATTTATTTTTACATGGACTGGAATAACTGACGAGGTGAAACTTCTTTATTTAATTCTGAAACTGCTGAGTGAAACTGCTTAATGCAACTGAACCATCTAAAACTGCTGAGTAAAACTGAACGTACTGACACATTGCTTGTCTTTATCATTTCAACACTGACCTACAGATTTATTCCTGACAAATACAACTCGAACTTTCAAATAACTTCCGGGAATTCAGCCAGGTAACACTTTCAGCGACAGCCGATATTTCGGCGGGATAACACCCCGCCATTTTCAAGGCAAACTGCAACGGACAGGCGGCGTACATGTAAAATTTAAAACCTCGGTTCTCGGACTGAAGCAGGAAAGATAACACACACACTGAACGCTAGTGCCACCAAAGATGACCAAAGTCAGAGCTATCGATAGTGAGACTACGAATTCGCAGGTGAGACAGCATTGACTCAGCCCCTCTGTTTTTTGATAAGGGAGAGAGTTGTTTTCATTAATGGCGGGGTGTTCTCAAGCCGAAATATCTGCGGTCGCTGAAAGTGTTACCTGGCTGAATTCCCGCAAGTTATTTGAAAATTGTATACGCCAGGAGAAACTCAGGTCTCAACTCGAACTTATTCATTTATTACCCACAACATACAAGGATAGCACACTATGACTATTACTGAACACAAAAGAATGACCTTGGATCATAAAAAATCTTAAATATAACCCATACATTCCATAAGTCACTTACCTCACAGAAAATCTTCATGACACGAACTACAGCAAATACAGCAAGCATACAGCCAGCAAAATAAAAAGATTCTAACTACTATAGGCTCTAACCACTAATATGGATGTGGTTAGCAAAGTAAAGATTTTGTTGCAGAGCAGACAATGTATTTACTTATAGCAGATTTTACCTTAATCATGTGACAACCAGTTAAAAATTATATAATTGTGCGTGACATCTAGTTCCAAAAATTATATGGTTCAAATGGCTCTGAGCACTATGGGACTCAACTGCTGTGGTCATAAGTCCCCTAGAACTTAGAACTACTTAAACCTAACTAACCTAAGGACATCACACACATCCATGCCCGAGGCAGGATTCGAACCTGCGACCGTAGCAGTCGCGCGGTTCCGGACTGAGCGCTTAGAACCGCTAGACCACCGCGGCCGGCAAAAATTATATAATCACCAATAATATTAAATCTCCAAGACAGACATGTCCAGACCGTCCGCTCGCGCTAACACGTCAGACCTCTAACCTCCATCACTGCTAACGATTAACGTATAACTTCCACCACTGCTGGCTATACAGTTCTAACTGCGAGTCGACCAGCCACCGAGTCTCTTACAGAGTGCGCACAGCGCTGTCAGACTTATTAATGCACTCTATCGCACAGCCAACATACAAACACATAAACAGGCTACTTACAATTTATTGTGTCGCGAGTGCCCGGAGGTGCTTGGCCCTCTACGATTCCGTCTCGTGTGCGTGATCTTGCAAGGGCAGTAGGGAATATTTACGCCACAGCAACCAAGAGTTAGAAAATGAGCGAAGAGAAACACAACTAAGGCATGAGCACTGCTTTTGGCCAATAGCAGGTCCGGACAAATTGCTTTTGCTTGATTGCTGATTAGCGAATAAGAAACATGCGCCTTTAGAGCAGTTCACACCACCTAGAACAGGGCCGGCCACGGCGTGCCAGACTTCAGCGTGAAGGGTAAGGTGTGAGGATGCCGGGTGAACCTAAGGCTCCGTCTACGCTTTGCTCGCTCCCTCCCGGAACTATCCGATCTACCGTCGCATTTCGTTGAGCACTGCGGTGCGGCATTCTCCGGTCGCCACAACTACACTACTGGCCATTAAAATTGCTACACCAAGAAGATGGCGTACTACAGAAGCGAAATTTAACCGTCAGGATGAAGATGCTGTGATATGCAAATGATTAGCTTTTCAGAGCATTCACACAAGGTTGACGCCGGTGGCGACACCTACAACGTGCTGACATGGGGAAAGTTCCCAACCGATTTCTCATACACAACAGCAGTTGACCGACGTTACCTGGTGAAACGTTGTTGTGATGCCTCTTGTAAGGAGGAGAAATGAGTACCATCACGTTTCCGAATTTGATAAAGGTCGGATTGTAGCCTATCACGATTACGGTTTATCGTATGGCGACATTGCTGCTCGCGTTGGTCGAGATCCAATGACTGTTAGCAGAATATGGAATCGGTAGCTTCAGGCGGGTTATACGATACGCCATGCTGGAGCCCACCGACCTCGTATCACTGGCAGTCGAGATGACAGGCATCTTATCCGCATGGCTGTAACGGATTGTGCAGCCACACATCGATCCCTGAGTCAACAGATAGGGACGTTTGCAATACAACAACCATTTCCGCGAACAGTTCGACGACGTTTGCAGCAGCATGGACTATCAGCTCGGAGATCGTGGCTGCGGTTACCCTTGACGCTGCATCACAGACAGGAGCGACTGCGATGGTGTACTCAACGACGAACCCGGGTGCACGAATGGCAAAACGTCATTATATCGGATGAATCCAGGTTCTGTTTACAGCATCATGGTGGTCGCATCCGTGGTTGGCGACGTCGCGGTGAACGTACATTGGAAGCGTGTATTCGTCATCGCCATACTGGCGTTTCACCCGGCATGATGCTATGGGGTGCCATTGGTTACACGTCTCCGACACCTCTTGTTCGCATTGACGGCACTTTGAACTGTGGACGTTACATTTCACATGTGTTACGACCTGTGGCTCTACCCTTCATTCGATCCCTGAGAAACCCTACATTTCAGCAGGATAATGCACGACCGCATTTTGCAGGTCCTGTACGGGCCTTTCTGGATACAGAAAATGTTCGACTGCTGCCCTGGCCAGCACATTCTCCAGATCTCTCACCAATTGAAAACGTCTGGTCAATGGTAGCCGAGCAACTGGCTCGTTGCATTACACCAGTCACTACTCTTGATGAATTGTGGTATCGTGTTCAAGCTGCATGGGCAGCTGTACCTGTACACACCATCCAAGCTCTGTTTGACTCAATGCCCAGGCGTATCAAGGTCGTTATTACGGCCAGAGGTGGTTGTTCTGGGCACTGATTTCTCAGGATCTATGCACCCAAATTGGGTGTAAATGTAATGTCAGTTCTAGTATAATGCATTTGTCCAATGAATACCCGCTTATCATCTGCATTTCTTCTTGGTGTAGCAATTTCAATTGCTAGTAGTGTATCTTCAATTCTGCAGAATCCTGGTGTCTGTGCTTGTTACCGTTCGCCTTTTGTTTGTGAAATAAAAGACGTTCACAGCTCCAGTGGCTGTTTGCACAAAAAGAGGGAGTCTACCAATCTGTCGTCACAAGCCTTTAAAAATAAATGGGAGTGATAGAAGAGGTGGATGAGAATTCTCGATATGTATTACGCAGTCGCATAAGGGACGTGCACCCCAAATTTCCTATGAATCATTACAATACTCTGCAGAAAGAATCTAAAGATTAAGTTTGACACAAAAGATCAAAAAATTACAGCGGTCTACAGACGGGATTCATTGTTCTCTCCATCAAGAAACATTTTGCGTTATCTCTGCAGGCATGGAGTTCGTGAAGAATTGGTGGCACGAGTACTAAAATTTTTGAAGCCACACGCATCTTTCCACTGTCAGTTGCAGCAATTTTCGATGTAATTAAACGAAGAATATGCAGATATAATGCATTGTGATTGTTTTCCACCGTGTACAAACTCTAGGGATTGATCGATGAGAGGATAAGGAACAAAAAAGGTCTAACGAATTTATGTGCGTAATGCATGTTTTCCATGCTGGAGACCATTTATTCAGTCATACTTTGTTACAGAGACTACGGTCTAATACGCGCCGTACCATGCAGCCACAGTTACACTATGCATGGCAACGAGCGGCGGGCATCAAATTCTTATCAGGAGACCTATCTCCGCCGAGTACAGGGTAAGCCAGACCACCGTGTCCAAAATTCCCCGTGATAATTGTTACTACCCTTAACACTTACTGCATGATGAGGGCTTACTAGCGACTCACTTTCCACATCTTGAGCAGTTTTGTCACTAGGTTCTTCACCAGATAATCACGATTCCGGTATTTGTGTCTTGCGTCCTATTCACAGACGAGGCAACCTTTACGGGAAATGGTATCTTCAACTTTCATAACAGTCATCTGTGGGACAGTACACAGAACCCCCATGGTATGCAGACAGTGATTCATCAGCATCGATGCAGCCAGAATGTGTGGGCTGGGATAACTGGGGACCAAATTTTGGGACCAGTCTTTCTACAATGTCGCCGGAACTAACGGTGACTTTTCCTCTCCCGCTGGAAGAAGTTCCATCATTGATTCAATGGGTTATGCGGCTGCTACATTATGTTGCTGTAGCCCACTTCGCCGTTAAGGTCAGGACGCATCTCAATCATGTTTTCCCTGATCGATGGATTGGACGATGAGGTCCAGTTGCATGGCCTGCTCGATCAACGGATCTCAACCTGTGCGGTTTCTGGTTATGGGGCCATCTCAAAAGTATCGTGTACGCAGAGCCCATTCCAATAGTGGAGACACTGAAGCGGCGTATTCGTGCTGTCTTTGCACTGTTTGGATGAGCCCGGCCGATGTGAACGTGTGAGACAGAACATGCTATGTCACGTTCACGTGTGCGTTGAGGCACATGAAAACCGTTTTCACCACATGCTGTGACTGTGGCTGCATGGCGCGAAGCGCGTTTGACCACAGTTTCTGTAAGAATGTATTGTAACCGCCCCGGTGGTCCCGGTCGCCTACAGTGGACTGGATGGCCGAGCGGAGACCTCTCCAGTTGTCAGGATGCTAGGAAATGGCTGTAGAAGTGTCAGAAACGCCAAAGAAACATTATTAATTCATAACACCTTTATTCCTGCCGAGTACAATGTGGCTTGGTGATATCAACGACCTTCCCCGAGTCCTCGCTGACTCGTAGCGATGACACCAGATCCGGGCCTCGCAGTCTTGCTAGCGCAGAGCCGCGTGCTGTGACGTAGCAGAGGAATGCCCTTACTTCGGCCGCGTGTGGCTGGCGGTGTCCGGCTGGCCGGCCGGCTCGGCGGCGGACAGCAGGTGGCTCCGGGTTGGAGTCCCGGTGCTGTCGGCACGAGAGGCGTTCTCGTAGTGCGGAGTGTACTCTATCCCACCCCGTCTTCTTCCCTGCTCCTCCTGGTGGCTCGTCCGCGGTGGACGAGCGGAACGGGCTGCAGTCCCCCAGCGTCGTCGGATCACCCGGTTGTGACGGCGGATGCACAGGGCCTAGGCCCCGCACGATCTCGACGACAGCTCACTGATGTGGTCAGCATTGGCGGCGAGCGAGTCTGCCACGATGTCTGCTAATCCTGGGTCGATGATTGACAGCGGCAGCAGAGAGGACCAGAGCTTGTACTGTCCCCTCACGTCTGCTGCTGGATGGGCCGCCCTTACTGCAACATCTCCTTTATTAACATGTCGCTCACCGAGCTGAGCGCTACGCGGCGACCCAGTACACATCTCACTGCAAGTCTAACTGCGAGAGCGAGTGCCTTGTAGCTATCAAAGCTGGCTTATTTAAAGGAAGCACGAGCGACGTCCTGACGTAATGCTCGTTTGTAATGACCGCATTCGTTCCACTTATACTGCTGATTCATCTGTCGTACTCTCTCCTTAGGTGTTCTTGCGACAGAGTTACCTGCTGTTGTGGCAGACTGAGGCGAAGTTTTGAAATGCAGTACAGCTGACGCTATACCTCTTTCTTGCACTCTACGAAAGTCTCCGTCTCACACAAATCCGCGTTATAAGCAATTCCCTCTCGCCTGTTGTGTGTAACCAGGCCATTGCCCCTGCGTGACGACACATTCCGATATACGTGCAATTCTAAAAAATGGTTCAAATGGCTCTGAGCACTATGGGACTCAACTGCTGTGGTCATTAGTCCCCTAGAACTTAGAACTACTTAAACCTAACTAACCTAAGGACATCACCCACATCCATGCTCGAGGCAGGATTCGAACCGACCGTGGCAGTCGCACGGTTCCGGACTGCGCGCCTAGAACCGCGAGACCCGTGCAATTCTCTTAGCTCTTGGCTAACCTACTGGCTCTGGCTCTCGGCATAGGCAACGGAACTTTGACAATATTCCACGTTTCCAACTCTTTACTATTCCGCGACACTACAGTATGACTGAGTAAATGGTCTCTAGCATGGAGACCATGCGTTTCCGGACGTAAGTTAGACCTTTCTTGTTCCGTATCCTCTCATCGATTGGTCGCTAGAGTTTGTACACGCTGAACAAGTACATTGCTTTAGTGAAGGGACATGCCTGGAACGATTTATTCATTTAAAACTTGCTGTTGGTGAGTTTATAGAGTAGAAATGAGTGCAGGGACGAAATTTAGAACATCTAGAATGAACTGCAGACCTTGCATCTTAAGTGGACTTGACTGCACACTGCTCACAGTGACACACTGCAAGGTGAGAAACAACTTCATTTTGATTCGACGGGGATGCATTTAAAAAGAAAATTGTAGAAGTTGGCTCTGAGAAACATAGTCCAATTCACGAAGGTCACTGGCATTAAAGAAAAAAGGTTCAAATGGCTCTGAGCACTATGGGACTTAACATCTGAGGTCATCACTGCCCTAGACTTAGAACTACGTAAACCGAACTGACCTAAGGACATCCATGCCCTAGGCAGGATTCGAACCTGCGACCGTAGCAGCAACGCGGTTCCAGACTGAAGCGCCTCGAACCGAGCGGCCACAGCGGCCCGCAAAGAGAATAGGAAGTTTTGAGAATTCATTTTGGCCTCGAAAGTATTGCACAGATAGTTTCCTAAACATTTTGAGAAGACTGCTAGTGTCACATCTATTTTGGAGGGGTTTCCAAGACGGTTAGCAGTTTCAGTTGAAAGCGTCCCTGTGCATGAGTTGATTGATGAGCAGGATAATTTCCGTTTTAAAGGAAAATCACTTTAACGTTACACCTGTCCAGGACGTCTACATTGCTTTCTTCAGGTAGTTTTACGCCTCCACAGTGAGGATGCAAAAGTGTTGCTATATTTCGACCTAGAACTGTGTCAAAGACGTTTTGTTTTCGATTATGAAACTAAGTAAATCACGATTACGCAACAACCTTAGTGCGAAAATCTGTCAATTTTTCTCTGCTTCTGTCCATATAACGACAAGTTGACCAGATAAAAATTCTATGTGTTTTGTGGACCAAAGTCCGCACCGGTAACTGAGAGGTCAGAACAACAAAATGTCAATCATAAAGGCCCGGGTTCGATTCCCGGCTTTGTCGGAGATTTTCTCCGCTCACAGACTCGGTGTTGTGCTGTCCTAATCATCATCATTTCATCCCATCGAGGCGCAAGTCGCCGAAGTGGCGTCAAATCGAAAGACTTGCACCCGGCGAACGATCTACCCAACGGGAGGTCCCACTGGCAAGACACTTACATTTAATTTTAGTGGACCAAAAATGAATAACTAATACTGAAAATAGTATTTGTTTGTGATCTGTATTCTTGAGAAATGTGGAATACAAAAGCAAGTCGTACATGCTGCTTTGCGTTTAAATGGGATTGTGAAATCAGCAACTATTTTTACTCTTTTTACACACACCAGCACCTTTAAACCATACATATGTAGACTCAGTCTCATTTTCCTTGCCTACATCATGATACGTTACAACTAGAGGCATACTAGAACTAAAATAATATGTTCCAATGTCCCTGGCGAGCGGTATAGCCACCCTGTCTAGGGGGCCTTGCCACGGTTCGTGTGGCTCCCCCTGTCGGAGGTTTTAGTCCTCGCTCGGGAATGGATGTGCGTGTTGTCCTTAATGTAAATAGTTTATGTTGAATTAAGTAGTGTGTAAGCCTAGGGACCGATGACCTCAGCAGTTTGGTCCCATAGGAACTTACCACAAAGTTCCAAATTTTTCCAATTGACAAGAACAGGGGAAAGAATACAGTACAAGAAGAATAAGCAGCTTTGAGATACAAAATAGTGAAGGCAGCAGAGAATCAAGTAGGTAAAAAAGACGAGGGATAATAAAATCCTTGGGTTGAGCAGATAAGCGGTAAGCACTGACGTCACATGTGCTGAAAGATTCAGGGCCAAGGTTATCTTCAACGTCACCACATCGTGCTATAGCAGCTGTTATCCACCCACAACCATGTTGCGCAGCATCACTCTTGGTAGAATGAAATTTTCACTCTACAGCCGAGTGTGCGCTGATATGAATCTTCCTGGCAGATTAAAACGGTGTGCCGGACCGAGACTCGAACTCGGGACCTTTGCCTTTAGCGGGCAAGTGCTCTACCAACTGAGCTACCTAAGCACGACTCCGCCCCGTCCTCACAGCTTTATTCCGCCAGTACCTCGCCTCCTACCTTCCAAACTTCACAGAAGCTCTCCTGTGAATCTTGCAGAACTAGCACTCCTGGAAGAAAGGATATTGCGGAGACATGACTTAGCCACAGCCTGGGGATTGTTTCCAGAATGAGATACTCTCCAGCGCAATGTGCGCTGCTATGAAGCTTCCTGACATATTAAAACTGTGTGCTGGGCCGAGACTCGAACTCGGCACCTTTGTCTTTCGCGGGCAAGTGCTCTACCATCTGAGCAACCCGAACACGACTCTCGACCCGTCGTGCGTGGGTAGCTCAGATGGTAGAGCACTTGCCCGCGCAAGCCAAAGGTTCCGAGTTCGAGTCTCGGTCGGCACACAGTTTTAATCTCTCAGGAAGTATCATTCTTCGTAAATGTAAAGTTCAGAACACCCCCAACAAAAAGCTATGGGTGTCAGTGTGAGGTATTTCTGGGCATCTGTGTGAGTCGCAGCATGATTTGCTGCGCAACTCTGAGTCATTTGAAATTTGGCTGCAGTTCGCAATTCTGGCTGTGGTAACGGCAGCGGTGCTGGAGTTGCTCGACCGTTACCGGAGATTTTGTGCACTTCCGGTTGCGCGGAGACGCCGATAAGGCTGCTTGTAAGCTACAGATAGCATTGCGTGATCAGTATTGGCGCAGAGCTCGGCTGCTGCACACGCAGCTGCATTGGACGACTCGGGGTGCCGCATTGTTATAGGAGGATAAGAGCCTATGTGGTCGGGGGTTTCTGCTGACTGAGGACGTACGAGACGCAACAGTAGAGGAACCAAACAGAAAAGGCGGATGGGATATGTAATTTATTGCTCCTCCAGCCATTACTTTTGTGCCTTTCAATTTTCTATTGGTACGATATGCTGTGTAAACGAAAAATAAAGAGTAAGCCCTCTGCGTCTCAGTAGTAATACACTACTGGCCATTAAAATTGCTACACCACGAAGATGACGTGCTACAGACGCGAAATTTAAACGGCAGGATGAAGATGCTGTGATAAGCAAATGATTAGCTTTTCAGAGCATTCACACAAGGTTTGCGCCGGTGGCGTCACCTACAACGTGCTGACATGAGGATAGTCTCCAACCGATTTCTCATACACAAACACCAGTTAACCGGCGATGCCTGGTGAAACGTTGTTGTGATGCCTCTTGTAAGGAGCAGAAATGCGTACCATCACGTTTCCGAATTTGATAAAGGTCGAATTTTAGCCCATCGCGATTTCGGTTTCTCGTTTCGCGACATTGCTGCTCACGTTGATCGTGATCCTATGACTGTTAGCAGATATGGAATCGGTGGGTTCAGGAGGATAATACGGAACGCCGTGCTGGATCCCAACGGCCTCGTATCACTAGCAGTCGAGATGACAGGCATCTTATCCGCATCTATCTGAGTCAACAGATAGGGACGTCATTATATCGGATGAATCCAGGTTCTGTTTACAGCGCATGGTGGTCGCATCTGTGTTTGGCGACATCGCGGTGAACCCACATTGGAAGCGTGTATTCGTCGTCGCCATACTGGCGTAACAACCGGCGTGATGGTATGGGGTGTCATTGGTTACCCGTGACGGTCACCTCTTGTTCGCATTGACGGCACTTTGAACAGTGGACGTTACATTTGAGATGTGTTACGACTCGTGGCTCTACCCTTCATTCGATCCCTGCGAAACCTTACATTTCAGCAGGATAATGCACGACCGCATGTGGTAGGTCCTCGTACGGAAAGGTATAGGTGTTCATTCTTTTCGCCCGCTATACGAGATTGGAATAATAGAGAATTGTGAAGGTGGTTCTATGAACCCTCTGCCAGGCTCTTAAATGTGATTTGTAGGGTATCCATGTAGATATAGATGCAGATGTACATGCAGTTCGCTTTTCATCGACCAGCGGTACTAAAAACAGTAGGATGAGTTGCCTTACTCCCCTGGCCACCAAATTCCCCGGATTTAATCCTAATCAAGAATGTGTGGGAGCACGTCAATCGCACTTTACGCGCGATAGATACTCGACTAAGAAACCGAGCAAAGCTGGCCATGGTTCTAGACTCCACATTCCCGCCGATACAACTTACTGACTCTCTTCTTGTACATCTCACAGAGGCACGCACTGCGAAACGTGGCTGTTCAGGCTTTTGACAGGTGGTCACTTTGAGTCTACAGTGTACAAAGTGGTCTGCGGAAGGGCTGGTGTGGCACTGTGAAACAGCCTGCAGTTGCTCCTTGTGAAATAGTTGTGTAGAGAGAGAGAGAGAGAGAGAGAGAGAGAGAGAGAGAGGGCTCACCTTCTCTCTCTTCGTGTCACCGACAAAGCACAGCGGCGCTGAGGAGAGCAGTGCTGTCGGCACTCACCGCACTTGGGCAGCGTGACGATCCACACGTCGTCCGGCCGGACCTCCAGGTCGAGGATCCTGCGGGCGTCCCGCATGTACCTGGCCGGCAGCACGCAGCCCGGGGGACGGACGCGGACGTGATCCTCCCTCAGAGGCCCGCGTACACTAGACACGAACTTCACCGCCAGCGGCGAGCGCAGCTTCTCCGCCCTCAGGGACATTTTATACCCTCACCTGTAACATTGTGAGCGTGGGGTCGATCTGACATTCTGTTATTCTGCTCAGCGGATTAATCTGAAATGTACCCTTTACCCTGTGGCTCCTGCAAGAGGCAATTTTAAAGAAAACTCCTCATGTTATTAATAGACGTTCTCTAACTTGAGACATATAGAGCAAGCCGCTTTCGTCAGCCCATTAAGGCGTCTTGCGTATTGAGAAACCGCTCATTGTACGCTCACTGACTGCGAATTGGAGGTAAAAAGCGATGCAGTCATGTCCAATCTGTAAGCAAACAGTCGAAATGCAATATATAGGGTGAGTCACCTAACATTACCGCTGGATATATTTCGTAAACCACATAAAATGCTGACGAATCGATTCCACAGACAGAACGTGAGGAAAGGGGCTAGTGTAATTGGTTAATACAATCCATACAAAAATGCACGGAAGTATGTTTTTCAACACAAACCTACGTTTATTTAAATGGAACCCCGTGTGTTTTCTTAGCACATCTGAACATATAAACAAATACGTAATCAGTGCCGTTTGTTGCATAGAAAAATGTTAATTACATCCGGAAATATTGTAACCTTAAGTTGACGCTTGAGTACCACTCCTCCGCTGTTCGATCGTGTGTTTCGGAGAGCACCGAATTACGTAGGGATCCAAAGGGAACGGTGATGGACTTTAGGTACAGAAGAGACTGGAACAGCACATTACGTCCACATGCTAACACCTTTTTATTGGTCTTTTTCACTGACGTACATGTACATTACCATGAGGGGTGAGGTACACGTACACACGTGGTTTCCGTTTTCAATTACGGAGTGGAACAGAGTGTGTCCCGACATCTCAGGCCAATAGATGTTCAATGCGGTGGCCATCATTTGCTGCACACAATTGCAATCTCTGGCGCAATGAATGTCGTACTCGCCGCAGTACATCTGGTGTAATGTCGCCGCAGGCTGTCACAATACGTTGTTTCATATCCTCTGGGGTTGTAGGCACATCACGGTACACATTCTCCTTTAACGTACCCCGCAGAAAGAAGTCCAGAGGTGTAAGATCAGGAGAACGGGCTGACCAATTTATGCGTCCTCCACGTCATATGAAACACCCGTCGATCCTATCAAGAGTCAGCCTAGTGTTAATTGCGGAATGTGCAGGTGCACCATCGTGCTGATACCACATACGTCGACGCGTTTCCAGTGGGCCATTTTCGAGCAACGTTGGCAGATCATTCTGTAGAAACGCGATGTATGTTGCATCTGTTTGGGCCCCTGCAACGAAGTGAGGACCAATGAGGTGGTCGCCAATGATTCCGCACAATACATTTACAGTCCACGGTCGCTGTCGCTCTACCAGTCTGAGCCAGCGAGGATTGTCCACGGACCAGTAATGCATGTTCCGTTGAGTCACTGCCCCGTGGTTTGTAAAAAAAAGAACTGCAACGCATTCTCTGTTAATGTCCATTGACAGAATTGCACTCGATGATTAAAGTCAACACCATGTAATTGCTGATGTAGCGACACATGAAACGGGTGAAGGCGGTGACGATGCAGTATGCGCATGACCTTTACTTCTGCCAGTACCTCGTCTCGTACCTTCCAAACTTTACAGAAGCTCTCCTGCGAACCTTGCAGAACTAACACTCCTGAAAGTGAGTGTCATATCAGCGCACACTCCGCTGCAGAGTGAAAATTTCATTCTGGAAACATCCCCCAGGCTGTGGCTAAGCCATGTCTCCGCAATATCCTTTCTTTGAGGAGTGCTAGTTCTGCAAGGTTCGCAGGAGAGCTTCTGTAAAGTTTGGAAGGTAGGAGACGAGGTACTGGCAGAAGTAAAGTTGTGAGTACCGGCCGTGAGTCGTGCTTCGGTAGCTCAGTTGGTAGAACACTTGCCCGCGAAAGGCAAAGGTCCCGAGTTCGAGTCTCGGTCGGGCACACAGTTTTAATCTGCCAGTAAGTTTCATATCAGCGCACACTCCGCTGCAGAGTGAAAATCTCATTCTGGAAACATCGTACACTATCAACGGTGACATCCGCCGCTGTTTCTTACAGCATGGGTTACGTGCTCCGCCTACCATCGACGAATGTGCAGAAAAATGCTAGACGGTAATGGTATGTGGAAGGACGTCACTGGCGACAGGAATGGCATCAGTGTTTACGGACGAATCGAGGTTCTGTGTGTTTGAAAATAATGACCGTATTTTGGTTCGCCACAGACAGAGTGTACGGAATCACAGTGACTGCGTTAGCACAAGCCATCGGCGCCAGCTAAAGGTCTTATGGTGTGGGTACAGCCGCAAATCATAGTTGGTGCGTGTTCAGGGCACTGTGACCAGAGTGACCTACGTGAATGACGTCCTGCGACCCGCAGCCACACCCTTTCGGCACAACGCCCCAGATGCCATTTTTCAGCAAGACAATGCACGACCACATGTTGCTACATGAACACATGCCTTCTTGGTGTCACAGGATGTCAGCCTTTTGCCCTGCCACGCAAGATCACCAGTGTGGTGTGTGGGGTTGATCTGCTATTCTGTTATTCTGCGCAACGGATTAAGCTGAGATGTACCCTTTACCCTGTGGCTCCTGCAAGATGCGATTTCCACCCCCACACTACTACAGAAGTCAGACAGACGCTCCTAACGTTCTAAAGAGAAATGCCTGAAAAACTTTCAGCAATAAATATCTCCTGCAGTAGTCTGCTGAAAGGGAATGACACAAAAATTCACGAAATTTCTTACATAACTAGTGAGATACTTGGGTACTGGAGTAGTACTAGTTAGTGTAAGAAAAACATGAAACTAACAAAGTTATTATTTATTTTGCAAAAATTCCGAGAAATCACAATGGTACTTTTAGTTATGAATTGAACAAATTATATCCTGGTTCTTTTCGGAACGTGAAATTACCTCTCAAGGATAGGATTCGCTAATGAAATTTCTATACAAAGTTTAAGATGGTTGTCGACTTGGCAGATGGCTGAGAGGCGCGCCTACTCAACTTGAATAATTATCCTTTAGAATGTTGCTAGCTACGGCGTGGTGTGCGTATGCAAGACCTTCGGTACACACACCATCAGATTATTTGACTTGTGGCTCTAACGAAGTAGGCGAGAGTCAGTAATGTCTCGTGGTCTTAACATGGCGTGTTTATCTTCTGCCATTAGGCCAGAGAATAGAAAAGCCACTTGCACGCTTAGAGTAGCAGATTGACGGTGACCAACTTGAAACACCACTTGATTAATGTTCAAACACATTTATTAAAATAATAACAACAACAAAAATAACTTGATTCTGGATGCTATTTACAGTTGACAATCTGAAGTTCCTTTGGTCTTAGTATGTTAATCTTAATCTCACATGTCTCTGATACTTGACAAAGTGTCTATACATTTATCTTCATGGCCATGTACAGGAATATGATAATGTTATTAGGCGCAGACTGAAACTTGACTACAGACTAACGCAGACTGGTGTTGACATATGCAGACTGACTAATCGGAGGTCTATACACTCGTTATAATACCCCGCACATTCAGGTATCACTGCACGAGTGTGATCCATGAGGAGAAAAGGTTCTACGTTAACAGCAATCTCATTGGCTGCATGATATATTAATACGCGGATCGGCGGAAGCAGAGTTTGGTCCGTCTCTAAGACAGCGCCATCTCGTAGTGCAGAGATGGACAAGCGCTGCGCCCGCACTGTTGTGCTTAGCGGGGCGCACTCTAGTGGGAAAGTTGTGTATGCGCTGACTATGGGGAACTATGTACACAACATAGGGTCTAGGCTGTCGCGTGTGAAATGCAGTGAAGTGTACTGTTGTGGAGGAAATATGGGGCTTGCAATAGCTGTAGCGCACAATACCGTAAGCTGTGATGACTGCTGTCTGCGCCGCTCGCTGCTGACAAATAAGATAACTCTCGTTCTATCTCGATTGACCTTCGTCAATCAAACTCTCCCTACGCCTTGATGAAGTCAAGGATTCCTATTCGCCCCTAGTCTAACTACTGGCGTGATACACCGGTCAGATAACCAGTCCACCGCAATGCCACTCAAAAATTCGCTCGCAGGCATTTAACTATAACTCTGTCCGTTCACACCGCATAATAAGTGTGTCGGCCAACACAGTGAATAACGCTTTATCACAAGGACCCAATATAAAGTCGCACTTCTATTCGCTTTCGACAGAGGTGTTCTCCCAGTGAAGTACTAAGGAGACATTTGTTCCTACTTAAAGAGCGACAACGGAAGGGCCCCTCTCGACGCCAGACGTGAAGGTCTCCTCCATCACTCCTTCAGCTCAAGGCGTCAGAAATATCGTCTGCCTATCAGCATTGCTCTTCTAAAACGGGAGAATAACGTTTTGTTTAAGGCGACCAATCCGGAAATCTGTAGTATCGGCGTTTGGCGTTGGATGTCTCCCTGTGAAAATCTCTGAAACTGTGTGCTATATGTAAAGAATGCGTAGGCTGGCCGCTACCACACAATGTAGCGGAATTTGCTTTTAAGCCGAACACGGGGTCGTTCTTCTTTTCACTTGGGCAAATGTTGTCTGCTCTACAGGTGGTCAAGGTTGACTCGTCCTCTGAAGGGACCGGCCTTCCGGTGTGCAGTCTGTTTTTCCTTAACTAAAATCTCCTGTGACCGTCGTGTCTGGAATGTATGTGTGTACGCCAGCCTCGAGTATTTCAACCACAGCGCGCATTTGCGATTTATTAGTTATTTGCATATCGTTTACATGAATTCATACAACATTGACTTTATCTTATCGAGTTTGGATTCGAATGAAGCGTCTTGATGTGCAGAATATGATCGTGAGGGCGGAATATGTCAGCAATGGAGGTCAGGAGGCCACGACGTCTTACAACATGAAACGTACGCGATACTGATTCCCATCAGCTGTCTAATTCTTGTTGTACCCTTGAGTCTGAACACTGGTTTCATCCAGCTCTCACATTACAATACCCAGCCTCTTAAACCTGCAAAACTGCTAGGCTGAAGAGATATTCAGACAGTTGTACTTTGTGTATAACCAATAGACTTGACGAACTGTCAAAGTTTACTGAAGAGGAGCCTCTGGCAGCTGTAGGTGTAGGAAACGTGCAGCAGTCCTCAGCAGCTAGGGAACCTATGTCAGCTGCAAATTCTAACAGCAAGGTCCTGCTGATAGGTAGTTGGCTTGACAGAAGTGTGGGCCAGCAGTTGCAGGAAGTGTTTGGGAGTTAGTGACAGGCCACCAGCATTGTGAAGCCTAGTACAGCGTTCCCTCAGGTGACTGTTAAAATAGGGGATATACGCTATTGCCCATTAAAATTGCTACACCAAGAAGAAATGCAGATGATAAACAGGTATTATTGGACAAATATATTATACTAGAACTGACATTACATTTTCACACAATTTGGGTGCATAATCCTTAGAAATCAGTACGAAGAACAATCACGTCTGGCCGTAATAACAGCCTTGATACGCCTGGGCATTGAGTCAGACAGAACGTGGATGGCGTGTACAGGTACAGCTGCCCATGCAGCTTCAACACGATACCACAGTTCATCAAGAGTAGTGACTGGCGTACTGTGACGAGCCAGTTGCTCGGCCACCATTGACCAGACGTTTTCAATCTGGAGAATGTGCTGGCCAGGACAGCAGTCGAACATTTTCTGTATCCAGAAAGGCCCGTACAGGACCTGCAACATGCGGTCGTGCATTATCCTGCTGAAATGTAGGGTCTCGCAGGGATTGAATGAAGGGTAGAGCCAGGGGTCGTAACAGATCTGAAATGTAACGTCCACTGTTCAAAGTGCCGTGAATGCGAACAAGAGGTGACAGACGTATAACCAACGGCACCCCAGACCATCACGCCGGGTCATACACCAACATGGCGATGACGAGTAAATGCTTCCAATGTGCGTCCACCGCGATGTCGCCAGACACGGATGCGACCATCATGATGCTGTAAACAGAACCTCGATTCATCCGAAAAAAAATGAGGTTTCGCCATTCGTGCACCCAGGTTCAGACGTTTAGTACACCATCGCAGACGCTCCTGTCTGTGATGTAGCGTCAAGGGTACCACAGCCATGGTCTCCAAGCTGATAGTCCATGCTGCTGCAAACGTCGTCGAACTGTTCGTGCAGATGGTTGTTGTCTTGCAAACGTTCCCATCTATAGACTCAGGGATCGAGATGTCGCTGCACGATCCGTTACAGCCATGCGTATAAGATGCCTGTCATCTCGACTGCTAGTGATACGAGGCCATTGGGATCCAGCACGGCGTTCCGTGTTACCCACCTGAACCCACCGATCCCATATTCTGCTCACAGTCATTAGATCTCGACCTACGCGAACAGCAATGTCGCGATACGATAAACCGCAATCGCAATAGGCTACAATTGGACCTTTATCATAGTCGGAAACGTGATCGCACGCATTTCTCCTCCTTACACGAGGCAACACAGCAACGTTTCACCAGGCAACGCCGGTCAACTGGTGTTTGTGTATGAGAAATCGGTTGGAAATTTTCCTCATGTCAGCACGTTGTAGGTTTCGTCACCGGCGCCAACATTGTGTGAATGGTCTGAAAAGCTAATCATTTGCATTTCACAGCATCTTCTTCCTGTTGGTTAAATTTCGCGTCTGTAGCACGTCATCTAATCTTCAGCATTGTCCTGTTGCACCACATTTCGAAAGCTTCTATTCTCCTCTTGTCAAAGCTATCAATCGCCCATGTTTCACGTGGCTACACTTCATACAAATCCTATCAGAAAACACTTCCTGACACTAAAATCTATACTCGATGTTAACAAATTTCTCTTCTTCAGAAATGTTTTCCTGGCCATAGCCAGTCTATAATTTATATCCTCTTTACTTCGACCATTATCAGTTATTTTGCAGCCCAAATAGCAAAACTCCTTTACCACTTTAAGTGTCTCATTTCCTAATCTAATTCCACTAGCATCACCTCATTTAATTTGACTACATTCAGTAATCCTTGTTTTGCTTTTGTTAATGTTCATTTTATATCCTCCTTT
The DNA here is from genome assembly GCF_023897955.1 of Schistocerca gregaria. Taxonomy (NCBI): domain Eukaryota; kingdom Metazoa; phylum Arthropoda; class Insecta; order Orthoptera; family Acrididae; genus Schistocerca; species Schistocerca gregaria. The sequence goes on along the minus strand of NC_064928.1, from coordinate 197,684,998 downwards.
CAAGACACTGTCCATTCCGTTCATCTGCTCTTCCAAGTTGTTTGCTGTCTCTGACAGAATTACAATGTCATCGGCGAACCTCGAAGTTTTTATTTCTTCTCCATGGATTTTAACACTTTTGTTTCCTTTGCTGCTTGATCAATATACAGATTGAATAACATTGGGGAGAGGCTACAACCCTGCCTCACTCCCTTACCAACCACTGCTTCCCTTTCGTACCCCTCGTCGCTTCCTACATTTTATGCATTCCAGTGCACATTATCAAAATCTTTCTCTAAGTCTGTAAGTGATAGAAACGTGCTTTTGCCTTTCCTTAACCTGCGGAATCTGAACTGATCTTCCCCGAGGTCGGCTTCTACCAGTCTTTTTATTCGTCTGTAAAGAATTTGTGTTAGTATTTTGCAACCGTGACTTATTAAACTGATAGTTCGGTAATTTTCACACCACTCGTCACTTGCTTTCTTTGGGATTGGAGTTATAATATTCTTCGTGAAGTGTGAGCGCATTTTGACTGTCTCATACATCTTGCTCACGAGGTGCAAGAGTTTTGTCATGGCTGGCTCTCCCAAGGCTATCAGTAGTTCCAATGGAATGTTGTCTACTCCCTGGGCCTTGTTTCGACTCAGGTCTTTCAGTGCTCTGTCAAACTCTTCACGCAGTATCATATCTCCCATTTCATCTTCATCTACATCCTCTTCCATTTCCATAATACTGCCCTCAAGTACATCGACCTTGTATAGACCCTCTATATACTCCTTCCAAGTTTCTGCTTTCCCTTCTTGGCTTAGGACAGGTTTTCCATCTGAGCTCTTGATATTCATATAAGTGGTTCTCCTTTCTCCGAAGGTCTCTTTAATTTTCCTGTAGGCAGTATCTATCTTACCCCTAGTGAGATAAGCCTCTACATCCTTACATTTGTCCTCTAGCCATCCCTGCTTAGCTATTTTGCACGTCTTGTCGATCTCATTTTCGATACTTTTTTATTCCTTTTCGCCTGCTCCATTCAATGCATTTTCACATTTTGTCCTTTCATCATTTAAATTCAATATCTCTTCTGTTACCCAAGGACTTCTACTAGCCCTCGTCTTTGTATCTATTTGGTCCTCTGCTGCTTTCGCTATTTCGTCTCGCAAAACTACCCATTCTTCTTTTACTGCATTCATTTCCCGCCACTCTTGTCAATCGTTCCCTAATGCTCTCTGCTCTCTCTAAAACTTTCTACAAACTCTGGTTCTTTCAGTTTATTCAGGCCCCATCTCCTTAAATTCCCACCTTTTTGCAGTTTCTTCAGTTTTTATCTGCAGTTCATAACCAATACATTGTGGCCGAAGTCCACACTCCCCCTGGAAAAGTCTTACAATTTAAAACCTGCTTCCTAATTCTCTGTATTACAATTACATAATCTACCTGAAATATTCTAGTGTCTCCAGGCCTCTTCCACGTGTACAACCTTCTTTCATGATTCATGAACCAAGGCGGCCGCTGTGGCCGAGCGGTTCTAGGCGCTTCCGTCAGGAACCGCGCATTCGCTGCGGTCGCAGGTTCGAATCCTGCCTCGGGCATGGATGTGTGTGATGTCCTCAGGTTAGTTAGGTTTAAGTAGTTCTAAGTCTAGAGGAGTCATGACCTCAGATTGTAAGTCCCATGGTGTTTAGAGCCATTTGAACCATTTTTCTTAAACCAAGTGTTAGCTATGATTGAGTTATGCTCTGTGCAAAATTCTGCCAGGCGGCTTCCTCTTTCATGCCTTACCCCCAGTCCATATTCACCTACTACTTTTCCTTCTCTTCCTTTTCCTGCTATCGGAATCCAGTCCCCCATCACTATTAAATTCTCGTCTCCTTTAATTATCCGAATAATTTCTTTTATCGCATCACACGTTTCTTCAGTCTTTTCATCATCTGCAGATCTAGATGGCGTGTGAACTTGTGCTACAGTGGTAGGCGTCGGCTTCGGGTCCATGTTGGCTACAATAATGTGTTTACTATGCTGTTCGAAGTAACTTATCCGTGTTGCTATTTTTTTAATCGTTATTAAACCTATTCTTGCATTACCCTTACTTGATTTTATAATTTGTAATCACTAATTACCACTATATTTAACTTTAACCTATCCATTTCCCTTTTTAAGTTTTCTAACCCACCTGCCCGATTAAGGGATACAACATTCCACGCTCCGATCGATAGAATGCCAGTTCTGTGTCTCCTAATAATGACGTCCTCCTGAGTAGTCCCCGCTCGGAGATCCGAATGGGGGACTATTTTGCCTCCGGAATATTTTACCCAAGAGGACGCCATTATGATTTAGCCACACAATAAAGCTGCATGTCCTGGGGAAAAGTTATGGCTGTCGTTTGCCCTTGCTTTCAGCTGTTCGTTGTACCAGCACGGCTATGGTGTTGGGTTGATGTTACAAGGCCAGACCAGAGAAGTAATTAGCACATTTCACCAAAATGTAATAGGTTTTAGAGACACAGTTAGTGAATTGCTTACAATGTCATCTCTGGTGTTATTGGTATATCGCTGCACCACTTAAATAATTTGACAATTCAGAGGCTTCCTTTACGAGGACACAGATCAGCTGGCCGTTTTCCAAGGAATTCCTTGCGGAGTAGGGGAGTGGCCTTGTACGTAAAACACAGTATTCCATTTGAGTCCTTAGACGTATCACGGCACTGCACTGAACAGCTAGTTGCATGTTACGCAGGTGCGGTTGAATTTAGTGCAACTAAACTTCTAATTCAGAATGAGATTTTCACTCTGCAGCGGAGTGTGCGCTGATATGAAACTTCCTGGCAGATTAAAACTGTGTGCCCGACCGAGACTTTGCCCGCGAAAGGCAAAGGTCCCGAGTTCGAGTCTCGGTCGGGCACACAGTTTTAATCTGCCAGGAAGTTTCATATCAGCGCACACTCCGCTGCAGAGTGAAAATCTCATTCTGGAAACATCCCCCAGGCTGTGGCTAAGCCATGTCTCCGCAATATCCTTTCTTTCAGGAGTGCTAGTTCTGCAAGTTTCGCAGAAGAGCTTCTGTAAAGTTTGGAAGGTAGGAGACGGATACTGGCAGAAGTAAAGCTGTGAGTACCGCACGTGAGTCGTGCTTCGGTAGCTCAGTTGGTAGAGCACTTGCCCGCGAAAGGCAAAGGTCCCGAGTTCGAGTCTCGGTCGGGCACACAGTTTTAATCTGCCAGGAAGTTTCATATCAGCGCACACTCCGCTGCATAGTGAAAATTTCATTCTGGAAACATCCCCCAGGCTGTGGCTAAGCCATGTCTCCGCAATATCCTTTCTTTCAGGAGTGCTAGTTCTGCAAGTTTCGCAGAAGAGCTTCTGTAAAGTTTGGAAGGTAGGAGACGGATACTGGCAGAAGTAAAGCTGTGAGTAACGGACGTGAGTCGTGCTTCGGTAGCTCAGTTGGTAGAGCACTTGCCCGCGAAAGGCAAAGGTCCCGAGTTCGAGTCTCTGTCGGTCACACAGTTTTAATCTGCCAGGAAGTTTAAACTTCTAATTGTTGTTATTTATAGATCCCCCAACTCTGACTTCAGAACATTTCTTCTCAAGGCAGAGAGCGTTCTTGGTTCACTTTGTAGGAACTATCAAAAATTACTTGTGACTTCATATTAATTTTGTATATGATTGAGCAAGAAAAAGGATGTTGGTAGATCTCCTAAACTCATATGATCTGATGCAAACTGCGTTTTTTCCAACCAGGGTGCAGGGGATCGGTAGCATAGCATAGACAAGATTTTTATTCTTTCTTCATTACTAGATGGGCATTGTGTTAGTAAAAGGGAGAATCGCCTTTCAGACAATGATGCACAAATTTTAACACTTCGAGTTAGAGGAAGGGTTGATACACAGTCCTGGAATTGCAGACTAAACACATATCTCATGATCTTCGAAAGCTGCTTTCCATTAGAACTAAAGGTTCCATTAGAACGTTCCATTAGAACGTTCTAAACAGGGTACTAGCAGTAAAAGGCAGCCTGGATTGCTGACTAGTGGGATAAGTATATCACGTACAATAAAGTGGGAAATTGTGTCGAAATGTCAGAAGTAGTCACAATCGAGCTACATTAACCCACTACAAACAGAAGCAGTGGTTGGGAAAGGAGTGAGACAGGGCTGTAGCCTCTCCCCAATGTTATTCAATCTGTATATTGAGCAAGCAGTAAAGGAAACAAAAGAAAAATTTGGAGTAGGTATTAAAATTCATGGAGACGAAGTAAAAACTTTGAGGTTCGCCGATGACATTGTAATTCTGTCAGAGACGGCAAAGGATTTGGAAGAGCAGCTGAACGGAATGGACAGTGTCTTGAAAGGAGGATATAAGATGAACATTAACAAAAGCAAAACGAGGATAATGGAATGTAGTCAAATTAAATCGGGTGATGCTGAGGGAATTAGATTAGGAAATGAGACACTTAAAGTAGTAAAGGAGTTTTGCTATTTAGGAAGTAAAATAACTGATGATGGTCGAAGTAGAGAGGATATAAAATGTAGACTGGCAATGGCAAGGAAAGCGTTTCTGAAGAAGAGAAATTTGTTAACATCGAATATAGATTTATGTATCAGGAAGTCGTTTCTGAAAGTATTTGTTTGGAGTGTAGCCATGTATGGAAGTGAAACATGGACGATAACTAGTTTGGACAAGAAGAGAATAGAAGCTTTCGAAATATGGTGCTACAGAAGAATACTGAAGATAAGGTGGATAGATCACGTAACTAATGAGGAGGTATTGAATAGGATTGGGGAGAAGAGAAGTTTGTGGCACAACTTGACTAGAAGAAGGGATCGGTTGGTAGGACATGTTTTGAGGCATCAAGGGATCACAAATTTAGCATTGGAGGGCAGCGTGGAGGGTAAAAATCGTAGAGGGAGACCGAGAGATGAGTACACTAAGCAGATTCAGAAGGATGTAGGTTGCAGTAGGTACTGGGAGATGAAGCAGCTTGCACAGGATAGAGTAGCATGGAGAGCTGCATCAAACCAGTCTCAGGACTGAAGACAACAACAACAACAAACAGTATTGTAAGGTGCTTAAAAGTGTTATTAGGAAGGAAAAGATAATGTAAACAGAACAGCTAATTCACATGATAAAATTAAAACCGTAAAGTCAGTTGTGAAGGAAGTGTCTGCTCAGCAGCGCAATGTCGTCGATATAAAATCAGTTCGTAGTAAAAATATTTCTGTTACTGATAAATCAGATATATGTACAGTATTTAAACAATCATTTTCTGAGCATTGCTGGTCAATTAAATAAAAACGTAACTTCTACAGAGAATCATATAACTGTCTTGGCTAATGTCTTTCCCTGATCGATGTCTGAAACACTCCTCTCTGATACCGAAAAGAGGGAGATCGAGTCAATAATGAAATCACTGAAGACTGAGGAGTCTAATGGTTATTATGGAGTGCCTAGCAGAATATTAAAGTGCTGTGCTTCTCATGGTTCCCCTGTATTTAGCCATATCTGTAATTTTTTTCTTTAAGAATGGTCAGTTTCCTGAACTACTAAAGTATTCGGTGTAAAGCAGTTTTATAAAAAGGGAGAAAGGGGGAATGTAGACAATTTTAGACCTATTTCTAAGCCATCAGTATTTGCTAAAGTTATTGAAAAGGCTGTGTATATAAGGATAACTGATCATTTTATTTAACATAATTTGCTATCAAATGTACAGTTCGGCTTTACAACTGATTTAACAACTGAAAATGCTATATTCTCTTTCCTCTGTGAGGTACTGGATGGGTTAAAGAAAATGTTTCGAGCGATAGGTATCTTTTTTTATTTAACTAAGGCGTTTGATTACGTTGATCACAACATATTGCTCCAGAAGTGCGACCGTTACAGAATACGGGGAGTAGCTCACAATTGGTTCACCTCTTACTTTATCAACAGACGGCAAAAGATCATTATGCACAGTGTTGAGAATGGCTGTGATGTGGGGGTGTGAGTGGGCACAGTCAAATGGGGGGAGGGGGGGTGGGTGCCAGAGGGATCCTTGTTGAGGCCACTCCCGTTCCTTATTCATATAAATGATATGGCCTCTGGTATTACAGGTGGAGTTCAGTCTGCAGAACGCAGCAGATCCAGCTCAGCCAGAAGGGCTTTTCTGGCAAACAAGAGCGAGGGAGTTGCTCTCCAGGAACACACTTCTTTTTATCAAAGTTTGGTGAAAATTGGTCAAAGCATAATTTTAGGTCCACCATATTGGATTAGCGACTATGAATTTTGAAAATCTAGCTACAGATTTGAGTTCAGTGACATCAAAAACAAGTGACAATATGTAGTTGTTAGGCAAATTAAACTAAAAAGCACTCCGTCTTCAGGCCACAAGTGGCCCATCGGGACCATCCGACCGCCGTGTCATCCTCAGCTGAGGATGCGGATAGGAGCGGCATGTGGTCAGCACACCGCTCTCCCTGTGGTTATGATGGTTTTCTGTGACCGGAGCCGCTACTATTCGGTCGAGTAGCGCCTCAATTGGCATCACGAGGCTGAGCACACCCAGAAAATGGCAACAGCGCATGGCGGCTTGGATGGTCACCCATCCAAGTGTAGGCCACGCGCGACAGCGCTTAACTTCGGTGATCTCACGGGAACTGGTGTATCCACTGCGGCAAGGCCGTTGCCCAAATTAAACTAATAATACATATAAAAGTTTTCCTTGAACTCTAAACAGGTTATCCTCGATAAATGATAATTCAAAACTTCGTGCAGCATAAAATAAAAACAGCTCAATCTATTAATTACTACCTTTAACCCCCGAAAAGTAAACACTCTACTTGGGAGCTTACACCTACAATAGGCCTATATGAACTTTATGAATATTAACTATTTTTGTTAAACCCATAAAGAGTGAACAAAATCCCCAAAAACCAAACTCAAAGTTCGTGTTAGACCGCTCGGCTAGCCGGGCGGGCTTTACAAGTGGTACAAGCTCTTCCACTATGGCCGAGAAGATGCCAATGACGAACCTCGTTTTGGACGCCCCACACATCAACAACAGACGATAAATTCGGAGCTGTGAGGCAAATTGTCGAATTACCGTAATAGAAGTTGCTGAGGATGTTGGCTGGCATAACGGTCAGCTCCTGTCATGCAATTTTTTCGGATATTTTGGGAACTACACATGAGTCAGCTAAGTTTGTTCCAAAATTTCTCAATTTTGATCAGTTGAACCATCTCTTGAGCATCGCTCAGGAGCTCTTGAATAAAAGCAATGATGATCCTGATTTGCTCAAAAGGGTCATAAGTGGTGACAAAACATTGGTTTACGGTTACGACGTCGAAAAAGCCCAATCGTCCCAATGAAAGCATCCCGGAGAGCCAATACCGAACATAACACGCCAAGTTCGATCAAAACTGAAAGTTTTGCTCACTCTGTTTTTCAATTACCCTCGCATAGTGCATGATGAATTTTTGCCTCACGGACGTACGGTCAACAAGGTATATTACCTTGACGGATGCACCGTTTTTAAGAAGCAATACGCAGAAAACATACGTAATTTTGAGAAAACAATTCATGGCTTTTGCATCACAACACTGCACCTGCTCATCCATCGTTGCTTGTGAGAGATTTTTCGGCCAAAAGCAACATGACAATCATGCCTCTGCCACCATATTCACCGGATTTGCCCCCTGCGACTTTTTACTGTTCCCAATACTGAAGAGGCCTGTGAAAAGACGAAGATTTTCAAAAACTGAGCAAATACACTACTGGCCATTAAAGTTGCTACAGCAAGTAGAAATACAGATGATAAACGGGTATTCATTACACAAATATATCATACTAGAACTGATATGTGATTACATTTTCACGCAATTAGGGTGCATACATCCTGAGAGATCAGTACCCAGAACAACCACCTTTGGCCGTAATAACGGCCTTGATACTCCTGTGCATTGAGTCAAACAGAATTTGGATGGCGTGCACAGGTACAGCTGCCCATGCAGCTTCAACACGATACCACAGTTCATGAAGAGTAGTGAATGGCGTATTGTGATGAGCCAGTTGCTCGGCCACCATTGACCAGACGTTTTCAATTGGGGAGAGATCTGGAGAATGTTTTGGCCAGGGCAGCAGTCGAACATTTTCTGTATCCAGAAAGGCCCGTACAGGACCTGCAACATGCGGTCGTGCATTATCCTGCTGAAATGTAGGGTTTCGCAGGGATCGAATGAAGGGTAGAGCCACGGGTCGTACCACATCTGAAATGTAACGTCCACTGTTCAAAGTACCGTTAATGCGAACAAGAGGTGACCGAGACGTGTAACCAGTGGCACCCCATACCACCACGCTGGGTGATAACCCCAGTAAGGCGATGATGAATACACGCTTCCAATGTGCGTTCACCGCGATGTCGCCAAACACGGAAGCGACCATCATGATGCTGTAAACAGAACCTGGATTCGCAATCGCGATAGGCTACAATCCGACCTTTATCGAAGTCGGAAACGAGATGGTTCGCATTTCTCCTCCTTACACGAGAGGGAACTCACACCATGAATCCTGCACGGCGGTGTATGAGAAATCAGTTGGAAACTTTTCTCATGTAGCACCTTGTAGGTGTCGCCACCGGCGCCAATCTTGTGTAAAAAGCTAACCATTTGCGTATCACAGTATTTTCTTCCTGTCAGTTAAATTTCGCGTCTGTAGCACGTCATATTCGTGGTGTAGCAATTTTAATGGCCAGTAATGTAAAAACTGCATCGCTGGAAGTACTCAGGGATATATCAAAAAGTGCTTATGAGAAGTGCTTCGTGCATTGGATGAAGCGTGGCCCAAGTATATGATATATGACGGGGATTACTTTGAAGGGGACAACATGAATATCGAGGAATAAATAAACATTTTTTTGATAAAATATGAAGTCACCTTACTTTTTGAACACACCTCGTAGAGGTGTAACTGCTAGAGAAGGAACTATTTCTCTGTAAGCAGCTGATATTAATGTAAATGAATTGCACAGACTAGGACGGGCTACACACAGTGCTTCGCGATTCTGCACGAAATCTGCGTTTCTACTTACGGTGCTGCTGTATTTGTTGTGTCTGTTGCACTGCACCAGAACTTGAAGTGTAATCGAGCCAGCCTCACACAGCACTGGCCTTGCCTTCTCGTCGCTTGAATGGAATTCCTGATAACACTGGCAAACAATGGTACGTGTACGCGAACTTCACGACTCCCCGACGTCGTTTCGCGTAAACAGGTAGTTGTGATAAAACGTGATTGCCGCATGACTGGTCGAAATACGTTCATAGTACTACACTTACCATGATTCCGCAAGACAGTACACAGCGATTTTGTACTTTATTTATGCAATTTCAGCATTTCTGAGCAGCCATAAAATCTTGAATGTATGAGTAATGGAATATAAACTGTTTTCCTTTGCAGCAGCAGTAAACGACCCTCGGAGTGACTTCCGGTACGTCATAAATTTTTCGTTTACCGTTTGGGCATGTTCTGAACTTTATTTTGACTTCCTTGTGGAAATCTTCTTTACTCATGTTTCACCAAAGTTAGTCTCATATACACCGAAGAGCCAAAGAAACTGGTACACCTACCTAACATCGTGTAGGGCCCCTGCGAGCACGCAGAAGTGCCGCAACACGACGTGGTATGGACTCGACTAATGTCTGAAGTAGAGCTGGAGACAACTGACACCATGAATCTAGCACGGGTGTCCATAAACCTGTAAGAGTACGAGGGGGTGGATCTGAACAGCACGTTGCAAGCCATCCCAGACATGCTCGATAACAGAATGAAATTTTCACTCTACAGCGGAGTGTGCGCTGATATGAAACTTCCTGTCAGATTAAAACTGTGTGCCAGACCGAGACTCGAACTCGGGACCTATGCCTTTCGCGGGCAAGTGCTCTACCAACTGAGCTACCGAAGCACGACTCACGCCCCGTCCTCATAGCTTTAATTCCGCCAGTACCTCGTCTCCAACCTTCCAAAATCCGCAGAAGCTCTCCTGCGAAACTTGCAGAACTATAGTTCAATTCTTTTATCTTGGCGTTTCGCGCACGCCCACCCAGACGCGGGAGATTGCTGCGTTGCCAGCTGCATTCGCCAAGAGAAGCAGCGCCATAGTATAATTCGCAAACTTAGGTTTAGGGGGGAGCGCGCAGTTTATTAAGTAAAGCCACCACGGCCGCATTAACCCTTTCGCTGCTACAGAGACGTGCTCCCCGCATTGGTCGCTGTGCTCGATTTTATCACTGCACTGCTCGCCTGTGCAGACACATGGTGTTTCGACTGTTTTGACACACTTTATCATACGATTTCACAAAAACTATTTGGCCCAAAAAATTTGATTTTTACACATATTCTTGACCGATACCTTCCCCCCATAAATGACTTAATTTTGTTTCGATGTTCAACGCAGTTATTGTGCAGCATTAGATGTAGTAAATCATTGCATGAAATTTTGGTGAGTTGGCACAGGTAAAAGTCTATAGGGTATACTATCCGTATGGTCGATTTTAATTGCCACTAGAAATTTAAAAAAATTACATTCAAACGAATAAAATTCATGAAGCAAGACACTTCGATATCGTTTTTAAATAAGGAAAATATTAAGCACTGAACAAGATTTGAACTCGGAACCTTTCACTTAGCAGCTATACACTTTAATCATTACACTAAAACAGCTCGTCATTCATTAAAACTCCGAGAGGACTTTAAAATGTCACGCAAAATACCGACAAACACTGTTGGTATGGCTATGAATTACTCACGTTTAGTCGAAGTACAATAGGAAGTAAACAATTACCGCTGTTCTTTATTGCGAAAAAGCGGTTAGTGAGAATGATACAAACACCTTTCCTTACTCTCGCCTGAGTTAGGAGGCTTATTGCTAACTTGGTTTAATTAATTAATAGAATATGAAGCAATTGGTATAAAGAATGCTTTATCCAAACTTTCTACAAAAGAAAGTCTGCTATCAAGACACTGCTTTTGTTCAATTACTTTATTTATCACTGAACGTTTCTAAAACTGAAAACACTCGTACGTGCTCTGCACTGCAGTCGTGCTCTGGCAACGTCGTTCTCTGTTCATTGGCTGACTGTGCTTTGTGACGTCAGATGCGCAGAACGAACCTAAACTCGGCCGGCGTCGTAAATGACGCGCACTTCGACACGCAACCGATACTGTTGCTGTTAGTACGGTAATTGCGTTAGAACAGTAATTTTTGTAAGCTATGATAGGTTTATTAGACGATAAACAGCAACACTTTAGTCATCGCAGTATATCTCACTATACACTTTGTAATATTTCTGGCTTATTCAGCCATCATATTAGGCTCCAGGAAGCTATTCCCAGGGCAGTGGAGATGCAAGAAGCATAGAGATGACGCAATGTGGGATGAGGTACCGGTGACAGATGTTAGATTCGGTACCATTCCCGTGAGAAAGACCGCCTGCATGATGCTGCTGCTCTGTGATTGGCTGCTGTGTTCGCCGGTAGGGCGCCAAAACGTTAAACTTTAGTTGCCATTATTAATCAAACCTGTCATCCACATTACTTCATTTTTTTAAATAAACATCTCTCACCAGCCAGCTATCAGTCATTTCAAAATTATTAAAATCAAAGTATTACTAAAACAAAAGACAGACGATATTACTGCCGCTGCACTTCGGTGGCGCTCGGGTCACGCCTTGCTGGCTTGGCGCGCGAAGTGTCTAGGGCAGTCCGGCTCTCCAGTTCTGACCGTTCCAGTAGACAGACATGTTGTCTGTGGCAGGATGTATTTCATGTTATTTTAGCCAGATATAGTGACTGTGAAAAGATATGTTCAATACGTTGTGATCGAGAATAGTTTCTCGTGTCTATATCAATAAAAATGCGAGTGGCATCCCAAATGAGTTATAGTTTATTCGTAGCAGCTATTCCTTGCGAAGTTAATTTCAGTCTCAAGAAAAAGAATCCACTACCTGCGTGCTGTTTTCTGCGCTGGGGACATCATCATCATGAAGACAACAGGTTAGTGAAGTTTACAAGAACTTACGTCTCCCACACAGGGCAGTGGAAACAATTAGGCACCTCAGGTGTACTGCATGCACAGAACAAATGTGCTCAGTGACACGTCATCTGTAGTAATGCAGAGGAGGTAAAGAAGTATGAAAATGTTAACACTATCTCACTTTTATTCCTTTTTTCTTGCCGTAACTTCACATTCTACATAACCACGGTAAACACTTCAAAATTTACTAAAGTGCACTCGTTGTTCGTATTAGTGTAGAAAGAATCATCTGCTCAGATCGCTATTCAAATGGGAACTGCCCGATTCTTCCGCGTGGCACTAGTTAAATAGTTTCAGCACCGTTCTACTCGAAAAGTCTGGTATTTTCTCAAATGATGGCGGTAGATCCAGACAGTCGATACAGGGTACGCAACATGCAACGCCATTTGTGAGAAGACCTTGACAATATAAACTTGTTGACATAAATAAAACTATCTGAGGTTGCCTTTATATGTTGCGCTAACAGATGGCGTTACCTCAATACTTGAACAAAGGTCATAACAGTGTTTTCCAAAATCGGGATAAAATTGGGTCTTGTGGAGATGTCGAGAGAAGAAGGTTCACAAGGGTAACGATCACGATATGTCGGGACAGATGACATCCCTAGGTGAGCCACCTCCAGGCTCACTCTGTAAGGTACCTGCACTCTCTAATGTACAAAAACTTTTGTGACACATGTACCTAATGATCCGTAGTTAATGGAAATAAAGCATCAATTCCGAAGCGCAGCGTTGAACAGAAAATGCAGCTAGTTATTGCCCAATCATTACCGCATGGGTAACAACGATTGATATACCAGGTGATCAAAAAGACAGTATAAATTTGAAAACTGAATAAATCACGGAATAATGTAGATAGAGAGCTACAAATTGACACACATGCTTGGAATAACATGGGGTTTTATTAGAACCAAAAAAATATAAAAGTTCAAAAAGTGTCGGATAGATGGCGCTTCATCTGATCAGAAAAGCATAACAAAGTAAGACAAAGCAAAGATGATGTTCTTTTCAGGAAGTGCTCAATATATCCACCATCATTCCTCAACAATAGCTGTAGTCGAGGAATAATCTTGTGAACAGCACTGTAAAGCATGTCCGGAGTTATTGTGAGGCATTGGCGTCAGATGTCTTTCAGCATCCCTAGAGATGTCGGTCGGTCACGATACACTTGCGACTTCAGGTAACCCCAAAGCCAATAATCGCACGGACTGATGTCTGGGGACCTGGGAGGCCAAGCATGACTAAAGTGGCGGCTGAGCACGCGATCATTACCAAACGACGTGCGCAAAAGATCTTTCACGTGTCTCGCAACATGGGGTGGAGCGCCATCCTAATAAAACCCCACGTCATTCCAAGCATGTGTGTCAATCTTTACCTCTCTATCTATATTATTCCGTGGTTTATTAAGTTTTCAAATTTATACTGACTTTTTGATCACCCGGTACATACATAGTGAGGAAAAGGTCTGGATACACCCCTACTAAAATAGAACAATGTGAGGAATCATAATGGTGTCTGTAGGCGGGGGCGCAACTTATAGGAGCGATGGGACAGCGGCGGCCATCTTTAAGTCCGCTATCTTGGATTTGGGTTACGCATTTCAAATTGGAAGGGGGTCATGTGGCTCGTCATTTTGAACCGCCTCCTCCTCGGGAATACACTCGTGGAATCTGTTTTAAGATATCTCCATTTGAGTAGAAGTACGGCCTGCTAAAGTCTGAAATTGCATGAAGGTGACCAATTCTGTTTATTGTTGCAGGTGATCCACAATGCACCCTGCTCCGGAGCATGGCGTACTCCTCTTGACGTAGTAGGTGCAGCCGTACTGCGAGTAGCCATGCTACAACTGGCGGTTAGAAGCCCATTTGTTGTGCCGATGAACTGCTTCCAGCCAGGCAGAGGCTGCTTCCTGCTCCATAGCTGATACACGCGTGTGGGACACTGTTAAAAAATGCCGATAAATAAGTTGCTCTTGATGTTTGTCACAAAATTACAGAAAAATATTGGAGTTAAAATTTTCTGAGGAACTGTATTTGATACAGTTGAGGTGCAAATGCACATTAGCTGCATAGCGGAACTGCCAGTGTAGCATTTAATTTTTTTTTTTTTTTGTTGGATCTGAAATTTAAAAACCTTTCTCAACCTGGTCTGATTTAGCTCCACTGATCAGGATAGTAAAAAACATGCGTATATTAAGGGAATTTTCATTCACAAAGCAGGCTTATCACATTCACACAGTTCAATACTGTTCTATCCTGATTAAATTGAGCTTAACGTACACTCCACAGGGCAGTGAAGCAATTTCGAAGTCTCGGTGCGACGAAAATTGTCAGTCGATCTCCTGGAAACATTTGTAATAATTATTAACTTTCTAACATTCTGCGTGGTTCTGTTTGTTCTATATCGTGTCTCCCTACCACTTTCGCGCAACGACGCTCTGAGCGTGTTTTTTAGGGAATTGACTAATTTGAACCTGGGTCCTGTTGCTGGTAAGGAGACGCCAGACCACACATGGCATGTAGAGTTCAGAAGAGTTCAGTGAGACTAGCGATGATATAACCAAATACTTAATGATTTCAGCGTCAGCTCCACTGTACTTCCTGTAAAAGAATCTTAATACTAACTAAATTTAGTGGAAGGGGTTCAAGGCTTTCCTGTTTTCAGTTAGCTGGTAAAATAACGTAGAAAAAGCAATTAAGTTTACCATTGGAAATTTTATTCTACTCACAAAACATTGTTTATAAATTGCACTATCGATAAAAGGAAATGTTTTAATACAGGATGGTAAAAACCAACTGCGTTCAACAAAAATGTGAACGAATATTCCCTGAATGGTTTTCCAAGTTCTACAATGGATGGAAGGATGACCTATGCCATATCTCCATCTATAATCTAGGTTTAAATTAAGTTTCACAAGAGAGAAAACTATCAAAATGGTTTACAGTGACCCTCAATTATGTTTAATTACTTATCTAACTTGTCGTAAATTACAGTGGCTGATGTGGCTTCTCAATAACTATATATAACTGAAAAATCATCGCGTTTCACATTTTTACTTCAAGTGGCAAATGAGAACACCATGAGCTTTAATTGACAATCGACACTAGTATTACACAAAAAAGGGGGTGTAACAGATGAGACTTCGGCAGTTCTGAATGAAGCTTTATGCGCTGTTATGCGGCATCGCGTGCGTTCATTACCTTGTCGGTGTTCCTCAGGGGGTAGCGGGCAGCACAGCTCCGCTCACCTCGCTGTCTCAGAAGCAACTCTCTCCTAACTTCTTCTTACTACAATTTACCGAAGTTGGTTAAAAAAAAACTATCTGGCTGTGTTTTCATCTGACCAATCAGGGTCTCAATGTTAACCTTAAGCTCCGCCTACAAAAATTCTGTCTATCCAATGAGAAACGTTATACTTTTCGTGGTGGGGCAATGTTTTAAAGGTTGCAACGTAACAGAGACGCGAAAAAGTCTCACGCTAAAACTTGCAGCTGGTGTGGTCCTTTTAGTGTTATCGTAAGATCTATACTGTTCTTCTGGAGGGCTCTAACTTTTAACATGGGCTGGGGGTGGTCCTAGCGGTTAGCTGGCGACATGGGTGTCCCTCCCTTATCGTAGGGCCTTCAGCTTAACACGGTTCTGCTCTCAGATTCTGTTTTCGTTTCTCCCCTCGGAACTGTGTCTGTCTCACGGTGGGAAGGTATGACGTGCATTTAGGCATTCTTGTGTTAGTCTGTGGTATTCCATTTGCGCACTCGTTACTCGTATTACTTCGGTTAATTTAATGTCATGATTTATTCGGACCTATGTGACATACTACTGGATTTGCTTATCATGTCAGGGTTTTCATGGAAGGTGTTGGATTTGCCTGACACCTTACAACTTTCGGTGATCACATGGGGAAGACCGGAGAACTGCTGGTAACACCGTGTTAGCTCATTTATTGAAAGTAATAAACTGGATATCTTGAGCGTACAAAACGGCAGGTTCGTCCAGTGTAAATCAGACGTTCTCCACTGATCCCGTGCAACACAGCGTAGTAATCAGACACTGTCAATAGTAATCAGTTAAATAATACGCGAACACACTTACTTTAGTTTAGTTCATGTATTAAATTCCTTCTCATACAGAATCTCATCAAGATGGCGACTAACTCAACAATACATACATATACATCATCGTTCTTTCACGGCTAATCGGCTAGACCTCCATCATTCTCTTCATAAGAGAAAACGTAGATAGCAGAGAAGCTATACCATGGAGTAAATGCACGCTCCAAGGAATACTAGGGCTTGAAAGTACTTTGCATTGATAATTATCGTATATTAAATTTTAGGAATCGGTAAGATAAGAAGAGTTATTTCGAGATATGTACTGAGTTATATAATTTATAAAATTTCTGAAAATATCGCAGAGAGACCGCTGCAAGAGACATTACAAGCAGATATAGAATCTGGTGCAGTTCATGAATCGCTGGTTCAAGTCTCGTTTTTCGTTCTATTTGAAATACGTTCACATCGTAATTGTAAAATTCATCATCATTTTTCATTTATAATGTTTGTCTTCTTGTTTGTAATTTCATATTGTACATAGACTTCCTGTCTTCATTTTCAACATAAATTCTTTAATATCGATATTTTTCGAAAGATTATTACACTCCTGGCCATTAAAACTGCTACACCATGAAGATGACGTGCTACAGAGGCGAAATTTTTACCGATAGGAGGAAGATGCTGTGATATGCAAATGACTAGGTTTTCAGAGCATTCACAAGGTTGGCGCCGCTGGCGACACCTACAACGTGCTGACATGAGGAAAGTCTCCAACCGATTTCTCATACACAAACATCAGTTGACCGGCGTTGCCTGGTGAAACGTTGTTGTGATGCCTCGTGTAACGAGGAGAAATGCATACCATCATGCAGCCACGTCTCAATCCCTGAGTCAACAGATGGGGGCGTTTGCAAGACGACAACCATCTGCACGGACAGTTCGACGACGTTTGCAGCAGCATGGACTATCAGCTCGGAGACCATGGCTGCGGTTACCCTTGACGCTGCATCACAGACAGGAGCGCCTGCGATGGTGTACTCAACGACGAACCTAGGTTCACGAATGGCAAAACGTATTTTTTTTTCGCATGAATCCAGGTTCTGTTTACAGCATCATGATGGTCGCATCCGTGTTTGGCGACATCGTGGTGAACGCACATTGGAAGCGTGTATTCATCGTCATACTGGCGTATCACCCAGCGTGATGGTATGGGGTGCTATTGGTTACACATCTCGGTCACCTCTTGTTCGCATTGACGGCACTTTGAACAGTGGGCGTTACATTTCAGATGTGTTTCGATCCTTGGCTCTACCCTCATTCGATCCCTACGAAACCCTACATTTCAGCAGGATAATGCACGACCACACGTTGCAGGTCCTGTACGGGCTTTTCTGGATACAGAAAATGTTCGACTGCTGCCCTGGCCAAAACATTCTCCAGATCTCGCACCAATTGAAAACGTCTGGTCAATGGTGGCCGAGAAACTGGCTCGTCACAATACGCCAGTCACTACTCCTGATGAACTGTGGTATCGTGTTGAAGCTGCGTGGGCATCTGTACCTGAACACACCATCCAAGCTCTGTTTGACTCAATGCCCAGGCGTATCAAGACCGTTATTTCGGCCAGAGCTGGTTTTTCCGGGTACTTATTTCTCACGATCTATGCATCCAAACTAATTGAAAATGTAATCACGTTTCAGTTCTAGTATAATATATTTGTTCAATTGATACCCGTTTATCATCTGCATTTCTTCTTGGATGTTGTTGTGGTCTTCAGCCCTGAGACTGGTTTGATGCACCTCTCCATGCCACTGTATCCTGTGCAAGCTTCGTCATCTCCCAGTACCTACTGCAACCTACATCCTTCTCAATCTGTTTAGTGTATTCATCTCTTGGTCTCCCTCTACAATTTTTACCCTCCACGCTGCCCTCCAATACTAAATTGGTGATCCCTTGATGCCTCAAAACATGTTCTATCAACCACTTCTTCTAGTCAAGATGTGTCACAAACTCCTCCGCAATTCTATTCAATACCTCCTCGTTAGTTATGTGATCTGCGCATCTAATCTTCAGCATTCTTCTGTAGCACCACATTTCGAAAACTTCTATTCTCTTCTTGTCCAAACTATTTATCGTCCATGCCTCACTTCCATATATGACTACACTCCATACAAATACTTCCTGACACTTAAATCTATACCCGATGTTAACAAATTTCTCTTCTTCAGAAACGCTTTACTACTTGGCCAGTAGTGTAATAAAGCTTGCTTAAATTAAGCAAATATAACACTTTAATGTTAAGTCAAAAATGAAAAACCAGATTCTCTTTATTCGAACCTTGTCCATTGTTTTATACCACAGATGTAGCCTCATACGTAACAGTGTGATATGTCACGGAATGCAATCATTTTCTCTGCGTCGAGCACACCATACAAATGCCGCATCTTTATCTTTTCCACTGTACCACTACAATGTGAACCCAACAAAGTACGGATTGTCTCGGGAAATAAAAAGACTATTAAGCTGCCAGACGTACTGTAACTAAACCAGGCAGCTTTCTCACACGTCACTGCCCAACGGTGGCAGGATATAGAACGGCACGTCATAAAAGGAGAAAATGCGCCGCCTGGGTGACTTCGTGGATTCTGTTGTTGACCGACTCGTTATCAGCGTAGCAGATGGCAGTTCCAGAACTGAAATGTACTTCTGGAAATCGGATAAGAAAGGAGCTAAGAGATTACCAGACGATTGAACTGTAATTTATAGCTTCAGTGGCGTCAGTATCAGCAATATGGCGAAACCCCCTGCAGTATGTATTTGCATCACACGCAGTTCGCTCTTAAAAATTACCCTGTGTTTGAGTCAGGAATTTTTATTACTCTTGTTTGTAATTGGAATACTGCGTTGCGTGAGAACGAGAGCATTTTATGATTTACGTCTGTTCACCTAACAAACATGTAATAGCGGTGTTTTACCGAATATTAATTCATTCGCTTTAAAAATTATATAACATTGGAAGCTATATTGTTCGTATGATTTTCTTGTTTTACGTCTGAACTGCAACTGCTCACATCATTGCTGATTAGTTGCACCAGCTGGCTGGTCAGTGCGGCGTTAAAGCTGTTGTCCTGCATTATCGCTCAGTCTACAGGGTGAAAAGTATTTAAACCGACAAACTCTGGGAGGTTGTAGGGGACATCAAAACAAATATTTTCCCCTAATGTCATTTTTTCCTATGAGGATTACTTAAACAGCTGGAGGCCGTATTACGATCTTCAGTTGTTAGAGGGCGTATTACGCTTCAGTTGTAGGCAACTGCTGTCCACCAGTGTGGTAGTGCATTGTCTCTGTTTACTAATGGAGGATGTACCTGGAGTGAGTACACTGATATAGTTGGTGCGTACTACGTAGCGCACCACAACGGACGAGCTGCACAGCGGGTTTATCAACAACAATATCCTAATCGCCGTATCCCGCATCATACGACCTTTGCTGCAGTGTACCAACGTCTGCGTGAGACGGCGTTATTTAGCAGATTACCTGGACAGGGGCGCCGTCGCACGGTAAAAACGCTGCAATTTGAGGAAGCTGTCTTGCAGCATGTAGAGCTGGATGCTTCAATCAGCACTCGTGCAATTACACGTAACATGATGACGAATCATACGAATGTAAGAACAGTCCTTCGAGAGCAAGTGTTACGTCCATTTCACTTACAGCGTGTCCACAACCTGGAACCAGTTGATTATCCACCCAGAGCACAGTTTTCGCAGTGGT
This sequence comes from Schistocerca gregaria, assembly GCF_023897955.1. Lineage (NCBI taxonomy): Eukaryota > Metazoa > Arthropoda > Insecta > Orthoptera > Acrididae > Schistocerca > Schistocerca gregaria. The sequence continues at coordinate 197,665,142 of NC_064928.1, read as the reverse complement.
ACCTGGATCAGTGTGAAATGCATCCTACATTTCCATCCTCTGTGTTATTCACCGATGAAGCAACGTTCGGGCTTGATGGAGTCTTCAACATGTACAATTCGCATGTTTGGAGTGAGGATAACCCACATGCCACAGTTAATAGCTCTTATCAAGTGCGGTTCTTCGTTAATGTGAGGGTCGGTGTTGTTGGGCCGTATCTGCTACCTAGGCCATTAAATGACGCACTATTACAATTTTCTCGCCAGAGCATTGCCAGAATTGCTGGTAGACGTCCCGCTCGCTACAAGACAACGCATGTGGTTCCAACATGACGGGGCGCCGGCACATTTCAGTCGTCGTGTGCGTCGATTCCTGGACCGACGGTTCCCAGAAACGTGGATTGGCAGAGGTGGTCCTGTACCATGGCCTGCTCGATCCCGAGATATGTCCCTTCTGGACTTTTTTCTGCGGGGAGAGATGCGCAACCTTGTTTTCGCAACTCCTGTTGCATCAGAAGAGGCTCTGGTTGCCCGGATAGTAGGTGCAGCAGGAACAATTCAGGATACTCCTGGGGTTTCTGCCCGTGTTAGATAGAACATGATCCGACGGTGTACCCTTTGTTTACATGTCAATGGAGGCATTTTCGAACATCTACTGTAACTGAAATTGGGTTGTGTTAATGTGTTGCCTCTTGGTCATAAAAAAAATTGAAAAGTGTTTGTTGGTGTCATTAATTTGCCGCCAGAGAAATCTTCCTCTACCGGTTTAAATACTCCTAATAGGAAAAAATTGATATTAGGGGAAAATATTTGTTTTGATGACCCCTACAACCTCCCAGACTTTTTCAGTTTAAATACTTTTCATCCTGTATGTGCGTGTAACACAGCAGAAGACGTATCCTTACGATCGAACTTGACTGTAACGCACACAGCTTGGCTTCCGGTTCACGTGGAACGAAATCCAATGAAACTCAAGCAAACGCCGAAGAACACACGGTCTAATGTTATTCTTAGGATGAATGATAATTAATCGAAACCCTCAGCTGCCGACAGGTGTTGTTAATATACCTCGATGGGGACAGCTGAAAGTGTGTGCCCCGACCGGGACTCGAACCCGAGATCTCTGCTTACATGGCAGACGCTCTACCCTTCTGAGCCACCAAGGACACAGGTGAATAGCGCGACTGCAGAGACTTATCCCTTGCACGTTTCCCGTGACACCTACATTCCCAACTGTTCACAATCTACGTATGTAATGTACCTAGGTATATCAACATCATTTATCGGCTGCTGAGGGCTTCAATTAATTATCATTTATTCTATAGAAGCTGCACGGTCATCAACGGTATTTGTTCTTTCGAGAGCAGTTACTATCTTCATATAGAGTTAAAGGCTACCCGGCCATTGACCTTCGTCTGTGAGAATGCGCACAGGTTGCCCGAACTCTTACGAGAATCGTCACCTTCGTTGGCGCGAGTCATGAGTGGATGGGCAAATATCTATTAGGTACATTAGTTCCCCACAGTCGTTTAATGAACAAAGTAAGAGCATAAGGACTCTCAGACCAATTGTGTGACTGGATTGAAGAGCTCCTAGATAACAGAACGCAACATGTCATTCTCAATGGAGAGAAGGCTTCCGAAGTAAGAGTGATTTCAGGTGTGCCGCAGGGGAGTGTCGTAGGACCGTTGCTATTTACAAATTACATAGATGACCTTATGAACAACATCGGAAGTTCACTGAGGCTTTTTGCTGATAATGCTGTAGTATATAGAGAAGTTGTAACAATGGAAAATTGTACTGAAATGCAGAAGGATCTGCAACGAATTGACACATGGTGCAGGGAATGGCAATTGAATCTCAATGTAGAAAAGTGCAATGTGCTGTGACTACATAGCAAGAAAGATCCTTTATCATTTAGCTACAATATAGCAGGTCAGCAACTGGAAGCAGTTAATTCCATAAATTATCTGGGAGTACGCATTAGGAGTGATTTAAAATGGAATGACCATATAAAATTAACAGTCGGTAAAGCAGATGCCAGACTGAGATTCATTGGAAGAACCCTAAGGAAATGCAATCCGAAAACAAAGGAAGTAGATTACAGTACATTTGATCGTGTACTGTTTGAATACTGCTTACCGGTGTGGGATCCGTACCAGATACGGATGATAGAAGAGATAGAGAAGATCCAACGGAGAGCAGCACGCTTCGTTACAGGATCATTTAGTAATCGCGAAACCGTTACGGAGATGATAGATAAACTTCAGCGGAAGACTCTGCAGGAGAGACGCTCAGTAGCTCGTTAGGGGCTTTTGTTGAAGTTTAGAGAACATACCTTCAGCGAGCAGTCAAGCAGTATATTGCTCCTTCCTACGTATATCTCGCGAAGAGACCATGAGGATAAAATCAGAGAGATTGGAGCCCTCAATACGAGACTGGAATAGAAGAGAGAACCGATAGAAGTACTCAAAGCACCCTCCGCCATACACCGTCAGCTGGCTTGCGGAGCATGAATGTAAATATAGATGCAGATACATTCCATATGTAGACTGTGGGCAGTTGGGAATGTGGGTCTCACGGGGAACGTGCAAGCGATAAGTCCCTGCAGTCGCGCTATTCATCTGTGTCCTCGGTGGGTCAGATGGATAGAGCGTCTGCCCTGTAAGCAGGAGGTCCCGGGTTCGAGTCCCGGTCGGGGCACACACTTTCAGCTGTCCCCATCGAAGTATATCAAAAACGCAGGTCGGCAGCTGAGGGTTTCAATTAATAACCATTTATTCTAGAGAAGCTGCACGGTCATCAGCGGTATCTGTTCTTTCGAGGACAGTCACTATCTTCATATATCTCAGGATGAACACACTATAGCAATGCGTAAACGGCCCTACTGCAACAGGCATGTCGATGCTTTGCTTATGGCTTCTTCAATAATTGCTACGGCTGACTGCTATTTTTTGCGCTACCCAACAGCAGAAAAACAGTGACGGCGCTACATTGTAACCGCCGGGAGGGCAACCAGCTGCCCGAGGCTCGGGACCACCCCTCTATTGGTTTCAGTCAGGCCTGCAGAAGAAATTCATGGGAGCGATAGCGACAGGCCAGCGCTATACTCCGCCCGGGACACATTTTGGTTTATTTCGGTGGCGCTCGATTCGCCTAGGGCGTAGCATTTCACCGTCCAGGCAAGAAAAGTTCGTATTTTTCCAGTTTGGCTTTAGTATATCGTTGGTGCATAAGTTCGTAGTGTTTTTCCACAAATTTAATAAATATAATTGATACATATTATACAGACTTTGGTTGTCGATAGTACACTGGAGAGCCAAAGAAAATGGTATAGGCATGCCACAACACAGCACTGCGGTCGGCAACACCTATATAAGACAAGTCTCTGGCGCAATTGTTACGTCGGTTACTTCCGCTACAATGGCAGGTTATCAAGATTTAAATGAGTTTGAACGTGAAGTTATAGTTGGCGCGTGAGCGATGGAACACAGCATCTCCGAGGCAGCGATGAAGTGGGGATTTTCCCGTACGATCATTTCACGAGCGTACCGTGAATATTATGAACCGGGTAAAACAAATTTCCAACATCGCTGCGGCCGGAAAACATCCTGCAAGAACGGGACCAACGACGACTGAGGAGAATCGTTCAACGTGACAGAAGTGCATCCACTCGGCAAATTGCTACAGATTTCAGTACTGGACCATCAACAAGTGTCAGCGTGCGACCCGTTCAACGAAACATCATCGATATGGGATTTCGGAGCCGTGTACCCTTGACTGCACGACTCAAATCTTCATGCCTCGCCATGCCCGTTAACATCGACATTGGATTGTTGATGACTGGAAACATGTTGCCCGGTCTGACGAGTCTCGTTTCAAATTGTATCGAGCGGTTGGACGTTTATGGGTATGGAGACAACCTCATGAATCCATGGATCCTGCATGTCAGTAGGGGACTGTTCAAGCTGGTGGAGACTATGTAATGGTGTGTGGCGTGTGCAGTTAGAGTGACATGGGAACACTGAAACTTCTAGATACGACTCTGGCGACGCGTAAGTATCCTGTCTGATCACCTGCATCCATTCATGTCCATTATACAATCCTACGGACTTGGGTAACTCCAGCAGGACAATGCGACAACCCACACGTCCAGAATTTGCTGCAGAGTGGCTCCAGGGACACTCTTCCGAGTTTAAACACTTCCGCTGGCCTCCAATCACCTCATACATGAACATTATTGAGGACATCTGGGATGCCTTGCAACGTGCAGTTCAGAAGTGATCTCCACTCCCTCGTACTCATACGGATTTATGGAAAGCCTTCCAGGATTCATGGTGTCAGTTCCCTCCAGCGCTACTTCAGACTTTAGTCATGTCACGTCGTGTTGTGGCACTTTTGCTTGCTCGTGGGGACACTACACAATATTAGGCAGATGTGGCAGTTTTTTTGGCCCTTCAGCGTATTTCTTTATATCTAACCAAGTGTGAAATATCAATTTTCATAATTTCAGCATTAAAAATACTTTCATAATAAAATAATTTCTTAAAAATTTGATACCCTATTTCACCACCTTAGCAGCAGAATTTTCAAAAATTGTAAAACATGTATTTATCATTTTCGACTAAGAAGTCAAATACCATATTTCAGAGATGAAGCTTTAAAAATCTTTTAGTAGTTCTTTAACAATAATCTATTTTCAAGAAAACATTTACGGGGTATTTCACCCCATAGGGGTTAAATTTCCAAAAATACTGAAAGATGTGCTTCTTTGTTTCTGACCGAGGAATCAAATACTGATTTTCGTAGGTCTAGCTTCAAAGTTGTCTTAATACCGACATATTTTCGATAGACCTTCACCCGCTGTTTCACCCGCTAAGAGGATGAAATTTCGAAAAATCCCATCTTTAACGACGCCTACAGTATAAGAGTAACACCCCTCCAAAATTTCACGTTTCTATCCTTAGCGGTTTAGGCTGGCCAAAGAGGGTGAGTCGGTCAGGACATTATATAGCCGTTTATTGCTCCATGGTGACATTAAAAGAAGCCTGGCATCGCAACTTTACATGTTACATTTGTACAGGGTGCTACAAAAAGGTACGTCCAAACTTTCAGGAAACATTCCTCAGACACAAAGAAAGAAAATATGTTATGTGGACATGTGTCCGGAAACGCTTACTTTCTATGTCAGAGCTCATTTTATTACTTCTCTTCAAATCACATTAATCATGGAATGGAAACACACAGCAACAGAACGTACCAGCGTGACTTCAAATACTTTGTTACAGGAAATGCTCAAAATGTCCTCCGTTAGCGAGGATACATGCATCCACCCTCCGTCGCATGGAATCCCTGATGCGCTGATGCAGCCCTGGAGAAAGGCGTGTTGTATCACAGCCGTCCACAATACAAGCACCAAGAGTGTCTACATTTGGTACCGGGGTTGCGTTGACAAGAGCTTTCAAATGCCCCCATAAATGAAAGTCAAGAGGGTTTGGGTCAGGAGAGCGTGTAGGCCGTGGAATTCGTCTGCCTCTACCAATCCATCGGTCACCGAATCTGTTGTCGAGAAGCGGTCGAACACTTCGACTGAAATGTGCAGGAGCTCCATCGTGCATGAACCACATGTTGTGTCGTACCTGTAAAGGCACATGTTCTAGCAGCACAGGTAGAGTATCCCGTGTGAAATCGTGATAACGTGCTCCATTGAGCTTAGGTGGAAGAACATGTGGCCCAATCAAGACATCACCAACAATGCCTGCCCAAACGTTCACAGAAAATCTGTGTTGATGACGTGATTGCAAATTGCGTGCGGATTCTCGTCAGCCCACACATGTTGTATGTGAAAATTTACACTTTGATCACGTTGGAATGAAGCCTCATCCGTAAAGAGAACATTTGCAATGAAATGAGGATTGACACATTGTCGGATGAACCATTCGCAGAAGTGTACCCGTGGAGGCCAAGCAGCTGCTGATAGTGCCTGCACACGCTGTACATGGTACGGAAACAACTGGTTCTCCCGTAGCACTCTCCATACAGTGACGTGGTCAACGTTACCTTGTACAGCAGCAACTTCTCTGACGCTGACATTAGGGTTATCGTCAACTGCACGAAGAATTGCCTCGTCCATTGCAGGTGTCCTCGTCATTCTACGTCTTCCCCAGTCACGAGTCATAGGCTGGAATGTTTCGTGCTCCCTAAGATGCCGATCAATTGCCTCGAACGTCATCCTGTCGGGACACCTTCGTTCTGGAAATCCGTCTCGATACAAAGTACCGCGCCACGGCTATTGCCCCGTGGCAATCCATAGATCAAATGGGCATCTGCCAACTCCGCTTTGTAAACATTGCACTGACTGCAAAACCACGTTCGTGATGAACACTAACCTGTTGATGATACACCGGCAGCCGTGGTCTCGCGGTTCTAGGCGCGCAGTCCGGAACCGTGCGACTGCTACAGTCGCAGGTTCGAATCCTGCCTAGGGCGTGGACGTGTGTGATGTCCTTAGGTTAGTTAGGTTTAAGTAGTTCTAAGTTCTAGGGGACTAATGACCACAGCAGTTGAGTCCCATAGTGCTCAGAGCCATTTGAACCATTTTTTGTTGATGCTACGTACTGATGTGCTTGATGCTAGTACTGTAGAACAATGAGTCGCGTGTCAACACAAGCACCAAAGTCAACATTACCTTCCTTCAATTGGGCCAACTGGCGGTGAATCGAGGAAGTACAGTACATACTGACGAAACTAAAATGGGCTCTAATATGGAAATTAAGCGTTTCCGGACACATGTCCACATAACATCTTTTCTTTATTTGTGTGTGAGGAATGTTTCGTGAAAGTTTGGCCGTACCTTTTTGTAGCACCTTGTATACCACTCGTAAACAATGCTTCAATACTAACGATCTTGCAGGATTTTGCAACGGAAGTTTTAACACGGTTATTTTAATACGTTGTAAGTACAGAAACCATATTCACCATATGTAAATAAATATACACATCTTAAGATATGGTGAACATGAAATTTATGTACTTTAAAAAAAGGGTGTTTTGAAGCATAATTTCTGAGAGCGGGCGGTCGTGAAAGGGGTGCGATTCATATCAGTGCGTTACCCGATGAATATTAACGTCTCTGGCGCTATAGTTTCCACTTTATGAACTAGGAGCGAAGTTTACGTGTCTCATGATGAGGTGTCCCACGAACATAAGTACATACATGAATCAGGTCCCCAAAAGTTGCCCATGTATGCTCTAAACAAACAAAAATTCAACTGTGTAACTTTTTTTTCGAGGTGGTAATTACGAGAGGCGTTGGATATGTAATGCAAGACTTTTTTTCTGAAAGCGCGTTCGTTTCATTCAAGATTTCAATACAACAAGTTACTCTCCACTCTTTTGGCTACAAAAGCCTATTTTACAATATAAATTCTGTGCAAAGCGAGGGCCTTACATCAGCTTCCTCGAAGGGTCTGTATGCCCGCATGTTATCATTCTGCTGGTCAAAGTTGAAGCCAACTTATTGCTTCATCAGTAACCTCCCCATCATCCAAGTACTGTCTCCCGTAGAGTGCGTCCTTCATACGGGAAAAAGATGGAAGATGGGAAGGTGGATGAAGGAGGACAGTCCAATGAAGTTTGGCAAGATCCGGGCTGTAGGTTAGATGAGGAAGAACAATCCAATGAAGTTTTGCAAGAGCCAGACTGTAGGGTGGATGAGGAAGAGCAATCCAATGAAGTTTTGTGAGCTCGTCTCGGGCGCGCAGTCTTTTGTGTATGTGAATTCCTAAGGGACCAAACAGCTTAGGTCATCGGTCCGTCGACTTACACACTACTTAAACTAACGTATGCTAAGAACAGCACACACACACACACACATGCCCGAAGGAAGAGTCGAAGCCCGCAGCTCGTGGTCGTGCGGTAGCGTTCTCGCTTCCCACGCCCGGGTTCCCGGGTTCGATTCCCGGCGGGGTGAGGGATTTTCTCTGCCTCGTGATGACTGGGTGTTTTGTGATGTTCTTATGTTAGTTCTAAGTTCTAGGGGACTGATGACCATAGCTCTTTTTTTTTCTTTTTTTTTTTTTTTGGAGACTCGAACTTCCGGCGGGAGGGGGCGCAGTCTCGCAGTCTTCTGTGAGGCCCTGAGTTGCCATGGAGAGAGAGAAGGACGAAGGACGTTTGCATTTTTGTGACGATGAAGAGGCTGAAGTCATTTCTTCACTTAGGAAGAGGTAGAACATAAAACAGATTAACCCATTTAGACTCCCAGGAGACCATAGTTGTATCTACATCTACATACATACTCCGCAATGCACCATACGGTGCGTGGCAGAGGGTATCTCGTACCGCAACTAGCATCTTCTCTCCTTGTTCCACTCCCAAACAGAACGAGGGAAAAATGACTGCCTATATGCCTCTGTACGAGCCCTAATCTCTCTTATCTTTGTGGTCTTTCCGCGAAATGTAAGTTGGAGGCAGTAAAATTGTACTACAGTCAGCCTCAAATGGTGGTTCTCTAAATTTGCTCCGCAGCGATTCACGAAAAGAACGCCTCTTTTCCTTTAGAGACCCCCACCCGAGTTCCTGAAGCATTTCCGCAACACTCGCATGATGATCAAACCTACCAGTACCAAATCTAGCAGCCCGCCTCTGAATTGCTTCTATGTCCTCCCTCAATCCGACCTGATAGGGATCCCAAATGCTCCAGCAGTACTCAAGAATAGGTCGTATTAGTGTTTTATATACGGTCTCCTTTACAGATGAACCACATCTTCCCAAAATTCTACCAATGAACCGAAGACGACTATCCGCCTTCCCCACAACTGCCATTACATGCTTGTTCCACATCATATCGCTCTGCAATGTTACGCCCAAATTTAATCGACGTGACTGTGTCAAGCGCTACACTACTAATGGATGTCAAGCGCTACACTACTAATGGAGTATTGAAACATTAGAGGATTCTTTTTCCTATTCATTTGCATTAATTTACATTTATCTATATTGAGAGTTAGCTGCCATTCTGTACACCATCACAAATCCTGTCCAAGTCATCTTGTATCCTCCTACAGTCACTCAACGACGACACCTTCCCGTACACCACAGCATCATCAGCAAACAGCCGCACTTTGCTATCCACCCTATCCAAAAGATCATTTATGTAGATAGAAAACAACAGCGGACCTACCACACTTCCCTGGGGTACTCCAGATGATACCCTCATCTCCAATAAACACTCTCCATCGACGACAACGTACTGGGTTCTATTACTTAAGAAGTCTTCGAGCCACTCACATACTTGGAAACCAATCCCATATGCTCGTACCTTAGGAGTTTGCAGTGGGGCACTGAGTCAAACGCTTTCCGGATGTCAAGGAATATGGCATCCATCTGATACCCTTCATCCATGGTTCGCAAGATATCATATGCAAAAAGGGCGTGTTGCGTTTTGCAAGAGCGATGCTTTCTAAAGCCTTGAGTTTACCAGCTGACGGTGCGGCTTTGAACTTTTTCTGGTTGGAGGTGGGGGAGGGGGGAGAGGTCGGTGTGGCGCCGCTCCATGGATTGCTGTTTTGTTCCGGTTGGAAGTGATTAACCTATGTTTCACCACCTGTGGCCATGCTCGACAAAAAATTGTCACTATCAGCCACGTAAAGCGCAAGTTATTCCGCACAGATGGTCCGTCTGTGCTCTTTGCGATCTTCTGTTAAGCAGCGGCAAACCCAGCAGCAACACACCCTTGCGTACCCCAGCTGGTGGACGAGTGTGTCAGCAGTACCAGCAGAGAAGCCCAGTCGAGCAGCGAGGTGATTGTGATCCATCGATCGCCACGAATGAGAGTGTCCGCACGTTCCGACATTTCAGGAGTCACAGCTGTGTGCGGGAGATTGGGTAGGTTTGCACGACTTCGTTGCGAGGATGACAGACGCCTTTCCCAGCGATTCACCATGATTTTGTTCATTTCCAGGTCTCCATAGCCACTGTGCAAGTGGCAATGAATATCCGCAGTTGTCTGGTTTTCCAACAGAAGAAACTCAGTGACAGCTCTCTGCTTGGGACGTATCTGTTACGGATGCCATTTTGAAGACTACATATAGTGTCGTCATCTATCGAAACTTCATGAATCTATAGGGGCTATAGCAGGACTATTCCACGCTGTCCCACAACGAATTCCGCATTCTCTTAATCGAAACTGGGCGAGAAAAAATGTGTTGCTTTACTTATGAACGCCCCTCGTAAAACTGTGAGGCTACAGCTCGCATTTGTGGTGAGCAGGTTAGCTCTGAGTGAGTGAATGATTGCACGGCAAGTCAGTGAGACAAGAGGAGATTTATTGAGCAGCTGATTAGGTACTGGAGTGTCCAGCAGCCTCCAGCCAGCGCCGCGGCCGCCGGACTGCGCCGGAAGGCTGCCACTGGAGGGGACGGCTCGTGCAGTAGTCTGTCATCATCGGGAGGCCTGCCCGTGACGAAATAGATCCATTCGGCATAGCCACCGGCGAACCAGAAGGTGCTGTACTTGACGGGGGCGCCGCAGTGGGTCTCGTTGGGGTTCTCGAGCTCGCGGTCCCTGATGAAGCCGTACACCGTCCTGTTGAGGACGAGAGGCCCACCGCGGTCGCCTTTGCACACAGACTTCATAGGCTCGAGGCGCGAACACAGCACTGGTTTCTGTCAAAAAAGAAACGCACATCAAAACACGCGTTAGCAGTGGAAGACAACAGTTAAGTGGCCAGGGTAGGAAAAGTGGCCACTGCAGATTTTTTGCCCTGAACAGTGCTGCCACCTGCCGAGACAAGGCCAATCTACACTGATCAGATGGAACATTATTACCACCTAACAGCCGGTATGTCCACCTTTGGGCCGGCTGGTGTGGCTGTGCGGTTCTAGGCGCTTCAGTCTGGAACCGCGTGACCGCTACGGTCGCAGGTTCGAATCCTGCCTCGGGCATGGATGTGTGTGACGTACTTAGGCTAGTTAGGTTTAAGTAGTTCAAGGAAGAGCACGCGTGGGGAAATTTGAGTCAGAAGAAATTGTAATAAAGAACGGACTTAAGCAGGGAGATGGCCTGTCTCCGCTACTTTTTAATTTAGTCCTAGAATATATTGTACGAATGGCAGCAGATAATTCAGAGGATGTGGAGTTAAACGGAAATATTAAGATATTAGGGTACGCAGATGATCTAAACATCATTAGCGATAGGAAAGAATCTGTAACAGCAAAAGCGAATGCGTTAATCAAGGCTAGTGAAGATGTAGGTCTAAGGATAAGTGAAGACAAAACTAAATACCTGGTTAATACTACAATTCTAACAGCAAATCAGGAAATGCTAAGAGTTGGAGACATTCAGTTTGAAAAAGTGAACACATTTAAGTATCTAGGCGTGGACGTCACTTCGAGAAATGAGATTGAATCCGAACTGCAGAAGAGATTACGGGCGGGAAATGCGTGCTACTTCTCACTGAATAGATTAATTTCATCACGGATATTGTCTAGGAATTTAAAGATTAGAATATACAAAACTATTATTCTACCAGTTATGATGTACAGGTGTGAGACTTGGTCTCTCACTGTGCAAAATGGAAAGCCGTTTCCAGTATTTGAAAACAAAGTTTTGAGGAAAATTTTCTGAGCAAAAAGGGATGACATTAGCGGAGAGTGGCGAAAACTGCATAACGAAGAGGTTCAAGAACTCTATTCAAGGCCTGACATAATCAGGTAGGCTGCGATGGGCGGGTCACGTAGCTCGAATGGTTGAGGGCAGGGCAGCGCGCAGAGTACTGGTAGGGCACCTAGAGGGTCAGACCGACTTGTAGATGGGAGGACAATGTGAAGGCTGATTTGAGGAGCCTAGGTATTGAGGGTGAATGGAAGGAAATAGCCCAAGACAGGGACAGATGGCGAAAATACATTGCTGCGGTAATGGACTCTCGTGTCCGATATCACCAGTAAGTAAGTAAGTTAGTTAGTTCTAGGGGACTGATGACCACAGATGTTCAGTCCCATAGTGCTCAGAGCTATTTTACCCACCTTTGGTACAATTAATATCGGTAACGCATGGTGACATGGAAGCACTGAGGTCCTGGTAGGTCGCTGGATGGAATTGGTGCCACATCTGCACACACAAGTCACCTAATTCATGTGGTGATGACCACATTTAATCACATCCCAAATATGTTCGATCAGGTTCAGGTTTGGCGAGTAGGGGGCCCAGTACATCAACTGCATCTCGCCAATGCATTCCTCGAACCACTCCATTGCACTCCTGGACTTGTGACATTGCGCATGTTGAAAAATTCCACTTCTGACAGGAAAGCTGATCATCACGAAGGGGTGTACATGATCCGCAACCAGCGTACGATACTCATTAACCATGATGGTACGTTGCACGAGCTCCTCTGATCCCATGGATGCCCATGTGAATGTTCCCCAGAGCATAATAGAGCTGCCGCCAGCTTATCTGTCTCGCATTACAGGTGTCAGGGGGTTGTTCACGTGAAGACGACGGATTCGCGCCTTCCCATTGGTTCAAAATGGTTCAAATGGCTCTGAGCACTATGCGACTTAACTTCTGAGGTCATCAGTCGCCTAGAACTTAGAACTAATTAAACCTAACTAACCTAAGGACATCACACACATCCATGCCCGAGGCAGGATTCGAACCTACGACTGGAGCGGTCGCTCGGCTCCAGACTGTAGCGCCTAGAACCGCACGGCCACTCCGGCTCGCCTTCCCATTGGCATGATGAAGAAAGTGTCAGGATTCATCAAGTCATTCAAGGCTCTGACACTGCGCAAACGTCCAGTTCCGATGGTCATGTGACCGTTTCAGTCCTAGCTGCCGATGTCGTGGTGTTAATGCGTGGGTCGTTGCCTGTGGATGCCCATCGTTGGGAGTAATCGTGCACTGTGTGTCACACATGTAGTTTGCCCAGTATTAACGTCTGATGTTAGTTCCGACACTGTTCGCTGCCTATCGTGTTTTATCTAAACTACGACGTCCGACATCTACAGGGTGTTACAAAAAGGTACGGCCAAACTTTCAGGAAACATTCCTCACTCACAAATAAAGAAAAGATGTTATGTGGACATGTGACCGGAAACGCTTACTTTCCATATTAGAGCCCATTTTAGTTTCCTCAGTATGTACTGTACTTCCTCGATTCACCGCCAGCTGGCCCAATTGAAGGAAGGTAATGTTGACTTCGGTGCTTGTGTTGACACGCGACTCATTGCTCTACAGTGCTAGCATCAAGTACATCGGTACGTAGCATCAACAGGTCTTTGTTCATCACGAACGTGGTTTTGAAGTCAGTGCAATGTTTACAAATGCGGAGTTGGCAGATGCTCATTTGATGTATGGATTAGCACGGGGCAATAGCCGTGGCGCGGTACGTTTGTATCGAGACAGATTTCCAGAACGAAGGTGTCCCGACAGGATGACGTTCGAAGCAATTAATCGGCGTCTTAGGGAGCACGAAACATTCCAACCTATGACTCGCGACTGGGGAAGACGTAGAACGACGAGGACACCTGCAATGGACGAGGCAATTCTTCGTGCAGTTGACGATAAACCTAATATCGCTGTCAGAGAAATTGCTGCTGTACAAGGTAACGTTGACCACGTCACTGTATGGAGAGTGCTACGGGAGAACCAGTTGCTTCCGTAACATGTACTGCGTGTGCAGGCACTATCAGCATCTGATTGGCCTCCACGGGTACACTTCTGCGAATGGTTCATCCGACAATGTGTCAATCCTGATTTGAGTGCAAATGTTCTCTTTATGGATGAGGCTTCATTCCAACGTGTTCAAATTGTAAATTTCACATACAACATGTGTGGGCTGACGAGAATCCGCACGCACTTGTGCAATCACGTCATCAACACAGATTTTCTGTGCACGTTTTGGCAGGCATTGTTGGTGATGTCTTGATTGGGCCCCACGTTCTTCCACCTACACTCAATGGAGCACGTTATCACGATTTCATACGGGATACTCTACCTGTGCTGCTAGAACATGTGCCTTTACAGGTACGACACAACATGTGGTTCATGCACGATGGAGCTCCTGCACATTTCAGTGTAAGTGTTCGTACGCTCCTCAACAACAGATTCGGTGACCGATGGATTGGTAGAGGCGGACCAGTTCCATGGCCTCCACGCTCTCCTGACCTCAACCCTCTTGACTTTCATTTATGGGGGCATTTGAAAGCTCTTGTCTACGCAACCCCGGTACCAAATGTAGAGACTCTTCGTGCTCGTATTGTGGACGGCTGTGGTACAATACGCCATTCCCCAGGGATGCATCAGCGCATCAAGGATTCCATGCGACGAAGGGTGGATGCATGTATCCTCGCTAACGGAGGACATTTTGAGCATTTCCTGTAACAAAGTATTTGAAGTCACGCTGGTACGTTTTGTTGCTGTGTGTTTCCATTCCATGATTAATGTGATTTGAAGAGAAGTAACAAAATGAGCTCTAACATGGAAAGTAAGCGTTTCCGGACACATGTCCACATAACATATTCTCTTTCTTTGTGTCTGAGGAACGTTTCCTGAAAGTTTGGCCATACCTTTTTGTAACACCCTGTATAAGGCCGCCCAACCCCTCACCTTAGTTTCACCACGTGTTGAAGACATTCACCAAAGCACTCCTTGAACACCCGACATGTCGTGCAGATTCCGAAATGCTCGTGCCGAGATTCCGTATTATCACAATCTGCCCTCAGTCAAAGTCAGATTGCGCGCCTTTCCCATTCTACACACGCACAGCACGCTCACTGGTACAGCATGCACCGTAGGTGTGACTGACCAGCAGCCACTCATCGAGGCGATGCTGCTATTGCTGGGACGGGTTTATATTGAGAGTAGGTCGGTGATTATAATGTTCCGGCTGATCATTGTATTTCTAATTCACAACATCAGCATCATTGTTGTCAGTCGATTTAATAGACAAAGCCTGTCCCGCTATTTTCCAATAATGACTTTTCTAATTTTCAGTTGTCTACATCTACATCTGCATGACTATCCTGCAATTCAAATTTAAGAGCCTGGCAGAAGGTTCATCGAACTAATAGGCACATTTAGAAAGTATGTGTACTGTGACCATAATGGGCTGTGTTTTTTTGTTTTGTTTTAGGATTGGCAACAGTGAATGGTAAAGGGGATCCTCCGACCACACCGAGCATTCCAGGAGGAAGGTAGTCCGACAACTCACGTTTTAGTGTGTTGTTGTACGAAAGATGTCGGTAAGAAATCTCGACAAGTGAGAGTCATGTGATGTGATCCGCTTCCACCTAGCGGAAGGAATATGTACCGTTATTTTTTTTTCGCAGCCTGTACAGAACAGGTGTGTTTAAGTGGTTCGTGGAGTTTAGTCTTGAGGGGCTTGAACTGGATTTTCTGAGCTTCAGATGAAACGTGGCTGGCTCATTACACGCCTGAGACAAAAAGAGAAGTCGAGATAACTGTTCGAAAAGACTGCCAATTGACAGCGGATGAAATTTCTGCTATGTTTACACAATTCTCCTCAACTCGCTTGTATGAGATCCGCAGAGAAACGCTGGGTTACCGGAAATCGTCCGTAAGATGGGTCCCAAACCAGCTGACAGAGCAGCCCAAGAGAAATCAGGTCAGTAGCGTCCACCAGTTTCTTGAGCGATTTGAACTGGAAGGTGAGGACTTTCTGAGCTGGAGACGAAACGTGGCTGGCTCATTACACGCCTGAGACTAAAAGACAGTAGGTGCAATGGCGTAACACCAATTCCCCATCTGTTACAAAATTCAAGACCACAATTTCGCCCAAAAAAATCGTGGCCTCGGTGTTTTGGTACCGGAAAGGCGCCATTTCGGTCGAATTTCTGCCTCATCGGGAGACCATCAATTTACAACGATATTATGAACCATGAACCATGGACCTTGCCGTTGGTGGGGAGGCTTGCGTGCCTCAGCGATACAGATAGGCGTACCGTAGGTGCAACCACAACGGAGGGGTATCTGTTGAGAGGCCAGACAAACGTGTGGTTGCTGAAGAGAGGCGGCAGGCTTTTCAGTAGTTGCAGGGGCAACGGTCTGGATGATTGACTGATCTGGCCTTGTAACACTAACCAAAACGGCCTTGCTGTGCTGGTACTGCGAACAGCTGAAAGCAAGGAGAAACTACAGCCGTAATTTTTCCCGAGGGCATGCAGCTTTACTGTATGGTTAAATGATGATGGCGTCCTCTTGGGTAAAATATTCCGGAGGTAAAAAAGTCCCCCATTCGGATCTCCGGGTGGGGACTACTCAAGAGGATGTCGTTATCAGGAGAAAGAAAACTGGCGTTCTACGGATCGGAGCGAGGAATGTCAGATCCCTTAATCGGGCAGGTAGGGAAATGGATAGGTTGAAGTTAGATATAGTGGGAATTAGTGAAAATCAGTGGCAGGAGGAACAAGACTTTTGGTCAGGCGAATACAGGGTTATAAATACAAAATCAAATAGAGGTAATGAAGCAGTAGGTTTAATAATGAATAAAAAAATAGGAGTGCGGGTAAACTACTACAAACAGTATAGTGAACGCATTATTGAGGCCAAGATAGACACGAAGCCCACGCCTACTACATTAGTACAAGTTTATATGCCAAGTAGCTCTGCGGATGACGAAGAAATTGAAGAAACGTATGATTAAATAAAAGAAATTATTCCGATAGTGAAGGGACACGAAAATTTAATAGTCATGGGTGACTGGAATTCGGTAGTAGGAAAAGGAAGAGAAGGAAACGTAGTACGTTAATATGGAATGGGGGAAAGGAATAAAAGAGGAAGCCGCTTGGTAGAATTTTGCAGAGAGCAGATCATAATCATAGCTAACACTTCGTTCAAGAATCATGAATAAGGTTGTATGCATGGAAGAAGCCTGGAGATACTAAAAGGTTTCATATAGATTATATAATAATCAAAATATCCACGGGTGTACTGCCGGTCTACAGTGTCCAACGGGCACAGTATTTCGGCGAACATACATGTCGCCATCATCAGGTGAACTGACGGACTGAGCTCCTGTGAACGTGCCGGTTCGGAGATCCGTACGCTATGGCTGCTCAGGGGGAACTGGGTTCGGTCGCGGCGGCGGCCGATTTAAATACCCTCCGCCCGAGGCGCACTCCCTCCGCCGTTCGCGCCCCGCGCCACGGTCCCGCGGTGGAACTGATTGCGACGGCGTCTGAGATGACGTCGGTGTGATGGCTCTGGTCGTTACAACTATACGTTTGCTCGATTTACTCTTGATTAACCCAATCGCTGGTTCCCAAGCCTTGCTAAGATTATAGCCACAGTCATGGTTTATGAGGTCGTCATTGGTGCGAATTTCGATAGCCTCTCTAACAACGCTGTCCCGGTATCTCGACGTCTGTACCAGAATCCTCGTGCGGTCACTCTCCATAGCGTGATTTTCCGACAAACAATGTTCAGCGACCGCCGACTTGCTCGGATACGTCAGTCGAGTGTGCCTCTGGTGTTCACGGCATCGATCCTCGACGGTACGCATCGTCTGACCAATATACGACTTGCCACATTGACACGGAATCTGGTACACGCCAGCCTTCCTCAGACCGAGGTCATCTTTGGCGCTCCCCACCAGTGCACGAGTTTTATTCGGAGGACAAAACACAGTTCCGACCCGGTGTTTCTTCAAAATGCGGGCGATTTTCCCCGAGAGTGCGCCTGTGTATGGAATAAATGCAGTGCCTACCTCCTCCCTCGTGATTTCATGCACCTCCACAGGTTGTGCTGTAGTGGTTGGGCGGAGAGCACGTTGAATCTGCCACTCTGAGTACCCATTTTTTCGAAATACAGTTCTCCGATGTGCCAGTTCCTGGAGTAGACTCTCTGCGTCATAGATAGTCCGCGCCCTATGTACTAGAGTTTTAAGCACCCCATTCCTCTGTGAAAGGTGGTGGCAGCTGTCTGCGTGCAGATACAGATGAGTGTGCGTTGTCTTCCGATACACCCCACGACCTAGGGTGCCGTCAGCCGTTCTCTTGACCAAGACGTCAAGGAAAGGTAGTTTACCCTCCGTTTCAGTCTCCATAAAGAATTTGATGTTGGGGTGTATGGAGTTTAGATGTGTAAGGAAGTCAAGGAGTTTATCCATACCATGTGGCCAGATGACGAACGTGTCGTCCACGTAACGAAAAAAGCAAGTAGGTTTCCATTCGGATGACGACAGGGCTTCCTCCTCGAAGTTCTCCATGTACAAATTCGCTACAACCGGTGAGTGTGGGCAACCCATGGCGACTCCCTCCGTTTGTTCGTAGTATTCTCCATTAAAACGAAAATACGTGGAAGTCAAGACATGCCTAAAGAGTTCAGTGGTCTTCTCGTCAAACTTCTGACTAATCAATTCTAGTGACTCTCGCATTGGTACCCTCGTAAACAAGGAAACGACGTCAAAACTCATCATGATATCTGACTCATCCAACCTGAAGCTATCAAGGCGTTTAACAAAATCCACGGAATTACGGATGTGATGAGGGCCTTTCCCCTCATAAGGACTTAATATTCCAGTCAGGTATTTGGCCAACAAGTATGTAGGTGCCCTGATGTTGCTGACAATGGGGCGTAATGGTACCCCCTCTTTGTGAACCCTCGGGAGTCCATATAGTCTAGGCGGTACCGAACCTTGGGGTAACAATTTCTTATAGTCACCCTCCGGTAATTCTGCGTCCTTGAGAAGCGACCTTGTCTTGTTCTCCGCCTTCTTTGTAGGGTCAACGCTGATCTTCCGGTAGGAATCGTCATTTAGCAGGCTCTGCAATCTCATCAGTGTAGTCCTTACGGGAGACAACAACTGTAGCATTGCCTTTGTCAGCCGCTAAGACAACAATTTCAGAGCGCTCCCTCAGATCACGAATGGCCGCCCTCTCTTTACTGGTGATATTTAACTTCATCGGCTTGGATTTCGTCAACGCAAGACAAGTTTCACGACGTATTTCCTCAGCTGATTCAGGCGGAAGTTGAGCTGCAACCTGTTCAACAGCACTAACAATTTCTGCGACCGGAGTGAACTTGGGGGTAGGAGCGAAGTTGAGACATTTCTGCAAAACCGAGACCGCATCATCACTCAACACAGTCTTGTACGGAACCTGCAGAGAAGGCTTGTTGAGGAGACGTGAGTACTTAGCTGTTTGACGTCCCGTTGCCTTCTTATGGGCGGAATCAGCTGCAACCCAGGTGACACCATCAATCCAATCCCAGGAAAAAGAAGTGAAATTACTAGCCGCTTGCAAATGTACTTTGAGTAATTCCTGTGAGATAAACTCAAGGCTCCGGCGGTTGAAATGCACTCTCTCACGTACCAATGCGAGGCTGGCTCGTTTCTAGATTCTCTTAGCTGCTGCAGAATCGATGTGATGCATAACCTTAGCAAAACTTGGAACAATATTCTCGGAACGATGTCTCTTTAGAAAGGCAAGAGTACTTAGCAAGCGACATCTACGGTGACGCAACTTTTCAGATTTCTTCTTGCTGCGGTACATCTCCTCCCCGTAAAGGTGTAAGATGTGATTCTTGAGTTTCTCCCAGCGTATTTGATAATCAAAATATCCACGGGTGTACTGCCGGTTTACAGTGTCCAACGGGCACAATATTTCGGCGAACATACATGTCGCCATCATCAGGTGAACTGACAGACTGATTCCATGTCAATGTGGCAAGTCGTATATTGGTCAGACGATGCGTACCGTCGAGGATCGATGCCGTGAACACCAGAGGCACACTCGACTGATGTATCCGAGCAAGTCGGCGGTCGCTGAACATTGTTCGTCAATCACGAGGATTCTGGTACAGACGTCGAGATACTGGGACAGCGTTGTTAGAGAGGCTATCGAAATTCGCACCAATGACGACCTCATAAACCGTGACTGTGTCTATAATCTTACCAAGGCTTGGGAACCAGCGATTGGGTTAATCAAGAGTAAATCGAGCAAACGTATTGTTGTGACAACCATAGCGGACAGAGCCATCACACCGACGTCATCTCAGACGCCGTCGCAATCTGTTCCACCGCGAGACCGTGGCGCGGGGCGCGGACGGCGGAGGGAGCGCGCCGCGGGCGGAGGGTATTTAAATCGGCCGCCGCTGCGACCGAACCCAGTTCCCCCTGAGCAGCCATAGCGTACGGATCTCCGTGCCGGCACGTTCACAGGAGCTCAGTCCGTCAGTTCACCTGATGATGGCGACATGTTTGATCGCCGAAATATTGTGCCCGTTGGACACTGTAGACCGGCAGTACACCCGTGGATGTTTTGATTATCAAATACGCCCGGAGAAACTCAATCACAGATTATATAATGGTAATACATAGATTTAGCAACCAGGTTTTAAATTGTAAGCAATTTCCAGGGGCAGATGTGGACTCTGACCGCAATCTATTGCTTATGGACTGTAGATTAAAACTGAAGAAACTCAGGTGGGAATTAAAGAAGATGGGACCTGGATAAATTCATAGAACCAGAGGCTGTAGAGAGTTTCAGGGAGAGCATTAGGGAACGATTGACAAGAATGGGGAAAGAAGAAGAATGGATAGCTTTGAGAAAAGAAATAGTGAAAGCCGCCGAGGATCAAGTAGGTAAAAAGATGAGGGCTAATAGAAATCGCTGGGTAACAGAAGAGATATTGAATTTAATTGACGAAAGGAGAAAATATATAAATGCAGTAAATGAAGCAGGCAAGAAGGAGCACAAACGTCTCAAAAATGACATCGAGAGGAAGAACAAAATAACTGAGCGGGGATGGCTAGACGACAAATGTAAGGATGTAGAGGCGTATATCACTAGGGGTAAGATACTGCCTACAGGAAAATTAAAGAGACCTTTGGAGAAAAGAGAACCACTTGTATGAATATCAAGAGCTCAGATGGAAACCCAGTTCAAAGCAAAGAAGGAAGTGCAGAAAGGTGGAAGGAGTATATAGAGTGTGTATACAAGGGAGATGTTCTTGAGGACAATTTTATGGAAATGGAAGAGGATGTAGATGACGATGAAATGGGAAATATGACACTGCGTGAAGAGTTTGACAGAGCACTGAAAGACCTAAGTCGAAACAAGGCCCCGGGAGTAGACAACATTCCATTAGATCTACTGACAGCCTTGGGAGAGCCAGTCCTGACAAAACTCTACCGTCTGTTGAGCAAGATGTATGAGACAGGTGAGTACCTTCAGACTTCAAGAAGAATATAATAATTCCAATCCCACAGAAAGCAGGTGTTGACAGATGTGAAAAACACCGAACTATAAGTTTAATAAGCCACGGCTGCAAAATAGTAACACGAATTACTTACAGACGAATGGAAAAAGTGGTAGAAGCCGACCTCGGGGAAGATCAGTTTGGATTCCGTAGAAATGTTGGAACACGTGAGTCAATGCTGACCCTACGCCTTATCTTAGAAAATAGATTAAGGAAAGGAAAACCCACGTTTCTAGCATTTGTAGACTTAGAGAAAGTTTGACAATCTTGACTGGAATACACTTTTTCAAATCCTGAAGGTGGCAGGGGTAAAATACAGGGAGTGAAAGACTATTTAGAATTTGTATAGAAACCAGATGGGAGTTATAAGAGTCGAGGGGCATGAAAGGGAAGCAGTGGTTGGGAAAGAAGTGAGACAGGGTTGTAGCCTCTCCCCGATGTTATTCAATCTGTATATTGAGCAAGCAGTGAAGGAAACAAAAGAAAAGTTCGGAGTAGGTATTAAATTCCATGGAGAAGAAATAAAAACATTGAGGTTCGCCGATGACATCGTAACTCTGTCAGAGACAGCAAAGGACTTGGAAGAGCAGTTGAACGGAATGGATAGTGTCTTGAAAGGAGGATATAAGATGAACATCAACATAAGCAGGACGAGGATAATGGAATGCAGCCGAATTAAATTTAGGGTATGAGACGCTTAAAATAGTAAATGAATTTTGTTATTTGGGGAGTAAAATAACTGATAATGGTCGAAGTAAAGAGGATATAAAATGTAGACTGGCAATGGCAAGGAAAGCGTTACTGAAGAAGAGAAATTTGTTAACATCGAATATAGATTTACGTGTCAGGTGGTCGTTTCTGAAAGCATTTGTATGGAGTGTTGCCACGTATGGAAGTGAAACATAGACGATAAATAATTTAGACAAGAAAAGAATAGAAACTTTCGAAATGTGGTGCAACAGGAGAATGCTGAAGATTAGATGGGTAGATCACATAACTAATGACGAGGTATTCAATAAAATTGTAGAGAAGAGAAATTTGTGGCAAAACTTGCCTAGAAGAAGGGATCATTTGGTAGGTCATATTCTGAGGCATCAAGGGATCACCAATTTAGTACTGAAGGGCAGCGTGGAGGGTAAAAATGGTAGAGGGAGACCAAGAGATAAATACACAAAGTAGATTCAGAAGGATGTAGGTTGCAGTAGGTACTGGGAGATGAAGAAGCTTGCACAGGACAGAGTAGCATGGAGAGCTGCATCAAACCAGTCTCTGGACTGAAGACCACACACACACACACACACACACACACACAGAGAGAGAGAGAGAGAGAGAGAGAGAGAGAGAGAGGTGTCTGAAATTGTACGAGAAAAAAATGATACCGGGTGGTAGACCACTTTTGGTTCACATGCCAATACACTACCGACTGTGCTACACGATCAGTGTGTTAACAACTGCATTATACACAACTCTGGAAAAACTTCAAAGCGGATAATCTCCGTAAATTTACGAAAAACATTAAGAACAGCCTATTTCTTGGCACTTTTTAACCGTGTTCCACAAGCGTGTGTTTCACTACGGAACAGAAAGCAGCCTCAGCCATTTTCATACTGCGTACTGCAGTCAGAGCACAACGCTGCAAAGGCTGTGACTGTACACGATTTTTGATATAAAAACAACACAACTAAAGCATGTTTAACAAAAACTATGATGGCTGTTAATACATTTGAAAATCTTCTACATCTACATCCATACTCCGCAAGCCACCTGACGGTGTTTGGCGGAGGGTACCTTGAGTACCTCCATCGGTTCTTCCTTCTATTCCAGTTTCGTATTGTTCGTTGAAAGAAGGACAGTCGGTATGCTTCTGTGTGGGCTCTAATGTCTCTGATTTTATACTCATGGTCTCTTCGCGAGATATACGTAGGAAGGAGCAATATAGTGCTTGACTCTTCGGTGAAGGTATGTTTTCGAAACTAGAAAAGCCCGTACCGACCTACTGAGCGTCATTCCTGCAGAGTCTTCAACTGGAATTTATCTGTCATCTCCGTAACGCTTTCGCGATTACTAAATGTTCCTGTAACGAAGCGCGCTGCTCTGCGTTGGATCTTCTCTATCTCTTCTATCAACCCTATCTGGTAAGGATCCCACACTGCTGAGCAGTATTCAAGCAGTGGGCGAACAAGCGTACTGTAACCTACTTCCTTTGTTTTCGGATTGCATTTCCTTAGGATTCTTCCAATGTATCTCAGTCTAGCATTTGCTTTACCAACGATCAACTTTATATGATAGTTCCATTTTAAATCACTCCTAATGCGTACCCCCAGATAATTTATGGAATTAACTGCTTCCAGTTGCTGACCTGCTATTTTGTAGCTAAATGATAAGGGATCTATATTTCTATGTATTCGCAACACATTACACTTGTCTACATTGAGATTCAATTGCCATTCCCTGCACCACGCGTCAATTCGCTGTAGATCCTCCCGCATTTCAGTACAATTTTCCATTGTTACAACCTCTCGATACACCACAGCATCACCTGCAAAAAGCCTCAGTGAACTTCCGATGTCATTCACAAAGAGATTTATGTATATTGTGAATAGCAACGGTCCTATGACACTCCCCTGCGGCACACCTGAAATCACTCTTACTTCGGAAGACTTCTCTCCATTGAGAATGACATGCTGCGTTCTGTTATCTAGGAACTCTTCAATCCAATCACGCAATTGGTCTGATAGTCCATATGCTCTTACTTTGTTCATTAAACGACTGAGGGGAACTGTATCGAAGGCCTTGTGGAAGTCAAGAAACACGGAATCTACCTGTAAACCTGTGTCTGTGGCCCTCTGAGTCTCATGGACGAATAGCGCGAGCTGGGTTTCACACGACCATCTTTTTCGAAACCCATGCCGATTCCTACAGAGTAGATTTCTAGTCTCCATAAAAGTCATTATACTCGAACATAATACGTGTTCCAAAATTCTACAACTGATCGACGTTAGAGATATAGGTCTATAGTTCTGCACATCTGTTCGACGTCAGTTCTTGAAAACGGGGATGACCTGTGCCCTTTTCCAATCCTTTGGAACGCTACGCTTTTCTAGAGACCTACGGTACACCGCTGCAAGAAGGGGGGCAAGTTCCTTCACGCACTCTGTGTAAAATCTGACTGGTATCCCATCAGGTCCAGTGGCCTTTCCTCTTTTGAGCGATTTAAAGTTTCATTTAACGTAACTTAGTAATAAGATATCTAACACAAAAGTTGGACCCATTTTTAAGTGTGTAACAACACCAGTGTAAGTGTGCTATGGCTTCTGACCAATCAACGCGTTTGTGTTTGCTTACATCAGGTTTATTCTTATGATGAACGGATTATAGTAGGTGGAATTTGTTTGTATGTTTCATAAAGAAATGTGCTGAAACCTTCAGCAACTGCAACATTGGGAAAATGCTTTGTTTAAATAGGTATGTGTTTGTGGCAGGCTTATTTATTGTTAATTAGCTCTCTGGATTGTGTGGGAAACGGTTTTGCAAGCGTGAGTGGTCAATATTTATATGGTTCCACTAGCTAACCCCAGTAAAGCTAAGGCGCGAACTATTAAAAGCCAATGTCAAGATGACCGATAAATCTTGAGCCGGCCGGAGTTCCAGGCACTACAGTCTGGAACCGCGCGATCGTTATGGTCGCAGGTTCGAATCCTGCCTCGGGCATGGATGTGTGTGATGTCCTTAGGTTACTTAGGTTTAAGTAGTTCTAAGTTCTAATGGACTAATGGCCAAAGAAGTTAAGTCCCATAGGGCTCAGAGCCATTTGGACCATTTTTTTATATAAATCTTGAAGGTATTGAGGAAGATATGACTATTGCATTAAAATTTGCACCGCACTGACAACTAAACTTAACCTTAAACGAACATATTTTTAACGAGATGTGACTGCAGCTCGTAACACTGTGTTTCTTTTAATATTTCTGGGAGCACTTTGGCCTAACAAATGAAAAAAAGTGTTGCTTCGAGTTTCTAAAATATAAACTCCAGATTCCTGTTCCTCGAGCTCCTCGTATAGTGTGTAAAATTCCCCTTCCGTACAACGTTTTCGGACCAACGTTCTGTCTTCCTTCTCTAATATACAAGCTGTCGCTGCAAGCTGCAAATCATTTTGAGTCCAACAAATGCCGTTTTCGTACAAACGCGACCTCCACCATTCACATTTTTAAGCTACCGCGTTACGTTTGCGCACATCGCTCCCATAAACAGTTGGAAATCAGCTTTCGAAGATCAATATTCCCTCAAAAAACAGTTGAGGACGGTCATGACATTTGAGATCGCGTGACTTAAAGTGCCGTGATGTGACAGCGTTAGTACACCTTCACGTCACAGTGCAGTGACGTGACCGTGTCGTGACTGCTAGCATGAATTCGTCTTTATTGTTGTATCCAATGCTGCAACCCATTCACATTTTTCTTAAAATACATAAACTGAGCATATGTCCGTATTCTGCTCCAGCCCATTTTTTTTTAAAAAAAAGAGAAAAACGCATTTATGTAGAAATCATTGAATCTTTCCTCTTCGTATCCAATGCAGGCAAGCATATCTCTAACACGTACAACATCTTTGAAGTGACTAGGTGAACATAATGTATAGTGGAGAGGATATACAGTGTGTTTATAAATAAATATCAGGGTTTTTACGCTTTATAATATTTATTATATTAAACTTACAGTTATAAATGATATGTCAAATGAAAGAACAACTGAAACAGTTTTACCAAGAACCTTATAAACCTCACTGGAATAGCGAAGTACGAGATAGGTTGAACTTCGCTGTACCCAAGCGCTGGATAAGTCGTAAGGGGGTCAATGACAGGCCTTGCTTGCTTTGCATGACCTCCACGTTCACAAGACCTAACGCCATGCAGTTTTTTTTTTTCCTTTGGGGCTTCATCAAGGATCGTGTGTACGTGCCTTCACTACCAGCAGACCTCCCTGAGTTAAGGAACCGAATTGAAGCAGCTGTTGCTACAATCACTGAAGACACACCTATCAACGTATGGGAAGAACTCGGCTATAGACTTGATGTGTGTTGTGTGACAAGTGGTGCTCACATTGAATATTTATAAGGTTCTTGGTAAAACCGTTTGAGTTGCTCTTTCATTGGACATATCATTTATAACTGTCAGTGTAATGTAATAAATATTATAAAGCGTTAAAACCCCTATATGCATTTATAAACAACCTGTATAACAGGCAGCAGCATGCAGACTTTTTACGACTCTACCACTCCTGTAAGTACAATTCACTGTCAGAAATTCATGTTTTAACCTCAAAAGTGCCTTTTTTAAAATAAACCATTTTTATCATCAGCAACAGACGCAATATAACCTACACTGCCCTTGGTCTGCTATGGTGAAAAGTCGTCTGCACACTTCACCAGAACCAACTATGTAAATAAACTATTCTCTACCTGAAGATAATGTGAACCATCCAAAGGTGTAGTGGCACAATAAGCAAGTGACTGACGCAGAAAACTATTTTATTTGTATTTGTCATCCCACATAATGCCGTCCCTTGTGGACGAATATTCAAACTGTGACATTCCTTGCTCCATGGCGACTACGCCTCTCTGTCAGGTAACTGCGGTTCGTCCCTCTGACGATTCCTAACTCGTTCGCGGCCTTCAGAATAGGTGAATAACCTTCGTAGAATATACCTGCAGCTACATATGCTGTTATGTCAATAGTATCTGCCCCACAATGAAAACGTTTCTGTACCGCTTTACAAATGCTTGCATTAAAGCTCTCGCCGTCATTTTCCATTTTTGCAATGGCGCATCATTTAGGCAAATCTTCATTGGGCATAAATTCTTATATTGCTCAAACCTTTCCTTGAACTAAGTCATCGAGCAACTAAGGTTGTCTATACTTCGGTCGGTGCACGGTTCCATTTAACATCCTGTGGTTTTGAAAACGTTACTGGACATATCAGCGATCAAAATATAATCTTTGAAAATAATTACAACAGTCTAGATAGCGAGGCACATTTCCTGAAAGATGACGGGTCACAATCGTCAGATGATCATCTTCACACCTACGGCAATTGTCCATCAATATGGTTTTAAGTCTGAAGGAAATAATCACGTGATGATCGAAACCGGTCAGCTTTCAATAAATTTGCCTTGCGATCTAGACTGTTATGATTGTTTTCAACATCCTGTAGCTTCTGAAACACTTTCACAATCAAGAAATCATTTTGCAGGCATAATCTATATATGTCAGGGATGCATGTAAAAGAATTCATTTTTTCATCGTTTTCGACTATAACCTCCTCTTATGTCCTCTCCAAAAGCCTGGAAGCTTGTAACAGGTATGCCGAAAAACCCTGTATATGAATGAACTGACGAATAACTTCTGCAACTCTGTGAGGCTCTTCGCAGACAAAGGAGTCGTCTACGAAGAGACTCCTCAGAAATCTGTCTTAATCTAGAGACAAGAATGAAGGCATATTTTCGTTCTGTTCTGTCCAATGGCATAGCCTTCTGGGACTCTGCAACTTACACTATATGATCAAAAGTACCCGGAAACCCCACAAAACATACGTTTTTCATGTTAGGTGCATTTTACCCCCACCTACTGCCAGGTACTCCATATCAGCGACCTCAGTACTTATTAGACGTCGTGAGAGAGCAGAATGGGGCACTCCGCGGAACTCACGGACTTCGAGTGTGGCCAGGTGATTGGGCATCACTTGTGTCATACGTCTATACGCGAGATTTCGACAGTCCTAAACAACCCTAGGTCCACTGTTTCCGATGTGACAGTGAAGTAGAAACATGTAGGGACACTTACAGCACAAAAGCGTACAGGCCGACAGTTGAAGAGTATCTTAATGTGTAATAAGCAGACATCTACCAAGACCATCACACAGGAATTCCAAACTGCATCAAGATCCACTGCAAGCACTATGACAGTTAAGCGGGGGGTGAAAAAACTTGGATTTCATGGTCGAGCGGCTGCTCATAAGCCACACATCACTCAGCTAAATGCCAAACGACGCTTCGCTTGGTGTAAGGAGCGTAAACATTGGGCGATTGAGCAGTAGAAAAACGTTGTGTGGAGTGACGAAACACGGTACACAGTGTGGTGATCCGATGGCAGGGTGCGGGTTTGGCGAATGCCCAGTGAACGTCATCTGCCAGCGTGTATAGTGCTAACAGTAAAATTCGGAGGCGGTGGTGCTTTGGTGTGGTCGTATTTTTCATGAAGGGGGCTTGTACCCCTTGTTATTTTGCGTGGCACTATCACAGCACAGCCCTATATTGATGTTTTAAGCACCTTCTTCTTTCCCACTGTTGAAGAGCAATTTGGGGATGGCGATTGCATCTTTTAACACGATCGGTCACCTGTTCATAATGCACGGCCTGTGGCGGAGTGGTTACACGACTATAACATCCCTGCAATGGACTGGCCTGCACAGAGTCCTCACCTGAATCCTACAGAACACCTTTGGGATGTTTTGGAACGCCGACTTCATTCCAGACCTCACCGACCAGCATCGATACCTCCCCTCAGTGCAGCTCTCCGTGAAGAATGCGCTGCCACTCCCCAAGAGACCTTCCAGCACCTGATTGAATGTATGCCTGCGATAGTGGATGCTGTCGTCAAGACTAATGGTGGGTCAACAACATATTAAATTCCAGCATTACCGATGGAGGACGCCGCAAACTTGTAAGTTATTTTCAGCCAGGTGTCCGGATACTTTTGACACATAGTGTACTTAGCCGTTTCGGAAATGCTTCCACTCTTGGCCCGAAAGCCAATGATGATGTCCTTTTGCACGTCAGATAAACCGCTCCATTTCCACACTATGACAACGACTGCCATGTTTTCCGCGTCCCTCCGATATGCTTTATATACCCTCCACTGCTACGGCTGCCACCTGCTGTCTGTGAGGGTTATTGCAGACTGCTGTCGAAAATAGGCGGTGGTCACATTAATGTTACAGATTACAGCTACAGAGGTCAGACATTAAGCCCGTCCTTAAACATAAATATAGATATGCAAAGAATCAATACATGCAGGGGCGTGCTATCGCCTGGCGAGAACATGTGGGTGTAGCACAATTAAAGAGACCTAGGGACAAAGGGTTTTCTCCTTTTCCTTGAGAGGATACGGATCCTATACACCTCCCGCAAACGCGATCCTCCTCACCTGCTGGTCAATCCCATCCTCTCCTGCCCCTGCCCACTGCCGCGCCTGTATTCCCACATCCCGCCTGGTCTCCATCTCTCCACCCTCCTTACCCTCTCCCAAGGTGGCTTCCGCCAGCTCCCCCTCCCTGATGATGTCCTCCTGCCATCCATATACCCCTCCTACCAACTTTGATCCTCCCTCCCTCCCTCTTCCCCTGTCTGTTACTTTGGGCATCCTCCCTCCCTCCTCCCTTTCTCCCCACCCCTCCCCCAGGCTTCCCCTCCCCTGTCCCTCTACCCCTCCTCCCATCTCCTCAGCCTTTGGCATCTTTGTTCTCCCCTCTCCACCCTCTCCCCCCCCCCTCACCTTTCTTCCCCTCTTGGCAGGTCCCCGAACTCGCACACGCTACGAGGACTTTCGCGTGCCGGAGATCATCGCCATCTGTGTCTCGTGTGTGTGACGTCGTTTTGTGTTTTTATTGCCGCCATCAAGCTTCTACATTCACTTGTGCCGTCGGATTCATCAGTGTTCTGTGCGCCGTGTCAACGTGTTTTCAGTGTCGTTATCGTCGAGTGTGAATGGCTCCGTGTTTTTTGTGTATCTGTGACCACTATTTTTGGTCCGGCGCTATGTTCATTCTGTTTCTCCATTCTGTGTTCTGTTATTGTCAACACTATGGCTGAAGAGCGGCGTAGCATGCCGCTGACAGCCTACCTGATTGTTTAGGTATTAAAATAGCAATAAAGGGAAAAAAGAAGGATTTTCCCCCCACCTAACCTCTCTCTGCCTCCCCTTCCCCCCCTCCTGCCCCGAGTCCTTTTGTGTACCCCTCCTCTGCCTTTCCCCACTCCCTGTCGCATCTGCCCAGCACCCGCCCCCCCTTTATGGGTCCTCGTCCTCCATTGACTCCTTTCCCCCCTCCCCCCACTTCGTTTTTTCCTCTCCTCCCCACCTCCCCCTTTCCTTTCCCATCATCTGTCCAGGTTCCCCCCATCTGCCTCCGGCTGTGGTATGTCACATTTGTGCCACCTTTTTAGTGCAGTGTTCAAGTGAATGTTCAGTGTTTGTTTTTCCAAAGTGTAGTGAACAGAAATCATGCTGTCGCTGGGTGTGAATTTTATATCTCTTGCGAACAAAAAACCAGACTGTCGCTGTGTTTTTTAATTGTCTCTATTTTTTTACCTGTCTGATTCATATGTATTTTATTAGCATCATCAACCCTTTCTTCTATGTTTTCCACCATTTCACCATTAAGTCACCCATTTTATTGCCTGTTTTTATGATTTATTATCTTCATCTTTTTAAAATAAAGACTGTAGGCTGAAGAGCAGCGTAATAAGCTGCTGCCAGCCCGCCCCGTTCAGGGGGAATCGAAACTCAATAAAGAAAACAAAAAAGGATTTTCCGTAATACAGGAAATATATTTTATCATTACTGATGACTTAGACGACATGTATGTGCAGGAAGCCACTGACTACTACGTGGCGAAGTAACTAAAACTGGAAATGTTCCAGTGGATGATCTTCCAGACTGGATTTCTGCTACAAGTTGAGGAGCTGGAAATGCCCCCTTGATCGATCAGTTCTTGAGTTTGATTGTCAGTCTGGGATCCTTATCAACACGCTTGCGTCCCCAATATCTGAGTAATATTCGTCAGTCTTGACTCTTATCAAGACCCATATATTATCAATTCTAGAGTATTACCTATTAGTCTTGATCACTTATCAACACACCTGAATGCCTTAATCCTGAGTATTAGCCATCGGTCTCGATCCTTAACAACCTTATGTCACCAATTCTTGAATACTGGTGTTTCAACCTGGGATCCTTCCAAACAAAGTTGCATCTCAAATTCCTGTATATTATTCATCAGACTGGACACTCATCCACAATTTACAGGACCGATTCTTTAATACTATTTATCGGTATCCCATCCTGACTATCACTCCTTCTCGATCGATATTTCAATATTATTCGACGGTCTGGGACCCTTATCAAAATTCTTACATGAACAAATCTTGAGTATTGTTCGCCAGTCTGGAATCCTTACCGATACACTTGCACGACCAACTGCTCAATGTTACTCGTCGGAATCAGTCCTTTACCAAGTTGAATCAACGAAAGAGACATAAAATATTCAAAGAGGAACTGAAGACGTATCACGGTTTTCCAAGACACTGTGAGAGAGTGAAGATAATACCCAACAAACTGCATTGGGAGGCATTACATGAGAAACGACGTACATCTGGGATAGCCTCAGTCTCAAAATTCTGAGATATCACGATCCAAGTCGAGTCAAGAGAATATTCTCCTTCGTTCAAAATCATCTTGCATAATGATCGGAACGCTAAAATTAGAGACTTTGGGCCTATACAGAAGGATACCAACACTCGATTTTCCCACGTGCCATCTGCAAATAAAAGCAGAAGGCGGGGATGGAGGGCGGAATTGAAACTGGTACGCTATGTAACCTCTGCCACACTCCGCACAATGGCTTTTGCAGCATAGCTGTAGATGTACATTTTAAAAGAATCATAGCGATGCACACCTGTAATACTTACCCCGAGATCGCTGGAGCAGTTAACGCCTGGGATCGTCCAGAAGTCGGCCTTCGTCATCATTCCCACTGTTTTGTCCAGAACTGCAAAGCCGACGGCAGTGGCAGAAATGTTCAACTCCGCGGGGTACCTGTAGCAAATGTCACATTCATCAAAACGAGCTCAAGAGCCCACGAGATCCGTATAAGCGAGACTGTATCAATTTTGTGGACATGAAACAAAAGTGACAGTGACAGTCCAAGGAAATATTTCATATACTGTCAAGATACCATTCCTAAAAACGGTATGTTGCGGCGGTTGAAGAATTATACCAGACCACGACTCGGACCCAGATTTCTGCCTCTGACTAGAAATAATATTAGCGATTAGTCTGCCTCACCATGACTCCAGACTTCCATTGACACCACTGTTTGCACTATTGCGGCATCACCTTCAGAAGGACTTTGCATCTAGAAAAGGTGTACGCAGGCGAGCAGCTAACGCAATTAATGGGAGGTTTACTACCTTTGGCCCGAAAAAAAGCATGTTCTCGAGATTTTTTTTTCTCGGGATGGGTTATAGATATCAATTTCAAATTTGGTCAACATGTTTACTGATATTTCCTCTACAAACTAGAATTTTTTCGACCGGAAATGTCGAAGAGCAAAGGTGGAAGTGCCGTCGAAACGAAACAAAATTTCGATGTAGACCTCCACGCGTGGTATGTCACAGGTCAGCCGGCTCGTCTGAAATCAAAATAGAGCTGACGTTAGCGAAGTATATAAGATTCTTCAGGAGTTGTACCTCGCTCAACCTATTTGGATCACAGGAAACAAAATGGCGGCCATCTGAAAAAAATAGGGTTTTTTCCATACATTTTTCGACTTCGTCGGCCAAGTAAAATTATTTATAGTTGACGGATCGGAATGAAAGTAGTACAACTTCTAGACAATTTAGTTAGCTTCGTCGGAAACAAAGAACCACGCCAATCGGTTCAGTAAATTTGAACTTACCATACAGCGCGATTAAAAAAAGTCATTTCGAGAAAAACGCGTTTGAAGTTTTGACTACATTGAACTGCAATATTACGCGACTTACGTTCAGTCTGATATTCCGGGTCCATAAACTAGTCCTTCCTCTTCCTCATAGAGGGTGTTCTGCTCGACCTGGCCAGCTCCAGACCGCTCGCACTGCCGGTGGCAAGCGGTTTTCGGCCGCTTGAATCCGGTGGTCGTCCGAATGTTTGACTAACTGGGCAGAATAGAGTCCCAGGGTGACGTCCATCGTTGTCATGATCTTCAGAATTGCTGAATACCCTTCGTTGAAGCTCCCCACTGCCAGGAGAGTCGCAATCTCCACGGTCTTCGCACCAGAATGCAAATGCTGTAAGGGGGGGGGGGGGGGGGGGGGAGGGGGGGGAGGGGGGGTGACTTCCGAACACACGCTTTCAAGCTTCCATTTGAATTTTGTGTGTTTCCTCCTAAGCACTGATACAACTCGTCCTCCGAAAGAATAAAAAAACAGGTGCGTGAAAAAGGCCGATTTCAGGCAGATGAATTTTTTTTGTCAACCCGCGAATAACAAACAATTCCGTTCCGTATTCTGGAAAACCGTTTCAGGGGTGTATTCTAAACACTTTTATTGATCCAAAAATGCAATTTTAAGAAATACATGTTTGAACCAAAAGATAGTAAACCTCCCCTTAATCAGTCAGTTGCTGCAATACATCAATATGACAAAACTCGTGGAATAGTGGTATACATGGTGGTCGTATGGCGCACACGAGGTATAAAGGGGCTTTGCATTGGCAGAGCTATCGTTTGTAGTCTGGTGATTCAGGTGAAAAGGTGTCCAATGTGATTACGGACTGGCGATTAACAGATTTTGAACGCGGAATGGTAGCTGGAGTGAGACGCATGGGACACACTAATTCGGAAACAGTTTCGTGTTTCAGTGTTCTGAGACACACAGTATCAGGATTGTATCGAGGATCCCAAATTTCGGGCACTGCCTCTTACCACGTACAAAGCACTGATCGACAGCCTTCACTTGACGATCGAGATCAGCGGCGTTTGCGGAGGGCGTCAGTGCTAACAGACAAGCAACACTGTTGGAAAGAACCTGATCTCGTGACTGTATCAGTTAGACCCTAGACTACTGGAAAACCATAACTTCGTAAGAACGAATGATAGGGTTCGAGTGTGGTGTAGACCCCACAAACCCATGGAACTCAGCTGTCAACAAGGTGATGTGCAAGCTGATGGTGGTTCCACAATGAAGTGGGCTATGTCTGCAGGGAATGGACTAGATCCTGCGGTTATGTTCGGCTACATAAGTGGAAGTTTACTATCTTTTGGTTCAAAAAATCAATTTTTTTTAAATTGCATTTTTTGATCCATAAAAATCTTTAGGATCCACCCCTGAAACTGGTTTTCCGAATACGGAACGGAAATGTTTGCTATTCGTAGTTGAACGAAAAAATACAGCTACCAGAAATCGGCCTTTTTCACGCACCATTTTTTTTCTCTTTCGGAGGACGAATTATCGTACCGGTGCTTGTGAGAAAACACACAAAATTCAAATGAATGTTTGAACTCGTGTCTTTGTAAGTTAGACCACAAGCATTTGCATTCTGATGCGGAGGCAATGAAGATTTCGACTTTCCTGGCAGTGAGCAGATTCAACGAAGGGTATTCAGCAATTCTGAAGACCATGACAACGATGAATGTCGGCCTGGGAGTCTATCGGACTCAGTTCGCCAAGCATTCGGACGACCCACCGGATTCAAGCGGCCGAAAACCGCTTGTCACCGGCCGTACGAGCGGCTCTGGAGCACCGCAGGATGGCCCAGATCGAGCAGAACGCCCTCTGTGAGGAAGAGGAAGGACTAGTTTATGGACGCGGAAAAGTAGATTGAACGTAAGTTGCATATTACTTCAATTCTATGTAGTCAAAACTTCAAACGCGTTTTTCTCGAAATGACTTTTTTTTTTTTTAACGTGCGGTATGGTGAATATGGTGACTTCTAACCTACTGAATCGATTGGCATGGACCTTTGTTTCCGACGAAGCTAACTAAATTTTCTAGTAGTTGTACCACTTTTATTCCGATCCATCAGCTATAAATATTTTTACTTGACCGACTAAGTCGAAAAATCTATGAAAAAAAGCCCTATTTCTTTCAAATGGCCGCCATTTTGTTTCCTATGGTCCAAATAACTTCAGCGAGGTACAAGTCCTAAAGAATCTTACATACTTCCCTAACGTCAACCCAATTTTGTTTTCAGACGAGCCGGCTGACATGTGACACACCGCGCGTGGAGGTCTACATCGAAATTTTGTTTCGTTCCGACGGCACTTCCACCTTTGCTCTTCGATATTTTCGGTCCAAAAAACTTCATTTTGTAGAGGAAATATCAATAAACATTTTGACCAAATTTGACATTGATATCTATAACACATCCGAGAAAAAATTTTCAAAGAACATGATTTTTTCGGGCCAAAGACAGTAAACCTAACCTTAAGACCATTCGCAGCCATTCATGGACATCATGCTCCCGAACAACGACGAAATTTTTATGGCCGATAATGCGCTACATCACCGGGCCACAACTGTTCACGAGTGGTTTGAAGAATATTCTGGACAGTCCGAGCAAATGATTTGGCCACCTAGATCGACCGACAGTGAATCACACTGAACATTTATGAGACGCAATCGAGAAGTCAGTTTGTGCATAAAATATGGCACCAGAAACACTTTCGCCATTATGGACGGCTATAGAGATACACTACCGGCCCTTAAAATTGTACACCACGAAGATTATGTGCTACAGATGCGAAATTTAACCGACAGGAAGAAGCTGCTGTGATATGCAAATGATTAGCTTTTCAGAGCATTCACACAAGGTTGGCGCCGGTGGCGACACCTATAACGTGCTGAAATGAGGAAAGTTACCAAACGATTTCTCATTCACAAACAGCAGTTGACTGGCGTTGCCTGGTGAAACGTTGTTGTGATGGATCATGTAAGGAGGAGAAATGCGTACCATCACGTTTCCGACTTTGATAAAGGTCGGATTGTAGCCTATCGCGATTGCGGTTTATAGTATCGCGACATTGCTGCTCGCGTTGCTCGAGATCCAATAACTGTTACCAGAATATGGAATCGGTGGGTTCAGGAGGGTAATACGGAACGCCGTGCTGGATCCCAACGGCCTCGTATCACTAGCAGTCGAGATGACAGGCATCTCATCCTCATGGCTGTAACGGATCGTGCAGCCATGTATCGATCCGTGAGTCAACACATGGGGACGTTTGCAAGATACCAACCATCTGCACGAACAGTTCGACGACGTTTGCAGCAGCATGGACTATAAGCTCGGAGACCGTGGCTTCGGTTACCCTTGACGCTGCATCACAGACAGGAGCGCCTACGATGGTGTACT
Source organism: Schistocerca gregaria (assembly GCF_023897955.1). Classification (NCBI taxonomy): domain Eukaryota; kingdom Metazoa; phylum Arthropoda; class Insecta; order Orthoptera; family Acrididae; genus Schistocerca; species Schistocerca gregaria. Next base: position 197,628,776 of record NC_064928.1, on the reverse strand, counting down.
CAACGACGAACCTAGGTGCACGAAAGGCAAAACGTCATTTTTTTTGGATGAATCCAGGTTCTGTTTACAGCATCATGATGTTCGCATCCGTGTTTGGTGATATGCGGAGAACGCACATTGGAAGCGTGTATTCGTCATCGCCATACTGGCGTATCACCCGGCGTGATGGTAGGGGGTGCCATTGATTACACGTCTCGGTCACCTCTTGTTCGTATTGACGGCGCTTTGAACAGTGGACGTTACATTTCAGATGTGTTACGACCAGTGGCTCTACCTTCCATTGGATCCCTGCAAAACCCTACATTTCAGCAGGATAATGCACGACCGCATGTCCTGCACTGGCCTTTCTGGATACAGAAATTGTTCGACTGCTGCCCTGGCCAGCACATTCTCCAGATCTCTCAGCAATTGAAAACGTCTGGTCAATGGTGGTCGAGCAACTGGCTCGTCACAATACGCCAGTCACTACTCTTGATGAACTGTGGTATCGTGTTGAAGCTGTATGGGCACCTGTACATGTAAACGCCATCCAAGCTCTGTTTGACTCAATGCCCAGACTATCAGGGCCGTTATTACTGCCAGAGGTGGTTGTCTGGGTACTGATTTCTCAGGATCAATGCACCCAAATTGCGTGAAAATATAATCACATGTCAGTTCTAGTATAATATATATTTGTCCAATGAATATCCGTTTATCATCTGCACTTCTTCGTCGTGTAGCAATTTTAATGGCCAGTAGTGTAGCATGACCGAGTATTTCTGCAGGGAACTTCCAACGGTTTGTTGAGTCCACGCGACGTCGGTTTGCTGCACTACGCCAGGCAAAAGAGATCCGAGACGATATTAGGAGGTATCCAATGACTTTTGTCACCTCAGTTTAGTACTAGCTCGGTACCCTGCAACGCGGCGTTCTACCCTTAGTGGTGGACATGGTTACTAGACGGTGGAGCTCTACACCGTGATTCCACACCTGGCTTTATGATCAGACTCTAATCCAGTTGAAGCGAATGTAAGTGCCCCTAGCTCAGCTGGTAGCAGCATTCTTGGGCACCGCTCACTCAGCCAGTCCAGTCTCGCGCTGGTCATTGATCCAAAGCGTGGCTAAGGCATTACAGCCTCATCGAGTAGCGTCACCAGCTACGTCAAGCCACTTATTGAAGAGCCGTCCTGGTCTTCAAACTGGACCCGTCAAAACGAGCCACCCCATGGGTGGCATCACCTGACTGATACTCCAGTCAGTCTCCAAGGGCCCTGGGTTCATTTTGGGGCAGTTCCACTTTCCCGCCAACCACCTGTTGCTGCATTCTGTGTACATTAGCCTGGGTGCAAAGGTTTGCCATGCCAGAAAGCTAAAACCTGACTTTCTTCAGCAAGGACGCCGTCGACACCAGGCACTGTTGTTCTGTCACAATATTCTGCTGCCTTAGCATGTGTCTTTTGCTGCCTACTAGAGAGCCCAGCTTCCAGCTGCTGTATGAGGGGCAACTGATAAAAAGAGAATGTTCGTGCTAAGAAAGCATTCCTGACGCCGTGCTCGCTTTCATACTGGAGAATCCTTCCCACAGTTTCCCGCAAATGTATGAAGGCCTTATTTCAATACAGGTACAAGACCAATATCTCCACTTTTCTGCCTATAATGCTTCTTAAATTAATGATCCAAACAAACAGAAAGAAAGGCTCATCTCTAGCAAGAACCCATATAATTGAATATTTCTGTTATCTCAACTGCAGATTTAACTTTACGACTCTGTATCTCAATATGAAAAAAAATGGACTTATACCACTATTGAAGTAAGCGCTTTATATCATGGCTGTCTGAAATAGTCACCCATTGACACTTGTGAAAGCCAGTTCTAACACCAGCTCTAGCTTATACACACTACATCTTCAATTTTATAATGATAAAAGGCAAGGCGATTCCTAAAGCGCGTTAACCCAGTGCTACTGTTTGATCATAGTCCAAGTGTGAACCTCTGGAAGTAGTCAAAAGTCGCAGATCAAAGATCAGTGTCAATGAAAGTTTCTCACACCTATATGCAGAGGCAGCTACAAATTCAGTTCCAGGAATCGATTCGGTTTTCACTGTCATACCCACACTCGAACAAAATATAATTTATCATCAGCTCTACATATAACGTTCAATGTTGTTGTTGTTGTGGCCTTCAGTCCTAAGACTGGTTTGATGCTGCTCTCCATGCTACTCTATCCTGTGCAAGCTTCTTCATCTCCCAGTACCTACTGCAACCTACACCCTTCTGAATCTGCTTAGTGTATTCATCTCTTGGTCTCCATCTACTATTTGTACCCTCCACGCTACCCTCCAATGCTAAATTTGTGATCCCTTGATGCCTCAGAACACGTCGTACCAACCGATCCCTTCTTCTTGTCAAGTTGTGCCACAAACTCCTCTTCTCTCCAGTTCTATTCAGTACCTCCTCATTAGTTATGTGATGTACCCATCTAATCTTCAGCATTCTTCTGTAGCACCACATTTCGAAAGCTTCTATTCTCTTCTTGTCCAAACTATTTATCGTCCATGTTTCACTTCCATACATGGCTACGCTCCATACGAATAATTTCAGAAACGACTTCCTGACACTTAAATCAATACTAGATGTTAACAAATTTCTCTTCTTCAGAAACGCTTTCCTTGCCATTACCAGTCTACATTTTATATCCTCTCTACTGTCACCATCATCAGTTATTTTGCTCCCCAAATACTTTACTACTTTAACTGTCTCATTACCTAATCTAATTTCCTCAGCATCACCCGACTTAATTCGACTACATTCCATCATCCTCGTTTTGCTTTTGTTCCTCCTTTCAAGACACAGTCCATTCCGTTCAACTGCTCTTCCAAGTCCTTTCCTGTTTCTGACAGAATTACAATGTCATCGGCGAACCTCAAGGTTTTTATTTCTTCTCCATGGATTTTAATACCTAATCCGAATTTTTCTTTTGTTTCCTTTACTGCTTTCTCAATATACAGATTGAATAGCATCTGGGATAGGCTACAACCTGCCGGCCGCTGTCGCCGAGCGGTTCTAGGCACTTCAGTCTGTAACCGCGTGACCGCTACGGTCGCAGGTTCGCATCCTGCCTCGGGCATGGATGTGTGTGATGTCCTTAGGTTAGTTAGTTTTAAGTAGTTCGAAGTTCTAGGGGACTGATGACCACAGTAGTTAAGTCCCATAGTGCTCAGAGCCATTTGAACGATTTGAACCAGATGGTAGAGTTTTATCTGGACTGGCTCTCCCAAGGCTGTCAGTAGTTCTAATGGAATGTTGTTTACTCCAGGGACCTTGTTTCGACTTAGGTCTTCCAGTGTTCTGTCAAACTCTTCACGCAGTGTCATATTTCCCATTTCATCTTCATCTATCTCCTCTTCCATTTCCATAAAATTGTCCTCAAGAACATCTTCCTTGTATACACACTCTATATACTACTTCTACCTTTCTGCACTTCCTTCTTTGCTTAGAACTGGGTTTCCATCTGAGTTCTTGATATTCATGCAAGTGGTTCTCTTTTCTCCAAAGTTCTCTTTAATTTTCCTGTAAGTAATATTTATCTTATCCCTAGTGAGATAAGCCTCTACATCCTTGCATTTGTCCTCTAGCCATCCCTGCTCTGCCATTTTGCACTTTCTGTCGATGTCATTTATGTGACGTTTGTATTCCTTTTTGCCTGCTTCATTTACTGCATTTTTATATTTTCTCCTTTCATCAATTAAATTCAATATTTCTTCTGTTAACCAAGGATTTCTACTAGCCCTCATCTTTTCACCTACTTGATCCTCTTCTGCCTTCACTACTTCATCCCTCAGAGCTGCCCATTCTTCTTCTACTGTATTTCTTTCCCCCATTCGTGTCAGTTGTCCCCTTATGCTTTCCCTGAAACTCTGTACAACCCCTGGTTCTTTCAGTTTACCCAGGTCCCATCTCCTTATATTCCCACCTTTTTACAGTTTCTTCAGTTTTAATCTACAGTTCATAACCAACAGATTCTGGTCAGAGTCCACATCTGTCCCTGCAAATATCTTACAATTTAAAACCTGGTTCCTAAATCTCTGTCTTACCATTATATAATCTATCTGAAACCTGTCAGTATCTCCATGTATACAACATTCTTCTATGCTTCTTGAACCAAGTGTTAGCTATTATTAAGTTGTGGTCTGTGCAAAATTCTACCAGGTGGCTTCCTTGTTCATTTATTCACCTACTACGTTTCCTTCTCTTCCTTTTCCTACTATCGAATTCCAGTCACCCATGACTATTAAATTTTCGTCTACCTTCACTGTCTGAATAATTTCTTTTATCTTATCATATATTTCTTCAATTTCTTCGTCATCTGCAGAGCTATTTGGCATATAAACTTGTACTACTGTACTAGGCGTGGGCTTCGTGTCTATCTTGGCCACTAATGCGTTCACTATGCTGTTTGTAGTAGCTTATCCGCACTCTTTATTTTTTTATTTATTATTAAAGCTACTCCTGCATTACCCCTATTTGATTTTGAATTTATAACCCTGTATTCACCAAACCAAAAGTATTGTTCCTCCTGCCACCTAACTTCGCTAATTCCCACTATATCTAACTTTAACCTATCCATTTCCCTCTTTAAATTTTCTAACCTACCTGCCCGATTAAGGGATCTGACATTCCATGCTCCGATCTGTAGAACGTCAGTTTTCTTTCTCCTGATAACGACGTCCTCCTGAGTAGTCCCCGCCCGGAGATCCGAATGGGGGACTATTTTACCTCAGGAATATTTTACCCAAGAGGACGCCATCATCATTTAACCATACAGTAAAGCTGCATGCCCTCGGGAAAAATTACGCCTGTAGATTCCCCCTGCTTACAGCAGTACCAGCACAGCAAGGCCGTTTTGGTTAGTGTTACAAGGCTAGATGAGTCAATCATCCAGACTGTTGCCCGTGCAACTACTGAAAAGGCTGCTGTCCCTCTTCAGGGAACCACACGTTTGTCTGGCCTCTCAACAGATACCCCTTCGTTGTGGTTGCACCTACGGTACGGCTATCTGTATCGCTGAGGCACGCAAGCCTCCCCACCAACGGCAAGGTCTACGGTTCATGTCATATTACGCTTAAAAAACAGTGAAGCTGTAAGGATGAGAAAACATTTTTCTTCATTGTATACTGTGTAAAGGAGATAAACAGTTCTAAGACGATTCCTTGTGTCAGCATGACAATGCACCCTGTCGCAAAGCGGTATCTGTGAGGCAATGGCTTGTGGACAATAACGTAGTTGAAACGAACAGACCTGCCCAAAGTCAGTATGTGAACCAAATGGAGCACCTTTGGAATGAGTCAGAACGTCGACTTCTGTGCAGATACCCACGTCTGAAGTCACTATCTTCTGTGAAATAGGCTGTCGTTCCCCCACAGACATCCCGATGCATCACTGAAAGCGCCCGCAGCAAGGTTCAAGCCGTCATAAAGGCAAAGGGTGACCCACAAATCATTTTCCAGGTAGCGTATGAACTTAATACGATATACCCAGAAAAGTGTTGTACGTGGTAAATAACAAGGAGCGTAATGGTTGTGTCGTCCATTGACTTACAGAATTGGGTAGCATGTAACAGCATTTTTTTAAAAAATACAAATTTTCGTCGTGCTATTTTAAAGCTGGTGTAACTGTGGAAGGTACTCACGAGCGGTCTGGTGTCAGTCTGCCGAAACTGACATAGCGTCTATAGAAAATGAAGGGACGATGCGTCTTCAGCAGCACCACCATCTCCGGTGGACTTGAGTAATAGTACTGCGACACAGTGCGAATTTGGACGTTTGTTCTTTCGAAGGTCTTGTTTCCGATGTAGTTCACATCGCCGGCCAGCACGATACCTGCGGAAACAAGACAGTGATGAGTCTGTCGATAGTGGTTCATTACTTACCAAAAATTACACTGACGAGAAAAAACTGGAGTCTCGGTCGGGCACACAGTTTTAATGTGCCAGGAAGTTTCATATCAGCGCACACTCCGCTGCAGAGTGAAAATCTCATTCTTGAAACATCCCCCAGGCTGTGGCTGAGCCATGTCTCCGCTATATCCTTTCTTTCAGGAGTGCTGGTTCTGCTAGGTTTGCAGTAGGGCTTCTGTAATGTTTGGAAGGTAGGAGACGAGATACTGGCAGAAGTAAAGCTGTGAGTGCCGGGCGTGAGTCGTGCTTCGGTAGCTCAGATGGTAGAGCACTTGCCCGCGAAAGGCAAAGGTCCTGAGTTCGAGTCTCGGTCGGGCACACAGTTTTAATCTGCCAGGAAGTTTCAAAAACCGCAGAGTTATGAAATTTCGGGAATACATTTGCCTAGGTAGCATATTTAAGTGATTAACATTTCAAGATCACAGGTTCATGTGAGGACGAGATAAGCCGTTGCAGATGTGTAACGCTGGTTCATCAATAACCGGTGTAACCGCCAGAATGTTGAACGCGAGCATGCAAACGCGCATGTACTGTGCTGCTCAAGAGCCAGATGTCTGTCTGTCCCTGTTGCACTTGGTCGGCCTTCCAAGCTAATTATGTTAGTGTAGACCAGGGAGTAGGCCCCGGGAGTAGACAACATGCCATTGGAACTAATGACAACCTTGGGAGAACCAGTCCTGACAAATCTCTACCATCTGGTGAGCAAGATGTATGAGACAGGCGAAATTCCCTCAGACTTCAAGAAGAATAAAGTAATTACAATTCCAAAGAAAGCAGGTTTTGTCAGATGTGAAAATTACCGAACTATCAGTTTAATAAGTCACAGCTGCAAAATAGTAACGCGAATTCTTTGCAGACGAATGGAAACACTGGTAGAAGCCGACCTCGGAGAAGATCAGCTTGGATTCCGTAGAAATGTTGCAACACGTCAGGAAACACTGACCCTACGACTTATCTTAGAAGAAAGATTAAGAAAAGGCAAACCTACGTTTCTAGCACTTGTAGACTTAGAAAAAGCTTTTGACAATGTTGACTGGATTACTCTCTTTCAAATTCTGAAGGTGGCAGGGGTAAAATACAGGGAGCGAAAGGCTATTTACAATTTGTACAGAAACCATATGGCAGTTATAAGAGTCGAGGGACATGAAAGGGAAGCAGTGGTTGGGAAGGGAGTGAGACAGGGTTGTAGCCTCTCCCCAATGTTATTCAATCTGTATATTGACCAAGCAGTAAAGGAAACAAAAGGAAAGTGCGGAGTAGGAATTAAAATCCATGGAGATGAAACAAAACCTTTGAGGTTTGCCGATGACATTTAATTCTGTCAGAGACAGTAAAGGACTTGGAAGAGCAGTTGAACGGATTGAATAGTGTCTTGTAAGGAGGATATAAGATGAACATCAACAAAAGCAAAATGAGTATAATGGAATGTAGTCGAATTAAGTCAGGTGATGCTGAGGGAATTAGCTTAGGAAATAAGACACTTAAAGTAGTAAAGGAGTTTTGCTATTTGGGGAGCAAAATAACTGATGATGGTCGAAGTAGAGAAGATATAAAATGTAGACTGGCAATGGCAACGAAAGCGTTTCTGAAGAAGAGAAATTTGTTAACATGGAGTATTGATTTAAGTGTTAGGAAGTCGTTTCTGAAAGTATTTGTATGGAACGTAGCCATGTATGGAAGTGAATCATGGACGATAAATAGTTTGGAAAAAAAGAGAATAGAAGGTTTCGAAATGTGGTGCTACAGAAGAATGCTGAAGATTAGATGGGTAGATCGCATAACTAATGAGGAAGTATTGAATAGAATTGGGGAGAAGAGGAGTTTGTGGCACAACTTGACTAGAAGAAGGGATCGGTTGGCAGGACATGTTCTGAGGCATCAACGGATCACCAATTTAGGACTGAAGGGCAGCGTGGAGGGTAAAAATGGTAGAGGGAGACCAAGAGATGAGTACACTAAGCAGATTCAGAAGGATGGAGGCTGCAGTAGGTACTGGGAGATGAAAAAGCTTGCACAGGATAAACTAGCATCGAGAGCTGCATCAAACCACTCTCAGGACTGAAGACCACAACAACAACAACAACAGACCAGATATGGCTCAAATTCAAAGATACAATATGGACATAGATTCATATGGCATAAGTTAATAAGAGACGGGACTGATCCAACATGGACCACAAAACACGCCAGAACGCTGTTGCAGAAGCAACGAATAAAGCGTGCCAATTTCAGAAGAACGCAAAATCCCCAAGACTGGCTAAGTTTCACGGAAGCTCGAAATTCAGTGCAGACGTCAATGCGAGATGCTTTTAATAATTTCCACAATGAAACATTTTCTCAAAATATGGTACAAAACCTAAATAGATTCTGGTCGTAGGTAAAGTGCACCAGTGGCGAAAAACAGTCAACACCGTCACTGTGCGATGGCGATGGAAATGTTACCGATGATGGTGCCACTAAAGCGGAGTTACTAATTACAGTTTACCGTAATTTCTTCACGAAAGAAGACGAAGTAAATATTCCAGAATTAGAAACCAGAACAGCTGTTAGCATGAGTGACACAAAAGTAGATATCTTAGATGTTCCGAACCAACTCAAACCACCTAAGAAAGGCAAGTCTTTCGGTCCAGATGGTATACCAGTCAGATTCCTTTCAGAGTACGCAGACACAGTAGGGCCTTTTTTAGCAGTCACATACAACCGCACACTTGATGAAAAGTCTGTTCCTAAAGACTGGAAAGTAGCACAGGTCACATCAATATACAAGAAAGGAAATATAGAGTAACCCATTGAATTACAGATCCATATCACTGACTTCAATTTGCAGTAGGATTTTGGAGCATATGCTGTTCTCGAACATTATGAATCACCTTGAAGAAAATAACTTATTGATACATAACCAACATGGATTCAGAAAATATCGTTCTTGTGCAACGCAGCTAGCTCTTTATTCCCATGAAGTAATGAGTGCTGTCGACAAGGGATCTCAGATCGATTCCATATTCCTAGATTTCCAGAAGGCTTTTGATACCGTTCCTCCCAAGCGACTATTAATCAAATTGCGTGCATATGGAGTATCATCTCAGTTGTATGACTGGATTCGTGATTTCCTCTCAGAGAGGTCACAGTTCGTAGTGATAAACGGTAAATCATCGAGTAGAACAAAGGTGATATCTGGCGTTCCGCAAGGTAGTGTCATAGGCCCTCTGCTGTTCCTGATTTACATAAATGATCTAGGTGATAATCTGTTTGCAGGTGACGCTGTAATTTACCATGTAGTAAAATCATCAGACGACCAGTTCCAATTACAAAATGATCTAATTTCTATATGGTGTGGAAAGTGGCAATTGGCACTAAACAAAGAAAAGTGTGAGGTCATCCACATGGGTACTAAAAGAAATCTGATAAATACGATAAATCGCACAAATACCTAGGAATTACAATTACGAGCAACTTAAATTGGAAAGACCACATAGAGAATATTGTGGGGATGGCTAAACAAAGACTGCGCTTTGTTGGCAGAACACTTAGAAGATGCGACAAACCCACTAAAGAGACAGCCTACATTACATTTGTCCGTCGTCTGCTGGAATACTGCTGCGCGGTGTGTGATCCTTACGAGGGAGGATTGACGGAGGACATCGAAACGGTGCAAAGAAGGGCGACTTGTTTCGTGTTATCGCGCAATACGGGTGAGAGTGTCACTGATATGATACGCGAGTTGAGGTGGTAGTCATTGAAACAAAGGCAGTTTTTTTTTACAGCGAGATCTACCAGGGAGGACCCAAAAGAAACCGGTTTGTTGTCATAAAATTTTTTATTGATGAACCTTTTTACAAAATTACTTCAGTCACCTTCAAAATACACTCCATTACATACGATGCACTTGTCAAGTCTCTTTTCCCACTGTCGTACGATTGTTTGGAACTCTTCAAGTTTGATATTGTCCAGTGCCTTTGCGAAGCTGTTTCTACCGCCTTCACATCGTCACAACGCTCCCCTTTTAGCATTTTTTTCATTCGTGGAAATAGGAAAAAGTCGCACGGGGCTAGGTCCAGCGAATACGGAGCGTGGGGAACGACAGACCACCTCTGAGATGCCAAATAGTGGCTCACTCGTAAGGCAATGTGTGCTGGAGCGTTGTCTTGATGCAGAAACCAGCCACCTGATCGCCAAAGTTTCGGGCGTTTCCTCCTCACATCCTCTCGCAGACGCCTTAAAACATCCAAGTAAAAGTGCTGGTTAACAGTCTGGCCAGGGGGTACGAATTCCCGATGCACAATTCCACGAACATCAAAAAAGACAATGATCATCGTCTTCAGATTTGACCTCACTTGCCTTGCTTTTTTTGGTGTGGGAGAGTTGGTCATACCCGTAACACTAAGTTTCGCCCCTGTAATCATTTTGTTCAACAAGATTGGATCACATGCAATCTCTGTTTTCAAGTCCTGACACACATTCATGCGCATGGTTCTTTTGCTCCTGTGTGAGAAGGCGCTGAACAAATTTAGCAGCAACACCGTCTCATGTGCAAATCCCCACTCAAAAAAAGTTTCGGCGGTAACATGCCAAGAATTAGATATATAATCCAGCTCTCTTTCACGGCTTCACCTTCCGCTGTTAAATCTTCCGCATATTCTTGAATATGCATACAGTTTTGAATAGCAGACTTACTCGTATCGTATTTGTAACTGAAGAAATTTCTCTGCAAACCTTCAATTGTCAAATCCGATTTCTTGCCATATAGAGTTTCTAATTTTTTTAAGAATTTGACTAGCAGAGTTGCAATTTGCTATTTTCCTGGCTATGTTGCTCCTGACATTTAAACGTATAAAAAATTGTGCCTCAATATCTTTCCCAATCCAAGCTTTTACATGTTGATCATTTTCTCCTCCTGTCGGTTTAATTTCCTATCCAGTTGCTACTACATACAATTTCTTTGACTTTAATATTAAATCTAGTTTAAATCGACCAGAAGCGTAGTTAACATGATCCTCTGACAAGACTTACCAATTGTGACTTGATAGAATCCTTTGGTAACGGGTAAAAACTCTACTGTCTGTGAAGTTAACACACGTAACTGATTTTACTGACTGTACTTTGCCGATTAACAAAGTTTTCGCGACTTTAATTTTCGTGACACTAATTTGCCGATTGACGCTACTTCTGACTATTTACTGATATGCAGTGCGTCACTGTCCTGTTCGTGCGCTCCTTTAAAAATAACAGACGAATAGTTACATATCCAGTTTTATACATTCGTTTATCGGGGCAACCTTATAGTTTCGTTCTGGGCTCCATTGTAGTTGTGCGCGCTAAAACCACAAAAAAAACTATCAAATTTCTTTGTCAAAGATATGATCAAAGATGTGGTCAAATATTCCGTCCAATATATTTGGCAAAGATCTCTGATGTAGCGCTAGAAAGGGTATTACACTGTCATCATACTTTTCGTCAAAGTTCAAGATGGCTGACAACAACTTGTTATTCACCGCAGCAGTTGCATGTACCACAATTGCACTGTGTGCACATACGGAAGAGAAGCGGGGGAAAAATGGAAATATACCTGGGTGAAGCCATGGGTTTGACGACGACACGATAAACTTGTTACATGAGCTTATAGTGGATGACGTCAAGTCGTATATCAATTACTTGAGAATGGATGAGCATACACTTCTGTATGTACTCAGTAAAGTGTATCCTCATATCACAAAGCGCAATATTCACTTAAGAACTGCTACATTTGCAGAAGACAGGCTCACTGTAACAGTCCGATTCGTTGCTACAGGAGAGGGTTAGGTTAGGTTAGGTCAGGGCAGGTCTCCAATCTTCTTCGTCTCTTTTTGTATTCAGGGTGTCTCACGCTGTAAAGCTCCTCATCAGCGTCATACATCTCTATTAATTTTGTAGTTGTCGGCACGCACCAATTGTATTTACTGGCAATGTTTATAAAAACACTACAGATGACAGAACGCTGCAGCGATGCTAGCGCTCCATGCAGTAACATGTCACACTGCAGTGAACAGAAGACAAGCGACTTCTCTGATCAAATCTACAGCGAGTCCCTAGATTTGATCAAATATTGGACGACATTTGACAAAGTTCCCTATTACACCATCAAATATCTTTGACAATGATTTTTGACAAAGATATTTGACAAAGAATTTGATAGTGTAATACCGGCCTTATAGGCTGTAGAGGCAAAGAAAGTGGTCACCCGCCTAATATCGTGTGTGGCAACTGCGAGCACGCAGAAGCGCCTCAGCACGACATGGCATGGCCTCGACTAATGTCTGAAGTAGTGCTGGAGGGAACTGACACGATGAATCCTGTAGGGCTGCCCAAAATCCGTAAGAGTATGAGGGTGCGGAGATTCCTTCTGAACAGCACATGCAAGACATCCAGGATATGCTCAATATTATTCATGTCTGCGGAGTTTGGTGGCCAGCCGAATTGTTTAAACACAGAAGAGTGTTCCTGGAGCCACTCTGTAGCAATTCTGGGCGTGTGGGCTGTCGCATTGTCCTGCTGGAATTGCCCAAGTCCGTCGGAATGGTCATTGGACGTGAATGGATGCAGGTGATGCTTACGTACGTGTCACCTGTCAGAGTCGTATCTAGACGTATCAGGAGTCCCATACCACTACAACTGCGCAGGCCGCACACCATTACAGAGCCTCCACCAGCTTGAACAGTCCCCTGCTGACATGGGTTCAAAATGGTTCAAATGGCTCTGAGCACTATGGGACTCAACTGCTGTGGTCATTAGTCCCCTAGAACTTAGAACTACTTAAACCTAACTAACCTAAGGACATCACACACGTCCATGCCCGAGGCAGGATTCGAACCTGCGACCGTAGCAGTCGCACGGTTCCGGACTGCGCGCCTAGAACCGCGAGACCACCGCGGCCGGCTGACATGGGAGGTCCATGGATTCATAAGGCTGTCTCCATACCCATGCACGCCCATCCACTCGCTACAATTTGAAACGAGATTCGCCCGACCAGGTAACAGGTTTCCAGTCATCACCAGTCCAACATCGGTGTTGACGGACCGAGACGAGGCGTAAACCTTTGTGTCATGCAGTCATCAAGAGTACACGAGTGGACCCTCGACACCGAAAGCCCACATCATTGATGTTTCATTGAATCATTCGCACACTGACACTTGTTGATGGACCAGCATTGAAATCAGCAGCAATTTGCCGAAAGGTTGCACTTCTGTCACGTTGCACGAATTCTTCAATAGTCATAGCTCTTGTTCTTCCAGGAGCTTTATCCAGCCGCAGCGCTGTCGGAGATTTGATGTTTTACAGGATTCCCGATATTCACAGTACACTCGTGAAGTGGTAGTACCGGAAAATCCCGACTTCGTCACTACCTCGGTGTGTGTGTGTGTGTGTGTGTGTGTGTGTGTGTGTGTGTGTGTGTGTGTGTGTGGGTGGGTGGGTGGGTGGGTGGGTGGGTGGGTGGGTGTGTGTGAGGGTGGGTGGGTGCGTGGATGGGTGGGTTCTGGCTTACAGGCTATTCAACATCGAGGTCAGACGGTGCAAATGGCTCTGAGCACTATGGGAATTAACATCTGAACTCATCAGTCTCCTAGAACTTAGAACTACTTAAACATAACTAACCTGAGGACATCACACACATCCATGCCTGAGGCACTATTCGAACCTGCTACCGTAGCGGTCGCGCGGTTCCACACTGAAGCGCCTAGAACCGCTCGGCCACACTGACTTGCACATCGAGGTCATCAGCGCCCTGACTCACATTAAAAGAAACAAATCTGGACAAAAGCAAAATGGAAGCATACACGCAAAAAAGCGGGAAAAGATAAAAATGCTGTGTAAGAAAATAAAACGTAAGGAAAACAAGAAAGGAGCGTCAAGGATGCTACAGGAAATTGTCACTGGCTGGCCACTTACGTAAACTATGGGCGACCCAGTCACCCTGAGAACAAATTAAGACTCTCTCCCTAAAACCTTGGTGAAAACATTGGACAAGAAATAGAACTTTAAAACTTTCACCACATTCGTTTGAGTATTTCCTAAAAGAGGTGGCAGATCCGCCGGTCAGTCATCCGTGGCCCGCTGGTCAGAAAATAAAACTCAATCCAACACAATGTGGTGCACAGTGAACTGCACGCCACAAGCACCACACATTGGAGGGTCGTCCCGCCGGAGCAGGAAGCCATGCGTCATAGGGCTGTGGCCTATCCAAAGCCAAGTGAGCAAAACGTCACCCCCTCTACGTGGCTGAAAGGAACTATGCCATACAATCGTTGTGGGCTTGACTAAACGGAGCTTATTGTCGGTCTTTTCCAGCCACTCATCCTCCCACCGACACATGACTCGTGAGCTCAACAGTGAAGTGAGTGCGTGCAGAGGGTTGGACACTGAAATACTTGCGGATCGAGTCATGGCTCCTTGGCTGCGAGATCTGCCCTTTCGTTCCCAGCAATGACGACGAGTCCTGGAACCCAGCACAAAGCCATCTCCTTTCCCAGTCGTTGTAGCTGGAGGACGGCATCCTGGATGGTCTGGATTATTCTATCTGCTGGATAAAAACGTTGTAATGACTGAAGGGCACTTAGTGAATCAGAACAGACAAGAAATTTAGGATGGGAAGAGCGTCCCATCTGCTCCAGTGCCCGCAAGATCGCAGACAATTCTGCATCAAAGATAGTAAACGCTTGAGACAGTCAGACCTTGAGGACACGATCCAGAAAAACAACAGATCAACCAACAGAATCCTCCTGTTTCGACCTATCCATAAAAACAGCTACTTAGCCGTGGTGCTCAGATAAAATGGCAGAAAATGTTGCATTAAAAACGGAAGCAGGAGTGCAATCCCTCTTCTACCGCACCAAATCTAAAATCACTCTGGCCCTCTCCAGTAACCAGGGTGGCAGGCGGTTAAAACCCTGGATTTGGGGCTGTACGGGCTCCATACCTAGCGACTCCAGCACACGTTGCACCTTGGACATGCGGTGTCCCATCGCTCACGCCCCGACTATAACACAACGTTCAAACTCACTTAAATCTTGATAACCTGCCATTGTAGCAGCAGTAACTGATCTAACAGCTGCGCCAGACAGTTGTCTTATACAGACGTTGCCGACCGCAGCGCCATATTCTGCCTCTTTACGTAACTCTGTATTTGAATACGGATGCCTATACCAGTTTCTCTGGCACTTCAGTGTATAAGTTGGCGCTGAGAACACTGCAGCACGAATCTAACGCGGCACACGGTTGGGTGCACTGTTCATACGAGAGTGAGCCGTTGTGCGCGCGCGGCCGAGATAATCGCCTCGGTCGCACAGGAGTTGGCTGGGGCTCTAGTCTGTACCTTTCCGCCATTTTACCGATCGGTAACATTATTCCGTAATCATTCCGCAAGCGATGCCAAACGGTCCCAGCGAACCGAAATGCTGTTGTCACTTCTCCTCGCGCCAACCAATCAAAAGCAATCTGCCTCAGATCCGCGCATGCGCACTGCAGCGCCACAGCGGCACGAACCCGAAGTGGCTAGCAGTAGACACAGGCACGCCATTCTTCGCAGTACCAAAAAGTGTGAGTAGAGTGCATAATACTTCCATGAATGGATGATAACGATAGAATATTGACTGTGTTCTGGAAACTGTCATAAACGTCACATTATGTCATTTTATTCTCATTCACATCGACGTCTTGTTTTTGATTTTACGTTTCGGAATTTGAGTTAGGAATGGAGTGTAGTACCACATTGTACATATACATGTTAAGAAACACTCGAAAAAATCGTCATTTTCCTGTTTTCCATCTTTCCTTAGTTGCTTCAAAATTCATGGAGGCACATTCCGTCCAAGCTACTAAATTGAAGGCAGTTTCTTTAGTGCCATACGCGTTTCACTTCTTTTATTCATGAAGATGCTTCGCAACTAAAAGAAACTAAACGCAAATGGCAATAAACAAGTTGCCTTCAGTTAGTTGTATAGATGGAATTCATCTCCACAACCCGAAAATTGCTTAAGAGAGAGTCAAAAAATAAGAACATGCATAGAATGTGGTTGTAACTCGCTCCTAGAGATCAAATGATGAAGTAGCCTACTTTCCTATATGATACATCAACAATTTGGTTCATAAATTTTTTTTTTAAAAAAATAATGTTCTTGTTGAGAGTGTGTGGCGTGTGTAGCTATAGAAGTTCGTTGAAGTTTATAACATGCATCTGAGGAATCAAAATGTTTCATATATGGTGGTATAGTCTAAAAATATTGTGGCGGGAATCTTTCATCTCTGTCTACTGTTGTTAAGGATTCGATCGCAGATAAATACTTCTGAGAAGCTAAGTATAAAGACGGTTGCTTCTACTTTCATTCGCAGTAATTTAAGCTGTGCTCTTAGATTCCTGTCTGACCAAACACTCGGAAATCGTTACGTATTTCGAAAGAAATGGTGAATTATTTGTGACAAGAAGAAGTATAAATGTCACTGTCAGATGTTTCACGACTGCAATTTCATCTTGCATTTCTTATACGTATGGAAGTCACGAAATCGAAGATACTAATTACTGAGAAAGCGCGTTCTTAAGTGTAAATAACAACGATTGTATCAGAAAAATGTGTTGCAAACACGAAGAGGAGAAAAATTATTTTGTTACCCAGCAGTGGGTGAACCCACGGCGTTCGACACGGCAGCTCGTTGCCTTACTCACTGTGCCGCTACAACTCGCTGGATTGGAGTGCTTTATTTCGTATAATTCCAGTCAAAAGAGGCACAGGCTGACTTCGTTGACGAATGATGTGGGCGTAAGCCGTAAATGCATGAAATTTTGGAAAGTTTCCTCTATCAGGCGTCACAACATTTCTCTGCATTCTTACTTAACAGCTTTAAACTTGTTTCGGTAGTTAATAAGTAAACCATTTGAGGAAAAAAGTACGCGAAGTCACTAATAATTTCAGCTAACACTCATGCGATATACGTGAGCAGAGCCGAACTTTTGAAATTTAATGAGTTTTTTAACTCTTCTATCTATCTATATCCGAATCCCGCTGCAGCTACTGCCGGGTCTGGGTGCTGACGAGTTTTCTCCATTTGGCTTGGTCCTCCCACCACTTTTCTTCCTCCTCTTGCTGCCAGGTGACACCTCTCCTTTCTACAGATATACTCACTCCCATTTTCCACCGTGTTCTTGGGCGCTCTCTAGGTCTTTTCCCATCCATCTTTAGACCTTCCATAATTTTGGGGAGTCTCTGCCCATGCATCCTCTTAACACGCCCATACCATCTTAATCTCTTTCTTTCAATTTCTTCTCTCATACTTTCTTATGTAAGGTCCTTTCTAATCTCTACATTCCTTACTCTGTCCATTCTTGTTTTTCCCTTAACTGCTCTGAGAAATTTCATTTCCCCTACTTGCAGTCTGCTCCAGTCCCTTTCTGTCATTGTCCATGTTTCTCCACCATAGGTGACAATAGGGATGTAATAATTCTTATACATAAGGAGTTTTGCTCTTTCTGAAACTTCATTATTCCAAATCAGGTGTTTTATTGTTTGGTAGAAATTGCCTCCCTTCTGTAACCTCCTATTAATTTCGTTAGTTATTCTTCCATCCCTAGATATTTCACTCCCTAAATAAGTGAAACTTTCTACCACTTTGAGGGGTTCTCTATTCACGGTAAAATTTCCGTTGATCCCTTTCTCTCTTCCAAATACCATTACTTCACTCTTATCTTTATTTATTTTTAATCCATACCTTTTCATTATTTCATTCCACACATCAAGCTGTAACTGTACATCTACCTCTTTATCACCCCATATTACCATATCATCTTTTTGTCTTTTTCTTTTACTATATCATTAACTGCCCTATTCATTCCTTCCGTCACAATATTAAAAAGTGCAGGAGATAGAATACTTCCTTGCTTAAGTCCTTGTCTTGTTTCGAAGTATTCAGAGTTCCCCAATGGTGTTCTAATTCTACAATTGTGTCCTCTGTACATTGTCTTTATAACATTAATGTATCCTTCTTCTATATCTATCTTCTTCATTTCTTCCCAGAGTATTTCCCTGTCAACTGAGTCATATGCCTTTTCTATGTCTATAAAAACCATTATGACGCTTTTGTTATACTCACAACTTTTTTCCATCATTTGGCGGATACAAAATATCAGGTCGATCGTGCTTCTTCCTTTCCTAAACCCATGCTGTTCTTCACTCCTAATTACGTAAAAATAACAGGTGTTTTGTGAGAAAATTGAGCGAACCTGGTTTTTACTTTAGTTTTTACAGTCATTGCTAACATTCCTCTGGGCAAGTTTCTGCGGCAGCATATGAGACTCAAAACACCTTAGACCTGGATAATGGTGAGGACTCGATGTCTCGGACTAAACACCAAGCACATGCACTCCGAGATGAAGTCCGACAGCTAGCACCAGGCCTTACTACCCTGGCAGAAGTACGACAAATCATCGCTCCCTTTGAGAATCACACATCGCCAGATCCAGATGGAATTACCAGTCAACAACTTAAACATCCTCCGCATCTGAAATAATGCTGAATATGCTGGAAAGATATTTCCCTACTGCATGCAAGATAGCCCAGTTGATGCCAGTACCAAAGCCAGGGAAGGACTTAACACATCCAGAAAATTACCATCCAATAAGTTTACTCTCGACCGTTTCCAATATCCTCAAAAGGCTATTATTGAAGAGAATTCGGAAATCAAAAATCGACAACGATATTTTACCTCCAGACCAATTTGCCTTTCAACCTTCATTGTCTGCAGAACTGCAACTCAACTCATCTGGGTCTGCGAACTTATCACATACAACCTTAATATGTCCATTTATTCAGCGGCAGTTTTTTGGACTCGAGTCTGATGGGAGAAATTACTGCTCAAACTGGCGAACTTGTAACTACTCCTACTGCATGCAAGATAGCCCAGTTGATGCCAGTACCAAAGCCAGGGAAGGACTTAACACATCCAGAAAATTACCATCCAATAAGTTTACTCTCGACCGTTTCCAATATCCTCAAAAGGCTATTATTGAAGAGAATTCGGAAATCAAAAATCGACAACGATATTTTACCTCCAGACCAATTTGCCTTTCAACCTTCATTGTCTGCAGAACTGCAACTCAACTCATCTGGGTCTGCGAACTTATCACATACAACCTTAATATGTCCATTTATTCAGCGGCAGTTTTTTGGACTCGAGTCTGATGGGAGAAATTACTGCTCAAACTGGCGAATTTGTAACTACTCCTGGGCTACAGCCTCAAGACCATCGACAGCTTTTTGCACAACAGGCATGTTATAGTGAACATCGAGGGGCAGCAGTCTAGCCCCAGACTCCTCACAGACGGCATCCCTCATGGTTCTGTATTGTCCCCACTGCTCTTTATCATCTATGTCAATGGCATTCCGCTATTGCCTCGGGTGGTGCTTGCTCAGTTCACGGACGACGCCATCTTGGTGACAAGTAGATGGAGGGTCAACGCAGTCATCACTCACCTACAACGTTAGCTCACGGTGGTAGGAGATTGGTCTAAGGAAAATACAATTACTATCAATGCAGACAAGACGAGAGCTGCGATGTTTACCCAATGCCACCCCGATATGAGAGACAGGCTGATTACCCACTACCGGGAAATCCCGTAGCGCAACTGTTTCAAGTACCTTAGGGTCATATTCGACATTAAATTACTTGTCAAGCAACACGTACGTGATAAGACGATCAAGATTTCACAAGTCATCTACCAACTGGCCAGCTCGCAGATGAACTTCAATATGAAACTTTGTCTTTACAGGGCAACAGTGCTCTCAGCTGTTTTATGTGGTTGTTCCACATAGGAGACAACCAGCCGTTCTAATTCGAAAACCATCCAGACTTTACAAAATTGATGTCTTTATGGACAAAACAGAAGTCCTACGACACACGTCACATCACGTCGAATGTGTTGCATGAATAGCTCCTGACCAGTGACAATGGCCCCAGGTATCTGTGGCGATTATCAAAGTCCCACAGTAACTAACCACCTCACCTTTCACCTACGCGCTCTAAGGGCTAAAAGACAAATCCCCGTGTGTTTATCAAGATTGTAATAAAGATAAAGTTACACATTGACCATCCACAGGGGAAGTCCAGCCACTAATTTGGTAATGTTTCGTCACAACCATAAAAAAGCCCTTCCTGCTACTACTACAGAACTACACATCGCTGCACGATCTATGGACCTCGCTACACACCTCAGGACTTCTCTCTCACGAAACGCTCTTTGGATTACTACGCATCACACGGATCTCTGGACGTGGTCATCAACAAGAAAGTTTCTGTAGATTCTTCTTCGGACAGCCTGTGATTTTCAGTTTTCTCTGTACCTGTGATGTGGAACAAACTTGTTGCCGAACTGACATGAGTCATTTTACTGTCTATAAAGTACATATCTGTGCAAAAAGGGAATATGGTTCAAATGGCTCTGAGCACTATGGAACTTAACTTCTGAGGTCATCAGTCCCCTAGAACTTAGAACTACTTAAACGTAACTAATCTAAGACATCACAAAAATCCATGCCCGAGGCAGGATTCGAACCTGCGACCGTAGCCGTCGCGCGGTTCCAGACTGTAGCGCCTAGAACCGCTCGGCCACTCCGGCCGGCAAAAAGGGAATATGGCAACCGTTAAATCAGTTAATATTTGTCGAATGCTAATCGATCATTTCAGCAGTATGGAATTCCCTGAGAGTTCTATCAATTCGCAGGAAGCGGAACTGGAAGACGCCGTTGTAGCATTCATTTGTGACAGCATGGATGAATATCCGACTGTTATGCAACAGGATAATGGGCTATGTTTTGCACGACCTGAGGCCCATGATATAGCAATGATTAACAATGATTGTGTATTTGAAGCACATGTGGAGTCCTTCATCCCAGGCAATGTCTTTTCTTCAGAAAGCGAATCAAATTTCGAAGAATGGCTCTGAGCACTATGGGGCTTAACTTCTAAGGTCATCAGTCCCCTAGAACTTAGAACTACTTAAACCTAACTACCCTAAGGACATCACACGCATCCATGCCCGAGGCAGGATTCGAACCTGCGACCGTAGCGGTCGCGCGGTTCCAGACTGTAGCGCCTAGAACCGCTCGGCCGCCCCGGCCGGCTCAAATTTCGAACATAACTACACAGCTGAATTTTGGAGAAACAGAAAGAAGGGGAAAAGGTCACATTCATCCATGCAGCATAACTATCACAAAGTTACGTCAATGAAATAGCTGTATAGCTGGGTAAAGGATGTTCCTCATGATGGCTCGGTGCGTTATAAGATTAAGGTAATGCAGTGCTGGACGTTACAAAACTGGAGGCTATGGATCATCAACTGTTTATCCATGATACTGACCTTCAAAAGTGGGCCTTGAAAATAAGCAGGGAAGTGAAGTTACATAATTTGAAGGCAAGCCCCAAATGGCTATTGAATTTTAAAAAGAAGCACGAAATTATATCTTGGAAAGCAGAAAATTTTATTTCCAGACTCTATATAAACGATACAAAGTATCCTTACGAGTCATTTTACGAGTAGTAGTGCACGTAAGGAGCATATCAGCGTTTTGGGGACTAAGAATGTGTGCGACTCTGATTAGAGCGGATTCAACCTGTAGTTGCACTCTTTACGTACAAAGAAAGGGTGCAAATAGAAATGAATCTATGGTGCAGATATTGACATCAGTTACTCGCAATTACTCAATTCGGCCTACAATCTCTGCAACTGGCAAACTTCCTACCCCCCTTTTTAATAGTTATAAAAAAAAACTAACGGAGAGTATGAAGCAAGAATAGATAATCTCTTTTTGAAGACCCAAATGTTACGGCATCGAAAACTAACGTCTCATCTCGTCAAAAGATATTTGACAGAAGTTTTCGTTCCCATTGCGGGAGAAAAATCTGTATTATTGGTAAATTCCTAGGGTAGTCAATGTGAAAGAACTGTTTTGAGTGTCGTAACTGAGGATGTAAAACTTGCTCATCTGGTGACCCCAAAAGGTTCGTGTGCGCAGGTACAGCCACTGGACGGATACGGCTCTCCGTGTCGGAAGAAATGTGTGAGAAAATTTTCAGATCTACAATACTGGCCATTAAAATTGCTACACCACGAAGATGACGTGCTACATACGCGTAATTTAACCGACAGGAAGAAGCTGCTGTGATATGCAAATGATTAGCCTTTCAGAGCATTCACACAAAGTTGGCGCCGGTGGCGAAACCTACAACGTGCTGACACGAGTAAAGTTACCAACCGATTTCTCATCCACAAACAGCAGTTGACCGGCGTTGCCCGGTGAAACTTTGTTGTAATGCCTCGTGTAGTAAGGAGAAATGCGTACCATCACGTTTCCGACTTTGATAAAGGTCGGATTGTAGCCTATCACGATTGCGGTATATCGTATCGCGACATTGCTGCTCGCGTTGGTCGACGTCCAATGTCTGTTAGTAGAATATGGAATCGGTGGGCTCAGGAGGGTAATACGGAACGCCGTGCTGGATCCCAACGGCCTCGTATCACTAGCAGTCGAGATAATAGGCATCTTATCCGCATGGCTGTAACGGATTGTGCAGCCACGTCCCAATCCCTGAGTCAACAGATGGGAACGTTTGCAAGACAACAACCACCTACACGAACAGTTCGACGACATTTGCGGGAGCATAGACTATCAGCTCGGAGACTATGGCTGCACCACAGACAGGAGCGCCTGCGACGGTGTACTCAACGACGAAGCTGGGTGCACGAATGGCAGAACGTCATTTTTTCGGATGAATCCAGGTTTTGTTTACAGCATCATGATGGTCGCATCCGTGTTTGGCGACATCGCGGTGAACGCACATTGGAAGCGTGTATTCGTCATCGCCGTACTGGCGTGTCACCCGGCGTGATGGCATGGGGTGCCATTGGTTACACATCTCGGTCACCTCTTGTTCGCGCTGACGGCACTATGAACAGCGGACGTTACACTTAAGATGTGTTACGACCTGTGGCTCTACCCTTCATTCGATCCCTGCGAAACCCTACATTTCAGCAGGTTAGTGCACGACCGCATGTTGCAGGTCCTGTACGGGATTTTCTTGATACAGCAGATGCTCGACTGCTGCTCTGGCGAACACATTCTCCAGATGTCTCACCAACTGAAAACGTCTGGTCAATGGTGGCCGAGCAACTGGCTCGTCACAATACGCCAGTCACTACTCTTGATGAACTGTGGTATCATGTTGAAGCTGCATGGGCTACTGTACCTGTACACGCCATCCAAGCTCTGTTTGACTCAATGCCCAGGTGTAACAAGGCCGTTGCACCCAAATTGCGTGAAAATGTAATCACATGTCAGTTCTAGTATAATACATTTGTCCAATGAATACCCATCTATCATCTGCATTTCTTCTTGGTGTAGCAATTTTAATGGCCAGTAGTGCAGTTCTGATGCATGATTATATCAATCACTACTTGAGAAACAGTATAAGAAAGCTGCAGTTACTAGTAGATAGCCCGTTCTCTTCACCGAGATTTTCCAGCGTATTGAAATCCCTCTGGCACAAATCAGGATGTTTAGAGTATCGCCTGCCACAATTTGCTACTCTTGCTGAATTTTTTTTTATTGTCTTGTACATAGTGTGTTTTATGTGAAGAAATGTCGCTCATTTTGTGTGCATGACGTACAAAAATGTTATCTTATAAGAACTTCTTTGCAGATTATCATTATTGTAACGAATTTGTATCATAATAATGAGTTACTTATTGCCGGCAAGAGTGGCCGTGCTGTTCTAGGCGCTATAGTCTGGAGCCAAGCGGCAGCTTCGGTCGCAGGTTCGAATTCTGTCTCGGGCATGGATGTGTGTGATGTCCTTATGTTAGTTAGGTTTAATTAGTTCTAAGTTCTAGGCGACTGATGACCTCAGAAGTTAAGTCGCATAGTGCTCAGAGCCATTTTGAGCTACTTTTATTTTAAATTAACAGAATACACATTTGTGAAACAGTAAAATAAAGAAACAAACGCATAAATAGAAAACGTAAAGTAAAAATTATCCCAATACAACAAAAATATGCGCAACAAATAAGTAGAATAATAATGATGAAAGTTTAGATGTTTTAATTAGGTATGTTCCACATGCTCCAACACAACTTATTTCCCATAAAGTGCTATTGCAGGCACTATCTTTACTGCACATGGATAAGTGTGGCGCAAAACCTTCTTACATTTCCATTTTGAAAAATTCATTTATGGTGGTGAGATAAATTGCAATTTTTACTTTTTTTTCGAAAGTTGATTATACTGTTTTCAAGAACGTTAGTTACATCTCAGCTTTCATATGAAATACAATTTTCGTATCCTTGCCGGAAAAAAATGGCAACAACAAGAGTTGTGAGACATAAACAGAAGTTGGTAGGCCTGTTTCTACATCTGAAAGATGTCTCTTCAGATTTCGCACCAGTCGCGTGAGAGTGACGCTATACTATGAGGAAACAGATCAGGTTTGCTTTAAATGGTCGTGAACTTTAGTGATCTTTGGAACTGGACGTTAGTCAACAATGCCTCTAAGGCAGACGCCATTATGAACACCTCACTGAGTTTGAACGAGGTAGTGTAGTAAAGTTACGAGAAGCTGGGTGTCCCTTCTGTGATACTGCAGAAAGACTTGGTAGGAACGTGGCCACTGTACATGATTACTGGCAGCGGTGGTCAAGGGAGACCGAGAGCAAGGAGAGCGTGCTCCGGATGGCCACGTGTTGCTACCGAGAGAGATCATCGTTTTCGCTGTTTGGTTGTGGCGCATCGTACTGCATCTACAGCAGAAATTTCAGCATCAATTGGTTCAAAAATTGTACAAATGGCTCTGATGACTATTGGACTACTTTTACATCTACATCTACATTTATACACCGCAAGCCATCCAACGCTGTGTGGCGGAGAGCACTTTACGTGCCACTTTCATTACCTCCCTTTTCTGTTCCAGTCGCGTATGGATCGCGGGAAGAACGACTGTCTGAAAGCCTCCGTGTGCGCTCGAATCTCTCTAATTTTACATTCGTAATCTCCTCGGGAGGTATAAGTAGGGGGAAGCAATATATTCGATACCTCATCCAGAAACACACCCTCTCGAAACCTGGCGAGCAAGCTACACCGCGATGCAGAGCGCCTCTCTTGCAGAGTCTGCCACTTGAGTTTGTTAAACATCTCCGTAACGCTATCAAGGTTACCAAATAACCCTGTGACGAAACGCGCCGCTTTTCTTTGGATCTTCTCTATCTCCTCCGTCAACCCGATCTGGTACGGATCCCACACTGATGAGCAATACTCAAGTATAGGTCTAACGAGTGCTTTGTAAGCCACCTCCTTTGTTGATGGACTACATTTTGTAAGGACTCTCCCAATGAATCTCAACCTGGCACCCGCCTTACCAACAATTAATTTTATATGATCACTCCACTTCAAACTGTTCCGCACACTTACTCCCAGATATTTTACAGAAATAACTGCTACCAGTGTTTGTTCCGCTATCATATAATCATACAATAAAGGATCCTTCTTTCTATGTATTCGCAATACATTACATTTGTCTATGTTAAGGGTCAGTTGCCACTCCCTGCACCAAGTGCCTATCCGCTGCAGATCTTCCTGCATTTCGCTGCAATTTTCTAATGCTGCAACTTCTCTGTATACTATAGCATCATCCGCATCGAACTTCCGACACTATCTACTAGGTCATTTATATATATTGTGAAAAGCAATGGTCCCATAACACTCCCCTGTGGCACGCCAGAGGTTACTTTAACGTCTGTAGACGTCTCTCCATTGAGAACAACACGCTGTGATCTGTTTGCTAAGAACTCTTCAATCCAGCCACACAGCTGGTCTGACATTCCGTAGGCTCTTACGTTATCAGGCAACAGTGCGGAACTGTATCGAACGCCTTCTGGAGGTCAAGGAAAATAGCATCTACCTGGGAGCCTGTATCTAATATTTTCTGGGTCTCATGAACAACTAAGCGAGTTGGGTCTCACACGATCGCTGTTTCCGGAATCCATGTTGATTCCTACAGAGTAGATTCTGGGTTTCCAAAAACGACATGATACTCGCGCAAAAAAACATGTTCTAAAATTCTACAAAATGGTTCAAATGGCTCTGAGCACTATGGGACTTAAATGCTGAGGCCATCTGTCCCCTAGAACTTAAAACTACTTAAACCTAACTAACCTAAGGACATCACACACATCCATGCCCGAGGCAGGATTAGAACCTGCGACCGTAGCGGTCGTGCGGCTCCAGACTGTAGCGTCTAGAACCGCTCGGCCACTCCGGCCGGCTCTAAAATTCTACAACAGATCGACGTCAGAGATCTACAGTTTTGTGCATCTGCTCGACGACCCTTCTTGAAGACTGGGACTACCTGTGCTCTTTTCCAATCATTTGGAACCTTCCGTTCCTCTAGAGACTTGCGGTTCACGGCTGTTAGAAGGGGGACAAGTTCTTTCGCTCTGTGTAGAATCGAATTGGTATCCCGTCAGGTTGAGTGATTCCAGTTGCTTCTGAGGTCATCAGTCCCCTAGAACTAAGAACTGCAGTAAAAACTCGATTAACCGTCACTCTCTAAACCGTCAGTTTCTGTTAACCATCACTGCTGTAACAGCATAATAATACTGTAATAACAGAATGCTCTAAGCTGCAGTGACGCGTTCGCTTTGTTTATTTACTCTATTTTAGTGGGAAGTGAATGTACCCGCCCGCCGTAGAATGGTACATAAAATATGACCTTCAGTTGACGTGCTAACACATCTCCCCCTTTTCTTGTCTTTGTCTCACTTGTGAGTCAACAATCACCACTGGATCGGTTTCCAGTTGTGGCGAGAAAACAGTAATTGTCGCAGTGTATTTAGCGGGTTGTGCCGTGTTACGTGTTTTCCACTTGAAAAAGCTTTATTGACTAATATTTTACACTACCGTATTTAGTGCAGGTGTGTGTGACACAGTGACTTGATAAATTGTCTGAAAAACGCAAACGTGTTGTTTTAGGACTTAATCAAAAACTTGAAATTATATAACGCTTAAGAAAGGACAAAACTGCGACAAGTGTAGCGCTGATTTATGGTATTGGAAGAATAACAGTTAACGATATAAAACGCGATGCTGATAAAATGGAACAACATGGATGGAGATGTGCGAACAAGAAAGGCAATGAAACCTGCGAAATACGATGAATTGGACACTGCAATGTACCGATGGTACAAGCAAGAAGTCAGGGGATTCCATTTTCAGGGCCTATAATAATGGCCAAGGCTGTTGAAATGAACAACAAACTTGATGGTGACCTGTCTTTTAAATCAAGTATCGGATGGCTCGACAAGTTTAAATTTCGTCATGGCATTCGTCAACTTCATATCAGTGGAGAAAACCTCTGCGCGGATAGCTCTGTAATGGCTGAGTTCCGGGAACAATTTAAAGAAAAAATGGCTGAAATGAATCTTGTTAGGGAGCAAGATTACAATTGTGATGAAACTGGGCTTCATGGGAAGGCTTTACCACAAAAGACACTAGCATCACTCTCTGAAAAAGCTGCTCCAGGTTTCAAAGTACAAAAAGATCGCATCGCTGCTATGGTTTGCGCAAATGCGACCGGCAATCATAGGCTACCCCCACTTGTGATTGGGAAATCAAGAAAACCTCGTGCATTCAAGAATTTGAATGCTCTCCCTGCACAATACTACGCCCAGAAGAGTGCTTGGATGGATCAATCAATTTTTTCTGGCTGATTTCACAAACAATTTGTACCTCAAGTTAGAGCACATTTGGCTTAAGAAAACGTTGCCACAGAAAGTGCTATTGCTATTAGACAATGCCCCAACGCAACCTACTTGTGAAATGAAAAGTGTTGACGGCAACATAACATGTCTCTTCCTTCCAGCAAACACAACTTCACTTATACAGCCCATGGATCAGGGAATCATCGAAAGCATGAAACGTCGTTATAGAAAAATATTTATCGAAAGTTTGCTCTCATCTGATGAATCAACATCCGTAAAACAGTTTTGGAGGTCTTACAATATTAAAGATGCCATTTTCAATGTTGCCAGTGCATGGAGTGATTTGTCAGTGTCAAATCTCAAGAACGGATGGAATAAACTTTGGCCTCAACGGAGAGGTGAAGCATCGGAGGAACCTGTGTGTGTGACAGTTGACGAGACGGTCAATTTGTGCAATAATTTACAAATCAGCACAAATCTGACGTCAGAAGAAGTATCAGAGTGGTTAGAGTGTGACAAAGTCGACGGGGGTTCGTAAATTTTGAATGATGACGAAATTGTTGCCAGCGTAAGTGCCACCAAAGAAGAAGAAGAAGGGGCTGATGAAGACGAGTGTTCAAACCATGAAGAAAAACGAACTATTAGCCATTCAGAGGCCGAAACAATGCTGTCCAAGTGTATATAATGGTTTGAAAGTCAAGAAGAGGCTAATGCAACGCAGGCACTACTGCTCCGAAAAATACGAAATATTGCCGCGGTGAAAGCTCGAACATCAAAAAGGCACAAGAAATTGACTGACTATTTCCAAGCTAGATAAACTATTTCACCTGTAAGTTTATAGTACAGTACAGTACTGTACATTACATTTTGCAACTTTTGTAGCTACTGTACGGATGTTTTTATCATGTTCAAAAATGTTCAAATGGCTCTGAGCACTATGGGACTTAACATCTGTCGTCATCAGTCCCCTAGAACTTAGAACTACTTAAACCTAACTAACCTAAGGACATCACACACATCCATGCCCGAGGCAGGATTCGAAGCTGCGACCGTAGCGGTCACGCGGTTCCAGACTGAAGCGCCTAGAACAGCACGGCCACACCGGCCGGCTTTTATCATATAATAAATAGTTTTATTTGCTATTATAATCGTGTTTAGTTTGTTTTCGCTCAGAAATATTATTATATTACTGTGAGAGTTATATGTGTCTGTACATAAAATAATTGATTGAGGTTATGTTTTGGAGGAATACAGTGTTTCTGTTATCCGTCTATTCGCTCAACCGACACGACCACGGTCCTGAAGATGACGGTCAATCGAGTTTCCACTGTACTTAGACCTAACTAACCTAAGGACATCACACACATCCATGCCCGAGGAAGGATTCGAACCTGCCACCGTCGCGTCGCGCGGTTCCGGACTGTAGCGCCTAGAACCTGCAGTAATTGGTACCACAGTGACACTAGGAACTATTACAAATCGGTTATTTCAAAGACAGCTTAGTACCAGACGTCCTGTAGCGTGCATTCCGCTGACATCAAACCACCGCGGTTTTCAACTTCAGTTTTTTTTTTTTTTTTTTTTTTTTTTTTTTTTTTTTGGAAGGATGCCAACTGAACGCCTGAAACCAAACTGTTTGCGTGATAGCCACACTGGATCTACAGCTGGAATTATGGTATTGTATGACATCAGAAGCACTCTCCTGGTTATCCTAGGTATCCTGACTGCAAAATTGTACGCCAGTCTGTTGATTCGACCTGTTGTGTTGGCATTCACGAACGGTATAGCTGGGCGTGTTTTCCAACAGGATAACGCTCACCCACATGCCGCTGTTTTAAGGCGACATGCTCTACGGAGTGTCGACAAGTTGCTTTGGCCTGCTCGATCACCAGATCTGTCTCCATTCGAGCACACTTGAAGCATCATCGGACGACAATTCCAGCGTCATCCACAAACAGCATTACCCGTCCCTGTACTGACCAACCAAGTGCAACAGGCATGGTATTCCACCCCGCAAACTGACAACTGACACCTATATAATACGTTGCATGTATGAAACAGGCGAAATACCCTCAGACTTCAAGAAGAATATAATAGTTCCAATCCCAAAGATAGCAGGTGTTGCCAGATGTGAAAATTACCCAACTATCAGTTTAATACGTCACAGCTGCAAAATACTAACATGAATTCCTTACAGACGAATGGAAAAACTAGTAGAAGCCGACCTCGGGGAAGATCAGTTTGGATTCCGTAGAAATACTGGAACATGTGAGGCAATACCGACCCTACGACTTATCTTAGAAGAAAGATTAAGGAAAGACAAACCTACGTTTCTAGCATTTGTAGACTTAGAGAACGCTTTTGAAAATGTTGAGTGGAATACTCTCTTTCAAATTCTGAAGGTGGCAGGGGTAAAATACAGGGAGCGAAAGGCTATTTACAATTTGTGCAGAAACCAGATGGCAGTCATAAGAGTCGAGGGACATGAAAGGGAAGCAGTGGTTGTGAAGGGAGTGAGACAGGGTTGTAGCCTCTCCCCGATGTTATTCAATCTGTATATTGAGCAAGCTGTAAAGGAAACAAAAGAAAAATTCGGAGTAGGTATTAAAATCCATTGAGAAGAAGAAAAAAACTTTGAGGTTCTCCGATGACATCGTAATTCTGTCAGATACAGCAAAAGGACTTGGAAGAGCAGTTGAACGGAATGGACAGTGCCTTGAAAGGAGGATATAAGATGAACATTAACAAAAGCAAAACGAGGATAATGGAATGTAGTCAAATTAAATCGGGTGATGCTGAGGGAATTAGATTAGGAAAGGAGACACTTAAAGTAGTATAGGAGTTTTCTATTTGGGGAGCAAAATAACTGATGATGATTGAAGTAGGCAGGATATAAAATGTAGACTGGCAATGGCAAGGAAAGCGTTTCTGAAGAAGAGAAATTTGTTAACATCGACTACAGATTTAAGTGTCAGGAAGTCTTTTCTGAAAATATTTGTATGGAGTGTAGCCCTGTATGAAAGTGAAACATGGACGATAAATAGTTTGGACAAGAAGAGAATAGAAGCTTTCGAAATGTGGTGCTACAGAAGAATGCTGAAGATTAGATGGGTACATCACATAACTAATGAGGAAGTATTGAACAGGATTGGGGAGAAGAGAAGTTTGTGGCACAACTTGACCAGAAGAAGGGATCGGTTGGTAGGACATGTTCTGAGGCATCAAGGGATCACCAATTTAGTATTGGAGGGCAGCGTGGAAGGTAAAAATTGTAGAGGGAGACCAAGAGATGAATACACTAAGCAGATTCAGAAGGATGTAGGTTGCAGTAGGTACTGGGAGATGAAGAAGCTTGCACAGGATAGAGTAGCATGGAGAGCTGCATCAAACCAGTCTCAGGACTGAAGACAACAACAACAACAACAACGTTTGCATGCTTGCATTCAACATTTTGTGAACTACATCTGTTATAATTGTCAACGGTCTTGCCGCAGTGGTAACATTGGTTTCCGTCAGATCACCTTAGTTAAGCGCTGTCGGGCTGGGCTAGCACTTGGATGGGTGACCACCCGGTCTGCCGAGCGCTGTTGGCAAGCGGGGTGCACTCCGGTCTCGGAAACTGAGATACGGCCGGGAGAGCGGTGTGCTGGCCAACATGCCCCTCCAAATCCACATCCAGTGATGCCTGTGGGCTGAGGATGACACGGCGGCCGGTCGGTACCATTGGGCCTTCATGGCCTGTTCGGGAGGAGCTTTTTTTTACATCTGTTATTATTGTACCAATAGTTCACTTCTGCAATGGCTTATCTCGCAGTTACATTAACCTGTGATCTTGCAATATTAACCGCTTCAATATGTTTCCTAGAAAAATGTATTCCCGAAATTACATTCGACTGGCCAACTGCTGCCTGTAAGGCAGTACAAGGAGCGATCTGTGATCATGGGATATGTGATCAGCATGTCGTCAGTCCCTTGAGCCATTATTGCCAGGAGGTGAATCCTGGTGATGTCGCTGTTTCTATATTCAAGCCTCTGAGCTTCAAGAAGTCTGGGTAGACATGGTACAACACCTCCCTATCATAGGGGACGTACCAGGTATCGAAAACGGCTCCTTGCGCACGAAAGGCAGCGACGCTAATCACTTTCTCTTTTGTGGTCTTTCTTTCTATCTGTTTCTTAGTCGTTTTTCTTTAGTGGATCTGTGAAGATGCCACGTGAGAGCTTTCAATTCTGTCGATGAGAAGGTCACTCAGTTTTTCTTTACTTTTTTTTCCTGCATTCAGTGTCCAATTCCCTGACCAACCATGCTGATCTACCGTCCGTCTTACTATTGGCTGTCAGTTCTTACCCCGTGGGATCTGAGCTATGATACTGTAGCGAATAAGCACGATACCACTGCTCTTCACATCCTTGGTCAACTTCGGTCCTGGTATCAAGTTGTTAAGATGGCTGTAAAACGCTTCTTCAAAGTTTCGTGGAAACCTGAACGTATTTGTAGCAGCGAAGTAATAACAATCAAAATACACTAAGCGCTGTACGGGCTAAAATGCGGCGTCCCAAAATCTCTTTACTTTAGCTACAGGAGGTGCTGCGGACAGAATTCTAGTTCTTCGCGCCCGAATGCTCACTCCATACATATACAGGGTGAGCACAAAGTCTTGCCCTGATTATAACAATCTAACAGAGAATAACGGTTTGACATAATAATCTACATTTGGTGCCATTACATAGGTTAGTGTTACCAGTTTTTTTTAAGGCCAGTTACGTTGGTAAACCTCAACGTGTGCTCCCTTGGTATATCGGAGAATGTCGAGGCGGTATTCCAGTTTCCGCCAGGCGTTTCGTAACAAGTGTTCTGTCACAGTACCCACAGCAGCTTGTATCCTAGCCTTCAGTTCGTCGACGTCAGCAACTGGTGTGACGAAGTCAAGGGGCGTAATGTCTGGAGAGCGGGGTGGCCAGGGTGTTGGACTGTTCTTTCCAATCCACCGATCCGGAAATGTTTCATCTAGGAAACCACGCACTATCAAAGCTCAGTGTGGAGGGCGGGGTGGGGGGCTATATCAAGGACAGAGTCTTCGCCACATCAGTTGCTGACGTCGACGAACTGAAGGCTAGGATACAAGCTGTTGTGGGTACTGTCACAGAACACATGTTACGAAACACCTGGCAGGAACTGGAAAACCGCCTCGACATTCTCCGAGCTACCAAGGGAGCACACGTTGAGGTTTACTAACGTAACTGGCCTTAAAAAAACTAGTAACACTAACCTATGTAACGACATCAAATGTAAATTATTATGTCAAACAATTATTCTGTAATAAATTGTTTTCATCAGGGCAAGACTTTGTGCTCACCCTGCATATACTCTATGGTCATAGCAGCAGTTGTTTATTGTTCGAAAGTGTTATGTCTTTTCTTCGTTCTCTGGGTTATTCAAATAAAGTATGCCCCATCCAATCTGTGAATGAATGGGTGCGTGTAGTTGAAGCTTACATCTGTACTGAATCATTTAAGAAAACTCCTGAAATTTTTTATTGAAAAAATCTTGATCTCCATTACTCCTCCTAAAAGTAATGTTCAGACGTTAATAACGAAATGGTGGTACAGTGGTTGATACCTGTAATTCTAAACGTAACCGTTAGCCTTCAGTTCCAACAGCGGGAGTTGTTGCAAAAATTACGTAGAAAATTATTGGCAATTAGAAATAAAGAATCTGTCAGGGGGGTTTCGCAACTAGCCGATGTCAAACGTACATCTTGTCACTCGTAGTTAAGTTCTTAAATCTGACACCTTCAAACCATTCACGTATTACGTCTGCTAGAGAAAGAAAAGAGGGTTAAGTGTTGCAAGTCGCTGGTTAAAGATTATTTATGTCGAACATCTGCTCTTTCACTTGCACTGGCAGGAGTGTAAAGTTTGTAGCCTATCAGTCCCTTTTCTGATAAGCCAAGTACCGAACAGACGGTTAAAGGAAAAATGGTTACCATCAAATTACGATAAGACACAGTATACACGATTCAGTACTTTGATATAACTCCAGAACCGTTAAAAATAGTCACCTCAAGTACTGAAATAATAAGCAGAAACTGTTTACGTCTTTGGTACTATAGATAGAGCACAACCTTAATTGAAAAAAATATTTCCTAGAGTTAATAAAGCGTTTTAGTTCAGCTGCACAATTACTACTGATGACTTAAAAACTCTTTAATGACCATCATCAGATCTGTTTCATAAAAACAAAGTCCTAATGCACTGCAGCCATAGTGGCATCGCCAAATGTTAAGTGCGGAATCAGCACCAGCATCGTCAGATATATATATATATATATATATATATATATATATATATATATATATATATATAAATCTGTCCACTGTAGTTATATGCTGACCTTTGCCTCCTTTTAAGGTGATAGCACTGATAACTTTTTTCGGAATACTATTCGTAAATAACACGAAAATCTATGTCTTGTGCTTTGCGTTGTATGAAAGTTTGTACATTAATGTGTAAATTACATAGCTGGGAGCGTGCAATAGAAGGAATATGTATGGATGAGCTTAGGGCACTGCACATTGTAGGCATGAAGGATTCACAATTTCATTTCTCAATATATACCTTCTACTTTTGTTGGCCTAAATACAGTCTCAATTTTTAGCAAAGTTTCTTTACTGTATCTACTTTAAATTCGGTTAATAATTTTATATTCTCATAATTCTCATGTTCAGTGTAAAAATATGTCTCGCTTCTTAAGCGAAAAAGTTTCCATTTCTTTAAATAGAATTGAGAGACCATCCATGTCAACATTAAACTGCCAAGCAACATATAGCGACTCTAATTGAGTCTTGACCTTACCATAAATTACGCACAGTTTCTCTCACCTTACGCGAGCGGTTCTAGGCGCTACAGTTTGGAACCATGCGACCGCTACGGTCGCAGGTTCGAATGCTGCCTAGGGCATGGATGTGTGTGATGTCCTTAGGTTAGTTAGGTTTAAGTAGTTCTAAGTTCTAGGGGACTGATGACCTCAGTCCCATAGTGCTCAGAGCCATTAGAACCAGTTTTGAACCAATTTCCTTTCCTGCAAGTTATTTTACCATTACCTTCAAACTGATGACGCTCACATGCTGGTGAGAGAGCACACCATCAAACTCTTTAAATGACCACTATTATCAACAAATTATATCAATTTCAGCAGGTATCTTAGTCCATCTTGCAGTTCAGACAAGTATGGGAACGAAGTTTCCACAGCCAACACAGAAATGCAGTATTTTGTTGTTCATACTCAACAGAAATTATCGAAATAAATTGTTTCCAAAGAAGCGAACATCCCAGTGGCAGATTGTCTGTCGAAAGTCTTCCAGTGGCAGCAAAGATTTGATTTCCAGTATTTCGAATAACAACTAGCCGAATTTAAAAATTTCAAATGCTGTTATGATCTACTCATTAAGAGGTATAATCTTAAGTCAAATATTTAACACAATAAGCCAAATATTAAAGTTACGATTTGTGTATTTGTCACGAAAACTGACAACGGCAGAGAGAGCAGTGAGCTGACCACATGCCCTTCCATATCCGCATCCAGTTACGTCCATCGTTGAGGATGACACGGTGGTCGGTCGGCACCACTGAACCCTCTGGGGCCCGTGCGGACTGAGTCAGTCACTCACACTCATTTCAAGTATTCGAGAGTGAGTGCACTTAGCGACTTCCAACAAACTTCACACATAATTTCAAACCTTAACGAAACTGTTTCCTGTTGGCATACTCTTGAAAATGATTTACTATATTGCTGCTGTTCATGTGGTAAAACTCAGCATCAGACGTAACGCTTCAATTTATTACTGCTGTACTGTTATATTCGCGTAGCATTTTGCACACAGTATCCCAATATACTACTGAATGTACCTACAAAATTATATCACTGAACGACACACAGTTTGAAGACTGCGATGCATGAAAAACTAGCCTCTGCTTAAGCTGGAGCGCAAATTACTCGGACTGCTCACATCCAGTGTTTCACAATGACAGCATTAGCGATTTCCACCAAAGTTTAAACAATTTCAACCTCTTTAACAGAAATTCCCGCCACTTCACTGTAAATTACTAACTTTATTACTCAATCACGACAAATGAGATGTAGATGTAGTTGTAGAAATCGGTTGACATACGGACGTGACGAATAAGGTCACAGTAATGTGATAGCTGTCTAATACGCAACACAGCTTGTTAATGATTATACGCTGTGTACATTGTTATCCATATTGGGTAATTTCCAAGAATGATTGCCTATCGAAGTCGCTGGGTCCAAATGAAACATATCGAACGTGCGATCGGAAATCGATCATGCGACTCGGGTGGCGGGCGTTGTAATGAATTATTTGTGACCGTCATTTGTATCTGTTTTCGATCGTTCCCTTACTTGCTCTAAATTATATACCTCCGCGAATTATTTGTGAGTTACTAGGGAAACCCAGGCTATTTATGTCGTTAGTGAGTGGAATGTTTGGTGTTCTTGACGTTTCTTCGGCGGATTCTCTCACATGGAAGAATCTAATTTCATGTTTTACCAGCGTCGAAAATAGTTCGACTTTTTATCGTAAATATGGAGTACTACCGGACGAGGAAAGAAGGGACTGTGTAGAGCGTCGTGATGCGAAGTGCGTAAAACTTCGTAAGAACAGTTTCGATGCTGAAATACCGTTACAATTTCATTGCGGAGAAAGAGTATCAGGAAGAATACATAGTTAGACTCTTCCAAATCATCTATCCAGACCACCGTAATGGACTTTCACATGGCGACCACAACGACGACGAGTAAGATAAGTCGTCTCCTTTGCAATTACAAGTATTTTTATAACTCTCTTCTTTTGTCGTAGCTGTAGTGACCAACGTAAACATACTCATAACGCTCGCCATTAGAGTCTCATGGTCGATTTCCGATAGCACGTTCGTTATGTATCGTTTGGACCTAGCGACTTCAATAAACAATCATTCTTGGAAATTACCCCATATTGTGTGTCTTTGATTGGTACTCAGACCCTGTATTATGAAGACGATTATCAGACCAAGTATACGTTATTTCGACGATACATGTTATTCAGGCAGATTGAACATATTAGGCCATTTCAAATTGCTATAAAGCCGAAATCATGATTGTATGAAATAAATTAACAGTAACTTATAGTTAAACGGCGGAAATTTCTTTCAAACGTTTTTCTCGCTTACATGCAAAACGTCAAATTCACTCCTGGAAATGGAAAAAAGAACACATTGACACCGGTGTGTCAGACACACCATACTTGCTCCGGACACTGCGAGAGGGCTGTACAAGCAATGATCACACACACGGCACAGCGGACACACCAGGAACCGCGGTGTTGGCCGTCGAATGGCGCTAGCTGCGCAGCATTTGTGCACCGCCGCCTTCAGTGTCAGCCAGTTTGCCGTGGCATACGGAGCTCCAACGCAGTCTTTAACACTGGTAGCATGCCGCGACAGCGTGGACGTGAACCGTATGTGCAGTTGACGGACTTTGAGCGAGGGCGTATAGTGGGCATGCGGGAGGCCGGGTGGACGTACCGCCGAATTGCTCAACACGTGGGGCGTGAGGTCGCCACAGTACATCGATGTTGTCGCCAGTGGTCGGCGGAAGGTGCACGTGCTCGTCGACCTGGGACCGGACCGCAGCGACGCATGGATGCACGCCAAGACCGTAGGATCCTACGCAGTGCCGTAGGGGACCGCACCGCCACTTCCCAGCAAATTAGGGACACTGTTGCTCCTGGGGTATCGGCGAGAACCATTCGCAACCGTCTCCATGAAGCTGGGCTACGGTCCCGCACACCGTTAGGCCGTCTTCCGCTCACGCCCCAACATCGTGCAGCCCGCCTCCAGTGGTGTCGCGACAGGCGTGAATGGAGGGACGAATGGAGACGTGTCGTCTTCAGCGATGAGAGTCGCTTCTGCCTTGGTGCCAATGATGGTCGTATGCGTGTTTGGCGCCGTGCAGGTGAGCGCCACAATCAGGACTGCATACGACCGAGGCACACAGGGCTAACACCCGGCATCATGGTGTGGGGAGCGATCTCCTACACTGGCCATACACCTCTGGTGATCGTCGAGGGGACACTGAATAGTGCACGGTACATCCAAACCGTCATCGAACCCATCGTTCTACCATTCCTAGACCGGCAAGGGAACTTGCTGTTCCAACAGGACAATGCACGTCCGAATGTATCCCGTGCCACCCAACGTGCTCGAGAAGGTGTAAGTCAACTACCCTGGCCAGCAAGATCTCCGGATCTGTCCCCCTTTGAGCATGTTTGGGACTGGATGAAGCGTCGTCTCACGCGGTCTGCACGTCCAGCACGAACGCTGGTCCAACTGAGGCGCCAGGTGGAAATGGCATGGCAAGCCGTTCCACAGGACTACATCCAGCATCTTTACGATCGTCTCCATGGGAGAATAGCAGCCTGCATTGCTGCGAAAGGTGGATATACACTGTACTAGTGCCGACATTGTGCATGCTCTGTTGCCTGTGTCTATGTGCCTGTAGTTCTGTCAGTGTGATCATGTGATGTATCTGACCCCAGGAATGTGTCAATAAAGTTTCCCCTTCCTGGGACAATGAATTCACGGTGTTCTTATTTCAATTTCCAGGAGTGTATTTAACAAAAATGGTTCGAATGGCTCTGAGCACTATGGGACTTAACTTCTGAGGTCATCAGTCCCCTAGACTTAGAACTACTTAAACCTAACCAACCTAAGGATATTAGACACATCCATGCCCGAGGCAGGATTCGAACCTGCGATCGTAGCGGTCGCACGGTTCCGGACTGTAGAGCCTAGAACCGCTAGTGAAGCAGGGGATACAACCCGTCGGCTTTGACCAACGACGTCATACATTAGTCATAGATAGTAATGTCTTCACTTCGACGCATAGATAATAAAACAGTTCCGTTCCGGATAAGCGCTATCATTGTACATTAAAATTGTTCGCAATGATATTGAGGTAATTTGGAGTATTAGTTTGTTACTGTAGAATAATTTATATTTTCTTATTTTCGTTTATAGGAATGGATTTGTTTGTTTATGGGTATGTAATTTTCGTTACTGTCTGTCTAGGGGAGCTTCGGTTATTCCTCGATATTTTCATGTGGTAAGTTCACTTTTCCATTTGCTTCTGTACTGTATTTCACTATTTTGACATATTTCACTGTTTTATTCCACCAATATGTGTATTTTCGTGTTGTGAAGTACGTAATGGAAATTTCTCAGCTGTCGATCTTCTTTCGTTTCCCAGCACTAGTATCAGTACGACATTTTCGAATCACAGGCGAAACACCTGACACAACTAAAATTTGTATCCCGTCCTTCACTTCCCCTTTACACTGACGACACAACTAAAATTTGTATGTCGTCCTTCACTTCGCTTTTAAACCGACACTATATATATCAATTGGCGAGCGAGATACAAATGTTGAGTATAGCTATATAGCTCAAGTAACGAATGGGATACTATTACGTCCAAAGCAACAAGAAAACTCTACCCCATATTGAAGTACGGGATACAAATTCTACATGTGTCGTCTTCTTGTCTCCGTGTAGTTCAGTTCTGGTACAGGTTGCAAATGTAACGTACGCCTATTTCCACCTTTTCGTTACCCGTGTACATATATAGAGGTCAACGGAAGTCTGGTATACATATATTACATACGTTGGTCCTTCTGTTGTCATCATTAGTGCCGATATGTACGTAAGAAAGGACTGTTAGTAATAGCGGAGACGAAATAAACAACACATATACAATTTTTATCCCGTGTTCCACTTACGGTTTACTGAAGCGGAGGATACATCGTTCAAGTGAAGAACAGGA
Source organism: Schistocerca gregaria (assembly GCF_023897955.1). Taxonomy (NCBI): domain Eukaryota; kingdom Metazoa; phylum Arthropoda; class Insecta; order Orthoptera; family Acrididae; genus Schistocerca; species Schistocerca gregaria. Next base: position 197,589,199 of record NC_064928.1, on the reverse strand, counting down.
CAGTAATTCTAGTGAAAACGAAGAAATCGACTTACGACAAACTCGTATTCCGAACTGTACTTAAGCAACACACTTCGAGTGAGCTTTTAATTTGTATCCGGTGTTTCATTTACGGTTTAGTGAAGCTGGGGATACGTAGTTCATGTGAACAACAGGACAGAAATTCTAGTTGAAACTAAGAAATCGACGTACGCTGAACTTGTATCCCGTACTGCACTTACGCAATACAAAATGGTTCAAATGGCTCTGAGCACTATGGGACTCAACTGCTGTGGTCATTAGTCCCCTAGAACTTAGAACTACTTAAACCTAACTAACCTAAGGACATCACACACATCCATGCCCGAGGCAGGATTCGAACCTGCGACCGTAGCAGTCGCACGGTTCCGGACTGCGCGCCTAGAACCGCGAGACCACCGCGGCCGGCTACGCAATACAGTTCTAAAGAGTTTCGAGATACAACTGACATACATGTAACGTGATGTATTCTTTGCTAGTAATATATTTCATTCATTTCTTTCCGTTGTATTTTGCGGAGAAATACTAAGATACAAACACGCGATATCGCTAACGTGAAAATAGTTCTGGCCCTTATACAGGGTGTTACAAAAAGGTACAGCCAAAATTTCAGGAAACATTCCTCACACACAAAGAAAGAAAATGTTATGTGGACATGTGTACGGAAACGCTTACTTTCCATGTTAGAGCTCATTTTATTACTTCTCTTCAAATCACATTAATCATGGAATGGAAACACACAGCAACAGAACGTACCAGCGTGACTTCAAACACTTTGTTACAGGAAATGTTCAAAATGTCCTCCGTTACCGAGGATACATGTATCCACCCTCCGTCGCATGTAATCCCTGATGCGCTGATGCAGCACTGGAGAATGGCGTATTGTATCACAGCCGTCCACAAAACGAGCACGAAGAGTCTCTACATTTGGTACCGGGGTTGCGCAGACAAGAGCTTTCAAATGCCCCCATAAATGAAAGTCAAGAGGGTTGAGGTCAGGAGAGCGTGGAGGCCATGGAATTGGTCCGCCTCTACCAATCCATCGGTCACCGAATCTGTTGTTGAGAAGCGTACGAACACTTCGACTGAAATGTGCAGGAGCTCCATCGTGCATGAACCACATGTTGTGTCGTACTTGTAAAGGCACATGTTCTAGCAGCACAGGTAGAGTATCCCGTATGAAATCATGATAACGTGCTCCATTGAACGTAGGTGGAACAACATGAGGCCCAATCAAGACATCACCAACAATGCCTGCCCAAACGTTCACAGAAAATCTGTGTTGATGACGTGATTGCACAATTGCGTGAAGATTCTCGTCAGCCCACACATGTTGATTGTGAACATTTACAATTTGATCACGTTGGAATGAAGCCTCATCCGTAAAGAGAACATTTGCACTGAAATGAGGATTGGTACATTGTTGGACGAACCATTCGCAGAAGTCTACCGGTGGAGGCCAATCAGCTGCTGATAGTGCCTGCACACGCTGTACATTGAACGGAAACAACTGGTTCTCCCGTAGCATTGTCCATACAGTGACGTGGTCAACGTTACCTTGTACAGCAGCAACTTCTCTGACGCTGACATTGCCTCGTCCATTGCAGGTGTTCTCGTCGTTCTAGGTCTTCCCCAGTCGCGAGTCATAGGCTGGAATGTTCCGAGCTCCCTAAGACGCCGATCAATTGCTTCGAACGTCTTCCTGGGACACCTTCGTTCTGGAAATCTGTCTCGATACAAACGTACCGCGCCACGGCTATTGCCCCGTGCTAATCCATACATCAAATGGGCATCTGCCTACTCCGCATTTGTTAACATTGCACTGACTGCAAAACCACGTTCGTGATGAACACTAAGCTGTTGATGCTTGACGCTAGTACTGTACAGCAATGAGTCGCATGTCAACACAAGCACCGTAGTCAACATTACCTTCCTTCAATTGGGCCAACTGGCGGTGAATCGAGGAAGTACAGTACATACTGACGGAACTAAAATGAGCTCTAACATGGAAATTAAGCGTTCCGGAGACATGTCCACACAACATCTTTTCTTTATATGTGTGTGAGGAAAGTTTCCTGAAAATTTGGCCGTACATTTTTGTAACACCCTGTATATGTAAAGTACAGTTTTTCTCTCTTGCATTCCTTTGTTTCTGACATTCTTCTCAGTTCCTTCATCTTTGTAATACATGCTCTCTAGACAATTCCAACGTCTTTGGTCAAAGCTGACGGGTTGTATCCCCTGCTAAACTAGACCCCGGCCGGCAAATATTTAACACTTTAGCCCATTTCTAAAGTAAGTAATCAGAAGTTTGAAGCTTTGCGTTCGACTCTTTAAGGAATCTGGGGTTTGCACAATAACAAAAACCACTGCTTAGGCAGAAATTCGAAAACAAATACCATGACGTGACGTCACAGCGAACACACCCACTAGGCCGCTGCTTAACCTCTTGAGTTCCAGGCCATCAGCAGTCTGTTTATCCCTCAAATAACCTTGCAGAAGGTAAGGAAAGTATTGGTGCCTGTCTCTTGATTCTTCAATATTTCTCTTTGGCGTTACAATGGTTCTGTAAGCAGATTAAAGACCAGTTCCACGTCTCGTATTTACGACACGCTGAAAGCGAAGAGCTTCAGAGCGACGGACAGTATTGCGAATTATCCCAGGGCGTTAGCTACAACGGTCCTTTCTATGTAATATGTGAAAAAATGTTGTTGGCTGTAGTTTTTAGGTCACTGCCACTTACCTTCATGAAATCTGGTAGTGTCGCCTGGGACACACGAAGCAGCCGTTAGTACGTAACGCCTCGCCACAATGGTCCCACTACATACGGTTCCCACCGCGTCCGATTTGATTATGGTTAGCACTGCATAAGTGTGCTCGCCCAATGGCACCGCCGTATAGTTCTTATTGTCGACTACCCTTCCATAAGGACATGGCAGTTGTTTCTCGTCGACGTCTCGGAGGAACTGAATCGCTTTCCCGACCTCGTATTCAGTGTTTAGCGCGAGAGCTAACGCTGCGGAGCACGTCAGCAATTGCCAAAGCATTGTCACGGCATTCCAAGCGCCCGGCCCGAGATGGACGACGAAAATGGGTACATGTCACACGAACCTGACGGCTCCCCGAGAACAGACTACGCTGCAGCGCACAAACAACACTTGCCGCCTTGGAGGCGCGTCAGAGAACTTACATTCTTTAATACACCGGCAGTTGTTTCTATATGCAGTAGCGATCCCTGGTGTGAAAATTGTTAAGGACGCGCTCGTTTCACACTAGTTCCCGCGAAAAAGAAGTCATTTTCGCGTCACACACAATATCGACGTCCGCATGGTCGTCTATCGAATTTCGTTAGATTAGATTAGATTAGATTAATACTACTTCCATGGATCATGAATACCATATTTCGTAATGATGTGGAAACAGTCAAAATTTTCAATACGTGACATAATTGAGTTAATTTAACAACATAATTAAATTAATATAACAATTCTTTTTTATTTTTGTTTTTTTTTTAATTTTTTATAATTTTTTTGTTTGTTTTTTTTCTTTTTTTCTTAATTTATATCTAAAAATTCCTCTATGGAGTAGAAGGCGTTGTCATTCAGGATTTCTTTTAACTTCTTCTTAAATACTTGTTGGTTATCTGTCAGACTTTTGATACTATTTGGTAAGTGACCAAAGACTTTAGTGGCAGTATAATTCACCCCTTTCTGTGCCAAAGTTAGATTTAATCTTGAATAGTGAAGATAATCCTTCCTCCTAGTATTCTGGTTATGCACATTGCTATTACTTTTGAATTGGGTTTGGTTGTTAATAACAAATTTCATAAGAGAGTATATATACTGAGAAGCTACTGTGAATATCTCTAGATCCTTAAATAAATGTCTGCAGGATGATCGTGGGTGGACTCCAGCTATTATTCTGATTACACGCTTTTGTGCAACAAATACTTTATTCCTCAGTGATGAATTACCCCAAAATATGATGCCATATGAAAGCAATGAGTGAAAATAGGCGTAGTAAGCTAATTTACTAAGATGTTTATCACCAAAATTTGCAATGACCCTTATTGCATAAGTAGCTGAACTCAAACCTTTCAGCAGATCATCAATGTGTTTCTTCCAATTTAATCTCTCATCAATGGACACACCTAAAATTTTTTAATATTCTACCTTAGCTATATGCTTCTGATTGAGGTCTATATTTATTAATGGCGTCATATCATTTACTGTACGGAACTGTATGTAGTGTGTCTTATCACAATTCAGTGAGAGTCCGTTTACAAGGAACCACTTAGTAATTTTCTGGAAGACATTATTGACAATTTCATCAGTTAATTCTTGTTTGTCAGGTGTAATTACTATACTTGTATCATCAGCAAAAAGAACTAACTTTGCCTCTTCATGAATATACAATCGCAAGTCATTGATATATACACTCCTGTAAATTGAAATAAGAACACCGTGAATTCATTGTCCCAGGAAGGGGAAACTTTATTGACACATTCCTGGGGTCAGATACATCACATGATCACACTGACAGAACCACAGGCACATAGACACAGGCAACAGAGCACGCACAATGTCGGCACTAGTACAGTGTATATCCACCTTTCGCAGCAATGCAGGCTGCTATTCTCCCATGGAGACGATCGTAGAGATACTGGATGTAGTCCTGTGGAACGGCTTGCCATACCATTTCCACCTGGCGCCTCAGTTGGACCAGCGTTCGTGCTGGACGTGCAGACCGCGCGAGACGACGCTTCATCCAGTCCCAAACATGCTCAATGGGGGACAGATCCGGAGATCTTGCTGGCCAGGGTAGTTGACTTACACCTTCTAGAGCACGTTGGGTGGCACGGGATACATGCGGACGTGCATTGTCCTATTGGAACAGCAAGTTTCCTTGCCGGTCTAGGAATGGTAGAACGATGGGTTCGATGACGGTTTGGATGTACCGTGCACTATTCAGTGTCCCCTCGACGATCACCAGAGGTGTATGGCCAGTGTAGGAGATCGCTCCCCACACCATGATGCCGGGTGTTGGCCCTGTGTGCCTCGGTCGTATGCAGTCCTGATTGTGGCGCACACCTGCACGGCGCCAAACACGCATACGACCATCATTGGCACCAAGGCAGAAGCGACTCTCATCGCTGAAGACGACACGTCTCCATTCGTCCCTCCATTCACGCCTGTCGCGACACCACTGGAGGCGGGCTGCACGATGTTGGGGCGTGAGCGGAAGACGGCCTAACGGTGTGCGGGACCGTAGCCCAGCTTCATGGAGACGGTTGCGAATGGTCCTCGCCGATACCCCAGGAGCAACAGTGTCCCTAATTTGCTGGGAAGTGGCGGTGCGGTCCCCTACGGCACTGCGTAGGATCCTACGGTCTTGGCGTGCATCCATGCGTCGCTGCGGTCCGGTCCCAGGTCGACGAGCACGTGCACCTTCCGCCGACCACTGGCGACAACATCGATGTACTGTGGAGACCTCACGCCCCACGTGTTGAGCAATTCGGCGGTACGTCCACCCGGCCTCCCGCATGCCCACTATACGCCCTCGCTCAAAGTCCGTCAACTGCACATACGGTTCACGTCCACGCTGTCGCGGCATGCTACCAGTGTTAAATACTGCGATGGAGCTCCGTATGACACGGCAAACTGGCTGACACTGACGGCGGCGGTGCACAAATGCTGCGCAGCTAGCGCCATTCGACGGCCAACACCGCGGTTCCTGGTGTGTCCGCTGTGCCGTGCGTGTGATCATTGCTTGTACAGCCCTCTCGCAGTGTCCGGAGCAAGTATGGTGGGTCTGACACACCGGTGTCAATGTGTTCTTTTTTCCATTTCCAGGAGTGTATTAAGATCAACAAAGGACCCAAGACCGACCCTTGTGGAACCCATTTCTTGATAGTTCCCCAGTTTGACGAATGTGCTGATCTTTGCATATAATGAGAACTGCTTATTTCAGTTTTGTGCACTCTTCCAATTAGGTACGAATTCAACCATTTGTGCACTGTCCCACTCACGCCACAATACTTGAGCTTGTCTAGCAGCATTTCATGATTTACGCAATCAAAAGCCGAAATATTGACATGTGAGAGACTTTGAGATTTTTTATGGTTCACATGGCTCTGAGCACTATGGGATTTAACATCTGAGGTCATCAGTCCCCTAGAATTTAGAACTTCTTAAACCTAACTAACCTAATGACAACACACACATCCATGCCCTAGGCAGGATTCGAACCTGCGACCGTAGCGGTCGCGCGGTTCCAGTCTGACGCACCTAGAACCGCTCGGCCACAGCGGCCGGCCCAGCTTAACGGTCGATACGGGTCTTTCACAAGATCTTACTGAAGGTTTACAAAAGAACGTCATTCCTGATATGATTTGTTATTGCCACGTTAAAATGCCACATAATGATTCATCCACGGTTAATGCCATCATATAAGAGAGCTCTCTCAGGAGTGAGTTATTACCGTCAATAATATACCAATTAAGCATGAAACGCGCTTGTTTTATAATTTGCAGTATGCTGTTTAGAGTTAACGTAGTATTGAAAATGTATTACAAACACGACACCATTATCATTAAATGTCACTTAAAAATGCATCAACGATATAGCCTTCCTCATGATTAAGTGCTATCGTAATAGATAACCGTCACCTGCACGACACAAAGCATGCAAGTTTGCATGCATGCATTCAATGTTCTGGCGGCTACAGCGGTTATTTACGTACCAGCAATAGCCTGTTTCACACTTACATTAACCTGTGATCTTGCAATATTAATCACGTATGTAACCAAAAATATATTACCGAAGAATCATTACTCTACATCAACTATTTTTTGCTGATGCGATTTTTTTTTCAACAATGAAGTTGGTGACGACTTTAACCTACGGAGGATATGTGGACCGGGAAGTTTATGAATTCATTGCAAGGAGTGCAGTACATACACTACTGTCCATTAAAATTGCTACACCACAAAGATGACGTGTTACAGACGCGAAATTTAACCGACAGGAAGAAGATGCTGTGATATGCAAATGATTAGCTTTTCAGGGCATTCACACAAGGTTGGCGCCGGTGGCGACACCTACAACGTGCTGACACGAGGAAAGTTTCCAACCGATTTCTCATACACAAACAGCAGATGACCGTTGTTGCCTGGTGAAACATTGTTGTGATGTCTAGTGTAAGGAGGAGAAATGTTACCATCGCGTTTCCGACTTTGATAAAGGTCGGATTGTAGCCTAAATCGATTGCGGTTTATCGTATCGCGACATTGCTGCTCGCGTTGGTCGACATCCAATGTCTGTTAGTAGAATATGGAATCGGTGGGTTCAGGAGGGTAATACAGGACGCCGTGCTGAATCCCAAACAGCCTCGTATCACTAGCAGTCGAGATGACAGGCAGCTTATCCGCATGGCTGTAACGGATCGTGCAGCCACATCTCGATCCCTGAGTCAACAGATGGGCACGTTTTCAAGACAACAACCATCTGAACGAACAGTTCGACGACGTTTGCAGCGGCATGAACTATCTGCTTGGAGAGCATGCCTGCGGTTACCCTTGACGCTGCGGTTGATAAGATCTTAATAAGTCGGCGGTAACAGAGCACTGTTTGTCCGAGAAAAACGAGATGGATCATGAGCGTACCAAGATCCTGGCTCAGACCTCTAAATATTGGGACAGCGTTCTAAGGGAGGCTATCGAAATTCGCACTAGGGAAGATCTTATCAACCGAGATTGAGGCTACAATCTCAGCAAGACTTGGGACCCGGCATTGAATGTAATTAAGAAGATTCTCTGCAAGAAGTACGAACTGGCGACTAGGGCAGACGTAGCAAGCACATCGACACTACGACAGATTCCGACGCCCACGTCTTCGCGACCGCCGGCGCGGGCGCGGACGGCGAAGAAAGCGGCCCGCGGGAAGAGGGTATTTAAATCGGCCGCCCGCCCTCAGGAGCTCATTTCGTCAGCGCACCTCACGATGGCGACATGTCTGATCGCTGAAATTTGTGCCCGTTGGACACTATGAACCGGCAGTATACCCATGGACTGTTCGAGCAACATGTTTCCTGTCATCAACAGTCCAATGCAATGTCGGTGTTGACGGGCCCAGGCGAGGCGGAAAGCTTTGTGTCGTGCAGTCATCAAGGGTACACGATTGGGCCTTCGGCTCCGAAAGCCCATGTCGATGACGTTTCGTCGAATGGTTCCCACGGCGGCAGTTCTTGATAGTTCAGCATTGAAATCTGCAACAATTTGCGGAAGGGTTGGACTTCTGCCAAATTGAATGATTCTCTTCAGTCGTCGTTGGTCCCGCTCTTGCATGATCTTTCTCCGGCAGCAGTGATGTCGGAGATTTGATGTTTTACCGGATTCCTGATATTCACAGCACACTCGTGAAGTGGTCGTACAGGGAAATCCCCACTTCATCGCTACCTCGGAGACGCTGTGTCCCATCGCTCGTTCGCCGACTATAGCACCACGTTCAAACTCACTCACGTCTTGATAAACTGCCATTGTAGCAGCAGTAACCGATCTAACTGAGCCAGACGCTTGTCGATTTATATAGTCGTTACTGACCACAGCGCCTGCCTGTTTACATATTTCGGTATTTGAATACGCGTGCCTGTACCAGTTTCTTTGGCGCTTCAGTGTATAAAAGGCAGTGTCCTGGCTGACTGATTGACTCTCCGTCACGCAGCACAAAACGCTAAGGACAGAAAAATGGTTCAAATGGCTCTGAGCACTATGGAACTTAACATCTATGGTCATCAGTCCCCTGCTAAGGACAGAAACTTGAAATTTTAATAAGGTGTGGATCTTATATTGTAGGTGTCGTTTAAGAAAATATTTTTCCAAATTCCAACTCTAATGGGGTGAAATAGGGGATGAAGGGATTGTTGAAATATGTCGCTATTAAGGCAATTTTGAAGCTAGCCTATAAAAACTAGTATTTGGTTTATCGGTCAGCAGTAAATAAATAGACGCGAAATGAGAGTGTTTTTGCCGGCAGATGTGGCCGAGCGGCTCTGGGCTCTATAGTCGGGAACCGCGCGACCGCTACGGTCGCAAGTTCGAATCCTGCTTCGGGCATGGATGTGTGTGATGTCCTTAGGATAGTTAGGTTTAAGTAGTTCTAAGTTCTAGGGGACTCATGACCTCAGAAGTTAAGTCCCATAATGCTCAGAGCCATTTGAACCACTTTTTGAGAGTGTTTTTAAAGTGACAGTGATTGTTTGAAGTTCCGCATGATAAGGCAATATTGCAACTGATTGAAACATCGATAACAGTTCCCACTTCACCGATTTACAAAGCCAATTATGTTGTGAATGTCGCATGGTAAATAATAAGCTATCAACAGATTTTGTTCTTATTTTTGGTGTGTTATAATAACGAAAACTTACTGGTACTCCTTTACTCCGGTAAAGTACTGCCTTTTCACACTGTTGATTGAGGCATATTCAGCACAAATGTGGAAAAGTCTCGTCATAGTTCAAATGGCTCTAAGCACTATAGGACTTAACATCTGAAGTGCCGGCCGGAGTGGCCGAGCGGTTCTAGGCGCTACAGTTAGGAACCGCGCACGCTACGGTCGCAGGTTCGAATCCTGTCTCGGGCATGGATGTGTGGGATGTCCTTAGGTTAGTTAGGTTTAAGTCATTCTAAGTTCTAGGGGACTGATGACTTCAGAAGTTAAGTCCCATAGTGCTCAGAGCCATTTGAACCATCTGAAGTCATCAGTCCCCTAGACTTAGAACTACTTAAGCCTAACTAACCTAAGGACATCACACACATCCATGCCCGAGGCAGGATTCGAACCTGCAACCGTAGCAGCAGCGCGGCTCTGGAATGAAGCGCCTAGAACCGCTCGTCCACAGCGGCTGGCCGTCTCGTCATCCTTCATCATACCTTTCACAGGTATCGTGTTCGGTAATACGAAAATGAAAATTACGAAGTGTTCAAAGGAACGCTTGAGTGTGACTTTGCGCAGTTGGCAGCAGGAAGATGAAACGGCACTGCGGGATTAGCCGTGCGGTATGTGGCGCTGCGGTCATGGACTCTGCGGCTGGTCCCGGCGGAGGTTCGAGTCCTCCCTCGGGTATGGGTATGTGTGTTTGTCCTTGGGGTAATTTAGGTTAAGTACTGTGTAAGCTTAGGGACTGATGACCTTAGCAGTAAAGTGCCACAAGAATTCACACACATTTGAACATTTTGAAGATGAAACGAGGAGCTCTGGGCGTACGGGGAAGTACGTGTTTCTCTGGCAGCGAGAACTGAGACGTTTCCTGTATGGCGAGATTAGCTCAGCTATCACATTTCCTGGTTGGCGTTATATGTTCTCAGCCGTCTTGCTAGTCAGTCTCCCTTCATCTCTGTCTCTTTACATGAGTGCAAAAAACGCCTACAATTCGGTAAGTGCAAACAAAAAGCTCTCATGATTTCATTACGGTAATGACATTGTTTCACGAAATTTCGATAGGTGTCCATACGTACCTTGTTCTGGTAAAAACCATACAAATATGGCATTTGTCTCCCCTGTAAAATAAAGGATTTGCGTATGTTGTATAGGCCCACAATGTGATCTTCATTATTACAGAGGTAAGTCTGAAATTTGGGCCTTGGCGTTGTCTTGCGGTTTCTGTTCAGCTTTAGATGTCTACTGAAATAATAAGTGGTCTAGCCAACTGCTAATATTGCCACTAGCCTGTTACAGTACACTCTTGTACGATTGTGAGTGTTGTTTTAACTTTGTATGCGCGTGCCTAGCGACATAAACTGCTCTTTTGAAACATTAGCATATTGAAACATTGTACGGTAAACCCACGTCAAGTGGCCTAGTTCCAGAGATGGTCCACGTTAAGGTTTTCCAATTTTGTGTGAATGTTTTCTAAACTACCCGAAGAAGATGCATTTCTAGCGCATAAATTTTAATACCGATATCGCAGTTTCCCCAAACTGTGGTCCAGTGTGTATTATACATTTGTGGTACAATATGTAATTATAATACAGGCCATTAAAATTGCTACACCAAGAAGAAATGCAGATGATAAACGGCTATTCATTGGTCAAATATATTATACTAGAACGGACATGTAATTACATTGTCACGCAATTTGGGGGAATAGATCCTGAGAAATCAGTACCCAGAACAACCACCTCTGGCCTTAAAAACGGCTTTGATACGCCTAGGATGGCGTGTACAGGTACAGCTGCCCATGCAGCTTCAGCACGATACCACAGTTCACCAAGAGTAGTGACTGGCGTATTGTGACGAGCCAGTTGCTCGGCCACCATTGACCAGACGTTTTCAGTTGGTAAGAGAATGTGCTAGCCAGGGCAGCAGTCCAACATTTTCTGTATCCAGAAAGGCCCGTACAGGACCTGAAACATGCGGTCGTGCATTATCCTGCTGAAATGTAGGGATTCGCAAGGATCGAATGATGGGTAGAGCCACAGGTCGTAACATATCTGAAATATAACGTCCACTGTTCAAAGTGCCGTCAATGCGAACAAGAGGTGACCGAGACGTGTAACCAATGGCACCCCATACCATCACGGCGGGTGATACGCCAGTATGGCGATGACGAATACACGCTTCCAATGTGCGTTCACCGCGATGTCGCCAAACACGGATGCGACCATCATGATGCTGTAAACAGTATCTGGATTTATCCAAAAAAATGACGATTTGCCATTCGTGCGCCCAGGTTCGTCCTTGAGTTCACCATCGCAGGCGCTCCTGTCTGTGATGCAGCGTCAAGGGTAACCACAGCCATGGTCTCGGAGCTGATAGTCCATGCTGCTGCAAACGTCGTCGAACTGTTCGTGCAGATGGTTGTTGTCTTGCAAATGTCCCCATCTGTTGACTCAGGGATCGAGACGTGGCTGCACGATCTGTTACAGCCGTGCGGATAAGATGCCTGTCATCTCGACTGCTAGTGATACGAGGCCGTTGGGATCCAGTACGGCGTTCCATATTCTGGTAACAGTCATTGAATCTCGACCATCGCGAGCAGCAGTATCGCGATGCGATAAACCGCTATCGATGTAGGCTAGAATCCGACCTTTATGAGAGTCGGAAACGTGATGGTACGCATTCCTCCTCCTTAGACGAGGCATCACAACAAGGTTTCACCAGGCAACGCCGGTCAACTGATGTTTGTGTATGAGAAATCGGTTGGAAACTTTCCTCAAGTCAGCACGTTGTAGGTGTCGCCAATGGCGCCAACCTTGTGTGTATGCTCTGAAGAGCTAATCATTTGCATATCACAGCATCTTCTTCCTGTCGGTTAAATTATGCGTCTGTAGCACGTCATCTTCGTGGTGTAGCTATTACAATGGCCCTACCCTTCAAAATGGTGCAAATGCCTCTGAGCACTATGGGACTTAACAGCTGTCCCCTAGAACTTCGAACTACTTAAACCTAACTAACCTAAGGACACCACACACATCCATGCCCGAGGCAGGATTCGAACCTGCAACCATATCGGTCGCGTGGTTCCAGACTGAAGCGCCTAGAACTGCTCGGTCACAAGGCCGGCTCTACCCTTCATTCGATCCCTGCGAAACCCCACATTTCAGCAGGTTAATCCACTACCGCACGTTGCAGGTTTTGTACGGGTCTTTCTGGATACAGAAAATATTCGACTGCTGCCCTGGCCAGCACTTTCTCCAGATCTCCAATTGAAAACGTCTGGTCAATGGTGGCCGAGCAACTGGCTCGTCACAATACGCCAGTCACTACTCTTGATGAACTGTGGTATCATGTTGAAGCTGCATGGGCAACTGTACCTGTATACACCATCCAAGCTCTGTTTGACTCAATGCCCAGGCGTATCAAGGCCGTTGTTGGGTACTGATTTCTCAGGATCTATGATGCCAAATTGCGTGAAAATGTAATTACATGTCAGTTCTAGTATAATATATTTGTCTAATGAATACCCGTTTATCATCTGCATTTCTTCTTGGTGTAGCAATTTTAATGACCAGTAGTGTAAAATCACACCCCATGATGTGCACACTCTGTGTATGTCTGCCACGTATTCTACACCCATTTAGAGAATAGCACAGGCTGTTTCAGTGTGTGTGGATCAGTGCAAAGGGATGATGGTATGTACAATTGTTTGTTGTGGAAAGTTAAATTGGTATGCACAATTGTTTGTTGTGAAAAGTTACATTGGTATGCACAATTGTTTGTTGTGGAAAGTTACATGACAACAAAGTCATGGAAACAGTGCGGTCAGTTGTTTGCTGAGAAGTTTAATGGTGTCAAAGTACCAGAAAAGAGTCCCACACAACACTTAGACTAAAAATGGCATCAAACAGGATCTGTTTTGAACAAGTCCAAAAACATTCCGAAACGTGCCCACAGACCAGAAAATGTGGCTACAGTTCTGAGTCCTAAGAAATCATCCCGATGCCTGTCACAAGAGATCAACATGTCACGAGAGATCACCATATCACATCGAACATGTGAATGAATACTCCACCTGGACGTGCACCTGTTTCTCTACTGAGTGTCTGTTGTTCATGCATTAAAACAAGCAGATTCCACTCAGTGCCTCCAGTTTTGTGACTGACTGTTCGCTGAGGTAACTATGAATGGCTTGGACATGGATCTGTTCTTTATGGCTGATGAAGCCTGGTTTCACCTGAGTGGTTATATCAGTTCACAGAATCACAGGTTCTGGACAGTGGAGAATCCACGTAACTTCCACTAAACACCATTGTGTGATCAGAAGGTTGGGGTTTAAAGTGCAGTGTATGCACTCTGCATTATTGGCCCCATCTTCTTTCATCAGATGCTGACTTTGGCACATTACATTGCCAACATTTTGAAACCATTAGTGGCAGCATTAATGGAGGAGGAAAAGACCTATAGTTATTTCCAACTGGATGGAGCAACTACCCATATAGCTGAACAAACCTTGGAGCACATTTACACATTCTTCACAGCTAATAGACTTGTTAGCAGAGGTCACTCTGCTCACCCAGGTCACCTGACTTGTCAGTGTCCGATTACTTTGTGTGGGGAGCCCTCGAGTATACGGTGTATTGCAACAACCCTCATAGTCCTCAAGAACTGCAGCAGAACATGTTGGATGAGACTGCAGCAATTCCAGCAGTCCAGCTTTGATCCACTTTCAGCAACTTGAGGACTAGGGCACAGAAGTGCCAAGGAATGAAAGATGGTCACTCTCAACATCTGCTATAGCACCTGTATTTCCTTTCCTCTGCTGCTATTCTTTGTACCCTGAAACTCTATTCTCTGGGCCACTTTCATTTGTTCCAGCCTGTACATCAGTGCAATGTCTTTATTTCACATTGTCTGTAAATTTTTATGCAATGTTCCTTCGGGTATGCATGTGTGCCCAAAGGAACAGACACTGCTGACAATTGAGAGCCATGTTAAATCATAAAATGTATTGCCAAAATGTGAATACGGTACCACCATAACTATACCTTTAACTGGGAACATGAAAATTTATGCCAGACAAATTAAGTGACCACTCGTGGAAAGTGGGAAATCCAGCTCTGAGTTCTCATTTGACACAAATTTTCATTTGTTTCCAGTAAATTGTGTAGCTATGGTGGTACCACATTCTCAGTTTGTGAATACATTTCGTGATTTAATACAGCTATCATCGTCAGAAGTGTCTGTTTCCAAACAAACATTACATCAAACTTCACAAACACAGGCAAATACAGACACTTTACTAATGTAACCAATTGAATTGGTTTGGAGTGATATTAACACCTACATTAAAAATAATAACAAGTCTTTTAACATAACAGAATTGAAAATATATTATGTGAATGTCTTGCTACTATAGATGCCACCTCATTGAGGAAGAAAATAGATCATGCTGGTAAGATTAACATTGAAGCACAAACTATAGGTGGCACTATGAATGTAATATAGCAATTATTATGACGGTGGTTTTGGTGTCAGTTTGAATGACAGTGAGTTTGGAGAACTGGATGGAACTGTGCCATTGAACCATAAATTGGTGAGTGTAAATGTATGTGGAATTAATTCCTTCACTCTGCATCTGGTTACTCACCTGTTTCTTTATTTTGCCCTACAAATGTCAATAGCGTGTTCTTTGTTGTGTTTAGGTTCACATTATCATACCAAGTTTTATGTGCTGTCACCACGGTAACAATCAGCATGGCTTCTCAAAGACACTGACATTAACTTCAGTTGTTATTTATTTATTTTGTGGTTTCATTTATTATTAAACACTTTTTCTATGTATTTTTTTTGTCATTGTCAGAAAAGGTTCTTTGTTGTATTTAAATACACGTTGTGTCACAGCTTATACAGGGTGTTACAAAAAGGTACGGCCAAACTTTCAGGAAACATTCCTCACACACAAATAAAGAAAAGATGTTATGTGGACCATGTGTCTGAAATCGCTTAATTTCCATGTTAGAGCTCATTTTAGTTTCGTCAGTATGTACTACAACGTGATCAAATTGTAAATTTTCCCAATCAACATGTGTGGGCTGAAGAGAATCCGAACGCAATTGTGTAATGACGTCATCAACACAGATTTTCTGTTAACGTTTGGGCAGGCATTGTTGGTGATGTCTCGATTGGTCCCCATATTCTTCCACCTATGCTCAGTGGAGCACGTTATCATGATTTCATATGGGATACTCTACCTGTGCTGTTAGAACATGTGCCTTTACAAGTACGACACAACATGTGGTTCATGCACGATGGAGCTCCTGCACATTTCAGTCGAAGTGTTCGTACGCTTCTCAACAACAGATTCGGTGACCGATGGATTGGTAGAGGCGGACCAATTCCATGGCCTCCACGCTCTCCTGACCTCAACCCTCTTGACTTTCATTTATGGGGGCATTTGAAAGCTCTTGTCTGCGCAACCCCGGTACCAAATGTAGAGACTCTTCGTGCTCGTATTGTGGACGGCTGTGATACAATACGCCATTCTCCAGGGCTGCATCAGCGCATCAAGGATTCCATGCGACGGGGGGTGGATGCGTGTATCCTCGCTAACGGAGGACATTTTGAACATTTCCTGTAACAAAGTGTTTGAAGGCATGCTGGTACGTTCTGTTGCTGTGTGTTTCCATTCCACGAGTAATGTGATTTGAAGAGAAGTAATAAAATAAGCTCTAACATAGGAAGTAAGCATTTCCGGACACATGTCCACATAAAATATTTTCTTTCTTTGTGTGTGAGGAATGTTTCCTGAAAGTTTGGCCATACCTTTTTGTAACACCCTTTATGTGTGGTGATGGCAACCTACATTTACAAAATGTACTTGGGTACTACTAGCGGTGAGTGTTTATCGTGACTTGTATTACAATCTCACAATTACAGTACAGCCAATTACATGTGAGCTGTCGAATGACGCATTTCACTCGCCTGGATATAGTTTGCCAGGTTTTTTTTCTTGGCAAATACCTGTCCATAGATCTGAATGGGGGACTATTTTGCCTTTAGAATATCTTACCCTGGAAATTAAACAATAGAAAGTCCGGGATGGAATGTAACAATATTATGAAAAGGATAGTTGCTACTCACCATTTAGCAGAGATGCTGAGTAGTGTATAGGCACAACAAAAAGACTGTTGGAAACCGAGCCTTTGGCCGAGAAGGCCTCCTCCAAAATTAGACAAAACACACACACACACACACACACACGACTTCAGTCTCTGGCAGCTGAGGCCAGTCAGCTGTGAGAGACTGTGGTCATTTGTGTGTGAGTTGTGTTTGCATGAGTGTGCGTGTGTGTATGTTTCTCTAATTTCAAAGATTACTTTGTTGGCTGAAAGATCACTTTGCGACAGTCTTCTTGTTGTGCCTATTTGTGACTTAGCATCTCCACTATATGCTGAGTAGCAACTACCCTTTTATAATATTGTCATCCTGGAAATTTTTACACTATGATAGAATGGAGCTGCATGTTCTCAAGGGGGAAAAAGACAGCTAAAGTTTCCCCCTTTCTTTCAATGATTCACTTCTCCAGTATAGTGAGACCATGTTGGCTAATGTTACAAAGCCAGTTCAGTCAGTCATGCAGACTATTCCCTCTGCAACTACTGAGAAAGCTGCTGGCACTCTTCAGGAAGCACAGGGTAGCCCGTCCCTTGCTACTCCTCCAACATGATTGTGCCTACAGCACAGCTATCTGTATCGTTAATGCACACAAGCCACCCCCATCTAAGGATGGGTCATGGTTCGTTGGGAAAGGGGAGTGGACAATGTCCAGGAATATACCGGCAGGTTGATGAAAAAAGTTGGTTTTGCCTGTGAGAACAACAATTATTAAACCTATATACATACATTTAACTTCTTCCAGAAGAAAGCAATAGACAAAAATGCACAGATTTAAGGCTCATGTCAGAACGAGGAAATGCTTTTTTTTGTATCATAATATGTTTTATCAAATATGAATGAATGAATCATTCTAGTACAATTATTTGGAAGTTTCTGTCATCTAGTTCCAGTTATACTGAGGTGACAAAAGTCATGGGATACCTCCTAACATCTTGTCAGACCTCCTTTCACTTGGTATACTGCAACATCTCAACATGGCATGGACTCAACAAATCATTGAAAGTCCCCAGCAGAAATACTGAGCCACGCTACCTCTGTAGCCTTAAATAGAAATTTTTGAAAAAGGTAGGAAGATTTTTCTGTTTAGCAAAAGTGGCAAAAAGCAGATTTCAGAGTACTTCACAGCTCAACACAAAAGTTTTATCTCAAGTTCAGATAGTGTTGAGGATCACTGGACAAAGTTCAAAACCACCATAGAATATCATTAGATGAGTATGTGCCAAGCAATATCGCAAGAGATGCAAAAGAACCACCGCGGTACAACAATCGAGTTAGAAAACTGCTACAGAAGCAAAGAGAACTTCTCAGCAAACATAAACGTAGGCAAAACCTTGCAGACAAGCAAAAATTACACGAAGCGAAATGTAGTGTGAAGAGGGCTATGCGAGAGGTGTTCAATGAATTTGAAAGTATAGTTCTATGTGTTGTGGTTGGCAGGAGAGCCTACACCGAATTGCTAAAGGAGGCCGAAATGCACGCGTTTTAGCTCACGCAGGCTGGCGTGAGGTCTGGAACATGACAAGGGAATTAGAATTGAGAAAAACGGACGTAGCTGGTGGAATACTTAACTTTAATCCATTAATGGAGAACGTCGCTGTTTATGGTACATGATTCACAATATCAATAGTACGGATACTGGCGCCTTGCTAGGTCGTAGCAAATAACGTAGCTGAAGGCTATGCTAACTATCGTCTCGGCAAATGAGACCGTAGAAGTCAGTCAACCATCGCTAGCAAAGTCGGCTGTACAACTGGGGCGAGTACTAGGAAGTCTCTCTAGACCTGCCGTGTGGCGGCGCTCGGTCTGCAATCACTGATAGTGGCGACACGCGGGTCCGACGTATATTACCGGACCGCGGCCGATTTAAAGGCTACCACCTAGCAAGTGTGGTGTCTGGCGGTGACACCACACTATGCACGGACTTGGCAGAAATCCTAAGTAATTTTGGTCTTATGTCAAAGTGGTAAGTGGATCAAAACAAAATGTCCAGACACTCTGTGACCAAAATGGTACTGAAACAGAGGATGACAGACTAAAGGCTGAAATACTAAATGTCTTTTTCCACAGCTGTTTCACAGAGGAAGACTGCACTGTAGTTCTAGATTGTCGCGTAGATGTCAAAATGGTAGATATCGAAGTAGATGACAGAGGGATAGAAAAACAATTAAAGTCGCTCAAAATAGGAAAGGCCGCTGGACCTGATGGGATACCACTTCAATTTTACACAGAATATGCGAAGGAACTTGCCCCCTTATTGCAGCGGTGTACCGTGGGTCTCTAGAAGAGCGTAGCGTTCCAAAGGATTGGAAAAGGGCTCAGGTCATCCCCATTTTCAAGGAGGGATGTCAAACAGATGTGCAGAACTATAGACCTATATCTCTAACGTCGATCAGTTGTAGAATTTTGGAACACATATTATGTTCGAGTATAATGACTTTTCTGGAGACTAAAAATCTACTCTGTAGGAATCAACATGGGTTTCGAAAAAGACGATCGTGTGAAACCCAGCTCACGCTATTCGTCCACGAGACTCAGAGGGCCATAGACACGGGTTGCCAGGTAGATGTCGTGTTTCTTGACTTCCGCAAGGCGTTTGATACAGTTCCACACAATCATTTAATGAACAAAGTAAGAGCATATGGACTATCAGACCAATTGTGTGATTGGATTGAAGAGTTCCTAGATAACAGAACGCAGTATGTCATTCTTAATGGAGAGATTTCTTCCGAAGTAAGATTGATTTCAGGTGTGCCACAGGGGAGTGTTATAGGACCGTCGCTATTCACAATACATATAAATGAACCTTGTGGATAACATCGGAAGTTCACTGAGACTTTTTGTGGATGATGCTGTAGTATATCGAGAAGTTGTAACAATGGAAAATTGTACTGAAACACAAGAGGATCTTCAACAAATTGACACATGGTGCAGGGAATGGCAATTGAATCTCTCTACGAATACATAGAAAGAAAGATCCTTTATCGTTTAGCAACAATATAGCAGGTCAGCAACTGGAAGCAGTTAATTCCATAAATTATCTGGGAGTAGGCATTAGGTGTGATTTTAAAATGGAATGGCCATATAAAATTAATAGTCGGTAAAGCAGATGCCAGACTGAGATTCATTCGAAGAATCCTAAGGAAATGCAGTCCGAAAACAAAGGAAGTAGGTTACAGTACACTTGTTCGCCCACTGCTCGAATACTGCTCAGCAGTGTGGGATCCGTGCCAGATAGGATTGATAGAAGAAATAGAGAAGATCTAACGGAGAGCAGCACGCTTCGTTACAGGATCATTTAGTAATCACAAAAGCGTTACAGAGATGATAGATAAAGTCCAGTGGAAGACTCTGCAAGAGACACACTCAGTGACTCGGTACAGGCTTTTGATGAAGTTTCGAGAACATACCTTCACCAAGGAGTCAAGCAGTATTGCTCACTCCAACGTATATCTCGTGAAGAGACAGTGAGGATAAAATCAGAGAGATTAGAGCCCACACAGAGGCATACTGACAATCTTTATTTCCACAAACAATACGAGACTGGAATAGAAGGGAGAACCGACAGAGGTACTCAAGCTACCCTCTGCCACACACCGTCAAGTGGCTTGCGCAGTGTGGATGCATATGTAGATGACGCCAGTGCAGGATTTTGTGTATGATCTGATGTCTTGATTATGCCCCATAAATGTTCAGTGGAATTCATGTTGGGCAATATTATTCAAACCAATCGTGAACAGTTGTGGCATGGTGAGATGGCACCTTGTCAGCCATAAAAATTCCATCATTGTTAGGGAACATGATGGCATGAATGGCTGCAAAGTGTCTCCAACTAGCCAACCCTAACCAGGACCCAGTCCATTCCACGTAAACACAGACCACGCCATTACGGAGGCACTACCAGTTTGGGCAGTGTCTTGTTGACTCCTTGGGCCAAAGGATTCATTGGGTCAAGACACTGCAGGCGAAGTCATGGTGTTAGTAGAGGCTCTCCCGTTGTTTGTCTGCCGCCATAGCCCATTTACACCAGCTGTCACCACACTGTCCTAACAGATACTGTATGTTCACCATACATCCCACATTGGTTTTTGCAGTGCAGTGTTGCTTGTCTGTTAGCACTGACAACTTTACACAAATGGCACTGCTCTCAACCATTAAGTGATGGCACCAGCCACTGCATTGTCCGTGGTGAGAGGTAATGCCTGAAATTTGATACTGGCAGCACACTCTCGACACTGAATGTCAGAGTGTCGAATTCCCTAACGATTTCTAAAATGCAGTGTCCCATGCGTCTAGCTCCGACAACCATTCCCCGTTCAGAGTCTGCTATTCCCGTCCTGCAGCCATAATTGTGTTGGAGACTTTTGCATACGAATCACTGAATGCAAATGACAGCTCCGCCAATGCACTGTCCTTTTACACCTCGTGTTCACGATACTACCGGCTTCATGTGTGTGTATCACTATCCCAAGATTTTTGTCATCTCAGGGTATGTGTCCAAGCTCGTCTAGAAAAAAGCAGTTAGCAGGAATGTAAAGATTTAAGACTTTTAACAGAACGAGGAGATTTTTTCACTGAATAGTAATGTGTTCTATGAAACATGAATGAATAATTCACTTACAAGTATTGGAATGTTTCTGTTATCTAGTTCTAATTATACATTTCTAAGATGTCCATAGTTCCCTTTTCACTAATTTATTTGTATTTTCTTTCTTAACAGGACGTCAACTGCTAGTGGGCATATTTTGCTAACAGTGTCAATTCACAGCTGGACACTATTGCATAAGTTACAATGCCCTGTCTGCCTTTAGTGCACGTTAGTAGACCTGAAACAGTGCAACTGTCAGGAAGCACAACACTGAAAGCACTGAAAGCTGTCTACAACTGGACAGTTTCTGGCTTTGATATTTGCCCCGAGGGTGCTGATAACATTAGATCTCCCGTATTCTCTCACCCAAATTCGAGTAAATGGTGCGTGCAACTTGAAAAGAGTGAAGGCAACCCGATGATGTGCTTCTGCCTTGTGACTAGCAGCAATTCTGAGCCTGTAAATGCAACCCTTAAAGCTACCGTGTTGGATCAGGAAGGATCAAAACACTGTGTGTATCCACCTGTATTCTGCAGTCTCGAAAGATATGGGATATCTAGTCTAGTATGTGTGAAGGACAACTTCGATGTGAAAGAACTGGGTGAGCCCTGGACTTTTGAATGTGAAGTGTGCACTGTAGAAGTGGTAACGGAAAACACTAGAGATGCAGACGAAGAAGAACTACATTCGGCCTTAGCTGAGGATCTGGAGCAGTTGCTGAAATCGAAAAACCTCACAGATATCAAGCTGAGTGCTGGAGGAGTCCAGCTGGATGCGCACAGAGCGATACTGTGTGCACGTAGCCCCGTGTTCAGAGCCATGCTTAGTCATGACACCAAGGAGGCTCTGGAAGGGCTTGTGGAGATCTCTGATGCTGAACCACAGGTCGTGTCAGAGATGCTGCGCTACATGTACACAGACAGAATACAGGTACCGAGTGACATGACAGAGCAACTCTTGGTGGTCTTCGACAAATACGGGCTCCAGGATCCCAAGTTGAAGTGTGAGTTGGAGCTAGTGAGGCATCTTACAATAGACAGTGCTGCTGATATTGCTGTCTATGCCGTCATTCACTCGTGCAGCTTCCTGCAGAAGGTGTGTGTGGATTTCATTAAGCAGAATCTTGAGCAGGTGGTCGGGAGCAGAGGCTGGGCAAACATCATTGACAGGTATCCTGCAGCTGTGGAGACAATCAGCAAATTGCTCACTGAAGGATCAGAGAGGTAAATGAGTGCAACACTCTGTGAAATTTAAATGTCAATTAGCTTGTTAAATTTTCAAGGGGCCATGCATGCCCTAAAACCTTAAAGTATATGTTGTTAACACCTGTCACAAACGATTGTGGGAAGTTACAATGACAGAGCAACTGATTTGTGTAACTAATTTGTGGCAATATATTCATTTTAGAGGTGAGGAAATGTTCAGTATATTACGTGTTAACTACCTTAACGTTCTAGGTGTTAATAATACGATCAACTGTAGTTTTGGAGCTAACACTTCATTTTTGGAGGTAAATACACACAATGGTCTAATAAATAATTTATTAGGTTGGTGCATACATTTGTAGCATTTTTCAGTGAGTTTAATAAACACAACAGATACACATACCAGAGACTTTTATCGTCAGGGTAACATTTCAGTCGTGCAACTGCAGAAATCGTGGTTTAGAGGCAAAGAACTAATCGAGCCATGTTTGGAGCACATTTTGGTGCAGAAAAGGTTCTTTGATAGTGAGCAGAAAAGGTGACAATGTGAGGGTGCAAGAGAAAGTGAATAATCTGAGTGCAGAATGACTTCCAACCCACCTCTGTATAGTGTTTTTGTCAGTCTAGCAAAATGTTGGTGGGTGTTATCATGGAGTAGCATCATTTCACTCAGTCTTCCTAGTCATTGTGTATGTGAGACATCTCAGTTGTTGACATTCAGTGTCAGCACTAACAGTTGCATATAGGCCACCATGGGGAAGCAGTTTGCAGTAAACCACACTGTCGCCGAATAATGACAGCCATTTTTGGAGGCAATGTAATTAACTCTTTGTAGTTTCTGTATTATTAAGGCAAAATTTAAGTAATCTGCTTATCATTACTTGAAAGAAATCTTTTTTTATGTTGCACTGAATGAAAAGAATTCTAAGAAATAGTGATATTGGTTGTTGTAGACTTACAATAAATGCCAACCAATGATGCATAAACCCAGAAAATTGACACATTTTGTCTACAGTAAAGTGAATAGTAGAATGAAGTTTGCACATCTTATGAGCTAACAGATCAGTGTCATCCTTAGGTACTCGATACAACAGAATGTCATCATCATGTCTTTCTCAATAAATTATTCTCTGTGGCTCTTGTAAATGTATACCAAAAAACTGGTTTTCAAGATAACTGATCAAGAAGCTGGCAAAAGTACCAGCAAGTGGAGAGCCCATAGATAGTCCTTCCTGAATCAAACTTTTGTTGTTAAAGGAGAAGTAGTTATAATGAAATACTGATATTAATAATTCAGAAAGTTTGGCTGTTATGCTCTTTGATAATTTTTTTGTAAGTGAGGAGATTATTTTTAATTATCTTAGTATCTCGGTGGTTTCACCCTCAGGGATGGTAATGTTAAGATTGGTAATATCAAAAGATGTAAGTCCAGCTCCCTGTGAAAGGGTTGCAGCTAACTTGTAGCGATTCTTGACAGAGTAACTTTTTTTAAAAAAGGTGGTGTGTGCAGCAGTGTATTTTTTTTAGACATTAAATAATATGGTTTCTTAATAGCATTAATGACCATTTTATGAGCATATTTTCTTTATGTATTTTAAATCATGTTCTCAATCTTAGTGTCAATATATTTATTACTATAAACAACAACCATGCTCATTCCCTCAGAATGCATATAGTATAAACATTGTGTTCATATATAAGGATGCCCTTTGGTGCTTCTATTTACTTGCCATCAATAGCTTCCTAGATCAATCTTGTGTTTGTCTTAGGTTCTGTGTCATCTGTGTCTTTACTTTCTTTGTAATAATACTTTTTATGTGTATTTTATGTATCTTTGTCTGTCTTTTATATACTATACTGTTCTGTATTTTATTTTAATTTTAAAGCATATTATCAATTTTTGTATCATCACTTGCCTCTGTCTGCTTTCCTCTCTCCCGTCTACTGTCCATCTTACTCCTCCCACGTTTAAGTGTCACCTCCTTTTATATCTTATCAGTCACCCTGTGTACTCTCACAATGATGCCTGATATGTAAATTCATGTTACATATATTGATTTTTTTAGCCGCACGGGATTAGCCAAGCAGTCTAAGGCGCTGCAGTCATGGACTGTGTGGCTGGTCCCGGTGGAGGTTTGAGTCCTCCCTTAGGCATGCGTGTATGTGTTTGTCCATAGGATAATTTAGGTTAAGTAGTGTGTAACCTTAGGGACTGATGACCTTAGCAGTTAAGTCTCATAAGATTTCACACACAATTTTATTGATTTTTTAGGCTGTAGATGAGTTTATACAATATT
The DNA here is from genome assembly GCF_023897955.1 of Schistocerca gregaria. Lineage (NCBI taxonomy): Eukaryota > Metazoa > Arthropoda > Insecta > Orthoptera > Acrididae > Schistocerca > Schistocerca gregaria. Next base: position 197,564,481 of record NC_064928.1, on the reverse strand, counting down.
TTTGTTGGTACATTGTTTTCATGATGATTGCTGAAAAGTTGTTTTCAAACATTAATTAGGTAACGTAATGTGGATATATGTTTTAATACAGCATTGCTAACAAAAATCTGGCCCCATTTACAGACTGCTCGCCAATTATGCATAAATTATTGCCTACCACAATAAACCATAAACATATAATAATTAGATAATTAAGAAATAACAAATAAGCTAATCCTGTCGCTGTATCTGCTAGTAGCAGACAACAATTTATGCATAATTGGTGAGCAGTCTGTACCCGGGTCCAGTTTTTTCGTGCTTCACACTGTAATTAAAGTGTATACATATCACCAGCCCAGATCCTGAAAAAAAATAAGGTTGCTTAAGACAAACTAGGTACCAGGCCCTGGCAGAATTTCAGTCAGCTTTTACATTGTGTATGTCATGCAATTAGCTCCTGTTCTAGCTCATATTTATTGAAAAACACTTGCACAGCAAATAGTGCCAAATGGACTGAGATATAGCACAGGCCACTCCTGTTCATAGAAGTCATAATAGGGTATGTAACAATCATCTTTGAACATTGATAAATTTATAAGCATCATAATAATTGCAAATAGTAAACTTTGAAACACTAAGATGGTTTTATTGGAACAACTGAAAGTGTACTTCAATGAAATGTAAAGGTTCAAATGGCAAAATTAGTTAGTTGGTAGTTAGTTGGTTAGTTAGTTAGTCATGTGTTTCACAGATCATTTGAATGATTCTTTTATCAAATTGATGTGGAATCAGTTATAAACATATTATGTAATGAGCATATCACTGTTTTAGTCTTACTCATTTAACTGCACTTCAAAACAAGTTTGTTAGTTTTTTTTCTTTTTTGAGGCAATCAGTTTTTAAATAGAAATTTGTCCATGGAATAGGGAGACTTGTACAGGAGAAATAATTGTAAGTCAGATTTAAAATTTGCTTTGTTACTTTATGGACTTTCATGTTATTGGCCAAATGATCAAAGATTTTTGTTGCTCCACGTTGAACTCCTTTCAGAGCTATGATGTATGTAATAATGGTCATTTTACCTCTAGTGTTGTAGGTATTGACCTCACTGTTCTTCTCAAATTGTGATGGATTATTTATGATGAATTTTGTTAGTGAAAATATGTGTTGTGATGGTGCAGTTAAAATGCCTAGCTGTCCCTGGGTGAAAACTATATTTTATTCATACTTCTCACTTCCGTGCAGTTGGTACTTTCTTCCTAAGTGATGATTATCCCAGAAAAATACTCCACAAGATGATATTGAATGGAAATATCCAAAAATGTCAGGAGGTAGATTCATTTGTTGCAAGGACTAGCAATTATCTGAAGAAGTAAAATAGTTGAACTTCATTGTTTGAGAAGCTAAGTAATGTTGTTTTTCTTTCAGCTCGAGTTTTCACCTGTTTGTACGTCCAAAAATTTGGAGCATTCTTCCCTAATTTTCCCCCCAAAGAGTCAGGGGGAATCAATGTTCTGAGAACCACTTGAATAATTCTGTGGAAAACATCATTTACTATCTCTTCTGTTGCATTCTCTCTAATGGGTTTTATTATGATACTAGTACTGTGTGGTGTAGGAATAGGAGCGGATCAAAAATTGAACCCTGTGGGACCCCTTTGTGATTTCTCCCCAGTCATTAAAATTTGTTAACCTTACGACATTGATTAAACTATTCTGCACAACTTTTTGCATTCTGTTTGTTTATCATGGTCCACAGCAGCTGTATGTAAAGCCCTCAGTTCCATCAAACATGAGTTTTTCTAAGAGTGTAATCTGATCTTCACAAACACATTGAAAATATCAGAAAAAATATGAACTGGCAGTATTTTATTATTTACAGCTTGCACTATTTGATGAGTGAATGTATAAACAGCATTCTTAGTTGAGCTACCCTTTTGGAAGTCAAACTGTGATATGCTAACTAAATTGTTTGTACTTAAGTGAGAGACTACTTTGCAGAACATTAGTTTTTCATGTAGGTTGGCAAAAGATGTCAGTAAGGAAATCTGATGATATCTAAACAAGTCTTTCTTGTCAGCTTTCTTATGAAGCTCTTTAACAATTGCATATTTTAACCTGTCTGAAAAAAAATTGCTATTCCCATGAAGCATTACATAATCACTAAGAACATTACGTATTAAGTTGAAACAAATTCTCATAATTCTGTTTGAAGTTCCATCAACACTGCTCAAGCTTTTGCATTTTAGAATTTGTATAGTTCTCTTAATTTCAGTGAAGTATGTTGGTGGTACTTCTAGTTTCTTAAAGTTTTGTTGAATGACTTTTTAATATATTCCCTTGCTTCTTCAACTGAACCATTTAATGCTGTTGTTTCTGCAGCATTTAGAAAGCGATTATTAGAAGTACTTGCAACTTGCAAATTGTTATGGTATCTTGTACATGGACAAGAAATCGTTGAAATCTTCACAAACTACTGTTTCTTCTTGCATGACAATTAGCTCAATAACACTTCCAGATTTCTCATAAATAGCTGCAAGGTTTTTGTATACTGTTAAAATTATTAGAGGAGTATTGGGTAGTAACAACTCACAAGCACATGCTTCTAGATTGTATTTCAATTTTTTGATTTTGTATCTAATTTTTATATATGTTGCATTGCCTTCTTTTTCCATGTTAACCCCACACAAAAATGGTGGTAGTCTGTAATCCTTGATATTTAATTTCTCCATTCCTGCAGATACACGATGTTCAGTGAGACACAGAACATCTGTCAGAATCATTTCAGAATTTTGCACATTTTCTAGGCATACAACAGGCTCATCTATCTTGTCTTTCAATCTCTTAATGTTCTGATGAAGCAAATTAACTTTGTTTTTCTAGAAACTGCTGCATATATTACGGTCTTGTTCTGCACCAATTTGTTTCAATACTGTCTGTCCGTAACCTAACTCTAATGTTAAAAATGTTCCCCTTTGAATTTAATAATGACAGGAATTTTGTCTAGTATGTTTGACTCCACCACCCACTCATTTGTTGGGAGTAAAGCTCAATTGTGTGCCAGGTTATGTGGTAAATATATTAATTAAACCAACACTGTTTCAAATTACCTTTTATTTATTGCTTTAAATGTCACCAGACAAAGAAATACATTATTTTGCACCAACTAACTACCCACATGAACAACCCCCCCCCCCCCCCCCCCCCAAACACACACACACACCTCATAGAGCTGTGCTGAACTGGCAGGTGCTGCTGTCAGAGTACAAACAACACATTACAATTTCCATAGTTAATAGAAATGTTTAATAATTGCATAATTAGAATTAATAATTATAAACTTTTGACAATTTTAGTATATCCTAGTGCCGTAAAGCAGAATTTCAATACCGATGCATTTCTAGATCTAGAATTGAAGAAATACATTTCATAAACGGTTAGTATGGGAAAAGATAATTTTCATTTAATTCCACAGTTATTTTTATTACTAGTGTTGTTCCTACTCTTTGACATAATATGAACAAATTTATACAGTTAAATGTTTGACAGAATTTTCATAAATAAGTTTGAGTTAATTTTAGACTTTGAACACAGAATGGTAGTTGGAACTAGACACGAGACATTCCGCTTTGGAAATTGTTAAAGAATTCAGTATTATGAGATCTGCAGCATCAAGAGTTTGCTGAGAATGCCAGATTTCAGGCATTACCCCTCACCACAGACAATGCAGTGACCGACGGCCTCCACTTAATGACAGAGTGTAGCAGTGTTTGCATAGAGCTGTCAGTGTTAACTTACAAGCAATACTGAAATAACTGCAGAAATCAATGTGGGACATATGACAAGCATATCCATTAGGACAGTGCAATTAAATTTGGTGTTAAAGAGCTATGGCAGCAGACAACCAGTGCGAGTGCCTTTGCTAACAGCATAACACCACCTGCAGTGTAAGGGATTGCAGAAAGAATTTGACACAGTTTCCCCTTGATGTAATGAGTGGCAGTTCTCACTGAAATGTTGGTAACTCCAAGATAATGCCCTTAATGGAGAGGAAGAACTCAGTAGCTTCCAATTAAAATATTGACACACCAAACTGTCTAAATATTTAGGGGTATTTCTAAGAAGTGATGTGGAAACTTCACACCATATTTATATGATTTGACATGAAGTTTCCACACGACTTCTTAGAATTACCCCTAAATACTTATACAGAACTCCAAATATATATTATTCCAGTATTTGGAGTCCTTATCAAGGATGCACAACAACAGACATCAGAAGAATTCAGAGACATCCTGCTAGGATTGTAACAGATTGGCATAACCCATATGAAAGAGTAATGGAAATGCTACGGAAACTTTCAGGGGGAATCCTTGGTAGAAAGTTGACATAGTTCCGATGAATCTCTGTGAGGAGAAGAATATGAGAGAGATTAGAGTGCATACTTTTTGTAAAGGGTTTCCAGTGCTCTGATTGTCTTCATGCAGCTTGTCACGAATTTCTCTTCTGTGCCTTCTTCTTTATCTTAGAGTAGCATTTTCACCCAACATCGTCAATTATTTGTTGAATATATACCAATCTCTGTCTTTCCCTACAGTTTTTATCTACTGCAGCTCCCTCAAGTTTGATAGAAGTTAGGTCATAAAAGTCAATACCTTGGTCACATAATATTTGACCAAAATTTATCATTTGTTTCAGCTTTGCAGCCAACATCAAAGCTAAAAATTTAGCAGTGACACACAACAAAAAGAGATTCAATTCTTAATCAAGTGATGCTATCAGTTCATAAGATGTGCAAATTTTTTCACTTAATAATTTATAACATATCAGATAATAAGTATTTCATATTGTCACAAATGCTGTCTTTGAGCACAGTCACCAGCATTTGGTGAGCAGTACAGCCATAATTAATGCAGCCTCAGTGTGGAATGCAAACAGCTCATCTGTAGCAGTCAAAGGGAAAATGTTCACACCTGATTTCCAGTTCAAACAGTTTACTTGCACTTAGACATGGATATGAACTACTGTTTATGACCAGATCGAGCCTCATCTGCTTAAATTATTCACAGATAAACAGGTCACATACTACACTCAGTAATTGTCCTATAGTGTGGTTGTTCAATTGCAATAACCTAACACTGAAGTGACACAAAAGTATACATGTGGCAAACACAGTCACTAATTAAAGTTTTTAAATCAATGTCTAACAGCCATATCAGTACAAAAATTATGTGCCCAGTAACTGTCATTTATAAATAACACAGTTTACAGTCTGATACTATTGCCACAATAGATGATCAGTACTGAAAGATCAACACAATTCATGAAATTAATTACAACCTCACAGCGAATGATTCAAAACAGTCAATTAATCATGGACTGAACTCCTAGATACAAAACTTTGATGAATCAAAGTACATTTTCTGATTTGTAATTTTTTTAAACCAAAGTTAACTATTGTTGTTTTCTAGTTTTTCATAAATTACCATAAAGATGTACAGTTCAGAGTAACTGAATAGTGGAAGAAGATTTGTTTGAATGAGGACTTTTAGGTACAGACATGACTATTACTGAATTATACTGGTTAGTTTGTCTAAGTTTTGGCTTCTATCCTAGTAACAATGTTTTTTGCCTGCCGGGTTGGCCGTGCGGTCTAACTTAAGTCTTTCCAGGTGGGAAGGGGCGCCTGGTCCCCAGCACAAATCTATTCGGTGGATTTGTGTCGAGGTCCGGTGAACCGGCCAGTCTGTGGATGGTTTTTAGGAGGTTTTCCATCTGTCTCAGCGAATGCAGGTTGATTCCCCTTATTCCGCCTCAATTACACTATGTCGGTGATTGCTGCGCAAACAAGTTCTCCATGTACACATACACCACCATTACTCTACCACGCAAACATAGGGGTTACATTCATTTGGTGTGGGATGTTCCCTGGAGGGTCCACCGAGGCCGAACCGCACAATAACCCTGGGTTCGGTGACAGAGGGATGAAGTGGACTGTGGTAGTCGTCATGGGGTTGTAGACCACTGCAGCTGCGGCAGGGATAGAGCCTCTCTGTAGTTTCTAGGTCCCCGGTTAACATACAGTACAATACAGTACAATACAACAATGTTTTTACTAAGCAAGCTAATTACTCTGAAACTAAATGGGTGCAAGAGTTGCTAACATAGTTTTGTCATTGGTTGTTGCAGTACTTCCTTTATTTATATGTCTTTCTTATCTACTTTATCTGGAAGTCATTAATCAGGTACATGTTTACAAATGAAGTTATAATGAAATCTGAAATTACCAATGTTTTGTAATTAGCGTGGTTTTTAAGTAAACTACTTACACTTATGGATTCTAAATAACCAAAAAATTGTAATAGGTACTAAAGTGAAATTAGATAAGCCCAGAGTCAATATTTGAGATTTTTATGTACTGTGCACATGCCATATAGACGAGCATATTGAAGATTTCACTAAATTTGAAAAAATTAATACTAATTTTTGGGGAAAGCAAAGCAAAAAGGTCCACCTGCTCTGTTACAAAGTCAATGGGTCTTTCTCTTGTTGTATTCTGTCTACTGAGCCTGTAGTCTCATGTAACTCTATCTCAGTGGTTTGCAACCTCTCTTAGACAATTACCCCTGAGTGCAATTAGATATTAGCTAGTACCCTCTCCCTCCCCTCTCCCAAATTATTAACACCTAACTAAACTGTAGAATGAAAGACTTTTCTTGGAACGCTTTTTATTTTTAAAATGATGAATGATATGTAGTTTGTGTGTGTGTGTGTGTGTGTGTGTGTGTGTGTGTGTGTGTGTGTGTGTGTGTGTGTGTGTGGTGCGCGCATGTTTGAATGAGGGAGGAATTTGTCATGCATCACTAGTGCTACTCACAGCTCCTTCTCAGATAAGAAAGCTAATTATCCACAGTGAGGGTAGACACATGTTACAAAACATACTCATCCTGCTCTTCATTGCAGCCCTTGCTTGACCTGAACATTGAAATCTCATTTAAAATCGTGCCAAGTTAAAATGTGTCTTCTATACCTAATGTTCATAAATCACTTGACTGCTGCACTTCTTATTTCTGAACTAGCAGAAATTGGAAGACTTCATGTTGTTAATGGTTTGTGTCTGACTGCAGCCACTAATAGTAGTAGTAATAATAATAATAATAATGTGTATAGCACTATAATAATAATGATGATGATGATAATACTGTGTATGCCACTATAGTATCCCTTCCATAGTTACTGCTGTGTCATGCTGTCAATTCATTCATTTATCTGTTTCAAAGTGAGTAATGAAGCAATTTTCGGGCTACTGTAGGTACTATCTACAACTTGGAGAAGACATTTTCTTGAGATAATTATCAGTTGTGACATATGTGTCTCACTTTTGCCATCAGCGATGTACAGGACAAAGCGCAACATATGTGTGTAGTGGTTGGACTACTTGAGGAATCTGTAACCTCTGCCACATTAATGCTACTAACTGAGAAAAATTAACTATTGTTAACTTATATAATCAGTATTACAGTACTAAAAAATTGTGGTAATAGTAATGATCTTTCAAAAATAATTTATTTTTGTGGCTGAAACAGAATCAAATCATTTAGTTTGTACCCATCAGAAAATTTACCCCTCAGGTGATAATTAACCTCAGGTTGACAATCACTGCTCTATCCCCTATATCCTAAAGCTTCCCAAACAGCCATGATTATTAAAATTTCATCTCTCTTCACATACTGAATTACCCATTGAGTTACCCATTCAGTATCCTCATATACTATCTCAATATCTTCATCTTCTGTACTTAATATCTGTGTGCATAAGTAAACTACTGTTGTTGGCATTAGTTTGCTGTTGGTTCTGATGAGGATAATCCTACCACTAAATTATTCACAGTAACACACTCTGTGCCCCAACTTCCTATTCATGACAAATCATACTTGCATTGCACCATTTTCTGCTGCATTAGATATACCCTTACAGTCATCTGACCAGTATTTCTTACCTTCTGTCCATTCCACTTCACATGCATTCCACTTCACTTGCACCACTTCCTCATTATCAAAGTGAAGTCCTTGAAGGTGTTCATCAAGTTTTGGAAACAGATGAATATTGGATGGGGCCAAGTCAGGACTGTACAGAGGATGATCGATGACAGTGAGACAAAGGCATAGGATTGTCACAAATATCACAGCGCCTGTGTGTGGTCTGGTATTCTCATGCTGAAGGAGAGGGTAGTACATGTGTGGATGAAGTTTACTACAGTTACAGCTAGCTGTTCATCACACACTGACACAGATATGTTACACGCCGCCATGTTACATGCTACAATTTGGAGTCCTGCAAATATAGGCCTGCAAGTATGTAGACATTAGGAATAAAGATGTAGAATGTCAACACCATTTGTTTTATTTAATAAGCTTTTCAAGTTTTCAGATAAAAAGTTTGGAGGAATTACTTTACAGCATGCCCTTTGTAGTGGTACATATTGCTACAAAGTAGAGCAACACGTCTCACTTCCCTTTTACTAGACTGAAGAAAGTTGTGTGTGAAAAGCATGACTTTAATTAGTAGTAGCATAAAGAGTGCCTACTGTGCCTGGGTTTGTTGGAATTTATGTGCAGATATGAGGACAAAAAACGCAGGTTCAACACAGAAAGCGATGATGGATGTGTGATTAGGACTGGCGAGTGAGGGGTCACTTGCATTTTGCAGTTGTGCTTTGGGGGGCTGTGGACTCCAAAGAAGAAAGGGACCTGATGGCAGTTGTTGAGCACTAAAGAAAAATGAATGATGTTATACAGGATGAAAAGAATTTAAACTGACAAACTCTGGGAGGTTGTAGGGGACATCAAAACAAGTATTTTTCCCTAATGTCATTTTTTCCTATGAGGAGTATTTAAACCAGTAGAGGAAGATTTCTCTGGCGACAAATTAATTAAACCAACAAAAAAGTCTATAGGGGACATAACTGGGGATCGAGCAGGCCACGGTACAGGACCACCTCTGCCAATCCATGTTTCTGGGAACTGTCAGTCCAGGAACTGACGCACACGGCGACTTAAATGTGCCGGCGCCCCATCATGTTGGAACCACATGCGTTGTCTTGTAGGGAGCGAGACATTTTCCAGCAATTCTGGCAATGCTCTGGTGAGAAAATTGTAATAGTGCCTGCCATTTAATGGTCTAGGTAGCAGATACGGTCCAGTTAAACAGGCCCCAACAACACCGCCCCACGCGTTAATAAAGAAATGCACTTGATAAGCACTGGTACCTGTGGCATGTGGATTATCCTCACTCCAAACATGCGAATTGTGCATGTTGAAGACTCCATCATGCCCAAACGTTGCTTCATCGATAAACAACACAGAGGATGGAAATGTAGGGTGCATTTCACAGTGTCCCAGGTACTACTGCGAAAACTGTGCTCTGGGTGGATAATAAACAGGTTCTAGGTCGTGGACATGCTGTAAGTGAAATGGATGTAACAATGCTCTCAAAGGATGTTCTTACATTCATCTGATTCATCCCCATGTTACGTGCAATTGCACGAGTGCTGATTGAAGGATCCCACTCCACATGCTGTACGACAGCTTCCTCAAATTGCAACATTCTTACCGTGCGATGGTGTCCCTGTCCAGGTATCTGCTAAATGACCCGGTCTCGCACAGGCATTGGTACACAGCAGCGAAGGTCATATGATGTGGGATACGGCAATTAGGACATTGTTGTTGATAAACCTGCTGTGCAGCTCGTCCGTTGTGGTGCGCTATGAAGTACACACCAACCATATCAGTGTACTCACTCCAGGTGTATCGCTCCGTTAGTAAACAGAGACAATTCACTACTACACTGGTGGACAGCAGTTGTCTACAACTGAAGAGTGTAATATGCCCTCTAACAACTGAAGAACATAATACGGCCTCTAACAACTGAAGAGTGTAATATGGCCTCCACTGGTTTAAATACTCATCATAGGAAAAAATGACATTAGGGAAAAATATTTGTTTTGATGCCCCCTACCACTTCCCAGAGTTTGTCGGTTTAAATACTTTTCACCCTGTATAGACTCTATGCTATGCTATCTCAAGTAAGTATGAACTCGTAGTTTTGGAGAAGCATTGAGTCATCATGTATGAACATGTTGTCTGAAAAGCTTTGTTAATTAGCAGTTGCAAGTTGAGAACTTATTTGAATATAGAAGAATTACAGAAACTGTCTTTTGTGATTTCACAGTGATTTGTTTAAAATGTAGAATCTCTCCTATAGCCTTTGCCCTCTACAGTCGGAAAAGGAGTCTGCAGTCAAATATGTGGCACTGCATAGCAGGACCACATCATCAAGAGAAAACAAAACAGTGGCCAGAAATTTCAGAAAGTAACTGTTGTTATAGGGAACCAGTGTAGACTTGGCATCTCACTATACATCAACCATTTAAAATCAACGCACAACTGACTGAGACCTTGCATTTCCCTTTTCAAAGTTTCTCACTTTTATACATGCTTTTAATATTCCATGCTTCAACTTGTAGAATGTTCCCCTCCTGTTGATTGTTAAATCTTTTTCTTATGCTCACCTCTCACTTTGCACTCCCATCCCAGGCATACAAATGGGGAACAAATCCAAATTCTTTTGCCAATAGAGAAATCTCACCATGGTACACACTGTGCCTTTAATGCAGTGGTTTACATGACGTCTGCAACCACACTCCGTTGATTGTTTCTCATTCTTCTGCCTTTTTGGGGTAGTTTCCCACCCCAAGGGCAGTAGGGTACCCCCTCTCCTCTTTGATAAAAGTCTGAAACCTCTATTGTAGATGGTTTTTATTCAGAATGTAAGCAATGAGTGGTTGGGCATATGGCATCATGTTAACCTCACATTTGATGCAAATGGCATAGGAATGAAAATTGATAATATTTGTACAGTGGACCATCCATTGTGCCCTCTACATTGACTTGCAACCTGTTTACCTAGTTATAGATAAGTTTGGAGAGTGAAATACAGTTTTGTTAACTGTGGTAAATATCAGTAACAATTCAGTCATGTGTTATTGGAAAGTTGTTCGGTCTTATGTTGAATTTAAAAACTGCCTCAGTTTGATAATTCCTCTGTTATGTGTGTGGTATCACTGGGCCACAAAGTTAGGTTGCTTATTTATCTTTCTATACAGGTGTTCCTCACAGCCTGCTACATCTGGGTCACAATCAGATTCCAGCACAGTGAATTCTCTAGTCACAGAGTCCACATCAGCATGTGTTGGAAGTTCAGATACTGTGTGGGACTTGGGCTACACAAGCTGTGAAAGAAAGAAAGTGGTCTATGTCTGGACCATTTCAGGCTTAACAAACTGGCCTGAGAACAGAGATTTTATCGCATCACCTCGTTTCTGCCATCCTGAGTCAATTCAGTGGGAGGTAAGGCTCTATAAATTGGGAACAGAATACAAAGTGTGCTTCCAACTGTTGGAAAATAATGGTGGTGGGAGTGTAATGGTGGATTTGAGTGTTTCTGTAATTTCCCCAGAAGGAGAGAGATGCATAATCAAAACATCACCGAGCTGCTGGTTTCAGGAAGGTTCAGAGTCAGATAAATTTGAATGTGGGTGTTTAACTAATGACATGTTGAAAGTAGAGTGTGAAATTGGTACTGTGTGTGTCGTGCAGCAGTGCGTTGTGGCAGTTAAGCCAGTGCTGCAGTCTCATCTCAGACAGGATCTGCATTCCCTACTAGAGTCAGGAAATTTTGCAGATTTTAAACTGAGTGCCGGGACTGTCGAGATGAGAGTACACAGAGCGATACTGGCAGCCCGTAGTCCCTTCTTCGCCTGTAAACTGCGGCCGGGATCAAAGATGTTAAAGATGGGCCAGTTGGATGTTCTGGATGTGAAGCCTGAAGTGTTGGCTGACGTTCTGCACTACATATACACTGGGGGTGTGAAAAATCTGAGTGACTTCACAGTGGAGTTACTGGCAGCAGCCCACAGATTTGAACTGTGTGACCTGAAGAGGGAGTGCCTTGCACATCTGTCCAACAGGCAGCTCACTGTGGGTAATGCCGTCACAACAGCTGTCTGTGCTGTGGAAAACCAGTGCGATGCATTGTTAAACTCATCTGTGGAGTTCATCCGATCACATTTCAAGCAGGTGATGGGGACTACCGAGTGGATTGAAGCCATTCGCAGGCACCCTGAAGCTATCAAGAAAATCAGTCAAATGGTAGCAAAAGCTGGAAAGTAGACTCTGGCATTAAAAATGTTTTGGATTCACTATGTGTGTGAATATGTGTTTTGCCCATAGAGTATGTATATTTATGGAGTAAGTATAGTCTACTGTGTATTTTCTCAACATCAAACCTGGCTAGTCACATGATTTAGGGATGATGCTGCTTGTCTACAATTTGAGGTAATAGTGAAACTTGAATATTATATGTATTCGCTTTGTGTTATATACATTTCTGCACATTTGAGTTTTAGTAACAGTAGTGCTGCGGTATTGTTGAAGCTGTGGATGTAAAGAGATGTACATCAAAGGCGAATCAGTTTCTTTCAAAAATATGTGAAACGAATGTATAAATATAAATTTCATATTGATATGAAATAATTTATATTTTGAAAACTATCGAGACTTGGTTTTATAAAGTCTTGTTTTGTAGAGATAATTTCTGTGATTTTTTGGCCAGGTGTTTACAAGACAAGTGCTAGATAAATTTGCAAGTGTTTTTGAGTAAACTGCCAGTCAGTGTATATACATAGGTGCTATGTTAACATGCAGATAAAGTTTATGCACAGTTCTGTTTAATTTCTTCCTATTTATGCAGGTTTTCAAACCCTCGTATGTATATAAGTATTTCTGCATGAGAAGCTTTCCTACAGAGTCTCACTGGAACATAATTAATTGGAACAGAATCAACAATATGAAAACCTTTAAAAAAAGCTATCACTTGTTTTATTTCTCCAAAATTTGAACTTTTTTTCATGTTGTATGGTGTTATTTTGCTGATGAGACAGTGAAAAAATGTCATAGATATTTTACTTGTCTGTAAAAGCAGGATGGTAAATAAAGAAAAACTTAAAATAATGATGTACAAGCAGGTAGTTCAGATCACTTACCACATTTACTCTATCAGTTTTGTAATTTCAAATTTGTAGTTTCTTCATGACCCGTCAAAGGCTTCTACATTGTCATTATAACATAATTAATTAGAGCACACATTTGACAATATGAATAAGTGCAATAGAAAATGTAAAAGTTATTGTGTATGCTGTCACTTCTTATCATGTTACCAAAACAAACAAAGAAGTAGAATATGAATTAATACTGTAACGCAAAAGCACAGTACCATTGTGCTTCACATCTTGAAGCCAACTTCAGTTACTGGTATCAAATTGTTAAGATGTCTATAAAACAGTTATACAAAGTTTCACAGTACTTTTGAAAATGATCTGTCCATAGCAGCAAAGTAGTAACACTCAAAACACACTAAGCACTACACAGGCTGAAATACACCATCTCAAACTCAAGTGATTTGAGCTGCAGGAGATGTTGTGGACAGAATTCTTGTTCTGCATGTCTGATATTTATACCTTATGGTTTTGCACCTCTGTGCATGCTGAAACTTAGAGATATAGTGAACTATAGATTTTCTTGAAAACTATGGACATGAATTTTTTTAAATATTGTAAATGAATTTTAGACAAACATTTAAGCAACATCTGAGACATTAATATTATATTCAAACCCAGTAATTAGGAAGAAATATTGTTGAATATAGCAATGAAAACTGAAAATGTGTCTAGTATTTTGTTAAGTTGGACCAATTCAATGTCCTGAAAAATGTTAGTACTGTCATTATGTTGCATATTAAGATAAATTTGTCACATATTAAACAAATTTTTGTTTGTTTGTTTAGTGAAACACCTTTTTCGGTTATTGCAACCAGTTATAAAGCTGTACACATTAGTCCCAGCTGTTGGATAGCAAAATTGTCACACCTTGCCTTTATTTATTCTATTTTCTGCTTTTGTTTGAGTTGAATGGTACAGAAGTCATCCATTTCAACTTACAATGTAGCATTATAATTTAGTATTGAAAGGATTGGTTCTTTACAATTTAATGAAAAATATCATGACACTTTGCCAACAAACCTTCTATATGACTTCATTTTTCCTAGATATAATGTTAAACACAGATGCATAGGAAAGAATATTCTGGCAGTGTGCACTGTGGCCATTCAGATCCAATGGGAGTCAGTGTTTTGAAGTTCTGTCATTTGTTTGAGCTACCTCATCTTCAAGATAGTTTTGGCATATACTCTGTGGTTCTCAGAGCAAATAGTTTTCTTAAACTGCAAAAACCAGATGCCAGAAACGCTACTTAAACTTCTATATGAACACTTTGTGTTTCATGTTGTCAGACAGACTTCATGACAGAATACACAGTTGGGAAATTCATTTTTTAAATAATGACTGCAGAATCTTCCTGGAGCAAGCCTAATTAAATAAATTCTTCTTCTGAATCAAGTGAGAAAAGGTCTTATCTTTTTTATAATAGCCTTGTTGCAATGTTGCATTCACACTTTTTCCAAGTGGAAGAAGAGCCCACTCAGAGTTAAAATTCCAAATGAACTTCACACAAATTAAATCTCCAAAAATACAGACTGAGCTACAGTCCTCAATTCGTGCAAACATTTGCTATTACACAATGAAGTAAGTACAAAAAGGATGCATCCAAAGCCTCAAATCTGACTTCAGAATGTGAAAAGTAATGTAAGCACATTGGGCATCAGTTTTATTGGTTGGAGATATGGCAAACAGTTCCTGTCATTCAACAGAATACTTTATAAAATCAGACCAATTCCTGTTTCATTGAAGTCAGTTTTGTGGACTTATGCCTAGAGTACATTGTTTTACCACTGTCACTGTTGCAATGCTTGTGAGCTCTTTTAAATTTTTTGAAGATTTTCCAGTGAACCATTTTTGTAGGTGAGCAGTGGACAGCTGTTTTTCCCCTTGCATTTTCGTAATCTGCTTGTATCTGACAACAAAATGATGTGGAAGGACTTTCCAATTTGCCAGACTACCACCATTTGCTGACTGACTGCATTAGTGCCATTCTTGCTCCTTAAAGCAATACCTGAAGACCCTTGGCAGTAAAGTTATTAACTGTGTTTTTGGTTTGACAATATTTCACTTGTGTGTTTGATTGTTATTCACAGAAGAACAAATATTGCATTACATGGTTGAGTTACTAAATGCATTACAACAGTCCTTAGTTTCTTCATAAAAATTGGAATTGAGAAAGAGAGAGGGGCTGTTTCAGTTATATTACCCCATTACTCCACACACCTAGATTGTATAATAGAATGATACTGGCTGCAAACTCATCAAAGTGAAAGGTAATTGAAGGTACACTATTTTAACTGTGTAAACTACAGCAAAAGTGTCTGTCTCTCTCTCTCAGGATATCAACAGACATGCCATTTGTACTCATCCAACTTAAAGTTCCCTTTTTTCTGACAGTAAACAAGTTGTAGTCATACCCTTCAAATGGCTTTCCCCACTTGGACATTCTCTACTTATTGTAGGGACAGCATTAAGCATCTTCCTCCTGTGTATCACAATAGACTCAAAATGCACATACATTATTCAGAAATGAAGAGCAAAAATATTGCCTGTCAGTTTCTCTTGTCAATGACATCCTAAGTTATTCACTTAAAATGAAAATTTATGCAAACATGAGAAGCAATGCTCAGTTACTTCCTGGGGAATATCTCAGGCATTGCTAAATACTGTACAAATTACTTTTCAAACCGTACATAGGCCAGATACCTGTCCAGGATTTCTCTATAACAATGCAGGGCCTTTTTTTTGGGGAGCGGGATCTTTCGGTTCTCAATTTTTATATAAAACTGACAAACCTCATCTTCATTTCATCATGAAAACATAGAATTACTTCTTCATGAAATCATTGCCAGAGTTGAAAAAAGTTGATAGGTAACACAAAAAACTCTAGGATCAAACCCTATATTTTTGGATTCATAGGGTCTTTTACCCACTGAGCTCCTCTGTTTTGATGTAACAAGAAATAACTTATTTTGAGATGACAAAAAATAGTATTGCTTGAAAATGCTTCTCTATGTAACACAAGTACAAGGAATGTTAAGTGACTAGTGCAAAACATCCTTTTTCTTGGCAAATTTCCATTAAAAAAATAATTTAAAACAATTGTGGAATTTGTTGTGGGGCATTCTGCCCCTATAGTTTCATGGCATTCCAGTAGGTGGCAGCACTATACATGTTGTTGTTGTTGTTGTTGTTGTTGTGGTCTCCAGTCCTGAGACTTGTTTGATGCATCTCTCCATGCTACTCTATCCTGTGCAAGCTTCTTCATCTCCCAGTACCTATGGCAACCTACATCCTTCTGAATCTGCTTAGTGTATTCATCTCTTGGTCTCCCTCTACGATTTTTACCCTCCACACTGCCCTCCAATACTAAATTGGTGATCCTTTGATGCCTCAGAACAGGTCCTACCAACCAGTCCCTTCTTCTAGTCAAGTTGTGCCACAAGCTCCTCTTCTCCCCAATTCTATTAAATACCTCCTCATTAGTTATGTGATCTACCCATCTAATCTTCAGCATTCTTCTGTAGCACCACATTTCGAAAGCTTCTATTCTCTTCTTGTCTAGACTATTTATCGTCCACGTTTCACTTCCATACATGGCTACACTCCATACAAATACTTTAAGAACCGACTTCCTGAGATTTAAATCTATACTCGATGTTAACAAATTTTTCTTCTTCAGAAACGCTTTCCTTGCCATTGCCAGTCTACATTTTATATCCTCTCTACTTCGACCATCATCAGTTATTTTGCTCCCCAAATAGCAAAACTCCTTTACTTCTTTAAGTGTCTCATTTCCTAATCTATTTCCCTCAGCATCACCCAACTTAATTTGACTACATTCCATTATCCTTGTTTTGCTTTTGTTGATGTTCATCTTATATCCTACTTTCAAGACAGTGTCCATTCCATTCAACTGCTCTTCCAAGTCCTTTGCTGTCTCTAACAGAATTACATTGTCATCGGCAAACCTCAAAGTTTTTATTTCTTCTCCATGGATTTTAATACCTACTCCAAACTTTTTTTGTTTCTTTTATTTCTTGCTCAATATATAGATTGAATAACATTGGGGATAGGCTACAACCCTGTCTCACTCCCTCCCCAACCACTGCTTCCCTTTCATACCCCTCGACTCTTGTAACTGCCATCTGCTATCTGTACAAATTGTAAATAGCCTTTAGCTCCCTGTATTTTACCCCTGCCACCTTCAGAATTTGAAAGAGAGTATTCCAATCAACATTGTCAAAAACTTTCTTTAAGTCTACAAATGCTAGAAATGTAGGTTTGCCTTTCCTTAATCTTTCTTCTAAGATGCCGTGACTTATTAAACTGATAGTTCAGTAATTTTCACATCTGTCAACACCTGCTTCCTTTGGGATTGGAATTATTATATTCTGCTTGAAGTCTGAGGGTACTTCACCTGTCTCATATATCCTGCTCACCAGACAGTAGAGTTTTGTGATGACTGGCTGTCCCAAAGCTGTCAGTAGTTTTAATGGAATGTTGTCTACTCCGGGGGCCTTGTTTCGACTCAGGTCTTTCAGTGCTCTGTCAAGCTCTTCATGCAGTATCATATCTCCCATTTCATCTTCATCTACATCCTCTTCCATTTCCATAATATTGTCCTCAAGTACATCACCCTTGTATAGGCCCTCTATATACGCCTTCCACCTCTTTGCTTTCCCTTCCTTGCTTAGAACTGGGTTTCCATCTGAGGTCTTGATATTCTGTCAACAACTGCTTTCTTTGGGATTGGAATTATTATATTCTTCTTGAAGTCTGAGGGTATTTTGCCTGTCTCATACATACTGCTCACCAGACAGTAGAGTTTTGTCAGGACTGGCTCTCCCAAGGCTGTCAGTAGTTCTAATGGAATGTTGTCTACCCTACAGTGTCACTATACATAGCCTTCAGAATAATGTCTGTAATGGAGCTGAGTTCCAGCAGACAGCTGTCATCGAGTTTGTTTTGGTGAAAACCCAGACCATCAGACATTCATAGGTGCTTGCAGAATGTCTGTGCAGACTGGGTAGTGAACAAAAGTACAGCAAGTCATTGCATGAGGTGTCTGTCATCATCGCACCTGGCTCACCCAGACCTGTCAGATCTACCCACATCCTGGCCGAACACACACAGCTCTGACTCCTGCAATGTTGGAGTGTATGGACACTCTCATTTGAGGTGATTGACTGATCACACTCAAACTCCTTGCTGTACAACTGGATGTCTGTTGGTAGTGTTGGCACACTCATCTACCAGTTAGGGTTCTCAGTGGTGTGTACCCACTGGGTTCTTCACTGCCTAACAGAAGACAATAAATAGCCAATGACAGGCAATCTGTGCAGAATTGCTTGCACATTACAAGGTTAATCGTGACAATTTTTTCAATTTTTTGTCTAACATCATCACAGTCATTGAAATATCAGTTTGTCACTTTGACCAGAAACAAGACAGCAATCCAGAGAGTGATGCACACCACTTCTTCTCCAAAGAAAATGTTCAAAGCCACACCCCCACTTGGTAAAGACATGGAAAACATCTTCTGAAGGGATTATTCTGTTTGATGTCCTCCCTTAAATTGTAACGATCAACTGGGAAGTATACTGTGCTGACCTCAGGAAATTGAAGAAATGCATTCAGCGTGTTGGTTGTCACAAAAATGCAAATGATCTTCTCCTTCTCCATGACAATACAAGGCCTCACACAAGTCTACACTCCCAAGAGGAGCTCACAGAACTACACTGAACTGTTTTTCCTCAACCATTTTACAGCCCCGGATTTTGCACCTTCCAACTTCCATCTGTTTGGCCCAATGAAGAATGAACTTTGCAGGAATCAGTGCGTGGATAAGGTAATTGATGCAGTTGTTCTGAAGCTGACCAGTAGAGTGCTACCACACAGACTTACAGGCTCTTCCAGTAACATGGTACACAGTCAGCAAATTGAACAGAGATTATGTTGAAAATTAGGGTTTTGTAGCCAAAAGAGTGGGGAATAATGTGGTGTGTTAGAATCCAGAATAAAACCAAATTATTTTCAGAAAAAAAAGTGTTCCATCACTTATTTAATGCCCTTCATACATCACAACACACAGTATGAAAGACCATTCTCACTGCGACATGAAGTGTATTCACAGTTTTGAGTATGGACAACTATCAGCTGAATGATGAAATGACAACAATGAAAATTTGTGCCACACTGGGACCCAAATGTGGATTTCCTGCTTATCACTTGGCTATCCATGCATGACTCCCAGCCAAACTGAAACTTCCACATGTCATCAACCAAGTGTCTACAACCTGTACTTTTACATCCATTACATATATTCCTGTACAGGTGAGGCATTTTATTTGTAAGTCGCTTGCCCAGTGTCGGCAGATAAATACAATATTGCAGTGCCTGTGTTAATATGGATTATGATGCAATGTTCTTTCAGACATGCATGCATGTCCAAAGGAAGCTTGCATTGTAATTCAGAATAACACAGGGACTGTGGTATTGTATTGTATTCTCAGTTTTCACCAAATTTTCTTTAATGTGCAACCTGCCTTGAGCCTGGAAGTACTTAAGTTTATTATTATTGCACCCTGATATTACCCAACTTTACATGCAAATGATTATTAGTCAAAACATTAAAAAACAGCTGTAACTAAATAATGAACATAAGTTCAACACAAATATACTCGTTAATATTAACATAAAGTTAAGATACAATGGCACCATCAATACCAAAGTTAACAACAAAAAATCTTAATTATATTGAATGAAATTCAATACATCAGTAAAATCCTAGTTCTTCACTGAAAATGATGTTAGAGAGCTGCAAGAAGAATTCAGAAAAACCTTTTAAGCAAAACTTAAATCATGGCTCAATAGCATACATTTCTATAGTTGGCAAAGTAAATTCCAGTTAAACAAAATTTACTTCAGCATGTTCCCCTTCATACACCATCATGAAATTTGGCGCACAGATTAACAAACAGCACATGACTGACACGTCACTGGGCTATATTTTTCAAAACAAAAATAATTTTCGGTTGCGAAATTTCAAGAATTAAATCTTATAAGAAACTGAATAAAACGGTACAAACTTCAGGTCTGTAAAGGCCAATTCACACTGTTCATTATATTATGGCGCAATCCTGTCAAGGTGTATTCACACTGTTAATCATGTCAAGTTATGTGATCACAATTCGCATGCCTCGTTTCAACTGTGTTGTTTCATCAGAACTGTGGAGTTTGCAGAATGATTCTCAACTGTTTCTGTGAGTGAAATACAGACAAGAGACAGTTGCTATGTGTGTGTTTGGTCCACATTTGCAATAAAATGTCATTTATCGGACTCAACAGGGTGCAGCTTGTGGCAATAGCTTATACACTGGAAAAGGAAGAAAGAAATGAGAAACAACGCAAAAGAAGAGAGTGGAAGTGAAAAATGGTGTCATTGTGTGGTACAGAAGGGGAATTTCATGTGCTCTATAAGGAGCTCAACGAAGAATTAATTTTTATAAATAACATTTTATAAATATTTAAGAATGTCAAAACACTTCCATTTGTTATGTGAAACTGAACACTGAACTATCAAAATGGACACAGTATTATGAGGTGCCATCACGCCTCGTGAGAAATTGATCATTTGTTTAAGGTAAGTTTGGTCACCAGTCCATGGCAATTCTTTACTTAAGAGTCATGTCTCCCTCAGTAAAGATCAAGTGGCTCACCTGTGGTGGGGTCAGCTAGTGAAACCACATATTGACCTCTGATGTTTGAAAAACTGTTTCACGCACAATGCAGAGAGCTGCTTAGCAATAAATAAGCTTGCTACTGTGTAATGTACATATTCATTTCCTTTCAAGTTTTGTTTGTACTTGATAAATGTTGCCAAATGTCTCACATGTACTTGGATTATCTCTTGAAACACAGGCTTACCACAGATGTTTGGAAAACTGTTCCACACAGAATTCAGATAACTGCTTAACAAATAAGCTTGGTACTGTGTAGCTTTGTGTTTCGCTGCTAAATGTTGCAAGTGATTTTCCTGTACGGGAATTAGCTAGTCAAAACACACATTGACAACTGATTTTTTTAAAACTGTTCCACAGACAATGCAAGGAGCTAATTAACAATAAATTAGGCTGCTGCTGTGCACTGTACATATTATGTTCCCTTCAAGCTTTTGTTTGCCAAATAATGTTATAAATGCTTTATCAGCATTAGGGATAATTAGTGAAACCACATAAAAAATGACCACATGCTGGCAATTACACCTTGATATTACATTGTAGAGTTAAAAATGGTTGTTATATTATGTTGTTTGTTGTTGTGGTCTTCAGTCCAGAGACTGGTTTGATGCAGCTCTCCATGCTACTCTATCCTGTGCAAGCTTCTTCATCTCCCAGTACCTACGGCAACCTACATCCTTCTGAATCTGCTATGTGTATTCATCTCTTGGTCTCCCTCTACGATTTTTACCCTCCACGCTGCCCTCCAATACTAAATTGGTGATCCTTTGATGCCTCAGAACAGGTCCTACCAACCAGTCCCTTCTTCTAGTCAAGTTGTGCCACAAGCTCCTC
The DNA here is from genome assembly GCF_023897955.1 of Schistocerca gregaria. NCBI lineage: Eukaryota > Metazoa > Arthropoda > Insecta > Orthoptera > Acrididae > Schistocerca > Schistocerca gregaria. Next base: position 197,542,813 of record NC_064928.1, on the reverse strand, counting down.
TTCTCCCCAATTCTATTAAATACCTCCTCATTAGTTATGTGATCTACCCATCTAATCTTCAGCATTCTTCTGTAGCACCACATTTCGAAAGCTTCTATTCTCTTCTTGTCTAGACTATTTATCGTCCACGTTTCACTTCCATACATGGCTACACTCCATACAAATACTTTCAGAAATGACTTCCTGACACTTAAATCTATACTCGATGTCAACAAATTTCTCTTCTTCAGAAACACTTTCCTTGCCATTGCCAGTCTACATTTTATATCCTCTCTACTTCGACCATCATCAGTAATTTTGCTACCCAAATGGCAAAACTCCTTTACTACTTTAAGTGTCTCATTTCCTAATCTAATTCCCACAGCTTCACCCAACTTAATTCGACTACATTCCATTATCCTCATTTTGCTTTTGTTGATGTTCATCTTATATCCGCCTTTCAAGAACCTATCCATTCCATTCAACTGCTCTTCCAAGTCCTTTGCTGTCTCTGACAGAATTACAATGTCATTGGCGAGCCTCAAAGTTTTTATTTCTTCTCCATGGATTTTAATAGCTACTCCAATTTTTCTTTTGTTTCCTATACTGCTTGCTCAATATACAGATTGAATAACATCGGGGAGAGGCTACAACCCTGTCTCACTCCCTTCCCAACAACTGCTTCGCTTTCATACCCCCTGACTCTTATAACTGCCATCTGGTTACTGTACAAATTGTAAATAGCCTTTCACTCCCTGTATTGTACCCCTGCCACCTTTAGAATTTGAAAAAGAGTATTCCTGTCAACATTGTCAAAAGCTTTCTCTAAGTCTACAAATGCTAGGAACGTAGGTTTGCCTCTCCTTAATCTTTCTTCTAAGATAAGTCATAAGGTCAGTATTGCCTCAGATGTTCCAGTATTTCCACGGAATCCAAACTGAACTTCCCTGAGGTCGGCTTCTACCAGTTTTTCCATTCGTCTGTAAAGAATTTACTACAGTAATGCCGATGAAGTCTCTGTATTCACCTATGGCCTTGAATATTGTTCTCCCCGGTAAGGCACATGTCTGATGATGGCTTATTATTTTTGCCATGACTGTTTTTAGTTTCCATCACGCATCACGCTGCTGTTTTGTAATCTGCGTTTATCAGCGTGATGGACAGTTTTAATCTGTCAGGATGTTTCAGTTCTTCCGAAGTTCAACAACCCGCTTGGTTCCTGTCTTTCCCCTGTTGTTTCCCACACTCTCTTCATCATTCTGTCCATACTCATCCTAACTACATGTCCAGCAAACCTTGCCATTTTGAGTCTGATTTCCCCGAATATTGTTCTCGTGTTCCGGTACAAATTGCGAAATGCGGATTCTCAGTCACCAAAATGCGCCAATTTTGCATATAGACGAACCCATGCAAGTGAAAGTTAGATCCTTCGCTAAACCAAACCATACAGCGCATACTAATCCCTAACAAGCCCCATGTCCAACAGACCAGTTTGAACGTCCTAACACAAGCCATTCAGAAGTTATCTACATCTACATCTACATGATTACTCTGCAATTCACATTTAAGTGCTTGGCAGAGGGTTCATCGAACCACAATCATACTACCTCACTACCATTCCACTCCCGAACAGCGCGCGGGAAAAACGAACTCATAAACCTTTCTGTTCGAGCTCTGATTCCTCTTATTTTATTTTGATGATCATTCCTACCTATGTAGGTTGGGCTCAACAAAATATTTTTGCATTCAGAAGAGAAAGTTGGTGACTGAAATTTCGTAAAAAGATCTCGCCGTGATGAAAAACGTCTTTGCTTTAATGACTTCCATCCCAACTCGTGTATCATATCTGCCACACTCTCTCCCCTATTACGTGATAATACAAAATGAGCTGCCCTTTTTTGCACCCTTTCTTCTTCAAAAGTTGGCTTATCATCAGTATTGCTTTGGATTTTGTCTCACCCTCTCCTTCGCCCTAAAACATGGCTTTATATAGTTCATTGTATTCTCATATTTCCATTCACTTTTGTTGCTTGCTGCCTGTCCAGTTTTGATTTTTTTGTTCAGTATTTATCTGTATTGGTCCCTTAGTTAAGTCCACCTCAACGTGCATCAGAACCTGAAATAAAAGTAAGGAATTGTAATTTTATTCACCACAAGTACACATCAAAGGCACAGGACGGAAAAATTGTTTCTTGCAACCAATTACCATAACACACTTAAGACAATTACTGAAATGTACAATTCAGTCTCAGATACTTTTCAAAACTGCAGTACGCATAGGAAACTATAAGAGAAAATGAAAACTACTTGAAACCTACTGCATTTCCTAATATAGTTTATATAAACCAAATGGTAACTTATTTCTTAATATGTTTTGTAAGAATCCATGTTAATAAATAGTATGCTTGAATACCATTTCTTCAAAATTTGCAGGTATCTCGCAACTGGAAAATCATTGAACAATATTGTCAAGGAAATTTGCCAAGCTATTCTTGATATTATAATGACTAAAATAATGCGCAAACCAACTGAGAAGTGCTGGACACGAGCTGCAGAAGAATTCTTGCACAGGTGGCATTTTCCGAACTGGTTGGGTGCCATAGATTGCAAACATACAGAAATTGTGGCGCCGCCACACAGTGGATTACTATTTTACATTTACTACAAACAAACATTTTCGATTGTGCTACTAGCACTGGGTAGTAGAGGGTCAACTGAAGAATGGGATACAACCTGTTGGCTTTGACCAATGAAGTCATAGGTTATTCATAGATCATAAATCGGTTATCTGCTCATAGATCATAAATTGGTTATCTGCTGTGGATAAGCACCACCATTGTACATTGAAATAAATGAGCGTATTTTTTAAAGACAGCAGTAGAGGTCACGCAAGATTTTTTTTTTTTTTTTTTCATTTGAATTTATATAAATAATTGGTTCTTTCCAATCCACTTGGTTCTTAAGTTCAGTCTTGGTGAGTTTGAGATAATTTGGGAGAATAGTTTTTCATTTAGAAGAATTTTTAGTTTTTTTAGTTTTGTTTGTAGGTATGAATTTATCTATTCCCACAAATAAGGAATACTTAAAGCAGGCTTTCTGTGAATGGCAACCATTCAATTTTTGCAAATGTCTGGTCTTCTTGCTAATTAAATTCAATATCATGAGTGCACTGAACATAATCCCATGATAAGCTTGTCTACTCATTGTATTCATAACTTATTCATATCAAGGTGTAACAAGGAGCAACTGTGGCACTCAATTAGACGAGGAACATGATTTGAGAACAGAATGAGATTTTCACTCTGCAGCAGAGCGTGCACTGATATGAAACATCTTGGCAGATTAAAGCTGTGTGCCGGACCGAGACTCGAACTCGGGAGCTGGCAGAAGTAAAGCTGTGAGTACCAGGTGTGAGTCGTGCTTCGGTAGCTCAGTTGGTAGAGCACTTGCCCGCGAAAGGCAAAGGTCCCGAGTTCAAGTCTCGGTCGGGCATACAGCTTTAATCTGTCAGGAAGTTTCATGATTTGAGAAACTGAAGCTGGCCTTGAGGGATATAACAAAAATTACATACTGTTAGTTTGGAAAAATCAAGTACAACAGAGGGGATTATGGGTTTGATGGGCTGTAATTTCAGGACCAGAATGTGATGATGTAGCTTTTGAAGTATTGCCTAACTGAACGAAGGAAGTGTTGGTGAAATTAATTGAAGGTCATGTTGCAGAGGATTCTGTAGTTATTTCTGATATATTTCTTCATATACGGATTTGGGGAATAGGGGTTTTCAGCATCTTCTCATCAATCATAATTGAATTCAGATCTTCAGCTGAGGATTGTACCAATAGTATAGAAGGTTATTGGTCAGCCATAAAATCTGTTGTAGGGAGGGGGAAACAACACATTTCAACACTACACAGCCATTAAGATGAATATTCATGGAGACATTGAGTTTCCGATACATACTGCCTGTTTAAGAGTTTCCTTAAACATTTTGTGTAAATGTATCCACCGAAATTTGTTAGTTAATTTCAGGTTGGGGTGGGGGAGGGGGGGCAATTGACAATTAACAAAAGGGTGGGTTTCGTCGAGATGGTTACAATATTGATTTGGATTTCCTGGTTCTACTATTTCATATGCACTGTATGTAGCTTAAATATAGTCGGTCATTATTACCTTTGGGGGTTGAGTTGGCGGTAGAAGTCATGTCCACTAACTTTCTTACACTCTTGTTCTGCTTGCTGTGATGTTGTGAGCCCCGTGCTCACATCCACTGTTTGTCTTTGTTATCCAGTCAATTACTCCCGAGTTATCTATTTTCAAGAACAAAGTATTTATCAAAAAGTCTAGCTGAACACCAGTTATATTTTCCAGAGGCACACCAACATCATCTATAATCCAGTTATGAACGTCAAAAGAGGATGGTCTTTCAAAGTTTTGGTTGAATATGCATGATACCGTGTTACTTCTGTTCAGTTGAGCCATTTTAGATCCAAATTAACACAAAAACAGAATCAAGAACAAAAGTTTGTACTCACCAGGGCAGCGTGGTGCAGCTCGCTCAGCGTCCACCTCAGCAGGTGGAGACGGTCCGTTGGCTGGCCAGTGACGGCGGCGAGGCTGAGAAGTTCTCTTCTACCTATGATGCACAATAGGCAGTGGCACACATGTTTCTAGGCGGGCAGCCAGCCAAGCACCAAATCGAACCCAAGACCTTTTCCTAACACGTAATCACGAACTGTATACACGTGAATCAACAGAGGAGCATTTGAGTATCTCATCAATAAATTAAATATGAGCGTTTTTTTTTTACATGATCAAGTACTTTTAACAGCCAATAAATGCAGAGGAATGACTACAAATACCGAGTGATCAAAAAGTCAGTATAAATTTGAAAACTGAGTAAATAGTGGAATAATGTAGATAGAGAGGTACAAATTGACACACATGCTTGGAATGACATGGGGTTTTATTAGAACCAAAAAAATACAAAAGTTCAAAAAATGTCCGACAGATAGCGCTTCACCTGATCAGAATAGCAATAATTGGCATAACAAAGTAAGACAAAGCAAAGATGATGTTCTTTACAGGAAATCCTCAGTATGTCCACCATCATTCCTCAACAATAACTGTTGTCGAGGAATAATATTGTGAACAGCACTGTAAAGCATGTCTGGAGTTATGGTGAGGCATTGGTGTCGGATGTTGTCATCAGCATCTGGTCGATCACGATATACTTGCAACTTCAGGTAACCCCAAAATCAATAACTGCATGGACTGAGGTCTGGGGACCTGGGAGGCTAAGCATGACAAAAGTGGCAGCTGAGCACACGATCATCACCAAACGCGAAAGAGATCTTTCAAGCGTCTAGCAATATGGGGTGGAGCGCTATCCTGCATAAACATCTTACGTTTCGGCAGGCGTTTAGCAGCCAGGCTAGGTATGATGTGATTCTGTAACATATCAGCGTACCTCTCAACCGTCACGGTAGCTGTCCAGCGCCATCTGTCTGATATTTTGTGAACATTGTTTTTTTTTTTTTTTTTTTTTTGTTCTAATGAAACCCCATGTCATTTCAAGCATGTGTGTCAATTTTTACCTCTCTATCTACATTATTCTGTGGTTTATTAAGTTTTCAAATTTATACTGACTTTTTGATCACCCAGTATTTGTAGTCATTCCTCCACATTCATTGGCCATTAAAAGTTCTTGATCATGTAAAAAGACGCTCATATTTAATTTATTGATGAGATACTCAAATACTCCTCTTCTCATTCATGTGTATTCGAAGAATTTGTCTGGTGATCTTTGTAGCTGATGATATTTATGAAATTCTCCATGGAGATTCCTCCCATTGTAAATTTTATGCACAGCACTCCTTTTCACTTTATTTTCTTAAGTAAACCTAATTCTGTAGGCTTACTCTGCAGCTACAGTATTCTACATGTTAGGGATACCATTTTATAGAAACAGCTGGTTGGCTCTAAGCAGCCATCTTGTAGCACGCAGGGCACCTAAGCTTTTCACCCATTGCTGCTGCTTGTCACTGGAGTGTCGCATATCCAGAAGTCGCTCACTGTCACTCGCTTCTGTTGCTCACATAGGACATGGCCTAAATGAAAAACTATTCTTCCAAATTATCTCAAACTCACTAAGAATGGAATTAAACTCCGAATACACTGGAAAGAACCAATTATTTAAATCAATGTATAACCATCCGCTACTGCTATACCGTTATCTTAAAGTTGAAGGCAGGTCGTGAAATAAAACTATCTTGTTAAATCAATTATGGTATAATGCAACAGGGCAGTGTTACCCTCTGAGAGGAATTTTGTTATGTTGACCGTGTTGTACCTAACAGGGTGGCTTATCGGAAGTGAAAGTCAGAATTACGTAAACATTTAAACACTAACAAATAATATTGTACCTAGCTACACTGTTTAACGAGTAAAGAAAACTGTCTTCAGCCTAATTATGCAAGAGAATGATTAACATTTTTGTTTAAGAAATTAGGTATGAGTAACTTCAACAGACACACACAATCTATACTTTACCACATGCGAGTGCAATGAACTGTGGCACCTGGATACAGTGTGTTCAGGTTAAGGTTGGAGTTAACAGATCAGAACAAACTACTGGCATAAATATAACAGATAACAATACGCATTATTTCTTTCATGGCTTATTCAAACTGAATGGTCTTCATAACATTACTATTAATATTGACAGTAGAATCATAAAATAGGCATAGGTTCAATATTACTTTTCAAACATTTTCCTATCTTATAAAAAAATTATAAATGTAGTTCACTGCAAAATTATGAACTGCTCTTAAGCGTCTCTCTCAGCTAAATACTTTTCTATTTAGAATTAAAGTTAAATGTATTTCACTAACAAATTACTTATCACTGTTTTTTGAGTAAAGAAGTTACTGTTTTCATAAATAGTAGTCTTTCTATTAATTGTTATTTATCATGAGCATAAAGGATAAACTGTGGATCTTATTACACTATCAATACACTTTCAACACCCTAAAGAAACAAGTGCTTAGCAAGCATGAGTATACAACTTTTCACAACTGCAGTTTTCCACTTTTACTACAGTGAGACACAAAATTAACATATTTGTAAGATACCGACTCACCTTCTGTGATTTACAACAGGCAGGAATGTGATCATTTACTAATCAAAACCTTATAAGCCTCAGTCCTAATAGCTCTTAATTTTGAAGTTGGCAACAACATATTAATAACCAGTTTTAATAGGAAAATTATTTTCAGCAAGCATCATTTACTTTAACTCACTCTCTTGTCACATTAACTATAACCTTCTTTTTACTATGTTCAAGAGGCATTAATTAGCAAAACACTGGGCTTTAATGTTCTTTCAGTAAGGACACTCGATAATCACTTCAGTTCATACAGAGAGGAACTTGAGAGGTGTTATGATAAGAAAAAAAGTCAACGTAGGTACATAAATTCAGTTATAAATTACCTTATATTTGAGCACACTAACACATCCAATAAGCTGTTCCTTCACAGTACATTATTATAGTGTTCCGTTACAGTGATTGCACAATGTGGTGGCGATTGCATGTTAGTAGGTGGATTTGCAGGTATAATTGCTGGACTCTGTCATTTCTTGGTGGCGATGATAATTCCAGAATATTTCCAGCTTTTCATCCCTCCATCCGAGGCATTCGAAAGCGTCAAGAAAAGCCTCTCTCGGAACCAGCACAATTCACAGTTTGGTAGCTAGTGCCCGTCTGAGTCTTGTTCCACCTTTTCTACCTAGGCCAACCACAATTTACGCTCGCTACTCAGTTCCGTTCCCGAGGGGAACCACACTACGTCTTATACATGAAATAACTAAGAATCGTAAGTGAAGGTCAGCAGTTTACATAACAGCAAACAATCATTTTAAACAAAACATATCATTTGCACATATACCACGCATCTTGGGGTGCAGATCGCTGCACGCTGTTGCGATTGTACAGAGCCCTTGTGCAGTCCAGGCTTGATTATGGGAGCCTGGCCTATGAGTCTGCATCGCCCTCAGTGTTGACGTTGTTGGACCCCATACACCACTGTGGGGTTCGGCTTGCAACTGGCGCTTTCCGTACGAGCCCCGTGGATAGTCGTGGTGGAGGCCGGGGTTCCCCTGCTGTGGATTCACCGCCACTGACTGCTCGCCGACTATGCTGTCCATGTGCATTGCTCGCCGGGCCATCCCAATCACCGCCTGCTTTTTCCTGACATGGTCCTCCCTCTGCCCAACTGGCGACCTAGGTCTGGGCTTTCCATTGCTGTCCGGGTCCAGTCCCTGCTGTCGGAACTGGGGTCATTCCCTCTTCTGCCACCCTTCTGGGTCCGCGAACCCACGCCTCCCTGGTGTATGCCCCGGCCATCCGTCCGCCTGGACTTGGCACAGGAACCCAAGGACTCGGTTCCGCCTGTGGCCCTCTGTCGCCGTTTTCTTCCGCTCCTCGCCTCATTTTCAGGCTGTGAGCCTGTCTACACTGATGGTTCCCTGGTAGATGGTCATACTGCCTAAGCTTTTGCTCACGCTGCCCATATTGAACAGCACTCCTTGCCGGCTGGCTGCAGTATTTTTACTGCAGAGCTGGTGGCCATATTGAGCGCTCTTGAACATATGCGTTCCTGCTCAGGTACGTCCATCGTCATCTGCAGTGACTCCCTGAGCAGCCTCTAGGCTATCGACCGCTGCTATACCTCTTCTCCTCTGGTATCCTTTATTCAGGAGTCTGTTTTTGCCATTACCCACTCTGGTCGTTCGGTGGTCTTTGTCTGGACGCCAGGTCACTTTGGCATCCCGGGGAACAGGCTGGCCAAAGGGGTGATCGACGACCCCGCTTTGGAGATCGGCCTCCCGGCTCGTGATCTGCAGCTGGCGTTGCGCCGTAAGGTGCTTGGGATGTGGCATGATGAGTGGTGTAGCCTGACTTCGCCGAATAAACTGCGGGCTGTTAAGGAGACGACCGATGTGTGGCGGTCCTCCCTGCGGGCTTCTTGCAGGGACTCTGTCATACTGTGTCGGCTCCGCATCGGCCATACCTACCTGACGCATGGACATCTTTTGCGTCAGGAGGATCCCCCCCTGTGTCAGTGTGGGTCCCAGTTGACGGTCGCCCACATTTTGTTGGAGTGTTCCCGACTGCGCACCCTCCGGCAGTCTTTTAATCTCCCAGGCACATTGCCTTTGGTTTTATGCGACGATGCCTCCATGGCTGACGACATTTTAAATTTTATCTGTGGTAGTCTTTTTTATGGTTCCATTTAGGGAGGTCCTGCACCTTTCCCTTTCTGTGTCTCTTGTCCTTGAGTCTCTCGTAATCGGATGCAGATTTTAGTGTGTATTCAGATGGTTGACTCTTTCCCTTTTTTGTTCTCATGGTCAGTCAACCAGTCTCCGGCCCTCTTCTTTTCATCCGTTTCTTTCTGTCCGGTGTTCGTCTGTACTCTTCTTGTCTCTAGTGTTCGCTGCCGCATTGGTGTTCTTTCAGTGACTGGGGGGAGGGGCGTCTTCTCCCCCCTTGGGGTTTTACCTGTTCCGTAAATTTCCATCTCGCCTGTTTTTGGAATGGGGGACTGATGACCTTAGCTGTTTAGTCCCCCTAAAACATCCCAACAACCACCATATAGGTAGTTCTAAACAAAATTATTTAAACAAATTCCAAATATATACAGTAAGTTTTGTCTCCCTCCAATTGGGACAAAGAATTTAAATGGTAGATATACTAGATTGCATAGAATCAAACCATGACATCAAAGTTTTAACAAAGAAAGAGGTATACAATTTTGTGTTATCAATTCAAACACATTTACAGAAGCTCAACGATGTAGCATTAAATAAAACAAAAAGCAAAATGAATCAGTAGAGCATTAGAGCTATGGTGTTACAAATGCAAACGAAATAAATCTTGCACGATATCTAGCGCTTTCTTTTAAAACCACATTCATTTTTTTCAATTTACAATGATGGCACTTATCCACAGCAGACAACTGATTCATTATCTATGTCTCTAAAGTAACGCCATTGACACACATGAATGACCTGCGACGTCACTGGTCAAAGCCAATGGGTTTTATCCAGTTCTTCAGTTGAGACGGAGTTTCAGAGAATGAATTTGGCCTAATGGCACAAAAATTTCGAATATATTTTTGAAGAATTCATACCGTGCCACAAAATGGTAGATAGAAGTATTATGGCTAATGCATATTTCACAACTACAAGAAAGGCCATCTTGTCTCTGAATGGCCATACATTGTTTCAGACACACTAACCAACATAAACGCTGTCTACAGGCTATGTGGCTGTGCTGAGAGCTCTGCTTTAACTGTAAGAACAATATTCACCGGCTTTTTCAGTAGCCAACACGGATCTCTCCCATGTGAAGAGCCATGTGATGCAGTTAAATTCGAAACCATGTATGTCTAAATGATTTGTTTGAAATCAGTGTTACAGTATAATAAAAAGTATATCATTTCTCTTACCTGGCACCCCAACCGCCTCTCCTATTTTATTCCATAAGACTTCTATTCGAACAGTCGTTCATATCATGTGATTCAGGCTGTTGCCTTCCTGTTTCAATTAAAGTATCTTCTTCCTTTATTGAGATTAACGAAAGGGATAACAAAACAAAATAATCTACAACAAAACTATAACAAACGAAACAATAACAAGGATTGAATAACAAGGACAGAGAATAACCACGAAAACTACGACCTAATACCAGCACTTCCAATCACAACATGGACTTGTCGATGGTGCCTAACACAGGTAAACACACAAATAATAACTTAAAACTTCTCTATTATAATAACATTTTACAAGACGTGAACCGGCGTGTTGCTCAGGCGACGATACATTTTACAACTCTCAAAAAACAATATAATATTATTTTGTCTTATATGATATCGCAAAACATATAGCTCTGAAGCCAACCGTATCGATGTCAAAACACTGTATGGAAGAGCAACCTGCTCCCACATCACCCCCTTAGAAGTAAGACGGCCACAATTCACTGTACAATGCCACTAGTCTTGCATGAAATTGAATTACGGGACCCGACCTTAATGTTCGTGGTTTTTGATCTTCAGGTTGTTTGTCCTGGAGTGGTGGTAAAACTGAAGTATCTTCCGGCAATGTAATGTCTTTGTTCAGCAAATATGCAGGTTTCAATCAGTCGATGGAAATGTTTTTTACATGGTTTATAATTTTGAGTCCAACAGATTTTGGTGTTCTTTCCACGAATTCGTATGGGCCTTCATAGGAAGGTTCTAACGACTTTTTAACTCTGTCAGCCCTTGAAGTGTTGAGGTCCTTGTATACAAATGGTGTCTCTTTTACTTTGTAAGCTATTTGCACAGGTTTCAGCCAGTTCATGCATTCTTTTAGTTGTGAAACAAATTGGGGTAAGTCTGAATTCCTTTTTGTTCCTACTTCTTGAAAAATATCACCAAGTATCCTGATGGGTGAACCATAAACCATTTCTGTTATTGCAGCATTTGTGTTTTCTCTGACTGAGCAACAAGGTCCAATAAGGATTACAAGTACTGCTTGAGTCCATTTTGAAGTTGAATGTGAATGGATTGCTGCCATGAAATCTTTCTATTTTTCCATTGGATTGAGGATGATATGCAGTAGTTTGAGTTTGATTACAACCACATAGTTTTGATAGTGCTTGAAATAGCTCAGAATTAAATTGTCTTCCACGATCGGTTACTATTTGATAAGGTGTACCAAATTTAGTAATCCAACAATTGAAGAAAGCTTGAGTTACAGCTTCTGCTTGTATATCCCGAAGTGTTATTACTTTTGTCCAATTCGTAACTCTATTGATGTATGTTAAGCAATACATATCTTCATCAGAAGGAGGCATTGGCCCTATCCAATCCAGATGAATTACTTTAAAACATTCATCAATGTTGGGAAAGTGTCCTATTGCCGAATGCACATGTCGTGATACCATATGGTTTTTTTTTTATATGCTCATGACCAATTTGCAATGTCCTTTTTCATATTCATCCAGACTCATCTCAATGTAATAGTTTTTACAGTTGTCTTGATACCTGGGTGAGCCAAATTGTGATAATGTTGAAAAATAGCATAACAGAATTGTTCAGGAACATAAGGTTGAATACTTTGTGTTGAGACGTCACACCACAATTACTTTCTTGTCTGAGTCACGTATTATTGCCAGATTGCAGTTGATGAAGCTCTTCGTTCTTTTCCTGTGCTTGGGCTATCTCTTCATAGTTAATTGGAACCAATTCCTCAAGCCTTGAAAAGCTATGAGCCACAGCATTTCTTTACCAGAAATATGTCACAAATTTGTTGTAAACTGTGAAATATATTAGAGATAACGTAATTGGATTGATGTTGCTTTCTCATTCTTCTGCTTGAATGCATATGTTAGAGTGGCATGATCATTATAAATAACCAAGTCCCTACCTTCTAACCTTCTCCCTTCTATCTGAAATACTCGACATCCATATAAATACTAAGTAGTTATCTGTCATGTGTGGAATACTTTTTCTGTGCATTAGTGAACTTTTTTTGAAAAGAATCCAATAGGTTTCCATTGTTCATCTTGCCATTGTTGCAACAAAGCGCCACCTCCAAAATCGGATGCATCCACAAAGAATGCGAGATGGCTGTGCAAACCCAGAAATGTTAAAAGTATTGCATTTGCGAGATCTTCTTTACATTTTTGGAACTGAGCAGTTGCCTCTTCTGTCCAGTCAATATGTCTTCTGTCACTTTTACTTGTTCCTTTTAGGTGATCATTCAACAAGGCTTGGTTTTCTGCAGCATATTCTAAATATCTACCATAAAAATTCATGATTCGTAAAATTTTTCAAAGTTCGCGAACAATTTCAGGCCGCTTATAGTTCATTGGCGCTGACACTTTTTCTGGATCCGGCTTAGTTCCTGAGGGTGTGATTAATTGTCACAAGAATGTTCTTGCACTCCAAATGTGGATTTTGCAACATTTATTACTAGACTTGTTGTAACATGTTGTCACCGCGACTGGAACGATCGCGGAGTGGCCAAGATAGCCCGGCGCGACCAACGGAGAGCGGTCCGTGCACAAACAAACGGACGGATAGGACGGACACAAAACAATGACAGTCGATGGAGAAAGACCTTACGACGACAACACGCAAGACGCAACAGACTGACAGAGACAACCAAAAGAATCCAAGACGTCCACGAATAACAAGATCAAAGTATGATAAACACGCCGTCTTGTCAAGGCAATGAGTCGAGACTCACGCAACGATTAGACTCGCTGGCAGAGCTTTTTTTTCCATTATTGAGTTTCGATTCCCCCTGAAGGGGGCGGCTGGCAGCAGCTTATTACGCCGCTCTTCAGCCTACAGAATTTCTTTTAAATAGATGAAGATAATAAATAATAAAAGTTGGCGATAAAATGGGTGACTTAAAGGTAAAATGGCGGAAAATTGTGGAACTTAAAACATAAAACAAAGGGTTGATGATGCTAATAAAATACACAGGAAGCAGAAAAATAATAGACAGACAATTAAAAAACACAGCGACAGTCTGGTTTCTGTTCACAAGAGATATAAAATTCACACCCAGCGACAGAATGATTTCTGTTTGCAACACTTTGGAAAGACGCACAACGCTGAATACTCACTTAAACACTGCACTAAAAAGTTGGCACAAATATGGCATACCACAGCCGAGAGCAGTTGGGGGGAAATTGGACAGATGATAAGAAAATAAAAAAGGGGGAAGGAGAGGAAAAGCTAAGTGGGGATGAGGGAAAGGAGCCAATGGAGGATGAGGACCCATAAGAGGGGTGGTGGTGGGGGGGGGGGGGGGGGGTGCTGAGCAGATGCGACAGGGAGTGGGGAAGGCAGAGGATGGAATACAAAAGAACTCGGGGAGGGGGAGAGAAGGGAGGTAGGGAGAGGTTAGGCGGGGAGAAAATACACGAAGGAAAGGGGGGAAGAGCGAGCCCAGGGAAAGGATGGAGGAAAGGAGGGGGGGGGGCTAGGATCAGAGTTGATAGGAGGGATAAATGGAGGGAGAGAGGGCATCATCCGGGAGGGGGAGTTGATGGAAGCCAGCTTGGGAAAGGAGAGCTGGCAGAGCGAGAGACGGGATCTTATATACTCTTATTGGGGGCACCGCTATTGGCTGCTGGAACCACATGTTTCACTGTGGTGCCCTCACGCTATATGCAGGCCAGTACACGAGTGCCGCCACAGCTTACAGCGCAATGATGAAGAGACCTCTAGGGGTCTTTGACGTCCATGACATCTGGTGGGGATACATATTCTGCAGCGTGCGGTGTCAGAAGACCATACTGATTCAATTGTTTAAAGAGTAAATTTAGATGCCCAATATGTTGTTCGGGTGATTCCGATGCTCTTAAAATATCATCCAGATAAGGAAAGCAGAAATCCAGCCCTCTCACTTGTAGAAACCTCTGAAATGTGCTTGGTGCATTTCAAATTCATACAGGCAAAAGAAGTAATAACCGCTTACTTTGGTTTGTCTTCTTCGACTAAAGGAATATGATATACGCTTTTATTAGTTCCATCTTGGAGAATATCTTCTTATTCTGAAGCATCAAATTTACGTCATCTACTCGAGGGACTGGATACTGGTCTGAGAGAGTTCCGCCATTAAGATGATGATAATCTCCACAAACTTACCACTGGCCATTGGACTTATAACAAGATAAAGTGGACTAGCCCATTGTGATTGTGATGGACGTATAATACCATTATTCAGCAGAAATGGAGATTCTTTCTTAGCTATTTGCAATTTATGTGGGTCCAATACTACGAGCTTTACTAGACACCGGTGGACCACTAAAAGTGGTATTATGGATGGTTTTGTTAGCAAAGGAAATTTCTCTAACAGCTTTGCATACTGACATTTCACATAGAGTTAGCATCCACAGCGGTTACCTCTGCAGAAATTTTTAACTTAGTTATGTTATCTATAACATTTTTATTTTTCAGATACATTAGTAAACCAAAACGATGAAGAAAATCGGCTCCCAATATTGCTTTTGATACATCTGCTACTAGCAAATGTCCATTCAAATTTAAGACCTAAATCAATGGTTAACAGCTTTGACCCATAAGTTTTTACTTCAGCACAGAGACTAAAGTCAGAGTGTTCAGGCTTCTTAGTTTTTGCCACTGGTATAACAGACAAATCTGCACCGCTATCTACCAGGTAAGATCGTCCACAAGTTCTGTCTTTAACAAATAATCCATATTGGAGGCTTACTGTAGGAACTAGGGTAGAACATTCAGCAGCTTTTGACTCTACCCTTCCTTGTTTTCCTTATTTTTCCATTGGCAAGGTTGTACACACTTTTCAGGTTTACACCATGAGCCAAATTTGAAGTAATAATAACAATATTTACCATTTTTTTAAAAATTCTGTTTGTTTCTCCTTCAGCTGCGCGACCTGGATGTATTTGACTCTCGGAGCGTCTTTAAATTTTACAAAAAGATCTTGGACTGATGGGAATGTGCAAGGAACTGATTGGGACAGGGTAATTAGAAACTAGAATGAGATTTTCTCTCTGCAGTGGAGTGTGCGCTGATATGAAACTTCCTGGCAGATTAAAACTGTGTGCCGGACCGAGACTCAAACTCAGGACCATTGCCTTTTGCCGGCAAGTGCTCTACCAACTGAGCTACTCAAACACGACTCACATCCCATCCTCACATCTCTACTTCTGCCAGTATCTCGTCTGCTACCTTCCAAACTTTACAGAAGCTCATCAGCATATTGCATCCCCACTACACGATCGGCCATCTGCGCAATATTGTCCATCGTTTCTTCCAGTATCTCTAATATACTTCCACTATACTAGGAAGTTAAGCGAACCACAATGTTTTTAAAGCGTCCTCCGACAAGTTGGTACCACCATTGTTTCGCATTTTTCGTGGTAACTGACTAGGTTTCATGTCGCCAAGTTCCAACCCACTTAACCGATTTTTTTATTTATTTTACGCTCTTCACTTTCCTTGAAAATTGTTAAAAGCCGTTCTTTTACCAGCGAATATTTATTATTTACATCACTGGTTACCAGATCCCAGATGTTTTCCGACACATTTCGGTTCAAGCTGGGCCAGCAGATAATTGAACTTAGTTGCTTCCATTGCTATGGCCGCGACTGTAAACTGAGCTTCGGCTTGGCAAGATCAAATATCGGGCTTTTCTACCCAAAAGGGAGGAAACTTAACGCTTACCTTATTGATATCTGGAGTACCCACAGGATTTCCCCCTTCAAGTCCACTTCCTGATTGCAATTTGGGTATTTTATTGAACACTGCCTGCGCCGAATTCCAGCAATTTCGGCATTGGATAATTCACCGATAATTACGTTGCAGGGTTTCTTTTGTTGTCTCTCCGATCACGTCGGGGTCACCAATTTGTTGGTGATGTCTAACACAGGTAAACACACACACAAATAAGGACTTAAAACTTCTTTATTATAACATTTTATAAGACGTGGATCGGCGTGTTGCTCAGGCGACGATATATTTTTACAACTCTCGAAAAACAATACAATCTTCTTTTGTCGCATGTGATATCATAGAACATATAGCTTTGAAACCAACCTTATCGGTGTCAAAACACTATATGGAACAGCAACCTGGTCCCGCAGAGTATAAGACGTTAGAACATAGCGCTGTATTGGAAAAAAAGCTAGGAGTCACGTGGTCAACGGCGGATGGTTGACATCAATGGTCAAAACTTTTTCTTTCCGAGAAACCTTGACGGTAACGTGACACAACGTGAAGATTAGTGTGGATGCCGCCATTTGAAATTCAGTGCAGAATCCTTTGGCGTGACGTGAAGTGACAGACAGTGTGAATTGTGTCAGATTGTTTTTGAAATATGATCGGTGTAAACTTTCAAAACGTGTAAAATATCAGACAATTATGCAAACTTTAAAAAATTAACAAATAAAAATAAAATGTAAGGCAAAATTAATTTTGCATTTTATTCTCTATTGATATGTAGAATAAAATTACAAAATTCTATATCATCAACCTTAAAACCAATTTTTTTATTTGTTGATTAAATACGGAATTGGTATTGTCTTTTTCTGAGTAGTTGCTAAATAAGCACTGCTTACATCACAGTGCTGAAACGAGGCATCTTCAGCACGAAGGTGTAAGACGGTTTGTCATGCTTTTACAGACGTCATATTTGGATAACATGAAAATGAAAATTATGATGTGATCTTAAGAGCGACGAACGAATGTGACATTGCATAGTTGGCAGCCGTGTGCTGAAATGCGGCAGGTCGCAGCGCGGAGGAAGTACCCCGAGGGTCTCAAGTTTTTGTGCCTGAAGTAATGTGTTCTGATTTGTCGTGTCAGTAACTCTTAATTTGCTACTTTCTTTACGTGCAAACATGCAAACGGTAAGTGAAACAGTGCGAACAAAAACCTGTTATGGTTTTATCAGGATAATTGCGTTATTTCTCGACTCTACAATAGATGTTTGTATAACTGATATAAATGTGGCATTCACCGAAACAATACGCACTTTAAAAATAAAGAGCTTTTCATTTGTACTACTCCTGTATGAATTTTTAACGGTGGCTTCCGATCCCACCCGTCTACTTTGTCGTAAGGGTGGTGTGTTTGTTGATGTCTTGTTGCTATATTTGATGGTGTCCTCTGGTGGTTGATGTGAAAGTGCTGAGTTTAATGTGTGTGGTATTGGGTTCATTCGAGTATTCACTGTAATCATGCTAATGTGCCCTTGAGTTAAGGTAGTTGAGCCGGCCGCGGTGGTCTCGCGGTTCTAGGCGCGCAGTCCGGAACCGTGTGACATGCCTCGGGCATGGATGTGTGTGATGTCCTTAGGTCAATTAGGTTTAATTAGTTTGAAGTTCTAGGGGACTGATGACCTCAGATGTTAAGTCCCATAGTGCTCAGAGCCATTTGAACCATTTTCTAGTTGGTTTGTTGGAGGCTTTTGTTGATAAGTAAATTTTGTTTTGGTTTTATTCTGTAGTAATTGTGATGTTTTGCCTAGTGTGCATCTATGGTATGTTGGTTGTGTTTTAATTCATGTAGTGAATATGGGGTTTTGTTCCTTTTTTCGGAATTGTAGGTTTTGGTTTTATGGTATCATAGCTGCGGTTGACCTATATAGGTCACTGGAAATGTCTGATTCTTATGATTTCTTGCTGGTAGCGAAACAATGTAATTTATTTTTTTATAATTTTTTACAGGAGGACGTCGTTATCAGGAGGAAGAAAACTGGCATTCTACGGATCGGAGTGTGGAATGTCAGATCCCTTAATCAGGCAGGTAGGTTAGAAATTTAAAAAGGGAAATGGATAGGTTAAAGTTAGATATAGTGGGAATTGTGAAATTTGGTGGCAGGAGGAACAAGAATTTTGGTCAGGTGAATACAGGGTTATAAAAACAAAATCAAATAGGGGTAATGCAGGAGTAGGTTTAATAATGAATAAAAAAAAATAGGAGTGTGGGTAAGCTACTACAAACAGCATAGTGAACGCATTATTGTGGCCAAGATAGACACAAGTTTATATGCCAACTAGCTCTGCAGATGATGAAAAAATTGATGAAATGTATGATGAGATAAAAGAGATTATTCAAGTAGTGAAGGGAGATGAAAATTTAATAGTCATGGGTGACTGGAATTCGTCAGTAGGAAAAGGGAGAGAAGGAAACGTAATAGGTGATTATGGATTGGGGCTAAGAAATGAAAGAGGAAGCCGTCTGGTAGAATTTTGCACAGAGAATAACTTAATCATAGCTAACACTTGGTTCAGGAATCATAAAAGAAGGTTGTATACATGGAAGAATCCTGGAGATACTAAAAGGTATCAGATAGATTATATAATGCTAAGAGAGAGATTTAGGAATCAGGTTTTAAATTGTAGGACATTTCCAGGGGCAGATGTGGACTCTGAGCACAATCTATTGGTTATGACCTGTAGGTTAAAACTGAAGAAACTGCAAAAAGATGGGAATGTAAGGACATGGGATCTGGATAAGCAGAAAGAACCAGAGGTTGTAAAGAGTTTCAAGGAGAGTATAAGGGAACAATTGACAGGAATGGGGGAAAGAAACACAGTAGAAGAAGAATGGGTAGCTCTGAGGGATGAAGTAGTGAAGGCAGCATAGGATAAAGTAGGTAAAAAGACTAGGGCTGCTAGAAATCCTTGGGTAACAGACGAAATATTGAATTTAATTGATCAAAGGAGAAAATATAAAAATGCAGTAAATGAAGCAGGCAAAAAGGAATACAAACGTCTCAAAAATGCGATCGACAGGAAGTGCAAAATGGCTAAGCAGTGATGGCTAGAGGACAAATGTAAGGATGTAGAAGCTTATCTCACTAGGGGTAAGATAGATACTGCCTACAGGAAAATTAAAGAGACCTTTGAAGAGAAGAGAACCACGTGTATGAATATCAAGAGCTCAGATGGCAACCCAGTTCTAAGCAAAGAAGGGAAGGCAGAAAGGTGGAAGGAGTATATAGAAGGTTTATACAAGGGCGATGTACTTGAGGACAATATTATGGAAATGGAAGAGGATGTATACGAAGATGAAATGGGATACTGCGTGAAGAGTTTGACAGAGCACTGAGAGACCTGAGTCGAAACAAGGCCCACGGAGTAGGCAACATTCCATTAGAACTACTGACGGCCTTGGGAGAGCCAGTCATGACAAAACTCTACCAGCTGGTGAGCAAGATGTACGAGACAGGCGAAATTCCCTCAGACTTCAAGAAGAATATAATAATTCCAATCCCAAAGAAAGCAGGTGTTGACAGATGTGAAAATTACTGAACTATCAGTTTAATAAGTCACAGCTGCAAAATACTAACGCGAATTCTTTACAGACGAATGGAAAAACTGGTAGATGCGGACCTCAGGGAGGATCAGTTTGGATTCCGTAGAAATGTTGGAACACGTGAGGCAATACTGACCTTACGACTTATCTTAGAAGAAAGATTAAGAAAAGGCAAACCTACGTTTCTAGCATTTGTAGACTTAGAGAAAGCTTTTGACAATGTTGACTGGAATACTCTTTTTCAAATTCTAAAGGTGGCAGGGGTAAAATACAGGGAGCGAAAGGCTATTTACAATTTGTACAGAAACCAGATGGCAGTCATAAGGGTCGAGGGGCATGAAAGGGAAGCAGTGGTTGGGAAGGGAGTGATACAGGGTTGTAGCCTTTCCCAGATGTTATTCAATCTGTATATTGAGCAAGCTGCAAAGGAAACAAAAGAAAAATTTGGAGTAGATATTAAAATCCGGGGATAAGAAATAAAAACTTTGAGGATCGCCAATGACACTGTAATTCTGTCAGAGGAAGCAAAGGACTTGGAAGAGCAGTTGAACGGAATGGACAGTGTCTTGAAAGGAGGATATAAGATGAACATCAACAAAAGCAAAACTAGGATAATGGAATGTAGTCAAATTAAATCAGGCGATGCTGAGGGAATTAGATTAGGAAATGAGACACTTAAAGTAGTAAAAGAGTTTTGCTATTTAGGAAGTAAAATAAATGATGATGGTCGAAGTAGAGAGGATATAAAATGTAGACTGGCAATGGCAAGGAAAGCGTTTCTGAAGAAGAGAAATTTGTTAATATCAAATATAGATTTATGTATCAGGAAGTCGTTTCTGAAAGTATTTGTATGGAGTGTGGCCATGTATGGAAGTGAAACATGGATGATAACTAGTTTGGACAAGAAGGGAATAGAAGCTTTCGAAATGTGGTGCTACAGAAGAATGCTGAAGATAAGGTGGATTGATCACGTAACTAATGAGGAGGTATTACATAGGATTGGGGAGAAGAGAAGTTTGTGGGACAACTTGACTAGAAGAAGGGATCGGTTGGTAGGACATGTTTTGAGGCATCAAGGGATCACAAATTTAGCATTGGAGGGCAGCGTGGAGGGTAAAAATCGTAGAGGGAGACCAAGAGATGAATACACTAAGCAGATTCAGAAGGATGTAGATTGCAGTAGGTACTGGGAGATGAAGAAGCTTGCACAGGTTATAGTAGCATGGAGAGCTGCATCAAACCAGTCTCATAACTGAAGACAACAACGACAACCACCATTAATTTTCCGGGATTGTTCCGTTAGTTTCGTTTTATTTTTGGAATGAGACTATCATTTCATTTTTATTTTTGTTCTTTGTTGGCGTGTGTGTGTGTGTGTGTGTATTAAAGTCATTGTCGTCATATTGTGTATTGTGGAACTAGCTGTTTCCGGCATATGGATGATGTCGTATGTCAAAGCAGACGGATGTAATCGGACTCCTCTGTAGTGCTGTTTTGTGTCATGTTTGCTCCAAATTATGCAGAAAATTGTCATTAAATTTTGCCCCTACCAAGTTCAAGTACCTTTATCCCTAACCTTTAGAAAGCCCATGTTTTGTAACTGGTATATAATGGTTCGTTTACGAAGTCTAAGTGTTTGACTACTTGTGGAGACGTTGTTTAAGTACAGTGACTGAGGGTGCGAATAACCATTATATCTGAGGAGGAACACCCCATCCACGCATGCGTAAACCACAATTTGAAAAACGTTTCATTTCGTTTCTTTGCGACATGTCTAAAGTGTTCCGCAATTTTCTCCAAAGGTACATGATTATCAACTAAAATTTTTCATGCAAATTGCTACTTACAGGAATCCTGTTGTAACATCAACAGTTTTCTGAAAATCAGTGAAGTCCCTAAATGCAGGTGCAAAATAAGTTTGTATTTAATGAAAAATGAAATAGTAGGGTAGTGCTGTAATTTATTTTTATAGAACACAATTAACGGAAAGAAAGTGATGACTTGTCAAAAGATTTAAACATACTGGGCCTTAAGCATTAAGCTGTCACTGTGAGAAACAATTTTCAAAATTAATTTTTATCCTTAATTAGAGTCCAGTGAAATGAGCAATGTGACATTCAATCTCTTTTAGTCACGGGTATGCAGCTAGAATTGAAATACATTGCAGTGTAAGTAGGATGATAATTGCAAAAAAGGTGTGTTTTGTTAAGTGCAGCTACAGCACACAATGTCGTTAAAAGATTCCATATTTTAAAATAACATTAAAAACATCTGATGTGATATAAGAAATCTATTTTTTTTTTTTAATTTTACAAGGTCTTGTTTGCCCACATAAGAACTAGGTTACACTTAACATTTAGGGTATTTTGTCCCATAAATAGTATATGGAGTATGTTCCCATTGGCAGTGGTGTGGTTTTGGGGTTGCTGTGTAAACATTTCCTGACTAAATTTGTTCAACACGGATCTTTGTATACTGATTTTGTGACTCCCTCATGGCTACAATGGTACACTGGTTTTAATTTGATTTATTGGTTCATCTTTAAGCATTTTCCATGTAATTGATGCCATCATTTCACATCCATCATGTATGTACATAATAACTTATACATTTTTAAGATGTTGAAGGAATATATATGGTTTATACTGAACACATTTAGTAATCATTAAATATAAATGCATCAATCAGAATGACAAAAGGAGAAACTGTATTTGTAACACAGCATATACACTGGCAAAAATATTTTAACAAATATAAAATATATGCTTGATACATGTTAATCATAAGTATAAATTCATTGTGACATTTAAGCTCAGTAATATGAAACAATAACATTTTCGGAAAAGCTCAAGTGATATAGTAAACATGTCATACACAGCAGCTTCAGTAGATTAGATCATTTTTATTACTGGTACATATTTTCGACTCTTCTGTTGTATAGAAGGCATTTTGTTCAACCCATATTTTTGTAATATTTCTGAAGACATTCAGTAATACATTGTGTGCCGTAGGAGGTAACAAAAAAAATAGTATTTCTATGTATGTGTAACTGTTTTGGGTGTTTTTAAGTCTAGTAACTATGGTGACTATCTTCTGCCTGTGACGTGAGTGATAGTTTTTTTTTAAGCCACTTGAGCAATGTACGGAGGTGTCCAGGTGGATGTCGAGGATTATCAGTTAAAATCTTGTGGAAGTGTGTGGGCCAGCTGCTCTCCTCATTGTTTCTACACTCTCCTCAACATTGCTTATGTATCTGTACCATCAGAGTACAACAACTGATAAAATGTGCTGTCAGTAAGTCATACCCTTTCATGCTAATCTGTTTCATAGTTCTCTCTCTCTCTCTCTCCATAATATTGCTCCCATTCTTTTTTTAACATGTTCACAACAGCCCAACTTTTTAATTTCCATAATTATTTACCTTCTTGCAATAGTTACAATTTCGATGTCTGTGGAGTCTCTGTACATCTCATTAAATTGAGAAATGCTTTGGATTTCTCTAAAAAATCTTACCATACATACACACTCAAGAACTTCAACGAATCCATGGACATTTGTATTCAAATAGAACAGACAGGTGCCACACAATTTCATTTCATAACCAGTTTTGCTAGGCAGACGTGGGCATCATAGGATAACCATTCCCCTGGTGGCAACATGTTAGGGGTTGAAAGTATTATTCGGTACCAGAATTAAGTGTTAATTTCTTTTAAATATGATACCAAATTATACTTTCAACCCCTAATATGTTGCCACCAGGGCAGCATTTATGTGATACTGACATCTGCTGAGTGAAAGCAAATGTAAAAATAAGATTGTGCGACTTGTGGCTATTCATTTGAATATCAGTGGCAGTAATCACAGAGTTTGTGACATGCCAGCATTTGTTATTAACCTGTCTTACTACCTTTATCTCGTAAGGGTATGAAGTGGTAAAATAAAGCAACATTGCCCCCTGATTATAAATGTCCCCAAGATATGAGACAGGAATTACATACCATCATTACCTCTGTTAGAGAGTAATTTTGGGCCAGGTCAATTTGAGTGCCTTTCAAACTATAATAAATTTTTAACAGAATAACTGTGACCATTATGGAGGCTCATGTTGTATTTATTTTATTTATTTATTTATTTATTTATTAATTTCATGTTCCGTAGATCCAGTTAGTGAGTCAATCACAAGGATATGGAACGTGTCAAATTGTACAGGTTTCAATTTAAACTTACAATAAATACAAGGGCAATTCAATGCCAAATTGTACATAGTCTAAGTAAGACATACTATAAATACAGTAATATATACAATGTCAGCTAAATAACATACCTATTTAACAGAAAAAAGTTTCAAATAAAGGTTACAAATAAGAGCACAAGGTTAAATCAGACATTAGGCCTACATGAGTAAATTCAAGTACAGCCAATTTGTTGTTGCAAAAACTGATTATGCTCAAATGCTCAATAAAATCAATTGAACTAGTTCTAGACACATTAAGTTTAGTAATTATGTACACTTTCTTTCAAATATTCATCCACAGTATAAAAAGATCTCTCTGTCAGGTAATCTTTGAGAACTTATTTAAATTTTGGCAGTTCTGTATGAACACATTTGATATGTAGTGGGAGAGCATTGAACAGCTTAATGCTGGAGTAGTAAACTCCTTTTTGTACCAAAGTGAGACGTTTCATTTCGACATGTAGATTGTTTTTGTTTCTGGTGTTATAGCCATGGAATTTACTGTTGTCTTGGTAGATAGAATAATTTTTGCACACAAAGGTCAGCAAGGAAAAAAATATACTGTAAGGCAGTTGTTAGGATACTATCTTTCGAAACAAGTGCCTGCAAGTGTGTCTTTGATGGACCCCCACACATTATTCTGATTGCTTTTTTTTGGACGGTGAAAACTTTTTTTGCAAGTGGTTGGTTCCCCCAGAACATGATAGCATATGACATCAATGAGTGGAAGTAGCCAAAGTAGGCAACCTTAATGGCGTCAACTTCAGCCACTGAAGAAATTACCCGTAATGCAAATGTTGCCGAGCTAAGTTTCTTACATAGATGTAGAATGTGAACTGACCAATTACATTTACTGTCTATATAAGCACCCAGGAATTTTGTATCTTCAACTTTCTGTATTGGTTGATCTCTACATTTTATGTTAATTTCATTGAGATTACTTTGTGATGTATGGAACCTCATATAATGAGTTATTTGCATTGAGTGAGAGACCATTTGAGGAGAACCAATTTAAGATGTCATTAAAGACAGTATTTGTAGTTTGTTCAAGATTGTGATCTATCAAATCATCAATTAGAATTGTGGTATCATCAGCAAACAGGGTAAATTTGCTGTTTGTCTCAGAACAAAGAGGAAGATCATTGATGAAGATGAGGAACAGCAATGGGCCCAAAACGGAGCCTTGAGGCACCCCACATGTTATTGTGCCTCACTCAGACGAGGCAGGTTTTCCAGAAGAGCCATTTAGCATTACTGTCTGCTTCCGATCCTTCAGATATGATTGCAGCCACAAGCCAACAGTACCACCTAAACCATAGTATTCTGCCTTTTTCAAAAGAATTTGGTGGTTTACACAGTCAAAGGCTTTTGTAAGGTCACAAAAAATACCCACTGGATACATTTTTTTGTTAATGGCTTCCAAAACTTAGTTGCTGAAAGAGAATATTGCCTGTTCGGTACAAAGACCAGCACGAAATCAAACTGATTTCTGCTTAAGATACTGTGGAAGTTGAGATGATCCACAATCCTCCCGTGTATGAGTTTCTCAAGAATTTTTGAGAAGGTAGTTAATAGGGATATTGGGCGATAGTTTGTTACATCGTTTTTATCACCTTTTTTAAAGAGAGGAATCACTACAGCCAATTTTAGTCTGTAAGGGACCATCCCATCTTGTCGGGATGTATTGTATATGTTGCATAAGACAGGACTAACAAATTTATAACAGTGTTTTAAAATTGTACTAGAAATATTGTCCACACCAGCAGAATTTTTATTTTTTAATGATCTGATTACTCTTATGACTTCGCTTACAGTAACTGGAGGTAAAGATAACTGTGGGATTCTGTTGCTAATAGCTTTCTGTAGGAGGGACAATGATTCTTCCATAGAACCATTACAGCCTGTCTTCTCTGCTGCTCTCAAAAAGTGGTTAATAAATATTTCTGCAACCAACTCAGGTTTCTTTATGATACTGTCCCCTGCTATAATCTCTACCTGAGACATGTTCTCTGTTTTCCTGCCAGTTTCCCTCTTTATTACATTCCAAATAGTTTTAATTTTATTTTCTGAGCTTTCAATTTCTGATTTTATGCACATACTTTTAGATTTATTTATAACCTTCTTGAGAATGCTACAGTAAAGTTTGTAGTGTTGTCGTTTCTTTGGATCATTACAAATCCTGAGAGAACTGTGTAACATCCTCTTTGTTCTACATGATGTTATTATCCCTGTAGTGATCCAAGAAATGATGGCAGAAGTGCTGCCGTTAGGGAAGCATCTGAATCTACCCATCTGCTTTGACCAATGACGTGATCAGTATGTTGGATGTGCCTACTTGCAGCATATAAAAAATGGTTACAATATCGTCACTACATATGTATGCCAACAAATGTGAACAAAAATAAAAATCATGCAAGAATGTCTCACTCCAACAATAATATGAAACTCAAATGGGACAACTGCGGGAAATGTGGGTATAGGGAAGGGGACAAGTTAAATATATAACAATACAAATCACCACACGAGAGAGATCCTATAGCGCAAACCAAGCCCATGATACCAACCAACCAACATCTGGAATTCCAAAAAGTGTAATTGAACACTTCTCTTGACCTGTACAGCTCAAACGAAATCCTCGATACCAATAAAATCAATCCCTTGACTTATATACCTCAAACACAGCTCTCGATATCTACTAGCAAACCACAACCACTAACTTAACACACCTACGTAACTCACAAAACCACCACCAAAACCTCAAGCAACTTGAAAACACAAAAAACCATATTCACTAGATGAATTAAAATACAATCTAAATAACATTAACTTACAGACAAAACTTCAGAATTATTAGCGAATAAAACCAAAACAAAATACACTCACAAAAAAATGCCTCCAACAAAGTCACCTGGGTTGGTCGGGGAGTGGGCGCATGCGCCCACACACACACACACACACACACACACACACACACACACACACACACACACACACACACACACACAAACTAATCACATCTAACAAAGATGGCACATGCATAAACAAGTTGGAAAAAATACAATAACTCTCTGAAAACAAAGCAAGCACTCCCAAATCCACAGTGCTGAGCACCCAGACTCAAACCAACTTTCGTTGCCGCCATGATAACCAAGATTCAATAGAACCCACTACCACCCATTAAACTCAGTATGTCGACATCCACAACCAGGGGGCACTATCAAATAAAACAGTACGACATCTATAAACACCTCAAAAACCCCAGGCGATAGTGGTGTCACACACCACACCACCATTATGTCACAGGCCAAACCAGACATTTGGAATCTGACACTTCCAAGGCCCGGAATGCTGGGATGTCACTGTTGGAGGTTAGGGGGCGATTCTTCTTGAAAATCTAGACTTGGGTAATTACTTTTAACTGTTAATATCAGAAAAATCTCTGAATTTCAGGAATTCAGGAATTTTGTCACACACACACACACACACACACACACACACACACACACACACACACACAAGTTTGAGTAGCCACCCTGGATGTAGTTGGCACTTAGACCAGACCAACCAGGTAAATTTCAACCTACCAGATATGAAGAGTTCCCTCAAAACTTTCTTGTAAGATGGAACATAACTGTTTGTAATAACTATTTAGGATTGCGTTTGAAAATGGTGTCTACTCTCACAGTGTACTCTTGTCTTCCTAGGACCAAGTTTTTAAATAGAATCCAACAGTCACTCAATCTCGGTATTGTGGAGCAGTCATCACTTAGTGTCAGAGCCCATCACAAGTCCTCATTTGTGTGAAAGACTGTCATTAATGCTGCACACCTACCAAATATAACATTTTATTAAGTGATTAGCATGAAATTGGTTGTGGTGAATACCTTGACATTTTATTCAGGTGGAAAAGCCAAACATCGGAAGAAACTAACATACATGGCACTTTTAGCAGAATAAACATGAACTTGAAAAGCTTGTTGCAGTGGCAGCACTTCTGGTGAAGAGGGTGCAAACTTTTGAAACAAAATATATATGATTTGACCCCAGTGGAATACTCATCTGCTACATAAACTGATTATACTTCAAATAGCATTGATTTCACATCATCCAGAATTAATAAAAACAGTCATAATTCTAAAGGTGTTTTTACCATATGTTACACATATTGTACAGTGATAATTATCATGTTAGATAAAATGACAATTGTGGCCAAAGTATTATACACTTTTTCATAGCTTTGCAATGTTGGAAAATGAGATGGTACCGAATGTGGTACTGACTAAACACTGGTAATTGAAAACACTGCTGTTTTACAGTTACTAAAAATTTAATGATAGATGCAAACTATCGTGAGAAATCCTACAAACAATATTTCAAGACTTAGCTTTTAAAAATACGCCTAGTAATATACTAAAACAACTCCTGTATTGCTTCTGTAGCGATAGTGAGGAGGAGATTAGATTAATTACAGTTCTTACAGAGGCATTTAAACAGTCATTATATCCATGTTTCATAAGTGAACGGAACAGCACATACAGAGGCATGTAAAAAGTCATCTTATCTGCAGTCCCAATGTGAATGTAACAGAAAGAAGCCCTAAAAGTGGTGCAGTGGTTGGTACCCTCTGCCACACATCACTCTAGTTTGCAGAGTATCCATGTAACTGTAGATTTACAATGCTGCGGTTACCTCATGGACTGGGAAGTAGCATGAAAGTAACACAGATGTGAATGTAACAAACCTGCCTATGGTGATAAACTGACCAGTAGCTTAGGGTGTGAGGTCTTGGTTATGTTGTAATGCAATAGATTGGTTGCAGTTTGGTGAAGCCAACAAATGTGATACCATCAAACTGGCTGTGGTGAAAAACTGATCTGTAGCATAGCCCGAGGTATACCTCAGATTGGAAGGCATCAATGTGTTTGAGAGTTAGTGAAGTCTGTGAATGTGGGGGAGGGGGGGGGGGGGGAAATCATTTTGGCGTTTGACTGGTCTGTATCTTAGTCTGAGGACTGGGCTAGGTTGAAATATGACATTTCAGATGTTGAGTGTGGAACAGTTCCACTATTTGAACTATGTTTGTACTAATTGCTTGAAAACAATGAATTTTATAAAATTTACTTTTCCTCTTAATGGGTACTGAGCTATCACATACATATCATGGTATATTATTCATTTTGTCGCCAGCATTTTATAATGTCATTCATTAAAAGTATGCTGTATCTGGGCAGTGGTATGTTATTGATATACTGGGTGTTAGGATTATAGGAACAGATATTTTGATCATTGGTGCCTTAATGTGTACCCACTTCAGTGTGTTAGCTGCTTTTTGTTTGCGACTAAAATTTTATTGTCATTTGACTCATTACAGCGGTAGACAAAGTCAAGAGCATAAAATTGACACTGCTATATCAGTGTACTTCGATTTACATGAAATAGGTAAAAGTAGAAACCATATGTTAAACATCAGTACTTCCATCTTCAAAAAATTTGTTAATAGTGTAATAATGGTTATTAACTAGCAGATTATGCAATGTAACTTTAAAAATATTTACAGGCAATTCTTTAAAGTCTGTGTGTAACATTCTTAGCCCATTAACCATTCTTAGTCAAAGGACTAGGTAGGAGTTCTGTGATTTAAGTAATCAATGATATGGCACATCAATAAATGTTCTATTATTATTATTATCATCATATTAGTCTGGTTAAAAATGGAAAGTGACGCGGACCTTGATCAAGCGTGACTTCATTTTAACTGTACGGTATATGTTATATTGCATTTAGGAACTTTCGGGTAATTGAACATGTATTAATAATTACAGATTTCTGTAGTTGTATGTATAAGTTTGGATATAGCTGTGTTGCATTGATGTACTGATGGATATTGTGTGGTATGAATCCTGTAGTTGATGGTATAATGTCAACTTTATCCTGATGCCACATGTCCTTGACTTCCTCATCCAGTTTGATGTATTTTTCAATTTTTTCTCCTGTTTTCTTTTGTATATTTGTTGTATTGGGTATGGATATTTTGATTAGTTGTGTTAATTTCTTCTTTTTATTGGTGAGTATGATATAAGGTTTGTTATGTGGTGTTGTTTTATAATGGTTCTGTTACAGTATAATTTGTATTCATCATCATGTATTATTTTTGCTACATTCATCAGCTTGTGATGTGATCAACTGTTTCTATTTGTTGTTTGCAAAGTCTGCATTTATCTGTTTTGGTATTGGGATCTTTAATAATATCCTTTTTGTAATATCTGGTATTTATTGCTTGACCCTGTATTGGAATCATGAATCCTTCCGTCTCACTGTATATATTGCCTTTTCTTAGCCATGTGTTGGATGCGTCTTGATTGATGTGTGGCTGTGTTAGATGATGTAGGTGCTTGCCATGTAGTGTTTTCTTTTTCCAATTTACTTTCTTCGTATCTGTTGATGTTATGTGATCTAAAGGGTTGTAGAAGTGGTTATGAAATTGCAGTGGTGTAGCCGTCGTTCTAGAAATAATAATAATAATAATAATAATAATAATAATAATAATAATAATAATAATAATAATAATTATTATTATTATTATTATTATTATTGTTATTATTTTTATTTTTATTACCTCTCAATACAAAATTAGAAACAGTTTCTAATGTGTAATAAAACATTATAAATGAGTAAATTTACTTCTGTCAGATACTGCAGCTTAATAAATAGAAGTTTACAGTCTTCTGTTGTATCGAAATCATACATTATTTTTAATTCTTTCTTTTGCAAAAATAAAATGTCATTTCTGTGACATCGGCTATACCACACACACACACACACACACACACACACACACACACACACACACACACACACACACACACACACACACACACACACACACACACACACACACACACAAAAAAAAAAAAAAAAAGAAGTCCCATATGATATTCTTTCTAACAAAATATAATATGCTTATCTTACATAGTTATTTGGAACACGTCTTTAAATTTCTGATTTAATAAATGACTCTTGAAAGTCTAACAGGTGCATATTTAATTTATTGTCAATAATAACACCTAAATTTTAACAGTTTCTAATTCGTGCTGGTTAGGAATCTCATAGAAGCTAGAGTAGAGTGCCTGGATTTTACTTTCATTTAGTAAGAAACCGTCCGCTCTGAACTGTAACTAAGATTGAGCAAGGGTGTTTTCGATCAATGTTTCCAATATGTGTAGATATGAGCTGTTATTTAGAGAAGTTGTGTCATTGGCATACAATATCGTGTTAAAATTTATAAATAGTGGCATGTCATTAATCATTAATATTAACTAAAAAGGGCCGAGCACCGATTCTTGTGGCACTCCAGATCTAACATGTATCAAATTTGACTTCTCACTACCATTGGACACAATTTTGTGATTCTTTAGGAAAGATTTAGACATATTTATATTGTTGCCATCAAAACCATAGTAAAATTCCTTATTCAACAAAGTATCGTGCTCTACGCAATGAAAACTTCCGTTCAGGTCACAAAATGTAATTTGGGTGTAGCACCCAGTCTTTTACTAGGAATAAATTGCATCAGTTGTGGATTTACCTTTCCTAAATCCAAATTTTTTATCACTTAATTATGTTTGATCTACCTAAGTAAATATTAACTTGATCATACATAGTCATTTCAAAATTTTTAGAAAAAACACTGCTGATGGACATGGGCCTGTAGCTAGCTGTACAATTCTTCTCTCCTTTTTTATATATGGGCACAACTCTTGAAACTTTCAGTATATCAGGATAAATTACACACTCAATAACATCTTTCAATAAATTACATGACAAATCATACTAACCAACACTATCTGAAGGTTTGAAATTTTTCACTGTTTTCAGGATAGTATTTGGACACACTTCTGTGAAAGTGCTCTGGGGAGGCTTTACAATGCAGTTGTCCATGATACTAATTGCATTTTTGGGGGGGAGGGGGTATTTATTTAACTACTAATTTCTTCAATGGATTGGCTGCAAAATTGGTTAAATTCTTCTTAGGTTATAGCAATATCATCTATTTCTTTAAATGTGCAATAGACTGAATTATACTTCAGGCTTTTTTGCATTTGTTATTAAACTTTTCAACGTTAACTGTATTATGTTGCTTCATTGGTGGCTTGCCTATACTTACACTAGCTGTAGTATATAATGCATTATACAGTTATCATATACTGATTTTGTACAGACCAGAATAGAATACAGCATAATAATACTTTTCAATTGCCCTAACTGTGGAGTATACCATTCCTTGGTTTTCCGTTTTTTGTAATCACTACTAATATTCCCTGTACTGTACGTCTTTTCAGAGGGATGTTGCTTTCTAATATATTTAGAAATTCTAAGAAATACTCTTTAAGAATAATACATACTGCATCATGATCTGAGAAAGTGAAACTAATTACATCAGTGGACATAAAAGTTTTTTTAGAATTTGTAGATATATTTTCAGGACTTTCAGAGCCTCTTGTAAGTTTACACGAAACATAGTATAGGTTAAATTGTCTAAGCAAATTTGTGAAATCTGTCACAGGTTTCATTTGTCCAGCAGGACATAAAACTTGAATTGACATCCCTCCAATGATCATATTTTTCCATTTTTGGTGTGCAGATGTGTGTTAAAAGGTCCTAAAGTTTCTCATTGAAGATATGAGGGTCACCCCTGGGTTTTCTGTTCACTACTAGTGCCACTCAATTACTAGACCCAATATTTCAAAATGCAGTTTATCACAGTGTTGAGATCTGTCCCACCACAGTTTGATGCAAGAGGTTGTTTTTACTTATATTGCTACCCCACTGTTTCAATAATGTCCTTTATTACAGCAACTAAGTAATGTGAACCATTCAATACATTGTACCCAAGATCATCCTCTTTACACCAGTGTTCACATAAAAATAAAATATCCACCATGTTTTCATTTGAAAGTTCGTTAACTATTAAGTTTTTATCCGCCATACCCTGAATGTTGAGAAAGCCTACTTTAAACTTTACTTTTGGCATTGTTTTATTTGCATATTTACTTAGCTGACAATACTTAATGTTAACATACGAAAGTTGGCCGGGTTGTGCCCTTACATTACTGGAACATCCAACGTGGTATGCCTATAAGTTTTGTCATCTCATTTGGAACATAATCCAGATCTTTCTACCTTTCCAAGCTTATCCCACTGTATCATCTAACACATGTTTACCTAATTTGTAGAAATGTTAGCCATGCTTGGTAATGTGTCTTTGCTACAACTGAAATTATAATTAATCGACACCCTAGCTGAAAACAGGCATTTTGAAAATGTGTGCCCCGACCGGGACTCGAACCCAGGTTCTCCTGCTTATATGGCAGACTCTCTATCCATCTAAGCCACTGAGGGCACAAAGGACAGTGTGCCTGCAGGGACTTATTCCTTGCATGCTCTCCGTGAGACCCATATTTCCAACATGTCCACACCACTACATTCATAGATGGCCTAATAGATGTTTGCCCATCACACCCATTACTCATGGCAGATTAACCTAACAAGTCCTGCACGAGTTGGAGGCACAGCGTGTGTATTCGCATAAGTAGGCCAATGGCTTTTAGTCCAGTCGACGCTGTCAGAAACTTCTTTATATTTACAAATGTCAAAAATGTAGGTCTGCCTTTCTTCGACCAAATTAAGTCGTAGGTTCAGTATTGTTTTGTGTGTTCCTACATTTCTCTGGAACCACTGATCTTCCCCAGAGTTGACATCTAACAGATTTTTAATTCTTCAGTAAGTAATTGGTGTCAGTATTTGGTGTCAGTATTTTGCAAGACTTGTTAAACTGATTGTTAGCATTCACATCATTCGGCATCTGAATATATTTGAATTGGATTTATTACATTCTTCTTGAAGTCTGAGGTGTTTCACCTGTCTCGTATCTTGAACATCAGGTGGAATGGTTTTGTTATGACTGGCTCTTCCAACGATTTCAATAATTCTGAGGCAATGTAGTCCACTCCAGGAGGCAAAGTGGTCCACTCCTGGAGCCTTTTTTGCACTTAAGTCTTCAATGCTCTGCAAAATACTTCTTGCGTTATCATATCTTCCATCTCTTCATCACTTACTTCCTCAGTTCTTGCTATAATTTTGTCCTCAAGTTTGTTCCCCTTATATAGCTCTTCTGTATATTCCTTCTGCCTTTCAGCTTTCCAATCTTTGCTCAGTACTGGCTTGCCATCCGGGCTCTTGATCTTGGTACAGCTGCTTCTCTTTTCTCATAAGGGATCTGTAATTTCCCTAAAGACAGCATCTATGTTTTCCCTAGTTATGCATTCTTCTACAACCTTGCATTTCAGCCATTTACTGTACCACCACAGCAAGACTTTGTGGGCTGATGTTGCAAGGCCATATCAAGTCAATTATCCAGACAGATCTCTCTGTAACTGCTTAAAAGGCTAGTGCCCCTATTCAGGGCCTAAAGTTTAGTCTAACCTCTCAATAGATAACCCTACAATGTGGTTGCATGTATGGTATGGCTATCTATATTGAGGAGGCACACAAGCTACCATGCCTCGGCAAGATCTGTAGTTCATGGGGGATATTTCCCTTGGTATACACTGATCAGCCAAAACATTATGACCACTGCCCACCTTGTTGTTGGATGCCACCAGGTGTCGTTACGGGCACATGATATGGCAACAAAAGTATGTCAGCAGAGCAGATACAGACGGGGCATCACACTAGCGAAGATATGGGCTGTAAATGGGGAAATCCATTGAGATAAGTGACTTTGACAAGGGGCTGATTATTATTAAGCAGAGCTTGTGAACAAATGTCTTGAAAATGGTGAGGCTGGTCGTGTGTTCACATGCTGCTGTGAGCATCTATGGGAAGAGGTAGGAGGGCAGTGAAAATATCACTACGTACTAAATGGATCGATTCTTCACAGAACATGAGGTTCTGGGGCTTGTCTGCTCTGTAACGTAGTTTAGATGGTGATCTTCAGCAATTTTGCCAAAAGAGCACAATGCTGGTGCACACACAATGCTTTCGGAGCACACTATTCATCGTACAATTTTGAGCTTGTAACTGCAGCAGACCATCCCTACATGTTCACTTGTTGACCCAACGACTTCATCGGTTAAGACTGCAGTGACCGAGCGACCTTCAGGATTCAACTGTCGAACATTGGAAATTTCAGCTCTTCGGGTGAATCACATTCTTGCTACAGTGGTTCACAGGTTGTCTTCACAAACATCATTGTTGAGGTGAACAGTGGCTCAGATTGTGCAGCGCATCAAAGATGCAGGCTGGTGCGAGTAGTATTATGCTATGGGAGACATTTTCCTGCACAAGCAGGGGAACTGTGGTAGTGATCAAAGATATGTTGACAACTGAACCATCTGCATCCTTTCGTCTTTGATGTCATTTTCTTCAAGCAGTACTATTTTCCATGTCTCGAACCATTCTACAGTGATTTGAGGAGCATCACATTAAACTCGTGTTGATGTCTCAGCGACCAAATAGGCCTGATGTGAATCGTATGGTATCCATCTGGGTCACTATCAGTTGCCATCACTGTGTAAACAAATCAGCAGCCTGTTGTTGTGGTCGTCAGTCCTGAGACTGGTTTGATGCAGATCTCCATGCTACTCTATCCTGTACAAGCCTCATCATCTCCCAGTCCCTACCGCAACCTACATCCTTCTGAATCTGCTTAGTGTATTCATCTCTTTGTCTCCCTCTACGATTTTTACCCTCCACGCTGCCCTCCAATACTAAATTGGTGATCCCTTGATGTCTCAGAACATGTCCTACCAACCGATCCCTTCTTCTAGTCAAGTTGTGCCACAACCTCATCTTCTCCCCAATTCTATTCAATACCTCCTCATTAGTTATGTGATCAACCCATCTAATCTTCACATTCTTCTGTAGCACCACATTTCGAAACCTTCTATTCTCTTCTTCTCCAAACTATTTATCATCCATGTTTCTTTTTTTTCCATACATTGCTATGCTCCATACAAATACTTTCAGAAATGACTTCCTGACACTTAAAGCTATACTCGATGTTAACAAATTTCTCTTCTTCAGAAACGCTTTCCTTGCCATTGCCAGTCTACATTTTATATCCTCTCTACTTCGACCATCATCAGTTATTTTGCTCCCCAAATAGCAAAACTCCTTTACTACTTTAAGTGTCTCATTTCCTAATCTAATTCACTCAGCATCACCCAATTTAATTTGACTAAAATTATCCTCGTTTTGCTTTTGTTGATGTTCATCTTATATCCTCCTTTCAAGACACTATGCATTCCATTCAACTGCTCTTCGAAGTCCTTTGCTGTCTCTGACAGAATTACATTGTCATCAGCGAACCTCAAAGTTTTTATTTCTTCTCCATGGATTTTAATACCTACTCTGAATTTTTCTTTTGTGTCCTTCACTGCTTGCTCAATATACAGATTGAATAAGATCGGGGATAGGCTACAGCCCTGTCTCACTCCCTTCCCAACCACTGCTTCCCTTTCATGCCCCTCGACCCTTATGACTGCCATCTGGTTTGTGTACAAATTGTAAATAGCCTTTCGCTCCCTGTATTTTACCGCTGCCACCTTTAGAATTTGAAAAAGAGTATTCCAGTCAACATTGTCAAAAACTTTCTCTAAGTCTACAAATGCTACAAACGTAGGTTTGCCCTTGCTTAATCTAGCTTCGAAGATGTGTCTAGGGTCATTATTGCCTCACGTGTTCCAACATTTATATGCAATCCAAACTGAACTACCCCGAGGTAGGCTTCTACTAATTTTTCCATTCTTCTGTAAAGTATTCACGTTAGTATTTTGCGGCTGTGACTTATTAAACTGATAGCCTGTTATTTACACGAATTATATGACATGTTTAAACATCAGTTGCCACATACCTCCACAAACCTAACAGCAGACCGTCGGATATGCAGAATTAGGGACGTATTATGTTCCAAAGAAGGATAGACATTCTATTAAGCAGGTGGTCATAATATTCTGGCTTATCGGTGTATTCGTGAATAAATACAAAAAAAATATTTTAAAAATTGGTGTTTCCTTTTACTTTGAACAAAACCAGTATTGATCCCACATAATTTGAAGCCTATCCAGAAAGCAGATGTCAAAAGGAAGGAAGATTGAGTTTAATGTCCCATCGATATCAAGGTCATTAGAGATGGAGCACAAGCCTGGATTGTGTGAAGGACGGGGAAGGAACTTCCAGAGAAACTT
Organism: Schistocerca gregaria; assembly: GCF_023897955.1. Classification (NCBI taxonomy): domain Eukaryota; kingdom Metazoa; phylum Arthropoda; class Insecta; order Orthoptera; family Acrididae; genus Schistocerca; species Schistocerca gregaria. The sequence continues at coordinate 197,505,491 of NC_064928.1, read as the reverse complement.
TCCCGGTATTTGCCTAAACTGATTTAGGGAAATAACGGAAATCCTAAATCTGAATGTCCAGATGTGGTTTTGAACCGTCGTCCTCCAGAATGTGAGTCCAGCGTGCAAACTACTGCGCCATCTCACTTGGTCAGATGTCAGAACTGAAAAGATTGTAGATTTAATATTCTTAAAATAGTGAGGAGAGTTTAATTTTTTTCGTACTATAAAGTTTTCATAGAAACATGAATGAATTCTAGTACGAGGCTAGGAATGTTTGTTACTTTGTCCTTATTATATGTGTATGTATGAAATTCATTATTCCCTTTGTACTAATTTATCTGTTTTCTTTTTCAACAGGGCTTAAAGTGCCAGTAGGCAGGTTTTGCCAACATTCTCAGTTCTCCAGTGTACGCTGTTGCAGAAACTACGATGCACAGTCTGCCTGTATCTCCTGTTAGTAGACGTGACAGTGCAACTACCAGGAACCACAACACTGAAAAAATTGACAGCCATCTACCACTGGACAGTCTCTGGTTTTGATATTTGTTCTGAGGATGCTGCAAAGATTGGGTCTCCTGTGTTCTCTCACCCAAATTTGAGTAAATGGTGCATGGAACTTGAAAATGACAACGGCAGACTGATGATGTGCTTCCATCTTGTGGCTAGTGATGATTCTCTGCCTGTGACGGCAGCTCTTGAAGCTTTAGTGTCATATCAGGATGGTACAAAACACAGTGTGTATTCACTTGAAGACCACAATCTTGAAGTAAACAAGAGATCTTCTCTGCAGTGTCAGACAGACAACATTAACACTGAAGTACTGGGTGACAACTGGAGTTTTGAATGTCAAGTGTGTATTGTAAAAGTGGTAGCAGGGGACAACTGAGGAAGAGCTCAAGTCAGCCATGGCCAAGGATCTGGAGCAGTTGATGGACTCTAAATTCTTATCAGATATCACATTGAGTGCTGGAGGGGTCCAGCAGGATGAACACAGAGCGATACTGTGTACACGTAGCCCTGTTTTCAGAGCCATGCTGAGTCATGACACGAAGGAGGCTCTGGAAGGCCTCGTGGAGATCTCTGTCACTGAACCACAAGTCGTGAGAGATGTTGCGCTACATGTACACAGACAAAGTATGTGTACCGAGTGATGTGACAGAGCAGCTCTTGGTGGTCCTTGACAAGTACGGGCTCCAGGATGCCAAGTTGAGGTGTGAGATGAAGTTGGCGAGATAAGTTACAGTAGACAGTGCTGCTGATATTGCTGCCCTTGCCATTGCTCACACCTGCAGCTTCCTGCAAAAGGTGTGTGTGGCTTTCATTAAGCAGAATCTTGAGCTAGTGGTTCGCAGCAGAGGCTGGGCAGACATCATTTACAGGTATCCTGAGGCTGCGAAGACCATCTGTGAATCGGTCACCGAAGGATCAGAGAGGTAAAGATACCTTTACATACGACAAACTTTCCACGACATTTGGAATGTTAATTAGGTATTTAAATGTTTAGTCACCGAGGTGACAACTTGTGAGATAGATAGCAGTAGTATTGCATACACAATGTACAAAACTGTAGTGCATTGGCGGAGCTGTAGTTTATATTCGGGCGATTAATGTGCAGAGGTTAATGACACAGTTATGGCCACATGATGGTAATAAGACTTTGAATGCGGAATGGTAGTTGAAGCTAAACATGTGGAACATTCCATTTTGAAAAATGTAGAATTCAATATTCGAAGATTCACAGTTTCAAGAATGCGCCGAGAACACCAGATTACAGGTACATAGTGTCAGAGAACAGCAAAGCTTTCATAGTTGTCAGTGCTAACCGACAAGCACCACTATGTGAAATAACCACACCAATCAATGTGCAACATAATACAAACATATCTGTTATGATATTGCACCAAAATTTGCTGTTAATGGGCTATGACCACAGACAAGCAACATGAAATTCACTGCCTACAACACGTCACCTGCTGTGCCTCTCCTGGTCTTGCGACCCTATCGATTGGACCCTAAGCAAATAGAAAACTGTGGGCTGGTGGGTTGAGTGATGGTAGGGTTAGTGTGTGGTGCAAACCCCACAAAGCTGTGGACCCAAGTGTCAACAAAGCACTGTGCAAACTGGCGGTGGCTCCATATTTGTGTGGGCTGTGTTTGCATTGAATGGATTGAGTCCTCTGATCCAACTGAACCAATCATTGCCTGAAAATGGTTAAATTTGGCGACGTGAGACCATTTGCAGCCATTCATGGACTTAATGTTTCCCAGCTGTGATGGAATTTTTATGGCTGACAGTGTCATGTCTCTGGACCACAATTCGTTTGAAGGCCATTCTGGACAGTTTGAACCTATGATTTGGCCACCCGGGTCACCCGACATGAATCCCATCATACATTTGAGGGACTTAAGAGGTCACTCTGTGCACAATATCCTGCACGAGCAACACTTTCACAACTTGTTGACAGCTATAGAGGCGATGTGGCTCAATATTTATAGCAGGTGATGACCAACACTGATAGAATGTGATCAAACTAGCTTTTTGGAGAAAATACGCAAGTTTGCCATAATACAAATTCTGAATGCAATAAATCCAGAAAGTGAAGGGAAAGCTGGTCACAAAATGTAATTATTTCATACAATAAAGGTGTAAAGCTCTATCAGGATAGTAACTGTTCTCAGGGCTACGATAGACTACCCTCCCATTGGCTGCCTCCAGCTTGATAGGAGATGCATTGACAATATCTTCTCTGTAACACGAACAACCACCTCACATGGATGTGCAATTCGTAAAGTTTAGCCCATCTGCCTCTCCCCTCTGCAAGTTCTCACCCTCTCTCACCCCTGTCTTCCCATATTTCCTCTCTCCTCCCCCCCTCTCCCACTCTGTCGCGCCCGCCCCCCCTCTCCCACTCTGTCGCCCCCCTCTCCTCCTACCTCTCAATCCTCTCCGCCACTCTGTCATTGCTTCCCCCATTCCACTCTCCTCTCCAGACTCGACTCGACTCTTGACATGTGTGGATACTTCTGGAATGTACTCGAACCGAATATAGAAATTGAAATTGTACAGTCCAGGTGAGTTTTGAACTCATGACTCTCCATGCAACAGTTTAGTATCATAACCGCTACACCACTGTGATACTCAGCTTCTTCTGTGACAATATTTTGTACATTTAGTTCTTATTTTTAACTTTTAAGGGTCATAAAGCTTACATTCTCTTTCGGCAGTGAGAACTTGACTTTTATACTTAGGGTGACAACCTTTTAGTGATGTTTATTTAATTACTATCACTCAGTTTAATTACCACTGTGTTATTGTTTTTTAGTCTCAAATAAACCACAATATTATATCCCATATAGATATGCTGCATTTCTGACAGACATGACATCTATTATTCCTTTCATGGCTTTAACAGTCTTTTTTTTCCAGTAATGAGAGAATCGTGTGATGGACTGTGAACATAGGAGGATATCAGCACAGACTTCAAAATACTGTGATTGTGTCATTAGAAAATCAATTAAAATTCACACCAGGTATAGTATTATCAACAGGAGCTGTGGCTATAGAATCATCAAGGCTTGGGAATCAGCACTGGGTCTAAGTAAACACAATGACCTTGTGGCCAGGTCTCAGAGCAACTGTGACAACACTATCACAGATGCTGATTCAGTCACCTCCATGGCTGCTGACAAGTGTCCTCAGTTGCAGACCTCAGAGGAAACAACTCACTGGTGGAGGACATATAAGTCAGTCATGTACCCTCAGGAGCTTACTTTGCCAGTGCATCTGATGGTCGCAACATGTCTGATCACTGAAATTATAAGTCTATCAGACACTATGGACAGGCATCACATCTGTGTTCTGTTCACTCAACAACTATGCCGAGAGAAACTGAAAAATCACATCTGTTATATGTTAACCTAATAAGAAGGACATTTGCTTACTTTGCATATTTTATGTTCAAATTCTCTTCCAGAGTGTGTATGTAAAGCAAATAAAGTGGACTAAATTAGTTGTTGAAAGCCCCTTGCAGAAATATTGAGCCACACTGCCTCTATAGCCATCCATAACTGCAAAGGTGTTGCTGGTACAGGATTTTGAGCACAAAGTGACTTCTTGATTATGTCCTATGGGATTTATCTGGGTGAACAAATAATTTGCCCAAACTGTCCAGGGTGTTCCTCAAGTTGCGAACAATCATGGCCTGGTGACATGGTGCATTGTCATCCATAAAAACTCCATTTTTTGTGAACATGAAGTCCATGAATGGCTGCAAATGGTCTCAAAGTAGCCAAACAATCAGAACGCAATCCATTCCATGTAAACACAACCTACATCATTATGGAGCCACCAACAGCTTGCAAAGTTCTTGTTGACAACTTGGGTCCATGGCTTTGTCGTACCTGTGCCACACTCAAACCCTACCATTAGGTCTTACCAACTGAAATCGGGACTCATCTGAGCAGGCCAGAATGAGATTTTCACTCTACACTGAGTGTGCGCTGATATGAAACTTCCTGGCAGATTAAAACTGTGTGCCAGACCAAGATTCGAACTCGGGACCTTTGCCTTTTGCGGGCAAGTGCTTTACCAACTGAGCTAGCCAAAGCACGACTCACGCCCCATCCTCACAGTTTCATATCAGTGCACATTCCACTGCAGAGTGAAAATCTCATTCTGGAAACATCCCCCAGGCTGTGGCTAAGCCATGTCTCCACAATATCCTTTCTTTCAGGAATGCTAGTTCTGCAAGGTTTGCAGGAGAGCTTCTGTAAAGTTTGGAAGGTAGGAGACGAGGTACTGGCAGAAGTAAAGCTGTGAGGATGGGGCATGAGTCGTGCTTGGGTAGCTCAGTGGGTAGAGCACTTGCCCACAAAAGGCAAAGGTCCCGAGTTTGAGTCTCGGTCTGGCCCACAGTTTTAATCTGCCAGGAAGTTTCAAACTGATCTCTTCTTTTGGTAAAGTTGTACCATAAACTTACTTTCTCCCAAGTGTGATTTATTACCACCCCACTAGTCATCCGATCTAGGGGTCAAGTTGGGACTCCTATGGCAATGAGTGAAATAGGCTGCTGGTAGATCAAGATGAAGTACAGTTCTCTGGGGTGTGTTCTACAATGGTTGTGGTGACAGGAGTTCAATGGTGTCCACCAGAAAAACATCCGTGGTTAAGAAAGTCTTATTTATAATAGTTATAGAAGAACTGAAGCTAGAGCTATTCGTTAGCCACCGTAGTTGGCGTGTGTCAGGGTCAACAGGTGCCCGCCAGGAGTGTGGCATGTGGTGACTGGTCTGTCTCATCAAGCTGCAGTTAGCATAGCAGAACACTGCTGGCACAAAACTACAGTTGCTATTGGTGACTGACAACAGAAGACAGTCCTGGCTGCTGGTTCGCTTACATAGCGGCGGCTTAGAGCACATCTGAACATTGAGGTCACACTGTGGACACCGCCAGGGCTGATGACGGTGGTATGCGTGGAAGTGACAGTGTAGGCCAGTATGGGGTGATGGACAGCAACAGTTCTGCCGGGTAGCTTGAATCCACAGCTCACCGGGGAAGTGGCTTTCAGCAGATGCTGGACGCTCAGTGGGTGTGATGTCGCAAAGCACTAAGTTGACTGCATGCAGACTTTTCTCAGACACAGGCTTACAGCTACTGGCATCAGAGTCTGTTTGCTACAACTGGCTGCAGAATTAGGGCTGTGAGCGGTCTTCTGTGCCTAGTTTTTGGCTTGCGTTAATTGCATTATTGGGCAATGGATATACTGTGTACAACTGGACACTGAGACAGTGTGTCTAAGTTAGGTGGTGTGTATTGATGGAAAAAGTAACAACAGCAAAAAAGAGTTCTGTGACATAAATGAAAGTTGGTATAGTTTTTCTGCATCTGAAAGAATGCTGGTCCACATATCGCTGTTGTAACCCAACATGCTCTAGCAATAGCGTTGCCTTGGTCTGTTCAATCGGCCGATTTGTCTCCAATCGATTACATATAGCATATCATTGGATGACAACTCTAGCATCATCCTTAAACTGCATTACTTACTACTTAATCCTCAGCTCTACAGTCCTTGAAGGGTCTTGGCCTGCATCACAATATTCTATCTGATCCACGGCTTTCCATCTCCATCCTCTGACACACAGCTTTTTCGTGTCTCCTTCAACTCCAGCCTTGTCATCAAAACTCCTATTACATGCTCTGTCATTTTCCGTTCCGACCATGTGCCCTGTCCACCAAAGTCTTCTTATTTTAATGGTACTGACAATGTCAGGTTCTTCAAAAAGGTGTAGTTCTGCATTCGTGCGAATGCACCAACCTTCTTGATCATATATTGAGCCATATATTTTATGTAGCAACTTTCTCTTCCAATTGCTAAGGATCCTTTCCTCATTTACAGTCATGGTCCACGTTGCAGCACCATACATAACAACTGGTCTTATAATTGTTTTTTGTAAATGAGGATTTTGGATTTTGGTGATAGGAACAAGTTCTTAAGCATGGGTAAAGTGGCAAAGTAGCATCTGTTACCTGCTGCTATTGTGGCTTTCACTTCACTGCCAATGCCATTTGTCTCAGTGATAGTCGACCCAAGGTACTTGAAGTCACTCACCCTTTCAAACTCCCTGTCGCTATCATGAGATATGGTAGGTTTTGTTGGTTGGTCATTGCCATATACTTGGTCTTTTTCACATTAACTGTCACGCCAAGTTCTCTCGCAACTTTCTTCAGTTGTTGATAGGCTTCGCCTAGCACAGCAGTGTTTCGTGCGAGTAATGCCGCATCATCAGCGAAGGCTAGGTACTGAAGTGAACGATTTAAGAAGGTTCTTCCTTTATTTGACTATCTGGCTTACAACTTTTTCTAGGCAAAGGTTGAATAGCAATGAGGAGATATTGTCACCCTGTCTAAGTCCCTTCTTCACTTCCACTTCTCTGAAGATTTTGCCCTGTATTTTTGCTTTACAATTGGATTCACTGAGGGTCTTCATAGACAGTTTAATGAGCTTCTTAGGTATTCCAGCCTCTTCCATTACATTCTGCAGTGCCACTCTTGAGATGCTATCATAGGCTTGTTTAAAGTCGATATAAAGCTGGTGAATGTTAATTTGATGTTCATAACATTTTGCAAGTAGTATGCGCAATGTGAATATCTGGTCAGTTGTTGACCTATTTTTCTCATAAAGCCACTCTGATAGTCTCCAACTCTCTCTTCCACATATGGAGTAAGCCTGTTGGTTAGAATCTTGGAGAAAACATTCTACATAGTATTTAGTAGGTAGATTCCTCGATAGTTCTGGCAGTTTAATTTATCTCCTTTTTTATGTATGTGGCACATTATAGCTGTTTTCCACTCCCTTGGCATGCTCTCCTCTTGCCAGATACTCAGTATTATTTTATGAATTGTTTTCCGCAGCGTTTCCCCACCATATTTGAGAAGTTCGACTTGGATCTGATCTCCTCCAGGCACCTTATTGTTTTGTAAGGTCTTAATGGCTTGCTAGGTTCTGGTCTTAAAACCTCTGGTCCATACTAAGTTAGTTCCACCTGTTCCTCTCACTCTAACCCTTCTACTTCTAGGTTCAGAAACTCTTGGAAGTATTCTTCCCACCTTTCAAGTGTCTTATTACTCGCTCTTGTCAAATCCCCTTCTTTGTTCCTACATATATTTGTTCTGGCTTGGTTCCCGGTCTTTCCTTCTTTAATCTTTTGGTACATTTCACAACTTTGCTTCTCTGCTCTTAGCTGTTCAATTTCTTCCACTTTTTTCCTTTTCTAGAGCTCTTTTCTTCTGTCTGCAGACCCTCTTCACTATATGGCACTTTTCATTATATTCATTCAGATTTGCTCTGCAATAATTTCATTCGTGCTGTATTACGTTCCTCAATTCTTCTCATACATTCCTAGTCAAACCAATCTTCCTTCCTTTGAGCTCGTCAATGTCCTAAAAGCCATTCATTTGCCTCGAGGATTGGAGCCTTACATCGTTTCCACATCACTTCTATATGTTCATTTGATGTGTCGGTATCATTCTTAATCCCTCTTCTATTTTTGTCTGATATGCTTTCCGGATTTCTTCTAAGTTCAGTTTCTTAATGCCAAAACTTTTTTGTTTGTGGCCTTTTTGTTTACTCAATAGTGAAATTCTTTGTCTATATTTAATTCTCACTAGATGGTGGTCTGAATTATAGTCAGTTCCATATTGGCTCCTAGCATCCATTATGTCCGATCTGTCTCTCCGATCAATCAATATATGGTCTATCGGATTTCTGGTTTGTCCATCTGGTGAAATCCACGAGGTTTGTGGGTGGGTGTGGGTGGGTGTGGGTGGGTGGGTGTGGGTGGGTGTGGGTGGGTGTGTGTGGGTGTGTGTGGGTGTGTGTGGGTGTGTGTGGGTGTGTGTGGGTGTGTGTGGGTGTGTGTGGGTGTGTGTGGGTGTGTGTGGGTGTGTGTGGGTGTGTGTGGGTGTGTGTGGGTGTGTGTGGGTGTGTGTGGGTGTGTGTGGGTGTGTGTGGGTGTGTGTGGGTGTGTGTGGGTGTGTGTGGGTGTGTGTGGGTGTGTGTGGGTGTGTGTGGGTGTGTGTGGGTGTGTGTGGGTGTGTGTGGGTGTGGGTGGGTGTGTGTGGGTGTGGGTGGGTGTGTGTGGGTGTGTGTGGGTGTGGGTGGGTGTGGGTGGGTGTGGGTGGGTGTGGGTGGGTGTGGGTGGGTGTGGGTGGGTGTGGGTGGGTGTGGGTGGGTGTGGGTGGGTGTGGGTGGGTGTGGGTGGGTGTGGGTGGGTGTGGGTGGGTGTGGGTGGGTGTGGGTGGGTGTGGGTGGGAACATGTACTGCCAGCAGCATGTTTTTGCTTATAGCAAAATCTGCAGCCCTAAGTCCATTCTCATTTGATATTTCATGGAGGCTGTGTGTTCTGATGGTTGGCTGAAAGGCCTTCTCTTTTCCTATTTTTGCATTCAGGCCTCCTATTAATATCTTGAGATCATGCTTGGGAGCCTGATAATACAGTTCTACCTTCCTATAAAACTCATTCTTTTGTTGTTCATCTGCCTCCTCTGTGGGTGCATGTAGATTTATCATTGTAACGTTGAAACATTTTCCCATTAATATGGACATCTGTTCATTGCTTGACTGGAAGCACATCACCGAATGTTTCAGTTCTTTAGCGACCACAAAACCAGTTCCAAAGGTATTCATCCTCCCGCCACTATAGAAGATAGTGAAATTTCCTGTGTCCATTATGCCACTCCCCTTCCACCTAATTTCCTGGAGGGCCAATATTTTTATACTGAAGCTCTTTACTTGCATTAGCAGCTGAGTAGAACTCTAGCTTGGTATAGGCTCTGCACATTCCATGTTCCTATGTCCATAACTCATCCTTTTTTTGTTGGCTGGGGTCGTCACCGAAATATCTGTCAGGCTTATTCCTTTGCTAGCATTCACAACAATTGATGTTTTACAGGGGGAGATTGTGAATCTTCCACCCAACCATTTGTGGGGTTGCCCCTTACAGCTCGCAGGTTAGCTGGCTCCATGTTCAGGGGAGCATCCTTAGCCTTTGTAGATCCCTCTACTAACTGCAAGGCAGCAGGTGATTTGTATCAGGTTTACTCCCTTAGGGAGACTGGCTTCACCACACATCTAGAGCCCTCACTGCCCTATGTTGTTAGTACGATAAGGGAAAGGGATAGGCTTAGGATAGGATCAGACAGGAGATAGGTCACACTTCATCTGCCTCCTCCCCATTGACCTGTCCAGCATTGGTGGACCTACTGGTAGCTACACTACCGCCGGCATAGCCCTCTGGATCCATGCAAACCACCTTGCCTGCACGGACAGTGCTACATTAAGGTGGTGTCCCCTGAGGAGGACAAACTGCATTAACTGTCCCTTTATTGACCAACCAAGTGCTCCTGCTATGGAACTCCATCCTGAATACTGACATCTGGCACCTGTACAATGCAATGCAAGCATGTTTGCATGCTCGCATTCAGTATTCGTAGGTTTGACAGGTTACTGGTGTACCAGCATATCACATTTGCTAATGGCTTATATCATATTCACATTAAGCTGCGATATTAATTACATAAATATGCTGTGCTGCTGTTGTGGTCTTCAGTCCTGAGACTGCTTTGATGCAGCTGCCCATGCTACTCTATCCTGTGCAAGCTTCATCTCCCAGTACCTACTGCAACCTACATCCTTCTGAATCTGTTTAGTGTATTCATCTCTTTGTGTCCCTCTGCGATTTTCACCCTCCACGCTGCCCTCCAATACTAAATTGATGATCCCTCGATGTCTCAGAACATGTCCTACCAACCGATCCCTTCTTCTAGTCAAGTTGTGCCACAAGCTCATCTTCTCCCCAATTCTACTCAATACTTCCTCATTAGTTACGTGATCTACCCATCTAATCTTCAGCGCTCTTCTGTAGCACCACCTTTCAATAACTTCTATTCTCTTCTTGTCCAAACTATTTATCGTCCATCTTTCACTTCCATACAAATACTTTCAGAAAAGACTTCCTGACACTTAAATCAATACTCGATGTTAGCAAATTTCTCTTCTTCAGAAACGCTTTCCTTGCCATTGCCAGTCTAAATTCTATATCCTTTCTACTTCGACCATCATCAATTATTTCTGCTCCCCAAATAGCAAAACTCCTTTACTACTTTAACTGTCTCGTTTCCTAATCTAATTCCCTCAGCATCACCCGACTTAATTGGACTACATTCCATTATCCTCGTTTTGATTTGGTTGATGTTCATCTTGTATCCTCCTTTCAAGACACTGTCCATTCCGTTCAACTGTTCTTCCAAGTCCTTTGCCGTCTGACAGAATTACAATGTCATCGTGTGAACCTCAAAGTTTTTATTTCTTCTCCATGGATTTTAATACCTACTCCGAACTTTTCTTTTGTTTCCTTTATTGCTTGCTCAATTGAATAACATCGGGGATAGGCTACAACCCTGTTTCACTCCCTTCCCAACCACTGCTTCCCTTTCATACCCCTCGACTCTTATAACTGCCTAATCTTTCTTCTAAGATTAGTCTTAGGGTCAGTATTGCCTCACATGTTCCAACATTCCATACAGCAAAGCTGGATGCCCTCGGGAAAAATTACAGCTGTAGTTTCCCCTTGCTTTCAGCCATTCACAGTACCACAACAGCAAGGCCATTTTGGTTAATGTTACAAGGCCAGATGAGTTAATCATCCAGGCTGTTGCCCCTGCAATTACTGAAAAGGCTGCTGCCCCTCTTCAGGAACCACACATTTGTCTGGCCTCTCAACAGATACCCTCCGTTCTGGTTGTACCTACGGTACGGCTATCTGTATCATTGAGGCACGCAAGCCTCCCCACCAACGGCAAGGTCTATGGTTCATGGGGGGGGGGGGATAAATATGTTATGTAGACAAATTTATTCTTGACATTTTCTCACTGTAGATGAATTATTTTTTGGTGTTGAGATCTTTTTCAGTCAGTGTATGTGAGCTGTGCTGTCTAGTGTTTCCTCGATGGTGGCATTCTTGGTGTGAAAGTCAGAAGCAGCTGGAGTGGCCGTGCATAATTGTTGGACAATTAAGACTTCCCTTCAGGTCAGCTCTTCCATTGGTGCTGTAAGATGTCAGATCTTTGGCTTTCTGTGATGCTGGCTGGTTATTTCAGCATCGTCAATGTACTGAGTAAGTCGTCTTGTGTACTAAACAGGCATTCTTGTCTCATGGCACCTAGTTAACTGGACGGACATGTGTTGCTCCCTTTATGACAGTGTTCCGCTGAATCAGCGGAGGAGCAGTTTGTTGCACCAGGGTTGGCTGTGGTGCAACAGATCAATCCATGATATCTTTAGCATCCTATTGCAGCCCATTTCAAAAGCTTCTGTTTCCTTCTTGTTTTTACTGCTCGTCGTCATTGTTTCGCTTCTGTACCAGGAAACACTGCCAACAACTATTTCCATAAAATGCTTCCTAATACTATAACTTATACCATACTATAATTTACATTTTATGTTCAGTATGTATACACGGATGAGCCAAAATATTATGAACACCTTTTTAATACATTGTTTGTCCATCTTTGGAACAAAATACGTCACTGATTCTGCACGTCAGGGATCCGACAGTTTGTTGGCAGTTTTGTGGAAGTATGTGGCATTACACACAGCTCATGTAACTCTCATTAACAACGGGCCGCTGATTCGCATACACAGAAATTGTGCCCAATGGCGATCCGGTTCAGTTCCATAGGATTTACATCAGGCGAATCTGGTTACCAACACATCAGTGTGAATTCACTATAACACTCCTCAAACCACTGTAGCACAGTTTTGTCTGTAAGACACAGACAATTACAACTGCTGAAATATGACACTGTCATCGGGGAACATATCAGGCATGAAGGGATGCAAGTGGTTCACAGCTGTCAGCATGTTGTCAGTCACTACCATAGGTCCCAGGAGAAAGTCTCCTACATCATAATACTGCTCGCAAGAGCTTGCGTCCACGGCACACTGCGTGTTTTGAGCCACCAATCACCTCGATGGTGGTGTTGGTGAAGCCGACAGTCAAGCCTGTGTAGCAAAAATTTGATTCGCCCAAAGAGGCGACACGTTTTCGTTGATAGATGGTCAAATCCTGATGGTCCCATGCCCACTGCAATTTTAATTGACAATATGTAGGGTTGGCCTGCTGAGGTGCTGCATGTTCAACAACATACGATGAACGGTGTACTCAAACACTTTTGCGTGCAAAAGCATTGTGCTCTTTCAGCAAAGATGCCACAGATCACTGTCTATCCTACTTCACAGAATGGAAAAGTTCCAAATCCCACAGTCTATGTAGAGTCATGGACATCCAACCATTCAGTGGCTAATGATGGTGCGCTGTTGTCCTACCTTTTTCCATAGGTGCTCATATGAACATTTGACCAGCTTTATTGTTTTCGAATTACTCTTTCATGGGCTCTGCATGGTAATAGTAATAATAATCCACCCTTTGTCAAAATAGCGTATCTCAATGGATTTCCTCATTTGCAGGCCATATCTTCACTAGGGTGATTGCTCCCCCTCCCCCCTCCCCTCCAACATCACAGGAGGCAATGGGCATAGTGTTTTGGATGGTCGATGTACATTTTTTTCATGTAAATGTTTAGCTACTAGTATCATATAAACAGCAGCAATACAAAAAAAATTAAGTTACTTGATCATCACATGATGTGGTTCGAATTAATTACCAGGAGCACAAATAGTATTAAGTACTACAGTGATTGTCAGTATAGTGAGTGTACTTCCTGACAGACCAAAACGGTGTGCTGGAGCAAAATTCGAAACTGAGATCTTTGCCATTCACAGGCAATGCTCTTACTGACAATGATATCTAACTTGTGACACCCCCTCATAGTTTTACGCTGGCATCTCTCTCCAACATTCTGAACTTCACGTACCTTACCTGCATTTGCCAAAAAGATGATTTTTTCTTGGTGCGTGGTTCCCTAAGAACTCATTTTTGAACAACCTGTTCCATCTTCCAGAGTGTGTCCGTCCACAAATCATTAGAGAGTTTTGATAATTGTCATGTGGAAGGTGTATAATTTTATGTGCCAGCAAAATAAATTTTAATGCTAATAATTTGGTTTTGATTTTCTTTGGGTTAATCAACTAAACTGGGAAAAATTATTATTTATGTTTTCAAATGCATATAAGTTTTCCTGCCCCGAAATTGAAATGTAAATGGAAAAAAGATCAAGCTTCCACAAATCCTAAGGTTGGTTTGAACGCAACAGTGATTTACTAGACATGACTGTATTGGAGGTGGTATGTCCTTGTCTTTGACTTTTGAACTGTGTTACCCAGCCAAATTTTGGGAGTTTTGCAGTTTGATGTCAAATCCAGACCTGGTTAATTGCATTAACAAATCATTGCCAGAGGCAAAAGAAGTGATCAATGACAGAAAGAAATCCTTGGATTGGCCATAGATGGAACTATGGAGCTCTGAACTTGAACTATGACACTGCTGAGCCATACGTGATTTAAGTTTGGATGTAATAATAGAAGGTAAGGATGGTATGTACTTTTCTGGTATAAATGTGAATAGGACCTCAGATAATTCAGTCTCAGATGAATTGATAAGCAGGCTTCAAGAGAATATGATTACATAAATTTTAATTGTTATTTTAATCATTTGATTCAGGTACAAGAGACAGTTTATCAAAATTGTGGTAAAATTTCACCAAAAACATAGAACAACTGATTGTAACAGAAGGAATAATAATAATAATATAAATAATAATAATAATATATTGTTATGTATACATAGAATAAAAATATTTAATTACCTCTCACCCAAACTCATTTCATCCTCTATGAATTCTTTTATTGAATAGGAGCATTTCTCCATAAAATAGGCCGTAGCCTTGATTTTAGAATCTCTTTCTTCTTATAAAATACGTTTTTGCCCATTAACGTGTTGCATAATGTCATCCCCATGTACTGTGTAGTCAGTGTGTATAATTTAAACTAGTGCATTGGCAGCATAAAATTCTTTTTATTTATCATGTTATGTGTGTTGTTAAAATAATTCTCCAATAATTTTTGTCTGCTCTGGAGGAAGGCTATAATTTCATGGGTGTATGTGGAGGGAATAGTTAGGATTTGCAGTTTCTGAAATAATGGGCAACAAGATTTTGTATGCTGTCCAGTGCACATGTATGATAATTTATTTACACAATTTTAGTATTTGAGAGACATTATGTGTAGTGACCATACACAAACTAGAAAAGATCGTTTCAGTAAGGGATTCAAAAGATGTAGATATAATTGTGCTCCAGTTCAGCAAAAACAGAACACCTTGAATGACTAGAGATAGGACGTTCATATTCACAGGACGTGTGCATTGGTATGTTCTGCGGAAATGATTAACATTTCAGTCACTTTGGTTCAGCATGTGTCTTATTACCCAATAGGTACAGGGTCTGCCGTGGGCCCGGATAGCTAGTTCCACGCATGATGGGATCGACGCAGATAAAGTAGAAATGGATTTCTGTGGTGTAGCAATTCCTGCTGTCTTCACCTGGTTTCAAACTTCATCTGTGGCAGTTGATCTTCGACCACAGTGCTGCACCCGTCATTTCACCATGTCCCACACATTCTTGATTGCTGACAAGTCTACTTATCTGGTGGGCCAAGGCAAAAGGCTGACATCCTTTGACACCAAGAAGGCATATGTTTGTGCAGCAACATGATGTTGTGCATTGTCTTGCCGAATAATGGCATTTGGGGTGTTATGTAGAAATTGTATGACTATGGGTTGCAGGATGTCATTCACACTGTCCTGGACATGCACTAACAATGATTTGTGGGTGTACCCAATAGCACCATAAGGCCATCAGTTGGTAGCTCATTCATTCATCAAAGGTAGGCGGAGAAGTAGACGATGCACACCTGATAGTGTGCAGCGGTGTACCGTAGGTCTCTAGAAGAGCGAAGCGTTCCAAAGGATTGGAAAAGGGCACAGGTCATCCCCGTTCTCAAGAAGGGACGTCGAACAGATGTGCAGAACTATAGACCTATATCTCTAACGTCGATCAGTTGTAGAATTTTGGAACACGTATTATGTTCGAGTATAATGTCTTTTCTGGAGACTAGAAATCTACTCTGTAGGAATCAGCATGGGTTTCGAAAAAGACGATCGTGTGAAACCCAGCTCGCGCTATTCGTCCACGAGACTCAGAGGGCCTTAGACACGGGTTCACAGGTAGATGCCGTGTTTCTTGACTTCCGCAAGGCGTTTGACACAGTTCCCCATAGTCGTTTAATGAACAAAGTAAGAGCATACGGACTATCAGATCAATTGTGTGATTGGATTGAGGAGTTCCTAGATAACAGAACGCAGCACGTCATTCTCAATGGAGAGAAGTCTTCCGAAGTAAGAGTGATTTCAGGTGTGCCGCAGGGGAGTGTCATAGGACCGTTGCTATTCACAATATACATAAATGACCTGGTGGATGACATCGGAAGTTCACTGAGGCTTTTTGCAAATGATGCTGTGGTGTATCGAGAGGTTGCAACAATGGAAAATTGTACTGAAATGCAGGAGGATCTGCAGCGAATTGACGCATGGTGCACGGAATGGCAATTGAATCTCAATGTAGCGAAGTGTAATGTGATGCGAATACATAGAAAGATAGGTCCCTTATTTAGCTACAAAATAGCAGGTCAGCAACTGGAAGCAGTTAATTCCATAAATTATCTGGGAGTACGCATTAGGAGTGATTTAAAATGGAATGATCATATAAAGTTGATCGTCGGTAAAGCAGATGCCAGACAGATTCATTGGAAGAATCCTAAGGAAATGCAATCCGACAACAAAGGAAGTAGGTTACAGTACGCTTGTTCGCCCAATGCTTGAATACTGCTCAGCAGTGTGGGATCCGCACCAGGTAGGGTTGATAGAAGAGATAGAGAAGATCCAACGGAGAGCAGCGCGCTTCGTTACAGGATCATTTAGTAATTGCGAAAGCGTTACGGAGATGATAGATAAACTCCAGTGGAAGACTCTGCAGGAGAGACGCTCAGTAGCTCGGTACGGGCTTTTGTTGAAGTTTCGAGAACATACCTTCACCGAAGAGTCAAGCAGTATATTGCTCCCTCCTACGTATATCTCGCGAAGAGACCATGAGGATAAAATCAGAGAGATTAGAGCCCACACAGAAGCATACCGACAATCCTTCTTTCCACGTACAATACGAGACTGGAATAGAAGGGAGAACCGATAGAGGTACTCAGGGTACCCTCCGCCACACACCGTCAGGTGGCTTGCGGAGTACGGATGTAGATGTAGATGTAGATGTAGTGTGTTACACTGTTGCTCTAGAGCTGAGGTGGTTGCAGATCTGTTCTGTACTGCCATTTGCATGATGTGTCAATTTCCTTGGACAGTGGTGTGGGTGATGCAACCTGACCCCACTTTGTCCCACATGATCAGCAATTTCCTGAATGGATGCATCACATTCTCTCATGGCAGTAAGGCACCCTTTTTCAATCTCACCGATTTGATAAGGTTTGCACATACATCTGTGAGGCATCCTGCATGTCTGCTAAAGTCACATTGATCTATTACTTTCGGTTTAGAACAACAACGAAAGCCAGAGGCACATTTTGCCAGTAGAGGGTTGCGCTACAATATCAGTGTAGACCTTCAACTTGTGGGACACCGTGGTTCAAATGCTAATCATTTCTGCCGAACATGATAATGTAAGTGATGAACATCCTATCTGTTCTGTTTTTTCTTAACATGTGTGTGGTTTTGGTATTGCAAATATGAATATGGATTTTGTGAACATAAAGACGAGAGAGGTAGCATCGATCAGATAGTGGGGCAGGTACTTGTTAAAGACAGCTTTTATGAAGAACTAGATCAACTGTGGGATCAGTTCCCTCGTATGACAAAAAATTAATCATAGGTGATTTTAATGCGAAGATAGGGAAGGAGTAAGCATTCCGGCCTACAATTGGGAAAGAAAGTTTGCATAACTTTTCGAATGATAATGGCACAAGGGTGGTTAATTTTGAGGTTTCAAAAGACAATTGTTGAGAGCACATATTTCAAAAGGAAGGACATTCATAAAAGCATCTTGGGCCTCTCCGGATAAAAACACCCGAAACCAAATTGATCATGTTCTTGTAGATTGGAGATGGCACACTAGTATAGAAAATGTTAGGACTTTGGGGGGAGCAGACTGCAATTCTGATCATTTTCTTGTAGTTGCCAAAGTTCACAAACGGCTATCTACAGCAACATCAATGTGCCACAATGCAGAACTTGTTAGGTTCGACACTGACAAGCTAAATGATGAAAACTTTAGAAGAAGGTACATGATAGAAATTTCAAATAGGTTTGATGCTCTCAGGACACACGAAGATCAAGATGAAGATGTAAATAAACAGTGGATCACTGTGAGGAATAATATCAAAGAGGCAGCAAAGATCACAATAGCTATAATTAAGAAGAACAGGAGGAAACCATGGTTTAATGAGGAATGCAAAAAATTGGTAGAGGAAAGGAGAAAAGCGCGATTAGATTGGGGTCAAATGGGAGACAGAAAACGAGAGGAGTTCTTGAACTTGAGAAGGGAAGTTTGTCATAGGCTATGGGCAAAGAAGAGGGATTATTTGAACAATCAAATTACTAAAATGGAAACAAACAGTAAAACAAAAAACATAGGGAACTTTACCTAGACATAAATGGGTATAGAAAGGGCTTCAAGGCTAGGACAAATGCACTTCTAGGGGATGCTGGGAATACTGACAGACCCCAGTGCTATTTAAGTAATGGAGGGCGTATTTTGAGCATCTATTAAATCTACACCAGGAAGCGGGAAATGAGCAGGCATATGAAATACATACAGCAGAACCCCAGATACCTGAGCCAACATTAAAGGAAGTAACAGATGCAATCAACAAATTAAAAAACCATAAAGCACCAGGATCAGATTGCATAACAGCAGAATTAGTTAAAAATGGGGGACAGGAATTGGTGGCAGTAGTTCACAAAGTGACAACTAAAGTATGGAACTCAGATGATACCTGAAGATTCGCAGGAGTCGATTCTAATCCCAATTTTTAAGAAAGGCAACAAAATGGATTGTAGTAATTATAAAGGGATATCGCTATTACCAGTATGTTCCAAAATTTTCTCGAATATTCTGCTAAGCAGGCTTACACCATATGCAGATGAAATTGTGGGGCATTACCAAGCCGGCTTTCGGAGGAACAGATGAACTAAAGACCAAATATTCACCCTGCGTCAAATTTTGGAAAAGAAATGGGAATACAATAAACCAGTTCATAATCTTTTCATAGATTTTACAAAAGCATATGATTCAGTATTGCAATCAAAATTGTACAGAATTCTTTTGGAACTTTGAATACCAAAGAAGTATGTTAGACTTATAGAAGCAAGTTTGAAAAAGACAAAAGGTAGAGTACACATGGGAAAATTGGAGTCAGAAGAATTTGCAATAACAAACAGACTTAAGCAGGGAGACACCCTGTCTCCACTACTTTTTAATTTATTCCTAGAATGTACTGTACGAATGGCAGCAGATAATTCAGAGGATGTGGAGTTAAATGGAAATATTAAGATATTAGGGTATGCAGATGACCTAAACATCATTAGCGATAGGAAAGAATCTGTAACAGCAAATGTGAATGCGTTAATCAAGGCTAGTGAAGATTTAGGTCTAAGGATAAGTGAAGACAAAACTAAATACCTAGTTACTACTAGAATGCCAACAGCAGTATATCAGGAGATGTTAAGAGGTGGAGACATGCAGTTTGAAAAAGTGAACACATTTAAGTATCTAGGCATGGACATCACTTTGAGAAATGGGATTGAATCCGAACTGAAGAAGAGATTACGAGCAGGGAATGCGTGCTACTTCTCACTGAATAGATTACTTTCATCACGGATATTGTCTAGGAATTTAAAGATTAGAATATACAAAACTATTATTCTACCAGTTATGCTGTATGGGTGAGTGCAAAATGAAAAGCCATTTCGAGTATTTGAAGAAAATCTCGAGAGCAAAAGGGATGACATTAGCTGAGAGTGGCGAAAGCTGCATAACGAAGTAGTTCATGAACTCTATTCAAGCCCCTACATAATCAGTATTATTAAATCACGTAGGCTGTGATGGGTGGGTCACGTAGCTCGAATGGATGAGGGCAGGGCAGCGTGCAGAGTACTGGTAGGGCACCTAGAGGGAAAACGTCCTGTGGGGAGACCGAGGCGTAGGTGGGAGGACAATGTGAAGACCGATTTGATGAGCCTAGGTACTGAAGAGGAATGGAAGGAAATAGCCCAAGACAAGGACAGATGGCGAAAATACATTGCTGTGGTAATGGACTCTTGAGTCCGGTATGACCAGTGAGTAAGTAAGTAAGGTACTTGTGTAGAATATGTCCCATAATTGGTTTGGTTTCCAAAAAGAAGACATAGCCCATTAAAGGGAATACTGGTGCGTGTAGTGATGAAAATAGGAATTATTGGTCTTGCAGCACATTTCTCAATTGACAGAGTGAGATTAGGTATTATCTTTGCTGCGCAGGCATATATTTTCTGCACCTGTGTTAAAAAGTGCTCTGTCAAATTCGCATTTGTGCTTTTGACTGTGGCCCACCATGTCAGCTGATCCTTGTGCCACTGGAGGAATTTAATGGTGAAGAGCTTTTGTTCTACACCTACACATATAGACTGCGAATCACTTTGTAATTCTTTGGCAGTTTAATAGCTTCTTCCCTTTCCAGTCAAACAATGAACCAGGGAATGTGTACGTGTCTTGTCTTCTCGATCCCTGATTTACACTGAAGTGACAGAAGTCTGTGGATACTGTTGTGGTTGGCAGGAGAGCCAACCCGTATAACTAAAGGAGGCCGAAATGCACGCGTTTTAGCTCACGCAGGCTGGCGTGAGGTCTGGAACATGACAAGGGAATTAGAATTGAGAAAAACGGACGTAGCTGGTGGAATACTTAACTTTAATCTATTAATGGAGAACGTCACTTTATGGTACATGATTCACAATATCAATAGTGCGGATACTGGCACCTTGCTAGTACGTAGCAAATAACATAACTGAAGACTATGCTAACTATTGTCTCGGCAAATGAGAGCGTAGAAGTCAGTGAACCATCGCTGGCAAAGACGGCTGTACAACTGGGGCGAGTGCTAGGAAGTGTCTCTAGACCTGCCGTGTGGCGGCACTTGGTCTGCAATCACTGATAGTGGCAACACGCGGGTCCAACGTATACTACCGGACCGCGGCCAATTTAAAGGCTACCACCTAGCAAGTGTGGTGTCTGGCAGTGACACCACATTCCTCCCCCGCAAATCGGCGTACGGTTGTGGCATAAGGCTTCCGCCCATCGTGGGGAGGACCCATGTTGACGTATTCGACGAGGTGGGGAGCCTAACAAAAGGCGAGGCTGTGCCACCCGCACCCTGCCATTCGGACCGCGGGGAGCTAGGAAACGCCTGAAAACCTGCTCCAGGGTGCACGCCAACATGCAGTGTATGCGCTCGTAGAGAGACAGGAGGGGCTGAAGGGTCGACCTCCATCAGGCCGGGGCACCCGATGGGCGAAGACAACATATGGTCCGGAGCGGACAAGAGCTCCATGTCGTAGGACAACTGGTCACGGGAAGAGATCGGGGGCGCGTGACCCACGGAGGCGCCCGTCAGTTGCAGCAATGCATCCACTGCGGGCGTTGCCGGCGAGAGAACAGGCAGCAGCGGTGTCGGCGTCGCGTCGCCATGGGGTAAAATGGAAGGCAGCATCGATAACACCTGGGGCTGAGGCGAGCCAGTAGCTGGGGCGCTGACCGGATAGCACTGCCGCTGAAAGCAGACGGCAAGCGGCAGATCCCATGTGACGACAGAGGCGCAGCTGATTGAAATGCCGACGCACCTCACCAGAGGCCCCCAAAACCACATATATAGCGCGTCCGAGGCAGCTAAGAATGTGCCCTTCGAGCCAACGCCGTGAACCTCTATAGTGGCGATAGTAGACAACGTCGCCTGGAGCAAAAGCAGGTGTCTGCCGCTGCACAGGAACCAGATGCGGTGGATGTAGCAAAGACATCAAGGTTCGATGATGACGACCGTGGAGCAACTCAGCCGGCGAGTGACCATCTCGGGGCTGAGAGCTATACGAGGACCAAAAGAGCAATAACGCGTCCTCCCGAGAATACGCCTCTTTCAACTTCAACATCTGTGACTTGAAAATCCTGACCAATCGTTGTGGCACCGTTTGACAGTGGCGAAAATGGCGCGGACGTCAGATGTTGAATACCAGTGGCCTTGCAGAATGACAAATTCTGCCGACATGAATCGTGGGCCATTGTCGGAAACAATAGTCTGTGGAAGACCTTCAATGCAAAAGATAGCAGATAACGCTTGGATGGTGACAGATGACGTCGTGGAAGACATCTGGACAACAAAAGGAAAATTACTGTATGAATCTACCACAACCAACCATCGAGCATTCCAGAATGGACCAGCAAAATCGATGTGTAAGCGTTGCCAAGGGGAAGTGGCTTTTGGGCATGCAAAGAATTTCCGCAGTGGTGCTGATTGCTGTTCAGCACACCATGCAAGAAGAGCACATATTCATAATCGCAGCATCGATTCCGAACCAAGTACAGTGCTGACGAGCAAGTTGTTTCGTTCTCACTATTCCCCAATGTCCTTGGTGGAGGAGCTGTAAGACAGGACTGTAACGAACGTGGTACCACAACCCTGGACTGATTATCAGAACGCAACAGCAAAACACCACATCGTACAAAAAGTCTCCTTGTGAGCAAAAAATCGGCGAACCAACGGGTCCCCGATCCGTGACTGACAAGAGCCATTGCCTAGCAACAAAACGCAGAACTGGAGCAAGGACAGGGTTGGAAGCTGTGGCTGTAGCTACACGACGAAAATCAATTGGAAACGATTCAACCACATCATCGGTTTCCGTATCAATGAACATGCAAGCAAGTTCGGAGGAATCGAATGCCCTATCCTCAGCAACAGGCAAGCGGGACAACGCATCGGCGTTTCCGTGCTTAGCAGTGGACCGATACAAGATATCGTAGCGGTACTGCGAGAGGAAAATAGACCAGCGAATGAATTTCTGCGCTGTACGTGGAGGTACAGGCTAGGTCGGATGAAAAACCGATGTCAAAGGTTTATGGTCTGTGATTATGGTAAAGTGACGACCATACAAGAAATCATGAAACTTTGTAACACCAAATACGAGAGCCAATGCTTCTTTCTCGATCTGTGAATAATTTCTTTCCGCAGACGAGAGCAATTTGGACGCAAAGGCAATAGGGCGATCGTGCGATCCATCTTTGTGCGCAAGCACAGCACCAATCCCGAAATCCAATGCATCCACCATCAACAAAAGGGGCTTCTGGGGATCGAATGGCGTAAGGCAAGTATTGAAAAGCAACGCCGATTTCAACTGGCGAAGAGCGCGTTCGCATTCCGTCGTCCACACGAACGGAACACCTTTACGGCGTAAGCGATGAAGCGTAACTGAAATGGACGAGACGTGTGGTATATAACGTCGATAATTAATTTTTCCCAGCACACTCTGTAGCTGCTTCAAATTCTGCGGCGACGGTAAGTCTTGTATGGCACGAAGGTGCGTGGGACTGGGATGTACGCCTTGGGCATTGATTACATGTCCCAGGTATGGCAAGTCCCGAGCAAAAAACACATTTGTCCTTTCGCAAACGAAGACCATTTTGTCGCAAGACCTGAAATGTTCTGAGATTGGCCAAATGTTCTTATTCCGTCTTTCTGGAGATCACAATATCGTCCAGACAATTTGCTGCAGTAGGGACCGACGCACAAACAGTTTGTAGATATTGCTGAAACAATGCAGGGGAGGATGCACACCCGAATGGCAGTCGTTTGAATCGATACAAACCAAGATGTGTGTTAACCTCCAAAACGCGCTGGGATTCTTCGTCCACCGGTATTTGCAAGTACGCAATTGCGAGGTCCAACTTCGAAAAATTTTTACCTGGGCACAGTTTCTCAAAAAGATCTTCTGGACGGGGTAAAGGAAAAGTTGCAACCACTAGTTGTGGATTCACTGTTGCCTCGAAGTCCACACAAAGTCTCAACTTTCCGGAAGGTTTTGGCCAAATTACTAAGGGTGATGCCCAGAGAGAAGCCTGCACACGTGCAATTACACCTTGTGATTCTAAATCGTGTAACGTTTTTGCGACCTCATCACGCAATGCGTGGGGAACATTGCGCGCTCTGAAAAATTTCGGGTGCACGTTTAGTTTCAGTTCCAAATGTGCTTTATAGTTCTTAGCACAACCGAGGCCCGGTGCAAAAATGTCTGCAAATTCTTCACATAGACGAGAAACACTGTCTGAAGGCACAGTCTGGTTCACTGATAGGACCTGACTTACTATAGACAAGTTAAACAACTGAAATAAATCGAAACCAAACAAGTCCACTGCAGAAGAAGAACGAAGGACGTAAAATGACAAGTTTTGTTTGTCCTTTGTATGTTGCAAGAAGGCTGCACTGTCCTAACACAGGGATCTTTTGTCCTGAATAGCTAGTTAATTGAACATTAGCGGCACGCAACGGAGGTGTTCCCAGCAGTTTGTAAGTGCCTTGATTGATCAGTGAAACTGTAGCATCGGTATCGAGCTGGAATGGTATCACTTTGCCGTTAATGTCCAAGTCTACAAAAAGTTTGTCCTGCTGACGACAAGAGCGACTGTCTCGTGCAACGTGAACTGACACTGGTACATAATCACTTGCGACTTGACGGGAGTTCCGGCGATGTCGACGCACACTATTTTTGGGACGAACACAGTCACTGTTAGAGATAGTGGCACTGGGCGGAGTGGAATGAACTACATGAATTTCGCGAGCCTCAGTAGCCTTGGTTAGATTCAGATTCCGGCGCGAAGCAAAGGGCCTGGAGTGGTTTTGAGCTTCCGATCTGAGCTTTTTCTGGCAAATACTCTGAACATGTCCTGTTTTATTACAATAAAAGCAAATAGCTTGGCGTGACGGGCAATTCTCACGCGAATGTTTAGTAGCACACCGCGGGCATGATTTTATCACTGCATTTGCTTGCCGGCGCGCTACACGTGGCTGAGAGCCTGGCGGCAGCGGCGCGGCCGGGCGCGAGGGCTGTTTACTGCTCCGTGCAGCTCGCCCGGTGGGCCGGTTAACCTGACACACTGCTGCCGAAGTTTCAAATGATTCCTGAGCCAAAGTCAAGTGTGTCCTGCCGATCCAATATGTCCATCACTTGTTGAAGGGAGGGATTTACTAGTTTCAAAAATCCGTTCCCTTATACGAACATCTGAAACATTCTGTGCAATTGCGTCACGTACCATAGAATCTGAATAAAGGAGTCCATATTGACACTCAAAAGCACAATCCCTAGTAAGGCCTTGCAAGGTTGCAACCCACTCCCGATTAGTCTGGCCTGCCGTACATTTTTTACGAAAGAAGGTATACCTTTTCGCAACTATATTGACTGATTCTTTGAAATATGCTTCTAATGCAGACAAAATTTCTTCGTAGGACAGAGTTGCTACGTCGCGTCGGGGAAATCATTTGACTATCCCACGGTACGTGGTCACGCCTACTGAGGACAAGAAAAAAGGCTGCCGCTCGTTACCTTGAATTCTGTAGGCGGCGAGATGGAATCCAAATAGCTTTCCAGTGCAGCATCAAAAGGGCGAAAAGTGGGTGCAACGGCGTGTTGTGGCTGCGTTAGCAGTGAAGCGGCTGCTGCCGCATCGTTTTGCATCGCACGTTGACCCTGGACGAGCTGTCCAAGGGCATCCACCAAGTCCTGCGTTTGCTGATTCTGTAAGCGATAAAATTTGGACAGTACATCTGGAGATTGTGGCGAAGCCATTACACAAGTAAATCATGGCAATTTAGATAAGAACACTTTTACTCTCGTCGCCAATGTTGTGGTTGGTAGGAGTGCCAACCCGTATAACTAAAGGAGGCCGAAATGCACGCGTTTTAGCTCACGCAGGCTGGCGTGAGGTCTGGAACATGACAAGGGAATTAGAATTGACAAAAACGGACGTAGCTGGTGGAATACTTAACTTTAATCCATTAATGGAGAACGTCGCTCTTTATGGTACATGATTCACAATATCAAAAGTACGGATACTGGCGCCTTGCTAGGTCGTAGGAAATAACATAACTGAAGGCTATGCTAACTATCGTCTCGGCAAATGAGAGCGTAGAAGTCAGTGAACCATCGCTAGCAAAGTCGGCTGTACAACTGGGGCGAGTGCTAGGAAGTGTCTCTAGACCTGCCGTGTGGTGGCGCTCGGTCTGCAGTCACTGATAGTGGCGACACGCGGGTCCGACGTATACTACCGGACCGCGGCCGATTTAAAGGCTACCACGTAGCAAGTGTGGTGTTTGGCGGTGACACCACAGGAAATACATAATTTTTCTCAAGACTTACATAGTGATGAATCTGAAAGAGTACTAATTGGCTGCAGCAGACGTTTTCAGTCGGCCTTTTGTATTAGACCATATATAATGGAACAAAGATGATGTTGAATAATATAACTTAATTAATTCAAAATTGTCACAAAGGAATTGAAAGGCACGTGATAGCTTGTATGTAAAAGGGTTTAGAAGTCAATTTTATCTATTGTATTACGTGTGGTTTCTCAAAGATGAGTGAACGCCTTGGCAATTTACCCAGCGAGTAGTGTGGCCAGTTTTCCCAATCTGATTCCATGTCGGCATTAGTGGTCCACAGAAGAAACTAACAAACGGAAATAAATAACAAGGAACTAAAACTTCCTGGCAGTTTAAAATTGTGTGCCCGACCGAGGCTCGAACTCGGGACCTTTGCCTTTCGTGGGCAAGTGCTCTACCATCTGAGCTACCGAAGCATGACTCTTGCCCGCTACTCACAGATTTGCTTCTGCCAGTATCTCATCTCCTATCTTCCAAACTCAGATGGTAGAGCACTTGCCCGCGAAAGGCAAAGGTCCCGAGTTCGAGTCTCGGTCGGGCACACAGTTTTAATCTGCCAGGAAGTTTCATATCAGCTCACACTCCGCTGCAGAGTGGAAATCTCATTCTGGGAACAAGGAACTACGTTTGTAGGCCAGAAGATGTTGTTTAAACATTGATATAACAAAAAAAATTTACTCTTCATACAAGAAAGGTAACAAGAGTAATACAAATGACGTATCTTAAGACCGAAAACAAAAAATATTTTAATAAAAAATAGCAGAACAAGTTTCCTCCGTCAGTCTCGCTAACAGTATTACAGTGTTGATGCGTATCGGAACTAGTATGACCATCCCTCGTCTGGCAGCAGCGGTGTCCAGGGCAAAAATTATGCAGTGGTCACTTCTTCTGTCCTGGCCGTTTTATCACACCTTGCCTATCAATCTTAATTGGTAACCTACACTCATGCTCACAAATTAAGGATAATTGCAGAATGTGGTGCCACACAACGTGGCACTACATAAAACTGGTGCAAATTTCATAGGCACATAGGGAACACGCACGAAATAGATCTGTAAGTCCACAGCATTGGTGATAAGTTTAGAAAACCGTTCCGAAACACATGTGCTCCAAAACGCCCCTGTTTCCTGCTCGTGCACCCCGACATCAATATAGATATGATCGCCATGCACACGTACACATGCCGCACAACGGGTTGACATACTCTGGATCAGGTGGTCGAGCAGCTGCTAGGGTATAGCCTCCCATTCTTGCACCAGTACCTGACGGAGCTCTTGATCTGTACTAGGAGTTTGAAGATGTGTAGCCATACGTCAACTGCGAGCATCCCAGACGGCCTCGATGGGGTTTAGGTCTGGAGAACAGACAGGCCACTCCATTCGCCTGGTATCTTCCGTTTCAAGGAACTCCTCCTCGATGGCAGCTCGGTGGGACGATGTGTTATCATCCATCAGGAGGAAGTTGGGACCCACTGCACTGCTGAAAAGCTGGGCATACTGGTGAAAATGAAAAATGATGTCCCGATACATCTGACCTGTTACAGTTCCTCTGTCAAAGACGTGCAGCGGTGTATGTGCATCAATCATAATACCACGAACTCCATACACGTCTCCCAAGGTCATTAAGGGGTTGGTATCTGGTTCCTGGTTCACGTCAGATGAAAGCCCGGCGAGAATCACTGTTCAGACTATACCTGGACTCGTCCGCGAACATAACCTGGGACCACTGTTCCAGTGAACATGTAATGTGTTCTTGACACCTGGCTTTATGGGCTCTCCTGTGACCAGAGGTCAGTGGAATGCACCTCACAGATCTCTAGGCGAATAAACCGTGTCTGTTCAGTTCTCTGTAGACTGTGTGTCTGGAGACAACTCTTCCAGTGGCTGTGGTAAGGTCCCGAGCAAAGCCACCTGCAGTATTCAGTGGCCTTCTGCAGGCTCTGATGGTGAGATATCTTGTGGTGTTGTACACTGTGGACGTCCCGTTCTGCAGCGCTTGGATACGTTTCCTGTCTGCTGGAATCATTGCCATAATCTTGAGATCACACTTTGTGGCACATGGAGGGCCTGTGCTATGACCTGCTGTGCTTGACCAGCCTCCAGTCGCCCTAGTATTCATGCCCCCATAAAGTCATCAATATGTGTTCTTTGAGCCATTTTCAACACACAGTCACCATTAGTACGTCTGAGAATGTCTGCACACTTACTCGCTGCACCGTACTCTGACAGGCGCCAACACACCTCTGCATATGTGGATTGCTACCAGCGCCACCATGCGTCGACCGCAGGTCGAATACACCGCATGCTCATATCCTGAGGTGATTTAAACCCCCAAACCGCCCACCAGAGTGTTGTTTCACCATTTATCAGCATTATTCTTAATTTATGAACATGAGTGTGCATAAATTGGTACATTATATTAATTAACAGTAATTGCAATACAAGACATGATCACAAATATTTTGAATGTCATTTTTTCTAATTCATTGTATTGTATTACAACAGCCTTAATTTTATTGGATGTTATTTGCTACAAACATGTACACATTTTAAGATGACAGTCTCTATAATGTTCATTTACAGATACATGTTACTTCCATTTGACAGTTCCACCATAGCAGTTGATTGGTGCTAGTTGCACACACTCCTGAGTTGCCAGCATTGGCAGACAAACAAATAAAAATTCTCTCTCTCGCTTCTATTAACCCAGTGGTTGCCACATTACATACCACTCTGCCCATGACGTAAGCAGAAAACTTAACTCATAGTAGAATTCACCAGTGTCAATTAAAATTAACAAAATTATGCAATAAATTGCAAAAAATACCAAAGTGGCAGTAGTAATTTTCTTTATTGATGACTACTTTCGAGCCCAAAGCTCATTTTCAAATCGTCCACCAAGCTATACAATACCATCCATTACAACAGCCATATGCAAGCATTAGTGGATGATTTGAAAATGAACTTTGGGCTTGAAACTCGCCATCAATAAAGAAAATTAATCACAAATTCAACTTCTCTCTTTTTTTC
Organism: Schistocerca gregaria; assembly: GCF_023897955.1. NCBI lineage: Eukaryota > Metazoa > Arthropoda > Insecta > Orthoptera > Acrididae > Schistocerca > Schistocerca gregaria. The sequence goes on along the minus strand of NC_064928.1, from coordinate 197,476,446 downwards.
TGGTTTACTGCGCAAGTTTTAAACCACAGAGTTCCTGCCATCATGCCTCCCACATTCCTAGAAATTAGTTAATTAAAATTAACCACATCTTAAAGTATTACTGTTTCTTTGAGAAAAAGTTCTCACTAGTAGCTGACATTTTTGGATTCAGTTGTTCGGTGCTTGATGCACATTATTATTACATACAGCTGACAACCATGGTCCACACGAATATTTGATTGAGCTGCATGCGGTGCGCTGGTCACAGATTGACAACCGTGGATTCAGACATTTACTTTGAAAGATAATGTGGGCGGCACATTTGCAATTCATTTTCCATTCAATGTTGATTTACCAGTAGAACTGATACATGGTGCTTGCAGTAAGAATATTCTGTAAATCAGTGAACCACACACTTGCAAAAGTTCATGTAGGGACCTTGAGTTTCTTGCATTCACATTGCAATATTTTTACTGCCTAACATATTTTTGCATAATAATCAGAATAAATTTAAGATTAACTTTGAAAATCACACCCAGAATACTACAAGTATCAATAATTGACACAGAATAAATGTCTCTGAGTTCAGAATAGAGTTCTAGGATCTTACACAGAAGTCTTTAGAGTTTGCCAACAGGTGTCAGTTAGGTAACTGGAAATACTCAGGCCATCAAAACTAAATAAAAGAGCAAATTGATAACCACTGCTATAATTTATATTTGGACTTTGGGGTGTAAATTCCAATGAACTTCTTTTTAAGTGGCCTTTAACTTTTCTAGTATTCAGATTGTTTGCAAAATGTGCTGGAGACAGTAAACCTGATACTCTGATTAAAGTGGGACATCGTAAACCATGGTTTGGTTAAGTATGTTCCAACTAAAGTAATAAATATAGCAGGGACCCACCCTGGTTTACTGCTGTTAAGATGGGGACTACTACACTCTGCCTACAAAAGAGGTGCAGCAATACTGACAAAAGTACAAAGCAGCTTTTGGAGCAGTAAGGAGCACTGTGCGTGAAGCCTACGGTAATTTTCAGTCAAATCATGCTGAAAAAATTTATCAGAAAATCCTGGTGTTTTCTGGTGATATATCAATTCAGTAACTATGTTACAACTGATAACACTCTCAATATTAAATTCCTTATTTATATATGTATTTTGAAATGAGGACACTGCTGCACCAATGTTTGACCAGTGCAGAGTCATACAAATTACAGAGTCATACAAATATTGTTTCTCTAGCACCGCAGCTATTGAGAAACAATTCAGACTGGTTAAAACGAACAACATGCCAGCCACAAACAGAATTCCAATTACCTTTTACATTGAGTGTGCCATGGAGATATCTCTTATCCCTGCTCAAATTTATAGAAAATAGCTTGACCAGGGAATAGTCCCATTAGACTGTTTGCAGGAAAGGTAATACATTGGATGCCCAAAATTGCCAACAAATATTGTTCACGTTTATCTGTTGTACGATTCTAGAAAATTTTCTAACCTTTCAGAAAAATGCTCATGACATATCACAAAAACAATGAATGTACTCCTCTTTAAAAGACTGACAGAAAAATGAGAACCAGCTGCTGTAACCCCCTTTCCACCTTCCTCATCAAATATTTTGGGATGCAAACTCTTCTTTGTAGTTAAACATCTCACATTGCCACTGTCTGTGTGCATATCTCTCCTACTGCCTCCTTTTCTCCCACCAATTTACAGTAAAACCCACTGCCTCTGTCTGCTCTCACACATAATTGTCTCCTTTTGTCTTTCTTTCCCATTGGGACTGCTTCCACCATACTTCAGCAGCTCAGAATTCTGGGGGATCCAACTTACTTTTTCCCTGCTGTATCCACATGTTTAAAGTGTCTGTCCAAAATCCTCCTTTCCCTACATCTACGTGTTAAAAGTTCACCAGTCTGGGAGGTTTCAGACCTTCCGAGCCTTTGTATTGTCTCCACTCATCTGTACGTTTCATTTCCACTGTCTCCTCCCTCTTTTGCTCCAGTTGCTTCACTCTCCAGCCATTTCCCTTTCTTTTTCACTGCCACTTTCTCTCTTCAGCATAACTATCTCCTCTCTTTCTCTCCCTTTCACTCTCTCTTTTGTCTTCCACCATCACTGTCTCTCTGTTACTCCCTTTCAGCACTGAAAAGTGTGAATATGTTTGCATCTCAAAATTTGTTGCGTGAGGGCGGTACGATGATTTAGCCAGCTGGTTCCTCACTTTTCTGTCAGTCTTTTAAGGAGATACGTATTTGCCTTTTTCTGCTCTGGCAGGAACATTTCCCTGCTACAGCAGAGTGCACAGCTTATGTAAAACAAATGTTACAGGTCAGTAAAGTTTTGGCAGTTCATACACTTTGGCACACATAAATGAAGTATATATACGCATAATATAAGATTAACACAAAATCATTTGCTTTACATTTTTTCTGGATACTTTGTTCATCGATTACAATGCATGGAACATGCCCAGCTTATGATTTGCATCTCAATATGATAAAAATTTTATTATAAATACTTAAATGAATTTGCACACATTCCAGTTTTACATAATTTTTTTCAGCCATTGCAAGTTCTTTTCAGGCATGTTAAGACCCTTTGTAGCCCACTTTGGAGATAGTTTTATAGAAGTGAAGTGCCCATTATACAAACACAGTGTAGCATAAAGTTTTATTATTGACAAAATGCCGGCTAATAATACAGTTTGGAGACTTCGGAACCCTTGCGATTACTCTAGAACTGTTGCCACGTGTTCACTATGTCAGTAAAAACTAAATTTACGATTCAGACTTCTTCCGGATGATGCAGTTATCTGTAATGAAGTGATGACTGAATGAAGCTGCATAAATATTCAGTGAGATCTTGACAAGATTTCAAAGTGGTGTAAAGACTGGCAACTGGCTTCAAATGTTTTGATATATAAAATTGTGCACTTCATAAAATTAAAAATGTAATATCCTATGACTACATTAAGGATTCACAGCTGGATTTGGCCAACTCGTATGAAAACTTGGGTGTAGCACTTCATAGGAATATGAAATGGTATGATCACATAGGCTCAGTTATGGGTAAAGTAGATGGTAGATAACTTTATTGGCAGAATATTGGGGAAATGCAATCAGTCTCCAAAGGATATTGCTTACAAATCATCCATGCAACCCATTCTAGAATATTACTCAAGTAAGACCTGTACCAAATAGGGCTAACAGAGAAGGGCAGCGCAAATGGTCATAGCCCCCCTGCGGGTCCGGGGGTAAGAATTGGCCCGTGGTATTCCTGCCTGTCGTAAGAGGCGACTAAAAGGAGTCTCAACTGTTTTCGGCCTTTGGTCCCCCTTGGGGTTTGACCTCCATTTATCAAAATTCTACAGAAGTACAAGCCTTTTGGGGAAGGATACCTTACGTGGTGTATCACTGGTCCTCAGTGCACTAAGACCTTGGCACTCAGCATTGTAACGGCGTTGTAACCGCACCCACTATTCCTCAAATTGTGCCTAAACGCCTGATGGGTTGCACAAGTTACACCCATAGTGCGTCCCCATCTGCTCCTACGATCATGATGGACTTTCCATGGCACCCTCTAGGATGTAGCCCCCTGATAACACAGGGATCGTACTGCCGATACCTGAGCTGCACCCTCCCCACGTCGGCCAAGGAGTAGATGCCCATCTCCTTGGGGCATCAGGACTCCCAGCAACGGTCATCCTGCCAGGTGGCCCTTTCTGTGGCTGGGTGGCGCCCGTGGGGAGAGCCCCTGGTCGGAGTGGGTGGTATCGGGGCGGATGTTTCACAGATGAAACATCAACATGTATCAGGTCGATCTGTGGCCGAGTCTTTTAAAAAGAAAGGTACTGTCTCTGGTTCTGGTTCTCCTGCCCTTTCCGCCTTGGCCACTCCCTGGGAAGAAGGACAGGCCCGCCGGCTTGGGGCGAAGAACTTCCCCCGCTATTTAGTCTGTTCTCGGACCGATGGGGGGACGTTCGCCACCTCCAAGCCCATGTTCCTTGTCCAGCACATCGAGGACATCTTTGGGAAAATCGAGGCTCTCTGTAAAATGCGTTCGGGGTCCGTTCTTATAAAGACAACCTCTGCCACACAGTCGGCGGCACTCCAGGCATGCGACCGACTGAGGGACAACCCAGTGTCCATTGTCCCGCATCTGGCACTGAATAGGACGCAGGGGGTTATTTTTCATCGGGACCTCGTGCTGCAATCTGATGAGGAGCTCAGGGCCAACATGGAGCGCCGAGGCGTGCATTTCGTCTGGCGAGTCCAGCGCAGCCCCAAAGACCGTCACATTGACACTGGGGCCTTTATCCTCGCCTTCGAGGGGGACGTTCTCCCGGAGAAGGTAAAGGTGATGTGCTACCAGTGCAATATGCGACCTTACGTCCCGCCTCCTATGCGCTGCTTTCGGTATTTGCGCTTCGGGCACATGTCGTCACGGTGTGAGGCTTTGCCCCTTTGTGGCGATTGTGGACGTCCTCTTCATGAGGAACATACATGCACCCCACCACCTCAGTGTGTCAATTGTCCTGGCCTCCACTCGCCTAGATCTTTAGACTGCCCCACATATCATATTGTTGGTTGTGGTTGTTGGGATGTTTAAGGGGGACTAAACAGCTAAGGTCATCAGTCCCCCATTCCAAAAACAGGCGAGACGAAAATATACGGAGCAGGTAAAACCCCAAGGGGGAGGAGACGCCCCTCCCCCCCCCCCCAGTCACTGAAAGAACACAAATGTGGCAGCGAACACTAGAGACAAGAAGAGTACAGACGAACACTGGACAGAAAGAAACAGAAGGAGAAAAAGGTTCAAGAATTAAAATCTTTGGACCGTCTCTCTTATTCTGAGACCAGGAAGAAGTATGACCGCCTCCATCCCGTGACGTGACGTTGACAACTTCGTTTGCCTCAGTCGTGTCCACTCCTTCCACAATATCCTCACCCCTATCCTGTCCCCCCTCCACCTCCTCACCCCATCCAGGGTCTATGGCTCCGCCTCCCAAATCCCTCCCTTCCAAATCCTCCTCCCTCGCGGCCCCTGGCCCCTCTGCCCCAGGGACCACCCTTCCTCCTCCTCCCCCTCCGCCGCCTGAGAAGGGATCCTCTTCTCAGGCGTCCATCGGGGAAACGTTCTGGACCCCGGCTTCCGAGGTCCCCACGTGTGAGGACCTTCTTCGGGTCCAGCCCACCATCCCCGTGCCTCATCAGACTTCCAAAGAGGCCTCCAAGAAGAAGTTTTTATCCCCCTCTCCACCCCGGCGCATTTCCTCTGATGCTCCACCCGTGAGTCGCTGCCCCCGGCCATCCTCAGTTTCGCCTGGACGCTCTGCTGCCAGGTGCTGCCCCTCCTATGCAACCCAGGAATGCGGCTGCAGCTGGCGACGACTCGATGGAACAGGATCCGCCTCCCGCCGGTTGTAGCGTTGTTCCCTCGAAACCTGGCCCTCCGCGGCCGTCAAGGTGACCAGCTCTTCACCCGTTTCGTTCCCCCCTTTTTTCTGACTAGCGATGACTTTGTTACATTGGAACATAAGAGGTATTCGATCTAATTGGGAGGAATTACAACTGCTCCTCCGCCTGCACTGTCCGCTCGTCCTTGGTCTCCAGGAAACCAAGTTGCGCCCAACTGACTGTATTGCTTTTACCCACTATCCCTCGGAGCGGTCTGACCTCACCCCTGTGGACGGTATTCCAGCTCATGGTGGGGTCATGTTGCTCGTTTGGGACGATGTCTCTTACCATCCCATCTCATTGACCACCCCACTCCAAGCAATAGCTGTCCGTATTATTCTTTCTGCCTTTACTTTTTCTGTTTGTACTGTCTACACTCCATTGTCATCCGCAGTTAGTCGAGCTGGCATGATGCACCTGATTGTTCAGCTTCCTCCGCCGTTTTAATTGTTTGGCGACTTCAATGCCCATCATCCCCTTTGGGGCTCTCCTGCATCCTGTCAGAGAGGCTCCCTCTTGGCGGATGTCTTCAACCATCTCAATCTTGTCTGCCTCAATACTGGGGCCCCGACTTTCCTCTCGGACTCTACTCATACCTACTCCCACTTGGACCTCTCGATCTGTTCTACCACTCTTGCCCGTCGGTTCGAGTGGTATGTCCTTTCTGACACCTATTCGAGCGACCATTTCCCCTGTGTCGTTCGTCTCCTGCACCACACCCCATCCCCACGTCCTTCGAGCTGGAACATACCGAAAATTGACTGGGGACTTTACTCCTCCCTGGCGACCTTTCCGCACCACGATTTTCTCAGTTGTGACAGTCAGGTCGAATACCTCACGGCTATTATCATCAATGCTGCCGAACGTTCCATTCCTCTTCTTCACATCGCGTTTCCGTCCCCTGGTGGAATGAGGCTTGTAGAGACGATATCCGTGCTCGAAGACGTGCTTTACGCACCTTTCGCCGCCATCCTACATTGGCGAATTGTATTGGATACAAACGACTCCGAGCGCAATGTCGTAGAGTCATCAAAGACAGCAAAAAATCTTGTTGGGCCTCTTTTACCAGCTCCTTTAACAGTTTTACTCCCTCTTCTGTCGTCTGGGGTGACCTGCGCCGGCTGTCGGGCATTAAGGCCCACTCCTCGGTACCTGGCCTGACTTCAGGTAATGAGGTACTTGTTGATCCTGTGGATGTCTCCAACGCCTTCGGCCGCTTTTTCACGGAGGTTTCAAGCTCCGTCCAGTACCACCCTGCCTTCCTTCCCAGGAAAGAGGCAGAAGAGGCTCGGCGACTTTCCTTCCATTCCCTGAATCTGGAGAATTATAATGCCCCCTTTACTATGCGGGAACTCGAACATGCACTTGCACTATCCCAGTCCTCTGCTCTGGGGCCAGATGCCATTCACGTTCAGATGCTGACACACCTTTCTCCGGCAGGCAAAAGCTTTCTTCTTCGTACCTACAATCGCATCTGGACCGAAGGTCAAGTCCCAACGCGTTGGCGTGACGCCGTCGTTGTTCCTATACCCAAACCCGGGAAGGATAGACACCTTTCTTCTAGTTACCCCACCATTTCTCTTACAAGCTGTGTCTGTAAGGTGATGGAGCTCATGGTTAACGCTCGGTTAGTTTGGATTCTTGAATCTCGATGGCTACTTACCAATGTTCAATGCGGCTTACGTCGCCGCCGCTCCGCTGTTGACCACTTTGTGACCTTGTCGACATTCATCATGATCAACTTTTTGCGAAAGCGCCCAACGGGAGCCGTGTTCTTCGATTTGGAGAAGGCTTATGATACCTGTTGGAAAGGAGGTATCCTCCGCGCTATGGACAGGTGGGGTCTACGCAGTCGCCTACCTCTTTTTATTGATTCCTTTTTAACAGATCGAAAGTTTAGGGTACGTGTGGGTTCTGTATTGTCCGACGTCTTCCTCCAGGAGAACGGAGTGCCTCAGGGCTCCGTCTTGAGCGTAGCCCTTTTTGCCATAGCGATCAATCCAATTATGGATTGCATTCCACCTAATGTCTCAGGCTCTCTTTTTGTCGATGGCTTCGCGATCTACTGCAGTGCCCAGAGAACATGCCTCCAGGAGCGCTGCCTTCAGCGTTGTCTTGACAGCGTATACTCATGGAGTGTGGCTAATGGCTTCCGCTTCTCTGAAGAGAAGACGGTTTGCATCAACTTTTGGCAATATAAAGCGTTCCTTCCGCCATCCTTAAAACTTGGTCCCGTTGTTCTCCCATTCGTGGAAACAACTAAGTTTCTAGGGCTCACACTGGACAGGAAACTTTGTTGGTCTCTGCACGTCTCTTATTTGGCTGCCCGTTGTACAGTTCCCTTAATGTCCTCAGGGTTCTTAGTGGTTCATCTTGGGGAGCGGATCGCACTGTCCTGCTTTGCTTGTATCGGTCCATAGTTCGATCAAAACTGGATTATGGGAGCCTCGTCTGCTCGGCCATCCCTCTTACGCCATCTCAACTCCATCCACCATCGGGGGTTACGTCTTGCGACCGAAGCATTCTACACTAGTCCCGTCGAGTCTTTATGCTGAAGCTGCCAAATTACCATTGACCTACCGGCGCGGCATACTGCTTTGTCGGTATGCCTGCCGGCTGTTTTCAATGTCCGACCACCCCTCTTATCAGTCCTTCTTCACTGATTCTCTCGACCGTCAGTATGGGTTGTACGTGTCTGCCATGCTGCCCCCTGGAGTCCGCTTTCGTCGCCTGCTTGGACAATTGGATTTTGCCCTCCCTACCACCTTCAGAGAGGGTGAGAGCCGGACACCACCTTGGCTCCAGGCTCCAGTTCATATTCATCTCGACCTCAGCTCGCTCCCGAAGGAGGGTACTCCGGCTGCAGTGTATTGCTCACGGTTTGTCGAACTTCGTGCCGACTTGCCAGTCACACCTTTATTTACACTGATGGCTCCAAAACTGACGACAGTGTCGGCTGTGCCTTTGTCGTCGGCGTCGTCACCTTTAAATACCGGCTCCTCGACCAGTGTTCCAGCTTTACAGCCGAGCTTTTTGCTCTCCATCAGGCCGTTCAGTATGCCCGCCGCCCCCGCCATTCATAGTATGTACTCTGCTCTGATTCACTCAGTGCTCTTCAGAGCCTTGGAGCTCCATATCCGGTTCATCCCTTGGTGCAACGGATCCAGCAGTCCCTCCATTCTTCTGGTGATGATGGCTCTCCTGTCAGCTTTCTGTGGGTTCCCGGCTATGTAGGAGTGCCTGGGAATGAGGCTGCAGCCAAGGTTGCGATACTCCTGCCTCGGCCAGACTCCCATTGTGTCCCGTCATCTGACATTAGTGGGTTTGTTTGTAAGAGGCTTGTGTCATTGTGGTGGGATACTTGGTCATCACTTCAAGGAAACAAGCTCCGGGCCGTAAAACCGTTCCCAACTGCTTGGACAACCTCCTCCCGACCATCTCGGCGAGAAGAGGTCCTTCTGACCAGGTTGCGGATTGGGCATTGCCGGTTTAGCCACCGCTACCTGCTCTCCGGTGACCCAGACCCGCAGTGCCCTTGTGGTCATGTTTTATTGTCGTGTCCCCGTTTTAGTCAATCTCGTGTTGTCCTGTCTCTGGCATCTACTTTACAGGATATTTTAGCTGATAACGCTCGAGCAGCTGTTCGTGTTCTTCGTTTTATTACTATGACTAGCTTGTCCAAAGACATCTAACTCTTTCACTTATTTTATCTGCGTCTTTGTAAAAACTTTCTGGTGTTCCCCCCCACCCCCCCCCCCACCCCAACCTGAGTTTTACTAGATTCTATGTGCTCTTATAATTCTGACTGGGTGCTAATGACCTCAGTAGTTGAGCGCCATTAAACCCCCCCCCCAAAAAAAATGGTCATAGGTTTGTTTGATCTGTGGGAGGGTGTAACAGAGATTCTGAAGAAACTGAACTGACACCTTTGAAGATAGACATAAACTATCCTGAGAAAGTCTAGTAACGAAGTTTCAAGAACCAGCCTTAAATGATGACTAGGAATATACTACAAACTCCTATGTATTGATCACATAGGAATCCTGAGGACAAGATTAGAATAATTACAACAGACACAGAGGCATTCCTTTAATCATTCTTCCCAATCTCCATAAGTGAAGGGAATGGGAGGAACCCTAATAACTTCTACAGTCACCGTATCCTCTGTCGTGCACTTCACAGAGGCTTGCGGAGTATAGATGGAAACCTAGATATTATGTGCAGTAGCATGGTAACTTTGAACCTCTGGATCTAGGTAATGGATAATGATATCGAAAAAGTTTAAAAGATCCTGAGAACATCTTAAGAATGTACGATAAATCACCATTTTATGGAGATTTGCCAGGAATCACGCGTGAAAAGATGATGCTTTTATGAGCCACCTAAGATCCACCCTAGACTACACATAATGCAAAAGAAGCAAACAGTTTGCCTGAGCTGGAGAAAAGGTGTAATGTTTAAATTTTTACCCTTTTAACTATAGGAAGGTACAGGATGCCCGTTCTTCTGGTAAGTATACAAATGTTTGCTATGCCGATGGCTGCCCAAACCACTTGATTCTTTATCTCTGTGATCAAGTACCTGCACACTGGTAACCCCTGACCACACAGGAGTCAGAGTCTGTTATCTGATGTTGGTGCCCGAGCTTAAAACTCTCCATCTATACCAAGGAGTATGTGCCCATTGTGATTAGGACATAAAGCTCCAAGCGACAGATTACTGCCCATGTAGCTGAGCGTGGGTGGTGCCCACAGGAGGAGCTCCCATTCGGAGTGGTTGGCACCATGGTGGATGAGCCATGAAATGAAGTGGATGAATTTATCTCCCACTGGTGCCCATACAACCCCAGCAGTCTCTGTGGAAAGTAAGTTCTTCTTTAATGCATAAAGATAGGATCCTAGATGCTCCCTTCACTGGCTAAGCTGTGTGGGAAATGTAGGGCTAAGCAGGAAACAGAGAAATCTACCGCCCCCTCCCCTGAAATGCTTAGTTTGCTCAAGGTCTGATGGAGTTTCTTTCTTGAACACAAAACCTTTATTGTTTGTGGGTACTTAGAAGACAAGTTTGGGGAAATGACAGCTATCTCCAAAAGGAAAAGGACATCAATTTTGATCAAAATAGCATATCATTCCCAGTCATGGGTGCTGCTCGCTTTTAACAAACTGGGTGACATACCGGTAACTGTGACTTCCCATAATAGTCTAAATATGGTTCAGAGTGTCATTTTCCACCGAGATACATTCTTGGAGTTCGATGAGCTATGCGCCAAGCTGTAGTGATACTGTGTACACTTTGTCTGTCATGTATGTAGGGGGCCAAAGGACAATAGGGTCACTACCAGTGCCTTCATCTTAGACTTTGAGGATGATTCATTGACTGAAAAGGTCAAGGTGGCGATACACTGATTTGATATGAAACAGTATGCCCCCCCCTCTCCTTTTGGTGCTTCAAGTGTTTGAAATTTGGGTACATGGTTTCACGTTGCAATGCTCTCCCCATCTATAGAGATTGTGGATGAGTGCTACATGTGATTGCTCCTTGTGCCCCCCTCCCCATCTCTGTCAACTATGGAAATCACCATTCTCCACTGCACTGTTTTCCAGAGAGAGAAGAAAATAAGACTTTGGACAAACTAATTTATCAAGAGTCCAAGAAAAAGTAAGAGTGGTTGCGCTCAAAATGTATAACCATGTCATATGCTATAGCTATAGCTATGACAATGACAACCTCTTTGGCAATGGTACTCCCACCTGTTACACTTCCTGTAGTGGGCCCTCAGAGCTGCTCAACCGTACCTGTCCCCCCCCCCCCCACCCCCCACCCCCCACCCGATGATCCAGGGCTCCCCTCTTGCTGCTTCCACCATACCTACTTCGTGATAGTTTGCTTCCCACACACCAGAGACGTTGGTCCCACCTCCCATCTGAAAGTAAATCAGCTTTCTCCAGCTTCTCTCGCCACGAAGAGGTTTCTTGGACCACTTCTGTCCAACATCTACTACTGGACACCAGCCAGTGGCTGAAGGAGCCACAGGCTGCTTGTCAAAGGGCCTTGCAATCACCATATTTACCTGAAACCCCCACTATCATCAAAATCTTCTAAGGAGAGAGAGAAAGAAAAAAAAAAAACTTTCATGAATAAGGAGATTCCAATTGCCCCACACCACCAGATCCCGCCTGTTGAACTCCTGTGGCCAAGGTGGAGATTCCAGTGGCCCCTGAGGCCCCAGTGCCTTCTTCACTGCCCTTCAGGAGACTTGGTTTCCAGAAAAACAGCCTCCAGCTCTTTGTGAATATTGGGGATATTATAAAGATTGTGAATATTTGGGACATTATAAAAATTGTGCTACCTGTGACAGTTTGGGTGGAGTTTGCATATACGTTCTGCACACACTATTTTAGTGAATTTGTACCTTCGAAGTCTTTGGCTGTTTGCATTAGGGTATTTCAGGATATTACCATCTGCAGTGGCTACCTACCTCCAAATGGTGGAGTGTCTCAGAACATACTGTTTGCATTGGTTTCACAGCCCTACCTTTCCTAATGTTGGATGATTTCAACACCCATAACCCTTTGTGGGTTGGAACCCCGATCGCTGGCTGCGGTAAAGACCTGGAAAACTTACTGGCCCAACTTGACCTCTGCTTCTTGAATACTGGTACCCTCATACATGGTCACTGACCTTTCCATATGCACCCCTTGTCTTTTCCCATCCATCCACTGGAGAATCCAAAGTGACCTGTATGGTATTGACCACATCCCAATCTTCCTTGCACTCCATCAGCATCACTCCCATAGATACCTGCCCAGATGGGCTCTGTGCAGTGTTGACTAGAATGCCTTAGCCTCTGCTGTCGCCCTTATCTTTCTATCACATGGATATATCAATGAGTCAATCCAGAATACAACTACAGCCATTTTTTTGGCAGCTGATTTGGTGTTTCCCTGTTTCTCGGGCCCACCCCGATGGAGTATGGTATCTTGGTGGTCAACAGAAAACTCTCCAACATCATTAGTGACATCCATCGATGGAATGCCTCAGTGCCTTTAAAAGGCTAAATGCCACCGTTCACCAGTTAATAAACTGATGGAAATATGAATCCTTTGTGAACGGTACATTTCAACCATCAGGTTGCTTACCTCCCTTTCACAGGTCACTGTCTACACTGATCCAGATGCCATCGTCAAACATTCAGCACTGCGTTGTGCTCAAGACTCTGCACCTGAGAATTACCTACCTGCCTTTCATGTCCTACAACAGCGGGTGATCGGAAGCAATTATCGTTCACTATACAACATCTAGAGCTATATAAAGCTTCGTTCAGCAAGTGTGAATTTGTCAGTGTTCTAGCCCACTGCCCTTATACTGGGGCCGGGCCGCATCCACAACCAAATATCAAGCACCTATCACTGGATTGCCAATGTCAAATTCTTACTATCTGTAACCGTATCCAGAGTGTGGGTGAGTTTCTATCACAATTGTGAGAAAGCATCATTATCCCAGTACTGAAACTGGGTAAACACCCTCTAGAGGTGGACAGTTATCGCCCAATTACTCTCACCAATGTTCTCTGTGAGTTGCTTGAATGCTTGTTAAGCCACTAAGCCAGTGGCTGTGTTGGCTTCTTGAGTGTTGGTGTCTTCTGGCTCCATCCCAGAGTAGTTTTCGCCAAGACCGTTCCACTACTGATGATGTGGTTTACCTAGAGTCTGCCATTCAAACCGCTTTTGCCTGACGTCAATACCTTATAGCCGTCTTCTTTGACGTGCAAAAGGTTTATGACACCACATCCTTGCTATCTCACGAGAATGGGTGGTTTGCTCCCGATTTTTATCCAGAACTTCCTGTTATGCCTCACTTTTCAGGTTCGAGTTGTGCTTCCCACAGTACCCCTCATATCCAAGAGAATTGGGCCCTGTAGGGCTCTGTACTGAGTATCTCTCTCTTTCTAGTAGCCATGAGAGGTCTAGCAGTTGGGGGGCCCGAGTCAAACTCCCGTTGTATGGTGACAACTTGTGCCTCTATTATTGCTCCTCAAGTGTGGATGTTGCTGAATGTCAACTGCAGGGCAACATACGTAAGGCAAAGACATGGGCCCTTACCCATGGCTATTGGGCTACAGCCACCAAGTCTCACATTGTGCACTTTTGTCAGCATTGTACCGTTCACACACAACAAGAACATTAGCTAGATGACCAACTACTCAGTGTGGTGGAGACTTACCGTTTTTTAGTGCTGGTCTTCAGTTCTTGGTTGACATGAATTCCCCATCTTCAACAGCTTAAGCGAAAATTCTGGCTGCACCTTAATACACTTCACTGCCCGAATAACACAAGTCAGTGTGCAGTGTCTTAGTTATGGGAGTCTGGCATATGGTTTGGCATTGCAGATACTGGATTCGACACCACTATGGGATTCAACTTGCAACATGAGCCTTTCGAAGTAGCCCTGTGAACAGCAGCTTACTCATGGATGCTGGAGTCCCTCCATTGCGGATCAGGTGCCAACAACAGCTTGTCAGTTATGCAACCCATGTTTGCAGCTCCCCTAACGGTCTGAACTACAGTCTCCTCTTTGCAAACTCTGAAATCCGTCGCCCACAATAGCGACCCAGATCAGGGATTACGATCAGAATCCACATCTGGTCCCCCTTTCTGAGCTCCAGTTATTTCGCCTTCCACCTCTCGTTCAGGCATACTCACGTACATGTCCTTGATGCATCCCTCAGCTACAGCGTTGTCTTGACCTAATATAAGGTCTGAAAGACTCGGTTCCTGCCGAGGCCCTCTGCCACCAATTTTTCTCCATCCCCGGGTTCAGAACTAGTCTATACTATTGGCTCGATGGTTCCTTGTCGTGTAGGCATTGGTTATACTCACATGGGACATACTGAATAGCCCTCCTTGCCAGAATTCTGTAGTGTTTTTGCTGCGGAGTTGGTAGCCATCTCTCATGCTCTTGAACATTACCGTTCATGCACTGGTGGGTTCTTTTCACCTGAAATAACTCCTTAAGCAGTTTGCAAGCTCTCAGCCAGTGTTACCCTCGCCATCCCTTGGTCGTTGCTATCTAGGATTCCCTGTATGCCCTTGAACAATGTGGGCACTTAGTGACCTTTGTCAGGACCCCGGGCCACACATTGGTATCCCAGGGAATGAATGCGCTGGTAGCCTGGCCAAATTGGCTACAGTAAACCCGCTGTTGAAATTGGTATTCTGGAAAAGACCTCCGATCGTTATTATGCTGTCATATTTTAGTAATCTGGAATACAGTATGGCTCGCTCTGACTTCACCGAACAAACTACAGGTGATAAAGGAGACTAAGAATCTGTGGTGGTCCTCCATGCAGGCCTCTCACAAGGACTCTTACCATTCTTTGCCAGCTCCGCATCGGCCATTGCAAGGACCCACCTCACTGCCATTGCGGTTCATGTTTGATGGTGGTCCACATTTTGTTGAACTGCCTCAACATAGTCATCCTGGGGCAGACTCTTTAATCCCTGACTCGATACTCCCGTGATAGGAGATGATGCCTCAGTGGCTGACGTAGTTTTATGTTATATTCGTGAAGGGACTTTTTCCACTCTTTTCAAGTGTGGGCCACTGAACCTTATTGGCCCATTGAGCAGTTGGCAGAACACTGTTGCCTCCTCTGCGAAGACTAGGCTCGGTTGTCCAGCCGGGCCGTCACCCTACCTGCTCTTTTACTCTTCTTCCCCACTTTCATCTGGTCTGTTAGACTTGTTCATCTTTAGTCTCTCTGTGCTTCCCTTTCTCTGTCCCTGTTGCTAGTTTTTCGTAGGCAGCTTCGAGTGGGGTACTTCTAGTAAGTGGCGGGGGCTGGGTATGTATGTCCCTCAGTTGCACTCTTTCAGGGCTTCTGGCTGCACCCTAGAGGGGATGCCTCGCCTGCCTTTCTTCCTGTGTGTCCCTTTCTTATTTTTGTGCCTTATCTCACCTTTGTTGACCTTTGGTAGATCTTTAGGATTTGTTCCCCTGAGTTTTGCACAGTAGGCTATCTCTGATCTACTGTCTGTTCTAGGAAACAGGGACTGATGACCTAGTAGTTTGGTCCCTTTAATCATCCAACCAAGCTTGAATATTTTCAGTATACATAAATAGTACATCAGACAGGATAAGCAGCATTATAAGATTTTTCCACTGATGACACAGTTGTGTATGGGACTAAACTGACTTGGATGATTGTAGGAATGTTGACAAAGTAGTCAATTTACCCAAGAAACAAAGTATGTATTCTGCTTTGGATCTTATAACAGAAGAATACAAAATAAAATATTTTCCTCACTAGCCTGTCACTCAATAAAGTCCACCAAAGAAAAGATGGAAAAAAACTACTAGAGAATGGTCAGTACAACATACCACAAAGTTGTCCAGGTAGGCCAGATCACCGTTAGGCAACACTCGAGTCACAGTCCAAAGCTACCATTCCTACCAGCAGAAAAGGCGCATGGATGTTATGGCTGCGATGGCAGATCACTGCAAGTCCAAGTAGCATGTTGAACTGTCTTCTGTCCAGTGCTGCGTCAGCTTATAAGACTGGTTGGTAGATGCATCTTCTAGGACTGATTGATCATATGCGTGGCATAGGAAAATAGTCCGCTTATTAATCGTGACCTATAGCACTGCTTTTGACCCGCAGTGCTCGGGTAGCAGGCCCTGACAGCTGTTGGTTGGGACACGAGGCTATGTTTTTGTCCCCAGCACTGGCCCTGGTCATACCATAAACATCTGCTTCGGTTTTACTCACTGTGATGAAGGCATTCTACATTTCTGTTCTGTCTTACAGGATGTTAATGCCGCAGGCAGACGGGATGGACACTGCAGTTTCCCCAATCCATTTTAGTGCTGCTTATGGCACTTTCCCTGCCATTGATCTATCACTCACTTCGCCTCCACCCTTCATTACACGGGTTGCCACACGACGATCTGTGTGATAGTGACCTCTTGCTCTTGATTATCTCATTCCCTTCCTGCCTCACGATGGCCAGGTTACTCCGCTGAACTTTCCATCGTGCAGATTGGCCTATATCTCTACCTCCCATGTCATGTATACCCTCTCTTTGTCAGATTGTGCCAATGAAGTTGTCCGCAACCTGTCTGATATGAGTATTCATGCTGCTGGTATTGCCATCCTTTACTCAGTGGGCCCCTTTCATCACCAGCCACTCCTGTCACGGAGCATGGCCATTGCCATCGTCATATGGATTGCTGTCAAACCTTGCAACTTCTTAAGTGACACCTGCGTTGTGCCAGTATTATTACCTTTAACAACCTTCATACCAAAGCCTGTTAATTAAACAGAGCAAGTGGGTTTGTTTGGAATGCGTTGTCTCATCCCTGGGTTCTTATAATTCCTTCATCATGGGTGTGGGCTAGGCTCCACACCCTTCAAGATTGCTAGTGGCAGTTTTCGCTGGTCTTGCCCTCCCAGGAGGTCTCTGTACAGATTCACTGGTTATCGTGGAGCACCACGTGACCGATTTTGCGATGGCATTGGCATCAGCCTCCTATCCAGCTGGCTTCTTTCTCTGGAAGCAGCATTCTGAAGCTTCCCAGTTACATTTTACCCCTTGCCAGGTGGTGTCATACAGTGAACCTTTTACTGAATGGGATCTTCTTCTGACCCTCACTTCTGAAGATTCAGCTCCTGGCCCAAGATACTTCTGTAGCCAATTGTTGGAGTCCTCAGTCTTTCACAATGGCATTATCTCCTCCAGGTGTCTAACCGTATTTGGCTCCAGGATATTTTCCCTCTGTAAAGAGACTGTTTTGTCATTCCTGTCCTTAAGACTGGAAAGGGTCTATCGTCCTTCAATAATTACCGACCGATCAGTCTTGCAAATGCCCCCGGCAAGTTATTTGAACATATGATGGCTCATTGCCGCTGTTTGGATCTTGGGACATTCTATCACCTTACCAGTGCAGCTTGAGGGGGGGGGGGGGGGCGCAACTGTTTCCGATTGATCCTCCGCTTCAGTTGAAAACTGCACTCTGGCATGCCTTTTTTCAGTACCACAATCTTATTGTAATTTTCTTCAACCTTTGTAAGGCCTTCGACATGGATTGGTGCATCATGTCTTACTTGCACTCTGAGTGAGGCTTGTGCACCTTCCCAATTTTTGCCAGCCAAATCCTGTCCCACCAGGCGTTCAGAGTTAAGGGTGGTACCATTCTCAGCTCTCTGCAGACTCAGGAGAATGGCATGCCACAGTGCTCTGTGTTAAGTATACTTCTTTCCCTCATCACATACTCTGTATGTGAATGATTTCTGTTCCTGTGCTGGTTCCCACTCAGTGGCCTCTGCAGAGCAGCAGCTTCAGAGTGCCATCCAGCACACGCCACATGGATTATCATACTGTTTTCAATTCTCCTGCAGAAAACTGCGGGTGGTGCATTTCTATTGCTGTTCTATAATCCATCCCAGTCCGGAGCTCAAACTGGATGCCAGATACCTGACCGTGATCCCCTTGTTCCGTTTCTTGAGTCTTCTTTTTGATAACAATCTTACTAGATAGACTGTATCAATCGGCTATCGATCTGGTTTCTAGTATTGGTTGCAATTTTGTTCCTTTTGCCTGTTCATTCATCCGTTTTGGCATTTAGGTCCCCACTTGAGGTTTGACCTCCACTTCAGAATTTCGTGTTTTTAGTGTGAGCCATGTGGGGAAGAACTCCCTGCCTAGCATCTACAGTGTGGATTCCTCTCCCCCTTTCCTTTCCCTCTCCCTTCCCCACTGTAGCCCGCTTCCACCCTACTAGGTCACCAGCACATGCAGCGAGTGTGTGTGGTGGGGCTGGTATGTACCCATATGGCTGAGCCCCATGATGACACAGGGATCGTTACTGATACCTGAGCTGTTCCCTCCGCATGTATGCTAAGGAGTACTTGCTTATCTCCTCAGAGAATTGAAACTCCAGGCAATAGCCCCTGTGCCAGACTGCCCTTTCTGTAGCTGCGAGAGACCTTGGTTGGAGTGGGTGGTAACAGAGCGGATGCTTGGTGCTTGAAGCGAATCAAGCTGCAAAAGATTGGCCGTTCTCAAATGGCCGTCTCTTTGAATGGTGAAGGATCCTTGAATGCTGCCTCGTAAGACCTGCCAACCTTCCCTATCCTGGCTACACTATGGGGGGGGGAGGGGGGGGGGAGGGCCAGGCTCACCATCTTGGGATGAAACACTTTCCTTGTTATCTCGTCTGCACTAGGATGGATGGGGACACATTCATCGCCACAAAGCCATTTTTTTCATGGAAAATATAGAGGATAAGTTTGGTGACTTGGAGTCTCTTAGTAAGATTCAGTCGGGCTCCCTGTTGATCAAAGCTTCTTCTGCCACCCAGTCCCTAGCTCTTTGTTCTTGTGATCATCTTGTCAATGTCCAATTGTCTATTAGTCCTCACAAATCTCTGAATATGGTCCAGGGAGTAATTTTCCATAGGGACGCTATCCTGCAAACTGATGAGGAACTCCGGGCAAATCTGGAGCAGCGTGGTGTTTATTATGTTCGGTGTGTGCAGAAGGGCCACAAAGACAACCGCACTGATATTGGCGCCTTCATTCTGGCTTTTGAGGGGGATACCCTCCCGGGGAAGGTTAAGGTTATGCGCTACAGATGTGACATGAAGCCGTACATCCCTGCACCTCTGCAGTGCTTTTGGTGCTTGCATTTTGGGCACGTCTTCCCGCTGTTCGGCAGAACCCTATGTGTGGTGACCGGCCACCCACTCCATGAGGGAAGACCCTGTGTTCCATCGCCTGTGTGTGTCAGTTGTGCTGACCACCACTCCCCTTGCTCACCGAATTGCCCGGCTTACAAGAGAAAAATGGAAATCCAAAAATACAAGTCTCTCGATCACCTGTCTTACGCGGAGGCTTGCCAAAAGTATGCGAGACTCCATCCATTATCACTGTCTACAACTTTTGCCTCTGTTATTCCTTTCCTCCTCCTCCTCCTCCCACGTCGTTACCCCAGCCCTGTCCCACTCTCGTATCCCCCTCCCCCTGCAGTTCCCACGACCTCCCTTCAGGAAGCTACTTACCCTCCTTGGCCGAAGAAGTGCAGCCCTTCTTGAGCATCTGCCACTGATCGGGCTCCCTCCCAGGACCCCTCTCAGGCCAGAGGCACACCATCTGTGTGCCCCAAGTTTGCCTGCTCTCTTTCTGTTCCATATCTTACAGAATCCTGTACTTCCCCTGTGCCCTGCCCTTCTCCACATCAGGAGGAGGAGGAGGAGGAGAAGAAGAAGGAGAAGAAACATAAATCCCAAGAAAGGCACCCCCATTGCCCCCGGAGTTGCCATCTTCCCCCTTCGCAACCTAAGTCTGACATCTTATTTATGGTTGTCGGTGACAACTACTGATAAGTGACCAGACCACCTCCTCAGCTGCTTAATGTCTACCTTGGACTCAAGCCACATGATCATCCAGTGGAATTGCAATGGATACTGTCATCACCTATTGGAAATGCAGTGTCTTGTCTCGGCTATCATTCTGAATTCTGTCTCTTTCTTTAAGAAACGCATTTCTGTGATGACCACTCTCCAACTTCTCGTGGTCATCGGGCATATTGTCAGAACTGCGCTGGCTCCGGGGCGGCATCTGGTGGGGCCTGCACTTTGGTTCGCTCTGATGTCATTAGTGACTCAATCCCCCTAGGTATAGCGGTTAGAGTGCAAACGAGTCCAGCAATCACCATGTCTATCTCCCTCCAGGTAGGCCACTTACTTACATTGCACTCTCTACCTTAATTCAGCCACTCCTGCCTCTGTTTCTTCTCCTTGGGGACTACAATGCCCTCCATCCACTGTGGGGGAAGTGTCACTTCAGTGGGTAGGGGTATCCTAATTGACAAACTTATCATGGACCTCAATTTGTGTCTCCTCAATGATGGTTCCCCCACGCACTTCAGTGCCACTCCATCTCTCTTATCGATTTCACGATCGCCTCCCCTGCCCTCGTGGCTTCCCTACATTGGCCATTCCATGATGATCTTTGTGACAGTGACCACTTTCCGGTGATTCTATCATTTCCCTGCAGCCACCAGGCATACAGGCCCCCACGTTGATCATTCCACAAGTCCAATTGGCTTTTGTATATGTCTGCTATCCACTTTGACACCCTCCTCTCGAATTCCATTGATGTAGCCGTGCAAAGCACCTCTTCCGCTATTCTTCGTGCTGCTGACACTGCTGTCCCCCTCTTCACAGGTCTCTTGCTTCATCTTCCAGTACCGTAGTGGACCGATGATGTAGCAGTCGCCGTCCAGGACTACCGACAGGCACTGCAGCGATTTAAGCGACACCCTACACAGACTAACCTCCTCACTTTTAAGTGTCTCTATGCTAAGGCTTGTTGCCTTATTAAACGGAGTAAAAAGAAGTGCTGGGAGCACTATGTTTCCTCTCTAGAGTCATATGCTTCTTCATCACAGGTTTGGTCAAAGCTCCGTAGCCTTCTGGATCGCCAGTGACAGTCGACTGTCCAGGGTCTGAACCTTCAAGGTGTTCTGTGCACTGATCCACTGGTCCTCACAGAACACATCTCAACACACTTTGTGACAGTATCGTTGTTCTGTTCTTACCCTACTACCTTTCACTGGCAGAAATGCACAGTGGAACAGACCCCATCTGCACCATCCCACACTACATGGAGGCCTTTGCAGAATCGGAATTGGTGCAGGCTCATAGTTCTCCATGGGGCTGTCGAGACACGGCCCCAGAGCCGGATTCCGTCCGCAAGCAGATGATCCGACACTCGGATGACCCCAGAAGCAACAGCTCCTGAGGGCCTTCAAACACACATGGCTCACAGATGCTTTTCCATCAAAATGGCAAGACAGTATAGTCTCCCTGTCCTTAAGACCGGGAAAAACCCAACGTCTCTCAACAGCTACCGCCCAATTAGTCTTACGGATGCACTTTGTAAACTGCTCGAAAGGATGGCCAATTTCAGATTATGTCGGTTACTCGAATCTCAGAGCCTTTTGCCACCGTATCAATGTGGCTTCCGGGCAGGGCGATCTCCAACTACCACCTGCATCTCGTCGCGGTGTTCTTTGACCTACATAAGGCATATGACACGGCTTGGCACCATCACATTTTAGTTACCCACCACCACTGGGGCTTCTGTGGTCCCCTTCAGATTTTTATTCACGAGTTTTTGTCTTACCGGCTCCTCTGGGTTTGAGTTGGCACTTCACTCAGCACCCCTAAGATTCAGGAGCATGATATCCCATAGGGTTCTGTGCTAAGTGTCACACTCTTCCTCATTGCCATCAATGGGCTTGCGGCCTCTGTCGGGCCTCTGGTTACCCCCTGCGTTGTACATCGACAATTTTTGCATCTGGTACAGCTCCCATTCAGTAGCATCTGCTGAGTGCCAGCTACAAGGTGCCATCCAATGGGCCTCTGTGTGGTGCCACCGCCCACGGCTTCCAGTTTTCTCCCTCCAAAATGCGGGTTATGCATTGTTGTCGTCGACTCAGAGTACACCCGGATCCAGAACTTTATTTAGGCAACCAGCTCCTCAATGTTGTAATACAGTCCCGTTCCTCGGGCCTTATTTCTTATGACAAGCTGACACAGCTGCCCGACATTCGTCACCTTGAGACTACATGTATGCAGAAACTTAATGCTCTCCGCCTCCTGGCCCACACATCTTGGGGCGCAGATCGTTCCACTCTTCTTCATCTTTACCATGCTCTGGTCCTGTCCAGGCTAGATTACGGTAGTCAGGTTTATGGCTCAGCAGCTCCTTCCACTTCGAAACTCCTTGACCTTGTTCATCATTGTGGAGTTCGTCTGGCTATTGGTACCCCTTCGCACTAGGCCTGTTGATAGTCTCTTCACAGAAGCGGGGGTTCCTCCTCTACACATCCGACAGAGCCAACTCCTCGTTTCTTACACAATTGCCATTCGCCAATTCCCTGACCGTCCTGTGTACCCCATGCTTTACGCTAATGAGGGATGTCTCCCTCCTAACATCTGCCCACAGGTGGGATTGCCGGTTGGCATGCACCTCACTTCTCTCTGTCGGGATCTCCATCTCCACTCACTGGACTGCACCCCATGTCTTTCCTTCCATAAACCCCTTAACCCCCTCCTTGGATGGTGATTAGACCACAGATTAAGATTGATCTATTCCAGGGCCCTAAAGTCTCTGTTGCGCCTTCGGTTTTCCGGCGCTTTGTCTGTGCCAACCTTGCAGAGTTCCAGGGTGCCACCATCTTTTACACCAATGTTTCTAAGACTACTGATAGGTGGGATACGGTTTCACGTCTCCTACTGACTTTGAGCGCAATTTATTGCTGGGATCATGTAGTGTTTTCGC
Source organism: Schistocerca gregaria (assembly GCF_023897955.1). Lineage (NCBI taxonomy): Eukaryota > Metazoa > Arthropoda > Insecta > Orthoptera > Acrididae > Schistocerca > Schistocerca gregaria. The sequence goes on along the minus strand of NC_064928.1, from coordinate 197,453,660 downwards.
AGCGGAGCTTCTAGCCATTCACAGGGCCCTCCTTTTTGCTTCTCAGGCCTCCCACAACAGTGTTTTAATTTGTTCAGACTCCATGAGCAGCCTGCAGGCTATCGACTGGTGCTACTCTCGTCACACATTGGTCTCTGCTATCCGTGTACTTGTCTCTGCCCTTGAGCGTGCCACCTGTTCAGTCATCTTTTTCTGGGTCAAGTCATGTGGGAATCCAAGGGAATGAATTGGCTGGCTGTTTGACTAGAGATGCAGATACTTACTCCCATTCCCTTTCATGATGCCAGCTGCAGATCTATATCAAATCTCTCTTTCCGCAATAGTGGCATGCCATCTGGAGCACTGCTGCTCGTAGTAATAAACTCCACACAATCAAGGAGCCTACTGCAGTTTGGCACTCTTCTTTCCACTCCTTTCGGAAGGAGTCCACTGTTTTATGCCGTATATCCATTGGTCAGGGTGTATACGACCCAAGACAACCTGGAGATCCGGGAAAAACTCGGGGAATTTTTTCATCCGGGAGAAAACCGGAATAAAAGCTGGGATATTTTTAGGATTCTGGGAATTCTTCATTGTTTTAGTTTTCAGTTAAATTTTTGTAATTTTGACTGGTAAGAACCGATACTCTAACAAAGGATACTTTTGCATCCCGCTACTGCAGAATAATACTGCAACAATAAAACATAAATGAGAGAAAGGAAACGAAAATAACTTAAATTGCAAAGGAAATGCGCCATATATGTCGACACACGTTGCTCATGCAAGCGGGAAAAGGGGGCGTCAAATACATATTCTTGAGGGAAAAAAAAACTTGTTTCCCAGAGCACCTAGCATCCAGAGCAATTTTGCCCATCTATTATTCATATAATTTTTAAACGCTTCTCTGTTGGTTTTTGAACTCATTTTAAGTTCATTTCTGAATGAATCATAAGTTAACTTTTGAATGCATGCATAGTGTACGTGATGTCTCTGTCAAGAGAATCCTCGTCGCATCTAGAAATAAACTTTCCGCAGACAAAAAAGGGGATGGGGCAATACGAACTGAGAGAGTAAAACCGAACGGATGACTGCCAATCGCTGTCTGCTTACATCGTTGATTGGGTTTGCGAGTGATCAGCGTTGTTATAACTACTAGCGGAATCCATAGATCTAGACTACAAGGGTGGAAATAAACGACTAACAGGAATAACAGGCGAGTAAGATTACGTATTCTCGTAGTATCCAAGAAAATGAAATTTTGACTGAAAATTTTTCGCCAGATTGCTACATTAGTAAAGACCAGTAGTACAGTCTCCAGCTAGCAGTCACTAAGTTCTGTTCTGGAAGTAACGTGTTGTACGAACACCTAACTGGAGAATAATCGCGGGATTACTAAACCTGTGATTCTGGCAGGGTTAGTGAAGTTAATCGGTGAACAAATTTTGACAGTGGCAAAAATAGCTACAGAATTGGTGATGACAAAATTGTTCGTTAGAACGAGGAAGGAGAAGAAATGGGGACATCACACAAATTATGGAAGAATAAGACGATTCGAAATGTATATAAAAATTTCGTAATACTACTTTTCGACCTCAAGCTTGAGAACCTCGTGCGTATGAATGAAATGTGAAACTATTCCCCAACATAAAGCTTATTGCCTGTAGTAGGCCTAATAGGCATTTGATATTGGTAATTATTGGATTACCATCTGTCGTTTTATGAAAATGACCATTTGTGCAAAAACAGCCTCGTTTATTTGGTGTGTTACAAAATTGCTGCCATATTAGAAAGGCCTATTTTTTTGTATCTAGCAGAGAGTGACAAAATAGACATCAGCTCGAGAAACCACACCGGTCTTGGGTATTATTTGTATTAACAGATTTTTCAGTATTAGATAACGACATTTCGATTTTTCATGTAGCAAAACGTTTGACGAACTTTGATGATGTAATAGATTCTTTCGCAGAAAGGAAAGCATGCCATGTAAAGGTGTAGCAAGATTAGAGAGGAAAAAAATGCTAGGAGCTACGGTTTTAAGAAATATCTAATTTCTTGCTTATCTCTCGTCAGTATTGGTTTTATATATCCTATATTTAATTTTATGTCACACAAAACAGCAAGTTATTAACTAATAGGCAATAAAGAGTTCAGGTTTTCTGAAGAGGTCTTGTTCTCTCGATTAGAGATAATCCCATTTGCTATTAATTGCGAGATTTTTTAAAAGAGGGGCAGGCTGTCAAACCGGCCGACTGGGAGCAGGAGAGGCAGCACAGGACATTTCAGTTTCCACTCTCCTGAATATAGTTTGGACGTGGGGTAGAAAAATGCTTTAGGAAGAGGCGTGACACTGCATTTTGGCATACTTAAGACCAAATAATATGTCGTACATTTCCTCGAATATACATGTTTTATGTTTCAGACTCATCAGAAAGATGTGCGCTACAATATTATTGAAAGGGAAACAGGGCAACCAAGAGCACAGGAAGACTTTAGTGCAATAAAACTGAATGACAAGTGCACTAACAAACAATCAGAAATTGAAAATATTTTGAATAATCATTTTTTAAATGTTGTGGAGAAAATAGGATCTAGATCTTCACTAGAAGAGGCAAGGCTATTAATAGAAGAGGCCATACCTGCGCAGTTTGAAACAACTGTAATTCCACCAACCTCTCCCTCTGAAATCAATAAAATGATAAACTCACTGAAAAGTAAAAGCTCTTACGGAATTGATGGCATTTCCAGCAAAGTACTTAAAGCTTGTTCCCCACAGATAAGTAGGATTCTCAGCCACGTATGTAATAGCTCTTTGGAGCATGGTGTTTTCCCTGATAGACTGAAATATGCCATTGTAAAACCATTGCATAAAAAGGGGGATACGTCGGATGTCAACAACTACCGCCCAATCTCTCTTCTGACAGCTCTATCAAATATTTTTGAGAAAGTAATGTATTCAAGAGTAGCCTCCCATATTTGTAAAAATAAAATACTAACAAAATGTCAGTTTGGTTTTCAGAATGGCTTTTCAACAGAAAATGCTATATATGCTTTCACTGATCAAATATTAAATGCTCTGAATAACCGGACATCACCCATTGGTATTTTTTGTGATATCTCAAAGGCCTTTGATTGTGTAAATCATGGAATTCTTTTAGATAAGCTAAATCATTATGGTTTGAGTGGGGCAGTGCACAAATGGTTTAATTCATACTTAACTGGAAGAATGCAGAAAGTTGAAATAAGTGGTTCGTGTAATGTTAAAACAACAGCTGATTCCTCAAACTGGGGTGCTATCAAGCACGGGGTCCCACAGGGTTCGGTCTTAGGTCCTTTACTGTTCTTGATATACATTAATGACTTACCATTCCACATTGATGAAGATGCAAAGTTAGTTCTTTTTGCCGATGATACAAGTATAGTAATAACATCCAAAAACCAAGAACTAAGTGATGTAATTGTAAATGATGTTTTTCACAAAATTATTAAGTGGTTCTCAGCAAACGGACTCTCTTTAAATTTTGATAAAACACAGTATATACAGTTCTGTACAGTAAATGGCACAACTCCAGTAATAAATATAGAATTTGAACAGAAGTCTGTAGCTAAGGTAGAATTTTCAAAATTTTTAGGTGTGTCCATTGATGAGAGGTTAAACTGGAAGCAACACATTGATGGTCTGCTGAAACGTCTGAGTTCAGCTACGTATGCTATTAGGGTTATTGCAAATTTTGGTGATAAGATTCTCAGTAAATTAGCTTACTATGCCTACTTTCATTCACTGCTTTCGTATGGCATCATATTCTGGGGTAATTCATCGTTGAGTAGAAAAGTATTCATTGCACAAAAACGTGTAATCAGAATAATTGCTGGAGCCCACCCACGGTCATCCTGCAGACATCTATTTAAGGATCTAGGGATCCTCACAGTAACCTCACAGTATATATATTCCCTTAAGAAATTTGTTGATAATAATCCAACCCAATTCAAAAGTAATAGCAGTGTGCATACCTATAACACCAGGAGAAAGGATGATCTTCACTATGCAGGGTTAAATCTGACTTTGGCACAGAAAGGGGTAAATTATGCTGCCACAAAAGTCTTTGGGCACCTACCAAACAGCATCAAAAGCCTGACAGATAGCCAACTAACATTTAAAAATAAATTAAAAGAATTTCTAGACGACAACTCCTTCTACTCATTGGCTGAATTTTTAGATATAAACTAAGTAAAAAAAAAAACTTAATCATTAGTGTCATGCAATATTTTGTGTAATGTAATTTCTTGTACAGACATCTTTTATTAACCTGACACGTTCCACATCATTACGAAGTGTCGTATTCATGATCTATGGAACAAGTATTAATCTAATCTAATCTAATCTAATCTAATCAAGATAAACATATTTTGAAAATTCGATGTTTTTTTTGTGTTGACGCGGTTCACCAGTATCGTAGGTCTGGGGCTGATACGCAGAACAGTCTGAGTTATAGTGGATAATCTCCACGTGACCCGTGTTTACATTTTGTGATTTTACTGTTTCTCCTATTTGTGGCCGCGAGCTATCAAGTGAATTAAAAGACATTCACATAATTACGGAAGGCTGAAATATGTCATTAGTTTCAGATTTTATTTTATTTCCACCATCCTGACAGTCAAGCATTAATCGCCTTGCGGAACAATGAAGTTATTTTTGCCTGTTTGGCTAAAGAAATTTGACTTTTGTTAACCTTTTCCACAGAGCAGTCAATGTATTTGAAGCGAAATGTTTAATTCCACAGTCCTGGCTACTTTCAACTGTTCGCTGTATTTCAAGTGCACGTTTTCATTCATTTTATAGCACGTATGGCATTATACCATAATAAAGAACCAAACATGATCTAATACAGTACTGGTGCTCCAAGAAAATTTACATCCCGAAAACCGCACTGAAAAGCTTAATATCAGGTCGAGGTCTACATCATTGGGAATCTGGACATATGAATGTGCCCTTTAAGTATGCACTTTACATGTGCACATTTTAATATGGTTCACAAAATTCCGATGCTCTTCCAGCATCCTCTGATGTCTTGTTTCTTTTATGACATAATATATGATCTTTCAATGTTTATATGTATGTACACACGGGCTTCCTATGTTATGATAGCTACCCAAGTGCAGTCTCACCTGTTATCTGCGCTCTCTGACAACTGCTGAAACGAACATATTTCTAACAGGTCATGGGAAAATATTGCGAATGGTGGTTTGAAAAGCGTCACTTTCAAAGTAAATATCCTTTTACGTAAGTTGAGTTATGTGCAAGAATGTATCATGAATTTATTAAATCACAGAGCGTTTGACTCTCAATTAAAAATCCATTCTTTGATGACGAGCCATTTCGAAGACTTTAAAACCCTGAAGATCAGGCATTTATGTCATTAGTAAAAAATTTACTAGCACGTTTGTGTGATATATCTTAAAGTGTGACACACGTAAAAAAGATCAAGCGTATATGCGAAACCCTAGCTTCTCTTGCAGCTTGAGACCAATATTATATGCGAAAGCTTTTCTTTTCTTGTAGCAACACTAACTTTCCCTGTTTGTGAGTTCGTGCTACTTAACAGTGATGTTGCTGTTGGCTGACTACATCACATGTCCTATTCTCTGAATATCTGCTGTCATCGGCTGGCGAGATCACGTGACATGAGCTACGAACGGCTTACAAAAGTGCATCAAAATCTCTATTTCAATGATTCGGAAAGTAACATGCGGTGTTTGGTGGAATTCCAATGTATATTTGCGTAATACGAAAATACGCAGCTTACATGTTGCTTCACATCAAAGATATTTCCAAAACGTGTCTTTTTCCCTGAGTTTCCTTTTCTAAAGTGCCAGGAAATTGTGTATAAAACCATAACCATTCAAAGGATTGATAAGGGAAAATATACTGTCATCCGGGAGAAAGTGTAATTTTAACTGGGAAATTCGGGAATTTTTTTTTTCCTTGTCCACATATACGCCCTGATTGCTCATACCTGGCTCACCCATTGTTTCCTCCTGCATAACTATCCACCCCCACAATGTGGTTGTGGAGCCATACTGATGATATCTCACATATTGGTGGAATGTCCCCTTCTTTCAGCCTTTCGTGTTAAGTATAGTTTCTCCGGTTCCTCAAATTTAATGTTAGCTGATGATACATGGATGGTTGAACTGGTCCTTGGTTTTCTCTGCGAAAGTGTTTTTTGTTTCAAGATGTAAGGTTCTTCTTTAATCTTGGAGCAGAGGCAGGTTTGTTGTAGTTGGGACTTCTTTTACAGTCTCCTCAGTCTGGCATGCAATGCAGCATCAGTATCAAAGCATTGGGTAGTGAGCCACGTCTTCACTGCTGGGGCGAGCTGGCGATCACTCTGAGCACCTCAAAAATCGCAGTATTTATACTGCAGTGCACATTTTAACACAACACAAAAAGCAAAGTAGCAGAGACACTGACTACACGTTACCACCGCTAGATACGTGCTGAATTTACGAACGCTGTGGCACGAAGATGGCAGCTGTAGCTTCACTCACTGGCGCAATATACCAAAATGGATATCCCTCTTATGACAGAGGTCAAATACTATGCAGTGTCATGTACAATAGTAATGTTGCTGAGCCGCTGCTGAATTTTCCAAGGAGCCTCAGATTGATTGTTGTATTTGTTTTTATCGTTAAGCTACTGAGTGACATAGCTCCTTTATCTTTCTCCGCAGGTGTTCATCACCTGCTACATCTGGTTCATAGTCAAATGCCACCACAGTGAATTCTCTAGCTGCGGAGCTAACACCAGAACACCTCACTCCTGTGACATGGTCTGGGAGTTTGGACACTGTGAGAGACACGGGGCTACACACACTGTGGAAGAAGAAAAGTGGTATATATCTGGGAAGTTATGGGCTTACTTAACTGGCCCAAGGGAAGAAATTGTGTCTCATTGGCACCTTTTTGGCATCCTGAGACAATTCAGTGGAAGCTGAGACTCTACAACCGTGTAGAAACGTATCGTGTGAGGTTAAAGCTGTTAGAAAATAAAGCTGCTGGGGATATAAGGGTGGGTCAGAACTGCACTGTAGGGGGGAAATTAATTAGTATGAAAGACATAATCATTAAAGAAGGGTCAGTGGGGAATCGTTATTTTTCATTTTCGTAAACTTTTGAGGACATGTTTACATTAAAATATGAAATCAGTTTGGTGTGTTCAGTGCAGCAGTGTGGAGTAGCAGTTAAGCCAGCACCGCAGTCTGATCTCAAAAAGGATCAGCATTCCCTGCTAGAGTCTGGAAGTTCTGCAGATTTTAAATTGTGTACCGGGAACGTGGAGACAGGAGCACACAGAGCGATACTGGCAGCACGTAGCCCCTTCTTCGCCCGCGTGCTGCGGCTCGACTCTAAGGTGTCGAAGGAGAGCCAGTTGGAGGGCCCAGATGTGAAGCCCGAAGTGTTGGCTGAGATTCTGCATTATATATACACTGGAAGTGTGAAAAATCTGGGTGACTCCACAGCAGAACTACTAGCGGCAGCTCACAGGTTTGAGCTTTGCGACCTGAATGTAGAGTGCGCCACTCACCTATCGTGGCTGCTCACGGTGGATAATGCTGTCACTACACTACAGCTGTCTGTGCCATTGAGAACCAGTGCGGCAAATTGTTAAACTCGTCTGTGGAGTTCATCCGATTACATTTCAAGCAGGTGGTGGGCACTGTCAAGTGGATTGAAGCAATTGACACACACCCAGCAGCTCTCAAGAAAATCAGTCAATGGGTAGCAGCAGCTGGAAAGAACACACTGGTTTTTAAAACGTTTTGAACGTATCACATGTCAGCACCCCCCCCCCCCCCCCCCTGCGGGTTCGGGGGTTAGAATAGACCCGCGATATTCCTGCCTGTCGTAGGAGGCGACTAAAAGGAGTCCCTCCCCCTCAAGGGGGTAGTTAGCGCCTGCGTCCGGAGACGGACGGATTCACGACCTATATTTGCGGTCATTTTGGTTTTTCACTTCTTCTGGTTTCTTCCTTCCTTTGGTTGGTTCCTTTTTTTGTTTTTCTCCATCTCACTGTTCTCCTTGCCTTCTTCTCTTTCTCTGGTTTCCGCTTCGGCGTTTGAGACAGTCTGTCCTTTCCTTCCCTCTCTCCTTTCTTTTCCTCTTTTTACTTCCTCCCTGTGCGTGCCTGAAGGCCGACCCACGCGTTCGCACGCGTAGCCGGTGACGGGGTAACGCGTAATTCCCCGCCCTGGGTAGACAAGTAAGGCACGCACGTACCCCCTGGTAAAGGCCAGGCCCAGGGAGGGGTGATTGCCTGAGCTGACACCTTCCGACCATGCCGATTGGTCCCTCCGTCCGTTTCTCGGGAGGTGTGACCTGAGGTGTGAACAATCACCTAAGGCGGGAGTGCCCTCTGAGAGGGTCCCCACAAGGAAGGAGCGCGCCATCGGAGACGCTGGCAATCATGGGGGATTCTTCCGAAATGGATTTCTCTTCTTCTTCTCTCTCGACTTCTGCCCACAAACGGAACTTGACCAGCCACCAGTGACAAAAGTACTACCGCCTGCCCCACAGTTCCTCGTAGTTTCTCGATCTGAGGACGGAAAGGATTTTTCCTCTGTCAACCCTTTCGTTATCCAGAAGGGCGTAGATGCCATAGCCGGATCTGTCAAGTCTTGTACCAGGTTGCGTAATGGTACCTTGTTACTAGAAACTGAGAGTGCCTTTCAGGCACAAAAACTGCTTCGGGCCACACTCCTGTACACGTTCCCTGTCCGGGTGGAGGCTCACCGCACTTTGAATTCGTCTCGTGGTGTGGTATATACTAGATAACTCGACGGATTGACTGACAAGGAGATTCAGTCTTTCCTCGCTGAGCAGGGCGTGACGGCTGTCCATAGGGTCATGAAAAAGGTGAACAATGACCTTGTACCGACCTGGACACTTTTCTTGACCTTTGATAGTGTTCAGCTGCCATCGCGCATCAAAGCGGGCTACGAGGTTATTTCTGTTCGCCCCTATGTCCCGACACCTACGCGCTGCTACCAGTGTTAGCGTTTTAATCACACTCGCCAGTCTTGTTCCAATGTGGTACATGTGTGACTTGTGGCAGGGATGCCCATGAGGGTGACTGTCCACCTCCGTCTCCTCGTTGTGTGAACTGTCGCGGTGACCATGCAGCGTCCTCCTGCGACTGTCCCGTCTACAAGGAAGAATGCTGTATCCAAGAAATTCGGGTCAAAGAGAAAGTCTCCACCTCGGCTGCTCGCAAGCTATTCGCTAGTAGGAAGCCCATGTTGCTCCCAGCGGGGAAGTACAGTACTGTCCTCGCCTCTCCTCGAACTTCCAGGGAGGTGGCGACGCAGACATGCGATCTGACCTTCAGCACTACGGTCGTCCGTTCGGCCAGTGCTAAGATCGCCCGGTCGACGTCTCCTCTTCCTCCCGTCGCCCCTCCGACACAAGCACCTTTATCAGCTTCTGCCAGGACGAAGACCCAGAAGTCAGAAGCACGGGCCTTCAAGAAGGAACCGTCTCGTGCAGACCTTCTACGTACCTCGAACCCTCAGCCATCGACCAATCCTTCCACAAAACGACCTTCCAAGAAGGCTCATATGGAGCACAGTTCTCCTTCCGCGCCACGGCGCATTTCTCCTTCTGCGCCAACCAGCGGTTGCCGCCCCAGGCCGTCATCCGTTTCGCCTGGCCGCACCGCTGGTGGCCGAACATCTGGCCGTTCACCAGCGGAGGAAGCTCCCCCTCCCGGCCATCTTCACAAGATGGCCGATGAACCTATAGAACAAATGGACGATGACTGTCCGCCTCCTCCTAGCGGCGGCAGTGCTCCCTCGAAGCCGGGCCCTCAGCGGCCTTCGAGATGACCCCTTCTTGCATCTTCTTCTTCTCACGATGGCACTTATTCACTGGAATATTCGCAGCATTCGTTCCAACCGAGAGGACTTGAAATTGCTGCTCCGCTCGCACCGTCCGCTCGTCGTAGCCCTCCGGGAAACGAAGCTACGCCCATGCGATCAAATTGCCTTGGCACACTACACCTCTGAGCGTTTTGACTTACCCCCTGTGGCAGGTATTCCGGCTCATGGAAGGGTTATGTTGCTGGTCCGGGATGATATCTACTATGATCCCATCACATTGCACACCGGCCTGCAGGCAGTTTCCGTCCGCATTACTCTCCCCACTTTTACATTTTCCATCTGTACCGTTTACACTCCATCGTCGTCTGCCGTTACCAGGGCAGACATGCTGCAAATTATTGCTCAGCCCCTGCACCATTTTTGTTAACTGGAGACTTCAATGCTCACCATCCTCTTTGGGGCTCTCCAGCATCCTGTCCGAGGGGCTCCCTGTTAGCAGACGTTTTCAACAACCTCAATCTTGTCTGCCTCAATACTGGCGCCCCTACTTTCCTTTCAGACACCTCTCACACCTACTCCCATTTAGACCTCTCTGTATGTACTACCCAACTTGCACGCCAGTTTGAGTGGTATGCGCTTTCTGATACATATTCAAGCGACCACTTCCCGTGTGTTATCCATCTCCTGCATCATACCCCCTCTCCGTGCTCAACTAGTTGGAACATCTCCAAAGCAGACTGGGGGCTCTTCACTTCCAGGGCGACCTTTCAGGATCAAACCTTCACAAGCTGCGATAGTCAGGCCGCACACCTCACGGAAGTCATTATCACTGCTGCTGAATATTCCATCCCTCACACTACTTCTTCTCCACGCCGCGTACCAGTCCCCTGGTGGACCGCAGCACGTAGAGACGCCTTATGTGCTCGTCGACGTGCTTTACGCACCTTTAAACGCCACCCTACAGTGGCGAATTGTATCAATTATAAACGATTACGTGCGCAGTGTCGTCGTATTTTTAAAGAAAGCAAGATAGCCAGCTGGGCTGCTTTCACAAGCACCTTCAACAGTTTTACTCCTTCTTCTGTTGTCTGGGGTAGCCTGCGCCGGCTATCTGGCACTAAGGTCCACTCACCAGTTTCTGGCTTGACGGTCGCGAATGACGTCCTTGTGGCCCCTGAGGATGTCTCCAGTGCCTTCGGCCGCTTTTTCGCAGAGGTTTCGAACTCCACTCATTACCCCCCTGCCTTCCTCCCCCGAAAACAGGCAGAGGAGGCTCGACCACCTAATTTCCACTCCTCGAATTGTGAAAACTACAATGCCCCATTCACCATGTGGGAACTCGAAGTGTGGAGGGCGGGCATTCTCCGCACCATGCATACATGGGGCTTTCGCGGTCGCCTCCCTCTTTTTATTCGTTCCTTTTTAATTGATCGACAGTTCAGGGTACGTGTTGGTTCTGTCCTGTCAGACACCTTTCGCCAGGAAAATGGGGTGCCACAGGGCTCCGTTTTGAGCGTCGCTCTCTTCGCCATAGCGATCAATCCCTTTTCGTGGACGATTTTACCATCTATTGCAGCTCGCAGCGTACATGTTTCCTGGAGCGCTGTCTTCAGCGTTCTCTTGGCCGTCTTTACTCCTGGAGTGTCGCCAATGGCTTCCGTTTTTCTGCCGAGAAAACGGTCTGTATCAACTTCTGGCGCTACAAAGACTTTCTCCCATCGTCCTTACGACTCGGCCCCGTTGATCTCCCATTCGTGGAGACAACAAAATTTTTAGGTCTTATATTTGAGAGGAAACTTAGTTGGTCTCCACATGTGTCCTATTTGGCTGCCCATTGTACCCATTCTCTAAATGTCCTCCGTGTTCTCAGTGGCACGTCGTGGGGAGCGGATCGAACCGTCGTACTTCGCCTATATCGGTCGATCGTCCGCTCCAAGCTGGATTATGGGTGCTTTGTATACTCCTCTGCACGGCCGTCCATCTTACGCCGCCTCAACTCCATACGACATCGGGGTTTATGGCTTGCAATCGGAGCGTTTTATACTAGTCCCGTCGAGAGTCTTCATGCTGGAGCCGGTGAATTGCCACTCACCTACCGGGGCGATATACTGCTTTGTCGTTACGCCTGTCGGCTTCTGTCAATGCCCGACCACCCATCGTATCGTTCCTTTTTTGACGACTCTCTCGACCGTCAATACGGGTTGTATGTCTCTGCCCTGCTACCCCCTGGAGTTCGCTTTCGTCGCCTCCTTGATTTTTCACTCCCTGCAACCTTTAGAGTGGGCGAGAGCCACACACACCTTGGCTCCAAGCTCAGGTTCGCGTTCACCTTAACCTCCGCTCGCTCCCAAAGGAGGTTACCCCCGTTTCAGTATACCACTCCCGTTTTGTCGAACTTCGTTCGAAGTTCATTAATATGACCTTCATTTATACAGATGGCTCTAAGACCAATGACGGGGTCGGGTGTTCTTTTATTGTCGGGGCACAAAGTTTCAAATACCGGCTACATGGCCATTGTTCGGTCTTCACAGCTGAGCTCTTTGCCCTCTACCAGGCTGTTCTTTACGTCTGCCGCCACCGACATTCTGCTTATGTCATCTGCTCCGATTCTCTGAGCGCCATCCAGAGCCTCAGTGATCCGTATCTGGTTCACCCTTTCGTGCACCGGATCCAACGCTCTCTTCAGCAGCTGGTGGACGACGGGTCTCCAGTTAGCTTTATGTGGGTTCCTGGCCATGTCGGTACCCTGGGAACGAAGCTGCAGATGCCGCGGCCAAGGCTGCGGTCCTCCAGCCTCGGACGGCTTCTTGTTGTGTCCCTTCATCAGATTGTAGCAAGGTCATTTGTCGACGCATTTTATCGCTGTGGCATGCCGATTGGGCTGCACTTAGGGACAACAAGCTTCGGGCCTTGAAACCTCTTCCCGTAGCTTGGACGTCCTCCTCACGTCCTTCTCGGTGGGAGGAGATCGTTTTGGCCCGGCTACGAATTGGACACTCACAGGTTAGCCATCGCCATCTGCTGACGGCAGCGCCGGCGCCGTTCTGTCCATGAGGGCAATTGCTGACAGTCCGCCACATTTTAACGTCCTGTCCGGATTTTACTACGCTGCGTCTTGATCTTGGCCTGCCATGTACTCTGGATGCCATTTTAGCGGATGACCCAGCAGCTGCTGCTCGCGTTCTTCGTTTTATCAACTTGACACACCTGTCTAAGAACGTTTGAGTATGCTGTAGTTTTTTTTAATCCTATGCCTGTTAATATGTCTTTTATAGTGTTGTCCCTTTTAGTTGCTGTTTTAACCTTGTGCCTTGCAGTACGTTCCTAAATTAGTCAGGGCGCTAATGACAATTGTAGTTGTGCGCCCTAAAACCACAAAAAAAATGTCAGCACCCACTAGTTACACTGAATTTTCCAGGTTTAAAGCACCTGCTGTTTTTCTTGAAAACCATGGATTGTTATTTTGATTTCTTTATTTCTTTTTGTAATTTGGAATGCATTTTAGACGTCCCCAACAGTTAACTGAATGAATTAAAAACATAAAACTCTCCAAATAGCTCAACTGGTTTTATGTAATACAACTAACCCATATAAATAATTAATGGAAAATCTCATATAACGATGTGAAACAAATACTAGCAAAGAGATAGAGGGGCTGGCCAGTACTTACCTCAGCCCAGTACAGCCAATAGAAACACAAAAAACAACCGAAAATTTACGTTCCTAGCTTTCGGAATAAATGTTCCTTCATCAGGGTGGAGAGAGGGGAAAGAAAGGGAAGAAGGGAAAGTGGATTTAGTTACTCTTACTTCTGTATGCATCCTCTTTGGTTTGAAGCTGGCACAGTACCTACAGTAGAATATCTTTGGCTTCCCTCTGACAACCATGCCTCCATCCTTGCTACCCTCCCTGTTTTCGTTTCCCTGTAGCTTCATAACCTAGGTTGTGAGTAACTAAATCCACTTTCCCTTCTTCCCTTTCTTTCCCCTCTCTCCTCCCTGATGAAGAAACTAACCCATATACAAACACAGCAATCAGTCTCATTAGATGGAATCAAATCTCCAAAGGCACAAGAAAATGCCACTACCAGAAATCAGTGAATGTATGTGTACATTGGTTTCTATTAAGCTATAATTTACTTTACATTCAGTAATAAAATTTACACAAAGAAGAATGGTCTTTCAAGCGGTTGAAGTTAGCAATCAGCCAAATTTAATTTCAATAATCTTCCTGTTTTTTAAGAATCAGTCACCTATAATTTTTTAAGTAACACATTCACCATTTGATTTCTTATTTGGGAAACTTCCGTAATTTCAGCACTTCATACATTTTCAAGTGTTCCATTTGCTATCTTGTGGGGACTAGTAACATTGCATGCAGTAATATATGTCAAGAACATCATATGCAACATTTGGACATACAGCAAACATTATGGCAACACAATTTATGCGTATATCATTGTGGCGTCAGCTCCCAGTTCAATGCCACTCAAACTCGCAACACGTCTGGCTTAGCGGTAGACATATTTCATTCTTGACACTGTATAAAGTTGAAATTTCAGCAGTGTCCAGAAGGAAATAAGAGCAGTGAAATAGCAAAGTGTTACCATTTTGATACATTTCATTTATGTATTTATGATTCCTTTTACTATTCATTGATCACAGAAACATCTTTCCCCTTTTTTAAAAAATCTTACCTACATTAAATACATTATTTTCAGCAAATCCACATTATTTCTTCTGTTTCTGAGAAAGAAATGGCAGCACACAAAATTCCATCACCTCTCTGCTCATAGTATTTGACAACAATTGAAAACGAGCAGAAAATGTAATATCGCATTACACCCAAATGTTTAATGGAAACAGCAAATGTGAATACTACCACAGATTCACAGGGATTGGAAATTGTTGCAAAGAAATTCAGCGATATTTTCGTGTGGGATATTGTTCTAGAACCTACTTGAGGTATGGTGCACTTGTGGAACTGTAAGGCTGACACTGTCGCTATACAATACAGGAAAAAAGAGCAGCTAATCCTGAAGGTTTGGGATGCACACCAGTATCACTATAAGAATTAACTGAACTGTGAGCTGCAGTTAACAGCAGTAACAAAGTGGCTAAATCAAAAGGCTGGCTTACGTTCACATCTACCAAATTGGTGAAAAGGTCTTAGAGTTGCTGCCAGTTTGAAAGCTTTAGTCTAGTCATCTGACAGATTCAGTGATGTGACAGAAAATGGTTAAGAACACCAAGAAAGTATTATAGCTAGGTAGTGCTTGTGAGAGGCCAATGCCAGAAAAGGTACTCTTTAGGTTGTGATTACCAAGTAACTTCTGTAGTCAGGGCTGAGTGATGTCACACTGAGCTGATTGGGGCTGAGGCTACCTCGAATTATGAGACTTGGATAATACAGAAATATCAATGGATAAATTGTGAGTAAATGATTAAAAAGTAAATAAAAATATAGTACATGAATGGGCACAATCAAAGTTGCAAAAATATGTTACATTATCCATAGCCCTTCATTTTAAAATAGAACCTCATTTCTAGCAGCAATGTCATGCCATCTTCTAAGAGTCTTGCTGCTCTGTATAATGCATTGCCACAGCTAGCACTGCCAGGCCTTCAGAGAGAGTGATCACTGGTCTTCAGACAATTCCTCATTGTCATTGTCTTCAAGGTACACTAATAATTTCAACACTTGCAATATCAGTCACTTCAAACTGTTCATCCATTCTGAAACATCTCTCACATTCACTTTTTGACATCCAGCAAGCATTTTCATGGTTCTGCCAATGGTAGCTGATTTTGTCTGCAATGTAGGTATCCGTTTCATTCCATAAAATCCTACTCCAAGACATTTTTAGTGTCTCCACCTTTATTTCACACCATGGCTATGCAGTAAGCTACATCTTTTATTGTATTTTTTTAAATTCTTTGATGGTTCCTTCAGATTCTGTTTGTCAAAACATCTGAAACAAGTAATAATGCTGGAGTCCAAATTTGTAGGAAAATGACCTTTATTGGACTCAAATGGTCTGCAGCTTGCAGGGATAGCTTGTATGTTGGAGGAGGGAGACAGAAGTGCAAAACAACACAAAGGAAATGCTTGAGTCAGAAAGTATGTCATTACGTGGTACAGAAGGGGAACTTCACTCAGTATACAAGGAGTTAGAGGAAGAGGAATCTGCATTTTAAATTTTGGAAAGTGGAAGCACCAGTTTTTTTTATATTTTACATCAAAGCGCACCCATAGTTACTAAATGGAACAGTCTCACATACTCTGAAAATTCGGTTTGTTTTAAGGTTAACTTTAGTTGCTAGTCGAGTGCAGACTTTTGTACATTACCTTTCCCTTCAGGATGTACAGGTTTCCTTTACATGTTGTATCTGGCTTTTAATAGCTAAAGTGCCTTGTTTGTACTGGGGTTAGCTAATGAAACCACATACCGTAAATATTGATCAGTGATCCTTGCAAAATTGTGTCACACACAGTCCAGAGTGCAAATTAATAGATAGTCCTGCCACAAATACATATTTAAAACAAACAACTTGCAGTGTCTGAAGCTTTTGGTGCATTCCCTTATGTGACGCTACTAATGCCTGATAGAATTGAATAAATTCCACCTACTAATCCATCTGATTCTACCCACAATATATTTTTCACTTCAAGTAGCAGACATGACGCAGTTCATTTCATGGTAAAATACTAAATATGGTACTGGCATCTATAAAAATCCACTTTATAAATGTGGAGAGTAAGTAATTTTTGTAAACTCATGTCATAAAATTCTGACTGCTGTGTCACTTCTTCAATTAATCTGTCATCATTTATTATAAATTTTAACAAAAGAAATAATGAAACAAAACAATGCATAACAGCTAACAAACAACTGATACCAACCACGATAAAACGAAATATGGAGATATGCTCATGCCCCTGTATTGGGAGGAAATGAGTTTGTGGGTCACGTAATTAGCAACAGACAGATGACATCAGCTGTCAAAACTGCCCTCCAAAGAAACCTTGATGGTGATGTGACAAACTATCCCTGCAAGCTGCAAACCATTTGAGTCCATTAAATGTAATTTTCATACAAATGTGGACTCCAGCATTCATGTTTATAAGCTGCTGCATTGTGTATGTGCACTTCACACCTAAAAACAGTTGAAAATCATCTTGCGAAGATCCCAGTTCCCATCAAAAAAGCTGAGGCCAGCAATGCGAGTTAAGATCACATGACATGAAGTGACTATAATTGGAGTTACAAACTAGGGTGGCAGAGTATAGGCTTGTTCTGTGCACCTGACACATATTCCCCGACAGCCAATGACAATT
The DNA here is from genome assembly GCF_023897955.1 of Schistocerca gregaria. Classification (NCBI taxonomy): domain Eukaryota; kingdom Metazoa; phylum Arthropoda; class Insecta; order Orthoptera; family Acrididae; genus Schistocerca; species Schistocerca gregaria. The sequence continues at coordinate 197,436,471 of NC_064928.1, read as the reverse complement.
TAGGAGTGCTCCGAGCGCTCTGATGTGAACGCTGTAACTAATGTGAAGATTAAACATGATCATAGCGAGTTGTTTTGTGAATTTAGACTCCATTTGTTTCAAGTTGTAATCACTAGTTGTGGTGGTAAGTAATAAATTCTGCATAAGCAAGTAAGAGACATAATTTGCAGCATATACGCTTTCTTCAAGCGAAAGCATTTGCATGCACGTACGGCAACTGTTTCTTGGAATCGTCAACAATGGAATCCCTGTATGTACCTTGACATGCGCGAACCGCCACTGGACTATAGGCGTGACCTGAAGTGACGGGACCATGACGGAAGTGTGAATTGGTCTTTACCAGCAGCTTCAGTTTATGGTCTCCAGTTGCATTTGATGCAACAAGGATGTTACTCTCTTTACATTTTTTGTAACCCGGGGCAGCCTTTTCTTATTTTGATGATAGAGTTTTAGATTTTATTTAATTTAATCGTATGACTAGGGTCCCCCATCTGGCAGACCATTCGCCGCGTGTCGGTCTTTCAATTTGACGCCACTTCGGTGACCTGCAGTCGATGAGGATGATAGGATGATGATGAGGAGGAGAGCGCAACACCCAGTCCCTGGATGGAGAAAATTCCCCGACCCAGCCAGGAATTGAACCCAGGTCCAGAGGATTAACAATCCGTCACACTGACCATTCAGCTACCGGGACAGACAAAGTTTTAGGTGGAAGCATTATATAACTTAGCCCTGTTTCATCAGTTAGAGAGTTGATTAGGAGTAAGATTTTCTTCTTGTTCAGTTTTTGTTAATTCGGCACAAAATTGTGTAACTGTGAGAATCCACAAAAAGTTTTTCACTGCAAATTTCAAGCTGCCTTACGCCGTATCGCTTCTTTGACATATTCAACCATCTTGAACTTTTAGTTAAATGTCGCCACTTCCCTTTAACTCATTTTTTTCATACTCAGGTTTCTTCATTGCCTTCCATTCAAATGACAGAATGGAACACTTCTGATGAAAACTTCTCAATTTTGTCTCTGTTTCTATGCCAATCTCCAACTGTTACTTCATTGACTGTATACTTAGCAGCAAATTTTTATGCTTCTACTTTGTCTTGTTTTCCCAAAGCCTCCAGTTTCACATTCAATGGCACAATTTTCTCTTACTCCTACTCATTATTCAATCTAAGGTACGAATGAAAACATTAAGAAACACACGGTTACATATGTCCAGTACACTGTACATACGTACTACACTTTGTGGCAATTATCAGTAAGCGATAGTAGTTACCTCTTTGGACTGAACTTACTTGACTACAGTTCCATTCAGATGTTTTGGTTTGTTTACATATGTGCAATCGTTTTATACTGTGTTACAAGTGAAGAAACAGTGTTGCGCACTACTACTTGTATTTTGTGATTTACTATTACACATTTGTATGTAGCTCCACAACTTTAAAATTAATGTGACACAGGTGTTCTCATTACAATGCTGATGTTACTATACAACCAATTACAGTAGATACTACAATGGCCAGCCAGTGCTGTAAAATATATACTGTATTGTTACTTAGGCACACTGTATTTCAATGACCACTGTTGCTGAGCAGGCATGATAATAGGGGTGACAATAAGGATGATAGGCACTCTGCAACTTATTGTCTGGCAATATCAATTAGTGAAGGGTTGACAAAGAAGGAGCAAGCACACTCCTAGAAACCTAATGGTTTTTGTCCATCTGTAATAGAAATGCATTAGCAGTCTGAGGGCAAGGTTATTTCTGTGCATTATGTACAAAAACCCTAAGTAGGACATTTTACCTTTATTGTACATGGAAAATTTAAAGTAAGTTCAAAATGGTTTTTTTTTCTCATTTTATGTGAACTTTTAATTTTTCTAAGACCAGCTCAAATTACACAGAACCTCAAATTACCAGGGCTCTACTGTAGTTTGGACTGTAGCTTCAGTTGCAAGATTAACGATGATATCATGCACATTGCTGAGAAGAGTTGTTACACTTGCCTGAAAATAGTGTCATCCTGTGAGCGATGTAACAAGCCCTGGATGAAGCCTTCTGTGGAAAGTGTGAATGCGTGATTTAGAGAACCACTCAGGAGAAATGGATATTCACCAGTGAGTGTGAGGGATTGCCCATCATTTGGTCATATGTGGCACGATTTACATCTGAATGTTTCTCTTAGGAGGCTGTCTGCACAGCTAGTTGCAAAATTCGTGTAAGCGAAACAAAACAATGCAGTTTGGATAGAGCCTCTGACAATAAAGAACACTCAGTTAGTATCTTCAACAAAACATCTGAAGCACTGTAAATAAAAAAAGTATGAAATTGTGATATCAACACATGAAAATGGATGGGCAAGTGGAATGTCAGCAGATCTGTTCACGTCAGAACATCATATGGAAACAGCTGAAATACAACAGTTACATCTCAATGGACAAAGCAATGTTTTACTGTTAGAACCAATGGCAGGTAAGGGCGATTGGATACTTTTTTTTTATTTAATGTAATTTAAGTCCCATGTGCTGGTTCATGAATTTTATGTTCAAGTAGTTTATGAATGCTGTGCCACGACAGTGCCTCAGGAAACACACAGATAGTGGTGTTAGCCACAGTAGGAAATTTAACTTAATGAATCTGCTAGATAGTCCCAATGTTGTGCAAATTTAACTGGAGAATCAACATTTGTGAAGGCCTCTATATTGAATGTCTGTCAGATGGCACTAATCAGTGACCACTAAAGTTCCCAGTGAGAACTGAAGGACATAGAGCAGTTATGACTGACTGGTTTTAGACTTGAAGTTATGTAGATGTAAAAACAATACCAGATGGAATGGGTTCCTTTCCCCTGCATCTACTTCAGACAAGTTAGGCCAAAAATATCCATGTTATAAGTTAGGTGTAGAGAATTTAATCCACCCCCTCACTATGAGATAACCTATACTAATTTAGCCAATGAAAAAAGGCGTTGAAGAAACACTGACTTAATGCCTACAAAACAGAGGCCACATAACTCCAGCTCAGTAACAGTATCTGCAAATCATAAGAAAATATTGGGTGTTCTGGATTTTATACATTTACATGTAAAAATAAAAGGTTAAAATTCAGTTAATTCTGGTTGACTGTCCAGCAAACAGCACAGGTTACTGCTGCGACCGCGGTAACATCAAAAGGACTGGAGCAGAAGCACCTGGAACACTTCGCGACATTATGACGACGCTGCTATATAAAACCCACCCTGCTGTCACATTCATTCAGTGTGGATAGTTTCGGTCAGTGCATGCAGCAGACGTGTTTAATGTTTAGACTTTAGTGTCTAATGGTCTATTTTATGTGACTAGACTTAATTCGTTTACTTTAGTATCTTATGGTATAGTGAATTAAGTTTGCAATGGATAAATTTGTTACCAAAAAGGCGCGCTTGGAAGTTGATGATACTGCAAGTCAACCTCCAACAATTGTCAATTTCTTTGTCGTCATCAGGTGAGAACCATTCACAGCCGAAACCTGGACAATCCAGTAAGGGAAGGTTATTTCAAATGTCTTGGTTGATCAAATATACATGGCTAGAATATGAAGCATATGCCAAAAAAGCTTTTTGCAAAACCTTCGAAGAGGCAGACACTAAAAATCTATTACAATTTTCTTAAAAAAAAAAAGAGGATGCATTTACTTACGTAGAGTTTTCTAACTGGAAAAGGCTTTGGAAAAATTCCGTCTTCATGAAAATACGTTTACACATAAAGAAGGTGTTCTGAAACTAAATTCTATCACTAACCGAAGTGTGGTGTCACACTTGAATGAACAGTTAAGTGACATGAAGAAAGACCGCTCTTGAAGCAATTTTAGCTACTGTACAATTTCTATGCCGTCAAGGACTAGGAATTAGAGGGCACGAAGATGTAAACTCAAACGTTTTTGAATTGTTGGAACTGTGACAGAATAACGTCTGAGTTTAAAGATTGGTTAGGGCGTTCAGCGTATAAGTGAATGTCCCACGTTTGTAAAGATGGCGGCTAGTGACAAGAGTAAGTTGTGTCTTAAGCGCAATAAATTAATAAAAACCACAAAAATATTCGTGATCTGTGGATTGTTGTTGTTGTTGTTGTTGTTGTTGTTGTTGTCTTCAGTCCTGAGACTGGTTTGATGCAGCTCTCCATGCTACTCTATCCTGTGCAAGCTTCTTCATCTCCCAGTACCTACTGCAACCTACATCCTTCTGAATCTGCTTAGTGTATTCATCTCTTGGCCTCCCTCTACGATTTTTACCCTCCACACTGCCCTCCAATGCTAAATTTGTGATCCCTTGATGCCTCAAAACATGTCCTACCAACCGATCCCTTCTTCTAGTCAAGTTGTGCCACAAACTTCTCTTCTCCCCAATCCTATTCAATACCTCCTCATTAGTTACGTGATCTATGCACCTTATCTTCAGCATTCTTCTGTAGCACGACATTTCGAAAGCTTCTATTCTCTTCTTGTCCAAACTAGTTATCGTCCATGTTTCACTTCCATACATGGCTACACTCCAAACAAATACTTTCAGAAACGACTTCCTGATTCATAGATCTATATTTGATGTTAACAACTTTCTCTTCTTCAGAAACGCTTTCCTTGCCATTGCCAGTCTACATTTTATATCCTCTCTACTTTGACCATCATCAGTTATTTTACTTCCTAAATAGCAAAACTCCTTTACTACTTTGTGTCTCATTTCCTAATCTAATTCCCTCAGCAACACCTGATTTAATTTGACTGCATTCCATTATCCTCGTTTTGCTTTCGTTGATGTTCATCTTATATCCTCCTTTCAAGATACTGTCCATTCCGTTCAACTGCTCTTCCAAGTCCTTTGCCGTCTATGACAGAATTGCAATGTCATCGGCGAACCTCAAAGTTTTTACTTCTTCTCCATGAATTTTAATACCTACTCCAAATTTTTCTTTTGTTTCCTTTACTGCTTGCTCAATATACAGATTGAATAACATCGGGGAGAGGCTACAACCTTTCTCACTACTTTCCCAACTGCTGCTTCCCTTTCATGCCCCTCGACTCTTATGACTGCCATCTGGTTTCTGTACAAATTGTAAATAGCCTTTCGCTCCCTGTATTTTACCCCTGACACCTTCTGAATTTGAAAGAGAGTATTCCAGTTACAGTGTCAAAAGCTTTCTCTAAGTCAGCAAATGCTAGAAACGTAGGTTTGCCTTTCCTTAATCTTTCTTCTAAGATAAGTCGTAAGGTCAGTATTGCCTCACGTGTTCCAACATTTCTACAGAATACAAACTGATCCTCCCCGAGGTCCGCATCTACCAGTTTTTCCATTCGTCTGTAAAGAATTCGTGTTAGTATTTTGCAGCTGTGACTTATTAAACTGATAGTTCGGTAATTTTCACATCTGTCAGCACCTGCTTTCTTTGGGATTGGAATTATTATATTCTTCTTGAAGTCTGAGGGTACTTCGCCTGTCTCATACATCTTGCTCACCAGCTGGTAGAGATTTGTCATGAGTGGCTCTCCCAAGGCCGTCAGTAGTTCTAATGGAATGTTGTCTACTCCGGGGGCCTTGTTTCGACTCAGGTCGTTCAGTGCTCTGTCAAACTCTACACGCAGTATCTTATCCCCCATTTCGTCTTCATCTACATCCTCTTCCATTTCCATAATATTGTCCTCAGGTACATCGCCCTTGGGTAAACCTTCTATATACTCTTTCCACCTTTCTGCCTTCCCTTCTTTGCTTAGAACTGGGTTCCCATCTGAGCTCTTGATATTCATACACGTGGTTCTCTTCTCTCCAAAGGTCTCTTTAATTTTCCTGTAGGCAGTATCTATCTTACCCCTAGTGAGATAAGCTTCTACATCCTTACATTTGTCCTCTAGCCATCCCTGCTTAGCCATTTTGCACTTCCTGTCGATCTCATTTTTGAGACATTTGTATTCCTTTTTGCCTTCTTTATTTACTGCATTTTTATATTTTCTCCTTTCATCAATTAAATTCAATATTTGATCTGTGGATTATGGTGTAAAAAACAGTTTCACAGTGATTGTGTTGGTCTAAGCAACAGTGAAATACGTCTCGTGAGAAATTCGAAAGAGCGAATTAAGTTTTGTTGTGAAGCATGCGAGTCTGCCTTACATGTTCAGCTGACGAAAGAGGTAGGAACTACAATGGATTGGGAAGCTGTAGAATATTTAAGGGAAAGCGCGTCAAGTGCAGAAGTGAGTAATATTAACGAGACAAAAAGCTACAGCCACGTTGTAAAAAATAGTGTTTGTAATAACGGTAAAGGAGAAATCGAAAAGTTAAATGAACGATTAAAAAGTCTACAGCTAGTTGCTGATATACTGAGACGAGATATCACTAAACTTGAGAACAAAAACGGCGAGTTAAAAACATTGGTTGCGAGTAGTAAACGCCAAAAGAGCATAAACAACTTAAACATGCATCCCAGTGAAAGTAATGGTCAAAGTTGCGTAAATAGGCCTAACTCAAATGCCCTTCAAAGTGAAAACAGTGGCGTAAAGTGTGTAAGCAATTCAAAAACTATTTCTCGTGTAATGACAAACAAAGTGACTAAAAAAATGCCTTGCTTACAACGAAATACGTGGAATAAACCTAATCTCATGTGCACAAGCAAGTTCAGTGTGTTGTCAGAAAGCAGCAGCAACCCCATAAACATTGAAAGTGAACAAGCCACCCAACGTGAAGGTAAAAACATTGTAAGGAGCTGCAAAAACATCGCCAAAAGGCAGAAACAGCGAACAAAGAAACACAATGTGCTCTTTCTAGCGGACATCCACGGAAGAAAGCTAGCAAATATTCTACAGAATGTGAATGCGGATCTTTGTGCAACTGGCATCATAAAACCTGGCGCGAGGACAGAAAATGTTGTTGAAGGCTCTCATAACTCAAGAATACAACAAGGGACAGTGACTTTGTTGCTTGTGTGACGGGTGCAAATGATGTACATCTACATGACTACTCTGCAATTCACATTTAAGTGCTTGGCAGTGGGTTCATCGAACCACAATCATACTATCTCTCTACCATTCCACTCCCTAACACCGCGCGGGAAAAACGAACACCTAAACCTTTCTGTTCGAGCTCTGATTTCTCTTATTTTATTTTGATGATTGTTCCTACCTATGTAGGTTGGGCTCAGCAAAATATTTTCGCATTCGGAAGAGAAAGTTGGTGACTGAAATTTCGTAAATAGATCTCGCCGCGACGAAAAGCGTCTTTGCTTTAATGACTTCCATCCCAATTCGCGTATCATATCTGCCACACTCTCTCTCCTATTACGTGATAATACAAAACGAGCTGCCCTTTTTTGCACCCTTTCGATGTCCTTCGACAATCCCACCTGGTAAGGATCCCACACCGCGCAGCAATATTCTAACAGAGGACAAACGAGTGTAGTGTAAGCTGTCTCTTTAGTGGACTTGTTGCACCTTCTAAATGTTTTGTCAATGAAATGCAACCTTTGCCTCGCCTTCCCAACAATATTATCTATGTGGTCCTTCCAACTGAAATTGTTCGTAATTTTAACACCCAGGTACTTAGTTGAATTGACAGCCTTGAGAATTGTACTGTTTATCGAGTAATCGAATTCCAACGGATTTCTTTTGGAACTCATGTGGATCATCTCACACTTTTCGTTATTTAGCGTCAACTGCCACACCATACAGCAATATTTTCTAAATCGCTTTGCAACTGATACTGGTCTTCGGATGACCTTACTAGACGGTAAATTACAGCATCATCTGCGAACAACCTAAGAGAACTGCTCAGATTGTTACCCAGGTCATTTATATAGATCAGGAACAGCAGAGGTCCCGGGACGCTTCCCTGGGGAACACCTGATATCACTTCAGTTTTACTCGATGATTTGCCGTCTATTACTACGAACTGCGACCTTCCTGACAGGAAATCACGAATCCAGTCGCACAACTGAGCCGATAGATAGGCCCGCAGCTTGATTAGAAGTCGCTTGTGAGGAACGGTGTCAAAAGCTTTCCGGAAATCTAGAGATACGGAATCAACTTGAGATCCCCTGTCGATAGCGGCCATTACTTCGTGTGAATAGAGAGCTAGGTGCGTTGCACAAGGGCGATATTTTCTGAAACCATGCTGATTACGTATCAATAGATCGTTCCCTTCCAGGTGATTCATAATGTTTGAATACAGTATATGCTCCAAAACCCTACTGCAAACCGACATCAATGATATAGGTCTGTAGTTCGATGGATTATTCCTACTACCCTTCTTAAACACTGGTGCGACCTGCGCAATTTTCCAATCTGTAAGTATAGATCTATCGGTGAGCGAGCGGTTGTATATGAGTGCTGAGTAGGGAGCTATTGTATCAGCGTAATCTGATCGGTATACAATCTGGACCTGAAGACTTGCCCGTATCAAGCGATTTGGGTTGCTTTGTAACCCCTAAGGTATCTATTTCTACGAAACTCATGCTAGCAGATGTTCGTGTTTCAAATTCTGGCATATTCCATTCGTCTTCCCTGGTGAAGAAATTTCGGAAAACTGCGTTCAATAACTCCGCTTTAGCGGCACAGTCGTCGGTAACAGTACCATCGGCACTGCGCAGCGAAGGTATTGACTGCGTCTTGCTACTTGTGTACTTTATATACGACCAGAATTTCTTCGGATTTTCTACCAAATTTCGAGACAATGTTTCGTTGTAGAACCTATTAAAGGCATCTCGCATCGCAGTCCTTGCCAAATTTCGAACGTCTGTAAATTTTAGCCAATCTTCGGGATTTCACGTTTTGAACTTCGCATGCTTTTTCCTTTGCCTCTGCAACAGCGTTCGGACCTGTTTTGTGTACCACGGGGGATCCGTTCCATCTCTTACCAATTTATGAGGTACGAATCTCTCAATTGCTGTTGCTACTATATCTTTGAATTAGAGCCACATCTCGTCTACATTTGCATAGTCAGTTCGGAAGGAATGGAGACTGTCTTTTAGGAAGGCTTCTAGTGTCACTTTATCCGCTTTTTTTAAATAAAATTATTTTGCGTTTGTTTCTGATGGATTTGGAAGAAACGGTATTGAACCTAGCTACAACGACCTTGTGATCACTAATCCCTGTATCAGTCATGATGCTCTCTATCAGCTCTGGATTGTTTGTAGCTAAGAGGTCAAGTGTGTTTTCGCAACCATTTACAATTTGCGTGGGTTCGTGGACTAACTGCACGAAATAATTTTTGGAGAAAGCATTTAGGACAATCTCAGAAGATGTTTTCTGCCTACCACCGGTTTTGAACAAGTATTTTTGCCAACATATCGAGGGAAGGTTGAAGTCCCCACCAACTATAACCGTATGAGTGGCGTATTTATTTGCTACGAGACTCAAACTTTCTCTGTTAAGTATAACCTCCACCCATACCAATTCGCACGGAGTATCTACTTCGAATTCACTACAAGATAAACCACTACTGACAGACACAAACACTCCATCACCAATTCCGCCTAATCTATCTTTCCTGAACACCGTCTGAGACTTTGTAAAAACTTCTGCAGAACTTATTTCAAGCTTTAGCCAGCTTTCTGTACCTATAACGATATCAGCTTCTGTGCTTTCTATTAGCGCTTGATGCTCAGGGACTTTTCCAGCACAACTACAATAATTTACAACTATAATTCCGACTGTTCCTTGATCCAAGCACGTCCTGTATTTGCCATGCACCCTTTGACATTGCAGCCCACCCCGTACTTTACCGAGGCCTTCTAACTTAAAAAAGCGCCCAATCCACGCCACACAGCCTCCGCTACCCATGTAGCCGCCAACTGAGTGTAGTGAACTCCTGACCTAGTCAGCGGAACCCGAAACCCCACCAGCCTATGGCGCAAGTCAAGGAATCTGCAGCCAACACGGTCGCAAAACCGTCTGAGCCTCTGATTCACACCCTCCACCCGGCTCTGCACCAAAGGTCCGCAGTCGGTTTTGTCGACGATACTGCAGATGGTGAGCTCTGCCTTCATCTCGTAAGCAAGACCGGCAGCTTTCACCAAATCAGATGGCTGCTAGAATCCAGAGAGAACTTCGTCAGATCCAAAGCGACACACGTCATTAGTGCCGACATGTGCCACCACCTGCAGCTGACTGCACCCTGCGCTCTTCATGGCATCCGGAAGGACCCTTTCCACATCAGGAATGACTCCTCCCGGAATGCACACGGAGTGCACACTGGATTTCTTCCCCTCCTTGGCCGCCATATCCCTAAGGGGCCCCATTACACGCCTAACATTGGAGCTCCCAACTACCAATAAGCCCACCCTTTGCGATTGCCCGGACCTTGACGGCTGAGAATGAGCCACTGAAACAGTGCAGGCAGCTGCATCTGGCTCAACCAGAGACAGTGCCTGTAACCTGTTTGTCAGACGCACCGGTAAGGCTTTCTGATCAGCCTCCGGGGACGTCTTTCGCTGCCTGCCACGCCTTGGAATGACCTCCCAATCAACCACAGGCGAGGGCTCAGCCCCACTGCGGGCAGCAACTGGGGTAACCACAGCGACAGACCGATCTGGGGAAAGACCGGACCAGGTTGACATTCCCGTGATACCCAAGTCCGGCTCCCCACAGTGGTGCCCATTGGCAACAGCCTCAAGCTGTGCGACCGAAGTCAGCGCCGCTTGCAGCTGTGAGCGAAGGGATGCCAACTCAGCCCTCATCCGAACACAGCAATCGCAGTCCCTGTCCATTCTAATCGATGTTGAACAACAGTTACTGAAACACGAGTCCGTGCCTAGATAACGCAAGCGAAACACGAAAAGAATGTATCAACTAACCTGTACAAATGCCTAACAACTGCGTTACAATCTACCTGAATTTACGATTACAGTAACGAAACTCACACGCAATTTAAGTAAGAATCTACCACATAAACATTAAAGCGCGATGCTACAACTCTCAAATACTATAATACGCCCGAAATATATGAATTAAACAATGCAAGTACCCAAAAACACGCAAAGAAATTAAGAATTAAACTATGTAACAAATAAGTAAGCTAGGGGTATACGACTTGCTGCTGGCAGTTGCTTATCCAACGGCGGCAGGAAGCACACTGGCTGTGACCAACCGACACTGGCCGTTCAAAACAAAACAAAAGACAGACGACTACATGAATTTACACTATTCAGGTACTAAGGCGCGATGCTACAACTCTCAAATGCTATAATACGCCCGAAATATATGAATTAAACAATGCAAGTACCCAAAAACACGCAAAGAAATTAAGAATTAAACTATGTAACAAATAAGTAAGCTAGGGGTATACGACTTGCTGCTGCAGCTGCTTATCCAACTGCGGCAGGGAGCACATAATGAAGCCAAAAAGTGTATAACAGGTTTGAAATTTTTTTTAGATGTAAGTAAGGTAGAAAACACTATTGTTGTGACGATACCTTATAGACATGACTTGATCTATAATTCATGTGTTAACAAAGAGAGTCGTAAAACAAATATTAAAAGCAAACAACTATGTTCCATTTATGCTAAATGTAATGTAGTGGATATTAGTAGACTTGAAAGAAATTTGCACACTGAGCATGGTGAGCATCCAAATTACCGTGGGAAAACATTTTTGTGTCAGGAGTTAAACAAAGTTGTAAATGAAATACGAGCACGCAGCAGACTTGTCTTAAAAGACAGTCCCACAGAGCATGACTGTACACCTCCTTTTTTTAGAGAAAATGACATTGCAGGCGAAGGAAAGTTAGAAACCACATTAAGTGGAAACTGCGGCAGTTTAATTCATTCAGGTGTAAAATCAATGAATTACAATACTGACACGTTCCACATCATTACGAAGAGTCGTATTCATGATCTATGGAACAAGTATTAATCTAATCTAATCTCTAATCTGGCTCGATAAAATCAACTGCAGTGTTCTATGCATCAATGAACACTGGATGAAAGACACTGAAATAGACTTGTGTGTTCCTCTTGGATATTCGTTAGTTACAGGGTACAGCAGAAAAAGTATTACACATGGTGGAGTCTCAATATATGTCAAAAGTGACCTTGAATTGCATTACTCAGTTATAGACCTTACTAGAATATGCATTGACGCTACAATAGAAGTAGCCGGTGTGGCAATGCACAAACAAAATTGTAATTGTCTCAATCTATCGAATCCCAGGCTCTGATGAGATAGTATTTATAGAAAAAATAAATACTTTAATATTGTTGTTGTCAAAATATAAACAGCGTAGAATTGTAATTGTAGGTGATATTAACATAGATATAAGGGCAAAGAGAAAAAATGTAATTCATATGATTAACACTCTGAAGTCATTAAACTATTACTGTCTCAATGAAAAACCTGCTAGACTGAACGCATGCCTTGATAACATAATTAGCAATGTACAAAGGGACTCCATACAATGTGATGTAATAGAATTAGGAATATCAGATCATGCAGGGCTATGGCTTCAAATAGGAAAGTTAGCCTTCAGTTCTACAGAGAGGGAAGTGACATCTAGAATTCTAGGTGCATCCAATGTAAACAAAATGATATACCAGTTGAAAGAAATGGATTGGATTCATGTAATGGATAACAAGAAAACGATTAATAAATGTTTTTCCATTTTCCTGACAGAGATCAAGCATATAGTAGAAATGACATGCCCCTTGGTAACCAAAAGGTACCAGAGTAATATTACTCATAAGCAACAAAATACTAACAAATGGTACACACCACAACTTAACAAACTCAGAATACTACTGATGATTATAAAAGAAAAATCTCATAACAGTGACAGGGACAAGGAAAATTACACTAAAATGAGAAACCTTTACAGATTAGAAATAAAAAATGCTAAGTGCTATGCAAATGATGAATATATTTTAAATTCTAAAAATAAATGTAAAGCTGCCTGGACTGTCATTAAAAGGGAAATAAATAATACCAATAAAGAAAGGAGTATCCCTATTGACTGCAATATTCTCAATGAATATTTTGTACATAGCGTCACCACCCCACCCATCAATTCTGCCTCTGATGCAGAAGCATTGCTCACTTGTGAAAACAGACAAGAAGTGAGAAGTTCACTTAGACCCGAATCACATTAAATGATATTCGTAAGTCAATAAACAAATTAAGTAATTCCAAAACAGAAGATTATTATGGACTCAGTAATCTCATCATTAAATGTATAGCAAAAGAAATTGAAATGCCACTTCTCTCACTATCAAACAGAGTACTTAATGAAGGAATATTCCCCGACTGTCTTAAGCTCACAGTTACATTGCCTGTATATAAAAAAGGTGAAAGAAACCTCCCAAATAACTACAGACCCATTTCAATAGTACCAATCATATCCAAGTTAGTAGAAAATTGTGTGCATAAGCAGATATACAGGTATTTTGAAACCAAAAATATTTTAAATGAACAACAGTTTGGCTTCAGGTCACACCTATCAACTGTAAAAGCAGTAAAAGCTTTGGTAAGCAACGTTTATGAAGGATATGAAAAAAGGGTATCAATTTCTGGAACACTTATTGACCCAAGTAAAGCTTTTGACTTGGTGTCACATGACATACTCATCAGAAAGTTAAAATACTATGGCATTGAAGATGACACACTCTGACTACTCAGATCTTATCTAAGCAATAGGTTACAACTTGTATATGCAAATAGGCAGAGATCAGAAATACTCCCTATAGAAGGAGGAATACCCCAAGGCTCTGTTCTTGGACCTTTTCTGTTCATTGTCTATGTTAAAGACTTCTCGAATTACATACCTTGTAAGAACATACTATATGCTGACGATATGACATTAATAAGTACAGGAGAGAACTTACAGAGTGTACTGGACAAAAATAGAGAAATAATGCAAATTGCTAATTACTGGTGTCAGGCTAACCAGCTATGCATAAATCAAACAAAAACAGAAGAAATAATATTTAATCTCAAAGTAACTAAAAATGAAAACAAAACAGCGAAATTATTTGAGCTAATCATAGACCAAAAGCTCTCTTGGGAAGGACACACTAATTATCTATGCAGTAAATTAGCATGAGTACTTTTCTTACTGTATAAATTAAGAAACAGTGTGAGCAAGCAATTGCTACTCCACTCGTACTATGCTTTTTTTCATTCCCAACTGCAATATGAAATATTGCTTTGGGGTAACTCCCCAGGGGCTGAATATAATTTCAGATGGCAGAAGAAAGCAATCAGGTGCATGGAGGGGTTAGCACCCAGAGAGTCCTGCAGAAATTATTTTTAATCTCTTGGCGTAATGACAGTGCCAAGCATGTACATATATAAGTGTCTAATGTATGCCAGAGAAAATCTGAAAAAAAATGAGCATGAGATGTGATGTGCATGCACACAGTACAAGAAACAGTCACCTGCAGGACCATGCCTTCCACAAGACTTGCTGTAGTCCATAATAACTATAAGTATTTAAGCATAAAATTTTTCAATAAGTTGCCATGTTTAGCTCATACAGTACCACTAAATAAGTATAAGAATACATTGCAAACCTGCTAAAAAACAACGAATTCTATACAACTGAAGAATTCTTAGAAACTAATCATCAAAATATATGTTTTACCTAAGTTATGAAGAAAATGTTTTGATATTATATAAGCTAGTTATTTACTGTGATTATTTTCTTATGTGTGTATTTAATTACTGTATAAAACATTGTTTTACATAATGCTGAAGAAAAGGTATTTAGTTCCTTTTCTCCCCTTTCTGTAACTATTTGAATATCGTACTGAAAGTAAAACCCTCTGTAAACTTTGACAAAGCCAATTGTATGAAAAATACTGAAAGGCTAATGAAAATATTCAATTCTATTCAAAACGAGATCTTTGATCTACTAGGTAAGTCTGTTTTGAGAAACGTATTGCCTTCAGTCAAGAATACTGAACATTATTGTATTATTGTTGACGAAACAAGTGATTCTTCGATTCACGAACAAGTGTCACTTTGTATTCATACTGTCAATGATTCCTAAATCATAAACAAAGACTTTACTGGCTTATACGAGACCCCCAACACTGAATCACAAACTCTGTGCAGTATTTTAAAAGACGTTTTCGTTCATTTTGATTTGTCAATGGATAACTTAAGAGGACAGTGCTATGAGAGGTATGTTCAAAGGACTAAAAAAAGTTAGTTTTGGATATACAACCAAAAGCACGTTATGTGCACTGCGCTGCTTACAGTTTAGACTTGGCAGTTGTAGACAGTCGCCGCCATCTTACGTCTATGAGGGATATTGTGGCTTTAGCCAAGGACTTAATAAGCACCGTAAGGATATCCAACAAAAGGATGGGACTTTTGAGAAGCATACGCTGTGAGAGCGCCAATGACAAAGCTGGTCTACAACCACTTTGCCTGACTCGATGGGCTAATCAAGCTTCTAGAACCTTGAGAATATTGAAGAACCTAAAGAGTTTTTTTGAAAGGACAAAAGGACAAAACAGAGGCGAGTTACAAATGTGCAGGCTACCTTGAATCAAATTTACAATTAAAGACATTTCTTTTTACGTCTTTATTGCCACGCAATGAACCCAGTAAAGGATGTCAATAAAAAAGTCAGTGCCCTCATCTAAGTGTTGCTGATGTGGAAAAAATATCTAGGCTTGATTTGTGTATTGAAAGGAAGGTGTGACTGTTTTGAACACTTTTGGTAATCGTATTTAAAAGAATAACCTTCACAAGTTAATGATCCTTCACTTCCTCGGAATCGAAGTATACCAAACAATTATGAAAACAATAAAGCCAGCTCACCACACACTTTCAAAACCCCCGAAAGAAATACTTCAAAGCTATTTACATTTAAGTGTGTGAAATGGTGCAATCTTGCTTTACTGAGCGATTTGTTTCAACTGGACGCACAGGTCATTGCAGTTGAACAATAGTGCTTGCTTTTAGTAAACAGGGGTGAAACAAATTTGTGAAAATCAACTGAGTTTTTCAAAAATGACCTAGACATTGAGAGACTGTGCTAACACAATATCGCTAATAAAAAACATGCGTGATGTAAGATGGTACATTATACAAGAACCTTCATTTAGAGAAATGTTATGGGAAGTAGCGAAGTGCATTAAGCTTCTCCAAGTAGTTCCAATCACGACAGCAGCATTTGTATGACGTGTTCGATGCTGTGAAAATGATCGTTTTCATGTTTCTACGATATTTATCTGCCTCTGTGGTGTAAAACGATGGAAACGGTCCAAATAAAGAGGATTTGGTTTTTCATTTTTGTCTTAAAAAAATTAAATTGTTATGTTTTCTTAATTTAAACAACTTTTATAAACAGGCTTTCATAAAACATCGATAACTAAGAATTTGTATAGGAACAGAAATTTCATATCGAATTGTATTTAGAAACAAGAAGGCGTGCATTATTCATAAAGAATGACTTTTATAATTACGAGATGTGCGTATTCCTAATTGAACGAGAAATAAAAGTCGCAAGTTTTTTATTTTTAACGAATCCATGAACAACGTATTTCTGATTGAATGAGAAATAAAAGATAGTCGGGAGTTTTTTATTTTTAACGAACGCATAAACTACGTATTTCTAATGGAACGAGAAATAAAAGATAGTCGGGAGTCCTTTTTATTTTTAACGAATGCATGAACAACTGCATTTTGCTCACATTCCATTACGCTACACCACAATTTCAATGAGCGTTCCAGTTCAAACTAAATTATACACAACAGTGGTAAAACTTCAAAGCCGATAATCTCCATAAATTTATGAAAAACATTAAGAACAGCCTATTTCTCGGCACTTTGTAACTTTGTTCCACACGCGTGTTTCACTATGGAACAGAAAGCAGCCTCAGCCACTTTCATACTGCGCATTAACAGTGCGACAATCAGAGCAGAACGCTGCAGAGGCTTTGACTGTACACGATTTTTGAAATAAAAACGACACAACTAAAGCATGATTAACAAAAACGTTGATGGCTGTTAATACATTTGAATATCTTAAAGTTCCATTTAACGTAAATTATAATGAGATGTCCGCAGGCCGTGGTCTTGGGGTAGCGTTCTCGCTTCTTGCGCATGGGGTCCCAGGTTCGATTCCCGGCGGAGTCAGGGATTTTCTCTGCCTCGTTATGACTGGGTGTTGTGTGTTCTTCATCATCATCCCATCATCATTGACTCGCAAGTCGCCGAAGTGGAGTCAACTTAAAAGGACTTGCAGTACGGCGCCCGAACTTCCCCGCATGGGACCTCCTGGCCAACAATGCCATACGATCATTTCATTTCATTTATAATGAGATATCTAATACGTAAGTAGGACCTACTTCCAAGAGCGTAACACCACCAGTGTATGTGTTCTACGGCTTCTGAACGATCATCGCGTTTGTGTTTGTTTACATCGGGTTTATTCTTATGATGAACGGATTATAGTTATGAGTGGTATTGAAAAAATTTTTCTCAGCAGGATATCACCAGTTGTATGGCATCACCAGTTTTTGAGTTTCATTGCGATTTTAGGCTGGCCATCTGCAGCGCCGCACATGTAGTTGTGTAATTAGGCCTGATCATTATGATTAATTACGTAATTGGGACCTATCTGTACTTCATTTTCCCAACCAAAACAAAGTACACTAACCTAGTGTTCCTCTCATGCACCTGGATAGTTTCCATGTGCTGGGGAGTGCACTTGGTCGTTCCTTCTGGTAAGATCAGAGTTAGTCCCAGAAAGAGCATCGCCATTTTTCATTTCTCGTCAATTCCAAGCGCCTCTGGTGGTGTAATTGTGTTAGGGGGGTGCAATTGGGCTTTACGTCCAGTAGGACCAGGGTTCGAGTCCTAGAAAGGGTACCGCCAATTTTAATTTCCTGGGTGGGAGGTGGGGTGGGATGTCAGAACAGCCCTGGGACAAGAAACTCCCACCAAAATTCGAAATTCCTACAAAAATTCGAAATTTGTGCCAATAGGGTAGGTTGGGGGAGGGGACCGGGGGTTGTGGGGATGGAGCTGGAGCCCATGTGCAGGCTGAGAAAAGCACATGACGTATTCTGGGGATGGGGAGGGGTATGGTCGGGGTGGGGGTGGGTGTAGTCAGGTTGGCAGTTGTCGAGGGTGGGTGTGACTTATTGAAAACAATAAGCGGGTTCAAACGGATGTGGGCTGCGCTAGTTATTTGTAAACGGTGAGGCTTGCACAGGATTGACTAACATGGAGACCTGCATCAAGCCAAAAATTGGACTGAAGGTGTAGTGTAACGACGTAAGTTTTGTATAAATGATTTTCTTTTGACATATGACCATGTGCAGACTTCGTCACCCACGTCAGTTACAAAACACTTCAGAATTATTTAAACTCTTTTTATAAGTGGTCGCTGAAAGGTTCTTGAACGAAACTGTAATTAAAACATCATCATTTGAGTCGTATGCGCAAAATTACGTCACTCAGTCCAATTGGTTTGCGCAAACTTTTTTCAAATTAGATGTCGTTTGTTTCTTCTCAGAAATTATATTAATGCAAGTTATATGCTTTAATAAATATTAGAACCACACTGAATAAACTTTCAAGACTCAAACTCGCGATGAACGTTGTCAAAAATTAATAATCTTGTCAAATAAATTAGTAATATCTCTTCCTTAACATAATTCTTCATAAATAAATTCTGGGAACACGTATTTAAACTTTTGTAGTATACACTAGTTTATTATCTTCCTATACACTACATATAGACGTGAACCTGAGCCTAGACAAGATAGGACTGAACATTTACATTATTAAACTTTCTCTGACGTCATTGTTGTAGAAACATTACAAATTATTATTCTTTCAGGTTTCTAGAAGCAGGACGCAACAACTCGGTTTCAGGATCTTCTGTTGCTGTTTGGCTGTCGACCCGCGACGTATAGTGGCCAGCAATTTTCTCTTTGGTCCGGCAGATGCTGTCTCCGTTCATTGCGCCGCCCTCTCCGTACATGAAACATAAAAATAAATACAAAACTTTAGCTAATTCACAACAACTACAAATATTACAAAATACCTAAACAAAACACTAAATTAAACTTACATTCACCTGCAAACTGAGCTGACACTGGTGGATGGATGACGCTTCAATTTCACGTCCCACTACAAAGGTCACAGCAACATTAACACTGCGAATGGTGACAGGATATACATTTTCTCTCTGGTCCGGCAGCGAAGATGCTGTCTCCGTTCATTGCGCCGCCCTCTCCGTACATGAAACATAAAAATAAATACAAAACTTTAGATAATTCACAACAATTACAAATATTACAATATACCTAAACAAAACACTAAATCAAACTTACATTCACCTGCAAACTGGGCTGACACTGGTGGATGGATGACGCTTCAATTTCACGTCCCACTACAAAGGTCACAGCAACATTAACACTGCGAATGGTGACAGGATATACATTTTCTCTCTGGTCCGGCAGCGAAGATGCTGTCTCCGTTCCTTGCGCCGCCGTCTCCGTACATGAAACATAAAAATAAATACAAAACTTTAGATAATTCACAACAATTACAAATATTACAAAATACCTAAACAAAACACTAAATCAAACTTACATTCACCTGCAAACTGGGCTGACACTGGTGGATGGATGACGCTTCAATTTCACGTCCCACTACAAAGGTCACAGCAACATTAACACTGCGAATGGTGACAGGATATACATACGTGTAACTATTGTTATAAAATGGTAGTATAAAACAGAGACTGCCAGTATGACAAATGCCTGATAACAAATACTGAGCACAGTAGTAACTGTTTCGCTCTAAATCTACAAGGTGCAACAATAAAGTTTTAAGACTGATGTGACAAAAAACGTTGCTAACCATTTTAGTCAAGTTTAATGTTGTCTCCTTCAAAGTAGTTCCCTTCTGATTTCACACACTTTTTCCAGCCCTTCTGCCATTGATGGTAACATTTCTGGATCTCATCTTCTGTAACATCCTCAAAGACCCTCGTCACAGCTTTTTGGACATCTTGTGATTTTTGAAAATGGTGTCCCTTGATCGCCGTTTTGACTCTTGGAAATAGAAAAAAGTCGTACAACACGATATCTGGTGAATAAGGTGGCTGTGGTAGTACTGAAATTTGTTTTGAGGTTAAAAATTGCTGTACTGACAGAGCAGTAGGGGATGGAGCATTATCGTGATCTTTGCACAAACCTTTCTCATACTAAGATCTTCAGTTATTATTAGATGACCTGTTTCTTGATTGATGTTCAGTTCTTCTGCAATCATTTTCACGGATAGTCTTCTATCAGATCGTAAGAGTTCACGCACCCTGGGCAAGTTGACATCCGTCTGTGAGGTTGATGGTAATCCACTGCGGTCTTCATCTTCAATATTCGTTCTGCCTTCACTAAATATTTTGTGCCAACAAAAAACTTGAGCTCTTGACATAACTTCCTCTCCAAAGGCCTTCTGAAGCTTACTGTAAGTTGTCGTTACGGTTTCACCCAATTTAACGCAAAAAGAAATGGCATATCATGTGTTCCATTTCCGTGACGAGAGACAGACACGTGTTAACTTATTACAGTACAACTCACTGCTGAGCAGTTGCATGGATGTGCCTCTTGGACTAGAAGTAACTTATAGACCAAGGTCAAAGATATTGTGCCTACACAACCCTGCAGGGTTACCACATCTTGCAAAGAAAATCAGTCTCATTATTGTCACACCTCGTTTATCTATACCACTGTGAAGTGCGTGGCGTAGGGTACTTTTCAATGCACCAGTTATTAGAACACTTGCAAAATGTGGCCTAGTTCCACATGAGTAACAAAATATTTTCTGTCAAAGACGTTAGTGCGGCATACGTTAATTTACGATGCTGTATACAGTGTATAGGCACAGTAAATGTTTTTGATAGGACTATGAAATTTATTTAAAGATCGAAAAAATAGGTAAAATTGTGTAAATTCCAGTTCGGTATTCTGTTCGATACTAAGAGTTATGTGGGGAGGGGGGGGGGGTTAACTTAGCTTGCACAAATAAACAGCATATATACAAACAAAGAAAAGTTTACAGTGTGAACTAGAGGGGTGGACAAAAATAAGGAAACTCCAAAAACACATGGTTAGCATTCAATAAAATGTTATACCATTTTTCCTGCAAAGTAGTCGCTATTTCAGGTAATAATTACGGATGTGAATTCTGACCATGCACCCTTCTCTCCTAAGTGTACCACTATGGTTCAACACTATTGAGATGTGTTGACTGTGGTAGCCAGGGGACATGCAACAACTCATCCTCGTGTTCACAAAACCAGTCCTGGGTGATGGGAGCTGTGTGCATATGGACACTGTCGTCTTGGAACTCAGTATCGCCATTTAGGGAA
Source organism: Schistocerca gregaria (assembly GCF_023897955.1). Lineage (NCBI taxonomy): Eukaryota > Metazoa > Arthropoda > Insecta > Orthoptera > Acrididae > Schistocerca > Schistocerca gregaria. The sequence goes on along the minus strand of NC_064928.1, from coordinate 197,415,128 downwards.
CAAACACTGTACCACGGGTTGGACCTGCTCAGGCAAAATAGTCACATAACCCTTTGTAGTAATGCGACCTAAAAGAGTAACCATGGAGCCCACGGAATACCACGATACAGCTGCCGAATCAAACACCGAACCTCGGCCACGTTTCACTCGTCGGACATAAACTCGGCCAGAAGTTGGAAACAGAGTGAAACAAAACTCATCCGACCAAATGATTTTCTTCCATTGCACCAGAGCACAGGTTTTATGACTTCAGCACCACGTTTTCGTGTTACAGGCATTTGCACCACTGATGAGTGATTTTGGAATTCCAGCTCCCCCTGAAATGAACGCCCTACTTATGATGCTCCGTAAGTGTCGTTTTGTGCAATACCTTGCTTAAAGAGCTCTCTTCACGTTGTTTTAGTGCTGACAGGATTTGCGAGAGCAATATACAGTTCTGCAGTGACATTTTGCATCTGACGTCCTCTTATTTATCGTCTGCAGTGATTTCTGGCACGATTACTCAACACAGTTTAGTCCGCGTTCTGATTTGGCGGATGTCGTTTTTCAACTTTCGCTGTACACAGTATAAACCTTCGATACCCAGCTCCCTGATACATCATCACACAGGCTACCTTCGTTGGAAGCATAACCATACGAACGCCAACATTTTTGCCACGTTCTAAATCGCTCAGCTCCGACAAATGCGCTACACAGCACGCTGTTTCGACCAAGACTGACACTTTCAACACACTGAGGACATTTCACAGGTGCCGTTCGTCAAAAACAGAACCGCGCCATCTGCAGGCTTGGCTAGCATCATCTGCACTCAGCTGGGGATCTAGGGTGGGGGTGTGGGTGGAAGAGGGGGGGGGGGGGGGAGACAATCCGGGATATATGTCCCGGGCGGCAATTCAGGGGGCGCTAAATTAAAAAGCCTTGTTTCACGAAGCCTGTAGCATCCAGCGCACGCTGGTCTATTAATCACATCATTTCTCAACACGTTCGGAGTTCATTTCTGAACGAATCGTAAGCTGATTTTCGAATGCGTCCATAGTGTATGTGATAGTGCTGCCAGGGGAATTCCCCTCGCATCAAGAAACAAAAAACTTTCCCACAGATAAAAGGAGACGAGTTGAGCCGAATAAACCTGAACGGCTGATTACCAATCGCTCTTCGTTTATGCGGTTGATTGGGTGTTCGAATAATAGGCGCTGTTATAATTATTAACGAAATCCACAGATTCAGGCTACCAGGGTGGAAATAAACGACTAACAGGAATAACAGGCAAGAAAGATTATTTTACCTTCCTAGTGTACCGAAGAAAATGAAATTTCGACAGAAAATTTTCGCCATATCGCTACACTATCGAGGGCCAGTTGTACATCCACAGTGCTCTGAGCACTATGGGACTTAACTGCTGTGGTCATCAGTCCCCTAGAACTTAGAACTACTTAAACCTAACTAACCTAAGGACATCACACACATCCATGCCCGAGGCAGGATTCGAACCTGCGACCGTAGCAGTCGCACGGTTCCGGACTGAAGCGCCTAGAACCGCGAGCCCACCGCGGCCGGCCCCCAGTTAGCAGCCGCTATATCCTATTCTCGGAATAGCGCGAAGAACGCGTTCTACGAACACATAAAAACGCCTAGCCGGGGAATAAAAGGCGGAATACCTATAGGTTTAGTGAAGTTAACTGGAGAATAAGTTTTAATAAAGGCAGAAATAGTGTCAGAATTAGTGATGACAAGACAATTTGTTAGAACGAGGAAGAAGAAGAAACGGGGATATCACACAAATTATATGGATTCCGAATTTATACAAAAATTTCGTATTACCGCTGCTACTACTTCTGGATCTCGTGCTTGAGAAACTGGAGCATATGAATGAAATGTGAAACTATTTCCTAACATGAAACTTTTTGCTTGTAATGGGCCTAATATACGTTTGATACTGATACTTCGTGAACTATATTCTGTCATGTTATTTATGTAAATGAGGTAGAAAGAAAGACCATATGTGCCAAAACAGGCCCGTTTATTTGGCGTGTGTTACAATTGCTGCAATATTACAAAGAATCATTTCGTTTTATCTAGCAGTGACGAAATAGACGTTATGAAATACAGAAACCACACCATTCTTGGGTACTATTCATATGAAAAGTGGTTTCAGTATTAGACAATAACATTTTGATTTTTCATGTAGTAAAACGTGTGACGAACTTTGATGAGGTAGTAGATTCTTTCGCAGAAAGGAAAGCATGCCCTGTAAAAGTGCAGCAAGATTAGAGAGAAAAAAATGCTGGGACCTAAGGATTGAATATATGTGGACTGTCTTGACTATCTCTTGTATTTATTAGTTTTATGTTCCCTGCATTTAATTTTATGTCACACAAAAGAGAAAGTTAATATGCTATAATGGTTCAAATGGCTCTGAGCTCTATGGGACTCAACTGCTGTGTTCATCAGTCTCCTAGAACTTAGAACTACTTAAACCTAACTAACCTAAGGACATCACACACGACCATGCCCGTGGCAGGATTCGAACCTGCGACCGTAGCAGTCGCACGGTTCCGGACTGCGCGCCTAGAACCGCGAGACCACCGCGGCCGACCATGTGCTATAAAGAGTGCAAATTTTCTGAAGAGGTCTTATTCTTCCGGTCACTAATGCGGAGGTACCACAGAACACTTTAATTTTCAGTGTCCAGAATTTAGGTTCGATGGCTTTCATTATAAAATATACACGTTTAAGTTCTTCGAACGTGTATGTGTTCTATCTAAAACTTTTCAGAAAAATGTGCGCTGAAAAATGAACAGTTTTTGAAAAATCGATTTTTTTTTAATTTTTTGACGTCCTGTCTCAAACGCTCGGGTGGGAGGGAATGGGGGGGGGGGGGGGTGAAATTACAAATTTTCTGCCACGGCTCGGAAATTTCGTAGATCTGGGGCTGTCGGCGCTTATGTTCAAGCATGCATTAGTTGTTGTCTTTCCTTATTGTCGAACAACCTTTATATCTGAACTATCTATAACTTTATAACTGTGATACAGCCACTGTTGTCTCTGCTTTCGGCAAGACAGCATTTCTTCGGGTTTCGTGAAAGATCTTTCAATAATATTCTGCTACGGTAGTCGTTAAGACTGCTGCACGGTCAAATGCGTTTCATTCAGCAGCTGTCTATTGGCCTATGCTTTGTTCTATACCTACCGGACAACAGTCTGCGTTTCTTTATGGCAGGCACGACTCACCGTCTCCTACTGGGCAAGGCTGCGACATTTATCGATCACAACTAACGTAGACCTCGGACTACGCTTCAGATTATCACAACCAAGATCTCAGGAGGGAGAATGGGCAACATCACACACTAGCGAAATGTTTACATGCCGTATCTTCTTTCCGTTTCTTAATCAAGCACTAAGTAACATCAAAACTTTACTCCATCATAAAACCTATATGTACCTTATTTAGCCCCAAACGTCGCATTTGCCGACAGTTTACCACAACAAATTGTACTAACAAGAGAACCTCCCCATCGCACCCCCTTCAGATTTAGTTATAAGTAAGCACAGTGGATAGGCCTTGAAAAACTTAACACAGATGAATCGAGAAAACAGGAAGAAGTTGTGTGGAACTACGAAAAAATAAGCAAAATATACAAACTGAGTAGTCCAGGAGCAAGATAGGCAATATCTTGGAAATTATGAGCGCCGTGGTCCCGTGGTTAGCGTGAGCAGCTGCGGAACAAGAGGTCCTTGGTTCCAGTGAAAAGGTTAATTCTTTATTTCCAGACAATTATCAAAGTTCAGGCACTCATGCATAATCAACTCCGAGCTCTAAAATTCCAGGACATGTTCACATTTGCTTGGACATATGCAGGATTTGACGCTCTACACGCGGAAAATTTGAAAACGTTATGACAGAGCACAGGGAAAACTGTGCGACTGTGAAACTGTTGCATTCATTTGTTGCAGTTTATGTGACAAACTCTTATGTTTTCATCATTTTTTTGGGAGTGATTATCACATCCACAAGAAAACCTAAATCGGGCAAGGTAGAAGAATCTTTTTACCCATTCGGCAAGTGTACAAGTTAGGTGGGTCGACAACATATTCCTGTTATGTGACGCACATGCCGTCACCAGTGTCGTATAGAATATATCAGACGTGTTTTCCTGTGGAGAAATCGGTTGACCCATGACCTTGCAATCGAATGTTTTCGGTTCCCATTGGAGAGGCACGTCCTTTAATCTACTAATCGCACGGTTTTGCGGTGCGGTCGCAAAACACAGACACTAAACTTATTACAGTGAACAGAGACGTCAATGAACGAACGGACAGATCATAACTTTGCGAAAATAAATAAAGTAAACTTTTCACTCGAGGGAAGACTTGAACCAAGGACCTCTCATTCTGCAGCTGCTCACGGGACCACGGCGCTCTTGAGCTCACACTCTCCTTAATGTTGCCTATCTTGGGCATGGACTGCTCAGTTTGTATATTTTGCTTATTTTTTTCATAGTTCCACACAACTTCTTCGTGTTTTCTCGATTGATCTGTGTTAAGTTTTTCAAGGCCTATCCACTGTGCCAACTTATAACTAAACCTGAGGGGGGTGCGATGGGGAGGTTCCCTTGCAAGAGAGACGGCCGGCCGCAGTGGCCGAGCCGGCACGGTAAGTCAGCGTGTTCGGTCAGAGGGTTAGCAGCCCTCTGTAATAAAAAAACTGAGTTAATCGATCAACAACGAACTTAAACGGATGTCTTACGACGTCCTCCCCGAGCAGATGCAACGAACGAAAGCGAACAAAATGAGATTTAGAAGAAAAAAAAGCGGTTCTAGGCGCTTCTGTCTGGAACCACGGGACCGCTACGGTCGCAGGTTCGAATCCTGCATCTGGCATGGATGTGTGTGATGTCACGTTTAAGTAGTTATAAGTTCTAGGGGACTGATAACCTCAGATGTTAAGTCCCATAGTGCTCAGAGCCATTTGAACCAATTTATTTTAACTAAGAGAGACGTTTTGGACTGATCGTTAATGCGGTGTATGTTAGCTTCGCTGCAAGCGCAATGTTTCTACTATTTTAATTTCCGAACTACAGATGTTTAATATTTTATACACTGAAACAGCGGTGTTTATGAGTTCGCGTGACGAAACAGTGATGTTTCCATGACGTTACGGATCTTGTGCTGTGCGTGGCTGACTTGAGCAACCCGAGGAACCGCCATGGTAATTGACACGCCGTATTTGTCATATTTATACTTGTGTACTACAAAAGTATGTATTGTAAGTGATACAGCACACAAAACCACTCAGCTGCATAGTACATTGCTGTGTTAAAACTACGTTCATACCGGTGCCTGGGTTTGCACTGTTTTTATTCTTGATTCATGTCTACTTCGGGTCTGGGTGCTCGAAAGCTCTTTCGCTTTCGTCCTAACCGCATGTTCCAAAATGTTACCTGAAAAACTGCATACTTAATTCATATTATGTTGTTTTCGAAGTCGTGGTATGCTGCTATTATTCGGAAGAAAGTAAAATTGAACTCGTGGATATTACACTCACAAAAAGAAACCTGTTAATAACGAACGTGACCCTCAGTCAGCAAGCAAGGAAATTAAATTAACGGGACTTTTTTGCGCAAGGGATATACAGTATATCGCTCACATTTTCCTCTAATCATTCGCGAAACTCTCGCTAGGTGGTGATACTTATGTTACTGTACTCTAGTGCTCTCCGGTGAGATATCTTCAAACTTGTTCCAGCAATGGAGAGATTGGCCAAAGGCTGAAACAAAAAACTGGCTAAAGCACTATCAGAACATTAATACTATAAAGACGCATCAAAGCGTAATATAGATATACTGAGACACGAATGGGATAGCGAAGTTTCAACTCTACTCATTTCCTTTTGATGTAAGCAGCGGAACTTGAGAACTGTGTGCAATTGGAATATTATTACAAGGGAGACAGGACAACCAAGAGTACAGGATGACGGCATCACCATCAAAGCGAATGGAAACTTGATAAACAACAAGCTGGAAGTCGAAAACATTTTGAATAATCATTTTTTTTAATGTTGTAGAGAAAGTAGGATCTAAACGTTCATTAGAAGAAGCAAGGCAGTTAATGGAAGAGGCCTTACCCACATCATTTGATACAATTGAAATTGTACCCACCTCTCCTTCTGAAATTAGGAAGATAATAAACTATCTCAAGAATAAAAGCTCGCATGGAATTGATGGTATTTCCAGCAGGATAATAAAAGCTTGTTCCCAAGAAATAAGTGGGATTCTTAGTCGCATATGTAATAGCTCTCTGAAGCAGGGTATTTTCCCAGATAGACTGAAGTTTGCCATTGTTAAACCACTGCATAAAAAAGGGGATACGTCTGATGTCAACAACTACCGCCCGATCTCTCTTCTGACTGCCTTATCCAAAATTCTTGAAAAATATAATGTATTGTAGAGTAGCTTCACACCTTTGTAAAAATACAGTTTTAAAGTTTTAACAAAATGTCAGTTTGGTTTCCAGAAGGGTTTTTCAACGGAATATGCTATATATACCTTCACTAATGAAATATTAAGTGCTCTGAGTAACCGGAAGTCAGCCGTTGGGATTTTTTGTGATCTATCAAAGGCTTTTGATTGTGTAAATCATGGAATACTGCTAGATAAGCTCAAGTGCTCAAATGGTTTAAATCATACCTAACTGGAAGAGTGCAGAAAGTTGAAATAAACAGTTCACATAATATGCAAAAACTGGTGATTTCTCAAACTGGGGAACAATCAAGAATGGGGTGTCACATGGTTCAGTCTTGGGTCCTGTGCTGTTCTTAATATATATTAATTATTTGCCATTCTATATTCACGAAGATGCAAAGCTGGTACTTTTTGCCAATGATACAAGTATAGCTATCACGCCCGACAAACAAGAATTAACTGGAGAAATTGTAAACGATGTTTTTCAGAAACTCATTAAATGGTTCTCTGCAAATGGGCGCTCATTAAACTTTTACAAAACACAGTATATACAGTTCCACACAGTAAATGGAATGACATGATTAATAAATATAGACTTCGATCAGAAATCTGTAGCTAAAGTAGAATATTCGGAATTTCTAGGTGTATGCATTGATGAGGGGTTGAACTGGAAAAAACACACTGAGGATCTGCTTAAACGTTTGAGTTCAGCTACTTATGCTATTAGGGTCATTGCAAATTTTGGCGATATACATCTGAGTAAATTAGCTTACCACGCCTATTTTCATTCTCTGCTTTCGTATGCCATCATATTCTGGGGTAACTCATCATTGAGTAAAAGAGTGTTCAGTGCACAAAAGCGTGTAATCAGAATAACTGCTGGAGCTCATCCAAGATCATCCTGCAGACACTTATTTAAAGAGTCAGAAATCTACACCGTAGCCTCACAATATATATATTCACTTACGAAATTTGTTATTAACAATCCGAACGAATTTAAAAGTAATAGCAGTGTACATGACTACAACACTAGGAGAAAGGATGATCTTCACTAGTCAAGGTTAAATCTAATTTTGGCTTAGAAGGGGGTAAATTATGCTGCCACAAAAGTCTTTGATCACTTTCCTAACAGCAACAAAAGTCTGACAGATAACCATATAGCATTTAAAAGGAAATTAAAAGAATTTCTTAATGTCAACTCTTTCTACTCAGTAGATGAATTTTTGGATATAGTAAGTGAGTAATTTCCCGACCCAAAGAGAAAAAAAAAATTAAAAATATTGAGTGTTATGTAATATTTTGTCTAATGTAATATCTTGTATAGACAACTTTTATTAACCTGACAAGTTCCACATCATTACAAAGCATCGTATTCATGATCTATGGAACAAGTACTAATCTAATCTAACCTAGGACACCGAAAGGCTGAAACACCAGAGCCTTTGGGACGAGCTCAGAGCTGTAGTCCGAGGAAACCATCTCTGCTACTAAAAGCGAAATGGGATTTCAAGGCGCGGCCTTAAGACCGTTCGAAGAACATTCTGTGACAGCACATATCAAGAGTTCCAAATACGCCGAGAGCATTACTTAAATCCGTGTGGGAAATATACGAAATACATTCTGATAATTTAAATTCTGTAATGCGTTATTGAGAAATTAATTTAAATATATATTTTGGGGCGACTCCGCCCTGGCCTTTAAGCCGGGTTCACACAGGCAACAAAAGCATCGCCACAGCGAATGGCGTACTGCAGTTGCTTTGTAGTTGCATGTGTGAACTCCTAGTTTTCGGTGGCGCCATTTAAGAAGCGCAACTTTTGTCACGCCACAAAAAGTTGAACTTGGTTCTACTTTGTTGCGCCATTTTGCCTTCTCCACAATCGCGTAACGTCATTTGATTGCTACCTCGCCGCCGAATTCAAACCTTTCTAGTGCGTATTCCTTCGCAGATAGTGCTTTTGTTTGTGCGTTTGCTATTAATAGCATATATTAATATGTCGAAAAAGTGGTCAACAGCGACAATTATGAGATTCTTTGTGGTGTATCAAGAACGAGAATGCCTTTGGAACCACAAAAGCGAATCGTACAAAGTCAGAAATTTGAGAGATGCTGCATTAATTGAAATAGCAAACAGTATGCGTGAATATGTACCTGGAATTGATGTAGCTACAACAAAGTAAAAAATGCGAAGCATTCGAAATGCTTACATGAATGAACATAAAAAAGTACTGAAATCACTTAAGAGTGGTGCGTCTACAGACGGTATTTACAAACCCAGCCTTACTTGGTTTGAAGCTGCAGACCGGTTCTTAAAACATGTAGTCGAGACAAGAGAGACGAGAAACATTTTGGTAAGTAATGTTTTACATTTATTATGTTTCCAAAACATCTTATTTAGTAATATGTACAGCCGTTTAATCAGCTGATACAGGTGACGCAATTTTGCAAACTACCCGATTACGAAAAATTTGTGGCGTCCTGTGTGAACGGTAGCTCACAGCGCCACTTCAGGATGACTTGACTTGTGGCGATACTTTCGTTGCGTGTGCGAACCCGGCTTTAGTTACGAGTCGCGCCTGCTTTGTGGACTAGCGGAAGCGACGGGACACACGCGGGTGAGATATGATCAGGTGGGAGCGCGCCAGAACGTGCGGCTCTGTGGCCTTTGTCTGTTGCCTTCAGCAGGTGGCCGGTAAGCCGTCTTTTGTCCGGATACCCGTCTGTAGGCACTTTGTCGCTGCAGCTTCAGGCGGCATTGCAACGCGCAGATCTTTGCTGTGGACCGTGTCCGAAGAAGCATCGCAGTTTCCGCGGTTTGCTGGTCACTTTTATTTTCAGGGCTGGCGATTGTTATTTCCAGATTCCTCATGACCCCAGCGCACTGTCGGTCGAAATTCCGAAAAGCGGGCCACGACAAACAAACAAACAAACAAAAATCGGGAATAGAGACTCTCGACGAGTTTTGACTGTTACCAACATTGACTCTGACAAGATGTCGATCACAGGGATTCCCACATTTTCGAGAGTGTTTTATTTTCAAAATCACGCAGGAGGCAAGCAATCACTATAGTCAGGTTGACCAGACTTCTGGATTAATCCGGACATGTCCTCCTTTTTAGCTCGTTGTCTGGGGTCCGGGCGGATTTTTACAGTGTCCGACTTTTTCGCAAAGTTGAGCGTAATACAATTAAATTTACAATTCGTACTGTTCTATGCTCTTTTATTAAATACTTTTAACTATTGGCACAGCCTTCGTGATAAACACGCACGAAAGCGGTGTTAGTAGGTGGCACCAGGATCGTCCATGTTATCGTTGATCTACCTAGAAGCGAATACAAATATCGATTATTTAAAATTTTCGTTTCGTATCTTCGATTTGTATAGGCTTGGGTTACTGTAGTGCACGTGTGATTTGTAAGTGTAATTTTTAACCGAGTAACTTAAGTAAAATATTTGGCTATGACTAAACGAAAGTATACATTTTCTGATGTCCTTTCCTGCAAATATCCGACTTTAAGAAACGGAGAAATGAATTTGAAGCGGAATGTAAGATATGTGGAGCTGGAACGTACGTCTCAGTGGCCATTCAAAGTAAGAAATAATTCGACAGATTAACTGTCATGGTTTTATTTCATTGTTTCATAATAATTCTATTTATTTGTATTCGGAAAGTTAATGTGCAGTTTACATGTCGTAAGCTGCTGTTTGAATTGTAGATGATAGTAGCGGTGCGTCAAATGAAGGGAGGTGAAAGGTCTTAGTTCTTCGCTTTGTAAACAATTCCGTGTTGTTGACATAACAAAACAACTGGCGCCACACTGTCACCACAATCAATGTTGTTGTTGTTGTTGTTGTTGTTGTTGTTGTTTTTGCTCAGTTAACCACCACCTGTCTGCCCCTGGTAGCTGAGTGGTCAGCGCGATGGAATGTCATACCTAACGGCCCGGGTTCGATTCCCGGCCGGGTCGGAGATTTTCTCCACTCATGGACTGGGTGTTGTGTTGTCCTTATCATCACCATTTTATCCCCATCGACACGCAAGTCGCCGAAGTGGCGTCAACTCGAAAGACTTGCACCAGGCGAACGATCTACCCGACGGGGCGCCCTAACCACACGGCATTTCCATTTACCATCACCTGGCCATCAATAACAATTAGCTACTAGTTGTACCGGTAATTCCCAGCAGTCACGTGACTTGTCCAAAGCTGACCCGTTTGATGTGTCCTCTTATTTTCTTCCTTTGTGCTCCTTTTTGAAGCTGTTTGTCCTCCTTTTTAAACAAAAACGACGACGTACCACTTTCACCAGCTCTTACAGAGAGAGAGAGAGTGTTTCACCTGATGAAACTAACCAAGCTAGCTCCTCAAGACTGTCTGTAAGTTCAAAGGGTAGCGTTTCGATGCCTCCTCCCTCACCCACCCTACACACAAACCAAGAGATCCAAGAAATCGACAAACTCTGAGTTGCTAAATATAGAGAAGCAAAAGTTGAAACTAATTGAGCAACAAATGTCGAAATCAGAAACGCAAGATGACAGCTATCATTTTGTAGTGAGTTTGCTGCCAGCAATGCGAAAACTACCACCAGCAGCTCAGCTGAGAGCCAGGATAAAATTTCAGCGGGTTCTTTAGGAATAATTGGAACAATCAACCGCTTCCACTGCGTATTCGTGATGTCACCCTATGCACGTGAAATTCCAGTTGAAATCGTAATTGCTGGAAATCCGCAAAATGAAATAGTCATTTCTGAAATTCAACTGATGACATTGTTATTTCAAGCCACCAAGATTCTGAAAACTTTGATACTTAAGTGAGTGAACTGTGATGTATTTTACTTCTCATTGTCAGCTACATCAAAATTTATTAAAAGAAAGTTTGAATCTATCACAATTTGTAAATTTTTCATAATAAAATGATTGCTGTAAACTTAATATTGTGTACTTACCAGATGGTGATCATAACTTTCTCTTCAGGGGTAATAGCCATTCTGAAATTTCTGTTTTGCTTCTGTAATCTATTTGAAACAGGCGACATTGTATAATCAAATGTCTTTGTACCCATTCTGAAATAATTCCAAAATTTATCCTCATCTTTTCTCAAGTCACTGTACTAATGATGAAATTCTCCTAAAGCCCTCCTCTCCTTGTTGATTTCATGCATCCATTCACGACTGCGTTGAATTCTCAGAGCACTGTTTTCTAATAAAAAAGAATTTACTGGGTCGAGGAAAAACATCATGTTCAATTACTGGCCAGATGGCGCGCGCGCTGTGTCGTGTGCAATGTGAACGCTCCATCGCATTGCATCGCTTTGGCCATTATGCCTCGCATCGCATCGCGTCGCATCACAGGAAGTGTAAACGTACACTCACTGTTCCACAATGGTACGCGGCACTCTCTAAACGGGAAATGGAGCCACGCAAGTATATGTTGAGTCCCCTTCTCAATCTGATGCTTAATAATAATAATAATAATAATATTTCCTTATATCAGAACTTGCACTTGGCCGCCGAACTTAGGCCTAGCCGTATGGGGTCTCCTGGCCAACTATGCCATACGCTCATTTCATTTCCGTGCTCCTGTTTTAATTCCCCCTTCTGATTCACTTGCTGCCTCCAGTGTTCCTGTATCACAATGGTGAACAAGAGGGGTGATATTCCATCTCTTCATCAGTCTCCTGTTTTTATGTCAAACGCCTTGGAATATTCTCCGTCCATTTTCACTACCCCTTTCGAGCCTTTCAGTGTCACTTTCACAAGACTTATAATCTTCTTCGGTATTCCGATTCTCCAACGCCTTATCTCTGGATGTACTGTCATTGGCTTTCTTAAAATCAACAAATAATATTGCCACTGTTTTGTTAAACTCTCAATACTTGGATATGGCTTCTTTCAGTATATCTGGTCAGTAATTGAACGATTCTTCATAAATCCCGCTTGTTTCTCATTTATTATCTCTTTTAAATATGATTCTAATTTTTTTTCTGGAGGATCTTGGACAACACTTTATAGGCGGTGCTAATTAGTGAGACGCCTCTGTAGTTACTGCATTGTTCTTTGTCGCCCTTTTTATGAACTAGTATTATTATCCCTTCTGTCCACTCCTCTGGTATTCTTTCTTCCTTCCAGATGTTCGCAACAAGTTTCTGTATCTGTGATAGCAAATGAGAGACCGCGATTTTTTTCGTGTGATCTGATTGCAAACTTCTAATTTTCGGATTTTTTCTACATCTACATCTACATCTATACTCCGCAAGCCACCCAACGGTGTGTGGCGGAGGGCACTTTACGTGGCACTGCATTACCTCCCTTTCCTGTTCCAGTCGCGTATGGTTCGCGGGAAGAACGACTGCCGGAAAGCCTCCGTGCGCGCTCGAATCTCTCTAATTTTACATTCGTGATCTCCTCGGGACGTATAAGCAGGGGGAAGCAATATATTCGATACATCATCCAGAAACGCACCCTCTCGAAACCTGGACAGCAAGCTACACCGCGATGCAGAGCGCCTTACTTGCAGAGTCTGCCACTTGAGTTGTCTAAACATCTCCGTAACGCTATCACGCTTACCGAGTAACCCTGTGACGAAACGTGCCGCTCTTCTTTGGATCTTCTCTATCTCCTCTGTCAACCCGACCTGGTACGGATCCCACACTAATGAGCAATACTCAAGTATGGGTCGAACGAGTGTTTTGTAAGCCACCTTCTTTGTTGATTGACTACATTTTCTAAGGACTTTCCCAATGAATCTCAACCTGGCACCCTCCTTACCAACAATTAATTTTATATGATCATTTCACTTCAAATCGTCCCGTATATATACTCCCAGATATTTTACAGAAGTAACTGCTACCAGTGTTTGTTCCGCTATCATATAATCACACACTAAAGGATCCTTCTTTCTATGTGTTTGCAATACATTACATTTGGCTATGTTAAGGGTCAGTTGCCACTCCCTGCACCAAGTGCCTATCCGCTGCAGATCTTCCTGCATTTCGGTGCAATTATCTAATGCTGCAACTTCTCTGTATACTACAGCATCATCACAATCTACTAGGTCATTTATATGTATTGTGAAAAGCAATGGTCCCATAACACTCCCCCGTGGCACGCCAGAGGTTACTTTAACGTCTGTAGACGTCTCTCCATTGAGAACAACATACTGTGTTCTGTTTGCTAAAAACTCTTCCATCCAGCCACACAGCTGGTCTGATATTCCGTAGGCTCTTACTTTGTTAATCAGGCGACAGTGCGGAACTGTATCGAACGCCTTCCGGAAGTCAAGGAAAAGGACATCTACCTGGGAGCTTATATCTAATATTATCTGCGTCTCATGAACAAATAAAGCGAGTTGGGTCTCACACGATCGCTGTTTCCGGAATCCATGTTGATTCCTACAGAGTAGATTCTGGGTTTCCAGAAATGACATGATACACGAGCAAAAAACATGTTCTAAAATTCTACAACAGATCGACGTCAGAGATATAGGTCTATAGTTTTGCGCATCTGCTCGACGACCCTTCTTGAGGACTGGGACTACCTGTTCTCTTTTCCAATCATTTGGAACCTTCCGTTCCTCTAGAGACTTGCGGTACACGGTTGTTAGAAGGGGGGCAAGTTCTTTCGCGTACTCTCTAGAATCGAATTGGTTATACTCTGAAACCTTGCTTCTTGCCAACTTTAGTGAACCAAGGCCAATGGAAAGTATCCTATAGGTTCTGATGGATGAGTTTGCGATTATGAAAATATGTGACCTAAATAGCCGTAGCTTTCCGTTGCATTGACTTATCAGCTTACATTTATTACAGCAGAAAGAGCCTATAGACCTTAGTAAGTGACATAAATTTCAACACGATACGTCTACGTGTTCCAGAGAAAGAGGGGCCTTAAAAGATGGACGAACGGACGGAGAATATGTTGTTGTTGTTGTTGTGGTCTTCAGTCCTGAGACTGGTTTGATGCAGCTCTCTATGCTACTCTATCCTGTGCAAGCTTCTTCATCTCCCAGCACCTATTGCAACCTACATCCTTCTGAATCTTCTTAGTGTATTCATCTCTTGGTCTCCCTCTACGGTTTCTACCCTCCACGCTGCCCTCCAGTACTAAATTGGTGATCCCTTGATGCCTCAGAAAATGTCCTACCAACCGATCCCTTCTTCTAGTCAAGTTGTGCCACAAACTCCTACCCAATTCTGTTTAATACCTCCTCATTAGTTACGTGATCTACCCATCTAATCTTCAGCATTCTTCTGTAGCACCACATTTCGAAAGCTTCTATTCTCTTCTTGTCTAAACTATTTATCGTCCACGTTTCACTTCCATACATGGCTACACTCCATACAAATACTTTCAGAAACGATTTCCGGACACTTAAATCTATACTCGATGTTAACAAATTTCTCTTCTTCAGAAACGCTTTCCTTGCCATTGCCAGTCTACATTTTATATCCCGTCTACTTCGACCATCATCAGTTATTTTGCTCCCCAAATAGCAAAATTCCTTTACTACTTTAAGTGTCTCATTTCCTAATCTAATTCCCTCAGCATCACCCGACTTATTTCGACTACATTCCGTTATCCTTGTTTTGCTTTTGTTGATGTTCATCTTATACCCTCCTTTCAAGACCCTGTCCATTCCGTTCAACTGCTCTTTCAAGTCCTTGCTGTCTCTGACAGAATTACAATGTCATCGGCGAACCTCAAAGTTTTTACTTTTCTCTGTGGATTTTAATACCTACTCCGAACTTTTCTTTTGTTTCCGTTACTGCTTGCATTTACAGATTGAATATCTGGGAGAGTCTACAACCCTGTCTCACTCCCTTCCCAACCACAGCTTCTCTTTGATGTCCCTCGACTCTTATAACTCGTTTCTGTACAAATTGTAAATAGCCTTTCGCTCCCTGTATTTTACCCCTGCCTCTTTCAGAATTTGAAAGAGAGTATTCCAGTCAACATTGTCAAAAGCTTTTCTAAGTCTACAAATGCTAGAAACATAGGTTTGCCTTTCCTTAATCTTTCTTCTAAGATAAGTCGTAGGGTCAGTATTGCCTCACATGTTCCAACATTTCTAGGGAATTCAAACTGATCTTCCCCAAGGTCGGCTTCTACCAGTTTTTCCATTCGCCTGTAAAGAATTCGCGTTAGTATTTTGCAGCTGATAAGACAAGAAATTTTTTTTGCGTGTTACAAATTTATACTTTTCAGATGTTTTCCTTTGATTGTACTGTAAAACTCTCCTTTTGTCACATTTCATTATTCTAGGCCGATGAGAAGTAGGCTACCTTATACGTTTTGCTGAATGAGTTTGCGAGTACTAACATATGTGACATAAATTGTCATACACTATAGGATCAAAAGTATCCGGATACCACCAAAAACATACGTTTTTCATATTAGGTGCATTGCGCTACCACCTACTGCCAGGTACTCCGTATCAGCGACCTCAGTAGTCATTAGACATCTTGAGAGAGCAGAATGGGTAGTTCCGCGGTACTCGTGGACTTCTAAGGTGGTCAGGTGATTGGGTGTCACTTGTGTCATACATCCATACCTGAGATTTCCACACTCCTAAACATTCCTAGGTCTACTGTTTCCGATGTGATGGTGAAGTGGAAACGTGAAGGGACACGTGCAGCACAAAAGCGTACAGGCCGACCTCGTCTGTTGACTGACAGAGACCGCCGACAATTGAAGAGGATCGTAATGTGTAATACGCAGGCATCTATCCAGACCATCACACAGGAATTCCAAACTGTACCAGGACCCACTGCAAGTACTATGACAGTTAGGCGGGAGGTGAGAAAACTTGGATTTCATGGTCGAGTGGTTGCTCATAAGCACACATCACGCCGGTAAATGCCAGGCGACGTGTTCGCTTGGTGTAAGGAGCGTAGACTTTGGACGACTCAACAGTAGGAAAACGTTGTGTGGAGTGACGAATCACGGTACACAATGGGGCGATCCGATGGTAAGGTGAGGGTATGGCGGTGACCGTCACCTGCCAGCGTGTGTAGTGCCAACAGCAAAATTTGGAGGCGGTGGTGTTATGGTGTGGCCGTGTTTTTCATGGAGGGGACTTGCACCACTTGATTTGCGTGGCACTATCGCAGCACAGGCCTACATTGATGTTTTAAGCACCTTCTTGCTTTCCACTGTTGAAGAGCAATTCGGGGATGACGATTATATCTTTCACCACGATTGAGCACCTGTTCATAATTCACGGCCTGTGGCGGAGTGGTTACTCGACAGTAACATCTCTGTGATGGACTGGCTTGTACAGACCTGTCCTGAATCCTATAGCATATCTTCGGGATGTTTTGGAACGCCGACTTCGTACCAGGCCACAACGACAGATATCGATTCCTCTCCTCAGTGCAGCACTCTGTGAAGAATGGGCTGCCATTCCCCAAGAATCCTTCCAGCACATGACTGAAAGTATGCCTGCGAGAGTGGAAGCTGTCACCAAGGCTAAGAGTGGGTCAACACCATACTGAATTCCAGCATCACCGATGGAGGGCGCCACGAACTTGTAAGTCGTTTTCAGCCAGGTGTCCTGATACTTTTGATCACATAGTGTATCTTTTTACTGCATCTACGTAGACGCTTCAATTTCTTACATGCCAAGGGGCCATAGGCTTCAATATGCGTCATAAATTTCAATTTGATACACCTACCCCTACCTGAGAAAATGGATTTTTAACAGTCAGACATACATACAGACAGACAAAGCCGTCTGTTTTTACCAGTTGAGGCATGCAACCCTAAAAAGGAAGTTATTCGTGAAGAAGTTTCGTTTAATGGGTTGACTAGGCTAGAGTAGTGTTGGGACTGTCGAATCTCGGTCTTAAAAGCGGCCAGCTGTTGCTTTCGACGGTTGAAATATTTTTGTTTAGCGAAATCAAGCCCAATCTTTTTTTTAACGGAGGCTACTCCAGGACGTATGTACTTAATTATGAACACTTCTTATGTTATTTAATCATTATCTAACGGCTGGTTTCTGTTAATTAACTTCAACCAAAAAATTGTAAAACGCGAGCGAAAAGCAGAGATAAGTTTTAGTTTCCACGACATTCCGCCTTCTTTTTTATTTCGTCCTTACGTTTGCATTATTATCCTCAAGAACCAGCGTTAATATCCACCTACTAGCTGCACCTCCGGCTTTCAGCCATTTGTAAAAGACAGTTGCAAAATGCCGTTATTTACAGTGAGATAACACAATTCAAAATTTTACTAAAATACAAATAAAACACATATGCACACATAATCACACAACTGTATTTTCTATAAAACTGCTAGTAAGTTATTACAAAATAGAAGGATAGTTGCTAAATATATTTTGAGTATATCAAAAATACAAAAAGTATTCTTCGTGAAAGAATCATATTATTTCATATACACATGTTTTTCCCTTAATAAATTTAATTTTCAGTACAATGAAAAACCAGTGCAAAGTTGACTAGTTTAGATTTATCTGTATGCGCGGTAACTGTTCGTTGCACATTTTAGTCATTGTTTTCACATCTTCGGAAGTACAACGTTTAACTATGTTACGATGAACTGAAAATGGGTCTCGACCCGAAACTAGTCATTGAATGAATAAAAAAAATGGAAGATTTGCAACTTTGGACTGGGTTTTTGTTGTACTGATTAACAGAAGTTGTTGATCGACAGCTATTCCAGAGTGGTGGAAGTTCGTAAATTTAAGTTTAGTAAATTATATTTTAGTGCTACATATTTCTTCTTTGTGGATACCGTCTCTGAGGAAAGTGAAAACTCTGTCGTCAGAAACTGTTGCCCTCTCGGTACCTGCTGGAGAGGATTGCATGGAATCAAATGCTGAGGATGATGAAGAGGATAAAAAATGTCGCCGCCCGGTATTAGCCGGGTCATGGACTGTGCGGCTGATCCCAGCGGAAGTTCGAGTCCTCCCTCGGCCATGGGTGTGTGTGTTTGTCTTTAGGATAATTTAGGTTAAGTAGTGTGTAAGCTTAGGGACTGATGACCTGAGCAGTTAAGTCCCATAAGACTTCACACACATTTGAACATTTTGATAGAAATGTCAGTGAGCAATGAGGTGAAGGAAAAAGCACAATAGGAAAATATTAAGTTCAAAATTGGTTCAGATGGCTCTGAGCACTATGGGATTTAACAGCTATGGTCATCAGTCCCCTAAAACTTAGAACTACTTAAACCTAACTAACCTAAGAACATCACACAACACCCAGTCATCACGAGCAGAGAAAATCCCTGACTCCGCCGCGGGGACCAAGCAGCAATCGGTATTGTGATTGTAAACTGTCGAAGCTGCGTTGGTAAATTACCGGAACTTCAAGCGCTGATAGAAACCACCGAAGCTGAAATCGTTATAGGCACAGAAAGCTGGCTGAAGCCGTAGATAAATTCTGTCGAAATTTTTACAAAGGTACAGACGGTGTTTAGAAAGGATAGATTGCATTCAACCGGTGGTGGAGTGTTCGTCGCTGTTAGTAGTAGTTTATCCTGTAGTGAAGTAGAAGTGGATAGTTCCTGTGAATTATTATGGGTGGAGGTTACACTCAACAACCGAGCTAGGTTAATAATTGGCTCCTTTTACCGACCTCCTGACTCAGCAGCATTAGTGGCAGAACAGCTGCGAGAAAATTTGGAATACATTTCACATAAATTTTCTCAGCACATTATAGTCTTACGTGGAGATTTCAATTTACCAAATATAGACTGGGACACTCAGATGTTTAGGATGGCTGGTAGGGACAGAGCATCGAGTGACATTATACTGAGTGTACTATCCGAAAACTACCTCGAGCAATTAAACAGAGAACCGACTCGTGGAGATAACATCTTGGACCTACTGATAACAAATAGACCCGAACTTTTCGACTCTGTAAGTGCAGAACAGGGAATCAGTGATCATAAGGCCGTTGCAGCATCCCTGAATATGGAAGTTAATAGGAATATAAAAAAAGGGAGGAAGGTTTATCTGTTTAGCAAGAGTAATACAAGGCAGATTTCAGACTACCTAATAGATCAAAACGAAAATTTCTGTTCAGACACTGACAGTGTTGAGTGTTTATGGAAAAAGTTCAAGGCAATCGTAAAATGCGTTTTAGACAGGTACGTGCCGAGTAAAACTGTGAGGGATGGCAAAAACCCACCGTGGTACAACAACAAAGCTAGGAAACTACTGCGAAAGCAAAGAGAGCTTCACTCCAAGTTTAACGCAGCCAAAACCTCTCAGATAAACAGAAGCTAAACGATCTCAAAGTTAGCGTAAGGAGGGCTATGCGTGAAACGTTCAGTGAATTCGAAAGTGAAATTCTATGTACCGACTTGACAGAAAATCCTTGGAAGTTCTGATCTTACGTTAAATCAGTATTGGCTCGAAACAGCATATCCAGACACTCCGGGATGATGATGGCATTGAAACAGAGGATGACACGCGTAAAGCTGAATACTAAACACCTTTTTCCAAAGCTGTTTCACAGAGGAAGACCGCACTGCAGTTCCTTCTCTAAATCCTCGCACAAACGAAAAAATGGCTGACATTGAAATAAGTGTCCAAGGAATAGAAAAGCAACTGGAATCACTCTACAGATGAAAGTCCACTGGACCTGACGGGATACCAATTCGATTCTACACAGAGTACGCGAAAGAACTTGCCCCCCTTCTAACAGCCGTGTACCGCAAGTCTCTAGAGGAACGGAAGGTTCCAAATGATTGGAAAAGAGAACAGGTAGTCCCAGTCCTCAAGAAGGGTCGTCGAGCAGATGCGCAAAACTATAGACCTATATCTCTGACGTCGATCAGTTGTAGAATTTTAGAACATGTTTTTTGCTCGAGTATCATGTCGTTTTTGGAAACCTAGAATCTACTCTGTGGAATCAACATGGATTCCGCAAACAGCGATCGTGTGAGACTCAACTCGCTTTATTTGTTCATAAGACCCAGAAAATATTAGATACAGGCTCCCAGGTAGATGCTATTTTTCTTGACTTCCGGAAGGCGCTCGATACAGTTCCGCACTGTTGCCTGATAAACAAAGTAAGAGCCTACGGAATATCAGACCATCCGTGTGGCTGGATTGAAGAGTTTTTAGCAAACAGAACACAGCATGTTGTTCTCAATGGAGAGACGTCTACAGACGTTAAAGTAACCTCTGGTATGCCACAAGGGAGTGTTATGGGACCATTGCTTTTCACAATATATATAAATGACCTAGTAGATTGTGTCGGAAGTTCGATGCGGCTTTTCGCGGATGATGCTGTAGTATACAGAGAAGTTGCAGCATTAGAAAATTGTAGCGAAATGCAGGAAGATCTGTAGCGGATAGGCACTTGGTGCAGGGAGTGGCAACTGACCCTTAAAATAGACAAATGTAATGTATTGCGAATACATAGAAAGAAGGATCCTTTATTGTATGATTATATGATAGTGGAACAAACACTGGTAGCAGTTACTTCTGTAAAATATCTGGAAGTATGCGTGAGGAACGATTTGAAGTGGAATGATCATATAAAATTAATTGTTGGTAAGGCGGGTACCAGGTTGAGATTCATTGGGAGAGTCCTTAGAAAATGTAGTCCATCAACAAAGGAGGTGACTTACAAAACACTCGTTCGACCTATACTTGAGTATTGCTCATCAGTGTGGGATCCGTACCAGATCGGGTTGACGGAGGAGATAGAGAAGATCCAAAGAAGAGCGGCGCGTTTCGTCAAAGGGTTATTCGGTAACCGTGATAGCGTTACGGAGATGTTTAACAAACTCAAGTTGCAGACTCTGCAAGAGAGGCGCTCTGCATCGCGGTGTAGCTTGCTGTCCAGGTTTCGAGAGGGTGGGTTCCTGGATAAGGTATCTAATATAATGCTTCCCTCTACTTATACGTCCCGAGGAGATCACGAATGTAAAATTAAAGAGATTAGAGCGCGCACGGAGGCTTTCCGGCAGTCGTTCTTCCCGCGAACCATACGCGACTGGAACAGGAAAGGGAGGTAATGACAGTGGCACGTAAAGGGCCCTCCGGCACTCACCGTTGGGTGGCTTGCGGAGTATAAATGTAGATGTAGATGTAATCGAACCCGGGAACCCGAGCGCGGGAAGCGTGAACGCTACCGCACGAGCTGCGGACGAAAAATATTAAGAAGACTTAAAACTTTCCATGTTTGTTACTAACATACATTTTCTGTTATAAAGACAGTAACATTAAAGTTCCAAATGTTCACCGAAAACGTTTTTTGTCCATTTCATTAGTTTCTTTTTGCCATATTGATTGCGTCATTTTGAATTTTTCAGTTTTGATATAAAAATCATGATCGGAAGGGTCAGAAACCTGTGCAACGTACTAATCCCCCCCCCCTCCCAATTCTTCATGACAGCCTTGCGGGTCGCTTTCGTTCATGTGCTGATAACTCCTTCTCATTTGAAACTATATTAGGACGCTGCTGGAAACAACTGTGAAGTGCAAGGCAGAGAGTGCTTCCCATTTTACCACTTCCCGTCCTGTTTGTTTGTGCGCTAGGTGACTTGTAGAGAAAGGACATTGTGTGACATTGTTGTAAATATGTCATCCTAAAATTACCTTCAGTAAAAAATGGTTCAAATGGCTCTGAGCACTATGAGACTTAACTTCTGAGGACATCAGTCGCCTAGAACTTAGAACTAATTAAACCTAACTAACCCTAAGGACATCACACACATCTATGCCCGAGTCAGGATTCGAACCTGCGACCATACCGGTCGCTCGGTTCCAAACTGTAGCGCCCAGAACCGCACGACCACTCCGGCCGGCTTACCTTCAGTAGTTAATTAGGGAACAGACTTTGTGAAGGTAACACCTGAGATCTGCTTGTGACAAACAGAAGCCAACTACGCAGCACAGTTAACGTAGAGCAGGCAATCAGTGCTCACAAGGACGTTACAGAATCACTGACTATGGCTGTTAATAGGAATACAAATAAAGGTAGAAGACCTTTTTGTTTAGCAAGGGTGACGAGAGACAGATTTCAGGTTACTTGATAGGTCAACATGAAAATTTTACATTCAGCACTGACAACGTTGAGCATCAATGGACAACGTTCGAGAGCGTACGCGGGCCAAGTTGTAAGGGACGGAAAAGTCCCATCGTGCTTCGACAACTGTGATAGCAAGCTGCTACGAAACCAACAAGAGCTTCACTGCAGATTTAAACACAGCCAAAGCCTCACAGACAAACAAAAATCAAACGAAGACAAAATTAGTGCAAGGAGGACTATCCGTGAAACGTTCAGCGAATGCGAAAGTAAAATTCTGTCTACCGAATTGATCAGAAATCCTAAGAAGTTCTGGTCTTATGTTAAATAAGTAAAAGGATCGAAGCTATCTGTCCAGACACTCGTGTGACCACAATGGAAATGAAACGGAAAATGCTAGAAGAGGCCGAAATACTAAACCTCTTTTTCCAAAGCTGATTCAGAGAGGAAGATCGCACTGTCGTTTCTCCTTTGAACTTCTGTACGAACAACACAAAGACAGGTATCAAAAGAAGTGACGGAGAAATAGAAATGGAACTGAAATCGCTCGACACAGCAAAGACCACTGGAGATGATGGGATACCAATACGATGCTACACTGAAGCGCCAAAGAAACCGGTAGAGGCACGTGTATTCAGATACAGAGGTATGTAAACAGGCGGAATGCGGCGCTGCGGTCGGCAACGCCCATACAGGGTGTTACAGAAAGGTACGGCCAAACTTTCAGGAAACATTCCTCACACAGAAAGAAAATATGTTATGTGGACATGTGTCCAGAAACGCTTACTTTTCATGTAAGAGCTCATTTCATTACTTCTCTTCAAATCATTAATCATGGAATGGAAACACACAGCAACAGAACGTACCAGCGTGACTTCAAACACTTTGTTACAGGAAATGTTCAAAATGTCCTCCGTTAGTAAGGATACATGCATCCACCCTCCGTCGCATGGAATCCCTGGTGCGCTGATGCATCCCTGGAGAATAGCATATTGTATCACAGCCGTCCACAATACGAGCACGAAGAGTCTCTACATTTGGTACCGCGGTTGCGTAGTCAAGAGCTTTTAAATGCGTCTTCCTGTCGGGACACCTTCGTTCTGGAAATCTGCCTCGATACAAACGTACCGCGCCACGGCTATTGCCCCGTGCTAATCCATACGTCAAATGGGCATCTGCACAACTCCGCATTTGTACACATTGCACTGACTGCAAAACCACGTTCGTGATGAACACTAACCTGTTGATGCTACGGATGTGCCTGATGCTAGTACTGTAGAGCAATGAGTCGCATGTCAACACAAGCACCGAAGTCAACATTACGTTCCTTCAATTGGGTCAACTGGCGGTGAATCGAGGATGTACAGTACATACAGACGAAACTAAAATGAGCTCTAACATGGGAATTAAGCGTTTTCGGACACATGTCCACATAACATCTTTTCTTTATTTGTGTATGAGGAATGTTTCCTGAAAGTTTGGCCGTATCTTTTTGTAACACCCTGTATAAAACGGGTTGGGGGGGGGGGGGGGCGGGAGACACAGAAAACAATGCAGTATTTGGTGTAGCGAGGAAATGAAGCGATTTATTTGACATCCAAAAGTGCTTGATCATTCGCTTTCAGGCCAAGGTTGGAGACATTTCCAAACCAGCTAAGTATATAAACTCCAGAATGAGATTTTCACTCTGCAGCGGAGTGTGCGCTGATATGAAACTTCCTGGCAGATTAAAACTGTGTGCCCGACCGAGACTCGAACTCGGGACTTTGCCTTTCGCGGGCAAGTGCTCTACCATCTGTGAGTACCGGGCGTGAGTCGTGCTTCGGTTGCTCAGATGGTAGAGCACTTGCCCGCGAAAGGCAAAGGTCCCGAGTTCGAGTCTCGGTCGGGCACACAGTTTTAAACTGCCAGAAAGTTTCATATCAGCGCACACTCCGCTGCAGAGTGAAATCTCATTCTGGAAACATCCCTCAGGCTGTGGCTAAGCCATGTCTCCGCTATATCCTTTCTTTCAGGAGTGCTAGTTCTGAAAGGTTCGCAGGAGAGCTTCTGTAAAGTTTGGAAGGTAGGAGACGAGATACTGGCAGAAGTAAAGCTGTGAGTACCGGGCGTGAGTCGTGCTTCGGTAGCTCAAATGGTAGACCACTTGCCCGCGAAAGGCAAAGGTCCCGAGTTTGAGTCTCGGTCGGGCACACAGTTTTAATCTGCCAGGAAGTATCAAGTATATAAACTGTTTGCGTGCTGCCATGGTTAGAGTATATCGTATGTGAGAAAATGGCGCTACTCAGAACCGGCACTGAACAAAATTGACCGTCTAGATGAACCAGGAGGCTACCAACAGTGTCACCTCAACGACTGTTCAGCAAAAACTGCTGCATATGGGCTTCTGTAGCAGGTGCCTGGTTCGTGCACCCATGCTAACTGCTGGTCATTTGCAACAAAGGCTAGAATTTACACGCCAATGGGTGGCCTTTTCAGATGAATCACGTTTTCATACTCTGTCAGACAGATGGTAGTAAAGGGAGGGTCCAGGCCTGAGTAGAGTGTATTATAGTCTGGCCAATGTTTTCGTGACTTTCCCTCAGTGGTCTTGTCATTCTGGAGGCACAGTCGATCAACATAGTTATGCAGTTATCCTTGAGGACCATGTGCACCCCTACATACAGTTTTTTTTTTTTCTCAGCACGATGGCACCTACCAACAGGACAATGTAATATGCCACAAAGCTCGCAGTGTATGTACATGGTTAGAAAAGCACCAGAATTAATTTATCATACTCATCTGGCCACCAAGCTCTCCAGATTTAAACCCAGTCGAGAATCAGTGGGACCACTTCGATCAGGCCACTCACAACATGGATGGTCAGTTAAGAAACATAGCGCAGCTGGTCACAGCACTGGATTCCGCAAGGCTGCACATCCCTGTCGGTACCTTTCAGAACCTCACTGACTCTCTTCCTGCACATCTGGTGATATTCAATCTACAAATAAATATTTTAATGAGTTAACAAGGCACGTTTCATGACTGTGCCATGCAGCAGTAAGGGGAAACTGCCCACTGAGGCTGAGAAGTGCACACGCAAAATACCCACTTAAGGGTTTAAGCAACATAGGGGAATCACTGGAAATCTAAATCCAGATGACTGTATGTGATCTGAACCTCGGTGCCACCACTCATCAGTCAAGCCACTGTTCTTGTATGCTTGTAGCATGCGATGACAGTGTTCCAGCACTGAAGGCAGCATACAGAAAGTGTCAAACTGGCGTGATTTTATATGCAGAATTTTAATATTTCAGCGTTTACAAAATAATCAGATAGAAATAACGCCATCAACATTTTGTATATTGATCAGTAGTGAGCATGGTATAACATGAAGAATGTGCTAGATTGATTCTGAACAAATTACACTTTTAGCAGTTTATCACAATAACAGTAAACGAGTTCAGAATTTTACACCTGGTTCAAAGGTTCCTTTCATAAATTTCAAATAGCCGAAGTTAACAATCACAGAAAAGATGCTCACAAAATAACACTGCAATTAATCTTAGGCAAAATTCGAGTCATATGCTACCCTCACAAAATTGATTCAATACATAACCTCAGTGATATACTTTTAAGTTAAATCCGCAATGTTTGTCAGCATATATGTGTATTTTTTAGCTTCAGTTATTCTGACATAAAAAAACTTGTTTTTCTTAAAACAGCATTGCTCAAAAGGAGAAATCTTAAACTGAAATAATATATGATGCCAATAGTAGTGTACAGCTTTGACGCTATAATTAATAGCAATATGTGGCCACCTTCCATAAATTGTGTAAGAGATTAAATATTACACTAAAATAAATATAGTTACCAGTTAATAAAATCTTACTGTATCTTGGAAGTACTCAGAATAGGTCAGAATCTTTTATTCTCAGCCATGTAAAGAAACAATGAACTTATAATAAACATAAATAATATTTAAAAAAAACATTAAGATACAATGTGATATTCTATTCCAGGACACAACCCCTTATGACATGCACTGACAAGTAACACTGATCAGAACAGCCACTATGAAACTCATTGTAGTGACCACACCAAAATTTCTTCAGAACAATGCCCTTCAAATATAGCTTCAAATATCCTGAAAGACGTTTGCTGAGATTCGCAGTCCGCACAGCTGTTCACTCACAAGAAAGTTCTGCCAGTCTCTGCTAGCAGCTATGTTTCCTTGAACCAGTTGCCACACCAGCTAGCCGTAAACTTCGCTTTCATGGGGAGCCTCGTCAGAAGTCACTGACATAGCTCACAGTTGTGCACTGTGCTAGATACACAGCCTAGCAGAACAGGGAAATGCGCGCCTGCACACACACACACACACACACACACACACACACACACACCACGCACTTGTGAGCTTCATCAGCAACAGAAGTGAACCACAGTCCATGACATTTGGGTGCATGACATTCAGGATATCTTATGCTGTATTTGAAGGACATTGTTCTGAAGAAATTTTCGTGTGGTCACAACACTGAGTTTCATAGTGGCAGTTCTGATCAGTATTACTTCATCAGTAACAGAAGTGAACCACAGTGCATGACATTTTGGTGCATGACATTCCTGCTACAAGCAGCAGTATGGGGCTACATCCTCCACTATCCTGTGTGGCAGCTACGAATTCCCACTACAAGATGTCTACAATAGCCAACTAGCTGTTTGTAAGGAGTAGTGCCTATAGACCATAGAATATTGTAGCTTGAGAGTCAGGCAACAAAATTAGGGGGGAATTAAATAAGACGATAAAGGAGCGCTGTGAATGAAATTCACAATGGGAGGAATCATCATGGAGAATTCATAATTTATTTGATCAACTGTGAAGATCACCAAACAAGTATTTCAAATATGTGCAGATGAGCACAGATACATTAGTACATCAATGAGTTATTAACCTAAAAAGTCTACATAAATAAACCATACAATATTTTTGAAACAAAGGTAAAAATGTTCTGTGTAATGATTTGTCTAAGAATAAGAAATAAAACAGAACAGAAAAAAACATTTGATGAATCTTATTTGTTGTACATGATTTCGAGCGTCATTCACAGGCACATCAAATGTTTCTCTGATCTATTTTATTTCTTTTAGACAAATCATTTCACATAAAGTATGATCAATTTCTTTTTCGTTAATATTTTATTTTTATATTTGATTCAGAAAGCATGATCTTATTCAAACTTCATTTGCCTTCCTAGAATCTTATGTTCTCGAAATGCACTAAATTTAGTATTTGATTCAATGGAAGTCTTTTTAACATTTAATATCACACCAATGTATCTTTCTAAGCACAGAATTGCTAGCCCTTGAGGGAATGAACTTTTTGACACTTCATTTACATAGTTAGCAGCAGCTGTTCATGAAATATTTCATTTTCCCTGAAATCACTAAGCGTTCCTTTATTACCCAGATTACTCTCAAAGAATTAAATATTTGTTTGCAAAACTAGACTTCACGTTGATCAATTTCACGTCCCATATTTCCATTACCCACTCTTTGTTTGCTTACAAAAATTAGGACAAAAGCTCATTCTGTGATTTATGGTGGGTCTTGTTTTCGCTCCACTCAAATCGTTTCTTGTATTAACGACAAAATACTTCCTGTTTGTGTACTGTCATTTGCAAACATCTTCGTTTCGATATCTTGAACCGTTTATGAAATAAGACAATTTCAGCGACTGCATGATTCCCAATGCACAGGGAAAGAACTGGGAGCAATGGGCAAGACCCATCTACCACATAAACACTCCAAACTCTAGGGAATTATGAGACACGTCGTTCTCTTCTCAACTTGAAATACAATTACGATATGTTGGCTACATTTCACACGTAGGAAATATGGGCAAAAGTGAACTATACACAAAATCAATGCCATGCGTTTTAGCTCTACAAACTCTTAAGAATTTCGCGTAGTCGTTTACTTAGTTTCGTGCAGCACGAAACTGTGACAAATAACAAAATAAATTCTGTCCTTCGTCGAGTGAAGATATCGAGCTGTAAGATGCGAAATAATCATTTTTTTTTCACCAAATAGTTTTCTTAAAATCGGATGATAAGTATTTCATAGCAGCCGTCGCATCTGCTCCAGCACTTTGCCAAGGAGATTCAAGCTGTCGCTGTTGTTTTCACTGTCACGCCTGCTGTAGAGTCGTCTTCACGAGGTTTGCTGTCTCGGTGGGACGCAGATTAAGCAGCTTGTACTGCTGTTCCTACTGCTACCTACGGTGTTTATTTCTTCTCATTTCGGATTTTCTTCTCTTCCCGGTGTCACTGATGTTTGGACTTCGTCGCTTCTTTTGCTGCTGGTGCGTGGTCGCTACTCGCGCAGCAGGTTCGGCCAGCGTGTGGTCGGCCGCCAGGACATCCGGTTGCCCAGGCCACTGACGACTACCGAGCGAGGTGGCGCAGTGGTTAGCACACTGGACTCTCATTCGGGAGGATGACGGTTCAATCCCGTCTCCAGTCATCCTGATTTAGGTTTTCCGTGATTTCCCTAAATCGCTCCAGGCAAATGTCGGGATGGTTCCTTTGAAAGGGCACGGCCGATTTCCTTCCCAATCCCTCCCTAACCCGAGCTTGCGCTCCGTCTCTAATGACCTCGTTGTCGACGGGACGTTAAACACTAACCACCACCACCACCACCACCACCATCACTGACGACTCGATTTTCGGACCCCCGCGTCGTCGCATACAATCGCGTTGCTGTTTGCCAGATGCGTTGTTTTAGCGGCTGTATTCCGGCAAGTTGGTGGAGTTCCCTCTCGTGGCAGTTGCAGTGGCAGCCTGAGGGTTTTGCTCCGCACGGTTCGGAGCATCTTCAACGACGTATCGGCCGCATTTGCTACGGCGACGTACTCCAACACAGGCCTGATGAGCGTTAGGTACAGCGCCCTGCTGCAGTCTGGTGGTAGTGTCGTCTCTGGGATGAACAGCGAGTAAAGAACTCCCGTACTGGCCAGCGGCTCTGCCCACACCTCCTGGATGTGCGCCTTCCCACCTGGCCACTGTCCAGTGTAACACAGAGGCACCGACCAGTGCGTGGACACGGGACAGGGCCTCCTATGATCTGCACTGGCCGAGATGAACGCTGGCACCTTCTTCCACATGAATATAACCGCCGGGCTCTTGCTTGCGTTGAATTTGAGCCAACATTTGCTGGCCCAAACTTCGAATTCGTCAGAGGCGAGCTGCAGGCGGCGACGCAGTAGTTGGGCGCTCATGCTCTTCGCGAACAGCGCTGTGTCGTCCGCATAAAGCGCCAGGATTGCCATCGGCGTCTTTGGGACATCACCTGTATAGAGGCAGTACAGTTAGGAGCCCAGGATGAATCCCTGTGGAACTTCCACTTAGATAGGACATGCTGCTTACGTACCATCGGCTCGCACGTGAAATGCGCGTTCTTGTAGATACGATTGGAGCAGGCGGATGTGCGACACTGGCACCCCAAGCACAAGCAACTTGTACAGAAGGCAGTTGTGCCACACACAGTCCAGAAGCACCTATGTACTCGTGACGCTGCAGTACCCACATCGTCTGCTTCACAAGCTGCAGCAGCTGCTACTGTGTCTAGTGTCCTTTGCGGAACCCGAACGGCTCATCTGGAAGCAGGCGTTCTCCCTTGGCGGCGCAGTCTTCTCAAGCACAGGCGTTCGAAAATCTTCGATGATGATGATGATGATGTTTGGTTTGTGGGATGCTCAATGGCACGAACATCAGCACCTGTACAAAGTCCCAATTTTTCACAGTTCAATATTGTTACACTGTCCAATCCAGCCACTGTCATGAATGATGCTGATGATCAGATGATGAGGACAACACAAACACCTAGTCCCCAAGCAGAGAAAAATCCCCAACCCAGCCAGTAATTAAACCTGGGACCCCATGATCCAGAGGAAGCAACGCTAGAAAATATTTGATATGAATGGCAGCAGGCTGATTGGTCTGTATCTGGGCTTGCCTGGTTGCCTTCTGTAGCCATAAAACTCAGACACATTTAAATTGGAATGTCGCCAGTGATAGTGCACGATATCCTGCGATGTCGCCAACCTAGGACATTTCTGAAGTTATATCAGCAGTTGTGTTTTGTCGCCTGAAGCAGTCGTGTGCTGTCTGATGCTTCTGTCGCTCACATAGGACGTGGCCTTAGCTATTTGTCAACGAACTTACTTGTCGGTCCAAGTGATAACTGCAAGACCTCCCTGAGATCGATGGCTGTAGCCAATGCAATAATGACTCGTCTATAGGGATTGATTACGCAGTTGGTATCCCATCCAGAAATCACATTCTAATCTCCATCAATGTCTACAAACATACTCCACGAGTTACCACATGGAGCATGGCAGAGGGTACCTTATACCACTACAAGTCACTCCCTTCCCTGTTCCACTCCCAAATGCTGCAAGGGGAAAACAAATGTCTATGAGCCTCCACACAAGTCATAATTTCTCTTGACTTCGCGGTCCTTATGTAAAATATACGTCGGCAAGTGTACAGTCGTTCTGCAGTCAGCTGCTATTGACATTTCTCTAAATTTTCTCAATAGCGTTTCAGAAAAAATACTTCATATTTCCTCCAGGGAAACACATGTGAATTCATGGAGCATTTTCATAGCACTTGTATTTCAACTGAACCAACACAGGAACAAACTTAACACCACACCCCTAAACTGCTTTAAAGTCTTCCTTTAATCTGACCTACTGGGGATCTCAAACACTGGAGCATTACTCAAGAATGGGTCCCACCGGTGTTCTATATGTGGTCTCCTTTATAGATAAACGACACATTCCTAAAAAATTTTCCCTATAAACCGATGTCTACACAACTTAGACCACAGCAAATGAATAATCTTACAAAAAACCATTAAAAATTAATTACTGTTAAATGTTTCATGCAACCTAGAAAACAAGGTACTGGATAATAGCCTAGGAAACTACATAGCTATAATCACTGAAAGCCACATACACATTTACACATATTTTATTTATTTGTATTTCATACATTTTTTTAAAATTCTGTAACTGTGCCAGATCATCATATTGTCCACAGTTACATAGTAAATAAATGCAGCATAGCAGTCCTTTTACCTCTCCCTACTTAATCATGTAACATATGTCTGGCTTATTATATAATTTTTAGTTTGTTTAATTATATATTAATTCAGTCAATATTAAAGAAACTCAAATGGTAATGTACATGTAACCATCACTGAATATTGCCTAAAAAGATGCTTCTCTTGAGCAGGCAAACTATGTTGTTTTATTTGTTTTAACAACTTTTTCTTTGTTATTTGGAACGAGTGTGAATGCACAAAATTCATGTTTTAATTGATTATGCTTAAACCTTGAAGTACAGAGTAATTTGTGTGGTCTGACGGAGACCAAAAGTGAAAGGCCTTTCATATAACATATGTGTCATATTTGTAGCTTACAAATATTTTGAATAGTGATTTATTTTGTATATTTTAAATAAGTTATAAATTTTCGATGAGAAACTGAGTGATTAAAAGTGAGTGAGCAGTCGACCCTGGTCATTCAACATCTGGCAATCAGCATTTATGGATTGGCACTTTAGGTTAAACATTGGCTAGTTGATAGTGCAGTTTTGGACTTGTAAAAGTGATAGATTTTAGGCATCAAGCAGCCTAGAGAAATCTTCCATCCTTATTTAATAAAATTGCGAACCAGGTGGCACTTACACTCAGAGAGCTGGCTAGAACATAAACGCATCGTGAGCATAAAATGATGTGACACATTGAACTTCAAGTCATTTTGGTTCCATTTTGAATTTAGTACTGGAGAGAGTGTAGGAGTCTACTAATGATTTTGTGAATTTTAATGTGTTGCTCACCATAGTGAACTTTACATATTTACAAGCTGGAGAAAATTTTTGTGTTTTGTTCAACAACATGGAACTCTATTTCTTGCATATTGGTGATGTTTAACTAAAATTTGTAGAATTTTTCTACCATTCTAATTATGCACTGAAGCAAACTTTTCTGCTATTGAATACTATTATTATTTTATTTTCAGGCTTAAGCTAATTATTCCAAGACATCCATTTTAATGTTTTCATTCCTTTAATGACTGAGTAAATTGCCAGTTCACTCAACTTAAACCTGTTAATGTCATTTACATCAGTTATCTCATGCAATATAACCCTTTTATCATTATCATTATCATTATTATTATTATTATTATTATTATTATTATTATTATTATCGAATTGCATTACAACTTGTTTTTATTTAAAAATTCATATTACATGCCAATGCTTACATAATTAGACTAAAGCATTATCTTTTGCAATTAGTTTAGCAGCAGGATATGAATGCAGGCATGTACAATTTGGCCCTATGTCCATGTGAAGCCTAAATTATAAAAGAGCCATGTGTTATCCACTGTCTGTAGAGCTTAACTCACCTCAGGGATTTTATTTAGTAAACAGTATTAAGGCAGGTCTGGTAAAGAGAGATGAGTCAGTAAGAAAATTTGTATTTTATCTGGAAAAAAATACTTTTTTGCCACTCGTTTCACCAATTGAAGGGGTTGGAGAGATATAGTCATAAGCCACATTCATCTAATTTTGAGATACAGCGACTTTAAAGTTTCGTGGGAGTATTAAAAGGCAAAATAGACACTTCCTTTTTGCTTTTAATTATACTTTACTACATTGCAAACCTTGTGTAAAATACACTATCTTCTTTCTGTTATGTAATATAAATTTGAGAGTCATTTTAATTATGATATGATCGAAAATGGATCATGACTGTGTGTCCCTGAAATTAATTTGGAACACAAAATATGTTTTTAAGGTTTTACTTTTAAAATTATATAACAACTAGTAAATTTTAACAATTTCTGCATTTTCACATACACACATACATAACAGATAAGCCAGTCGAATACCTTATTTTACACTGCAAATGTGAAATCAAGGAAGTTCTTTTACATCATCATCATTCACATTATTTCCAGCACATGACCAAAACAAGCTTTGACATGCTACAGGTATGTATGCAATAAGAGGCAATATGTCATCAATCGTTTTATGATTAATTTGAAGTGGCTTTCTAGATTTTATGGCCAACTTAAATGGACCTGGTTCAGCAGGTCTTCATTTCCTCTTGCTATGTAGATCCACTGATGTGAAGGTTCCTATATCTGAGGAGCAGTGCTTCACACTTAATGTGAAGGCGTCTTTATGCTCAAAGTTAAACTGAGTTGCTCTACTAAAACGAATGTTATATCCAGATCTGAATAGAGTGTTTATCGAGATGAATGACTTCAGATCACACAAGCTTCTGAAGTCTTGTCTGTGCATTTTCGTCACAACGAAATTTTTTGGACTAGCAGATTTGACTGCTTCCACTCATTCATCTGACGTGTATACTATTAAACGTCTGTTTCATGCATAAATTTAAATGCAGCCAAAATCACGATCACAAGGATGTCCAGTATGACCTACCATCGGAAAATAATGCTGCACAGATTCAAAACTTTCGATGGCAATGAGAGTCCTTCCGAGGGCAATAAGAGACCAATTCTTTGCCTGGCCCTTGCAGTTATCTGTAATTATGTGGAGATTTTTGTCTTGAGTGTTAGTTACCTTCAAGTATTTTGATAAACAGCTCCCAACTTCATCTGAACCCCTTCCTCTGTCTGTCACAGAAACATTTATCCCTTATTTGACCCACAATTATGGATACTGTAGTCACACATCCATATCTTTCTCTAGTAGAATGCTGGGCCAACTGTTAGATTTGTTACATGTCCATTGCTATTATGTTGTGCTCTTTCACATTCTCTTTAGCCAGAGAAGTTAAAGACATGATCATATTTGGCCCACTATCAGCCTTTCTTAGATGCAACTCACATTGTTTTTTTGCATTTGTGTAATGTCTTCTGCACATAATTTTGGGTTACTTGTTGTTGTTAGAAAGGCATCACATGTTGAACAGGTGTCGCTTTTCTACTGTTTGAAGCCTATGTTAAATTCGGACACAAAAATTGCCCTGAATTTGCTTTGTGATACAGTAGTGGCAGTCTTTTTCTTGCATTACCCATAGTATTTGTCCCGAAATAAGAATGCAATTGTGAGATCACATCCAAAATATATTCTTTTGGGGTTCTGCTGCCTGCTATAGTGACTGCTATATTTTGGTACAGCATTGAGAAAGTCTCTGACAACTTCCACAGCTTCATGTTGAAATTTATGTAGTTGATTGTCATGTTTGCCTAAAAGAAAAGATTACATGAGTTGATACACTATTTCGTGTTATTATTATACATCAACATTATTTTATTAGCTTAAAATGGATATCATATAGTAAAATGTAATATACAAATCTTTTCAATATTCTTTTGGAACTGCATGATCCAACTTCATTTGCTGTTCCAAATTCCTCATTCTTCTTGTTTAGTTCTGTAAGCCACGAACCCCGAGGAAAGCTTGCTTGCACATTATGACTTCCATTCCATTTACTTCCACATTGTATGAAAATGTCACAGCTCTAGATGAAAATTGCTTTTTAGTCTTTTTGGGGGGAGCTGTGAAAGAAAGAAATGTGAAGCAGAACAAGGTAAAGTAAATTTATGAAACTGATCCATCAGCGCTTTTTTGGTGCCGTTTTCATACAACATGCCAGATAAGTATTCTGGGCATTAAAGTTTCCTATCTCCCGAAACAAGTGGAAAATATTTTCTTCTTCTCCGAATAGTTTCGTATAGCACGTACTTGAACAACTACAGGGACTTCCCATAGCTGCTGTCTTGTTGGTTTTTGAAGACACATACTGCTGACCGGCATTGCGTAAGCGTTTGGCCTTAATTTTTTCCTGCTGATCAATATTACGCTTTCTTTTCCTTGGAGAGATTGGTTTCTAGGACGACACTTCATTTGCTCTACTTATTTCAAGCTGTAATATGAACAGAAAAATAATCACAGGACTTCCATGAGATATAGTCACAAGCCACACAAATCATTATATGCCGCTGATAGTAAAAATATTCTTACAAGTTTGTAGCCATGAAAACTATATTATTACTGCAATTAGTGGTCATTAAAATTAGGCTAAAGTTTCTCATTAACGCAAAAGACGACGATCAATCGTGACAGCTATGCTACAAGAAACAAAGTTACAAGCCAATGATCAGTCATCACCAGGAAAAAAATATTTTTGTATACTTACCGAAACATCTTCTGAATTAGTACTGTTGCTTGATGGACACCAAGACTCATCACCATCACTGTCAAAAGGATCAGAATGCTCATTTACACCTAGAATGTGCGAAGCACCTTCAGATGTTCATGAGCATTCAGCCATTTTGATGTGACTTGTGACTATGTATCTTCTGAAAAACACCCCAGGTGGCAGAGTATAGAACTACACTATGTTATCACCTGCCTCCTGTTGGAGAAAGAACTTCTTCCATCCAAGATGAGGAAGGCATCGTTAAGAACGTGATAGCGTGAATATCTCAATTTCGACTACAGTGTGGCTTATGACTACAGCTCTCTGAACCCTTCAGTTGTTTATTTTTCAGTCTAGGTTTCATTTTATAACCCCACTACTTAGCAATACTGACAAAGATGTCGTTACACATAATGTTAAAAACTGAACCAGCAAAGAATTTCAAAATTTCAAAGATATTAAGTGCTATACTAAATATATAAAACAACATATTCATAATTATATGACACTAAAATAAATAAATAACTAAGATGTCGATTTATAAATCGAGTAAAATTTAAAAATAAATTGATTGGGTAACCAGTCAGGTTTATCCGCTTCAAAACGCAAATAATTAGCAAACAACACGGCAAAAGTGTATTTTTCTATATAATAACATTTCATCAAACCCGAACTGTAATCAAAGAATATTAGTGTTTCATGCTGTCTGTTCGAAGTCAGAGTTGAATTTTTATGAAAAATTAAAGTTTTGTGTGTTTATTTAACTCCTCTTGGCCAACATGAACTGATATTTGTCCTCAGTTATCTTTTGAATTTCACTTGCTTGGAATATAATGTTAACACATCTAAAGATGTTGAGCAAATTCAACATACACTGGAGCAGCAAAAATTGCTCTATGCAAATGCCAGGAAAGGTTCCTGTGACATGGGCAGGATCTTTTTCTTTCCCCATCCTTGCAATTCCGAGCTTACACTTCTTCTGTAGTGACCTCCTGTCAACGGGACATTAAATTCTAATCTACCTCAACATAAGCAAGGCGAAGCAAACGTTTTTGAAATGATATGGAGAAAGTGTGATCATAACACAACTAGAGGGCCCTCGCAGGGGGCTCCCACTCTTTGATGAGTTTGTGCTTGGCTACCACAGGGCCCTAGCCTTTGTACCACCTCTTCCCTCTCCGTGCTGTATGTCTATTCTTCTGCTATTCTTTTCCCCCTTCCATGGGGAACATATATGGGATATTACTGGGAATGTGCTCTGGGGTTTTAATAGCCTGGCAGAACAGCCCATTATCTCGACCTTTGCATAGAACTTAGTGGAAGTTCCTTTGTGAACACTGATGGCTTTCAGTCTGATCGTGAAGTCGGGTGTGCCTACGTAATTGGGGCTGACGATTTTCGGTATTGGCTTCTGGAACACTGCTCAGTATTTATATCAGAGCTCTTCGCCCTGTATCAGGCCATGCAGTACATCCAGCGATGCAGGCTTTTCAATTGAGTCATCTGCTCCAATTCTCTCAGTGCCCTTCAGCCTTTGTGTGCTGTACACAGTCCATCCCTTAGTGCGACAGGTCCAAGAAAGCATCCACTTGCTCACTCTTGAAGGAGACACTGTGATGTTTATGTGGGTTCCTGATCACATCGGTCTGATGGGAAATGGAGGCTGCTTACACTGCTGCCAAGGCTGCAGTCCTCCTACCTCAGCCCTCTAGTCCTTTTATTCCTTCCAGTGATCTCTGTGTTACTGTCTATGAGCAGATGGTGTCACTTCGGCATCACTACTGGTCTTCCCATCATGGGAACAAGCTCCTGGGGATAAAACCTCTCCTAGTGGTTTGGACAACCCTCTCTTGGCCCTATCGACACGAGGAGATCATTTTAGCTAGTCAAATGTTTTCTATTCCAGCCTTTGATCGCAACATAAAGCCCTTCGACAATGACCAGTTTCAGTCAGTAATGGCCATCTTCAGATCTACATTATAAAAATATACATATAGTGGGCAGTCTGTCTTTGAAAATAATACAATATTTCCTATCATGATATACTCTGATACAAACTGGGAATGTACAGATAAAATAAGGTAAGACATACTTGTTATACACCATGTCCTAATGTGACAAAGCCACAATGGCATCGTCGAAACATACAAATACACTCAGCAAAGCAGCGACATGTAGAGCTAAAATATCGTGTAAAATAGGTCGCATCGTCCACACAGTCATTTTGCAACTGGAGTTACTGAACAAACATACTGAAGTGCAGTAACTACCAGAAATATGCTTGCCTAGATGCGTGATAGATGTCGCTGCTGTGGTCTTTAGATGTATTCTTCATTTACGTAAGAAC
This sequence comes from Schistocerca gregaria, assembly GCF_023897955.1. Classification (NCBI taxonomy): domain Eukaryota; kingdom Metazoa; phylum Arthropoda; class Insecta; order Orthoptera; family Acrididae; genus Schistocerca; species Schistocerca gregaria. The sequence goes on along the minus strand of NC_064928.1, from coordinate 197,377,095 downwards.
CATAGTATGATGAAAATACAGTAGGTAAATTACATATAGCAGACTTTGTATTCGCGACTGTGTCGCAGCTTGTGAAACATTTTAGCTAGGTTGCGTACTGGGCATTGTCGTTTTAGCCATCCCCAATTGCTAAGTTGTGACATTTGACTGTTGGCCATTCCCTGACCGAAAATCTTTTTTTTTTTTTTAACCATTTACGTTCTTATGTATGTTTTCCGTCTGAGTTTCGCCCGTTACAACGAACGGCGCGCCAACTGTCGATGCGTTTTAAGCCTGGTTCACACAGACGTCTGATGTGGCGCCACAGCTTATGGCTTGTTGTAGTGATATCATGAGCTTCCGTTCACACAGGATGCAACAAATTCTACATAGATGCAGACGAGACTTTATGAATGTTATAGGGCAGTTTATGGCCTTAGGGCTGTGACATGAGTAAAATGCAAGGAAGACAAACCCAAATGTTGGACCCGAAAATAGATTTTGGACAGTGATAAGTCAAGGGAAACGAACACATTCATAAAACAAATAGCACTCAGAGATGAAAGTGCTGCCTGCAATGGAAAACTAACAGCTGGCGTGTAAATATCACCTGCAGACACACCATTCTTCCAAAGTTTCAGAATCTTACTATATGCGTTGATATAGGTATTTCGAATTATTAATATTTAGTTTAACAGCTGTCACATCGCACTCTGGAGCTATTTCCTGCATATAATCCACAATTTATACAATGCTTGGCCTCACAAATTACGAACTTCATACAACTCGCCCTTTTGGTTACATTTATTAACTTTATTTATTTATTCCTTCGTGGGATATGTCACTGGTTTGTAAATATTGCTCACACACACACATACACACACACACACGCACACACACACAGGCGCGCGCGCACACACACACACACACACACACACACACACACACACTGCTGGAGAATATCACAAAAAAATGGTTCAAATGGCTCTGAGCACTATGGGACTTTACTTCTGAGGTCATCAGTCCCCTAGAACTTAGAACTACTTAAACCTAACTAACCTAAGGACATCACACACATCCATGCCCGACTCAGGATTCGAACCTGCGACCGTAGTGGTCGCGTGGTTCCAGACTGTAGCGCCTAGCACGGCTCGGCCACCCCGGCCGGTAATATCACACATAAGCTGATATTCTTGTAGTTCTAAAAGCTGTGAAAGTGCACCTGCCGACCACTGTTTTCACTTTTTTTCAGAAATAAAACAAAATCATATCGAAATCGAATGGAGTAAGGGCGCTGATGACCTCGATGTTGAGCGCCCATAAGCCCCAACACACATCGAATGGAGTAGAGCAGCAATTACTGCACGATAACGGCGACAGAATGCGCGTGTTTCGCAGTACTGTCGCCAGGGCTCTGTGATGGTAGGAAAGTGGAACAACAAAGTACAACCAAGCTGAACTTTTTGTGGTAAGACGAAAGTTGCGTCTCTTAAGTTGCGCCACTAAAAACTCCGAGTTCACACATCTAGCTGCAATGCGATTGCAGTATGACACTCACTGTGGCGACGCTTTTGTTGAACCCGGCTTTACTTTTTATTCGTCGTAGCAATATGGCGAAGGACATTTAATCATTAGTGTTGGACCTCTCTTGCATGTACAGCGTATTTTGTGGACCTCCCTCCATAAGGAAGTCCTTGTTGCTAGCTCTCTCTCCTTCCATCGATTGGGCTGACGTGTAGTCGCTTTTAACTCCTTTTCCGTGTTAGTGTCCTAAAGTTCTGGTATGGGCGCGTGTGACCTTAGTTGTTTTTGCGCCCTACAACAAAACAAACCAAATAAGCAGAGGATACCATAAAATAATGCATTATTTACCTCCGCATACAACGTTATCTCCAAATACGCGAAGTTTTCCTAATGGAATGCCCTGACGTTCGTTTACACGTAGTTACCTGATCTAGAGGATGTCATTAAAGGGTCGATCTGTGGCCGTCCAGCTCGCCTTTGCACCTTCACCAGATTTACTTTATTGTGTATATCTCAGCCGTAAATACGATCATAAATATGATCATTTTCATTTTTTTAGTTGGTCATTAAATAAAGTCTCAAAAGATATTCGTAAGTATATATAAATGTTTGTGGACAATTGTCATTCAATTAATATTGTCAGATTCAAAAAAACGTAACGAAACTGCATGCTTAACTATTCGCGACGACAAGACCTGTTGTGTAATCACATCTCGATCAGTGAATTCGATTGCTCGATTTGGCGCCATAGCGCGAGAGCGGAAATGCCGATTGGATTGGCTGACAGCTCGAAAATTCTTGTTAGCATCTCATGAATGATCCACAGGCATGACACAGGCTTCTTTCTGCTGGTTTACATTATCTGTTGGAAAAGCTTCCTTTGATTAGGGAAATATATTTAGCATTTCGTTGAATATGAGCTTCAAATAACTAAAGGCAAATTCCATATTTTTTTGTATTCCTGAACTTAAGCAGACATGTCCATCAAATGCGAAATACGTTCGCAACAGATAAGTTGATGATGTCACATCAGTACAAAGAGAGCCCTGAGATTCTCACATTTCTGTATTGGTAATGGGTGTATTTTCACTTGAAAGTAGTTCACAAGCTTCAATATTGCAGAAAACATCAGTTCGTCTTATTTCACCTTTTATTATTCTCACGTACACACTTAGCTTCTCATTTAAAACACTTAATACAAAAATTGCGATTTATATCGTTGTGTATCCACTACTACGTCGATTTTCATGTCGACCTGAAACACCGTGTTATTTTTCTTTTTCTCGCCACAGTTATTCAAAAACACATGATCGGACACAAGTCGCAAATAAAGAAATTTGATTATTAAATTAATTTGAAGATAGTGTTTAGCCTGTCGTGACCAGAAGTTTCATAAGTATCCAAACCAATCTAAAGATGCTTAATCGCGAGGTGACAGGGTACTAGCGACAAATTATTGCGCAACATAAAAGTAATATTTGATAAGGTGGAACTTACGGCTACTGCGCTTTAGACAGTTCACAAAGACGTGAAACTCAATGGTGCTTCAGAAGTGGTCAGTTAGTGGCGTTAGTACCAAGAGGTGTCGTCACTAGTGAAAGTGTCTTGGTGCGGCTGGTTCCGTGCCAGGAATTCTGTTGTGCAAGTTACAGTCCTTGCACGCCAAGCCGCCTATTGTTTTTGACGGTGGCACATGGATGTGTTTGTAAATAAGCCGTCGATGGCGCGACAGGGAAGGCGAGGCCCGCTACCGGCCATCATGCAGTCTTATGACAGTCTCTCTGAAACTCAGGTAGTGGGAAACACGGTTAACCACGATAGCATAAAACTGTATCACCCCGGAACAGACGGCGTCACCATCACAAATCAGTTTACGAGCTTAAAATTAGGATCGCAGAACGACGATAATGCCACAAACGGAAGCAGCTTCCTGCTCATCGACGACCAAGAAAATCTTCAGGTGAGAGTTATGTTGAGTTACGTTATTTAAAAAAGAACTGTTTAAATACAAAACTGAAGATACCACTTCAGTTTCTGTTAGAAGTGTTTGCCTTGTTTCTTAAGCATGTTCCTGGCAATCAATTTGTGAGTGTGTCTGTAATTTGTAGCATCCTCTTTTTGTTTTCTCATTTCATCACTTGGCCCAGCTAGACAGAAATGTGGTCATGTGATGTGTCTACAGTAGACTTACAGTTATTCAGGAGGTATGTGGAAAGAGAGAGAGAGAGAGAGAGAGAGAGAGAGAGAGAGAGAGAGAGAGAGAGAGAGAGTGTAAAGAAATCATTATTTATTGAATATAGCACAATGGATAGTTGTTTATCAAATACCTCATAGTGCCACTCCTGTCAGATAGTACTCTTTTTACAATAAGTAGAAAGAAATAAAAGTAAAATGATGCTAATTTTTTATATTATGTACAGTAGTGAATGTTTGTATGTCTTCTGTTGCTAATGATAATAGTAGGCTTATATACTATGTTCTATGTATTCATGTACAGGGTGAATCAGAAATGAGGAAAAATGTTCCTAGGAATGACACAAGCCTTGAAGAATTTGTCCCTTCTTGGATTGTTTTGTCTACAGAATATATAAAAAAACATAAGTGTTTAATGTAACACTGAAGGTGCATTACATTATTTATCAAAGTCCTTGTTTGTATCAGCCAGCAGTTAAAACATGTGGCATAAAATTCATCACATTGTGGAGTATTGGTAATTGTAAGACAACTTGTGAGGAACATATTGCCAGCTTTGTCAGAATGAAGTGTGTATGGTGTCTCCTTTACTCCTAAATTATTTATGTCCTACCAGAACTGTCCTTACCATATTTGTATGAATGTGAGTAAAACAATATTTTGTTTGTAGTTTAGTGTGTGACATTTAAGTGTTTGACACTATTCATGAAGTATTTTCCCTCATTTATTGCTTGCCCATTATGCTGCTGCCTCCCTTTCATGTACACCAGTATCATGTACACCTGGATCATTCCACTGCCACTCATACTATTGGTTGATAGTTTCACATTTGTCTTTTTAATTGTGAATAAACTTAAATGAAGTAAATGCAAGGCTTCAGTGAAATAACCTTATTACTGATCAGGTTTGATTAATTTTACTTTGTATTTTGTGTAGTTTACTTGTACCACATCCTGAATAGTATTAAAAAAACAAAACTTGCACTCAGGTAACAGAAAAAATATGTATGAAATCTCTTCTCAAAGATAATAAAGTATTTCTGCTCTTGAATAATCTTTAGACATAAAGCTTTTTTTCCCTACACAGTCACAATGAAATACAGATTAATTAAATAGTTTTATTTTAAGTCCATGTGAAATAAACAGAATTGTATAATGTGTATGTCGCTCACATAACATAATTGAGAGAATCGAGGGAAATGCAGATATTGTATTTCCCAAATACAATAATTTTTTTAGGAAATCTGCCCTTTTTTGAGTTGATCTTCCCCCGTATCACTAGGCTTTGACAACCAATAAATTTCAGTTTATTTTTAAGAAAGGTGGTATGTATTTTTTATATTAGGTGCTTGTTTAAAAACAGGTTCTCAATTCATGAGTTTGTTCCCTTCTATATCTGTCTCAGAAATTTTAATTGGTTTTACAGAGAATAAAATGTTGCCAGCATAACTTTCAAACAGTTCTTTACCCACACAGACATCCTTTTGTGCTGAATTTGGTAGAGGTTTTCATGCACTGGCTGTGCCTTTACCAATAGAACTTTGTTTCTTGCAAGGAAATAAAGTTTGTCTTTGCTCTGGTATATTCATTCCCCTTTTTTCCCTACATTCATTTTGTGTGGTGTTTGTTTTATTTGTACTTTTTGTAGTTTCCCTCTTCTTAAATTTGTCTAATTTTTCTCATTCACGCAGCAGAAGAGTATGACATATCGTTACCTGAGGAAGAAAAACAATTGCTTAATTTTGTTTTTGTATCAAATTTTCCAATAGAACTCACAGAAATAGTATAGCTAGTGACTGTTATGACCCTAAGGTTAATACAGCATTACTGACATTACATAACTGCAGTTTGCCATACCATTTAATAAAGATCATAATAAGTTAATTATTGATGCAGATCATAAAAGATTACAGAAGCATCCGATTCCACACATCTGCTTTGACCCATGACGTCACCAATATAAAGGAAATAACCATTCTCAATGTCTCCAGTATGACACCTATGACGTCATTACATAAACACAACATCTAACAACGAGAAACACATCTCCCTCCAAAAATATAATCAAACTAACAGGATCATCATGGGAAATTGGGAGTTTTTGGGTGGGAACAAACTTAATTTAAACACACAAAATGACGACAAGAAACACAAAATTCCCACATTCCACTACACTCACAATATCCACAGGAATCTGTCACTTCCCTACACCTACATAGCTCAACAGAAATTGCCAATACCACAAAATAAAAACCAACACCACCTCAAAACTATAACCAGACTGCAGCTCTTGATATCACAAAACCATTCTGGAAACATCCCCCAGGCTGTGACTAAGCCATGTCTCCGTAATATCCTTTCTTTCAGGAGTGCTAGTTCTGCATGGTTCGCAGGAGAGCTTCTGTAAAGTTTGGAAGGTGGGAGAAGAGATACTGGCAGAAGTAAAGCTTGAGGACCAGGCGTGAGTCGTGCTTCGGTAGCTCAGATGGTAGAGCACCTGCCTGCGAAAGGCAAAGGTCCCGAGTTCCAGTCTCAGTTGGGCACACAGTTTTAATCTGCCAGGAAGTTTCATATCAGCGCACACTCTGCTGCAGAGTGAAAATCTCGTTCTGGTAGTTTAGAAATTTCCTTATCTCTTAAAGTTTAGAAAAGAAGCCCATCTACCATCCATTTAGCTCATCACATATACCACCCATCTTAATTCTGCTTTCAATACAATAAATAATATGCCTTCCAATCCATTGTATTCCCTGAGTCACTTGCTTGTTTTCCCGTGTGTCTCTAGAAATTTCCAGCAAGAATTTCTTCATTGCTCAATAAGCGACCGTCAGTTTTTGAATGGCTTTTATACTAATATACCATATATTTAAATTTAAAATTAATTTTTGATGAACCTACTAAGTTTAGTGCAACAACTTCAATCTATTTTTGCTGTTCTCTCCATCCAGTACCTGTAACATTGGTTTTTTGTGAAATTCTGAGATTATTCTGAGTTTTAATATAATAAACTTCCTTGAGAAAGCGAAACTTCTGCCCACAAATTGGCATGGATTTAGAAAGCATCATGCATGTGAATTTCCCTTCTTTCCACGCAAAGCACAGATGAAGACCAGTAGGCAGATTCCATATTCCTAGATTTTCAGAAATCGTGATACCCCACTGTGGCTGGTTAATGAAGGTTCAAACATACAAGAGTGGGTTCTCAGGTGTGTGAGTGGTTCGTAGACTTATTAAGCAATATAGCTGTTTGTTGTACTGGATGGTGTTTGTTCATCACAAAAAAATGTGTTTTGTGGAGTACCCAAGGGGATTGTTACAGGACTGCTCTCGTTATTTATATAAATGATATGACAGACTGGATGAGCAGCAATCTATGACTGTTTGCTGATGACACTATAATGTGTGGGAACATGTTGATGTCGAATAGCTCTGTGAGGATACAGGATGACTTAAATAGAATTTCTATTTGGCGTGATGAATGGCAGCTTGCTCTAAATGTATAAAAATGTAACAAAAAAGAAATCATTTATTGTTCTAATACAGTATGACTAGTTTCATGCTTGGTACAGCAACATCATTAAGAGATATGAAGTGGAATGAACATGTAAGGTCGGTAGTAGGAAAGATTGAATGGTCAACTTTGCTTTATTGTGAGAATTCTAGTAAAGTGTAGTTGATCAATAAATGAGACTACATATAGTACATGAGTGTGACCCATTCGTTAGTACTGCTGTAGTGTTTGGGTTCATCATCAGACCGGATTAAAGGAAGATACCAGAGCAATTCAGAGGTATGCTGCTAGATTTGTTACCTTTGGGATCAGTCAGCATGAGAGTATTATGGAAATACTCTATGAACTCAAATGAGAATCCGTGGAGTGAAGATGAACTTTCTTTTTGTGAAACAACGGAGAAAATTTACAGAGCTGCCATCTGCAGCTGAACATAGAATGATTCTACTGTCGCCAGTATACATTTCATGCAAGGACCATGAAATCAAGATAAGAGAAATTAGGGCTCATACATAGGCGTACAGTCAGCCATTTTTGCTTCATTCCTTGGGTGAGTGGAATAGTAAAGGGAATGACAAGCAATGGTACAAGATACCTTCCATTGTGCACCATATAGTGGTTTGTGGAGCATGTATGTAAATGTAGATCAAGTCATTGTCTACAGACGCCAAAGTACAAAAATTAGTGACATAGCCGTGGGACTGCATTGTTAATTTGTAATAAAATTTAAATATTTTGGCGATATCATAACATATGATTTCAATTTGAAACACATGTGGTGTAACAGAATAAACAAACTGATGAAAATACAATATATCAACAAAATACATACAACAAAAAAGACCTATGACCAGCTGCAAAATTAAATCTAAAAACACTTACACAGCCAGAAATAACATATTTGATTGAGGCCATTTTCGAAAAACTAACACTGCTGAAATAGACATATTCTTCAAGATAGAAACAATGATGAGCAGAACATGCCTAAGCAAAAAATACCCAAAAATTGGACACTGGAAACTAGTTTCTAATGAAGCATCGTACATAGAAATGGAACTATTAATGAGTGAAATCAGGAAGAAATGCATCTCAGTTTTTGGGTGTTGAAAACAGGACCACAGTAAACAGAATGATCGGTAGAATGACAGAGAAATTATAAAACTATAAAGAAAAAATTATATTAAAAACAAAGATTCCAAGACTTACCAAGCAGGAAAGCGCCGGCAGACAGGCACAATGAACAAAACATGGGAGACTGCATGTAATGGGTTGAAGGTGTTGATCTACGTAGGCAGAGATACGTTCTGTGGGGGCTTGGTAACCAGCTACAATGGGGCGGCAAGGATGTTTGGGTTTGTGAATTTTAGGAAGTAGGTAGAAGGTAGGAGTGCGAGGTGTCTGTGGGGTCAGGAGTTTGATGGAGTCAGGTGAAAGGTTTTGTAGGGGCCCCTGGTCCTACTCCAAATCCCATGCCACTTTCCTAGACGTTGACCTCCATCTGTCCAATGGCCAGCTTCACACATCCGTCCACATCAAACCCACCAACAAGCAACAGTACCTCCATTATGACAGCTGCCACCCATTCCATATCAAACGGTCCCTTCCCTACAGCCTAGGCTTCATGCCAAATGAATCTGCTCCAGTCCTGAATCCCTCGACCATTACACCAACAACCTGAAAACAGCTTTCGCATCCCGCAACTACCCTCCCGACCTGGTACAGAAGCAGATAACCAGAGCCACTTCGTCATCCCCTCAAACCCAGAACCCCTCACAGAAGAACCCCAAAAGTGCCCCACTTGTGACAGAATACTTCCCGGGACTGGATCAGACCTTGAATGTGGCTCTCCAGCAGGGATACGACTTCCTAAAATCCTGTCCCGAAATGAGATCCGTCCTTCATGAAATCCTCCCCACTCCACCTAACCTTCGTAACCTCTTGGTTCATCCCTATGAAATCCCCAAACCACCTTCCCTACCCTCTGGTTCCTACCCTTGCAACCGCCCCCGGTGTAAAACCTGTCCTATGCACCCTCCCACCACCACCTACTCCAGTCCTGTAACCCGGAAGGTGTACACGATCAAAGGGAGAGCCACGTGTGAAAGCACCCACGTGATTTACCAACTGACCTGCCTGCACTGTGACGCTTTCTATGTGGGAATGACCAGCAACAAACTGTCCATTCGCATGAATGGACACAGGCAGACAGTGTTTGTTGGTAATGAGGATCACTCTGTGGCTAAACGTGCCTTAGTGCACGGCCACCACATCTTGGCACAGTGTTACACCGTGCGAGTTATCTGGATACTTCCCACCAACACCAACCTATCCGAACTCCGGAGATAGGAACTCGCCCTTCAGTATATCCTCTCTTCTCGATATCCACCAGGCCTCAACCTCCGCTAATTTCAAGTTGCCGCCGCTCATACCTCACCTGTCTTTCAACAACCTCTTTGCCTCTGTACCTCCGCCTCAACTGACATCTCTGCCCTTACTCTTTGCCTTTAAATATGTCTGCTTGTGTGTGTGTGTGTGTGTGTGTGTGTGTGTGTGTGTGTGTACATCTGTCCTTTTTTTCCCCCTAAGGGAAGTCTTTCCGCTCCCGGGATTGGAATGACTCCTTGACTCCTTACCCTCTCCCTTAAAACGCACTTCCTTTCGTCTTTCCCTCTCCTTCCTGAAGAAGCAACCATCGGTTGCGAAAGCTAGTAATTCTGTGTGTGTGTTTGTGTGTTTTGTTCATTGTGCCTGTCCGCCGGCGCTTTCCCGCTTGGTAAGTCTTGGAATCTTTGTTTTTAATATATTTTTCCCATGTGGAAGTTTCTTTCTATTTTATTTACATCATCATAAAGAAAAAATTAGATAGACTGTGGTAACAAGGAAGATATGAGGAAGCTACAAATTGCAGTAGAAGATTTAAGAAACAAATCAGGAAAAAGTAAAGTAACTGAAAAATAAACGAACTAGATTACACATAAAATCAACATACAAACAATGGGAAGGATGATTTCAGACAATGAATGAAAATAGGTAACTGCAAAACACTGTGCATAAAACTGGCTTAGATATTCACAAAAAGATCTTAGTTCCACATATAAAACTTGAAAGATCCATTGTTGATACATTTTCGTTTTCAGACACATGACAAGCTTGGTTTTGAAAATCTTATTTATTTAATAAAAAACATTTTCAGCCTTTTTTTAGTGTCTTTTTTTTCCTCTCTCTCTCTCTCTCTCTCTCTCTCTCTCTCTCTCTCTCTCTCTCTCTCTCTCTCTGTTAGTCCAGTCATTGTGCACAACTTCAAGTACAAAACCTCATCAAAGGGTTCCAAGGCCCCATTGGTAATTTGTACTATCTTCATTTCAATGTGTTGATCACACCTTTATTTTTTCCTACTCAGGACCACATAAAATAATTATGTCTTCTTTTTTCTCTCCTCTCTTTCTTTCTCCTGCCCATATAGGATTAGACTCTTCCTTTGTTTTATGCTGGAAGCCCATGAAACTTTTTACTTTTGCCCTGAACGTTTTCTTTCTTGTATTTCTTCCTCTGTTATTTCCGTTTTCTGTTTTAATGTCTTTGACCTATGTCATTGATGCTTTTTGGGTTTCTCTCAAGGAAAATTAAAAATTCTTTTTTCCATAGAACACAACTCTTGTCTTCCTCATTGTGTCTAATATTTGTTCAGTTCTTCCAGAAATTTCTTTATTACTTTTGAATAGCCATTTTCCTTTGTCATATTTTGGTCACAAGATTTCCCTAATTATTGTCCTTTTTTTCCTTTTCTATTACATCTAATTGTCTGTCTGTAACAAAAGGCATTCTGCAGCATAAAGTCATTCTACAGCATAAAGGCATTCTGGTCTGAAGACAGTGTCATAGTGTCAGAATTTAGCATTTATGCATACGCTCTCACTAGCTGAGTGGTCAGTGCGACAGACTGACAGTCGTAAGGGCCCGGGTTTCATTCCCGGCTGGGTCAGAGATTTCTCCACTCAGGGACTGGTGTTGTGTTGTCCTAATCGTCATCATTTCATCCCCATAGATGCGCAAGTCAGCAAAGTGGCATCAAATTGAAAGACTTGCACCCGGCGAATGGTCTACCCAATGGATGGCCCTAGTCACACTATATTTGCATTTTATTTTATTTATGCATAAAAATTTCTTGTTATACAGGTTTTCTGTGAATCGAGACACCACTTCCGTTTTCCTTGCCCTTGGTAAGTTAGCTTCTTTCTCCAAAGCATTTGGTTATATATTTAAATTTTGTAGCCATTTTTATTCTTCCATAATCAGTGTCCATGTATTTCGGGTGCTCCTTCGCATCTGTCATACTCTGTTTATTTCTTCCAGAAGCTATACATAGTCTTACTTTCGTAGCTCTCTTGCAGGAAATTCATCAGCATTATTGCATCGTGTATAGATTCAGCTAAAATAGCAAGGTCACCTTCAGAAGCCCATCAATTAGTTCTCTGATTATTCCTTTTTCTCCCAGCTATGATTTCTTAAAATTATTTTTTCTTATTTTCCCTGATTAACTTTTGCACTACACAATTGAACAGTGGGCACAGTCTATCTCCTTGTCTTACATAAGTTTTGATCTTGAAAGCCTTGGAGGTTTCATCTAAAAATTTGATTTTGCATTTTGTATTTGTTTATAAATACTTTAGTCTTATTGCAATTAATTTTCATGTTTGTTTTCGAACTTTCTCTGTTAAGATATTTCCTTTTTTTATTGTATGCCGTGTCTGCTCAGATTGTTTTTCATTGCAAAAATTGTCTGTTAGGTGACGTCCGCTGAACAGTTGGCCGGCAGGTTAGGTTGTGGTCCTCAGGCAAGACTGAAGGTAGTGTCTGTCCTTGGAAATGCCGGAGATGGCAAATCTCACACGCTAAATCACACCTTCTTCTGTGGTCGGGAAGCATTTCGGACGTCGGAAGGACAGGACTCCTGCACGATGGGGGTGTGGGCAGCTCTAGAGCCTTCCGGCACAGCCATCTGCCTCGATACGGAGGGGCTGCTGGGAGGATCAGGCATGGATGAAAATAGGAGAACACGACTCCTCCTTAAGGTATGATGACATTTTATGTTTTCTCGTACTTTTTTAAATCAAACTTTTACAGTGTAGTAGTCTAATGCAACCATCTGATTGCTTGACACAATAAAAATCATTGTTTGACAGTACCAAAAATCAAGTTTGAGATTTTCAAATTATTTAATTGGAAAAGCAAACCAATGAATATCACCAAGAGACTGAACTTCTTCATAAAATACGCAGAATTACTTGGTATTTTAAATGCTTAACTTTGGATGTAAATTGATTGGATCCTAGGTTTGTGTATGTTAATTACTAACCTGAGAACTATCTGTACTTGATCTTCTTCTTCTTCTTCTAGCTTCCAGGAGCACCAGTTACTAATTATGCTTTGGTATAAACATCATTTCACTCTCAAATCCAACACAAAACACAATGGCTCTTTCAACAAATCAGTCTGTCCTGTCCTGTCCTGTCTCCTCTTTGTTAATATATACGTTCATCACTGTAGTAACTGACAATTCATAGATCAGAGCAAAATTAACCTTGGACAAATGACTTATTAGCCCTATACTAACTCACTGTGTTGCTTCAATCATTATTGACATTTTTTAGTCCCTGGTCCCAAGCCATCTTTATATTGTACTGTATCTGTACTACTTAGTGAAATAGCAAATGAGACTAATGCAACAGGCTTACAACTGGTTCAAAGCAAACAGCGTGTGTAATACAGAACAAATAAAAATTACGTAACAGATGCTATAAGCAGTGATGAGTTGCATACACTATGTGGAATTCCACATTTAAAGTTCCTAGGCATGCAGATGCAGATTAACTACGCGAGTAAATTAACCAGAAATACTCAGTTCTGTATTTGTACTTGGAAGTGGCTCTCATCGTGTTGACATACTGACTGGATTGTTAGTATACTCTGCAAATATTGAATTCATTGTGTAATCATCTGAAACAATCTTCTGAGGTCAAAAAAATATTTCTTCTGCAGAAGCGTGGAATAAGAATTATTTAATGAAGACCCTCCTCCTTTGTGATATTTATGAAATACAATGTGTGAATGAGTGAACTAGTCACTAGCCACATATAGTAATAAAGTGTGATCGCACAGGGTGAAGAGATTTCTTATTAGGAGGCTATCATATAAAATTGTTGCAGCAGTGGTGTGAACTTGTTAGAAATATGAGTATGCTGGGACTGCCAGTTAAGTAAGTAGTGACAGTAGTCCGTCAGAGTAATGTGTTTTTGACCAATGTTTTCTCGTTCTAAAAGTAAATTCATACACAAATTAAATGTCCATTTTGAAGTTTGACCAGACTAGGAGCATTGTCACGAAATTTAATTACATACATGTAGTGAGCAGTGTGTACTGTTGAGGCAAATCGTGGTTCTCCACAGGTGTTGGCTGTCTCGGACGTTGTGATCTTCCGGACACGGGCCGAGCGCCTGCACCGCGACATGCTAGTCTTCCTGGGCTCCGCATCGCGTGCCTACTCGCAGCACTTTTCCGCTGCCCTCCAGGCGGTCAGTGGGAAGCTGCGCGCCCTGGGGGGAGCGTCGATGCCCTCCCTGGGACCGTCTGTCATCATCTTCCATGAAACTCGACACACCAGGCCCCTGCAGCAGAGTGAGTTTCAGAATTCTGTAATACTCAATTATCGTCCCCTTAGTGCTGGTGAGACAAGAGATGTGCTCAGAAATAGGCAACATTTAGTTACTTGTATAAGCAAATAAGAGTACTATGTTAAGTAGATTTTTCAGTAAAAACAAAAAGGTAAAGCTGATGTCAACACATTTTAGTGTTTCATACGTCTATCGGTAAATATGGTACCCTTGTAGAATCTCTTTGTTGTCTATCTGTCTGTTTCTCCATCCGTCTGTCTCATTGACTGTTAAGATTCCTTCTTCTCCGAAATGGATAGATGTTCCAAGCTGAAATTTGTCACATACTAAGGCATATGGTCCCTTGATAGTGTAAAAAATTTCATCTTCTATGTCACTGTAATCAAAAGATAAGATAATTTATGTCACATAATTTTGATACTACCAAATTTATTTTTTGTTGTTGTTGTTGTTGTTGTTGTTGTTGTGGTCTTCAGCCCTGAGACTGGTTTGAAGCAGCTCTCCATGCTACTCAGTTCTATGCAAGCTTCATCATCTCCCAGTATTTATTGCAACCTACATCCTTCTGAATCTGCTTAGTGTATTCATCTCTTGGTTTCCCTCTACGATTTTTACCCTCCATGCTGCCCTCCCAATACTAAACTGATGGTCCCTTTATGCCTCCGAATATGTTCTACCAACTGATCCCTTCTTCTAGTCACGTTGTGCCACAAATTTCTCTTCTCCCCAATTCTATTCAATACCTCCTCATTAGTTATGTGATCTACCCATCTAATCTTCAGCATTCTTCTGTAGCACCACATTTCAAAAGCTTCTATTCTCTTCTTGTCCAAACTATTTATCTCCCATGTTTCACTTCCATACATGGCTACACTCCATACAAATACTTTCAGAAATGACTTCCAGACACTTAAATCTATACTCGATGTTAACAAATTTCTCTTTTTCAGAAACGCTTTCCTTGCCATTGCCAGTCAACATTTTATATGCTCTCTACTTCCACCATCATCAGTTATTTTGCTCCCCAAATAGCAAAAATCCTTTACTTCTTTAAGTGTCCCATTTCCTAATCTAATTCCCTCGGCATCACCCGACTTAATTCGACTACACCCCATTATCCTTGTTTTGCTTTTGTTGTTGTTCACCTTGTATCCCCCTTTCAAGACACTGTCCATTCCGTTCAGCTGCTCTTCCAGGTCCTTTGCCGTCTCTGACAGAATTACAATGTCATCGGCGAACCTCAAAGTTTACTGCTTGCTCAACGTATAGATTGAACTACATCGGGTACAAACTACAACCCTGTCTCACTCCCTTCCCAACCACTGCTTCCCTTTCATATCCCTCGACTTATGACTGCCATCTGGTTTCTGTACAAATTGTAAATAGCCTTTTGCTCCCTGTATTTTACCCCTGCCACCTTTAGAATTTTAAAGAGAGTATTCCAGTCAACATTGTCAAAAGCTTTCTCCAAGTCTACGAATGCTAGAAACGTAGTTTTGCCTTTCCTTAATCTATTTTCTAAGCTAAGTCGTAAGGTCAGTATTGCCTCACGTGTTCCAGCGTTTATATGGAATCCAAACTGATCTTCCCCGAGGTCAGCTTCTACCAGTTTTTCCATTCATCTGTAACGAATTTGCATTAGTATTTTGGAGCTGTGACTTTTTAAACAGATAGTTCGGTAATTTTCACATCTGTCAACACTTGCTTTCTTTGGGATTGGAATTACTATATTCTTCTTGAAGTCTGAGGGGAATTTCGCCTGTCTCGTACATCTGTCACACCAGATGGTAGAGTTTTGTCAGGACTGGCTCTCCCAAGGCCGTCAGTAATTCTAATGGAATGTTTTCTACTCCCGGGGCATTGTTTCGGCTCATTTATCAAAGCATATATGGTACTTTCTGATGACGTAGAGTCATGAAATTTGGTAAGAAGCAAAGTTTTACAGCACAAATAAAGGAACAAATTGTTAATTTGTAATTATATCACATGCAAAAACTAGCAAGTCCTGCTGACACATTGCCCCTGATTAAATCTGCGATCAGCCTGTTGCTGCCCGCAACACACGACACTGACAACTACTCTTTGATTGTACAGTTTGCAGCTTGAGAACAGTGGCTTACATAATAATTATTTATTTTAGAATTTACATCTTTAAATATTATCGTACATAGTTTACTGCATTACTTAAACATTTATTATTATTTTCTACTAATTGACTAATTAGAAACATCTTCAGTGAAAGTCTGAGCTCTGTGGCAGTTGGTGTGCTTGGTCCCACCCATAGGATCTGAGTAAGTTGTGAATTCGAGCAACGGAATGCAGGGAAGTGCGATAGGACCGCTGTTGTTCTCTGTACAGGGTGTTACAAAAAGGTACGGCCAAACCTTCAGGAAACATTCCTCACACACAAATAAAGAAAAGATGTTATGTGGACACGTGTCCGGAAATGCTTAATTTCCATGTTAGAGCTCATTTTAGTTTCTCGATTCACCACTAGTTGGCCCAATTGGAGGAAGGTAATGTTGACTTCGCTGCTTGTGTTGACATGCGACTCATTGCCCTACAGTACGGGCAGGCATTGTTGGTGATGTCTTGATTGGGCCCCATGTTCTTCCACCTATGCTCAATGGAGCACGTTATCATGATTTCATATGGGATACTCTACCTGTGCTGCTAGAACATGTGCCTTTACAAGTCCGACGCAACATGTGGTTCATGCATGATGGAGCTCCTGCACATTTCAGTCGAAGTGTTCGTATGCTTCTCAACAACAGATTCGGTGACCGATGGATTGGTAGAGGCGGACCAATTCCATGGCCTCCACGCTCTCCTGACCTCAACCCTCTTGACATTCATTTATGGGGGCATTTGAAAGCTCTTGTCTACGCAACACTGGTACCAAATGTAGAGACTCTTCGTGCACGTATTGTGGATGGCTGTGATACAATATGCCATACTCCAGGGCTGCATCAGCGCATCAAGGATTCCATGCGACAGAGAGTGGATGCGTGTATCCTTGCTAACGGAGGACATTTTGAACATTTCCTGTAACAAAGTGTTTGAAGTCTCGCTGGTACGTTCTGTTGCTGTGTGTTACCATTCCATGATTAATGTGATTTGAAGAGAAGTAACAAAATGAGCTCCAACATGGAAAGTAAGTGTTTCTGGACACATGTCCACATAACATATTTTCTTTCTTTGTGTGTGAGGAATGTTTCCTGAAAGTTTGGCCGTACCTTTTTGTAACACCCTGTATACATAAATGATTTGGTGGACATGGTGGGTAGCTGTCTGCAGTTTTTTTGCTGATGATGTCATAGTGTAAGGTAAGGTATCGAAGTTGAGCGACTGTTGGAAGATAAAAGATCAATTGGACAAAATTTCCAGTTGGTATGATGAATGGCAGCCAGCCCTAAATGTGGAAAAAATGTAGTTAATGTGTATGAGTAGGAAGATCAAACATGTATTGTTCGGATACAGTATAAAAAGTGTGCTGCTTGACACAGTCAAATCATTTAAATATCTGGCCATAATGTTACAGAGCCATGTGAGGTGTAATGAGCATGTTAAAACTGTAAGGGAATGAAATGGTAGACTTCGGTTTATTGGGAGAATTTTAGGAAAGAGTGGTTCACTAGTAAAGGATACAGCATGTAGGATGCTGGTGCAACCTATTCTTAAGTACCGCTCGAGTGTTTGGTATCCGTCAGATTGAAGGAAGACATCAAAGCAATTCAGAGGCGGGCTGCTAAATTTGTTACTGGTAGGTTCAAACACAACATAAGTGTTACGGAGATGCTTCGGGAACTCAGTGGGGATCCCTGGTGGGAAGGTGACATTCTTTTCGAGAAACACTATTGAGAAACTTTGGAGAACTGGCATCTGAAGCTGACTGCTGAATGATCCTACTGCTGCCAACCTACATTGTGTGTAAGAACCAAGAAGATAAGATGAGATAAATAAGGCTCATATGGAGTCATACAGGCAATTGTTTCTTCCTCACTCTGTTTGCGAGTGGAACAGGAGGGGGATTGACGAGTAGTGGTGCAGGGTGCCCTCCATCACGCATCAAACGGTGGTTTGTGGTGTATCTCTGTAGATGTAGATGTGGACTCCATTGATTGCTCTGTTGTTTTCCCTGATTGTGTCTTCAAAATCTGACTGCTTCAAGACTTTACTGTTTTTGATGCAGAGTTATATATAATCCTGTGGGACTGGAGGAAATGATATGTGTTCAGAGGGCTGAATTCCTCATCTGTTCTGGCTCCCTAAGTGCTCTGAGTATTATGGGGAACAAAAGGGTGGATGTAGCAGCCAAGGAGGTGTGTCACTGTTCTCAGATACTTCAATGTGCCACAATCAATGCATGCTATTGCCTCAATGCTGAGTTGTGTGTTAATGGGAAGAAGAGTGGCTGGAAGTGACAGACAATAATGATAATAATAGTTTATTTGTCCATAATAACTTTTACACTCGTGGACAGTGTCAGTACATACATGAACAATAATAATAGTTTAGTAGTAGAAATAAAGTACATACAACATTAAAAATCCTTGATAGAGTACAAAAATTTAGCAATTAACACCTGCTTTAATTTTATTTTAAATATTTTTCCTTTTAACATTTTTATGGTATTTGGCACTCTGTTGTAAAAAAAATCTTCCAGCAGGAAATGGATTATGATTGGTTGCTTTTTTATTTCTGAATTTTATGTGGTAATCCTCTTTCTTCCTTGTATTATAACTGTGGGTATCTCTATTTATTATACTGTGCTCCATATTTTCTTTTACAAACAGTGTAGTCCTTAGAACATACAATGACTACGCTGTTAGTATATTATACTTAATGAAGTACTCTCTACAGGATTGACATTTACTAATATTTGCTATTATTGTAATTGCTCTCTTCTGGGCTCTAAAAGCCCTATCCATGTATACCGTTGGTGCCCCGCACCAAATCTCAATACCGTGTTGTAGGTGGGAGTGTATGATACCAAAATAGATTTGTCTTAAGACTGGTGACGCCATTACACTAGAAACGCGTTTTAGCAGGTAGGTATTACACAAGATTTTTTACACATGTAGCTGATGTGCTCCTTCCGTGTAAGATGTTCATCAACTATAATACTCAGGAATTTATGTTTATCAATTGTTTCAATTGATAATTCTGGCTCATTATCCACTAGTCTTGATTTGTAATTTAGCATAAACTCCATTATAATTGTCTTTTCCTTATTTAATGCCAATTTATTTTTAGTCATATATTCTGTGATGAGACTAGTGTTCTTCATATTATTTTGCACTGCTAGCTGTCTTGTAGGGCCCCAGCTTATGAAGGAGATGTTGTCGGCATAATTCACAAGGTCTGCATTTTTTGGAATTATTATATCATTGATGTACACAGTGAACAGAAAAGGCCCAATAATACTTCCCTGATGGACTCCACAGTTCAGAATTTTATAAGATGATCTTAATGTTTGTATAAGTCCCTGGGTTGTTGATACAACTTAACACATTGTCTCCTGTCAGCAAGGTACGATCGTAACATATCTAAAGCCACTCCTCCGACCCTGTAAGTTCCGAACTTATGTAGAAGAATGGATTGATTTACAGTATCAAAAGCCTTAGATAGGTCTAGAAAGGTGCCAATAACTTTGTTTCCATCAGCAAGTTTATTCAATACTGCTTGAATAAATGTGGCTATGGCTGTTATTGTAGACTTGCCCTTCCTGAATAAGTTGCATCTTGTAAAATCCATGATGTACCTTCTTCCAGCCACACAGTCAGGATGAGGTCCTCGTCACTCCTCTTCACATAGGCCAGAGTCCTATGACCCATGACTTGTTGCCCCAGTGAGAGGATCCTCGTCCATATAGCTCTGAAATCTGACAGTGGTAAAGTTTGCAGCAAATGTGTTCTGTGCTGTGAAAAACTGCACATCAGTCCATGTGTCATGGTTAATGGGAGTTTCCTGTGTATTAAACATTTCAACCTTAGAGTGTAAACAGCAGAAAGTGCTGCAAAGATTGCAAATGGTGCCTGTGCACAAGGTATGACAGTAGTTGTCTTATGAGAGCATTTATAAAGCAATGCGAAATTTACACATCTGCAGCCAGTTGGTCCATACTTATAAGCCACCATTTATATCTTAAAGCTATCTTACATTTTTGTACTGTGTGATTGAAGTTACACGACACACAAGAATGGAGCACACTACAGCGTTAACTGCCAACCATCTTGTCACACACACGGAATGAACTGGAATGAAAAGCCAGATCAGGATGAATGAACACAATACAAATATTGAATGAGATTTTCACTCTGCAGCGGAGTGCGCGCTGATATGAAACTTCCTGGCTGATTAAAACTGTGTGCCCGACCGAGACTCGAACTCGGGACCTTTGCCTTTCGCGGGCAAGTGCTCTACCGTCTGAGCTACCGAAGCACGACTCACTCCCGGTACTCACAGCTTTACTTCTGCCAGTTTTTAATACAAATATTGTTACAGAAAAACATGTTGTACATTTAGTAACAAAGGCAGCTGATCTCACATTCATCACATCAGCCATTTGACACCCACTGTTGGATAAAAGTCTTTTGGAGAATTTTCATGCATTACAGCCTTTCGCTATGTGCGTTTGTGTAGGCTATGTGTATTATTTATATTATTTGCCTGTCTTCGATTAGCTCATCATCTCAGTCTTTTCTTATCTCTTGGAATCTTGCAGAGGATTTCAAAGTTACGTAAAGTTCAGTTTCTGTAATACAGTCATTAAAAGTGAATCGTTGCTGGCTGTTAACATGCTCCATGATAAATAGTAATTAATAGATCTGAGGATGATCTAAAAAAGTGTCAAAAACTGGTATTCACTAAAATAGAAAGTGACCTAGCCTGTTCTTATCTTTCTATACATTGTGAGGGGGTCAAGGTGCGCTGTGGACATTCTCTCTTCAGTTTGAATCTAGAATGTGACTTTTGCGTAAGACACCTTTCTTTCTTTCCTCTTGATTTTTTTTCCCTCCCTCGCCCTCAGGACAAAAAGATGAATAGGAAATACTGCCTGTTCCTCTGTTATCAAACAGTGGCTACACTACTGTTGTAGTAATGATGTTACAATAGGTTTAAAGTTAGGTTAGCTGCTGTGAAGATGATTAGTTCTAGTTCAGGCCTATAGGCAACAGATAAACAGCACACTGAATTTTGTGGTCACACAGAATTTGTGGCACTCTGTGTCTGCACAAACTGACTGTAACATATGGACTCTTCCTAACAGAAAATTGGTATTGGGCAATGAGCTATGATTGGTCAGCTCAGTCGATACAAGTGTTGCTGATACAATGTGAGGGTCTCATTGTCCATAAATGCTAGGATGTTTTATTTCTTTGTAGAGTCCACATTGGAGTGAAATTTTGTTCTGGAATTGTGTCCTTCATGAAACTGGTTAAAAGCCAATTCACACAGAATGTGGACAGAACTTCAGGCAACAACACATCAAACTATGGAGTGTTCACAGTAGACGGAATGTCAACACATCATCAGTTCATTTAGACCACCACCAAACCAGACAGAAGTTTAGAATATAGTATCAGCATTAAGGAACTAGCAATGACAAAGTTTATCTTTGGCCAAAGCAAATTCCATAACAGATGTTCTTGATCTGTTTTGTATAGTACACTACTGCGAAGCGAAACATCATTTCAAAACATGGACATTTGTTAGTGAAAATATATACACACAAATACAAACAGTATTTATAAGGGAATAAATAGAGCCTGCTAACTTTATCCATTGTTTTTTTTTCCCAATCCAGAAATTAATGTTAAAAAGAATTGTATTTTCCTCTACTAGAGCTGGCTTTTTCACTCAAAAAGTGGTTATTCATTTCTTCATCAATTGATGTTCCTATTTATATATGTTGTAGGTGTCAGCTCTGTTGAGTTATTGTAAAATCTAAATCATTTTTCGCCTCCCATGAGGAAGAACCTTCAATGTAAAAAATATGCAAATTGCCACGGAATATTTTCAGCATGTCACGAGAAAAAGCAAAATAATTAAAATAAAAGCTCAAAAGCACAAAACCGAGAGCGAGCTAACAAAAATAGGTTAACTTCCAACATCAGCAGGCGGTGACATTGTTCCCCCCCACCAAAGTCAACATCAGTACTTTCTTCTTGAGGGACATTGACATTGACATCCCATTGCAGTCCATTCTGTTGTATGAACGCTTTGTTTTGAAATGCATTGTGGAATAATTTGACAGTCCATTCTGTCTTGTTCTATTTCAAGTCGAAGCAACCTTAAGTTTCCACTCGGTGACAAAATGTGTTCCAGTACTAGTACTGTGCAATATATTTAAAGATTGTTTGATCTTCAATCCTTTGGGTTTTCTGCCTTCGTTGTTGAATTATATACATGGATGTTATGGCCTTCTTTCCCTGTGTTTCTGCACTCTACTTTCATTGTCCACTAGTTGTGAACAAAGCTCTGTGTCGTGTCCACAGCATTAGACGAAACCCCCGAGGACGTGCTGCGGACCAGGTTTGCACAGTGCGGCCTCGAGATGGACGCCTTCAGCTCGCTGCACTATGTGGGCATCCAGACGGTGAACCAGGCTACTGACTTTGGGCCCCTGAGGTTTGCCGTGCGGTCAGAATTAGACAACTCTTCTGTCAGGTCCCCACGGCCTCCTGCACTGGTCTTCCACACTCTGAAGGTAACATTTCTGTGCATGTAGTGTGCAATGATGAGCCTAAAAGACAAGTGCCAAACTAGGTCAACAAGATTAAGCTTTCATTGCATACTTTTATTATTATTGTTGTTGTGGTGCCTCTTTTCCTGGTAACTTTTAATCTTTGATTGGGTGATTGCCTATTGTGTGTTGTAAAGTACTGAATGTTGATTTTGTATTGCACACTGCCATTAGTATCTACCATGTACATCAGTTTAGTTATTTTGTTAATTCAAACATCATATTCTGTAGACTGAATATGAGGGAGGAATTGCATGGCTGTGTAATGAATAACAAAATACATTATTATAGGGATGCAGCTTTGCCAGATGTTCTCTGTAGATTACTTTGATAACTATTAATCATTTTTAAATGGTTAAGGGAGAAAACAACAAATTGTGATATAGAGAAGGAACATAGAGAAAGCTCTGAGCAGTTTGTAGGCACTCAAATGAAAATTGAAGGTTTAAGTTCACCTTTGGATATGTTTTAATACAGAAACCTTTTGAATTTGTTTTAATACAGAAACCATTACTTTCTAGAAATTTTAGTCTTCTCTAATTGTACCACTCCACTGCACTTCATCCACTCCAACATACTTAGATGTTAGCTGAGTACTAATCGAGGTTGAATAATAATAGTTATTATGTACTACATGATAAAAGCTTATGTTTCACGAACATTGTCTCCTGGTGCACCAACAGAAATGCACAACACAGTATTTCAATGTCTTGTTTATTTAAAGAAAGGTGAATGTATGTTTTTCATTTAGTCTTGGAGTTAAAGACGTGCAAAATTTTCTGCCTTTCCTCTCCAGGGCAATCGGTAACATTTTTGCAATATTTAGTTAGTTTAAAGTTCCATGAATCACTTGCACCATAAATTGTAATGTTGTACAAACAGTCATTTTATATTTACATTGCACATTAATTTGCAAATGTGGCTGCACGCTGAATATTTGTAATCATTGTGTGCTTTTTTAAACTGTTTATGGGAA
Organism: Schistocerca gregaria; assembly: GCF_023897955.1. NCBI lineage: Eukaryota > Metazoa > Arthropoda > Insecta > Orthoptera > Acrididae > Schistocerca > Schistocerca gregaria. The sequence goes on along the minus strand of NC_064928.1, from coordinate 197,353,493 downwards.
TTAGTAATTCTTACCCACCACGTTTTTCACATTGCAGTAATATAAGTTGTTCTACAGAATAGTAGGAGTTGTCAAGGAGCAACTTTTTCAGTTGGTTTTCAAGTTTTACTGTGCTGTCTGTCAGACATTCTTATATCACTGATTAAGTTATCAAATATATATCACAGCATTGTGCACACTCTTTTTTGAGCTAAAGACAAACTTAATGTGGAGTAATGAATGTCATTTTTCTTTCTGGTACTGTAATTATGTACATCGTTGTTCCTTTTGAACTGCAGTGGATTATTTACAACAAACTTCAGTTTCATATGCCAACATTGAATGAAAATATGGGAAGTGTGTCGAGCTATTGATCTGTCTGCCCCCAAGATTTGCAGTGATTCTAAGCATGAATGTGACTGAACTACTAAAAGGGCTAAAATGTTCTTTTTCCATTTTAAATTCTCATCACTATGGACACCGAAGACTTTTGAAGTTTCCACTATATTTATTATATCCCCACCATGTGTTATACTTATCACTGCTATTCTACCCCTGTATGTGCAGAATTGAATGTGTTGTGTCTTTTTAAAATTGATGGTGAGACCATTTACTGAAAACCAGTCAATGATATTTTGAAGAACACTGTTTACCATTTCTTCTGTTACTGTATGTATGCTTGGATTGATTACAATTCTAGTGTCATCTGCAAAAAGAACTAATTCTGCTTGTTGCATATTAGACAAAAGATCGTCTACACATATGAGGAACAATAGTGGGCTCTCGTTTGAACCTAGGGGAACCTGATACGTGATTTCTCCTCAGTCAAAATAATGTCCCTGGGCTACATTGGTTGAATTACTAAGTGCAGCTTTCTGCATTCTTTTGCTTACATATGACATTATCCATCAGTTGGTTATACCATTAGTTTCACGTTGTTGTTGTTGTCTTCTGTCCGAAGACTGGTTTGTTGCAGCACTCCAAGCTGCTCTATCCTGCGCAAGTCTAATCATCTCCGAGTAACTGCTGCAACTTACATCCTTCATCCTTCTGAATCTGCTTACTGTACAAATCTGTTACTTTCCCTCTATAATTTTTATCCCCTCTCCCTCCTCCCTCCCCCCCCCCCCCCCCCCACTCTCTCTCTTTCTCTCTCTCTCTCTCTCTCTCTCTCTCTCTTTTTCTCTTTCTCTTCCAGTACTAAATTGGTGATCCCTTGACAAGTCAGAATGTGTTTACCGACTAGTTCCTTCTTCTTGTCAGATTGTGCCAATAATTTCCTTGTTTCCCATTGTTAGTCAGTACTTTCTCATAAAGCTCATAAAAATTTTAGTTTATCTGTGAGAATACTGTGATCCACACGATTATATGCCTTACGTAGGTATCAGGACATACCAATTGGCACTATTTTGATATTTATAAAGGAACTTCACTATAACCATGGAAAGGTAACTTGTGCAGATTGTTTATCCTGTGCTTTAGTGATGTATACAACTGCCCATTTAAGATGGTAACTAAAGCTCTGCAGGAATGAAGCCTTGTAGTACCTGGTCATATATGAAGGTAGCGTGTTGCATATCACTGACAAACATTTATTCAACCAAAATTTAAGATAAGTAATTTCACACAGAATCCTGGACAGCACAGCTGATTGAACACTGATCGGCATAACGTTGAGGAACTAAGCACAATAAACTTCTGTAACTAAGCTCACTGCCTTTTACAGCCTAGACTTTGTCATTTTCAATTGTGTGTAGGTAAAAGAACAAAAGAAATGAAATATGGAAGCTGAGTCCTGTATAGTCTTCAAAAATTGCGTTGTCCTTTGGAAATCACAGAGTATAAAAACAATGATTGACTAATTAATTTTTACAACATGCAAATTTTGTATCATAAGGCAGTATTTTATAATGTTTTAAAACCCACCTTCCCTATTTTTGTTCTTTCATGTGTGTGTATATAAAAATGAGAAACCATTCAAAATTTGGCAAGCAATAATTTTTTCTTGAAGAAAAACAGCAATGCAGAAAAAATGGATTCATTTAATCTTCACGCATAAGATTAAACATTCAGAAACACACATCGCCAAAATCTGGAATCATTCCAAGCAGTTCGTAAATTAATGTAAATACTTCCATTGGTTTTCATTCTGACAAATGATGAGTGTCTACACATTAACTGTTGTCACTGTTTCATTGTAACTTATTGTTCCATCAAACTTAGTATTGTGCCATATCTTTCTGCAACATGAATGGTGGGAAACTGAAAGTAAGATAATTTCTAGTGCCAAAATCAGCTTGTGTTTAGTACTAAGTACACTTATTCTGGAAAACATTAAAAATTATATGTATTGAAATTGATGACATTCCAACTCAAAATCATTTGCTGTAGGAGCCCTATATTTATCATTGAGGTGCAACAACAAATTGCTGAAGGTGTTAGAGAGCTGTGAGATAAAATTAAACCACACTCCTCACTCTGCAGCACCCTTACGTTCTCTTGCTCATTAGATGTAGTCTCATAAAAGGTCCTTCGTCTGAATACATGCACGACACACAAAAATCCTTCTTGAAACCCAGGGCACAGGAAATGATTTGATAGGAATAACAGCCTTATGGCTGAGATTTCGATTCCAGGTTCTTCCAGTAATGAGCTGTATGGGACAGTGATTTAGAGACAAGAGTTTTACTCAAAAGAAATACATTCACAGAAGCAAAAATGTTGTAATTGAGTCTCTATAGCAATGGTAAAATTTCTTCAATTGAATTCACACAATCACATAACTGTTTACTGTGTGTATGTTTTTGTCTTGCACTGGAAGGTACAGTCTCGCTAATTCACTGGTTTTCAAGATCCTTACAACAGTAGGTAGGTAAATGTTGATACCACATTTCTTGACTTTCAGAAAATCTTCAGTATAGTTCCGCACTAAACAAAATACTTGCTAACAGAATATTTGAACAGATTCACTATTGGATTCGAGACTTCATCAGACTAAACATAATATTTACGAATGTCACATCCTCTGTGCTTCAAGGTCGTGTAGCTTGACTGCTACTATGAACAATATACAGTGTGTTTGACTATCCTGTGTACAAATGAAAGAGCTGAGTAAAGGACAATGGAACAAGTGAATAATCCTAATAACCATAAGTCTGCAAATGAATGGTTTCCCTGATATTGCCACATTTCATACCTTGGCAACTTACTGTCCATGTGTACCTTCATTTCCTGCACCATAAGCTAATAGAGTATTTGGGTGACATTCTGTGTGGTGGAAGGATGAATGTGTGATGGTGTACTAGCATACTTTTCATGTTTCTGGTGTTATCAGTTGTGGCTCACCAGTACTGTGACCTCCTAGATCCTCCAACTTGAACCTGTTGGATTTTTTTGTGTGGGATGTTTAAAAGCTTTGGTGTATTCCAGCCCTATCAATAGTGTCAATACTTTGGGAATGCATTGTGGGTGATTATTGATGCATTTGGGGCACACCTGGAATTTTGGAACATGTATGGGCACTGATGAGGAGTCATGCTGTAGCCTGTCTTCACATGAGGACAGTGGCCAAGAGGAACACTTGTTGTAATGTGTTTGTCCTCAAGTGCATATCTGCAGACTGGATCATCAGGGACTCTGTTATAAGGTGTTGATATAACACGTCATGTCACGAAAACCATTGGTTTCCAACCTATGTATGTTAGGATTACTAGTGAACTGACTAGTGAATGTCCTAATCTCCTCCTCTCCCCCCTCCCCCACTTTCTCTCTCCCCCTCCCTTTGTCCTGCCCCTCCTCCCCAACCCTCCACCCCCTACCTCCATCTCTGTTCATCACCTTCCCTTCGCTCCCTGTAAGTCTCTTATCACACACTTTTCTTATCCATCACCTCTTCCCTCGTCTCTTTGTACATATTCTCCTCTCTCTTCTTTACATCCATCTCCTCCTCCCCTCACTCTCTGACATTATTTATTATTATTGCAAATGCAACCTTGATTGGAAATGCAAATCACAGTGAATGGGTAAATCGGTTGCCAAAATTAGTATATGTGGTATATTTCAGTGCCTCACTAGTGGCTATATCTGTGAGAATAGTGGCTTAATGACAGTATTTAGCTTGGTTTGAGTCTGCGAACAGGTGGGATTATAAAGTTAGCCACAAAAACAACTTTCCTGTTGTCTGTTAAAAAGGAAAGCAAAACAATGCATTTTCTTAACACAGCTTAATATATTCTTTCCCACAGCCAGTTTAATGGAAAATGTTTATTGTATAATGTACGTCTATATCTCCAGTGGTTTAGTCAGTCAGGCAGTTGGTTGAGAAGGAATTCATCCAACTGAATCTTTACTTGAATTTGTGTGAACTGAAACAGAACAATTTCAGTAAGATCATGAACTTATTGAAATGAAATAAATCAGAGTTCATTGTTCTGGATTTATAGTGGGACATAATGAGAAATTCTTATTCAGTTTGCCCCTAAATGATGTCTACGCTCTCTGACTGGCCCATTGACTTGACAGTCGTGTAGATAGCCTGTACGGTGCGTACACCAACCAATATTTCAGTGCCTCACTAGTGGCATTTTTTCCAAAGAAATAAACCACAAACTGAAATCATTTGAATGTTTGCAGCTCACCAAAGTACTATGAACTGACATCAATCTTTGCAGCACACCAAAGATAATATCGCCACATGTAATACACTGAAATATCACTTTCAATTGTATTTTTTCAGTCAAAATATCAATATTCAATGTGGAACTGGTTGTTATGAAAACATGTGGCAGTGGAACTGTCAGAGTGCAGGCACATTTTTCATTGAGATTTTCATATAAAAATACCATCTAAATTTCCAAATCAGTCGAGCCTTTTGCTAGTAGTGATCTTTCGTAGATGCGTCAATTGATTTTTATTTATATAGCTTTGCTTGTTTCCTTGTCCATTACTCGGCCCTCTCATTTGTATGTATAGTAGTCAAACATGGTGTGTATAAAAACCTGCCAGGTAACATCTATAGCCCTATGTGGCTTGCAGATGATCAGCACTTGATGCTAAGATTGACAGGTGAGACTTGGTCTAACTTAATGTAATGCACATAATCAGTAAAAAGATCTAATATTGTTTTGCTACATAATTGCCAGTCAGTTGCTGTAATCATTAAATAATTAGGAGTAACTGTCTACAGAGATTTAAAGCAAAACGGCCACGTAACTATCACTGGATGTGGGGGTAACCGATTCCAGACTTCGATTTATTGGAAGACTCCCAAGGATGAGCAATTCACTCATGAAAGAGGTAAAAAAAACTTTCAAAGATGATATGCACACTTCTTTGTGGGTTCATTTAGTCAACAGTGATAAAGCCTTGGAAAGATATGTTGCGCCACAGAGAATCTTATTTAAAAATTCCAGGAAACTGTGTCCAAAAACAAATGGAGAACATACAACTTCTTCTGTGGGGCATTCGGAAATTCCTATTATAAACTTATGGGACTTCAAGAGGGGAGTGAGTAAATAATCTTTAGACTAGAAGGGAGGGAGTACATAATCTTTTGAATGGGAACCTATGTCTGGAGGTGTACCATTTCTGTTCTACAATAGTTTCAATTCAGATGTTTAACTTATCCACTTTTTGCTTGAGAAAGTGAATTAGGCATGACAGTCCAGTTATTAGGTAACAGTGTAAAAGGAAACATAATGAAATTTCCATTTATCATTTAAGCAAATTTGTTTGTAGTAACACTTTAACGTTGCTTATTTACATTATTCCGAAACTAAAAAGAACCCAGCATACTTTATGTACCCTACAATATTGATGCATTATAACAGTGGTTCAGTGTGGCAACCACCAGAGTTGCTACAGACATTATACCAATGAAGCATGTCCTGGAACACATTCTCCATCCCACCTGGGGTCTCTTCAATTTCTAGTGCAGTCGCCAGAACTCATGCCAGCAGATCTTCATCTGTCTCTACAGGAGTCTCATAAATTAAACTTTACATATGACCCCCCCCCCCCCCACAATAAGTGGCCCATAGGAGCTAACCTGGTGATCACAGTGGTAACATAGTTGGACCATCTCAGCCTGTACATCTTTCACTATATCATCTGCTGAGTTGTCTCCAAACCCCATGTGAGAAGTGGGGTGGTGCACCATCCTGCTGAAACTGCATTTCCTGATGGACATTCAGTGGCACAGCTTCCAAGAACCATCCTGTCAACCCAACTGCACATCAGGACAAGACATTTCTCTTTCCCTCAGTGGAGGTGTAGGAGTTACACATCTGAATTGAGAAATCACCATAGAACAAAAATGGTGCATTTCCGGATGTTGGTTCCTATTCAAAATATTATGTACTCGCTCTCCTCTACAAGTCCTAGAAGTTTGCAACAGGAGTTTCCAAACGCCCTGTTGAAAATAAAAATATAGAAATTCCAGTTCATATGGAAGGATGTTGACAGTATTCTGCCTGCATACCATCTGCAACCAATACAGAGCAGGAGGAGAGGGAAGTGATTCTGGTAGAATATGTAGCCATCACCACACACTGTACCATGTCTTGCAGAGAACTGATGTAGGTGTTGTAAGTAACAAATTTTCTGTCTTCAAAAATGGAATAACAGTTTTGCAATAAGCAATTGTAGTCACCAATGTGTGTTGTCTTCTTCTTGCTTGTCAAAAGTGGCTATGTGTTGAACTTAAGAACTTGAAGCTGCAACTTGGTAGGTTCCAAGAGAATGGCTAACCATTTAGACAAAAATTTTATTTAATAGTCTGTGTGTATGAAAACGACATAAGCATAAATTAGTTTCCACATAAATTATAGTTAATTATTACTTCAGATTAATTCTGTACCAAGTACTGAAACCAGAGATTCAGAGTTCAGTCCTGTAATCATTGCCACGTGTAACATAACTTTTTCTTTGTGTCAGTATTCTCTCTTTTGTCTCCTACTTAAAAATAGATACAAAATTATTAAATTGGTTAATGAATAATATAGTCCATGCCAATGTGTTTCGAGGCTCATCATTTATTTTGGCACATTTGTTACAAAAACATGAACAGATCTCATTTCATCTGCTCACCTTCACAAGTACCTGGAGAAGACAAGCACCATTTGCAGCTCACTCTTTTCATTTAATTCAAGACAGCTGAAAGTGGTATGGTGGCAAACGTAAAATTTCTGGAGTGAGTGGCTAGTTGATAATGAAGAATTCCTTATGAGAAAGGTAGAAACTAAAACATTACATCAAACCTCAAACTGAAACACAGTAAGTTAAGCTAGGGGGAGGTGTGATGTATTAACAAGAGTTACAGTACAATGATCTGGCTTAAAACAGCTGGAAACTAATACACTGAGGTGACTTCATCCGGAGTATTGCAGCAGCTCAAAGCCGTTGTAAGTCCCCTACAGAAATATTAAGCCGCACTGCCTCTATAGCTATACATAACTATGGAAGCACTGCTGGTGCAGGATTTTGAGCATGAACTGACCTCTCAGTTATGTCCCATAAATATTCAGTGTGGTTCATATTGGGCAATCTGGGTAGCCAAATCTTTTTCTTGAATTGTGCAGTATGTTCTTCAAACCAGTTTTGAACAGTCATGACCCCATAACATGGCACATTGTCATCTGTAAAAATTGAGTTGTCGTTAGGGAATATGATGTCCACGATAGCTGCAAATGGTCTCAGTTGTATCAGAGGACCCAGTCCATTCCTCGTAAACACAGCCCACACCATTGTGGAGCCACCACCAGTTTGCACTTGTGCCTTGTTGAAAACTTGGGTCCACAACTTTGTAAGTTCTGCACCACACTCAAACACTACCATCAGCTCTTACCAACTGAAGCTGAGACTCATCTGACCAGGCCACAGTATTCTAGTTGTTTGGGGTCCAACCGATATGATCACGAGCCCGGGAGAAGTGCTGCAGGTGATATCGTGCTGTTAGCAAAGGCACTTGTGTTAGTCGCCTGGTGCCATAGCCCAGTAGTGCCAGATTTCACTGCACTTTCTAACAGATACATTCATAATACATCTCACATTCATATCTGCAGTTATTTCATGCAGTGTTCCTTGTATGTTTGCTCAGACAGCACTACACAAACACCACTACTCTGTCATTAAGTTAAGGCCCTTAGCCACTGTGTTGTCCGTGTTGAGAGATAATGCCTGAAGTCTGGTATTCTCAGCACACTTGACACTGTGGACCACAAAATATTAAATTCTCTAGCGATTCCCGAAATAAAATGTCCTATGTGTGCTCCAGTTACCATTCCACATCCACAGTCTGGTAATTGCACAAGTGTGGCCATAATCATATTGGAAATCTTTCTTTATGAATCACATGAGTACAAGTGACAGCTCCGCCAATGCACTGCCCTTTTATACCTTGTGTACACAGTACAACAACATACCTGTATATGTGCGTATCACTGTTCCATTATCTTAATCACTCAGCTTAGTGTATATTGCAGGATGGAGCACTATTTTGGCTAACTGTCTTGTTTTTCTATATAGTCATTTCCAGGAACAGAACTTTAACATGCACTACAAGGGCTAGTCATAAAGTTTTAATTGTCAGCTCAAGAAAAAAAGTGGCGTAGTTATTGTTGAGTTTGTTTGATAAATTGGAGACAGGTAACAACATTATTGCAACATCAGTTGAATGCTACTGCTGTTTCTGTGTGACAGGTACTGAACGAGAAGTTCAGTGGAGAGATGGAGGTGCAGCCACGCACGCTGTTTCCTGACCAGTACTTCAGCTGCCCAGCCCGTTGCCTGTCTTGCGAGCGGCGCTGTGAGGCTGGCATGGGGCATTCCAAAGAGGGCCGGCCCCACATGTCATCTGGCCGCTGCAGGTGCATTAAATCTATACTACTATACAAAGACAAGTTGTAGTTTAACGTTGTTAACAAGAATCTCAAAACGTTCTTAACCAATTTACTAGAAGTGATTACATGATACTCTAATAAACATTCGTACGGGCATAGGATACACTATTTAATATATGTGGTATATAAATACATATACAGGGTGTCACAAAAGGTACGGCCAAACTTTCAGGAAACATTCCTCACACACAAAGAAAGAAAATATGTTATGAGCACATATGTCCGGAAACGCTTACATTCCATGTTAGAGCTCATTTCATTACTTCTCTTCAAATAACATTAATCATGGAATGGAAACACACAGCAACAGAACGTACCAGCAGGACTTCAAACACTTTGTTACAGGAAATGTTCAAAATGTTCTCTATTAGCGAGGATATATGCATCCACCCCCCGTCGCATGGAATCCCTGATGCGCTGATGCAGCCCTGGAGAATGGCGTATTGTATCACAGCCGTCCACAATATGAGCATGAAGAGCCTCTACATTTGGTACCGGGGTTGCGTAGACAAGAGCTTTCAAATGCCCCCATAAATGAAAGTCAAGAGGGTTGATGTCAGGAGAGCGTGGAGGCCATGGAATTGGTCCGCCTCTACCAATCCATCGGTCACCGAATCTGTTGTTGAGAAGCGTACGAACACTTCAACTGAAATGTGCAGGAGCTCCATTGTGCATGAACCACATGTTGTGTCGTACTTGTAAAGCCACATGTTCTAGCAGCACAGGTAGAGTATCCCATATGAAATCATGATAACGTGCTCCACTGAGCATAGGTGGAAGAACATGGGGCCCAATCAAGACATCACCAACAATGCCTGCCCAAACGCTCACAGAAAATCTGTGTTGATGACATGATTGCACAATTGTGCGCGGGTTCTCGTCAATTGGGCCAACTGGCGGTGAATTGAGGAAGTACGGTAGATAGTGACAAAACTAAAATGAGCTCTAACATGGAAAGTAAGCGTTTCCAGACACATGTCCACTTAACATTTTTTCTTTATTTGTGTGTGAGGAATGTTTCCTGAAAGTTTGGCCATATCTTTTTGTAACACCCTGTATACTATATAAGGTGGTAAGGTTTTTAGCAAGTCTCGGACAGTAGTTGTCTGATTTCCTTCAGGTTTTCAAACAATACCCTAATAAACATTCAGACAGACATAGGTTATATATTGTGTCACAGTTTAACATTTTACTAAAAATCTCAGTTCTTCACCGATTTACTTCAAATTTTTACATGATACTCTAATAAACGTTCAAAATGTTCTTGCAAAAATCTGAAAATTCTTGACCAATTAGAAGTAAATTTTTACACAGACTCTAAAAAAACAATTGGGTGGACATAGGCTACATAATTTTAATGTATATATTATATAAATGTATACATAAAATATAAAAAGAAGAAATATTTTTAGCAAAAATGTTAAAAAGTTCTTGATCAATTTTCTTCAATTTGTTGCCATCTCTGCAATAAACATTCAGACGGACATGGGCTGTGTATTTTTTCAAACAAAAATATACAGGTTACTGCAAGAGAGAAATATTGTGAAACGGGGTGGCTTAATTTTCTGTCTCACAGTCTGTTTTAACTAAAATATCAGGGAATTAAAGCCATTATACAAATTGTTTATCTTGAATATATTCTTTGTCTTTGTATGCAATTTTAAACAAACTGTGTGTACACAACAGATTGCTGTTCATATTATTACTCACAGCCAGTTTTAACAGAAAACAGGAAAAGTTGTATTTTTAGAGTATCAGCTTGTGATTAGAATACTACTACCATGGAGTCTGGATCATCTGAAACTTTGTAATCCTATCCATTTACAGTTTAAAACTTCACAGTACACTTGTCATTAAAGCCATTCTCCTCACAGACCCATCAATTGGAGATGTCTCTCTCATACTCCATATACAAATGATCACATCAGATTTACCCATTCATTTTAAGTTATTTCATTTTCCAGTCGGAGTTTTTTTTTAAACACCAATAAACAAGGGTCGAAGTTAAGAGAGAGGAGGTAGACAGAGAGCGAGGGAGGAATAGATGAACAGATGCAAGAGGAGGGGGGGGGGGAGTAGGAAGAGAATGACAAAGATTGGGGGGAGGAGGTGATTAGTAAAGAAGGGGGGGGGGGGGGGGAGACGGACAGAGAGAGATGGGGGGAAAAGGGGGATTAGGATATACATGCAATTCCCAATTGCTAAATATACACACATCAAAAAAAGTTCTGCATTACCCCAGTTCCCAGAACTCCTGAAGACAGACGTTGACTGTGGATATTGTATCACAGACATAGTCCCTTTGACTGTTCTGAGATGTCACTAAACCTGCCCAAAGATGTAAACAACCATGCATGAGCAGTGGCTATTAGATGGAAGGGGTCCGACAGGCAATCAGTTCGTCATTGCTCCAGGAAGGAGGTACACAGCTCATGTTGTCTGTATTTCAACCCTACCTACACGGTCAATACCGCAAGTTCAATTACGCCCGCATTGTTACTTTATGCCAGGAAGAGCTCTCAATAAAGGAAGCATCCAGGCATCTTGGAGTGAACCAAAGCGATGTTGTTCGGACATGGAGGAGATACAGAGAGACAGGAACTGTCGACGTCATGCCTCGCTCAGGTGGACCAAGGACTGCTACTGCAGTGGATGACTGCTACCTACGGATTTTGGCTCGGAGGAACCCTGACAGCAGTGTCACCATGTTGAATAATGCTTTTCGTGCAGTCACAGGACATTGTGTTATCTCAAACTGTGTGCAACAGGCTGTGTGATGTGCCACTTCACTCCCGATGTCCATGGTGAGGTCCATCTTTGCACCGTTGAGCATGGTACAGATAGGCCCAACAACATGTCAAATGAACCGTTCAGGATTGGCATCATGTACTCTTCATCAATGAGTGTCATATGTGCCTTCAACCTGACAGTTGTCAGAGATGTATTTGGAGGCAACCCGGTCAGGCTGAGCACCTTAGAGACACTGTCCAGAGTGTGCACCAAGGTGGAGGTTCCCTGCTGTTTTTGGGGTGGCATTATGTGAGGCTGACGTATGCTGCTGGTGGTCATGGAAGGCGCCATAATGGCTGTATGATATGTGAATGCCCTCCTCTGACTGATAGTGCAACCTTATCAGCAGCATATTAGCGAGGCATTCGTCTTCATTGATAACAATTTGCGCCCCCATCATTTACATCTTGTGAATGACTTCCTTCAGGATAACGGCATTGCCAGACTAGTGTGGCCAGCATGTTTTCCAGACATGGACCCTATTGAACATTTGTGGGATGCACTGAATAGGGCTGTTTATGGACAGTGTGACCCATCAACCACTCTTGGGATCTACGCCAATGCCTTTGAGGAGTGGGACAATCTGGACCAACAGTGCCTTGATGAACTTTTGGATAGTATGCCATGACGAATACTGGCGTGCATCAATGCAAGAGGATGGTCTACTGGTTATTAGAGCTACCGGCGTGTACAGCAATCTGGACCACCACCTCTGAAGGTCTCGATGTACGGTGGTACAACATGCAATGTGTGGTTTTCATGAGCAATAAAAAGGGCGGAAATGATGTTTATGTTGATCTCTATTCCAGTTTCCTGTACAGGTTTTGAAACTCGTGGAACCGAGGTGATGCAAAACTTTTCTTGATCTGTGTAATTAAAGTAGTCTTGTAACCAAGGGCTTAAGTGGCTCATGCTTGTCACAGCCTGTGCTTATTGTGTATTCTGTCACTTTTTCTCCTTCTTCTTGTCCCTTTGTGCCCACAATACCCAGCACCTAAGATAAACTGATTTATGTATTCTAATTTTTGCCTTCAAACGAAGTGGTAAAAAGCAAGACTCGTTTTTGACAGGATGCCATTTCAGATCCCCGTCTGGACATGACTAGTTAGATTTTCTGTGATTACCCAGAATTGTTTTAAGTCAAATGGAACATGATTCTATATCTACATCTACATGCAGGGTGTTTAAAAAATGACCGGTATATTTGAAACGGCAATACAAACTAAACGAACAGCGATAGAAATAAACCGTTTGTTGCAATATGCTTGGGACAACAGTACATTTTCGGGCAGACAAACTTTCGAAATTACAGTAGTTACAATTGTCCCAAGCATATTGCAACAAACAGTGTATTTCTATCGCTGCTTGTTTAGTTCTTATTGCTGTTTCAAATATACCGGTCATTTTTGAAACACCCTGTACATGCTCTGCTTGGCAGAGCGTACCTTGTACCCCTACCAGTCATTTCCTATCATGTTATACTTGCAAATGGAGCAAGTGAAAAACGAGTTTCTATATGCATTAATTTCTGTAATCTTGACCTCACAGTCACTAAGCGAAACCTATGTTGGCTACAGTCAGCTGCAAATGTCGCATCTCGAAATTTTCTCAATAGTATTTTGCAAAAAGTACGTCGTTTTCCCTCCAGGGAGTCCTGCTCGAGTTTGTGGAATATCTCTGTAATTATCATATACTGATCAAACCTACCTGTAACAAACCTAGCAGCATACCTCTGAATTGCCCAGAAGTCACCCTTTAATCCAACCTGATGGGGATCCCAAATGCTTGACCAGTACTCAAGAATGCACCTCACTCGCCTTCTATACACGGTCTCCTTTACAGATCAATCACACTTCTGTAAAATTATCTCAGTAAACTGAAGTCAATTATTCACATTCCCTACTACTGTCGTTTTAGTGCTTGTTCCATGTCACATCACTTCTCAACATTATGCTTAGATATTTTGTGACTATGTCAAGTAGCACTCCACTAATATTGGATTCAAGTTTACAGGGTTGTTTGTCCTACTCATTTGCATAAACTTAAAATTTTCTAAATTTAAAGCAAGCTGCCATTCACCACACCAAGTAGAAATACTGTCTAGGCCATCCTTATCCTCCTACAATGACCCAACGATGATACTTTGTCGTTTACTACGGTGTCATTAGCAAACACACATTGCTGTTCACCCTGTCCTTCAGATCATTTATGTCTATGAAGAACAAGAATAGTGCTATCACACATTATTTAGATACTCGTGACGATACCCTTGTCTCTGAAGGACACTTGCTGTCAAGGACGTTGTGCAGAGTCCCTTGAAACGGCACAACCAGTGTCCTTCCCCAGTTGTAGCTTGTGCTCTGTCTTTTAATGATTTCATCATTGACGAGATATTCAACCCAATATTCCTTCCTTCCTTTCTTTCGTGCTCCAATTTTTACCATTTCCTAGAAGTTTGTTTCTTATGCTTCTCTCTGCATCAACAAATTAACCTTTCCTCGATGCAAGAATCTCTGCCTGACCATTCCACTTCAGGGTTTCTGTTTTTCCACTATATCACTGGAGATAAATGCCGGAACGATTCCTCTAACACAGCTGATATACTTTGTGCCCCTTATCTGATAGGACTAATGCTATCCGTCGATGCCTTTGAGTTGGTAAACTCCAACCACATTTTCCTTCCCCCTTCTTCCTGTATACCTGGCTGTCCCAATACAAGTGCCAACATGCACACAGCCCAGCATCTGCTAGCAATTGCAGCAAACAAACATTTCTAGCTTACAAACATAGCAGCCAGTAGCTGAGTGTGTAGCACACAAGTCTTCTAATAATGTAGTTGCTGGTTTATCGCTTGTAGTGACTTTTTTTCTTTTTACTGTTATTTAAGTTCTGTACTCATCATCGAATACAGATGTGCAAATGCCTTATTGTTAAAAGAAAAAATAGATGCATCAATAATACTATTCACTGTTCTTGTTGTGGTCTTCAGTCCTGAGACTGGTTTGATGCAGCTCTGCATGCCACTCTATTCTGTGCAAGCCTCTTCATCTCCCAATACCTACTGCAACTTACATCCTTCTGAATCTGCTTAGTGTATTCATCTTTTGGTCTCCCTCTGCGATTTTTACCTTCCACTCTGCCCTCCAATACCAAATTGGTGATCCCTTGATGCCTCAAAACATGTCCTACCAACCGATCCCTTCTTCTCGTCAAGTTGTGCCACAAACTTCTCTTCTCCCCAATCCTATTCAATACCTCCTCGTTAGTTATGTGATCTACCCATCTAATCATCAGCATTCTTCTGTAGCATCACATTTCGAAAGCTTCTATTCTCTTCTTGTCCAAATTATTTATTGTCCATGTTTCACTTCAATACATGGCTACACTCCGTACAAATACTTTCAGAAATGACTTCCTGACACTTAAATCTATACTTGATGTTAACAAATTTCTCTTCTTCAGAAATGCTTTCCTTGCCATTGCCAGTCTACATTTTATATCCTCTCTACTTCGACCATCGTCAGTTATTTTGCTCCCCAAATAGCAAAACTCCTTTACTACTTTAAGTGTCTCATTTCGTAATCTAATTCCCTCAGCATCACCCGACTTAATTTGACTACATTCCATTATCCTCATTTTGCTTTTGTTGTTGTTCATCTTATACCCTCCTTTCAAGACACTGTCCATTTCGTTCAACTGCTCTTCCAAGTCCTTCGCCGTCTCTGACAGAATTACAGTGTCATCGGCGAACCTCAAAGTTTTTATTTCTTCTCCCTGGATTTGAATATCTACTCCAAATTTTTCTTTTGTTTCCTTTGCTGCTTGCTCAATATACAGATTGAATAACATCTGGGACAGGCTACAACCCTGTCTCACTACCTTCCCAACCACTACTTCCCTTTCATGTCCCTCGACTCTTATGACTGCCATCTGGTTTCTGTACAAATTATAAATAGCCTTTCGCTCCCTGTATTTTACCCCTGCCACCTTTAAAATTTGAAAAAGAGTATTCCAGTCAACATTGTCAAAAGCTTTCTCTAAGTCTACAAATGCTAGAAACGTAGTTTTGCCTTTCCTTAATCTTTCTTCTAAGATAAGTCATAAGGTCAGTATTGCCTCACGTGTTCCAACATTTCTACGGAATCCAAACTGATCTTCCCCGAGGTCAGCTTCTACTAGTTTTTCCATTCGTCTGTAAAGAATTTGTGTTAATATTTTGCAGCTGTGGCTTATTAGACTGGTAGTTTGGTAATTTTCACATCTGTCAACACCTGCTTTCTTTGGGATTGGAATTATTATATTCTTCTTGATGTCTGAAGGTATTTCGCCTGTCTCGTATATCTTGCTAACTAGATGGCAGAGTTTTGTTAGGGCTGGCTCTCCCAAGGCTGTCAATAGTTCTAATGGAATGTTGTCTACTCCCGGGGCCTTGTTTTGACTTAGGTCTTTCAGTGCTCTGTCGAATTCTTCACGCTGTATCATATCTCCCATCTCATCCTCATCCACATCCTCCTCCATTTCCATAATATTGTCCTCAAGTACATCGCCCTTGTATAGACCCTCTATATACTCCTTTCACCTTTCTGCTTTCCCTTCTTTGCTTAGAACTGGTATTCCATCTGAGCTCTTGATGTTCATACAAGTGGTTCTCTTTTCTCCAAAGGTCTCTTTAATTTTCCTGTAGGCAGTATCTATCTTACCCCTAGTGAGATAAGCCTCCACATCCTTACATTTGTCCTCTAGCCGTCCCTGCTTAGCCATTTTGCACTTCCTGTCGATCTCATTTTTGAGACGTTTGTATTCCTTTTTGCCTGCTTCGTTTACTGCATGTTTATATTTTCTCCTTTCATCAATTAAATTTAATATTTCTTCTGTTACCCAAGGATTTCTACTAGCCCTCAGCTTTTTACCTACTTGATCCTCTGCTGCCTTCACTACTTCATCCCTCAAAGCTACCCATTCTTCTTCTACGGTATTTCTTTCCCCCATTCCTGTCAATTGTTCCCTTATGCTCCCCCTGAAACTCTGTACAACCTCTGGTTCTTTCATTATATCCAGGTCCCATCTCCTTAAATTCCCACCTTTTTGCAGTTTCTTCAGTTTTAATCTACAGGTCATAACCAATAGATTGTTGTCAGAGTCCACATCTGCCCCTGGAAGTGTCTTACAATTTAAAACCTGGTTCCTAAATCTCTGTCTTACCATTATATAATCTATCTGATACCTTTTAGTGTCTCCAGGGTTCTTCCCTGTATACAAGCTTCTTTCATGACTCTTAAACCAAGTGTTAGCTATGATTAAGTTGTGCTCTGTGCAAAATTCTACCAGACGGCTTCCTCTTTCATCTCTTAGTCCCAATCCATATTCACCTACTAAGTTTTCTTCTCTCCCTTTTCCTACACTCGAATTCCAGTCACCCATGACTATTAAATTTTCGTCACCCTTCACTATCTGAATAATTTCTTTTATTTCATCATACATTTCTTCAATTTCTTCTTCATCTGCAGAGCTAGTTGGCATATAAACTTGTACTACTGTAGTAGGTGTGGGCTTCGTATCTATCTTGGCCACAATAATGCGTTCCTTATACTGTTTGTAGTAGCTTACCAGCATACCTATTTTCCTATTCATTATTAAACCTACTCCTGCATTACCCCTATTTGATTTTGTGTTTATAACCCTGTAGTCA
Source organism: Schistocerca gregaria (assembly GCF_023897955.1). NCBI lineage: Eukaryota > Metazoa > Arthropoda > Insecta > Orthoptera > Acrididae > Schistocerca > Schistocerca gregaria. The sequence goes on along the minus strand of NC_064928.1, from coordinate 197,336,138 downwards.
CCTGACCAGAAGTCCTGTTCCTCCTGCCACCGAACTTCACTGATTCCCACTATATCTAACTTTAACCTATCCATTTCCCTTTTTAAACTTTCTAACCTACCTGCCCGATTGAGTGATCTGACATTCCACACTCTGATCCGTAGAATGTCTGTTTTCTATCTTCTGATAACGACATCCTCTTGAGTAGTCCGCGCCTGGAGATCCGAATGGGGGACTATTTTACTTCCAGAATATTTTACCCAAGAGGACGCCATCATCATTTAATCATACAGTAAAGCTGCATGCCCTCGGGAAAAATTACGGCCGTAGTTTCCCTTTCCTTTCAGCCGTTCGCAGTACCAGCACAGCAAGGCCGTTTTGGTTATTGTTACAAGGCCAGGTCAGTCAATCATCCAGACTGTTGCCCCTGCAACTACTGAAAAGGCTGCTGCCCCTCTTCAGGAACCACACGTTTGTCGGCCTCTCAACAGATACCCCTCCGTTGTGGTTGCACCTACGGTACGGCTATCTGTATCGCTGTGGGACGCAAGCCTCCCCACCAACGGCAGGGTCCATGGTTCATGGGGGGAGGACTATTCACTATGCATCAATAAACAGGTATTTACAAAATTGTTAAGGCTTTTGTGGCCACTTGTTGACAATTTGCCTCTTGGCGTCTGTCTTGGGTTCTTCAGCCGTCATATATTTGATGATTTTTTTGATGTTTCACCCGTTGTCAAAGCTTTACCCTCCATTGCTTGCTGGTAGTGGACTGGAGTCAAGTTCTTAGCCGCAAATTACATGTACCTTGCGCGCCAACATCCATGGGCCGTTCTGTGGTCATTTCTGGTACAGTTCTCCCCTTGCTACTTGCAATAGTTGTTTGCTGCAGAATGGTAATCCAGGAACCATTCACATTGAAGCTTTCTTCATTGTTGTTGAAGCTATTCTCATGCTTTTGTATTTCTATAGCTTGTCTGAACAATTGGGTGTTACCTTCCCTACGCCAAGAACTTAGGTGTCGATGAATTTTACAATTTAGCCAGTCTCAAACAGTATGTGCTCCACCACAGCTGACTTCTCCATCTTTCCGAATATGTAATGCCACCTTTCTTCAGTAGTACTGGTGGTGTTTGGTCATCCAGTCTTCCAACATAATCTATCCTGCATGTGCATGGTATGCAGTATATTCCCGACCTTGCAATTGGGTCTCTCTTCTCCTTTGCTGATATTAGACACTCTTTGATCTTCTTAGTCAGTTTATAAATAGTCTTTATGCTATGTGTGCCCTGTACATGGCCAATTCTCTCTGTCACTCTGGGAATGTATGACAGGAAGGCCATACCTGAGATTTATTTTTCCAGTGTGTCATTTCACCAAATGTTTGACTCTGTGACACTTCTTATGTAACTGATGGCGTACTCATTGCTCATAAGGACACTTTCCAGGTGTTGCATCTTGTATCTGAGGCTTTGCAGCTCATTTTGTTTGTCTTGCTTGTGTTACGAGCATATTAGTTGTGAGTCTTTTTCTGGCTCGGGTGGTGATTTGCCAGTTTGTGCAGGTATCGGTCTGTTGTCAGTTTTTGATACAAGCTATATACCAGGTTTTTACGATCCCTTGTGAGCAGCATATCTAGAAATGGTACTGTTTGTCCTTTTCTATCTCATTGGTAAATTTTACATTGGCATGGAGGCTGTTAAAGTGTCTTAGGGAGTCACCAAGCTATTTCTAACTATGGCTTCACACAATGAAGGTATCATCAATGTATTGTAGTGTTTCAAGAATTTACACGGAAATTCTGGAAACACTACATTTTTTGTTCACTTCTCGTTGTATATTTGAACATCACACTTTTACAAAACTCCTTCTCCACATAAACAAACAATATCAAGTAAGTCTCTTTGCGTGTCCAAAGGTTAAAAACAGAGTTCATTTAGACATAAGGAAAGGTTGGCATAAAACCCACGTCTATTTTCATTCTGAATCTGAATACACGTATCCTTTCCAAGTCCAAAACGAGCAGTAATTAACAATATTTCAACCAATACCTGCACAAACTGTCAAATCACCACTGAGCTAGAAAAGAGGCATAATTAATACGCTCGTAATGCAAGCAACACACAAGTGTGAGCCACAGAACTTCGGACACAAGATAAAGCACCTGAAAAGCATTCTGAGGAGAAATCCACCAGTTACATAATAAGTGTCACAGTCAAACATTCGGCCAACTTCCTTTCTGTCATACATTTCCAGACGGATAGACGGAATTGACCGATATTGTGGAAACATGATGTAAAGACTATTTATCAACAGTCAAAGATGATCAAAGAGTGTCTTAGATCGGCAAGGGAGAATAGGGACCCACTTGCAATGTTGGAAATATACTGCGTACCATGTACATAAAGAAAAATCTGTGTTTGAATGACTGGGCAATCAATCCACACCAGGATCATCGAACACAAGCTGCATTGCAGATTGGAAAAGGTGGAGGAATAAGCTGTGGCGGAGCAGATGCTGTTTGAGACCGACCACATAGTAAAATTTTCCAACGCATAAGTTCTTGCTGTAGAGAAGAGCTATCACACCCGCTTGTTCAGGGAAGCTATAGAAATACACAAAAATGAGAATAGCTTCGACAAGAAAGAAGAATGCCTTAATGTGAATGGATCCTGGCTCCCGTTCTTAAACAAACAACCGTTGCAGGTAGCAAGGGGAGAGCCACACTGTAAATGACCATCAGAAAGCCCTATAATAATGACTGAGATCACCCACAACATTAATTTTTTTTTTACAATTGTCAACACCTTTGACCCACACTGACACAGATTTAGATTCATTTATTTTATGGTGATTCTTGGTCCTGAGAACCAACGGAATCGAAGACAGGTAATACGATTTACCCATATCTCTATTGTAGACCTCTGTAATGTGAAATGTCTGATTTTCTAGTTCTGCAACTTTATAGACTTTAGGTCCATGTACTAAAGCAACGGTGACCCAGTCATTACTAAGCTGATTGGCATGATTGTTGCTAAGGGTAAAGTTCCAAACTCCACTACAGAAAGCTGATGGACCATGGAGGACAACTTGTGCGCCTACATAGTTCTCGGTTTTAATAGCAATATTGTAGAGTTTTGAACTTTACCCTTAGCAACAATACCAATCAGCACGGTAATGGCTGGGTCACTGTTGCTCTAGTACATGAACCTAAAGTCGATGAAGTTGCAGGTCTAAAAAATTTTAACAGTTGTGACGTTATCACTAATCGCACATTTCAGATTACAGAGGTCTACAATAGAGGTATGGGTAACCCGTATTACCTGTCTTCAATGCCATTGGTTCTCAGGACCAGGAATCACCGTAAAATAAATGAATCAGAATCTGTGTCAGTGTGGGGTCAAAGGTGTTGACAACTGTAAAAAAAAAAATTAATGTCCTTTCCTTGGACGTTGGAACACCAGGTACATGTAATCTGTGGCCATGGAGAGTGAAGATTTGACAATGCCAGCCACTTGTGCTGGCAAAAATCAGAAAAATCGCCAAACGAACGTCAGCCAAAGAACCAGAGACAGAAGCCAACAGGCAGTTTGTCAAAAAGGTATTTTATTTTCCAATTAATGTTTTACATTTTGTGCAAAATTTTAATATCTCACAAATACTCAATATTTTTTTTTGGTTCATCTTGTTTGCCTGTCGTCTCGCATTTCCTGTACAGGGTCTGCATTATTATATAGTTTTCTTGGCAGCTTTAATGACATTTGGGAATGGTTGCTATTCCTGACCTTGTCTTAGTTTTTAATATTTTGTGTGGCACCACATTCATGTGGTTTTATTTAATTCTAGACAGTTTATGCATGGTTTGATTACCATACAGTGCTCTGCTTGAGACAGTCTTGCAAACACCTGCCTCAATTACCCACCAGTATTTCTACTTCTGGAACCACCTTAAGGATTTCTATGGCGAGGCACACAATATTCCATAATCTCCCCACCTTTATTTCTGTTTGATTTTTAAAAATTTTAGCACACTTCATACAAACCCAAATTTCTCTCATTTTCCTGTTAAGACAGTTATGAGAGATGATTGTGTGAGAAAGCATCAGGTTTTTGTCACTCATCTTGCAGTGCATTTTCACTGAATAGTAAGAGTAACGCTGTCTGTGATGGACAATGATCTTTCTATTGTGTCACCATTACATGTTTTTGTGAGCCACTCACGTCAACAAAATAACTGTGTGATGAGAGACAAAGCACTGCTCAGCACCATCCATTGTCTCTTAATCCAGTTAACTAAGCAACAAAGATTGACAAACAGTATTAGAGATACCCGTAGAATTCTATTGTTGAAGATCAAAGAATTTAGAATCAAGAATTTTTATTCACCATTGATCACCTTACAATGATACAAGCTTCATCATTGTTGTATAATACACGATGTAGTAATACTTATGGATATGTAGTAATAAAATAAACTAATGTCAATTACCTGTAGTATACGTATTAAGCACAACAGTAACAACATATGCCACAGGAAGATTTCTAAGAGGTAGTGTCCATAAGTTACACTGTGATGCAGTATGATACAAATACTGTGTGGTAATGATTGGATAGAGTATACAGGACATAGTTATACAAAACATATAAGCATAATTATACAAAGCATAAACATATCACAGAATAATATAGTAGACTATAGGAAAATTTGTTACATGCTAATATATTCTTCAGGTATCCCAAAGAATTCTTTAATATGGTAAATTGGGTTACCTAATAGCCAGCTGCACCATTGAATTTTAAAAGTTCTTAGATCCTTAGACCAAATATAGATAGTAATTTGTCTTAAATTTAGAGTCTGTTCAGTTTCCGAGAATTTCCTGTTCTTGATAACCTGTGCCTAGGTATATCTAAATTAGCCTTAGCTCTGGTGTTGTGTTCATGAGTTTCTCCCCTAGCAGCAAATTGTGGGATATTATTTTTAACACAGAGCAAAGAGACACAAGTATAAATTTATAATTGCGAGTATTCTGAGCCTGGAAAAGAAAGAGGATGACAGTGCCCCACATCTCCTGTTTTGCACATTATACATAGTGCTATTTTTGTGTTTTTAAAATATTCTTGATGAGAGAGGATTATAGTATCCACACACAGTCAGACCATACAACATATGTGACAGGAATAGTGCAAAGTATGTCACCCTAAAGTTTCCAGGCTCAGTAAATCCCTTGGATTCAAAATGAAGTATTACACCAGAGAGATTTTTTTGCATACGTGATTGATATGTTCCTCCCAGCGGAGTCTGGAATCAATGTAAATACCTAAAAGTTTTACTGACTTATTGTTTATTTCATTAGATTTTCCCATTCGGAGTTGTTGGGTTTTATATGGATTATTAGTTTATTAGTTGCAAACTAGTCCAAGGCTTTATCAATAGTTTCTTTTGTTATCCTATTAAGATCTGAGTGCCTCCAATGTGTGGTAAGTAGCGTTACATCATTTGCATAGCATATGACAGAATGAGCCATGTTACTAGGCAAATCATTGATAATAAGAAGGGCCTGAGAGTAGGTGCTTGTGGAAAGCATGTGCTGGTTTCTGTTAAGGAGGAATTCATGTTTCTGACTGAGACACTTTTTTCTGTTGCTTAAATAAGAATGCATCACAGCTATTAGTGAATCAACAGGAATGCAATCAAATGATTTGCTTAGGTCGCACGATACACTGAAAAGTCAAAGAAACTGGTACACCTGCCTAATATCGTGTAGTGCCTCCGCGAGCACACAGAAGTGCCCCAATATGATGTGGCATGGACTCGACTACCGTATTTACTCGAATCTAAGCCGCACCTGAAAAATGAGACTCGAAATCAAGGAGAAAAAAAAAAAAATCCCGAATCTAAGCCGCACCTGAAATTTGAGACTCGAAATTCAAGGGGAGAGAAAACAAAGTTGGTCCATTGTAATATGAGACACAATTTAGGTCGAATGAATGACGATACAGCTACAGTAATTTGGTTCAAGTTGTAAGCTTAGCAGTTAAGCTTTACCAGGTAGCCATTGCTATGCGTCAGGCACTCCATCCGTATTTATACGGGTACCCTTCCCTTTTCACGTGCTTCGTCTGGTTTGAATTGATTGCTTATTTTTCTTTGATCTGATAAGTGTCATTCTCTTTGCTTTAGGTGTCACGTCACTCTTAAGCTGAAAATGCATTACTGTACTGTGTCATGCATTGTTTGTCGCATTCTGATAGTGCTTGTTTACGACCTGTCGCTGCTCGCGGCATGGCTTGCTTTTGTGCATGCTACCGCTGCCTACAATAAAAAAACAAAAGAGAGGAATTGTCTCATTATCGAAACAATGGCAAGAGACTGCTATTTGTTGTTACTTACACTGCTGCTTTCTTCGGTAATGATCAGCAAGAACCAAATAATAGACTGCGTATGATAGAAGATGTTCTGAACGAGAGTTTAGCGAAAATTTTTCTCCATTTGAAACTCTTTGCAGACGCCTCTTTAGTACATTACATTCTGCACAGAAATTAGTCATCTTAGATTTAAAAATCTAGTCAATTGCCGTGCTTCATTTCTGACTGTACCACTATTAGGCATAAGAATAATACGAATATAAACATGACATGATATGTATATTCTTCCGCGTTTGCTGTTGTCTTACTCAAGTTTCATAGTTTATTATGCAGACAGGATTTAAATGAGATAGCAGCAAACACGAAACAATACATGGCAAAATGTTTATATTTGTATTATTCTTATGGTGAAGAGATCTCACAGGTAGGAAAAAAATTCAGAATGTAGAGTTGGCCATATTGACAAACATCCCAACAGTCTTGCCAGTCGGATTTTCATAGTACATTGAAATACTGCTACATTCGAAGATGAACAGTACGGAATTTGTATTTACTTCGTTGGATAAAGTACGAAAATGCGGTGGTCTAAACTCGGGGTGGAGAAAAAAGCTCGTCTTCCACCCTTTTTTATAATTGATTTACTGATGCAGAGGTTTTGGCGCCAGTATTTATCTTTGTGCCTCCAAAGCATGCCTGTGTAGCGCTACATATATTCGACGGCAGAACTTAGTTGTGGTGGCACCTACCAACATTTTTCAGAACTTCTGCTTACTTTGCACTCGATTCTAAGCCGCAGGCGGTTTTTTGGATTACAAAAACTGGAAAAAAAGTGCGGCTTAGATTCGAGTTAATATGGTAATGTCTGAAGTAGTGCTAGAGGGAATTGACAGCATGGATCTAGCAGTGATATCCATAAATCCGTAAGAGTACAAGGGGGTGGAGATCTCTTCTGAACAGCATGTTGCAAGGCATCTCAGATATGTTCAATAATGTTCATGTCTGGGGGGTTTGATGGGCAGCAGAAGTATTTAAACTCAGAAGAATGTTCCTGGAGCCAATCTGTAGCAATTCTGGACATGTGGGATGTCGCATTGGCCTGCTGGAATTCCCCAAGTCCGTTGGAATGCACAATGGACATGATGGATGCAGGTGATCAGACAGGAAGCTTACGTATGTGTCACCTGTCAGTCGTATCTAGATGTATCAGGGGTCCCATATAACTCCGGCTGCACACGCCTCACACCCTTACAGAGCCTCCACCAGCTTGAACAGTCCCCTGCTGACATGCCAGGTCCATGGATTCATGACGTCCATCCGCTCGATACAATTTTAAATGAGATTCATCTGACCAGACAACATGTTTCTAGTCTTCAATGGTACAATGTTGGTGTTGACTGGCCTAGGTGAGGTGTAAAGCTTTTTGTCATGCAGTCATCAAGTTACACGAGTGGGCCTTTGGCTCCGAAACTCCATATAAGGTTCGCACACTGAGATTTGTTGATGGCCCAGCATTGCAATCTGCAGCAATTTGCAGAAGGGTTGAACCTTCTGTCAAGCTGAACCATTCTCTTCAGTCATCATTGGTCCCATTCTTGCAGGATTTTTTTCTAGCCGCAGCAATGTTGGAGATTTGATGTTTTACTGGATTCCTGATATTCACGCACATTTCTGGCTTGGTTGTACGGGAAAATCCCCACTTCATCTCACCTCAGTGACACCGTTTCCCATCACTCATGCGCCAACTATAACACCACATTCAAACTCGGCTAAATCATGATAACCTGCCATTGTAGCAGCAGTGACCAATCTAACAACTATGCCAGACACTTGTTGTCTTGTCAGTGCCATATTCTCCCTGTTTACACCTCTCTGTGTTCGAATGTGCATTGCCTATACCAATTTCTTTGGTGCTTCAGTGTAGCAGGGATACCATGTTTTTCTCTTCAGGGGGTGCTAAAATTTGATCCACAATTTTCAACGAAAACCAAACTGATTGTTACATAGGAGATTGTGTTTTCAAAGCAGCTGCTTGTTTGTGTATGTAGCAGTGCCTCAAATGTCTTAGAAAATATTGGCACAATTGAGATTGCTCTTAAGCTTTGAGGAAGTTGTTTGTCCCCATTTTTAAAAATTGGGATAACTTTTGATAACGTGATTCCAGAAGTACTCCAAATTCTACACACACATGTAAAAAAAGCTAATGGTGTAGAGATTGAGTGTATCATCTCTTTATTGATGTAATTCAACGACCAGTAGCAGACCATATCTAAAGAATTTGAAAATCTGGTTACAGCTGTTATAATATCAGCAGATGTGATAGTACTCCATTGAAATACCTCATCACGTGGCAGTGGAGCTTCAGTCAGGTCCATTGGCGATGAACTCGTTGCTTTAATATTGCTTTCTATTTCTTTAACTGAGATTTAGAAGTAGTGATTTAATTCTTTGGGATCTAGCAGAGCTGCTTGTGTGCATTTTGGTGTGTCACCTTGTTTTATTATTTGTCGTGCAGCCTTACATTTATTGAGGGCCTTTTAGTTATAGTTTTCCACTACCAGTTTTTTTCCCATGAGGAGCTTAGCTTTGCAGAATTTTTTTCTTTTAAGATAGGAGCTTTAAATGTTCTCTCTCTGTTCTGTCCTTTGGGTACTGGCATGCTCATACAGATACAGTATGAGCATGTTTTCTGTGACTTCCACAAGTTCTTCAGAAAATCAGTTCAGCCTTTTATTTTTTGCTGTCTTACCAGTACCACTTTAGGTTCTTCAATTTTAATTGATTGCCTCTTATAAAGTGCGAGGAGTAAAGGCTCATGATATGCAAGTCTGACTGTGAAGTCTTCCATATGAAAATTCACTGTAATATTGTCTATGCAGGTGTTCTTATGTGTAGCACACTCACATATGTCAATTTTTGTCTTGTTGGTGTTTTTTTACATCTCCATCTGGACACCTATACAGATTAACTACAACTATATTTTCATTCTGTAGTTTTACACAACTAAACTCCCCATCCAGTTCCGAGTGATATGTAGATAAATCAATTCTGGTAAATTGTAGTCCTCTTTAGACTAAAATTCCAACCCCTCCATTCTTTCTCTGTTTTCTACTCATTGTGTCTGCAACAACATACCCTTGGGGAACAAATGTATTTACTTAATCTTGGGTTAAAGAGTGCTCAGATACACAAATGATATCAACATGCTGATTACTACGCAAATGTTCTATTTCTAAAAGCTTATGTCTAATGTAACATATGTTAATTTTTAGAAACATGAGTAGTTTGCCCCTATCTGTGTTCCTGTGGGAGCTATTTGTCTCTATATCTGATATTTCTCAACACATTTTGATGGTCATTTATCCTGTGTGAGTACCGGAAGATAATTTTGTTTTGTCCAAGTTTTGTTGTCAATGATAAAAAAAACTTTCCTGCTTGTGATAGAACTAGTGACAGCACTACCCTTCCTATTGGCTGCTGATGTGACTGTATCTGCAGTTGTGTTGCAGTCTGCTGGAATGTTTGCTGCTGTCGGTTCAGTAGCAGGTTCTGCATGCTGTTCATACAGTACCAGAACACTGTCTGTCTTTTGGGATTTGCGTTTAATTGCTTCACTTATCAATTTCTGTGATGTGCTTTTTCCTTTACTATTCAAGTGAAGTCCGTGTCTGGTAAAACAGGCTCTGTCAAGAGAGCGGACATCTGTTAATATAACATTAGTGAACGTCTTACATGTGTTTTTAAGTTTTTCATTTATTCTGTGAATTTTGTTGTTTACTGGTCAGGATTCTGGCAGGTCATGTCTGTGGCAAAAGTTTACAAGTATGGTATTTGTATTAGTTAGAAGTAATAGATGTCTCAAGAGCTGTTCAAATATGATTGTGGCTGTGTTGTTGGAAATGTCGTTTGCTCTAACACAAATAATTACTTTGCCCTGTTTTGCATAATCATGTTTCATGATATTTCTCATCACTTGTTTCGTATCAGCACCTGGCCTAATCGTACCTGTCACTGCCAGTGTTTTACTAATGCTTCTTAGTTCCTGAAAAAGGTTGTGGTTGTCTCCATATACATTGAATTTTGTTTCTATCTTCCCAGTGAATAGTTCGTAGTAATTTACACTTCTTGCATGTGTTTTTGGGTCATTTTTCGTAGAGATATTTGTAGTATCGATAATGGAATTGCTCATTTTTCACATTTTCATTCTGTCGTTCACTTCTAGTGGCACTTTTATCATTGTTCATTTTGCTGCATTTTCCTTTGTGTCCGAGAGCAGCAAATTTGTTTGTGACACTCAATACGTTTGCACTTTGTTTTATTTCACCCAACACATAGTGAGGCACTATTTGTAGGTCGGCACCGTGTACATCCGAACTGCTCAAATGACAACAATCCTTAAGAGGCAGTTGTTTCTCTAAATTTGCACATCTTTCACTCACATGTATTTATTTTTAAGGTGTTGACTTCATTGTGCAGTGTTTGGTATGTTTTTGTAATGAGCTCTTGACGTGACCACACACAATTGTGTACAACATTTTTTACCTGCATTTTACAATTATTATCAGTAACATCCCCCCCTTTTTTTCCCAAGATCTTTCTCGTTACAACATTAATCTGTGCCATCTTCTTCACCTGCACCAGTCCACTATGTTATAGGTGTGTCTCTTGATTCAAAGCTTTTAGATAGTGATGTTAGGTGATTGCGTAGACCTTGGAGAGCCTGCATATTGGTCACAGTACCATACAAGGAAGCTAATGAAAGGAGAGAAGCACTGCCTGATCATACATGTCCAGAAACTCCTATGTAACACAGAATTGACCGTTAGATGTCGCAAGAGGTTCACCGCCAGTATGAAAAGATGCAACGAGTAATGCTTTGTCAGTAGAAAATCCAGAATGGAATAATGACAATATTGTGAAAAGCTTAAATTGCTAGTCACCATGAAGTAGAGATATTGAGTCACAGACAGGCACAACAAAAAGACTGCTACACAAGTAAGCTTTTGCCCGAAAAGCCTTCTGTATTGGACACACACACACACACACACACACACACACACACACGCTTTCCAGACATGTGCGTCCCATTTGACCTAAAGTCTCTGCGACCTCTCACCCACACATCTCCTCTCTAACTTTCCCTGACAAATTCCACTTTTCTCAATAAAGAAGGTACATTTAGTTTGAAATGCTAGGGTTCACATTTTATTCTTTAATGTATCTTTTAGCAGTACTAGGAACTGTGCCATTTGATGATAACTATGGATCAGTATTTGTGTCTGTAAATTTCATAACTTTCTCAGTCGAATTTTTTGTTTGATGCAGCATAACTTACTTCCTATGTGGAAATATCTCCAGTGAATACATCTTCATTCTTTTTCTTGTGTGTAAAAATGTTGTTGACGATGGAAAATTAAAAAGTGTGATGTGTATGTGCAAAGTGAGGAAATTGTGTAACTTTTATTTTGCTGTGTTGCAGGTTTCAGCACCAGTATGAGAACTGCCAGTACATCTGCAAGATATGCTATGGCAATGGGATGGAAGTTATTGTGACCCCCTGCCTCACATCCACATCGGACACGTCGTGGTTTGGATTAGCAAAATATGCATGGTCTGGGTACGGCACTTTCATTAATTGCCTTGCTGTCAAATCTCTCTTTCCAGTCCATCCCTGTACACAACAGTACTCATATAACAGAAACTGTTGAGACTGAGAATGTCATGCCTCAAGGATATAGTTTAAACATTTCTACTGCCTTCTTGTACAATCTCAGGTCACTCTCTGAGTACATTTCATTCCTTTCTTGTGGTAGATTCAGTAAATAGCAATGTATCATGAAAATAGTTGATTTTTTCCATTAAATTAAATAAATTGTGCCTGCATCTAGTTGAGTATATTTCAGAGGTCAGGCACTTTGTAGTCATATAGTGCATATAGCTGACAGGTGATGCTGTGTGTTGACAGGTATGTGATAGAATGCCCAAATTGTGGAGAGATCTACAGGAGCAGGCAGTTCTGGTACGGAAACAAGAATCCGGAGGATGCGGCAGTTCGCACAGAGATACGGCACGTGTGGCCTGGGGTGAGTTGCCTTTCCAAGTATTGCTGTGTAGGTTTTTGTGAGGGAGGAGAAAGATAGCAGGAGTAGATAAATTGTTTTGATGGCATTGAGTCGTCATTTCTGAGGAAAACTGACGGAGGCCACATTGGAATGTAGTACGGACCTGTGTAGCAACGTGGGTGTTGCTCTGCTACAATATTCAGTGTTGTGTATACCCATATATTGTTCATTATAAATTGAAAGTTGGGATGTTACATGTTCTTTAATGCTTGATCATAACACAACACACAGTCAGTCAACATTTGATGGTTCACAGGCTGTCTGCACAGCAGAAGGTTCTAACTACATAGACAGCAGGGCAAGTATCAAATAACACACCATAAATTCAGAAATGTACTTGAGTGAATTCTGATAACACTTCAACGAAAAAAATTACTGTTACATTAGACACTCATACATGAGGGGCCGTTGCAAATTATTGATCGTTCATTATTGAACATGTATGATCTTACTATTTTGTGATCTAGTAACAAAATGAACATTAAATTTCTGGTAACACACTGTTAGAATGTTTCAGTGCCAGAGGCACAGTTCAGTCTGGTAATTTTATTGAAGATTCTCAATATACCGTCACACGTCTTGATTATGATTCATGATTGAGTACACATTACCACTGCACATGATAATACTTTCCAAATATTATTGTAATTGATTTCACGTGCCAGCAAAACATGAAATTAGGAGAACCATCACAGTGGTTTACTATTCAATCCAACACTGTCTCATTACAGAGTAGGACTTCACGTGAAGGACGGGAACATCGGCAACAAGGCCCAGCTTCAGTTGCCATGCCTCATATAGAAACTGCTGGCGACAGCATGCTGAATTAAATGTTCAAATGCTGAGCAAGGTGGAATTTCAGTACACTTGCAAGGTTGAAGGCAGATGAAACTCAGGACTGTGTATTCATAAATTGTGGCAGAGATTTCTAACTATGGATTCGCCATCCAGAAATGCATTTATGCATTGAAAGTTACATGACCATTTACATCTCAACTTACCGGCAACTTTAAAAAAAAATTAGCTTCTCTTAAAGTGCAGTTTGAGATAATCTAAGAGACCTATTAGTGGCCAACGATCATTAACGATATTCTTAGGTGTGCCAACTGCTATATGTCTTCCAAACAATTCCAAATAACACGTGTTACATGACCTGCTTCCTGTACAGGAGCAGCTATGGCAGTTTTGAGGATGTAGACCAAAACTTGGAACACACTCTAACAACTGTGTCAGAATCCTGCTGGGAAGTTTCCCTTAAACCAAATCCCTGAAAGGCACAAGTCAGCACCTATATCCTGGACCTGTCAGTGTTACACACACTTCAGTGCCTTCTCCACAGCAGAATATGCCTACCCAGTGCAGTCCGGTCCAAAACTTGCCAAAACATCAACTTAAAACTTAAATGAAACATGATTATTAACAACTGGTTTAGTGAAAACCTCAATAAACTATACAAAACAACCTGATTTGTGCACCGCGAGTTCCAAAGAGCCGGTCGTGGAATACTGAGGAGCTCACACATACTTTTCAATGGTCACCACTCCATGTAGGGTTGCAAGACTAAAATCCTAGAAAAGGTTCCTGAAAAAAGAACTTTGCAAACATCCAAACAACTACCTCCACTAGAGGAGATGGTCAGCAGTGGGAACGTGAAGTAGAAGCCTGAAGCAACTCAGAATGGGCGTAGCCTGAATGAAGATAAACCTGACCAAGAAAGACCTTGCAGATGAATGTAGTGACTGAAGTGATTGTAGGGAATATCATGACATGGAAAATCACCTGACCTGTGCTAACTGTCTCAGTAAATGTACCATTCATGACTTATATCAGGGGAAACAGTAAATTCCTGGACATAGCGCCATTTTTGGTTGAAAAAACTTTGCTCTTTGGATATGAAAAACTGACTCTGCTCCTCTTCACAATTGACTTACATAAGTGAGGATTGTAAAAAGAGAGAGAGAGAGAGAGAGAGAGAGAGAGAGAGAGAGAGAGAGAGAGAGAGAGAGAGAGAGAGTGTGTGTGTGTGTGTGTGTGTGTGTGTGTGTGTTCACAATCTCATGCACAACACCTTGTGGCTTAAATGTCAGTGCATTGTCAGGGGGGGACTGATGACCCCAGAAGTTAAGTTCCATAGTGCTCAGAGCCATTTGAGCCATTTTTTGCATTTTCAAGGGAAAACACATGCACAGGATGGGGGAGCAGTATATGTGGGGGATTTGTATTTTGGATTGTTTGGGGGAAGAGACCAAACAGCGAGGTCATCAGTCTCATCGGATTAGGGAAGGATGGGGAAGGAAGTCGGCCGTGCCCTTTCAAAGGAACCATCCCAGCATTTGCCTGGAGCGATTTAGGGATATCACGGAAAACCTAAATCAGGGTGGCCGGACGCAGGATTGAACTGTCGTCCTCCTGAATGCGAGTCCAGTGTGTTACCACTGCGCCACCTCACTCTGTCTATGTGGGGGATGCACGCACTGTGTTAGCAACATTTACCATACTGACCAGTTTCTGTGGTGAGTGCTGCAGTGCAGTTTGCCCTGACTATATGTCTGTGTCGTCTGTTGACGTTTACATGGTTGCTGTTAGAATAGCTCTGTTTACGTGGTTGCTGTCTGAATAGTTGCTGAAGGAACCACCTATGGATGTTGTGATGAGGTATTGACTCCCCGCAACTGGTTTGCCTGAGGAAATGTCATGTTGGATCTGGGGAGGGATGAAAGTGATGTAAAAAAATCCATACCCAAGGGATCGGTTCTTGAATGACCATGACCAAAAAATGCCACAGGAATTTCTTGCCTATTCCGAGGTCCGCAGCCACTTCACACTTCTGAAAAAGTTTATGTGAGAATCGTTTGCCATGCATTATCAGACAGCTGGTATTGTAAGTTCCATTGGTGGGTTTTCCATGGGAATGGCGCTCACTTCCGAGCCAGTGTAGATCAGGAAGTATTGATCTGTTGAGTGGTCTAACTTGTACAAATATCTGGACGCAACTGTTTGTAGAGATATGAAATAGAACAATCACATAGGCTCAGTTTTAGGTAAAGCAGATGGCACACTCATTGGTAGGACACTGGAAAAATACCACCAGTTTCCAAAGGAGTCTGCTAACAAACCTGTCCTAGAATATTATTCATGTGTGTGAGTCCCATATAAGCATTCTTACAAAGTTTCAGGAAGCAGTATTAAGTGAGGAACCTAAGAATATACTTCCATAGAGAACTTAAGAATGATTCAGACTTATCACAGCACTTTCAGAGGTATTAGATGAGCAGTCATTCTTCTTGTGTTCTACATGTGAGTGGAACAGCAAGAAATCGTAATAAGTACCGCAGTGGAAATTATCCTCCGTCATGCACTGTTAGGTGGTTTGTAAAGTATGAATGTGGATGAAGAGCGACAAGCAAAACATTAAGTATCAATGTAATCTGTCATCTACCATTTAGGTGGATGTGTTACAGTTGCATAGGACTCTTTCAGTGAACCTCAGTGTGGCATCTGCCTTTCATATACTTTTATGTTATTATCTCACCTTAAATTCTTCGTAGTCCATACACACAGTTATTTTGCAGTAAAGACCCTTCCCAGGGATTGATTGGCAATCGTGTAATCAAAAAGTAGTGGGTCCTTTTGTGCAGTATGATCGATTTGTTTGGAAAGTGAACAGTACTAGCTGTATCGCTGTTTGGAGTTGGCCTGACCTTACTTACATATCTAATATTTGCATCCATTAAGAAGGATGTGCAGAGATATATCTACTTGGATGTCCTCAATCCAATCCCAAAGTTAATTCAGCATACTGTAAGTACATATTTTGTTCATTAGACAACTGTGAAAACAATCAAATGCCTTCCACCTCCCTTGCCCCCACCTCTCTTTAAATATCATTATACAACAGCAAGTGAATTACATTCCAATTTACCATGAACCCAGAGGTAAAGGTGAACACTGTGCAAATGTATCTGAGTAACAAAGGTGAAGGTATCTTTGATTTGTCACTGTGAACCGACATTTAAGAGTAGGAGCAACTGTACTACGACTCAGTCACAAACTAACTTCCAAATAACACAGGGTGATCAGTCCTTAATGCAACTGCCTGGTATGCATTTTTTTTGCTTTACTGGTACCCAACTAGTGATGGGGAGTATATTTCCCCTCCTTCTGCATGGTCTTTGTTTGTGTAGAATTGTTGGGATACTAACATGTTTCTTATGTGACAGAATACAGTGAATTGAATGAAAGTGTTTACAGGGAAATGGTGAAATATAAGTACTCTATCCCACTCGAAGTATTAATGTGTATTTCATATGTGCATACAGAATCAGCATGTGCTGTAAGGAGATTATTTCAAGAAGAATTTCCAGATGTTCATGTTCCTAATCCGAGTAAGATTCATTTATTGATAATTAAATTTTAGGAAATGAGAAGTGTTCTTGACAGGAGACATGGCAACCACATCCAGTACTCGCAGAATAAACTCTCGATAACAATGGGCATGCTCTGGAAAAGATTCCTAGAAAATCAAATGGGATTTCCTTTGACTGTGTTCAAATGGGTGCTAAAGTTATTGAAGTTACCGCTGTATAAAATTACTGCAGCACAATAAATTAAACTAGGTGAATCTGCAAAATGATGTGGTTTATTGAATGTATTTAGAGCAGGGTGCATGCCGAAGAAATTGACTCTCAGCTAACTTCATTTTCAGACGGATCATGGGTCCACGTAAGTGGTATGTTAATTCACAAAATTACCATTACTGGAATTCTGAAAAGCCTAACGTAATACAGGAGGCTCCTCTGCTTGATCAAAACATAGGCGTGTGTTACACTGTTAGTGGTGAGAGAATAATTGTTGGCGGTTTTTTTTTTTCTTTCCTGGAAACATTTATCAGGTGAGTGAGTGAGTGAGAGAGAGAGAGAGAGAGAGAGAGAGAGAGAGAGAGAGAGAGAGAGAGAGAGAGAGAAAGAGAGAAAGAAAACAATTAACTGAGAGAGAATTTTCTTTTATGATATTTCAGCACTGCTCTGCAATGGCACATAAGCCAACTTCCCATTACAGGAAATTCGTGATTTGTTTCAACATAGATATCACTAGCAATATACAGCCTTCTTGTTCCCCCAGTTTAAATTTAACCCTCTGCAATTTTTGTCTCTGGAAACATTAAAAGAGAAAGTTTACAAATCAAATCCACACACTTTGGATGAATTTAAAACTGACATTATTCAAGAACTTGCTGCCATTCTCAGAGGGAACTGTAGAGTTTAATGAGCAGTTTCCTAGGTAGGAGTCAGAAATACTGGATCAATGAAGGGAGGCAGTTCCAGCTTCTTATTACTTAATAAATGGGTGATTTATTTTCTTTTTTTTAAGTGTTTGTTTTGTTTATATGCTAGAAATAACTCATGCCACAAGCTGTACTATGCTTACTGCGGACATCCTGTAACCCATGCTACGGGTACAGCAGCCGGTCTCCTGGGCCAGCTGCATGCCACAAAAGCGGTAGCATTAACAATTGATCACCCTGTTCGATGTAAGAAGTGAATGGCTGTATCACATAATGAAGTTGTTAGTCCTGACCAAGTTGTGCCCCTTTCAGCAAATGGTGGATAGGGAGGCACTTGTCTTCTTCAATACATGTAACATATTTATCTACTCACTCATGTGTTTATTTGGTGTAAAGAAATATTACCATAATGCTGCCAGATCCTTATGAATGAATTAACATACCAGCTACACAAAGCAGACCTTCAGTATTCAGTGAAATCTCTCTCAAGTGGACTATTTAACTGTTCAAAATCTCACTTGTTGATGAAATGCCTAATTGCCTGTTATTACCTTCTCCCTTAGTCAGAAATTATTCTGGAGGAATTGATATATGGAGTGTTTTGTAAATGAGTCTAAGCTATGCTAATTTTACTTTCCACAATTTACTGAGACATTGCAAGAGCTGTTGCAGGTCCTGTTCATTTTGTTGTAATGCCTCTAGATGACAGCATTGTGTTGAATGAATATGCCTTCCTTCAGTGAATTTAGTCAGGTGTTAAATGTTTGAAACAACTTGTAGCAGTGTGTAACTGCATTTATAGGATACAGAAGTCTTTTTTTGGTCAGTTCATATGTATTGTAGTCATTAAGAAGTAGTCATTTTGTGATAGAATGTATTACAATTGGTCTTTTTCATCAGTTACATCTACCCAAACCAAAGACTCGAACCTACCACCCACAATTTTACAAAACTAAAATCACAGACCATTTGTGTATTTTCAACTACATACAAGGGTTACAAAAAAAACTGGAATTATTTTTTAAAAGCTTTATATTTTTAAATTGTTTACAAAACCACCTTATCCTCCTCAAAATGTTCTCCATTACAACTAATATATTTGTTCCATCAGTGCTTCCACTGTTCAAAACACTTTTTGTGGTAATCTTTAAAAATGGCTGACAGCTCTTCCCTCATTTTTTTTCCTTGGGTTCTTCAGTGTTGTGAAATTGGTGTCCTTTCATGCCATTTTTTTTATGTCTGCAAATATGAAAAAATCGCACAAGGCCAGGTCAGGCAAGTAAAGTGCATGGGGCAGCAGAACCATGCCACTTTAAGCCAAAACAGAGACAGTTGCGTGTGCAGGTGCATTGTCATGGTAGAAGAAATCTTATGTTACAGTTTGCTGAACCGAGCTCCAAGATAACCCACTAATCTCAGACAGGTGATCAGTTGTCTGTTGACGGTCTGTGAACACCAGATCTCGAATTTTTTCAATATTTTCTTCGAATCGGGCAGTTGATGGATGTCCGGAATGAGGTCTGTCATCGATCGATATGTTGCCATTTTTAAATCAAGCCAACAATTAGTACACTTGAGGTTTTCCCAAAGTGTCATCTTGGTAAGCTTTTTTTCAACATTAAAACTGTTTCAGCAGCACTTTTACCAAGTAGAAAGCAAAATTTCACAGCTGCACGTTGTTCATTTAAACATAAAAAGGGAAACAAAAAATGAGCACTAGAAAAAGCAATCACTACAAGTGAACAGAACAAGCCAGGTGGACAACACAGGTGGCACTGAATTGGCAATGAATTGTGCTGTACGTGCCTGGCAGCAGATGCAGAAGGAATATGAATCATGAAAATTATCTGTTGAACTTTAAAATCTTGTATCATTTAAGTTTCTAATTTTTCAAGGTTATGTAAATTATAGTAGTATAAGCCCCCAGGTACAAGGATCTTCCAGACAGTAATGGTCTACTTTTTTTTTCAACTGTCAACAATTTTGCAAATGAGGAGCACAAAGTGTGAATTCTTTGATGTTTCCTAAGTGTGTGCACAAAATTTCCATTTCCTCTAATAATGTAGCTGCTGCAGTGTTTCAAAATGTCATCTGTAAATGACATGCATTACAAACAGCATGCCATTGTTGAAACATTTGTGTGAAGTGTATGGAGCATGAGCTGTTGACAGGAAGGCGTTCGGTTACTGCACGCAGACGGTGAAGCCACCAGAAGGCAGTTTGATGGAGTTCCACCGTTTGCAGCAAGTTGGGGAGACTTTGCAGCTGTCACACTAGACACAGTGCAGCATGCTGATGTTCTCATTCACAAGACTCAACGCTTTATGACTTAACAGTTGTCATTGCTGCTGTCAGTCAGCAAAAGAAGTGTTGAATCAATTATCCACACAGTTGGATAATCAGAAGTGTGAGCGTTACTAAACAGGGTTGATTAGCACTATCCCACCCACTCTACACCCTTGACCTAGTTCCCTAGGACTTCCATTAGGGGATAACATTCGTGCAAGACATTTTGAGAAATACACAGTGGGAAAACGGCTTCGTGACCAGAGCAAGGACTGTTACCGATATGGCATACGTGCCTTTGACTGTTGCCAAAGAAAGGCCGTACGCCAGAATGAGATTAATGTGGGGAAATAGGGTGTGTGGATAAAACATCATTCATTCATTGTGTGATTTTTATTAGATGGTATAAATAATCGTGAAAGAAAAAAGAATGTGCAGTATCACTTTCTTGGTGACCCTCGTGTGTGTGTGTGTGTGTGTGTGTGTGAGTGTGTGAGTGTGTGAGTGAGTGTGTGTGTGTGTGTGTGTGTGTGTGTGTGTGAGAGAGAGAGAGAGAGAGAGAGAGAGAGAGAGAGAGAGAGAGAGACAAGCAACTGAGAGTATTGTGCACACAATTGAACTTGCGCACAGGAATGAAGTGTCAATTGTCTTAGTGTGTAGTAACAGAAGTCTCATTGGCAGGGTACAGGTGGTAACCTCATCGGCACACAGAATGCCGCCCGCAAAGTCCTCGATGGTGTCAACTACATATCGGAAGCAGTGGCGAGTGTCGGGTCACCGCCTACCCGGCTCCTCTCCTCCTGGGTCACAGACCAGATTGCTCCACGCTATTGGAAGCCTAACAATGAAATAAAGGTAAGCAGTTGTTCTTAATGTGGCCATCATTCACATGAGCCTCATACTTTCTGGAGCTTTGGTCGGACAGATTTCTTTGTATGTGTTAATTATTGCAGACTTCTCTGTACACTCCATAAGGATAACAGGCAGTCATTTGTGTAAAATGTTATGAGCTGCAATTTTCTGTGAACTGTCAAAGACATTGCTGTGTAAGCCGCAACATTCTTTTGAAGGAACTTAAACAATTGCAAAAGCATAATGAATAACTTACATTCAACTAATATGAGTAAAGAATGTTTTACATAGCTCCGTCAGTTTGGATAAGGAATATTGTTCCAATTGCAGATAAATCACTGCTGGTAGAACACAGGATTTGACACTGGGTCCACTGCATTCTTAGTTGATGTAAATTATTTTCTCACTTTTTTTTGTACAGTAGCAATAGTTCTCTTTGCTGATGTTGCAAGCAATACAATGCAGTCCATTAACATAAGTAATTGTACATATACTGTTGGTTCAATTATTGGTTGATTTTTTGTAAATAACCTATCATTCAGAAATATTGAGTTTCATACAGTTCTTTACAAGATAGAATGGAATTTTTGGAATTCTGTGAATCACAGGATAGCATTGAGGAAAGTAACAATTAAAACAGAAGTTCCAAATTCCTCCATGTGCACATTGAAAACATGTTAAATCAAATAGCATATTGTAAAAGTATACTGCAACTAAGCAAATATGCTGTCTTTTGTTGTTGACTTCTGCAACCAAGAAAATATGCTGTCTTTTGTTCTTGACTTCAGTGATAAAAATTTCAAACATTTAATTTATGTACTATATTGATAGTAATCTCTTTTCGACTATAAATAAAATACTGGGAAACTGAAGAAAATTTATTAAAACCATTTTAGAACTACACTTTTGTATTACTGCTGTACATAATCATTATTCATATTTGAGTGCCTTAATTAATCATAAAGTACCCTCTGAATGAAATTCGTCTGTCCGAGATGGCAGCCACCTTCTGGCAGCAGCTTGAAGTTTTTCATCAGATTCAAAATGTTGGGAGCAAAGCAACATTTCATGTGCTCGGCAAGTCTTGATGTTCAGTAGATCTTCAGAAATATCTGATATGACCTGATATAGAAGTTATTACATTTTCTAGGCAATTTGTGGCCAAACATTGTTGTGCAAAAACACAACAGTGGTAGTCAAGAGATTATGATCTGAATGACTTGCTTCCATTTTCTAAATGTCTCACAGTAGGCTTCAGAATTCATTAGCCTGCTTTGTACCACAAATGAGATTCCTTTAGCGTATCACCAAATGATAGCCATAACTTTCTGGCCTGAGGGAGTTTGGAATTCTTTTTGGTTTTTTTGGACAGGGTGGTATGAATGAATGCTGTTGGTTGAGTTTTTTGGTTATGAAAAAGGAGTTTTGGAACTCAACAAGCACCAAAATTCTGGCACTCCAGTTATTTAGGTGCAGTTTCATTCTAAACACACACATCTGAGGAAAGTTGTCCAGTGAATGAAATATAGTGAAATACAGATTTTCATGGATTTTTACTAGTTGCTGCCTAGAGATGATAGACAATTTCTGTAATAATGAAAACGGTGCCATTGATGCAGAACACCTTCACTCTGCATACACACCACAAATTTTGCAAGAAATGTCAACATCATCTTATTTTCACCATGTTTTGGTTTTGCTGTAAAACAATAATACAAAAGAGATTTTACATTTGCAACTATCTGACAACAGAAAACTTAGTTTGTTAGGTGGCTGAGAGCAGAGCATCTCATAAAATTAAATGTATGAAATGTGAACTCTTCAGAAATGCAATATTAAGCAAGAACAGTAAACCATGAGTGAATTAAAAGGGAAAAAAAACACTATAGTGAAATTTGTGACTACATATATACCGCTGTGTTCTGAAAAACTAATGTGAATGACTTTTCTCCCATGGGGTGTGTGAAAACTGTCTGTGATCAACAAAACTTAATATCTTTCCCTTCAACTTTATTTACTGAAGTAAAAATATTATAATCACTGATTTTGACTGTAATGTGCTTCACCATATGGTGCCTTTGTTCGATTAAATAGAAATCTGTGCTAAAGCACATCTGCATGTACACAGAATGAATAGAAACAGTTTTGAATTTTAAACTTTACATCCATGAGTATTACGAGATATGTCTAATAACTTACCTTGGTTTATGGATCAGCAGAATATACTTCGTTGGGCTAAAGACTTTTTTTTTTTTTTTTTTTTTTTCATTATGACGATTGAACATATAAATTTGAATAAGTGAATTTAGGGGGAATCAAAACAACAAAAATCTTTTTTTGTATTTATTCCCTACATTCTAAAAACATGATACAACCTCAGGAAAAATTGTTGCACAAAAATTAAAAAAATTATGAAAGTTTGAATTTTGTGTGTCTTCCTACATCTTCAGTGGAAGTACATCTTCCCACATCTTCTGTATAAGAAATAGAGTATTGTAACTGTATGAGTTAATGTAGTCTACTACTTACATTTATAATTTTGGAGTCAACAAAAAGTGCAGAAATACAAAACAAAACTATGGCTTTCTATGAATTCAGCTTACTGTGTTGCCGACAACAAAAAAACTAATACCCCCTTTATAACAACAGGTTGACCATAGCATACTACAAAATTACCACAATAGCATTAGTTTTACCCTTTGTCAGATAACAGCAAATGTTTTCTTAAGTTTTGCTTTTATTTACTCAATTTTGAAGCTTTTTGAACCTGTTTACTTCCCCTGCTGGTGGCTATATCAGGGCATGTTAACTGATGTCATTGTGGCTCTTCCCTATTTCTTTTTCCTTGTGTGTCTGTATTCTCTGAATTTTAGTAAGATATTCTTACCTGTGTGTGCCGCCAGGACTGCAGCAACTGCCACACATTTTTCGAGATGGGTGATACCAAGCATCACTGCAGGGCGTGTGGTGAGGGGGTGTGTGAGAACTGCTCAAGTCATCAGATGGAGGTTCCAGAGCGGGGCTGGCATTACCCTGTCCGGGTGTGTGATGAGTGCTACAGTAAAGGTATGTAAACATCTGCAAAGTGCAGCTCCTCACTGTGTCCTGTGTAGTAAATCCAGACTGTTACATGTTTGATGTTTAGGGCAGTTGAAACTGACTAAATCTATGAAACAGTCCTGCAATACAGACAGAACTTGTAAACATTATGTATCTACTGGCACTTTAACCATTCTTCTCTATTTTCTGTTGCCCTTGTTACTTCTTGTTAATTTTGACACTGTCTTGCCTACAGTAAATCGTATTTCATTTTCTATCCATTTTCTTTTCTGAAATTTTTACTTAGACTGTATTTGCTAAAGCTTATTGCACCTAAATAAATGTTCAGAATTTCATTTGCCTTTTCTGAATAGTTACTATATTTTTTTCAGTCATTGGTTTCTTTCAAACAATTTTCATTGCATTTTCTTTCTGCCTTTTCCACAGCTACATTTCCATCACTTCTTTGAACTTCCTGTTTGTCTTGTGCAGGGCCCAGTTTTTACAGCCATACATGAGCACTTTCAAAATAAATGTTCTGACGAAAATTGTCCGTGCTCTCGTATTCTGTGCCGACTGCCCTCCTTGATTGGAAGCACATTTCACTGTTGGAATTTATTTTTCTGATTTCCATACTCCCATCTCTTTGTCTGCTTTATTTAAGATAACTAAATAACAAAATGTATCAATCTTTTCTATTTTACTTCTTTCTATTTTTATGTTAGGTGTCTATGATGCATTTGAATCTTTAAAATATTAATCTTTGGGCGGTGGTGGTGAAGTAAGTGGCGTGGGTTAAGCACATGGACTGGTAATTCGGTGACTCTGGTTTGATTCTTGCTGCTACCTCCACCCCTCCCTTTGCAATGTTATAAAATTTAAACATGTTTAAACAGATCAGTTTATATACATGAAATTAATATCTGCATGTACATAATTACTCTGCAAATAACACTTAAGTGCCTGACAGGTGGTTCAATCATTTCTCGTTACATTGGTTGGTGACAATAGATTATCTTCACCTGCAGAGAAGAATTTTGGTGATGGAGTTTCCTTGAAAACATCTTGCAGTGAAAAATGCCTTTGTTTTAATGGTTGCCACCCCACTACCATTACCGTATCCATGTCCTCCTTCAATCCTATCCACTGTGGATCCCTTAGTGCACAGCGATATTCTTAGAAGAGGACGGGCAAATGTAGTGTAGGTAATGTTTTTAGCAGACCTGTTGCATCTTCTAAGTGGTCTGCCAATAAAATGCAGCCTCCCTGGTTTCCTTTCCATACAACATTATTTATTTGATCATTCCAGTGTATGTTTATGGTTAAAAAGGAATTGTTTTAAATGATTCATTTGTGATGTAATTTCAACAATTTTCTGGCATTTTGTCATGGTCTCTACAGCTGTGAACAGTGTCTTGTTATGTGTCTGCAGTGATTTTTCCTTAAAAGTTTATTAGTTTATTGAAAAATGTAAACCTGACAAGAACTTTCTGCCAGTGGAATAATTGCCAAAAACATCAAAACTACAAAATTTGGTGAAGATTTAAAAAAAATTAAAACATGCTTTTAATTATTCTTTGTCAATTTATAAAGAAAACCTCCTGTGTCTGTAGAACAGTAGCTATGACTCAAGCAATTTCAGTGCAGGTTATTGAAATTATGAATGAAGATTTCAGTAAATGATAAAGATTTGATGTACACCAAACATGACGAACAAAATCCTTATGAAGGGGTATTTGGTCTCTCTCTCTCTCTCTCTCACACACACACACACACACACACACACACACACACACACACACACACACTTAATTTTACTGAATGCCACCCTATTTTATTTGTAACAGGTTCCTTCTTCACCTACATACTTGGACGACAGCAGTTACAATCCTAATGAATATTCCTCCCATAATTTTATGTCTTTGGCTGATAAGGAGAAAGTCATCAGTTTTGCTTATGATCATCCAAAATGGAAGTTCCCATCATTAAAAGCACAATTACCAATCTTGAAGGAAAAAAGAGTATTATCTTCAAATTTAGAGGAAAGAAATGGAACAAAATGACACTAGAAAAGACAAAATTGCATTCATCAGTTCTGAAACATGGAAAAAATTTCAGGGTGCAGGAGACTCATATGAACAAGTAATGACAAGAAGATAACAACTGTGGGAAATGGCAGTGGTGTTCCCATAATTGTAAGGAAAATTTTAGTTTATTGCTAGTGATACCTTGGTAAAGAGCTTCAAACATAAACGCGACAGTGGAAAATCGCTACATTCGCCTTTCAGAAATGATGTCGCAACTTTTTAAGAAACAGCGTAAACAGCAGAGAAGTTTTGTATCCAGATGACACACACAATGCCAAACTTCAGCCTTGATCACATAATTAACACTGACAAGACTGATGTCAGTATGAATCAGTATATAACAGGACACTGGATTAGTGAAAAACTCACTCTCTTCTAAACCACCCACACTTATACAGTCCTGTACAGTTCACGGAAACTGTTACACCATGTATTTTTATGTATGCAAAAGCCTGCCGGCAAACTGGGTCCTTGAGCTACTAGTGCTGTCGAGAAATGAGAAGAATATAAGATTGTTGTTGTTACTTCCTCCAAGTCAGGAAAACAAACAAAAGAACTTTATGCTAAATTCTTTGAGAAACTTTCAGTTCTTTCTATTGATGGATTTGTGGGGAGGCAAAGCAGACTTGACACTGTATGATGAGACATTCATCAGTGAGAGAGTTGAAGTAATATATACTATGAATATCATTCCACCCAAATGTACTACCCTTGCTCAGCTGGGTGATGTACATGTCTATTGCCAAGTAAAAAATCTACTTAAAAGACTGCATAATGCTCCTGAATTGCTGTCACAACATTGAGAATCGTCGTCGAGAGAATATGCAATTAAAATACATTTTATCAAGCCGCATTCATTTGGTGCTCCTTGTTTTCACCTCAGTGAGGCAGTATGCTTGGTATACACCAAAACTGGCAGAGGAAACACTTTCATTTAAAAATTTGAATAAAGTATGTTTTCCACCGAAGCATATATTGGAAAAATGTTCTTGTTCAAAAAATACTTCCATAAAATGTGTGTGGAGTGAACAGTATTTATGTTTTAAATGTTTCCTTGATGACAATAAACCAAAAAATGTAAGGTACTTTCTAATAATAAATAAAAATCAGGTGTTTAATTGCTACAATTTTCAGAATATTTGCTTTCATTCAAAACTCCACTCAGTTATTTAAATTAGCAATTTAAATATATTAAATTAAAGTAATCTGAGTTAAATTGAATATTAATTACTCTGTATATAAATTGAAATGTTTAAATATTTTTAAATTTTATAATTAATAATTTAACATTAAAAAGAGGAAAGAAGAAACATTAGCAGCGAGAGTAGAATCGGAGCTGGTGGGCTGCTAGATAGTGCACTCAAGGCCAACACAATGTATTTTGTAGACCCAAGGTGTTCTGATACCTGCGGCTTCTTTAACTGCTGTATTTTTTACAGAGGTCTGAAGATTGCTTTAGCAGAGTGTGCTCTAGAAAACTTTTGTAGTGGGTCACACTAATGGCTTCAAGGACTATGTAGTGAACAAACTCATTAAAAAATAATAATACCTGACCACACCCTTAATAAAGATGGTGCCCTGCAGCTCAGCTTGGCACGGGATCCAATGATTGCGAGCCTGGTATCCATACATCGAACGAGGAGCCGAGTGTGTGCCCATGTATGGTAATGCCCTCAGCACCAGTGATGTCACAGCCAGCATCTAGTGTATATAAGGGCATACCAGCAGCCCAGCAGCAGTCATTCCACTTCACAATGGCCAAGGAGTGTTTAGATAAAACCTCATGGGCAAAAATCACTCGACGTGGCTGGAAATTTGAGAATGTTTCATTCAGTGTTAACGATAGCCTTAATTTTGCTTTTTATTTTATCCAGTTGTTTGTTTAGAGATGGAGTGAATGACATCCTATAATATTTGACTATGTTCCAGTGGGTTCTGAGAGTATTCATGAGGAAAATTATTAATTAAACTCTGCTGAAACATAGTTGTAGTGTCATGGTTTCTCATTCCGTCCAATATTTTCAAAAGTGTTTGAAAAATTGGCCTATAGAATAATACAGGCTCATTTAGGTCAGCAGAATTTAAATGCTTTTTATTTTAGCTTTTGTGATAGGCTCTCCACAGAGAAAGCAGTAAAAGATCTCACAAATGAAATTCTAGCAAAGCAAAACAAGAAAAATGATCCTGAAGGTATATTCTGTGAGCTTGCTGAAGCCTTTGAGTGGGTGGATCACAAAATTTGAGTCGATGTACTGAAGTGTTACAGCATTAATGGCACCCTTCTTGTTCAGATGGCATCTTACCTTCTTAACAGAAATTAGAGGATCTCATTAACAGTGTCTCAGACATGAAAGTGTTTGAAAATAATGGAGAAAATAACATGTGGAGTGCCACAGGGATCAGTATTGGACCTACTTTAATCTAAATACTTTTCAATCACTTTAAAGGGTAGTTCAAAAACTGTAATGTGTGCTAATGACAAAAGCATACTACCCAATGTCGCAAGCATGTCTTAGCAGAGACAGCTCACAATTGGATTTAATGTATTGTGCTTATCCAGCCATTTTTCCTTAGATTCATCATACAGAGAAAATGTGGTCATTTTATGTTTGCGTATGAAAATATTGCTGAAGAGGTTGAGGTTCTTATGTCGTGTAATAGATTAATTAGGAGCCATTGTACATTCACAAGTGAAGCTTTCCCACTTAATGCCACTTGCAGATTTATTTTGAAGAGTTTAGAAGAGTTGGAGGGGCTAGCAATGACACCATCTTGGCTGACAACTACAGTAAATGTGGGGAAGGGAGTGGTGAATGGGAAGAAAACTTCATCACGCTGCCAACCATGGGAATGTATAACATGTAGTTTTTATTAACTTCAACCGTGTTTAAACTGCAGTTTGCAGTCAGATTTCACTTGACTTCGACGTTAGGCAGTTGGGCAAACACTCGACATTGGTATACATTTCTACAGCAAAAGGTAAAAGTTTAGACACAGGGGTCAGTAGCATACTTACTTGTTTCATGTAGCAATGTTGTCAGTGCTTGCCATGATGTATGTTGGGAAAAGGGGGGGGGGGGGGGGGGCTGTGTCGGCTACTGGTTCTACACAGCCAATGATGGATCAGTGGCAGTTGCATGTTCTGATGCAAGAGATGAAAGAATGCTGCCACATTCTCACATCTGTATATTTGTGAAATCTTTGTGTTCAGAAATAAAGTAAAAACACCTGTGTTCTCAAGTCCTATCATAACCAGAGCCTTGGAAATTGCGACATATTTGGAAGAAACACCCAAATATCTACATCTCGACCTATATTCGAATTACTGCAAAGTGGTCCCATTATACCATAACTGGTTTTTTGCCATTCCATTCATGTGTGGAGCATGGGAAGAATGATTGTTTAAATGCCTCTTTGTGTGCTGTAACTAATCTGATCTTGTCCTCACAGTCCTTATGTGAGCAACACATAGTGGGTTGTAGTACATTTCCAGAGTTATCAGTTAAGCCAGTTCTTGAAATTTTGCAAGTAGTCTTTCTTGGGGTAGTTTACATCGATCTTCAAGAGTCTTCCAGTTCAGTTCTCACTATATCTGTGACACTCTCCTACAGCCAAACAAACCTGTGACCATTCATGCTGCCTTTCTCTGTATACATTCAATATCCCCTGTTAGTTGTAATATTTGTGGATCCCACACACTTGAGCAATATTCTAGGACGGATCATGTGAGTGATTTGTAAGCAATCTCCTTTGTAGACTGATTGTATTTCCCCGCTTACGTGATCATTCTGATTTCATATCCCTACAAAGTGTTACACCTAGGTATTTGTATGAGTTTGATTCCACCTGTGACTCACTGATATTATAGTGACACGATACTGCATTTTTGCATTTTGTGACGGGCACAGTTTTACATTTCTGAACATTTAAAGTAAGTTACCAATTGCTAAACCACTTTGAAATCTTAACATCTGACTGAATATTTATGCAGGTTCTTTCGGAAAGTGCTTCTTAATCGATAGCTGCATCACCTGCAAATAGCCTGAGGCTGCCATAAATATTGTCCTTGAAATCATTAATGTACAACATGAACAGCAAGGGACCCAACATGCTTCCATGGGGCACATCGGAAGTTACCTCTACTTTTGATGACGACTCTCCACCCACACTAACCTGCTGCATCCTCCCTACCAAAAAATTGTTAGTACAGTTACTAATTTCGCTTGATACAACCTACTACTGTACTTTTGACAATTAGTGTAGCTCTGCTACGGAATAAATGCTTTTCAGAAATACACAAATATAGTATCTACCTTGATCCACAGCTTTGATTATGTCATGTGAGAAAAATGTGAGTTGGGTTTTGCACGATTGATGTTTTCAGAAACTGTGCTGGTTGGCATGGAGGAGGTCATTCTGTTTTTCTGTTCAAGGGTTCTGGAGGAAGGGCAAACCAGCCACAAATTCAGTATGGTTCTGATAAGGATTCCATCGGGCCACAGCAAATTGTTCAGTTTTAAGATTTCAACTGTTTCTCAACACTAATGACACTATCACTTATTTCACTTGTGTTCTCAGTGGTATGAGGATTAAATTGGGGCAATTATCCTGGGTTTTTATTTGTAAAAGAACATTTGACAACAGAGTCAAGAAATTCAGCTTTTAGTTTGCTACCCTCAGTTTCAGTTCATGTCTCATTCGCAAGTGACTGGGCCATAACTTTGGTTCCACTAACAGCCTGTACATATGATAAAAATTTCTTTGGGTTTTGTGAAAGCTCATTTGACATTATTCTGCTACAGTTTTCATTGAAGACTTCACACATTGATCTCTTGACAGCCAAATGTGTTTCTTGCAACATAACTCTGTTGTAGTATACTTTGTTTTACAAACATTATGCAGCAGTCTCTGGCCCCTTAGATGTTTCTTTACAGTGACTGTATGCCAAGTTAAAATGATAATCAAGACCCTACACTGTGGACAGGCGTTGATATACATCAATGGGGACAGTTGAAAATGTGTGTCCCGACCAGGACTTGAATGCGGAACCTCCTGCTTACATGGCAGACACTCTATCCAAGGGCACAGAGTGTAGTGTGACTGCAGGGACTTATCCCTTGCACGCTCCCTGTGAGACCCACATTCCCAACTTAATGTCCACACACTACATTCGTAGTGCCCCTACCCATTACACTCATTACTCGTGGCAGGCAATCTTACCGAGTCCCATAAGAGTTCAGGCAGATGTGTGTGCATCTGCACAGGAAGAGGTGGTCAATGGCCGGTTAGCCTTAACTATATGAAGATGGTATCTGTTCTTTCACACATGTCCGAAAGAACAGACACCATCTTCATATGTGTATGCCATGTTGTTCCCCCTCCTAGTCCTCTCCCCTCCCCCAATATGAACTGTTCTATTGAGTACATTTTATCTAGAGCATGTTAAACTATTCTTTCATTGATGTATACGGTTCAGTCCTTTCACTCTACTCAGAACCAGGGGCCCACAATAAGTTCTGCGGACAATGCTGAAAATTGTGAACTTCATTGAGACTCCACGTGCAAGGCCAGTCCTCTCAACCCTCTCTGCCAGTGACTGGAATGACCAGAGTATGACCTGGGAGCCAGGACAACAGGCAGGGTTTGTTCTAACGTGTGACACAGTTTGCAGTTGGATGCAACCTGTTCTCTCAGTGGCTGCCAGTTAGTCTGTTCAACATGTTGAATGAGGACCCCAGGCATACATGCTGAATGCACCTGGTGTTCTTTCCTGCCTCTTGGTGCCAGTTCCATACATGGAAATTATAGTTGTGACAACCAAGATCATGACTTTCACTGCTGCTCGTATATAGAAATACATGGAGTCTTCTCTTGCCTCTCATTAGTTAGATGAGACTTGTCATCCAGATAATGATAACAGTGATGGTGATCCCACAGATTATTGGTTTAGTTAGTAAACAAAAAAAGAAATGAAGATAAAAATTAATGTAAACAATTTTTCTTTTTGTTTATTTTATTTCTCCTTGTATTATTAAAATGTACACACCAATAAATGACACAAGTGTACAATGGCTATAATGTTCACTTTTTAGGCAGTCAGTTTATATTAATAAAAGAGTTTGTAATATTCACTAGAATAATTTAAAAATAAAAAATTTTGCGAAGAGCCTTTTGAAGAAAAGGGGGGGGGGGGGGCGCTTATATTCAGATAAGTATGGTATACCTTGATTCATTCCACAGCCTTCTTGTTGTAATCTGCAGAACACAATGACTGAATGATATGAGGATAATCCCAAAAGTAAGGTCTACTTTTTTTTATTTTTTTATTTTTTATTTTTTTGTGAGTACATAGGCCTGTTTATTTCTGCAGATGCATTTTTGTAGACACTGTGGCAGTTTTTGTATGCCCATGTC
Organism: Schistocerca gregaria; assembly: GCF_023897955.1. Taxonomy (NCBI): domain Eukaryota; kingdom Metazoa; phylum Arthropoda; class Insecta; order Orthoptera; family Acrididae; genus Schistocerca; species Schistocerca gregaria. The sequence goes on along the minus strand of NC_064928.1, from coordinate 197,303,712 downwards.
ATACCAGCTCTCCGCCATGCTGTTTAAAAAGTTATTAACCTCTTCTTTCACATTGTCGTCAGAGCTGAATCGCTGGGCCCACAGTTAATGCTGACAGGTACTGTGAGACTCTGAAAAAACTCAAATGGGTAATTCAGAACCGGTGAAGAGGAATGTTGAGCAAGGGCGCACACATTCTCAATGACAACGCTCTCCCACTCATCACTCGGCAAACCGTTGCTCTCCTGCAACAGTTTCAGTGGTACATAATCACCCACGTACCCTATGGTCCTGACTCGGCGTCCAGTGAGTATCGCCTGTTCCCTAGGTTAAAGGAACGTTTGGCCGGAAAGCGATTCAGCTCTGACGACGAGGTGAAAGAAGAGGTTCATAACTTTCTGAACAGCATGGCAGCGAGCTGGTACGACATGGGCATACAAAAACTGCCACAGCGTCTACAAAAATGCATTGACAGAAATGATGATTATGTTGAAAAATAGCTAAATGCCAAACTGTAAACTCATGTAAACCGTTGTAGAAATAAACAGGTCTATTTACTTATTAAAAAAAAAATAGGACTCCTTACTTTTGGGATTACCCTCGTAGTTTTCTTTGGCATGTACAGTATAGAACAAAGACAGTGGGCTGCACTGTACTACTGTCGTTGCAGCTCAGAGTGAGAAACAGCAGCAGCCACAACAGCAGCAACGAGCTCCACAGCAGCAGGCTGTCAGCCAGTCGGCAGAGGAGGAGGCGGAGGTGCGTGCCCGCAAGGTGGGAGAGGCAGTCATCAGCACCCTGAGCAGTGTCGCAGCAGTGCTAGAGTACCCGAGAGGTCAGTGTCTCAAGTCGAAGCTCGTACAGTTAGTAGAAAGCTTTTTTTTTAAGTTGGCATGCATGTGAACCACAGAAAAACTAAGAATATATAAAAAAAAAAAAATGGCTTCATCGCGTGGGGTGATGCTTTCGGTATTTAAAATGGCATTAGTTTGATAGTTTGCACATTTTTGTATCTGTAGTACAAAGACTGGTTTGATGCAGTTCACTGTGCTAATCCATCCTGCACAATTGTCTTTATCTCTGTATAATAATGCAGCCTGCATCCCCTGGACATGCTTGCTATTTTTGAACCTGGGACACTCTCTACAACTTTTTCATCCCTCATTTCCTTGCATAACCAAATTAACTGTTGATTAATGTTTAAGAATGTGTCCTATCAAACTTAACACTTTTATTGGTCATTTTCTGGCAGAATGATATTTTCTTCTCTGTTTGTTCTTTGCGTCTTCATTGATTACCCAGCCTAACCCTCTAAATCTTGAACATTCTTGTGTAGCACCATATTTTGAGAACTTCTGTTGTCTTCACATCTCTACTGTTGTCGTCCACATTTCACTCCAAAGAAATTGTTACAGGAAAGCTTTCTGGTTATTGCTGGTCTGCATTTTATATCCTGTCTATTTTGGCCATCATCAGTATTTCTGCTGCCGAAATATCACAGCTCTTCTTCTACTTTTACTGTATCATTTCCTGGTCTTACTACCATAGTATCACATAACTCAATTCTACTATACTCAATTATGCATCATACTTTTACTGTCTTATAATCTCTTTGTAAGACACTAATCCTTTGCTGCTTTTTCTACGTACAGATTGGACAACATGTCTCATTCCCTTCTCAGTTTCTGCATAACTTCTGTATCCAGTGTTTGTAACTGCAGTTTGGTTTCTGTACAAGTTGCATATAGCCTTTTGCTCCTAATATTTTACCCTGATAACTTCAGAATTTCAAACAGTGCATGCCAGTCAACTTTGTCAAAAACTTTTACCAAATCTACAAATAGGATAAATAAGGGTTCGAACATAACTTGTTGGAAGGATAGGAATTCAGCAATCAGTCGCAATCCCATTGGTTTTTTATTATTCGAGCATGTTGAGCTTTCTGATGTGAATAGCCGTCTTCAGTTTTGTATGAAATGAAAGTTGGTGATAACTTGCAATGTTGCCTCACATATTAATACATTTCCCCAGAACTAAAACTGATATTTCTCCAGGTATCAAAACCCCTTCATATATCATTTCAAAAAACTACACTGTCATTGTGATGTCGTCATTGCTGCATCTGCCAGTAAAAGGACAAATGCATTATACGGGAGATGCAACAACACACAGTTACAACAATGAGTTTTATGGTGGTTTGTTTTCAAATTTGTGTCATTGAAGCAGTCATTAATGTGGAGTCTTCAAATGTGGTCAGTCACAAACCCCCAGCCAGAGGAACCATGTAGCATACTGAATTTTACAGTCACGTATTTGAAAAATATTGAACAGTAATTCACAAGGTGGAAATGACATCCAACATTGAAGTATTCGTGAAAGTTGAAGTTTTATTTGATCTTGTGGTACAATGATGATACCTTTTTGAAAATAGATAGAATAAAAGAATGGTGGACTCGCAAGCCATTGTGGTTGATGAACTTCACCCAACCAATCATAAAATGTTTGGACAACGCGGTTATGGAGTAACAGCACTTATTATAAATTAACTTAGTATTAAGAAAACAGTCTTTACCGCATTTTTTATTTACTTAGTGCCAACCGGTTTCAGCCCATCGCAGGGGCCATCTTCAGGGCTAACATATGGTCAACTGCTGGTGGCATCACATCTACCAAGGTCTCCTGCCACACCTTAGTAGAAGTGACGCCACCAGCAGTCGACCGTATGTTCGCCCTGAAGATGGTTCCTGCGATGGATTGAAACCAGTCGACACTAAATAAATGAAAAAACATGATTAAGACTGTTTTCTTAATACTAAGTCAATCATAAAATAATACTAGTGATGAAACAACCTATCATCGGCAGGTAGGAGGGTGATTATTAACAAAATAAAGCAAAGTGGCTGGAGCCTGACAACACAACCACGATACTTCCTTTGAACGATGTTACAGATTTTTGCTTGTGGCAAACATTTGTATGATTGAAGACCGTGCACGTTCCTAGCAGTAACGGCCTGTTGTACTTTGTCAGTCTCTGTTTGCAAGTCTGTGCATTATTCGTGTACACCAGGTACGAGCTTCACAAGCTTCTGCTGATTTCTTGACCACTTATCTTTCACAACCTCCTCGCTTTGCAGTTTAATTTTAGTACTGCTTGATTTAGTGAATACTATGAATTCTTTCAATCTTTCCATTTCTCATTTGTAATTTAAGCAAGGCTGGATTTAATTTCTTTCTTTTCAGCAAGAACTTTGATATGTAAATCTGAATGGTTGTGTAAATTATTTCAATGTACCACTAAACTGCTTCTGAAATTTAAGAGCACTCTTCTTGAGTTGATTTTCTAACCTTTTGAGCCTTTGATTATTTTTATTTCATTCTCATTTCAGGTTATGAGGTAATTCAGTGGTTCTGTTCAAATGGCTCTGAGCACTATGGGACTTAACTGCTGAGGTCATCAGTCCCCTAGAACTTCGAACTACGTAAACCTAACTAACCTAAGGACATCACACACATCCATGCCTGAGGCGGGATTCGAACCTGCGACTGTAGCGATCGCGCGGTTCCAGGCTGTAGCACCTAGAACCTCTCGGCCACCCCGGCCAGCTAGTGGTTCTTTGTTGAATAGTTTATTCCCAGACTTTGGTTCATAATATTGTTTATTTGCTTCATATACTCATACAACTGACTTAAGATCAATAGTTGTCGATTTCTGCCTAACTGTAGATATGGTTGTTTTCATTGTTGAGTTTGCTACTGGTTTTCCCAAGTTTGTTACTATCACAGTTTAAGTTACTGTTATTTAACAGAATTCCTGAACTGTTTTCAGAGTCAACATTTACAGCTGAATTGTCTTGCATACTGATATCTCCTACACTCATGATATTATCTTCACTGTTAGCACTCATTGTTAATGATATCACTCGACCTGTTATTTCTGTAAGTTATAACTGCTCACAGTTTATAGTTCACAGATTGTCATTTAGTACCCTTCCCCCTATCGCATATGGATTGTTTCATCACAATTGTTGTTTAATGATTGGCTGGACGATGTTCATTAAGCACAGTTTGTGGACATGCAACTATTTCTTTATTCAGTCATCTGTCAAAAGGTATTTCTGAATCATGTGATTAAATCATGGGATGAGATTTGAATAGAGCTTCAACTTTCACATTTTTTTCAATCTTGAACAACATTCCCTATGTGTGAATTACTGTTCAACATTCTTCCAGCACACGACCGTAAAATTTAGTATGCTACTTGTCTTTCTCTGAGTGGGAGTTAACGACCGACCACATCTGTAGATAGCATATTTATGACAAAAGCGCTGGCATGTGCATGAAAGCAAGCAACTGTTAAAATTGGTGTTGAGCCCATAGGAGCTTAACTGCATGTTATTGCACCTCCCAGAGGTTGTATTTGTTCTTGCATCAATCAAGATACAGAAACAGTGACTGCACATACCATTTTTTAAAAAATGAATTTGACCATTTATGAAAATCAACCTGGTGGGACAAATGTGTTCTACAAAGCTCTATGGTATCATGTGAACATAGGATTTTCAAAGTAAAATTTTTGTTTGTAGAGAAGAGAATCGAAGGGTTTGAGATGTGATGCTATACCAGGACATTGAAAATGAGATGGATTGCTAAAACCTGATGATGATCTCCACTGAGTCGATAAGAGAAACATGTTGAAAATACTGGCAAGGGAGGGCAGGATGATGGGACATATGTTAAAGCTTCAAGGAATAACCTTCATGGTATTAGAGGGAGCTGCAAAGGGTAAAAAATATATGGGAAGACAGAGATTGGAATACGTCCAGCACACAACAGAGAACATAGGGTGCATATGTGCGACTCTGAGATGGAAGGGTTGTTACAGGAGAGGAATTTGTGGTGGGCCACTATTCAGGAGACCTATGACCCCAAAAATAAGGCACTTTATCAGGATGCTAAATACACAAACAAAATAACAAATCAGTATTAAACATATTTATTTTCATGACAAAGAAAAACATGGAAAATCCCATACTAAAAAATCTACTCACCAAGCAGCTGCAGAACACACACATAAGACTGTTGTGCTAGACAAGCTTTTGGAACCAGCAGCTCCTTCTTCAGGCAGAAGGGTTAAAGGGGAAGGAAGAAGGGTGAAGGAAAAGGACCTTTCCTTCTCATGCCTTAAGGTAAGTTCCCCCTGACCTGCAGTTCTGGGTGACTTTCCCTAAATGTACTCCTTTTCCTAGACCTCTCCAGTCCTTTTCCTTCGCCCTTCTTCTTTCCCCTTCAACCCTTCTGCCTGAAGGAGGAGCTGCTGGCTCAGATAGCTTGCCAGTCACAAAAGTCTTTTATGTGTGTGTTCTGCTGCCGCTTGGTGAGGAGATTTTTTTTATCTACCCAATTGAATACGGTCTATAATCTCTAAGGAAACACGATTACTCATTTTGGACATTCTTGGAATGACGAAGGTGATGATTTAATTTGGTGTACTGTGCCACCTGCGTACCCACCCCACTTGCTTGCTCACAGCTTTCTATATATCCATAATATTTTTCACTGAGGTGTTTTTTTTTTTTTTTTACTCAAAAGTGTTAAGTGAAACACGGACCACTTTATATCCAGTTTGAGGTAGTGATGCTACTTGGGGATCACAGGGGTTAACTGTTCAAAATTCCTTCTCTCAGAGTTCAGCTATTGGAAATAGTAGACAGACTGAATTGGCATCACCTCGTTAAAGCTGCTCTGCGAGCAGTGTTAGATATACTGCCATACATGTCATCTAGGACAGCTATTAGGTTGATGACTACGATGACTTGTTTTGGCAGACCTGATAAAAGAGAGTGCCCGGCCGAGCTACTGGCAGCCGGATGGAGAGGCGACGGGTTGCAACTGCTGCGGTGCCACGTTCGGTCCACGTCTGTCGCTGCACCACTGCCGCGATTGCGGTCGTGCTGTCTGCCGGGACTGCTCGCAGAGCCGACGGCCTGTGCCCATCCGAGGCTGGGACACGCCTGTCCGCGTTTGTGACTCGTGCATTAAGAAGGCCTAGCAGGACGCTGACATCAGGTAATTTTAACATGTTTTCATTTTCTCATTTTCTGTTCTCGCTGTAGCGAGTGTCTTTTTCATCGCCAGTAATAATGAAATAACATACCAGTTTCACAAAAAAAGTGCACATGTGAGTTAAATTTTTATTGGAGAGAGGATTAAAGTCCAGGAAGAAGAAATAAAAACTTTTAAAGTTTTCCAGTCCAGTGGCATCATATTTGCGTCAGAGACAGTAAAGGATTTAGGAGAGGTGTTGAGCAGAATGGGTAGCGCCTTGAAAAGAGGTTATGAGATGAACATTAACAAAAGTTAAACAACGCTAATCGAATTTATCCCATGTAAATCAAGAAATGCTGAGGGAGTTAGACTAGAAAGTGAGGCACTGAAGGTAGTGTTTTCTTATCTGGTCAGTGAAGTAACTACCGATGGATGAAATAGGGGGGATATGTGACAGTCACCCAGAAAATAATGCCTTACTTTTTGTCCCTTCAACATTTATTCATTGTGCAGTGCGAAGCTTACAGACTTGACAGAACGATATTTTATCTACACACCCTAATTTTCCTTGTAATCAGTACTGTGGCCTCCCTCCAGTTAGAAGCAAGGATCTATATGCCCTATCAGCACCAGTCCTTGTTCTGGTAATTTTTTCATTGTGCATATCACGTCTTCATCATCCTCATAATACCTTCCACAAAAGCTGCCCTTCAGTGGACCGAACAAGTGGATGTCCGAGGTAGTTAGGTACAGAGCCATAGGGTGGACAGGGTAACAATGACATGTTCAGAAGTCCTCAAACCTATGTGAAGCGGAGCATTATCTTGTCGAATCAAACTGTGTAGTTAATGTGCTCATGTATATCTCCAAAGTAATGGTACTGCTTCTTGGCATCATTCCTGTCACAGCTCAGGAGAAGAACCCTTCCCCTTCAACCTCAAAATGTTGCAACAATTCAGTACAAGGTTTTTTTTTCTGTGAGGTTTGTGTTCCACCATAAACATCGCATAACTCACCTTGCACACACTTTTGAGTATCCAAGAACAAAGATAATTGCATGCATAGTTGTTTTGGCAGTTGGCAGAAGCAGCTCCAATTGATGAATCGTAAAGCATCGATCCTTGTGAATGACCTCATCAGAACGCTGCAGCGTGTCAAATGCGACATCCGTGGGCAGTCTCGTTGCAAATTATGGTGTTCCATAGGCTTCACATAAATGTCTGTGAATATTCCCCACAGTTTCTTTCTTCACAGTGAGAAATTCAGTGACGACATGCTGCTTGTAATGAACACAATCTTCAGGTGCAATTTTGAAACATTGCTGCAGTTATGTTAGCCGAGGAAAACTTGATAATTTTTTATTTAGTCTGTCTCAGTTGCGTGAAAGTGCAATTTATTGCTGTAGTGGTTTTGGGCTCATTCGCTCATTCTCAAACTACACAACTTAGCTGTAAGTAGTTACACAGCTTGATGGCAAACGGCACACACCGTTTCATACAAGAAAGGAAAACAGTGAACAACAAATATGCTCATTGGTATGACAACCAGTGTGTAACTGTTTCACCTGAATGACACAATCACATTGGGAAACTTCTCCAGTACAGTCATGCTGCTGCTCGTCCATCACTATTTGCTTATCCTTGTGTAAAGACTGTGTCGGCCTGTCCCTGGTTAGTGTACCGGAAGATTGTCTCAGCTCTGCACAATACTACACACATCCACACCAGAATAAGTTCCTGACAGCATTGAAGCGGATGCCCCCTAGTACTGAAGTGTGAGCATGTCAGTGTCATGGACAACATTACACCCTCCTGAGTGTGGACCTAAAATGCTAGCACAGACAGAACATTCCCACTTGGTTAGTGTGTTCTCCTTGGTGTGTTTTCATGTGGGCCTTCAAACACTGAAACCTACACTGTCAAAATATCTCAAGTGAGTGCGAGCCCCTCAAAACGCATTTCTGGCCGTGTGTCCATACGATCTTTTCTGCTGGAGGAATAGCTTCATGCAGTTTGCCCCCCTTTAGCAAAATCACCCTGTGTATATGTCTGTACAGTTCTGGTTTAAGGTCCAGTTGTTGTTGTTGTTAGAGCCGTTACACATGTTATGTTACATGATGTTTGCTTATGTCTGCCCACAATAGCCATCTATGTGCACCGTGAATTGTCAGCTTGTGTGGTTGGTTTGTTGGTGACCCTAATTACAATGAGCTGTTCCCTGTGGAGGTCACTCATTTGACATGTTTGCATTCACAACTAGCTGACAAAATCGGTATTGCCTGCATATTCATTTTTCAAAAGTTCTATTAGAAATGAAACCTTCCTTGTACTCCAGCAGTAAACTGGGTGTGAGCTGATCACAGACAGTTTTTGTATGTCGGGCGCAGTTTCTTCGTTTGTCTACAGTGCGATTTTGTAAGTATCACTGTGGTAATGACACTTCACTCAGTTGACTTGACTGTAAGAGTGTTGTAGTAGTAAATAATAAATGTATTAGAACTTCATGCAAGATGTTTTTCACACATCACGATGTTTATGACATATCTCATGAACTGTGATAGATAGGTGGTCCTTAGTCATTCAGTGGTTGTCTCCTGACAGTGACCGATATAAGTACACACACACACACACACACACACACACACACACACACCACTGACGTCGTGCCCCATATTTGCCTAATCACATCACTTGTACTTTGTGCTTGTTAACATTTTCAATATTTCTTTCAGGTTATGAGTTTTCTGTGTCAACCATGCCTTTTTTTGTGACAGAGCACACTGCTAATATATTTTCACTGGAATGTGATAGAGCATTGTATCTGAAATATATTTTATGCTGTATGGTTATTTTTAATTGTATCAGCTAATGCCAGCAAGATTGTAAGTAAATATTGAAATCATGAAACTTGAGTCAATAACATTGTATCAAAATTACCTTCACTTACGGTAATGATCAGTACAGAGCTTAACAAAGAATAATTAAGAGGGGCGAGGGAGGGGGGTGAGACCATAGGTGGGTATCAATGTGGAAAAGATGCTTAAGGAACGATAAAACACTAGCAAAGGAGGAAGGGATGTAGTAGATGATAGAAGTAATCTGGTGATTAAACACACACTTACACTCATAGGTTTGCATTCTGAAGAAGTCCCAAAGCAGACTTAAAAGTGCTAAATGTCTTGTTTATATCCCTACAATCCCTATATCCCTACTATATCACTCAACAGCCCCTTGCGAGGTGGATTGCTTGGAAACAAAAAGCAGCGCAGCAGTGTGATCATAACATTACCAAGAAAATTTGGCACAGCTTCGCATGGGGAACAATGTAAAAAAATTCCCAGAGAGAATCTTTCACTCTGCAGTGAAATGCATACTGTTTCAAAACTTAATGGCAGATTAAAACTTTGTGCCAGACTGGGACACGAATCCCAAACATCGTCCTTCATGGGGAACACCCTGGGTGATTGAGCTACCTGAGCACGATCTCTGGTCCTCACAGCCTGTATTCTGTCAGCACTTCCATCCTACTTTCCAAACTACGTGGAAGTTTGCCCCACTCATCTGGTATTTTAGGAAGAAAGGATGTTGTTGTTGTTATGATCTTCCATGTAAGATGTGGTTTGATGCAGTTCACCATGCTGCTGTATCCTGCACAACCCTCTCCATCTGGATAACTTCTGCAATGTACACTCATTTGAACCTGCTCACTGTATTCAGGTCTCTGTCTCCCTCTTCAGTTTTTACCCCCTTCCTCGGGTCTCTGTCTCCCTCTTCAGTTTTTACCCCCTTCCCCCACCCACCAAATTGATGATCCCTTGATACATCTGGATGTGTCCTATCATCCTTCATTTAGTCGAGATGTGCTATAAATGTTTACAATTTCATTCAACACCACCTCACTATTTATTTGATCTACAAATCCAGTCTTAAGCATTTTGATGTAGCTTCATATTTCAAACTCTTCCACTATCTTCCTGTCTGGGCTACTTATCATCCGCATTTCACTTCCACACAGATTCCTCCAGGAAAGACTTCCTAACACTTAATCCTATGTTTGATGTCTCTTCTTAACAAACACTTTTCTTGCCGCTGCCAGTCTATATTTTTTGTCATCTCTACCTTGGCCGTCATCACTTATTTTACTGTCAAAACAGCAAAACTTGTCTACTACTTTGTGCCTCGTATTTCTAATCTAATTCCCTCAGCATTGCGCGATTTCGTTTGACTGGCTACATTTCATTACCTTCATTTTGCTGTTGTAATGTTTCTCATATCCTCCTCTCAATATTCTGCCCACTCCATTCATCTGCTCTTTCAAGAACTTTGCTGTCTCTGTCAGAGTTACCATGTCATCAGCAGACCTCAAAGTTTGTATTTCTCCTCCCTGAATTTCAGTTCCTTCTCCAAATGTTTCTTTCATTTTCTTTACTGCTTGCTCAAAATGTACAAATTGAATAACAACTCTCACTCCCTTCTCAGCCTTCCATGCCCCCCAACTTGTACAGCTGCACTGTGGTTTCTGTTAAAGTTGTAAACAATCTTTCAGTCCCTATATTTTATCCCTGATACCTCAGAGCTTGAAACAGTATATTCCAGTCAAGAAAGGATATTTTGGGGAAATGGCATAGCTACACCCTGCTGTAGATTTTTTCTGGAACTAATCCCTTGGCTGTGGCTAAGCCATTTCCCTGCAATATCCTTCAGTCCAGCATAGTCTGCAAGAGAGCTTCCATGATGTTCGGAAAGAAAGAATGAGGTACTATTTTAATCTGTTGAGGAAGTTTCAGTGTAGACTGTATGTGAACACACAAAACAGGAAAATCATTTGGTGTAGATGAGATGAAGGGAGCAGAACTGGGGAGCCTTGAGCACAACTTACAGCAGTTGCCATTTTGAAAATTATATTCTCTCATTTCAGGGCACATTGGGAGGTAGTGGAACTCTCAGTGAAGAAAATCTCTCACTTTAGTGTGGTAATGGATCATGAAGTGGGTTGAAAGATTTGTTTGTGGACTAGGTTGAGGGGTCAACCATTTTTGGACCCTATCATAACAGTGAGTTGTTTTTAAAAAAATTATTAGTTTCTTTGATCTGAGGAGTAAAATTAAGTGATATCAATTTTTTTCCCTTTGCCAGGCTCCAATTGTTAAATAAAAAGTCATGTCTAACACACTCAGCCCCTGTGCCATTTTCAAGTAATCATTGTGTACAGATAACTTGGAAAATGCATGTAAAGCTCATTTACATCTGCATAAGTATACAAATGTATCAGCTGCTCAAAAATATTCTAGAAACCTCTCTCTCTCTCTCTCTCTCTCTCTCTCTCTCTCTCTCTCTCTGTCTCTCTGTGTGTGTGTGTTTACAGAATTGCATTGCTTACTGTTAAGTAAATTTCACAAAGACATTAACACATTTGTATACAGTGCCTTATTAATTTGGACTGGATTTTTGTTTTTCTGAGTTATTGTGCATATTGATCTTTTTAAATGGTTGACTGTATGATATACATGACTTGTCAAGTCATGACAGCCAACTAAAGGAAAGATAATGCCGTCCATGATATGAAAATGACTGGCAACTAACTGGTTCATCATGAAATTAAATATATCGTGTCAGTGATTACAGGGTCTCAAAATAACTAGATAATAAAGTGAAATTGTGTGCGTATGGAATAATGGCCCCATAAAACTACCAGCTCTTTCTGTTTAGTAGTTCAGAATTTTCCCATTTCATCACTTTTTATGATATTTAAACCTATAAATCCAGTTACCAATTAAGTAAGAAAGATTTATTTTTTAATAAAACTGCACATTTGCCTGGTAAATAGTTCCCACTGTGGTGTGAATCACTAATGGTTTCTTCTAGTTTGTGAATGGAACCAACAAAAGTTTTCTACACCTTAATGAGATAACATTGACATGTTGTTGCCAATAAACTAACCAGTTTACTACCTTTATTTCTTGTTCATTTGTTAATATCACTGCTTGACAATTGCTACAGGACAATGAAATTTTCATATGCATTGTTATGTTGCAGCCACGTATTTCCTTGAAGTTATTCATACTGTGAAGCAATCTATCTCAGTGATACACATAATAACAGTACGAAGTCCAACTGAAAATACAAACTTAATGTGTTGAATTTTTAACCCCAAGACACTGTCAGGGGTGAAGGAAGTCGTTGGTAGTGTTGTATTTAAGAGTATGGTGAGTACTGCTGTTGGAGTATCACTACATGGTGTCACTTAGGTGACAGTTAGTCAGCTTGAGATGAATTGGTGCCACCACATTTCAGAATATACTCTGTTGAAATCCATAGTTGGAGATCCGTATGGTGCATTCCACCGATTGCAACACACTTTGATTTTTTAAAGTGTGACATAATTATCAAAAATGGGTGATACAGGATTGCAAAGGTATTTTTTCATTGTTTGTTAAATGACCAAGTTAGTTACATGCTGTGGCTGATTTCAGCTTTCTGTTGCAGCTGTCTTCTCATGTAAAAATAAAAGAAAACTATCTTCTGAGCATAAAAAGAATGGAAAATCCAGGATGGAATAACAATAATATAAAATGTTAAGTTGCAGACAGGCACAATTAAAAAGACACTTACACAAAGCTTTCAGCCATAGCTTTCATCAGCAAAAGAGGAACAGGCAGCATTCAGAAGATTTTTTCGCTTAGATTTGATGATGAAGATGACTGCAGTGGAAAGCTGAAATCGTAGTATGTAACTACCTTGTGATTTTTTATGTTCATTGAAGAATTTAAAAAAGCTCACTGTCATTTACTAGTCGAGAAGGCTCACAGTTGTGGGCAACTGCAACATTCCCAGAAGAATTCTGGTTCAGTATAACATGCAATTGTTGTCACTGCTGGGTGTCGAGAAAATTAGGAACATGTTCCCAATCCCCCGCCCCCTGGGGCTCACCACTCTTTGGTGGGTTCACGCTTACTACCACACAGCCCCAGCCTTTGCAGCATTTTTTCCCTTCCGCGTTGCATGTCTGGACTCTTGCTATTTTTTTTCCACACGCTTGGAGAATATGTCTGGGATATTCTTGAGAATGTTCTGTATTCTGTCGCTCAAGTACAAATGGTCTCGCATTTCTTTTTCGCTCCCTTTTCCTTTCTTTGCTTCCCTTCTTCTCTCGTTCCTCCGCTTCAGCATCTTCTTCCCCCCTGCATGCTCCGGAAGGCCGACACACGCACCTGACGCATAACAGGTGACTGGGTAACGCATAATTCCCAGCCATGGGTCGACAGGTAGTGTTCGCACGTACCCCCTGGTGCAGGCCAGGACCAGGGAGAGGTGATTGCCAAGCTGTAACCTTCCCAAATTGCCAATTGGTCCCTCTGTCAGGTGTTCGGGAGGTGTGACCTGAGGTGTGAACAATCACCTAAGGCGGCTGTGCCCCCTTGTGAAGGGGACTCCCTGTTGGAAGGAGCAGCCACCAGAGACACTGGCAATCATGGTGGGATTTCCTCGCAATGAGTCAATCATCCACTCAAATTCAACAAAACGTAAATGCAACAAGGCTAATGATTCGAAGTCCCTTCCTGCTGCACCACAGCTCCTCATGGTCTCACGTACTCAAGACTGTCAGTCCTTCACCACGGTAAATCCGTTTATTATTCAGAATGATGTAGATGCAGTTTCTGGCCCCGTAATATCTTGCTCTCATTTATGAAATGGCCACTTCTGATTCTCAAGCACAACAACTGCTTGCTGCCTTGCTTCTCCACAGTTACCCTGTTTGTGTCGAGGCCCAAAGAACTTTGAATTCTTCCCGTGGTGTAATTTACATCAGGCTGCTCGACGGCCTAACCGAGACTGAAATACAGTCTTACCTCTGATCAGGGTGTCACTGCCGTCCATCGTGTAATGAAAAAAGGTAGTATCCTTTCTTTCAGTAGTGCTAGTTCTGCAAGGTTCACAGGAGAGCTTCTGTAAAGCTTGGAAGGTAGGAGACGAGGTACTGGCAGAAGTAAAGCTGTGAGGATGGGGTGTGAGTTGTGCTTGGGTAGCTCAGATGGTAGAGCACTTGCCCGCGAAAGGCAAAAGTCCCAAGCTTGAGTCTTGGTCCGGCACACATTTTTAATCTGCCAGGTAGTTTCACCTATAGCTCTATTCTTGTTACCCCTCGCTCCATGACGGACGTGGCTATGCAGATATTCAACCTCCAATTCAGCTCTGAGATCGTGAAATCGCCCAGTGTCAATGTAGCATCACCACCCCCCCCCCCCCTTCCCCATCAAGCTGTGCAACAAGTCATCAAACTCTTGCCTCAAGGGGCAAAACCACCTTCATCTACCCAGAAAGGATCGAAGAAGTCCTCCAAAGGCAAATGGTCTTCTCCTTTGCCACCTCGAAGACCCTCTTCGATGGTGTTGGCACGTGATACCTTAGCCCGGGCAGCCTTGGTGTCACTGGTGCGCACCAACAACTGTTTTTTAGCATTGGACTCCCCAGACCAACCGAACAAAGAAGCTGATGCTTATGTGGACCCATGGAGCACGATCCTCCTCCTTCTGTGCCCTGTAGCAGCTCCTCTTCCCCAGCTGTCACCCAGCAGCTGCCGAGGTGACACCCTGTCTCATCATCATGACTCTCTTCCAATGGAACATTTGCGGCCTTCAGTCCCACAAAGAGGATCTACAGCTGCTTTTAGTGTAGCAGCGTCCCCTTGTACTCTGCCTTCAGGAAACGTAATTGCGCCCTCACGACCGCTTTGAGCTTTCACATTTCTTACCAATTCGTTTTGACCTTCCCCCTGAGGCAGGCATTCGCTCTCATGGGGGCGTCGTGCTGCTCATATGGGATGACATTCATAGTCAGACCATTTCGCTGACTACCAGTCTCCAAGCTGTGACAGTTCGCCTTCTCCTTCCCCACTGGTCTTTTTCTCTCTGTACTATCTATGTCCCTCCATCATTCACTGTCGCCAGAGCAGACTTCCTTCAACTTATTGGGCAGCTACCTCCCCTGTTTTTGCTACTCGATGACTTTAATGCCCATCATTCCATTTGGGATTCTCCCAGGTCCTGTCAGAGAGGTGCCCTCTTGGCTTACCTTCTTAACCAACTTAACCTCTTCTGCCTTAACACTGGAGCACCCAATTTCCTTTATGACTCCTTGCACACCTTTTCCCATTTGACCCTATCCTTTTGCACTGCCCAGCTTGCCCATCATCTAGAGTGGCCCATTCTTTCTGACTCCTACTCGAGCAACCATTTCCCGTGTGCTCCCCGGATGCATGCCCAAATGGTAGCTCACTAAGGCTGACTGGCAGCTTTACTCCTCCCTGGGGACCTTCGAAGAACAAGATTTCTCCAGTTGTGATGACCAGGTGGACTATCTCACGTCGTGTCCCAGTCCCTTGGTGGAAGGAGGCATGCCACAATGCAATTTGTGCACGGAGACGTGCTCTCCACATTCTTAACTGCCACCCTATGCCGGAAAACTGCATTCATTATAAACAGATGCATGCAAAATGTCGTAGAGTTCTCTGGGATAGCAAAAGGACTAGCTGGATTTCATTCACTAGTTTTTAACAGTTCCACACCTTCCTCTGTCATTTGGGCCAACCTCAGATGGCTCTCTCGAACCAAGATCCTTTCCCCAATTTCCAGCCTGACAGTAGCTAACAATGTCGTCGTGGACCCTATTGCTATCTCCAACACCGTGGGGCACCATTTTGTAGGAGTTTTGAGATCTTCTCATTATCACTCTGCTTTCGTCCATCGGAAGTGAGTGGAGGAAGCTCAGGCGATACTGTTCTCTTCTCAGAATCATGACCAATACAGTGCCGCCTTTACTATGCTGGAGTTCAGACACGCTCTCAGTTCATCCAGATCCTCCACCGCAGGGCCAAACGCCATCCACAGTCAAATGGTGCAGCACCTTTCTCTTGAGGGCAAGCACTTTCTGCTTAATACATACAACCACATCTGGCTGAGAGCACATGTCCTGGACGCGGGCCTGAAGCCACCATCATATCCACACCTAGGCCCGGTAAGGACAAAAACCTTCCTTCTACGTACCGCCCCATATCTCTTACCAGCTATGTCTGCAAGGTGATGGAACATATGATTCATGTCTGGCTGGTGTGGTGGCTAGAGTCTCGCCATTTACTAACAAATGCACAGTGTGGATTTCGAACACGTCATTCTGCAGTTGACCATCTCGTTACTTTGTCCACCCATGTCATGAATGGTTTTCTGCGGAAACCCCAGACTGTGGCCATGTTACTTGATTTGGAGAAGGCCTATGCCACGTGCTGGAGAACTGGTATCCTCCATACTCTTTACACGTGGGGCTTCCATGGGTGCCTGCCCTGTTTTCTTCAGGCATTTTTACAAGACCGAGTTTTCAAGGTGCTTGTGGGTTCTGCCTTGTTGGACAGCTTTATCCAGGAAAATGGTGTGCCTCAGTGCTCCATCCTGAGTGTCGTCCTCTTTGCTATCGCCGTTAACCCTATAATGGCCTATCTCCTGCTGGGTATCTCCAGCTCTCTTTCTGTAGACAATTGTGCCATCTATTGCAGTTCTTCATGGACCTGTCTCACTGAGCGGCATCTTTAGTGCTGTCTTGATCATCTTCACTCCTGGAGCATCGACAATGGCTTCTGCTTTACCCTGACAAAACCGTCTGTACCAATTTCTGGCGGTGCACGGTTTCTCCCACCATCTCTACATCTTGAGCCTGTTGCCCTTCCATTAGTTGAAACTACAAAATTTCTGGGGCTCATGCTCGATGGGAAACTCTTGGACTACCCCTGTGTCTTACCTGACAGCCCGCTGTAGAAGATCGCTCAATCTCCTATGTGTCCTCAATGGTACTTCCTGGGGTACTGATAGAACCATCCTCCTCCATTTGTACCGGTAGCTTGTCCATTCGAAACTAGACTATGGGTGCTCTGTTTATGCATCTGCAAGCCTATCCCTCTTCCCACCGTCTCAGCACTATCCACCATCATGGCATCCGTTTGGCCACGGGCGCCTTTTACACCAGCCCGATTGAGAATCTGTATGCTGAAGCTGCTGAACTACCTCTGTCCTACTGCAGTGACTTTTTCCACAGCAGATATGGATGCCATTTGTCTGCCATGCATGGCCACCCCCCCTATGCTTCTTCCTGTGATGATTCCTTTGATTGTCAGTGTGGGGCTCGTCCCTCTTCTCTGTTACCTCCTGGAGTCTGCTTTCGCCACTTGATACAGTGGCATAACTTCACAATACCTTGAACTTTCCCAATGGGTGTGAACCCTTCACCACCTTGGCTTCGTGAAGTGCCCTATGTTAACCTTGGCCTTCATTCGCTTCCCAAGGACACTACTCCAGCCTAGGTGTATGACCTTCGTGATAGTACCTTTGTCTACACTAATGGCTCTCTGACTGATCATGGGGTTGGGTGTGCCTTCGACATTGTCTCCTGTGTCTTTGTGGCACACTCATCAGTGCTTACAGCTAAGCTCTTCGCCTGGTATCAGGCCACGGAGTACATCCGGCATCACAGCCTCTCCAATTGTGTCCTCTGCTCAGACTCACTCAGAGCCCTCCAAAGTCTATGTGTGCTTTACACTCCTCGTCCCTTAGTGCAGCGGGTCCAGGAAAACTGTCATTTGCTCGCTCTTCATGGAGCCAGTGTCATATTTCTGTGGGTCCGTGGTCATGTCGGTCTGCCAGGAAAAGAGGCTGCTGATACTGCTGCCAAGGCTGCAGTCCTCGTTCCTCGGGCCATGAGTACCTATATTCCCTCCAATAATCTCTTCGTTGCCATCTGTCAGAAGGTGGTGTCCATATGGCATCGCCAGTGGTCCTCCCTTCACAGGAATATGGTTTGGCTTATTAAGCTGGTTCCAGCACCTTGGACGACCTACTGTCGGCCATCCCACTGGGAGATTATTTTATCTCGGCTCTGGGAGAAGATTATTTTAACTCGGCTGCGTATTGAGCACTGCCTTTTTAGCCATCGTCATTTGCTAAGTGACGCTCCCCCACCACTTTGTACACATTGTGCCCAAATTTGAACTGTCTGCCACTTCGTGCTGGAATGCTCTCTCTCTCTCTCTCTCTCTCTCTCTCTCTCTCTCTCTCTCTCTCTCTCTCTCTCTCTCTCTCTCTTTATATATATAATATAATGTTCCAGCTTGGGTTTGCCATCTGCTTTATCAGCCGGTTTAGCAAATGAAGGGTGGGCTGTCGACCACGTTTTACTTTTTATCTTCTGTAGCAATATGGTGAAGGCCATGTAATTTTTAGTTTTGGACCTCCGTTTCTGTATGGTGGTTTTTTTAAGCCCTTTTTGCATGTGCCTGTTTTTAGTTGTCTCATACGCCTCTGTGTGTTCGTGTTCTACAGTTTTGACTTGGGTGCGTATGACCCCAGTTGTTTTTTGAGCCGCAAAGCAAAGCAAAACAAAACAAAACAAAACAAATGTTACCAATTTAAGAGACACTGAAGGACAACAGTTAGGATAGATGTGGAGTCACCACAGTCTGGTTGGATGTTTTGAATAATTGAAAAACATAACTACATCTCCACAGAAGAGTTGGGAAAGGTGAACTGTTGTACAGGGAATGTTTTATATTTTTCTGGTAGAGTGTACCATTAATTTTTATGGATGACAACAATCGTCTCAACAGAACTGGCCATATAGCCTGAAAAATAAAACGTGATAACATGGAGTGAACATACAGCCAGGCCCAAACCCTCTAGAGCAGCTGTGGGATGTTCTCAGGAGACATTCTGCACAGAAAATTTTAACCTTGCACGTCGTGAGGGAGGAACACAAATGTACTGCCTGGTACTACCTATGTTTACAAAGGCTATAACACTATATGGAGTGGTTCCTTAGCAATTATCAAGCAGAGTATTTGTATGGAACATTATTAAATGCTGTTCTTTATCTTTTCAGCACTTTGCCATTTACGTCAACAATGCTGCGACACTATACATGGGACCGACAGTTGCATGCTTTCACCACAATTATCTGTTATAACCTGAGGTTGTGTGCTCAATCATAATTGTTTCCAATGCAGCTTTCTTTGTGAAAGCTAGAGTAAAGCTACAGTATATTATAAAAGTACAAAAAAAATCAACTACATGATGTTCACAAATAATCAAGGGCATACTATGTAGTTAAAAGTAGTACTCCTCCTAAAGAAGAGATGTATAACCAGAGTTTACTTCTGTTTGTGCTGTTAAAAGAAAAAGAAGTGTTACACTCTAAACCTATAGCAGACAATGCTAAGAAGTTAACATTGTTGAACTGTTACCTATATAACATCACAAGATTTTAGCCTCATGGAAATAGAAATTTATCTCTATTTTTATATATTGAAGGATAAAACATGAAGATATGAAAGTAAATTGATATAGTTAAAGTAACAAGAGTATATCAGTGGCATATTTACAAAACTATCTTATGCAAATTTATTTCATATTCATTTGTCTTCCATTTATTGCACAAGTTCAGTTTCCATCTTTTTGTGCTGTTTTAGTAAGCACCCTAAACGAGGCCAGCTTGTGTTTCTTAGAATTCAGTGCCGAATAGTCTCGGGCATGTCTCAAATTCCCACGTACTTTTTCCTTGCTTGTAATTTTGTGTGGGTTGCACCTTCTGGTGGACACTGGCATATATTTTTGCTCACTTTGTAAGAATTAGGTGCCATCCATGACACTGACTGTTGTACTATCAGAGTATTGGGCAGGGCAAAAAGAAAGATACAAGTTCACATAATTCAATGAAGATATGGTAGAAGACCAAACACAGAAACTCATACAAGATCTCTGGAATCTGATGTTACAGTCATTCAATATGAGAAATGCATATCGTTAAATGTTATCAAAATTCTTGCCAAGCATAACACTTTACTGTATGTAGATTCAAAACCAGTAAGCATGAGATTTTTTATTTCAGAAATCATACAAGGGGGATCACCTCTGGTGCACCTGTGAAATGGAAGAACATCCATCTTCTTACCAATGCAATGATGAAGTAGGTGTTTTAATATCACAATTTGTGGTGACGTTGATGCGGTGAAGAATGTACTGTCTCCAGTCCTCATCAAATTGTAGGATTAGCCAGTCTTGTAACATTTTAAGATGTTCCAGCAGTTCTGTTACATCTCTAGGTTCTCCATATATCATATCATGGCGATTTACTTTCCCTTTCATCTGAATTGTATCTTCACCAAAGAAACAAAATTATCTGGAAAACTCTCATCCTCCTTGTCACTGTGTTATCATTTGATGTAAGACTATGTAATAACTTTGACTGACACAGCTTAAAATTCATTTGCTTATCAAAAAGGATACCACGGAAGTTTCCAGAGGAGCTGCAAATTATAACATGCATTATGCATCAGTTCTGCAGATTTTTTGTGTGACTTCCCTGATTTATTGCTTAGATAGAGCAATGCATTGCTCTTTTGTTTATGCATAGGTCATGTCTCTTAACAATGTTAAAGAACCATCATTGTCATAGCATAGAGCTGTAATTATAAAACTTGCAGTTGGGGTTGTACAAATGCAACCAAATCCATTTTTGCCATTTCCAGTACACATTATGCTTGCTACAGATGTGTTAATTTCTCTCTCTCACATGATCATAATGTTAATGTCAGAAGCACTCCTGTCATGTCAGTGGCATGCAAATTAGAGATAAAGCTTCCAGAGGTTTTGTTTAGAGTGGTACTTTGTGCAATCTTCTATTGTACTTACTCAGTTGTGATAATTGTTTCATTCTTCTTAACTGATCCTGTATAAAGACATCATTGTGGAACAGAGGGGTCCAATTAGATTCTATGCCCTGATACAAAACAACAAATTATCTGCCATTTTATAAATAAAACGAGATTGTTAGAACATTGGTACTACTGGGTGCATTTGTGTGTATCGTGTGGTGCAGTCTTTTGTGTCTGGAGATGAAATTAAATGATGAGTACCTCTTTTTGCTGGTTTCTCTTCTGAAGAATTTATCAACATATTTTTATAAGTAGCATTAACAAATGATAAGAATATACAATCTTCGTAATTTCTCTTGAAGGGAAGCCTTGTGAACCCCGTGTGTGGTCATGAAGGCTGTAGGTAAAGATACATTATTTGCAAAAACTGCTAGGTTAGTAGTGTCTACATCGTAAATGGACCTATTGTTTTTTAATACAATGAGGAGTTACATATATGACTGTTTCATTGTTGGAATCATTATTTGATATGAACAGACATTTTTGCATGTTTCAAAGAAAATTGTTTAAGAGATGCATAAGATTTTAAAAGGTAAAGGAACCTTCTCTTGTCTTTAAATTTTTCTGTGTGTGATTCTTGAAGAAGTGTGATTACTTTGCCAAAGTAAGGATTTGAAAGTTGATTGCTGATAGCTCTGGATTGTTGTTTGTATTGTGGAGGTGATCAGAATTGTAAGCTCTTGCCGAGTAGGGTGTGGCAATTTTACTTTGTCCAGTATGTGCATTTCATTTGTAATACAGAAAAATTTTCAGTTACTTGAAAATTCTGTCAATGAGTGAAAGGTGTAATCTATGTACTAATGAGATGTACTCACAGACCAAAGTAATTGTGAAGGGAAGAAAGAGCTAGCTTGCTTGCTATGTAGTTGTTTGTGTAAAGACACTGTGTTGAAGATACGTGGAACCATTCCATAATGCCTAGTCCTTCATAGTGTGTGAATTGCCGTTTTAATAGATTACTTTAAGCATTTTCTTAAGTTCCTTAAAATGTGATGATACTTTTGCTCTGCGCATTCATTCAGCTCGCTTAATATTTTCTTGGGTTTGTATCAGTCATTCTCTTATTGAAACATATATAATTTAGTGTTTTCCACTGTTGAAAAGTCAAATGTTTGTTGCAATTGGTTTTCCCAAGGGCCACATATTTATCACAACAGAGCATACAATTTCGTATCAATACATTCCTTTCTCATAGTGGAGAAACAGTTGCAGAAAGTGTTGCATATCATCAGAAATTGCTTCTGGATATTAATTATTGTGGTTATTAGCAGTTCACCACCATAATGGAATAATTTTGTAGTGACATCAGTTGTTCAAAATCCTTAAGAGCTGTGCACTGTGCACAGGATGTCCCACACATTGTGGGCCATCATAATATTTATCCTGCATTTCCTGTTGCTACCTGTAACACTTTCTCTACCATGGTATTGAAGCTACTATAATATTTAATACACCTTATACTGCTCTTTTACATGTAATGGCATCTGATAGCTTCTACAGGGAAGTACACAGTCAGTGTTTAAAGTGAAAACTCATAAAAAATAATCAGAAATGTGCAATAAGTTAACTCCCAGACTGTCAGGAACTCTTCATCATCAGAAAATGTAGAGGTGGGGAAAATTTTTAGCAGGTTGTCTTGGGCTGGAATGTATGATAGAGCAGTCATTAACATCTGTACATGGATAAATTTAAATTTAACAAATTAATCCAAAAGAAGAATGATCAGTGTACAAGAAAGTGAGCAACACGGTGTAAAGAGCTCTTAAGGAAGTTATTGGCAGCCTGAGAAACAAGCAAAGTGTTCCTTCCCAACACTTGGTGGGTGCAGGGACGCCAACAAGCATATAACAGGTACTTAACATTTAAAGCGTAGCATGTTTCTGCATCTCCTGAACAAAAAATAACATTTGCAAATATTAATAAATGCCATATCACTGCACACTTCTTTTCCTGAGCTTTCAAATGCCATTACCTCAGTAGATAATGTAATAAATAACTGTTCCATTACCGTTAGGTTTTGGGAGTTAAGTCCTTGAACAACATTTTAAAATTTTCCATTTTACTGAATAATGGCCTTGAGGAACATCAATTGAAAGTCAACTTTTTCTTGTATCATGAACTGTGCCATTACTTTGTTAAAACTGAAAGCCTTCATGTTTTCTTCACTTCTCCCCCCCCCCCCCCCCCCCACCACCTCCCAAAATGCATACAAACACACAAATTAAATGAAGCCTGCCGCTACAGCGCTAACAGCATTTCTTTGTGCTACCATCATCAGCACATACTACTTACACCAACTCTGCTACATACTTCATATTGATTTGTGGAAAGGAAATATTAAGTTAGCATATATATCATAGGTTTGCAGAAGCTTCAGGTGAGCATATTAGTTACTCTATTTTAGCACAAGGTCTACATATTTTAATTTTTTGTGGTATCATGTTCCCCTTTTTATGTGTGTGTAGTTAAGCTACATTGCTACTGATAATTATTTCCATGTGAATATATTTCTCAACCTATAGGTTCATTTTGTGAAGTTCATAACATGTCCACCTGTTTGGGCATAATAGTAATAAATTGATTTTCTCAACAAGGACTTACCTATTTCTCCATTAGCTACTTTGCTCTTTATGCATTGTGTTTTTACTATTTCTCTGTTGGAGAACCTGGTGGGTTCTAGTGTCTAATTTTCACTCTTTTTTTTAGAAGTCTGAATCACATCCATATTGCCAAATCATCTCTGGCTTGATGTTAGATATTCACTGTTGTCTAAAATGTAAGTATGCATCTTTGTCAGCTTTTGTTATATCCATCATCTTCCTTGTCTTCTGCCTGTACCCAGAAAACAAAACTAATGCAACTTGAGGACTTGTACATGTTGAACAACTTCTGGTCCAACAAAGACTATGCTCAGCAACTTGGCCTTACCTCATATAGTTGAAATACAGAAAATAAGTAGAAACCCATCATCTTTTCAAAAGGCAAATGCTCTCTATGGCTTGTTTCTCGCATTCTAAACTGAGATGCATTGTGCCAATGGGTACATCTTGTGGCCACAAAAAGAAGTGGTACACAAATACATGCAGTAACAGGCAGATAAGTAGTTTTTTTAATTATATATTTCAGCCTAAGATCACACAAAGGGAATCATCAACAGTTTCGACTTATCAAGTTTTCCTCAGATGATCTATTTAAAAAGAAAAGGGACATAGCAAAATATTAGGAAAGTAAATAATCGTATAATCCTACATAATTAACTGTAGCGTTCAGTTTAAACAGACAGAGCATACATATATATGTTGTAACAGCCAGTTCAACCGATGAGTCACTCTTTGACATTAATGTTTGTATAGTTGTATATAGAAATTTTCCAGTATTTTACTATCCCCCTTTTTCTATATTTTTAAAGAAATCATCTGATAATGACATTATAACAAAAGTAACTGCTAATGATACCCTTTAATTGAACAGATAAAAAAAATCTACTCACCAAGTGGCGGCAGAACACACACGTAAGACTGTTGTGATTTGCAAGCTTTCGGAGTCAGTGGCTCCTTCCTCAGGCAAAAGGGTGAAGGACCGGAGAAGTCTAGGAAAAGGGGTACATTTTGGGAACTGCGAGTCAGGGGAGACTACCACACAGGAAGAGAAGGAAAGAGTCTTTCCTTCTTATCCTGTATGGTAAGTCTCTCTTGGTCTGCAGTTCAGGGTGACTTTCCCAAAATCTATCCCTTTTCTTAGACCTCTCCAGTCCTTTTCCTTCACTCTTCTTCCTTCCTCTTTGATCTTTCTTCCTGAAGAAGGAGCCACTTGCTCCAAAAGCTTGCCAATGACAACAGTCTTCTCTCTCTCTCTCTCTCTCTCTCTCTCTCTCTCTCTCTCTCTCTCTCTCTCTCTCTCTGTGTGTGTGTGTGTGTGTGTGTGTGTGTGTGTGTGTGTGTGTGTGTGTGTGTGTGTGGGGGGGGGGGGGGGGGGGGGGGGCGGGCGCCTCCATATTTGGTGAGTAGATTTATCTATCCAGTTAAATAATTTTATCAATAATTGTTTTTGTTGTTATAATGATACTCCTTGTGTGATGTGAGGATACAACATATAATTAACATTTTTTTTAAAGCCAGTTAGTGTTTTACTAAGGCTCCACCTTGTCTTTGTGTGTAGGATTTCAATTTTTTTTCCGGCAAGGAAGGTACATTTTACAGTACGTTCCTTAAATTTCAAATTTTAATTTATTTACAAATGACTTTATCTCGTTTTCATCAGTAGAAGTATTTATCCTTAAAGTAGTTATTCATTGATATGATGTTCTGAGTATAATGGAAGCTTGTAATACTATTTTTTCTGTCACTGGACATTTGCTCTCAGTTTGTCGTGTTGACTGCTATATTACCTTTACCATTAGTATTTCTACCTTTGCATCTGCAGCAAAGTGGTATTCAGCTCAACATCAGTATTTAAATTTTTATTAGGTGGGCCATGACATTGCCACAGCAGAGTTGAGGAAATGCTTGTTTTATCACCTTTCTTTGATTCAAGAAGTGTCACTCTGAGCAAAATACCTTATGAATTACAATACTAACATTTCTCTCTCCAATTTATCTTCATTGAAATCTAAAGAGAATAGTGTGATGAACTACTTTGCTTTCTGGTCCCTGGTAAGATCATAAATATTACACCTTTTCTGAAATTTGGTTCTACCACTATATTCTTCCTGTATATTTCCTGGGACAATGGTTCTTTGTATCAGCTTCCCTTTTTAACTGATGTTGGCAACTGCAGTCATTTGAATTGTAGAAATCATATATTGATTAGTCAAGATTTCATAACACAATTCTGATTATATTTATTTTAGTGAGAGATTGTGAACTTACCCAAATAAAAAGTTCAGGAATAGTCTCGCCTGATTTTTTGTTCTCGTCAGTGTTTTAAACACACACATTCTAAGCAGATTACCATTGGTATCAAAAATAGGGGGAAAAGGAGCTTTTGAGGAACATGCATGCATTCTCCTCTCATATTTCTTCTTTTTACAGTAATTTCTCTCATCATGTCTGAATTGTTGGAGTCGGAGTTGGGGGGGGGGGGGGGGGGGGAGAGAGAGAGAGAGAGAGAGAGAGAGAGAGAGAGAGAGAGAGAGAGAGAGAGAGAGAGACCTTGCCATGGCAAGTTTATTTCTAGTATTTTCCTCCCTTTACCAAAACAGTTATGGTTCCTACACAGCTTCTATTTATTACATGAACTGCTACAATGTGAAAGCACCGCAGCCCTTGTTTGACCCAGGTTTCAACACTTTCCTTAAAATTTCAAAGTCAAAAAGCAGTTTGCAGCTGCTAAAGAATATTCATCATCATGTTGGCTTTCAGTTTAGCATCTTAATGGTTAATACAAACTTTAATAAAATTCATGTTTGAATGTTGTAAATTAAGTTACAAACAGTAATTTAAGAGATAAAAGGGCTGTGCTTACAAGCAGAAATCAACAACAAATTGAAATAATGATATGAACAGTGAAATCAAAGCCTTGAGCCATTACAACTGTAGCCCCCCCCCCCCCCCCCTCTCATTAATATTATAAGAAAGGCAGGAGTTAGAGAAATACCCTTTACGATTACACGAGGGAGGGGGTACTGTTTCTTGTTTGATTCTAGTAAGCCTGGCCCTTTGACATATTTGATATGATTTTAATGATAAATCTAACTCTTTCTATGCAGTGGAATGTGACTGACTAATAAGA
The DNA here is from genome assembly GCF_023897955.1 of Schistocerca gregaria. NCBI lineage: Eukaryota > Metazoa > Arthropoda > Insecta > Orthoptera > Acrididae > Schistocerca > Schistocerca gregaria. Next base: position 197,277,210 of record NC_064928.1, on the reverse strand, counting down.
AGACTGATTTTGTAGTAAGTTGTTTCCCTTGGTTTTTGGAGGAGAGAATTAGGAAGAGAAGATAATCTTTTCTGACTGGATGTAGCAGGGTCTGCACAGGTATACTATAAGAAATGCCACAAATTTTATGTGATGATAAGAGTGAGGCAGCTCCTCATTTGTCACATGTGGTGCTGTTTGTTATGTAGATGTAGGCCATAAGTAACAGCTGGTACATGTATGTTAAAAAGAAGAAGAAGAAATAAATGGAAACATTATTTTAATTTTCATTCTGTGTTTTTCTTTCTATTTTTGCTACATGTTTAGTTCAAGATTGTTTTCACATTTATTCATATGTAACTGATTTGTTGCGAAAATAACTGCCTGATTACAAAAGAACACCACATACAATCACACTAGTTCTGCTTATGTTAGAAATGTGTTTTGCTAGTTACCTTATATCCACATGCACTCACAGTGGAAAATGTGCCATGATACACATCAAATGCCATCACAATAGTGCAATGATAACATTGATTAAATTATACATACTATGAGGGGGCCAACACTTACATATGCCAACCTGACAAGAAGTTGGCAAATTGTTTCAGTTAAATTACATACGCTACAAGTTATATTCAGAGCAAATGGCTTTTTTCCCTAACTGACAGCTGGGATGTTATTTTCAATACTGTGTGTACAAGTAGTAAGGGCCACACACATTTATCTAATGGTGTTTAAATTAGTATGAAAAAATTGACAAAACAATAGTTAACTGTACAAAAATAAAATTTCTACTCAGAAATTTGTTAAATTTTGAATGAGACTGCTAGATGTTCATGAGTTGCAATTCCCAGTACAGCAAATAGTAAGAAAATAACTAACAGCAAATGTAAATTCTGAATCACATGTTCCATCTTCAAGGGAGAAAAGAGGAAATGGTTAGGAGAAACTGGATGGGGGAAACTGAGGACAAGGATGAGGAGGGCAGGGGATAGAGAGAGCAATCAAAACCTATGCTAAGGAGGAGGGAAGAACTTGTGGTAATATTTATTTTGTTGTTTCTATGTACTGTACTCAGTGTTGCCTTTCATGAAGGTTAGTACAGGTCAGTCAACCCCATCTCTTTGTGCATAAAAAAACCCAGATAAATACTGGCACCTGTTTAAAGGCTGAGGAAAGAAAAATGGTGCCAACCAACCAAACCAACCACTCTGGTGAGAAAAGTAGTTTCACAATTGTAATTATTTTTGGAATAGGAGTAGCCCAGAATACTCATTAAAACCTCACATTCAAATTTAGATTTGATATCTGTCTACAATTTACATCTTTAGATAAGTGATCCAAGATTTTGATGCCAGAATAAATGTTACTCACAAGCAATCATTAGATTAGAAAATCTGGGATTTATTACTCACATTTTCCAGGCCTGTTGAAAGCCTGTTGAAAATGTAATAAACAGGAAAACACAAAACATTTCTGTAAAATTTTAACTGAAGTGCTGCCCAAAGGCGATTTTCTCTCTCTCTCTCTCTCTCTCTCTCTCTCTCTCTCTCTCTCTCTCTCTCTCTCTCTCTCTGTTTTGTAGTGTTCACTGAATGAATGTTTCAATTCCTTAATCACAATTAGTGTAGTGTGCGCAGACTTAAAATCCTTAAATGAATCAAAAACAGTCTAGACAAATGTCAACAATTTTTACAGTCAATTTGAAGATATATTTTAAGAATCTGCAGCAAGAGAGCTGCTCCAAAAATTATTACACTTCAAAACACAGTGAAAATAAATAAGTTTCCAAATATCAGTGAACATTATTCTTATGGTTGAAGAAACAGAACTCAAGTTTCTGCAAAAGATCTTGAATGATTTATTTCCAAGAGTTTATAATTTTCAGTTCCACTGTTTTTTTTTTATCATATTTTGACTATAAAATATGGGATGGCATACATCAAGTTATATTAATAAAAGTGATGTCAAACTATAGCCTCGCCTCTGCAATTTGTCACCTCATGCTGATGTTACATGCTATCATTAACATGTTTTCCACATCTTTGACAATGACGCTCGAGTCAGCTGCAAATATAAAATTAAAAATTATCTGTCATGTTTAGTGGTAGGTCATCATGATACGTAAAGAAAAGCACATCACCCTAACTGTTTCACATTTGTCAATCCTGGAAGACCCACTTCCTATTTTCTTTACATTTAAGCAACTGTTGAGCTTTTCTCCTTGTTTCATGACACTACAGTAATATAATCCACTATCTGCACAAACTGCCAAAAGAAAAGTTTTAACTCAAAGGAAAAAATACAAATTGTGGAACTTATTTTCAAAGAATATCTCAGTCTCTTGCTCCACATGCTGTAGGGAAACTATGGCAGAGTTTTACACTTTAATTCCTAAGTGCATATCACATATATATGGAAGTTACCCAAGCTTTTGCTATTGACATAATTTTCATTAACATCTGCTAGAGCGAATCACAGCTAAAAATGCTGGTATGTGGTGCTTTCTACACAGGAGGAGGAGGAATACTTTACAATGTTGTCCTTTGTCCTGATCCTACAAAATGTGCTCCAGCTGTTTATCTCTTAGTGTTGTTAAGGCATGCTGTGTGTGGGAGCTACTTTTTTGCTAGTGATGCTATGTCAACAAAGAATGTTATTTTTTCCTCTGTGTTCTCCATAATATACATGACAATGGCAAAATATCCTTTGCTATACACGCATTAACACAGAGTGAGGTGGCACAATGGTTAGACACTGGACTCGGGCAACAGAATGGAAAGAATCTTAAGGAGATAACTATTGCCATTAAGAATGCAATTAAGAAAAAAATTGCAGCAAGAGCCATTATGGTAAGGGAAAGTCTACAAGAGGTTTTTTTGCATTCGGATGTCACATTCAATAAAATGTTAAAGAGATTCTGTGAAGAAAGAAAGAATTTAGGAGTGAAACAATGCTTCTTATCAAAATACAAACATATCAACTATCATTCAGCACATCTCATAGTGATATCTGCTCCACTTGTAAGGTTGGTCTAATGAAAATGAAAGCAGAAATAGGTCTGCAGAAGAAGAATGAACTGCGAACTAGATCCCAGGTTACATAAAGCTTGTGCAGAGCAGCTTTATGATATAATGAAGGAAGATAATCCTACTGTCATTAAGATTTGCTTTGACATGCAGCAAAACCAGCCTATTCCAAAACTATCAGTCACTGATACTTGCTGTGCTAGACAAGTGTTGTTGTGGTCTTCAGTCCTGAGACTGGTGTGATGTAGCTTTCCATGCTACTCTATCCTGTGCAAGCTCCTTCATCTCCCAATACCTACTGCAACCTACATCCTTCTGAATCTGCTTAGTGTATTCATCTCTTGGTCTCCCTCTACGATTTTTACCCTCCACACTGCCCTCCAATGCTAAATTTGTGATCCCTTGATGATTCAGGACATATCCTACCAACCAATCCCTTCTTCTAGTTAAGTTGTGCCACAAACTTCTCCCCAATCCTATTCAATACCTCCTCATTAGTTACGTGATCTACCCACCTAATCTTCAACATTCTTCTGTAGCACCACATTTCAAAAGCTTCTATTCTCTTCTTGTCCAAACTATTTATTGTCCCTGTTTCACTTCCATACATGGCTACACTCCATACAAATACTTGCCATTGCCAGTCTACATTTTATATCCTCTCTACTTCCACCATCATCAGTTATTTTGCTCCCCAAATAGCAAAACTCCTTTACTACTTTAAGTGTCTCATTTCCTAATCTAATTCCCTCAGCAGCACCCGACTTAATTCGACTACATTCCATTATCCTTGTTTTGCTTTTGTTGATGTTCATCTTATACCCTCCTTTCAAGACACTGTCCATTCCGTTCAACTGCTCTTCCAAGTTCTTTGGTGTCTCTGACAGAATTACGATGTCACCGGCGAACCTCAAAGTTTTTATTTCTTCTCCCTGGATTTTACTACCTACTCCAAATTTTACTTTTGTTTCCTTTACTGCTTGCTCAATATACAGATTGAATAACATCGGGGAGAGGCTACAACGCTGTCTCACTCCCTTTCCAACCGCTGCTTCCCTTTCATGTCCCTCGACTCTTATGACTGCCATCTGGTTTCTGTACAAATTGTAAATAGCCTTTCGCTCCCTGTATTTTACCCCTGCCACCTTTAGAATTTGAGAGAGAGTATTCCAGTCAACATTGTCAAAAGTTTTCTCTAAGTCAACAAATGCTAGAAACATAGGTTTGCCTTTCCTTAATCTTTCTTCTAAGATAAGTTGTGAGGTCAGTATTGCCTCACGTGTTCCAACATTTCTACGGAATCCAAACTGATCTTCCCCGAGGTCGGCTTCTACCAGTTTTTCTATTTGTCTGTAAATAATTCGCGTTAGTATTTTGCAGCTGTGACTTAATAAACTGATAGTTCGGTAATTTTCACATCTGTCAACACCTGCTTTCTTTGGGATTGGAATTATTATATTCTTCTTCAAGTCTGAGGGTATTTCGCCTGTCTCGTACATCTTGCTCACCAGACGGTAGAGTTTTGTCAGGACTGGCTCTCCCAAGGCCGCCAGTAGTTCTAATGGGATGTGCTAGACAAGTATGGTTATAAAATCTGTGTATCATGATCCCAAGACTTCATACTTGGTGTTTGGTAGAACTGAGAAATCTTACAGAAAAATAAAGCATCTTGTCTCCTTAAGGATGCTGTGAAGTTTTAGAAGAGCATGGTACTCTCATAGTTAGCACAGACTTGTCTGCTAAAAATCTAAAAGATAGTCCACAGGAAGTACTAAAATCCAAGCTACCATTCAAAATGAACAGCTAGCATTTCATCTCATACAAGAAAGCAAAGAAAATTGTTAATATGGTAGTAAGTGATACATACTATGGAGATCCAGTACAGGTAAACACCCCGAGATGGAAGAAACCATATGGGCCAACAATACGAACATCCGCTCTTTTACCACAACAAAATGTGGTAAGTGAAGAAAGATGAGTGTGTCTTGCTAAAGTATTCTGAAATTCCAGATGATGTGAAGGAGTTTACAAAGATGCCCGAGATGAATAATGTGTTGATGGAAGAGGGAAAAACTTTACAATAAAAATGTGATTCTAACATTTAATACTTTTTGTGTTATTCATTAATATGTTGAATAGCATTGGTAATAATTATATAAACTAAAAATTTTATGTTAATACAGCAATGGCAAAAATATGCATTTTACAGCAATGCAGTTATATAATAAACACTACTGGACATGAAAAGATTAGTTGTGGAAAAAACACATTGAACTAAAGGCAACGTAACTGATACCAGCACTAATTATATGCATCTATCGACTTTTGGGAAAAAAAAGAAACTGGAAAAATCACACCTAAATATATTGTTATAAAAATTAAATTTATTACATTAGAATGATTTATTGATGTCAGTGAGATATAGTAGTCGTGTAAAAATTCAAATCCTCAAACTATCTGTCTACGTGAAAACAGAAAAGCTCAATTTATGAAAAACTGTATCTGTTGTATTTATTGAGCTTTGAAAAAAAAATTTCTGAATTACATTATTTTTGATTACTAATATCTTTTATTTCTTTTCTACCTGTATTGCACTTAAGTTATTTGCTGAACAGTGTCAATGTCAATGGGATGCGTTCTGTGTCTTGTTTGGAAACAAACTTATTCCATTCACTAACAGTACCTGCTGTTGACAACAGAAATGCCCATCTTAGTCTTCATCACCAAGCTGACATTAGGTACTACTTGGGTTTGTTTTTCCAGCAGTTTTAGTTGTAAGTTAATAGTGATGCACAGCAGCATGAATGTACATTTATTGATGAAATCCTCAAGCTTGCACTAAGTGCTACTCGATTTATTTTCTTGTAGTCTTAGTTGTACGTTAATAGTGATACACAGCAGTGTACAGACATTTACTGATGAAGAGTTGGGAGTGGAAAAGCAGACCAATTATGTTATGTGTAAGCACTGGCTTTCGTGGCCATTGTTGCACTCAATAAAATTCTTCTAGGTATGTGACCAATCAGCAAATGGATACCTGAAGATGAAGGACATATCCAACTAAGACAGCGCACTAAGTCAGCAGTGGCAGAACACCAGGATGGATGAAGGAAACAGAATTTTGAGAAGCTTGTGTGCTGGTGAAACAGCCCCTTACCTCCAGGAGGAAGATTAGAGGGGTGACAAAAATACAAACAGACCCACCAACATGAATACAGAAATTGGGTACAGGCTTCTGGTATCCTGACTGCCAACAATAACAGCACTACAGAATTACAGCTCATGCAAAGCAATACACACAGGCAAGCAGGAGACCACAGCAGCTGTAAGTATACAGAGTACTGGCATACCTCAACTGGAAATAGGCCCACCTGCGAGCCATTTCACATTCGTCTATTTCCATCAGTGGCAATCACTTAAACAAACACCAATAAATGACATCTCTTTCTCAGTATCCAATACAATTATAACAGCCTCTTCTCCCAGTATTTAAGAACCAAAACAATCCCCCAGCATTTAAAAAAACAAAACAACTGAGAAATCATTAGAAATATTCTCTGTAGCAGTGTTGGTCGGCTTTCATACATGTTGCTAAGTGCCTCATTTAATACACATCTGTACTTTATTTTTTTGATTCTGACCATCAACTTCAGTAAAATTCAAACACAAAATACGATGGGGTATGTGATATATCATGACAGAGAAAGGAGACAGAGCCACTTGTTGTTCCAAAGTCATAAAAAGACATATACGATATTAATCCACACCCATCTATGTGATAATGAAGGTTTAAACCTTCAAAACACATTTTGGAAATAATTAAGCAGTGACTGGTAGCAGTAACCTTGTTTTGTTCATCATCAATAGCAGTCATGGTAAAATGTAAACAAAAACGTAAATCAGTGTTTCCGTATTACCCTGCAACGGACCACTGGAGATCATAGGTCCCTCACACCAAAATACCCCTGAAACTGCATTGGTGGAGTTTGATTTCATCCTGTGTATTCTAAGTAAAACATTGAACTAACTCCGAATGACGTACAAGGCATTCAGATTTGCTCCTACACACACAATACCTGTTCCTAGCCTCTTACTGGTTACCTACAACCATTCTCCAGTTGACATCTTCATAAGTTATATGTGATAAAGGAAAAGACAATATGGACAGCAGAGAGCCTATTCTGAATTTCCAAAGCTGCGGAACCTTTACTAAAGCTTTTGCCTCAGTGTGGGCTGTAACAGTCAGGCAATTTCTAATTTATAGTCTCCCTGGCAATTATGGAAAATTCTGCAAGTAATGACACAAAACTACATGCAGCATTCTATCACAGTTCCCTTTAAAACAATATTAACTTAGCCTAAATCATTCCACAATGTAAACATATAAGGTAAAGTAGCTATCACAACCTGCATTCACTCCATCATGAAGAATGTTTCCTACATAAAAGAAACCTCAGGTGGTATGCAAATGATAAAGGACTCCATCCTATAATACGCTGCATGTCAGTTTATCTGTGTGGTTCTCTGTTTCTGATGATGAATTCATCCCTCCTCTTTTTCTAGATCTTGAAAGTGTCAGATCAGAACAACTAAACTTTTGTGGAAATGCCAACTCAGTGAGTTAAATCTTAAACAAGTTCTATAACTTTATCGACAGGTAAATAAAAACTATTCGCACCACGTTCCTTGTACATGCACATCACAAATTCCCAGATCGGAAAATTACTATGTTTAACATCAAAAATCACTGAATTTCTATACCTTTTTGCACATTTGAAATTCCATAACCAATAAGAAGTCAAATGAATATGAGGCAGATGGTAAAAAAGTATTTAAACTGTTTACTATTTCAGAAGTAATTGCCATAATTCTTAATACACTGCTCAAAAGAATGAAGGGGAACACTGATTTTGGGCATCTGCCATACTCCATTGAGCAATAATTTAGGACTCGGCGTATTATCCAATTAAATGTTTATCTTTCACAAATTAAGTATACAACAAAACATCATTACTTCCTCTACCGTTTACATAAAAAGAACTGAAATGTCTGAGAGGCATAAAAAAAAAACAATCATTCATCCCATCATCCTGAGCATTAGTCTTTAAGAGGTTCAATAACATGTATTCCCTCTGCGACCATATATCACAGCCTGACACCTATGTGTAAGTCTACAGAGGTCACTCTGTGGCATCTGTTTCCATTCTTCAATGAGGGTTCACGAGAGTTCTTGGAGATCCCATTGTGGAACAGGATGATCGTGATCACAGCTGTCATGCATATCCCACATATGTGTAACCAGGGCTGCCACAAGTTTCCTCAAGCGAAATTTCCTGACATTTCCCCGATTCCCAGCCAAGCTTTAGCATTTTTTTCAGATATCAAGAGTATGTTAAGATGTAAGTTGACAATCTGTCTTTGCTGCTATGGTACAAGAGACAATAGTGCAAATGAGGAAATACCTTTAAAAAAATCCTTGCAAACAAATTGCACTTCCTGATGCAAGCAAAACTCTTAAGTACTAACATCACCATCTTATGCACTGAACTGTTTTTAGATGGAGAAAGCAAGCCAGATAGTATATGTGGTTCATTAAGACCTATGATGTTACTTTATTTTAATAAAACAAAACACATTTGGTGACAAAAATATGCATTTTCTTGAAGTCACAAGACAGATTTAAAATACTTTCACTGATTTCAGAAAAAAGTTGGCCTCATGAAAGAAGAGTGTAAAGCGGAGAAGAATAGAGTAAAGCAACACTGTAGGTGGCTGCCAGTAAAATGTTGGTTCTTGTGTTCATTATTGTCTGTTATTACTCACTGCATTATATCTATTATTTTACAGGTATTGTGTGATTTTGCTTTCGAGGAATATATTAGCCAGTGACTGCCACAATTTTCTTCACTGTTCATACTTTCTAACATATAAACTCCTTTCGAAGTGCCAAAATGTACAAGAACAAATAAAATGTCTTTAAAAGCCATCTGTACTTGTGATGAGATAGTCACAATTCCTGAAGTCTATCGCTTATAGCCTCTGGCTTACTGAGGAGCATCACAATCCTGGGTCCATGGATAAACCACAAAACCCACTGCATTACGCCACACATAATCAGACCTGACCTGTGAGCAGATCGGTGAGACTAGATCCGACGGTCAGGGCCTGCACATTAGTAGGAACCGAATGGCTCAGATCAGTAGGCCCAATCCATTTACACATATCCCCAGAAACGGCCTGCGGTCTTGGCCAGTTGCAGAAATCCACTCGTGTGGCCACCTATTCATGAGCCACAGACAGCATGTTTATGAAATGAGACCACGGTGATCAATCCACGCAACAGGTAACCTGTTCAAATACTCTGAGAATCAATAATAATGAGGATAAGTAGCAACTCAACGTAAAGATGATTGCTGAGCTGCAGACAGGCACATAGAAAAGACTATCACACTTTCACAAATAAATTTTCAGTCATAGCTTCTGTGAGAAAACTAGAGCACTCACTCAGACACCACTGACGGACACAAACAACTCCTCATGCCTGCTTGCCTCCCGTCAGCAGCTGCTAGGCTAGTGACGACAAGCGGTGACAGCACCAACTGCAAGCTGAGGGGAGTGGTAGGAAGTGGAAAAGCAGTTGGAATGAGGGAATTGGGGAAGTGGCGCACAAACTCGGCTGCATCTAGCCAGTGACAATGCATGGCACCTCAGTAAACAAACCGTTTCATCTACTGAGACAAAAATGAGATTTTTCCAGAAATTTTTTTCCCCAAGTTTCCCTGGCATGTCTGAAATTCTCTGTTATCCAGAACCTGTGGCAACCCTCATAATGGTGTTTAGGTCAGGACTCACTGCCACTTCTCTGTCCAGGCTTCACAGGCCATCTCTGCTGATGCCAACAACATAGGCCCAAGCATTAGAAGGAATTCAGAGCCATCACATGGTCCAACAGGATCTGTTTGATGCACTGTCTGCCAGTAAGGTGACCCTGAACGATGACAAGATCTGTATGGCTATCAACACTGAAGCCTCTCCATACCATCACAGAACCTTGGAAATCTGTAAATTTCCTGGGCAACATAAGGCATATGCCATTCACCTCAGCTCTCTGTACATGAATACCACATCAGAGGATATCTGAACTCACCAGTGACAAAGTTGCCTGTGGACATGGGACTGGCAGAACTAAAGATGAGCTGCAAGAAGTCGTGTAAAGTGGGCTACTCTAACAATGTCTGGATCTTGTAACCTGTCCATTGCAGGCTGATCAAGCACAGTGGCTCCAGTGGCCCTTCTGAGATTGTCTTTGCAGTGCAACAGCAGTATCTGTACGATGCCACAACACAGAGATGGTCAGATATTGGTCTTCACACAAGGTTCTAATAAGTTAGTGACCCTGTCTGACACGCCTTGTATACTAACTTGTCTCCTTGTAGTGTTCCCACAACCTATGGACAGCACAAAGAGAGGCATTGGCACCTGCAGCAACACAAGCAAAAGTCCATATTTCGGATCAAAAAAAGACTGCCCTTGTAACAAGCACTGAATTAAGATGCTGCATTGCATATGCTTAGTTCAATACAATGTCCAGAAATTGCAACTGACATCTGTATACCTCACAAGAAAACACTGGGGCACCAATACTCATTTCCTTCCGAGATGTCGCCTGGCACTGTAATGTATAACATCAGCAATAGATGAAAAATTATTCACACCATGCAGTTAGAGCACAGGTACCACCTGCATCAAAATAGATCTAACATATCAGACATAGGTACAGGTGTTCCACATAATTCTTTTAAAAAGTATAAATTTATCCCGCTTCCCACTTGGAGACAAGATGGTAGATGTCTTCATGAAAAGAAAAAAAAAAAAAAAAACGTTTTTGGTTGCCTATGGAATTGTGATTGCACTCTGGTGTGCAATTCTTTGTCTGAAGCAAATTGACAGCCATACATTGCCAAGGTTGTTTGAAGTATGCCGCAGAAGTTTTGCTGGAAAGCCCTTACATATCCTCCACACTGTCCCAATACCTCCCCAAGTGATTTCCATATCCTTGGTGCCCTTATCAAAGACATTTGTGGCTGTCGATTTGATTTCAACAAAGAGGTGCACACCTGGATACAATCATGGTTCTGTAGGCGACAGCAAACATTTTTCCGTGAAGGCTTTGATCATCTTGTCTCACAGGGGGATAAACGTATTAAAAGCTATGGCAATTGCTTTTGAAATAATGTACAGTTTACTTACTCTTTCTTTTTAAATCTGTCTTTGTTTCATTTGGAAGTTGCTTATACATATGTGTAGAAACAGATCACTTACAACTTAAAAACAGAACAGCTGAGGAATTAAAATTCCATGTAAGAGGAAGAGGGAAATTTATATAAAGGCCAGAATAATCAAGTTCTCATGTTACTTGCAAGCTGCAAGAAATACTATAATATTTTGAAGAGAGTCATTAAAATGTCCAGAAGTATGCACATCCTGACAGAAATGAATGATTCAGATAATAAGATTAAAGCTATATGGGTCATTCTCAAATGGGAGACACGACAGCCAGCCAGTGTACCCCAATACCATAACAATTAAACTAAATGGCAATTTTCTCACTGGTAATTCACAAGCTGTGAATACTTTTTAACAATCACTTTCTAAATATAGCAGCAAAAACAGATTAAACAGTTCAGTTGAAGAAGCAAGAGAATATATTAAAAATATCACTCCACAAAACTTTAAGCAACTGGAAACAGCACCAACACTATGAAACTAACAGACTTATAAAAACTCTAAAAATCAAAAGCTTATATGGTGTCTGTGGAATTTCAAACAATTTTGTGAAAAGTTGCTCTAATTTAATGAGTAATGTCCTCAATGATAAATATAATGCATCACTGACACAGCAAATTTTCTCAAATTAAAATATGCAATAGTTTCACTATTTTATAAGAAAAGTGACAAGAATGATTTAAATAATTATTGTCACATTTCCTTACTGGCATCTTTTTCCAAAATATTTGAGAAAGTTACGTAGTCAAGAATAGTCTCACATTTAAGTGTTTACTTAGCATATCACAGTTTGGATTCAAGGAGGTCAATGTGACTTAAAAAGGTATTTACACAGTCACATAACAAATATTACACGCCTTAAATAATAAAATGTCGATGGCTGGCACTTTTTTGTGATCTTCTCAAGGCATTTGATTGTGAAGATCATGTTATACTCTTACAAAACTCAGGTTTTATGGTATTGATGGCTTTACACACAACTGACTTGCATCATACTTCACAGAATGCAAAAGTCGAGCTGAATAATTCACACAATGTTGGAAAGGTAGAAAATTTTAGTGACTGGGGGGAAATCGGCTAAGAGTCCACCAGGATTCAATTTTGGGTTCACTCCTGTTCCTCAAATATGTGAATGACCCTCCAATTAACACTGAACCAACAATATGAGTACTTTCTGCAAGCAATGTTTGTGTTACAATAAATCCCATTGGACAGAATGCAACTGAAGAGATTGCTAATGATGTTCTATGGAGAATTATCAAGTGGTTCTCTGAAAATGGACTCCTCTCTCAATTTTGAGAAAACATGCTCTATGCAATTCTGTAAAATAGAGCAATACCAACAATTTCCTGGAAACAAACAAATCATTCTCCTGACATATTCTGGCTATTTCTACTCAATAATATCCCGTGGAATAATTTTCTGCAGTAACTTCATCACTTAGAAAGAGAGTATTGATTTCACAAAAGCAAGCAGCAAGAATAACACGTATTCATCTGTGGTTGTCATGTAGGTACCTATTCAAAGAGTTATGTATTTTAATTGCATCATCACAACACATACATGAGCGGTAATACAATTCATCATAAATAATCTATTACAATTTGAGAATAGGGACGTCCACATCTAAAACACTAGTGGGAAAGATTACCTTTATTACACGTTATTAAAGGTGTCAGTGTCTCGTAAAACGAGTTCAATATGCAGCAACTAATTTCTTTTACAATTATCCCAATAAAATAAAGTGGCTGACAGGCAGCAAGGCAAAGTTTTAAATGTAACCTGCCTCTATTGCTTAAAACTGGGAGTCTGTAAAAAATTAGTTTTTAAGTGTAGTTGCATGAGTAATATGTTAATTACTGTTAACACATGTATATGTAGCCTGTGAACTGACTCGTTTCAACTAAAGGATCGTTCAAATGATTTATGAAACATGTAACTCACTAACCAACCAACAAAAGGAACAGACTGATACTAATCAGCCAACAAGCACTGATTATATTAACAAATACTATTTTACACTTCCAAGAGAATACCATGAATTGAAGTTTACTGGCACACTGTATTGTATACAGAAATGAAAGAACGAAGCAGCAGGAAGGAATTAATCAACACCACTTACCATGGGTTTGGTAATAGTAAGTACTGCGTACGCATCTTCTGTTTGTTACAGACCAACTACTAATGATCAGTGTCTCTAATTTAAGAACCCGGCTTCAGCTCTGAAAGGAGTACATCAGTATTCATACTGCTATTTGGTCTTCTACCCAGATAAATTTGGGCTCAGTGTGATAGTGGAAAGCCCGCCCACCGCTGCCACCCTCCGCCAAAATCTTCGTTGCGGTGTTTAACATGGGGCATAAGTTGTTTCCCTAAAGCAATTACTTGTGTGACAAAATGTGCAGACTCAAAGACTATTGTTTACCCATGTAACTGTATGCAAAATGTGAATTCAATTACTCAATATCAGTGTTTGTCGTTAAGTAATATCTATAAAACATTAAAGTAAACATAGTTTGTATGTCAACCTCAAGGCACTCGTACTTAGTATTGTGGTAACAACAATCATGTCCCATAAAAACAATATGCATGTACTGATAGTTCTGGAGCAAAGTTGATTCATGTACAGCAAGTCTGATCAGAAGGTAGTCCTTATCACAACTGTGTGTTATTTGGGGATGTACCGCTATACTGAGTATTTAAATATCAGTCGCATGTTAATGTACTAAGCGATGTTTCTGTGTAGCTAGTATCAAAAATTTATGTCACACCTCTGCTACAAAATCGGCATTTTTTGATTCTACTTCCACCTATAAAGTGAAATTATGCTGGCGTAGCAGTACTGCATCCGCATTTCCGTCGTTATGAGATTCGTAGTGAACAGTGATTTTCGATCCTGTAACTAGTGGTAAACCCTAAACACCCGATGTTATGTTTCACTCCCTCTGCAAAGAATCAATAAACTATCCGCACACAATGTTTGTTAATTTTGTTCGTTGTCGATGAGAACTGTTTACGTGGTATGGTACACCAGATTTTGCGCAGTTTCAAATAACCTATGACGCTATCACTCACTTCCGAATGATACTCAGTTTCGTTTTCTTGAAACTACAAGAATAAAATATCACTACTAACAGCTTCAAGGATGCCACATTTTAAGGCGTTACCCTCATTTCAGTAAACTGTTTATTTCAGCCTTGGTGAATCATAACATGTGACCACCGACCGCCATCTTCGTCCCGAGTGCAACGCTAAATGTTGAGTTGGCTAACCTGAAGATTGTTTATGCATGACGCTAGTTCTCATACAGCTCTGTTGGGAAACCACTGAACAATATGACTTACATGGCTGTCGCGGTCGCTTTAGAAGCAATCAGTGAGATCATTAACGTTCCAGACAAACGTTATTTCACTAAAGAATAGCCTAAAATTGCCTAGTGTGTGTTACTTAACCTCTTTGGCGTCAGTCAGCTGTCATTGCGGCTGGGCAGTCGCAGAGCAGTGCTGCCGCTGCGGATGAGAACAGCGTGGAATTGTGAAATTGTAGTGTCGCTGCTCATATGTTTTGCTGGTACGGCTTGGCTGGGTGGTGTTGGTTGATGCTATAAGCGAAGAGCAAGCAGCCTGCAGGAATGGTTGTTGTGGAGTTTGTTTAGCCCATCGGCGTAGCAGACATTCACGTATTTACTGCCTGGTAAGTCGTTTTGTGCAGCCTGGAACATGTAGATGTGATGTACAGTGTATCTAGAGCTGTTAATCTGTAATTCGTTGAAAACTTTTTTATCAAAGCACGGGTGTGCGTCGTGTCCCTTATTCGTCCGCAAGGAGTAATGGCTGAAATTTGACCCATATATTCTGAGATATGTATTTCAGCTTCACGCTATTGATTGATGCTCCTGCCAATACGGGCAGAAGGCGTATGTGTGCCTGCGTGAATACCTGCGCCGTAGACAGCTGGTTTTTTATAGCAGGCGACGCAGCCTCACAGGTTGAAGATTAAGTTAACCTAGAGGTATAATGTGTTGCGTACGTCCTCAAGGGTCGGGAACACGCAGCTGTTGCTCTCGCGTGCCTATATTTGGTCGATCAAAGCTATTTGTTTCGAACGCTGTAGCGAAGGCCAACGCCACGCCGAGGAGTTGAGCATCGCTGCCAAGCTGGTAAAAGATTTAAATTATCTCCGCGATCACGTGCCCTATAGCTTGGTTTCCTTGCGGTATCAGTCGAACGCTTTCTTGATGGATCGCCTTTTTGATGAGCAGAATCATTTCTTATGTAACAGACCGTGCGTACGTACTTATTTTCCGCGTCCCTTTAATGACCCCCGGTCCCGCTTACGTAGCGAATATTTTCGGCTCGTCCAGACTGTCTCCGATTGTACTCTGTCGTTTTAAGTTCGCAGCTATACACCTGCTCGGTCTGCTACTCCAGGGCAAGAAAACCGTCGATGCGAGGCCCTAGGAACGAGGACAAAGTTATGCATGGGTGGCACATAGAAAGTCCAAGTCGGCATTGTGTCCCTTTTTCGCTATTTTAATTTGCTTCTGCACTGCTGTTTTTATTTATGATCGACAGAAAAGACGGGTTTTCCGATTGATGGATATGTATCGTTATTAGGGCGATCAGTCATGCGGGCATACTGTGATTCACTGACCAAAAAGCATCAGTCGGAATGGATGCCCGCAGCTCCTTTTGCAGGTTGTTACATCCAGAAACTGTTCGTGTTTTGTGTCTTCAATCGAAGCTAGGCCTGTTCAGGCAAATAGACTCCCCTTGGTATACAGCGTCGCCCATAATACGGATAGTGTGCTGCTGGCGTTGCTTAAGGCGTTCGTTGTATCCGTGGCGTCGGTGACGCTATGTGTGTGTGTGTGTGTGTGTGTGTGTGTGTGTGTGTGGTGACGCTGTTTGTGCGCCCATGTTTAACGAGAGCTAATATGCTGTTCGTGGCCCAAGTCGAGCTGAGCTGCCGACGTTTGCTGTTAGCGAAGGAGGGGTGGGCGATAGGCGATCAGTCTTCTTTGGCCAAAGGGGGAGGGGGGGAGGCAGCGGCCACAGTGTCGCAACAACACGCCAGGCAGCTGTTTACCTGCCGCCCCGCTGCAGTTTTCTCTTTGCTTGCCGGCGTTTCCCCTGGTAAGGCTTTTCGTGCTCCTGTTTTGCGGGACGCGTTTTCCGCTAGCAACGGGCTTCGCGTCCCAGGCGTTCGCCGGTGTTAGAGAGCGAATCTCTCCACGCTGAAGGGACGCCTAGCGATCCGCTGCCAAACCATCTTATCTTGTCCCCTGCTCGGAGTGAAGCAGCGTTCTTCTCTACTTCGGCGAAGACAGCTGTGGAACGTACCGCCCACCCGCCCCACTCTTTTTCATCGCCTTTGTTTACGGAACATTATATACTTTGCAGGGCTTTTCAAGCGAACCATCAGCTTTGCTACTCGAAACTCCGTATTACGTATACCATAAATCACACACACACACACACACACACACACACACACACACACACACACACACACACACACACGCTCGCACAGGTGAACTGAAGCGCATCCCCCCCCCCCACCCCCTCCATCCCTCCTGGTTAGCATTTACTTATTTATTCGTCTTTCGACCAACACAGCAGTGTAGGACATACCACATAAACAACTTGCGTAAAACAGGTACGAAATGGGCTAGGATTAGGCAAGGTATGAAGTAAGAGGTTGGTCAGGTCTTTTTCAATGGAAACATCCCAGCATTTACATATCAACTTAGGAAAACCAACGTCAGGAAGCCGGCGCTTGCGAGTGGAAGTCCAGTCGGTGTCTTGCAGCTTCTAAAGCCGACATCTCGGTAAGCGATTTGGGGGAAAACGGTCAATAGAATACACAATAACGTTACTCGAGCATAAGAGTTTGTTTTATATGGTGTCTGAAAAAATACCTACCAGCTCTACTCCTTCTATAACCATTCTCGACCCGATTCTTTTCATTGAGGCGGTGTACACATTTTGCATAGACACTCACAGAAAGATAGTACACCTCTTAACAGATTGAAACTGTACTGAACAATAACCGAGGGTCTAGTATTTCTGTAAGCTTAATATATTCACTTACGTTGTAGAAATACTTCTCAAGAAGAAGCGTTTTTAGCTCGGCTCTAACCTCTTCACCAACATGTCTGTATGTTGGCAGTGCATTATAAAGAATGACACCGTGGCTTACATGTCCTAGAGTAGGTGTTCCTGCTTGCTCTACGTAAAGTGACAAACGCAGTACCGTGTATTACAATTTTGATCACCATTATTGGTCTCTAAAGTATAGCTCTGATCTGTCTACCGCCCAGATTTGCGTATTCCGCCGTTTTTCCTTAAGTTGTTTCGGACGTGGGTTGCACTGGCGAGTAGTTATCACACTGGACCCACATTCGGAAGGAACGGTGTTCGAAATCACACCCGGACGCACTGGTTTAGGCATTCCGTACTGCTTCTGAATCGATCAGGGCTGAGGTGATCTCTTCGAAAAGGATATGACCGATATCCTTCCCGATGCTTACTATGGCGTAGCTAGAACTTCATCTCGAATGATATATCAAAGAGGCGTTAAATCTTTTTTCCTTTTAGTATGGTTCGTTCAACGACGGCAGGCCTCCCCCCCCCCCCCCCCTCCCTAGTCTAAATGAGCGAGTGCAGCGACTCTTAATTACATCCGTGCTAATGAAGGCGTTTGATTCATATTTCTTTTGTGATTGAGGAGGAGGAAACACAGGATCCCATCTAATACATTGCGAGAAACACGGCGACTCAGTGACTTTGAAGAATTAGCTCAGATTGCTTCCACTTCTGACACCCATATGTCTGCATCTCCACCAATAGTGGAATCATCGCCATATTTCATTCCGTTCGGAAGTTTCACGAGAAAAGCAGACTACAGCGCGCAGAGATTACACGCAGTATAACCTACAACAAATTGAACCTGCCCTGTGTTGCACTAAACACCGGATGATTGTAATTAAAGTGCAGCTACTCATGGAGATCCAACGTGGGTTGTAATTACCATATTGCAGCGAAAATTATTAGATATGCAAATGCTTTAACGCGGAACCGGTTTACGCTGAAAAAAGTTCCAGTTTTGGCCACGAGGTCCGAATCTGGCGCTGTACAGCGTCTCTACGTTTTTTTTTCCGGTGCTCATGGTGAACAAATTGTGTAAGCGGCAGTGACTAATAAATTCAACATTATGCTTTCCTCAAGTGTTTGACCTTTTCTACACACATCCTACTTCTAATAAATTACATACGGAAACATTTCTCTGTCTTTTTTGCATTCACAGCGCAAGATTGCAACTAGTGGTCAAAATTGGAACTAAGTTTTTTCAGCGTAAATCGGTTCCGCATTAAGGCAATAGAATATTTATAAAATAGCGCTGCCACACGATAATTACAGCCCACTGTGAATTTCTGTGAGCAGCTGCAATTTAATTATAACCACCTGATACCATTAACAGAACAGTTGTAAAAAAGAGATACGTTTATTAGATCGGTGACCGGTTTCTTTGGCCAGTTTAAGGTTATTAGAGTATCGGCGTAACTTAGGAGGCGAACGCTAGACAGTGTCCTCAAACTACCGTCCGTTTATTAAGACTCTGTAGCTATCTTTGTTTCCTTAGAACCAAGAAACATACTGCTGATGCCTATATCCGCTTTTCGAAATCAAGTAAGTAGCCATTCACCCATACTAACGTCATTCTTAGTGAGAAATAATGAAGCAAATCTGTCCTCCATCCGAAGTAGAAAGCTGAGAGATATTTAGCGAGTCATGGTAGGTATATCGAAAAGACAGGTTAGACGCTGTAGGAGGGAAAGTGTTCACTGCAGTCGACAGAAGTATTGTCTCTGTTGAGGTCGAAACTGTGTCAGTGAAGTTACCTGGTCGCGTCTAAGTGAAATCTCGTTGTTGGATGTTTCTCCTGCCTAACCGATTCGGCTGAAACAGTCGTAGAGTCACTCAATGTCTACGATCAGCAGCGCGTAAATGCCGAGATCTTGTAATACTAGTTGGAGATACTAGCTGGATGTGGCTCTTCTGCCGAGTACATACATGGACATGTATAAATTCATTGCAGGGAGTACACTCACTCAGTCTTGCGAAGTACATTTGAACACGGCTTTCGGAAATTGTTGAGCATCTAGTTCGGCAGCCCACAAGCGGCGGAAGTTTCTTAACCCTTGTCGCTACAACCAGGCTGCATCTTATCGACAGCGACAGTACAGACATGAGGATTAGTGATCATGATGTTCACGAAAGTTAATAAATCGGTTAAGGCCAGGGGAGTGTTTCCGCTAGAAAGACCAGGGAAGCAGCTGTTAGCAATGAAATGACAACATTCTGTTCCGGTTTGATGGACAAAGGGGATTTATGGGCAAAGTTTAAACGCACTGTATATCGTGCTGTAAAGAAGTACGTGCCTAGTAAGTGGGTTAAGGACGAAGACGACACACCGTGGTTTTATAACCAAATTCGGAAGATGTGGAAGCAAAGGTTGTTTCTCCCTCGGTTCAAAAGAGAACGCGCAAAACACAGGCAAAATTTAGTAGAAATCTGTGTCTATTCAGAGCAAACAAAACCACAGTGATACCTTAGCAAAAGCTCTGGCCGAGAACTCATGAAAATTCTGGTCCTATGGAAAATGACTTAGTGGGTGTTAGACTTCGATCTAGTCTCGTTGATCAGTAGGGTGTGGTAGTAGAAGAGAGAAAAATGAAGACCGAAATTTTAAATTTCGCGCTTAAGAAAGCTTCCATGCAGGTGAATGGTACAAACATACCGTGGTTTGACCGTCGCACAGTCCTGTATCGACGACATAATAAGTATCCCTGGCGTAGATAAACAGCTGAAAAGTTGAAAACAAATAAGTCGCCAGGTCCAGGTGGAATCCCAACTCAATTTTGCAAAGAGTACTCTACGGCAATGGCCCATTACTTGGCTTGAATTTATCGCAAATCTATTGCCCAGCGAAAGTCCTAAGCGACTGGGAAAAAAGCGCAGGTGGCCCCTATGTATAAGAGGGATTCGCAAAATTACATACGAATATCCCATAAAACGGCTTGCCTCAGAATTCTGGAACATACTCTGGGTTCACATATGAGCAATCTGCGGTTGTTTGCTAACGATGCTGTAGTGTACGAGAAGTTTTCGAAGTTGAATGATTGTAATACAAGACAAGATGACGTAGGCAACAGTTTCGGTCAGTGTAGTGAATGAGTCAGTGTAGTCAATGGCATCTAGCTCTAAATTTAGAAAAAAATGTGAGTTAATTCGGATGACTAGGAAAAACGAAACCATAATTTGCGGATTCAGCATTAGTAGTGTCCTTATTGACACAGTCAAGTCGTTTAAATATCTGAGCATAACATTGCAAAACGGTATGAAATTGAACGAGCATGTGAAAATTGTGGTAGGAAAGGCGAATGGTCGAACTTCAGTTTATTGGGAGAATTTTGGGAAAGTGTATTTAATCTGTAAAGCAGACCTCATATGACGCTAATGCGACCTATTCTGGAGCACTTTTTGAGTGTTCGGTATCCACACCAGATCAGGTTAATTAAAGGAAGACATCGAAGTATTTCAGAGACGAGCTGCTAGATTTGTTACCAGTAAGTTAGAACAACACGCGTGTATTAGGGGAGATGTTACGTGAGCGCAAATGGGAATCGCTGGAGAGGAACCGACGTTCTTTTCGAGGAACGCCATTGAGAAAATTTGGAAAACTGGGACTTGAAGCTGACTGCAGAACTACTGCACTGCCACGAACATACACTACTGGCCATTAAAATTGCTACACCGCGAAGATGACGTGCTACAGACGGGAAATTTAACTGACAGGAAGAAGATGCTGTGATATGCAAATGATTAGCTCTTCAGAGCATTCACACAAGGTTGGTGCCGGTGGCGACACCTACAATGTGCTGATACGAGGAAAGTTTCCAGCCGATTTCTCATACACAAACAGCAGTTGAACGGCGTTGCCTGGTGAAACGTTAGTGATGGCTCGTGTGAGGAGAAATGCGTACCCTCACGTTTCCGACTTTGATAAAGGTCGGATTGTAGCCTATCGTGATTGCTGTTTATCGTATCGTGACATTGCTGCTCGCGTTGGTCGAGATCCAATGACTGTTAGCAGAATATGGAATCGATGGGTTCAGGAGGGTAATACGGAACGTCGTGCTGGATCCCAAAGGGCTCGTATCACTAGCAGGCGAGATGATAGGCATCTTATCCGCATGGCTGTAACGGACCGTGCAGCCACGTCTCGATCCCTGATTCAACAGATGGGGACGTTTGCAAGAGAACAACCATCTGCACGAACAGTTCCACGACGTTTGCAGCAGCATGGACTGTCAGCTCGGAGACCGTAGCTGCGATCACCCTTGAGGCTGCATCACAAGCAGGAGCGCCTGCGATGGTGTACTCAACGACGAACCTGGATGCACGAATGGCAAAACGTCATTTTTCGGATGAATCCAGTTTCTGTTTACAGCATCATCATAGTCACATCCGTGTTTGGCGACATCGCGGTGAACGCACACTGGAAACGTATATTTGTCATCGCAATACTGGCGTATCAACCGGCGTGATGGCATGGGGTGCCATTGGTTACACGTCTCGGTCACCTCTTGTTCGCATTGACGGCACTTTGAACCGTGGACGTTACATTTCAGATTTGTTACGACCCGTGGCTCTACCCTTCATTCTATCCCTATGAAACCCTACATTTCAGCAATGTAATGCACGACCGCATGTTGCAGGTCCTGTACGGGCCTTTCTGGATACAGAAAATGTTAGACTGCTGCCCTGGCCAGCACATTCTCCAGATCTATCATCAGTTGAAAATGTCTGGTCAATGGTGGCCGAGCAACCCATTTTACATTGCCACAAGTCAGTTACTCATTTTCGTCACCATGTTCACCTCCAGGGATCATGCTGGCTGCCTGTTTTATAAACTGAAACGCCTTGAAACTTCCCGGCTGATTAAAACAGTAAGCCTGACCGAGACGCGAACTCGGGACCTTTGCCTTTCGCGGGCAAGTGCTCTACCAACTGAGCTACCCAAGCACGACTCTCACCCCGTCCTCACAGCCTTTTCGTATCAGCGCACACTTGGCTGCAGAGTGAATATCTCATTCTGGAAACATCCCTCAGGCTGTGACTAAGCCATATATCCGCAATATCCTTTCCTTCAGGAGTGCTAGTTCTACAAGGTTCCGCCGTGTCATCCTCATGGAGGATGCAGATAGGACTGGCGTGGGGTCAGCACACCGCTCTCCCGTTCCTAAGATGGTATTCGTGATCGAAGCCGCTACTATTCGGTCAGTTGGCATCACGAGGCTGAGTACACCCCTAAAAATGGCAACAGTGCATGGTGGCCTGGATGGTCACCCGTCCAAGTGCCGACCACGCCCGACAGCGCTGAACTTCGGTGATCTCACGGGAACCGGTGTATCCACTGCGGCAAGGCCGTTGCCCAGTACAACTACTGTGGCTATTCTGAGAAATTCGCGTGAGAAGTTTGGGGCGGAGCGTAAAAATGGGTGATTGTATTTGAACGAGTTGTAATTATATGTTGTTGAAAACTGTTCGCCGTCTTTTTACGAGAGCGGGGCAACTATTTTTGTGGTCAGCCAGAAAACGACGTATAATATACTGACTGCAGTTCCCAGTCTGCAAGTCCATATTCTCGTCCAGCCCACTGGAAGAAATGTTACTACTCTCAATATGCTTATCGGATCAGGACTATGATTAGAAATGAAGATTTGGAATTCTAATTCATACACACATTTGGTAAAGTTTCTCACGCACAGGGTGAAGTATTAATTATGCTCATATTGACAGTAAATCTCCCCATCCGAAACAGCACATTAAGCAGTTCAGAGGCGACCTCTACGGTAAGTTCCTACCAAATTGTCTTTCGCCCTGACTACTAATACTGAAATTAACTACTCGTCACAAAAATGGATGACAATTACCACCACTTGCCACGCGGATTTGTAAAGAGCACAGAAAGCACACTAACAGTTAATTTTGTGAAATGTAAATGATCCCGGGTGGTGTAGAGCCCTCGCGAGTCCACTATCTATTATTATAGAAAATAAGGGGGTTTTGCAACAGCCTGTCTCTGACGTCATCGGAGACAGCACGCACTCCAGCGTTTAACAGACGCGGATCTTAGTGGCTGGGTGCGAGATGAAACCTCGTCTTGCCTCTTGGGCTGTATTTATACATGTGGCGCAGCGGACGGCCAAGGGAACACCTGCTGTCATCCGCTTTATGCACACGCCTGCAGTCTGAACGGCCACTTTCTCGTACACAGTATTTAACAACAAAGTTACGAATTAATTTAAAATCTTCTCAGTTTTTGCACACATTTAGGTAAGTTGGTTGAAATCACAGAATAAGTTTGATAGCTTGCATAAAAACTTCGCCTTCTGGAATTTTTAGAACGGACCTGACAGATCATTACCTCTGAACTATAACTTTGAGACCTTGTATCGGTTGTTATTAACATTGCGGTCTAAAATTTGTTGCAGCTCTATTATTTAATGGGTTTTATCAAGCGCTGTAACCAAAATTTTCTAGTGTTAAAATTGCAGATACTTGGTGTACTAGAAATAAGGATGTTCCAATTTAGGTTTCTTTAAATTACTCGAAAACTGTTGGAAGTAGCTTAATGTGGTCAGGTAGTTATTATTTTTAAGTTGAACTGAAGCATCATACAAATTTTCACATTTCTATGTCTAATATTTAGCGCCTTCAACTTTTCTTAAAAACTTGGATACTGATTACAATTTTTATTTAATCAAGTTGAGACTCGCACCGGTTAATTTTGACATACATCTGCACATTATGACCTATTTCTGGCTTTCTAGCTTTATTATTTAGCGCCACTTATTTTTTTCTTAAAACGATCTATTTAGGAAATATTATTACATTAAAGTATATGTTAACAAAGTTTGAGAAAGCAATTTTAACTTTTAATTCTTAATTATGGCGGAATACTTGTGCGTACACGCAGACGTTTTATAGTGACCGTCTTCCCCCCGTCCCCGTCTTCCCCATAGAGGATTCGTAAAGGGCTGTTTCCACCATGACAAAACAGAAGGGAAAACGACGGAATTGGGGAAACAGGTAACTGTCGCGGATATTTAAAAAAAAGAAAAAGAAAAGAAGACGGCACGATACTCAGCGTGTTCGGTCGGAGGGTTAGCTGTTCACTGTAATAAAAATTTAAAAAATGAGTGAATGGATCAATGATTAACTTAGATGGGTGTCGTGGGACGTCCGTCCCGATCAACTGCAACGAACAATAAAGAACGAAATGAGATTAAAAAAAAAAACTGGTTAGCGTTCGAGCTTCGTAAGACGAACGTGTATGAGGTAACGGTTCGACTCCCGCTCAAACTTAAATTTTAATCTATACTATTGGAAGAAAGAGAAATCTTTCAAAATGTCAGCGAGCCGTGTTTGTCCTTAGAAACTCTGGACATTGCTTGTAAATGCGAGAAAACTGCATTCATTCGATGTGGTATATGCCGTTACAGTTTGTTTTCCCTGTCTGTATGACAAATGCCATCCGGCAGAGTGTGATGTCGAGAGAACGTCCGACGAGTGACCGTACTTTGCTCTTGTGGACTGGCATATTGTAGCTTACTGTATTACGAAATAACTTCATTCGCATAATCTATTATCTAGGTATGACTTGGGCTTTCTAAGCCTGTCCCTCGTCCTCTAAATTTTGATTAAAAATAGCAAACAGACAAATAACGTATGAAATACACAACTTCATGGAAATTCACGTAGGATTTTTTTTTTCATTATATTACCTCTTCCCGAGCTCTGCCTGCACCATAGAGATAAACCCAGATCCTTACTTTGAAATTGACCAACATTCTAGATTCAGAAAAGTTCTCCTGTTTAAAAACCTTGGATCACGTTTCAACAGTAAAAATATCATAACAATGGATATAATAGAAAGGATAGCCTCAGGATCAAGATGTCTGTACTCACTAAGCAACCCACTCAAAAGTAGAGCTTTGTCAGTCACCACAAAGATGAAGATATACAACACTATTATCTGCCCCATAGTACTGTACGGTTCAGAAAGCTGGGCGCTTGCAAAGACTGAAAGAGAAAAACTGAATGTTTTCGAAAGAAAAGTAATGGGAAAAGTCTGGGAAACTGTGTTGTGGAATGGCGTATGGAGAATTCGAAAGAACAATGAAATTTATCAGTTAATGAAGCAACACACTATCATCCAGAAATTAATAAGTAGGAGCATGCAATGGGCTGGACATGTGGCCAGAATGGAAAACAACAGAATCACCAAGAAAGCATTTGAAGGTACTCTCCAGGCAACAAGACCATTGGGCCGACCTCGTACACGCTGGAAAGATGACATAGAGAAGGACATCGCAGCATTAGGAATTTCCGCAGGGTGGAGAGAGGCTGTGAGAGATAGAAGGCGGTGGAAGCAGATCGTTGATGCAGCGCGTGGTCTACAGGACCTGTGATCGCTAAGAGGCTGAGAGAGAGAGTGTGTTACCTCTTCAGTGTCATAAATTAAATAATGAGACCAGTGTTGAAGAAATGTACTGCATATTAAAAAGTATTAGCAGGATTCGAACCGTCTTATCCACGAGCCTCTTCGTATGCGCATTTGTTAAACACGTGACCATAATGGCTTCTAACAGCCTTCATCTTCGCACAGCTGCATCATTTGGATAATAGGTGCGTAAAATTTCTCTTGCGATTTTCTCAGAATTGCAGTAGTAGTACACCTGAGTACGCGCACTTTGTTGTTTTAATTGCCTACTAAAGGTGTACAAATTTTGAAGTAAATCCGTGATCCAATGTTGTGGCCATCCCTTGTGAGAATAGCAGTGTCATCAGCGAATCTGATCATTGGTGTCCTTTCATCATGAATTCTAATCCCGTTTTTTAATCGTCTTTTATTTCCGATCTCGCTTCTTCGATGTGTGGCTTAAACAATGTGACGTACGGGATATTTCTCGAGCCAGCCGCAAACAGTCACGGAAATAAGTATTCATACAGGTGGTGGAAAACTACTATGGTGTGTTGGGATAGTAAATCACCCACAGCGCCGATACGAATAAGTACGATGATGTAGCGTCAGATAATCATGTTCTTGGTGATGAAGCTTCCCATATGCCATGAATCTATTCTGAGAAAATAAAATGTTACTCAGCACGGTCTACGACGGGGGCAAAATGTGTTCATACAGCGGACTACTTTCAACCAAACAAACGGCTGACGCAGCCCCAGAGTGGATGCCTCACTTGTGGAGTCGTGAAGCAACAGCACGTCGGACTTGGGTGCCGTGGAACAGCAAGGGGAAGGAAACGACCATTGAGGAACGAAACATCGTTGACGCCAATATAGTCAACACAAGTCGTATGCCGAAATTGCGAACATCATAGGTCGAAGACGAGCGACTGTGCAATCTATCATTAAGCGATATGAGGACAGACATGTAGTAATAAACAATGAACGACACGGTCGTCCACAGAAGCTTACAACAAGACACCAGAATGCTACTAAGAATCACCAAGAAAAACCCGAAAAACTACAACGTCGGCACTATCAGCATATATACATGACCATTTCCGAAAGGACATCACTCCAAGGGCAGTTCGTACCATTCTCAATCGTTCGGGCTATAGAGCCAGGGTCCCGAGACGAAAGCCGTACATCAGCAAAAAGAACAGGAAGTGGCGGATGGAATTCGCAGAACAGCACGTATCCAAGACAGCAGACGTCTGGGATACTGTATTGTTTAGTGATAAAAGCAAAATTTAATATCTTGCACAACGATGGTAGGATCTTGATCTGGAGAAGACCGAATACAGACCTCGACCGAAACAACATTCAACCCACGGTGAAGCACGGAGGTAGTGGAGTGATGGTATGGGGCTGTATGTCAGCCTCCGGTGTCGGAAAATTAGTGTTTGTGGAAGGTACCATGGACAGATTTCTGTATATGAACATTTTCGAACAGAACTTAAAACAGAGTGTTGACGCCTTGGGTCTTCCTAGAAAATATTACTTCCATCAGGACAATGATCCCAAACATACGGTGCAAATTGTCCGGCTGTGGTTGCTCTACAACACTCCAAACACTGTTAAAACACCAGCTCCGATTCCTGACCTGAGTCCCATCGGGGTGGCCGAGCGGTTCTAGGCGCTACATTCGAACCGCGCGACTGCTACGGTCGCAGGTTCGGATCCTGCCTTGGGCATGGATGTGTGTGATGTCCTTAGGTTAGTTAGGTTTAAGTAGTTCTACGTCTAGGGGACTGATGACATCCGGAGTTAAGTCTCATAGTGCTCAGAGCCATTTGAACCAGTTTTTTTTTTTTTTTTTTAATCCCATCTACATCCTTCTACATGATTACTCTGCAATTCACATGTAAGTGCTTGGCAGAGGGTTCATCGAACCACAATCATACTATCTCTCTACTATTCCACTCCCGAACAGCGAGCGGGAAAAACGAACACCTAAACCTTTCTGTTCGAGCTCTGATTTCTCTTATTTTATTTTGATGATCATTCCTACCTATTTAGGTTGGACGCAACAAAATATTTTCGCATTCGGAAGAGAAAGTTGGTGATTGAAATTTCGTAAATAGATTTCGCCGCAACGAAAAAGTCTTTGCTTTAATGACTTTCATCCCAACTCGCGTGTCATATCTACCACACTGTCTCCCCTATTGCGTGATAATACAAAACGAGCTGCCCTTTTTTGCACCCTTTCGATGTCCTCCGTCAATCCCACCTGGTAAGGATCCCACACCGCGCAGCAATATTCTAACAGAGGACGAACGAGTGTAGTGTAAGCTGTCTCTTTAGTGGACTTGTTGCATCTTCTAAGTGTCCTGCCAATGAAACGCAACCCTTGGCTCGCCTTCCCCACTATATTATCTATGTCATCTTTCCAACTGAAGTTTTTCGTAATTTTTACAGCCAAGTACTTAGTTTAATTCACAGCCTTGAGAATTGTACTATTTATCGAGTAATCGAATTCCAACGGATTACTTTTGGAACTCGTGTGGATCTCCTCACACTTTTCGTTATTTAGCGTCAACTGCCACCTGCCACACCATACAGCAATCTTTTCTAAATCGCTTTTCAACTGATACTAGTTTTCGGGTGACCTTACTAGACGGTAAATTACAGCATCATCTGCGAAGAGTCTAAGAGAACTGCTCAGATTGTCACCCAGGTCATTTATACACATCAGGAACAGTAGAGGTCCCTGGACGCTTCCCTGGGGAACACCTGATATCACTTCAGTTTTACTCGATGATTTGCCGTCTATTACTACGAACTGCGACCTTCCTGACAGGAAATCACGAATCCAGTCCCATAACTGAGACGATACCCCATAGGCCCGCTGCTTGACTAGAAGTCGGTTGTGAGGAACGGTGCCAAAAGCTATCCGGAAATCCAGAAATACGGAATCAACTTGAGATCCCCTGTCGATAGCGGCCATAAGAGCTAGCAACGTTGCACAAGACGATGTTTTCTGAAACCATGCTGATTACATATCCGTAGATCGTTCCCTTCGAGGTGATTCATGTTTGAATACAGTATATGCTCCAAAACCCTACTGCAAACCGACGTCAATGATATAGGTCTGTAGTTCGAACACTTGTGAAGTGAGCTGGAAACACGAGTGAGAAAACGACATCCGTAGTAAGGCCTCTTTGAAAGAGGCTCTTCTTAGAGAGTGGGAAGGTTGTTGTTGTTGTGGTCTTCAGTCCTGAGACTGGTTTGATGCAGCTCTCCATGCTACCCTATCCTGTGCAAGCTGCTTCATCTCCCAGTAGCTACTGCAAGCTACATCCTTCTGAATCTGCTTAGTGTACTCATCTCTTGGTCTCCCTCTACGATTTTTACCCTCCATGCTGCCCCCCAGTGCTAAATTTGTGATCCCTTGATGCCTCAGAACATGTCCTACTAACAAGTCCCTACTTTTTGTCAAGTTGTGCCACATACTACTCCCCAATTCTATTAAGTACTTCATCATTAGCTATGTGATACCCATCTAATCGTCAGCATTCTTCTGTAGCACCACATATGGAAAGCTTCTATTCTCTTCTTGTCCAAACTAATTATCGTCTGGGTTTCACTTCCGTACAAGGCTACACTCCATACAAATACTTTCAGAAATGACTTCCTGACAAATCTATACTAGATGTTAACAAATTTCTCTTTTTCAGAAACGCTTTCCTTGCCATTGCCAATCTACATTTTATATCCTCTCTACTTAGACCATCATCATTTATTTTTCTCCCCAAATAGCAAAACTCCTTTACTACTTTGGGTGTCTCATTTCCTAATGTAATTCCCTCAGCATCACCCGACTTAATTCGACTACATTCCATTACCCTCGTTTTGTTTTTGTTGGTGTTCATCTTATATCCTCCTTTCAACACAATGTCCATTCCATTCAACTGCTCTTTCAAATCCTTTGCTGTCTCTGACAGATTTACAATGTCATCGACGAACCTCAAAGTTTTTATTTCTTCTCCGTGGATTTTAATACTTACTCCGAATTTTTCTTTTGTTTCCTTTACTGCTTGGTCAATATACAGATAGAATAACATCGGGGAGAGGCTACAACCCTGTCTCACTCCCTTCCCAACCACTGCTTTCCTTCCATGCCCCTCGACTCTTACAACTGCCATCTCGTTTCTGTACAAATTGTAAATGGCCTTTCACTCCCTGTACTCTACCCCTGCGACCTTCAGAATTCGAATGTATAACGTCGGAAACAAGAAAATTGGTCCATTCCATGACACGGAGGTTGCGGGAAGTAATACATCGGAAGGGTATGCATACGAAGTATTAAACATGTTCTGGCTTTGTTAGAAGTGTCATTTTCTGTTGATGTTTGAATACTTAATTCCCAGCGCAGTAGAGAACTTCGCAGACGTTTTTCTATTTTGTAAAGGCTTGTTCATTCTCGTTCTATATACCAGCACAGCTGCGTTGGCGACTGGCCAATGTGTATAGTGCTTATCCAATTAGTGTTTTTGGTTTCGTAATGTCTATAAAGGCAGTTTACTGTTCCACGCTCTAGTGTGTGAATACTTGTTCCCATTACTGTATTTGCGAAGAGACTCCGTACGATCGACTGCGGGCGACGGCACTGTTCGCCCGTTGTCACTTTCGCCCTTATCGCGCGCTGCTGCAGAATTCTTCGGCGGAGCCGGGCGCCTAAGTACGTCGGAGGCGGGGACGGCTCTCGAGCGACACCACTCGATCCCCTCCCGCGACCTCGGACCGTCGGCGCCGGCAGAGTGCCGTTGCCATGACGACGGGGTCCAGGGGGTGCCGCGGAAACAGGTTCCCTCTCGGCGCTGCGGCGGCAGCGGCGGTTGCCATGGCGACGGCATCCGCGTTGCCACGGCGACGCGCGCCGGGGCTTGTATTGATATCGCGCCGCTGTGTTGCGCCCGCACTGCCGGGTCCCACGCAGAGGGAATGGCCTATAATGGCCTCCGTGGCTCACTCCTCCCTCCACGTGGACCTCCTGCCGCCGACCGCTGCTGTGCCTCTGTTGTGCTCACACCCGAACCTCCAGATCTGTACCGAACGTTGTATGTCGACAATCAACCAGAACTCCGATCTACACTACTGGCCATTAAAACTGCTACGCCAAGAAGAAATGCAGATGATAAACGGGTATTCATTGGACAAATATATTATACTAGAACTGACATGTGATCACATTTTCACGCACTTTGGGTGCTTAGATCCTGAGAAATCAGTACCCAGAGCAACCACCTCTGGTCGTAATAACGGCCTTGATACGCCTGGGCATTGAGTCAAACAGAGCTTGTATGGCGTCTACAGATACAGCTGCCCATGCAGCTTCAACACACCACAGTTCCTCAAGAGTAGTGACTGGCGTATTGTGACAAGCCAGTTGCTCGGCCACTATTGACCAGACGTTTTCAATTGGTGAGAGATCTGGAGAATGTGCTGGCCACGGCAGCAGTCGAACATTTTCTGTATCCAGAAAGGCCCGTACAGGACCTGCAACATGCTGTCGTGCATTATCCGGGATCGAATGAAGGGTAGAGCCACAGGTCGTAACACATCTGAAATGTAACGTCCACGGTTCAAAGTGCCGTCAATCCGAACAAGAGGTGACAGAGAGGTGTAACCAATGGCACCC
This sequence comes from Schistocerca gregaria, assembly GCF_023897955.1. Taxonomy (NCBI): domain Eukaryota; kingdom Metazoa; phylum Arthropoda; class Insecta; order Orthoptera; family Acrididae; genus Schistocerca; species Schistocerca gregaria. Next base: position 197,245,678 of record NC_064928.1, on the reverse strand, counting down.
CATACCATCACGCCGGGTGATGGGCCAGTATTGCGATGACGAATACAGGCTTCCAATGTGCGTTTACCGCGATGTCGCCAATCTTGGATGCGATCATCATCATACTGTAAACAGAACCTGGACTCATCTGAAAAAAATGACGTTTTGCCATTCGTGTACCCAGGTTCGTCGTTGAGTACACACAATCGCAGGCGCTCCTGTCTGTGATACAGCGTCATTGGTAACCGCAGCCATGGTCTCCGAGCTGATAGTTCGTGCTGCTCCAAACGTCGTTGAACTGTTCGTGCAGATGGTGGTTGTCTTGCAAACGTCCACATCTGTTGACTCGGGGATCGAGACGTGGCTGCACGATCCGTTACAGCCCTGCGGATAAGATGCCTGTCGTCTCGACTGCTAGTGATAAGAGGCCGTTGGGATCCAGCACGGCGTCCGTATTACCCTCCTGAACCCACCGATTCCATATTCAGCTAATAGTCATTGGATCTCGACCAACGCGAGCAGCAATGTCGCGATACGATAAACAGCAATCGCGATAGGCTACAATTCGACCTTTATCAAAGTCGGAAACGTGAAGGTACGCATTTCACCTCTTTACACGAGACATCACAACAACGTTTCACCAGGCAAGGTCGGGCAACTGCTGTTTGTGTGTGAGAAATCGGTTGGAAACTTTCCTCATGTCAGCACGTTGTAGGTGTCGCCACCGGCGCCAGCCTTGTGTGAATGCTCTGAAAAGCTAATCGTTTGCGTATCACAGCATCTTTTTCCTGTCGGTTAAGTTTCGCGTCTGTAGCACGTCATCTTCGTGGTGTAGCAACTTTAGTGCCCAGTAGTGTAGTTCGTGCTGTATGCTCTCTTGCAGCAGAATGGGCGTGAACGTTAATTAAAAGTAACACGAGACCTGCAGAGCACACGAAAAGCACAACTGTGGGTAACTGATACGTACAGATTCCGTGAAGTTGGTAGAGCGTTAGATCGTCGTACCATGGATCCTGGGTGTGTATCGCATTGACAACAATTTCTTTTTTTACAGTATTATGCGTGAAAGTGTTATACGGGCCTATTAACACTTCCGCAAGTGTGATTCAGTTGTTTCCTTATTCTACTCTTCCGATTGTTTATTTTACGAAATGCATTACACTGTGTAGTTTGTGATAATGATATTTATGCTGCCACCCCTTTCGGTCTTAACCATCTTCAACGACAGCTTTACAACATACAAAAGTGGATAACTTGACAAAACAAAACGAAATAAAACAGAAAAACCTACTACTCTTTTACTTATACACATTTCATTTAAGTTTTTTATGAAATAGACAGTGTACAATTGTTAATATTTTAATTTTTCAGTTTGATTACAACGGATGTGTTAAATGGCAACGTCTTTGGAATTGGGTAGGACGGTCATCTTTAACTTTGAATTTCTGACTTGTTTCAGTATTTCTAGATTTCCAGAAGACTTTTGACACTGCCACACAAGCGGATTGTAGTGAACTTGGGTGCTTATTGAATATCGTGTCAGCTATGCGACTGGATTCTTGATTTCCTGTCAGAGGTCACCGTTCGTAGTAATTGACAGAAAGTTATCGAGTAAAACATAAATTATTTCTGGCGTACCCCAAGGTAGTGAGTGTCAAACGCCCTTTGCTATTCGTTATCTAGATAAAGATTTAGGAGACAATCTGAGCAGCCTCTTAAATTGTTCGCAGATGACGCTGTCAAATATAGACTAGTAAAGTCATCAGAAAATCAAAACAAATCGCAAAACGATTTAGAAAAGGGATCTGTATAGCACGAAAATTGTCAATTGACCCTAAATAACGAAAAGTGTGAGGTCATGCACATGAATGCTAAAAGGAATCCGTTGAACTTTGGTTACATGATAAACCAGTCAAATCTAAAAGCCGTAAATTCAACTGAATACCCAGGAATTGCAAATACAAACAACCTGCATTGGAAGTAACACAGAAAACGTGCGGGGAAGGCCAGCCGAAGACTTGTATTTTATTGGTAGGGCACTTGGAAAATGTAACAGATGCACTAAAGAGATTGCCTACACCACGCCTGTCGGTCTTCTTTTAGAATACTGCGGTGCGATGTGGGGTTCTTACGAGATAGAATTGACGGAGTACATCGAGAAAGTTCAAAGAAGGGCAGCACGTTTGGTATTACCGAGAAGTCGGGGAGATTGTATGAAGGACGTAATACAGGATTTGGGGGTGGACATCATTAAAAGTAAGACGTTTTTCGTTGCAGCAGAATCTTAGCACGAAATTTCAATCACCAATTTTCTCCTCTTAATACGAAAAATTTTTGTTGGTGCCGTCCTACATAGGGAGAAACGATCACAACAATAAAATAAAGAAAATCAGAGCTCGCACAGAAAGATATAGATGTTCGTTTTTTCGCGCAGTATAAGAGAGAATTACTGTGAAGATTGTTCGAAGAACCCTCTGCCAGTTACTTAAATGTGATTTGTTGAGTATCGATGTAGATATATTGATGTACGTCACATGTTGTTCTTTTGTCAGTAGGCCATCGTATTGTAACCTTGCTACGATTTTTCATTTATGTTTTTCAGTTAAGGTTTTCAGTAATAACGTATGTCAAAGCAAGTATGATATGTGATAAATCTGTAGTAATTATTGTATTTCCATTGATTCGACGGTTTTTTTCTGTTTTGATCTCGTTTCGTTTTGCTTTGCCATGTTATCCACTTTGGCATGTTGTACAGCTGCCGTTGAAGACGGTTTAAGACCGAAACCGGTAGCAGAGTAAATATTATCACTGACAGCACAGTGCAATGCTTTTTGTAAAATTCGTATGTGCTGTTGACCAGCGTCTAAACAAGATGTTGTTTGTCTGTTCTGCTTCATCACGAGTGGCGTCTGTTCTGTCACGCATGTCGAGCAGAACACCACATATGTCCACATAAATGTACTTTATAGGTTTCGTACTTTCAAGCAACGAACCGAAAGCAGACTACCAAAAGTCCATAGCTACAAACTCCGAACATCCCTTTTACACGACAATAAAATGTTCTCCCATATAACAGTTTCAGGCGTAAACAGTTAAAACATATTGTCATCAGTTCGGTTTGAACGCGGGACCTTCGGCACAACCACCTCACGATCTACCAACTCTCCCACGCGAGATCTACGAAACCATCACCCATACTTACGCTTTTTGTGTGCTCTGTAGTTCTGGTGCTAATTTTAATTACCGTTTACGTAAGTCCTACTGGACGACGGCACATAGCACGAACTAAGTCGGCGTTTTGGTTGATTATGTACTTACTGATCTGAGTGTCTGACATCTGGAGTTGGGTACCAGTTGCACCCAGGAACGGTTCAAGACTTCTAGAGAAGACTACAGACAACTCGTGTTCACTGAGAGGTGTGTGACTGGTAGCATTGTCCTGCTGGTAGATGCTATCGTGCCGAAGAAAAATAAAAAGCAGGTACGGATGGACATGGTCTCTAAGGATAGATGGATAATTTTGTTTATCCACTGTGCCCTCGAGAACACGGAAACTTTCTCAGGACCATAACGATCCTGGCAGAAAATTCAGCTTGCCTTTATTTACACAAAGTGTTTGGTGGAGGTGGACACAAAGCATGACACGGCTTTTCATTAGTTGATATTCGATGAGACTGCTCCACACAGCTTTTTTCATCTTCTCTAGTTCCCAAGATATGACTGCTCAGCTGTGGAAGTATATGCGTAGCCGCGAAATTTGACAGTCACACGTCAACATTCAAAATATTATTTGAAGGTCTCACAATTGTCTGATTTTAATGTATTATATACCGAAATTTTCAGGAAAGTTCGAAGTACGTTGTTGTTGTTGTTTTTTGTCTTTAGTCCTGAGACTGGTTTTATGCAGCTCTCCATGCTACTCTATCCTGTGCAAGCATCTTCATCTCCCAGTACCTACTGAAACTACATCCTTCTGAATCTGCGTAGTGTAGTCATCTCTTGGTCTCCCTCTACGATTTTTACGCTCCACGCTACCCTCCAGTACTAAATTGGTGATCCCTTCATGCCTCAGAACATGTCCTACCAACCGATCCCTTGTTCTAGTCAAGTTGTGCCACAAATTCCTTTTCACCCCAATTCTATTAAATACCTCCTCATTAGTTATGTGATCTACCCATCTAATCTTCAGCATTCTTCTGTAGCACCACATTTCGAAAGCTTCTATTCTCTTCTTGTTCAAACTATTTATCGTCCATGTTTCTCTTCCGTACATGACTACACTCCATACCAATACTTTCAGAAACGACTTCCTGACATTTAAATCTATACTCGATGTTAACAAATTTCTCTTCAGAAACGCTTTCCTTGCCATTGGCAGTCTACATTTTATATCCTCTCTACTTCGAACATCATCAGTTATTTTGCTCCCCAAATAGCAAAACTCCTTTACTACTTTAGGTGTCTCATTTCCTAATGTAATTCCCTCAGCATCACCCGACTTAATTAGACTACATTCCATTATCCTTGTTTTGCTTTTGTTGATTTCTTCTTATACCCTCCTATCAACACACTGTCCATTCCATTCGACTGCTCTTCAAAGTCCTTTGCTGTATCTGACAGAATTACAATGTCATCGGCGAAACTCAGTTTTTATTTCTTCTCCATGGATTTTAATACCTACTCCGAATTTTTATTTTGTTGCCTTTACTGCTTGCTCAATATACAGATTGAATAACATCGGGGAGAGGCTACAACCCTGTCTTACTCCCTTCCCAACCACTGCTTCCCTTTCATGCCCCTCGATTCTTATAACTGCCATCTGGTTTCTGTACAAATTGTAAATAGCCTTTCGCTCCCTGTATTTTTCCCCTGCCACCTTTAGAATTTGAATCAGGGTACTTTAGTCAACATTGTCAAAAGCTTTAAGTGTACAAATGCTAGAAACGTATGTTTGCCTTATGGAGTAGAAAACAGAAAATGTCAAATTTCAACGGATTTCACATACAATTCCCCCTAAGAGGCAAGTTGTCTGACCCAGATAATAATATCTCCCTCTTCCAGGTGCCTGTCTCCCTTCAAACTTGCCGCAGTCGGCATCATACAGGTTATGCAAGCCGATTGCTACTTTGATGGCTACATAGTAGTTTCCTGCAACTCTACACTAGTGACTAGTTAACTCTCGCGACAACTGGCGTGGCCGCACCCCCCTCCCCTCCCCTTCCCTTCTCACCCCCAAAAAATTTTGTCTAATTTATAGCAACCAGCTTATATTAGCAGGTGTCTGGTTTGCTTGCGACACGATCCGTACCTTTTAAGGGGTATCTTATCGCGCCCTTGTTTGTGATAGGCGAGCGCCTGCGGGAACAATGGCGATAATGGCTGATTTCCGCGGCGCCGGCTTGTAGCTAATCTGTCGGCCGGACTGCGTCAAGCACTGCGATGCAGAGGCGAAGTGGTGACGTCACCGGTAATGCGAGCCGCCGTGGAACACGGAGAAGCCTGCTCTGGGTTTCTCCTAGTCAGTGCTGCGGGGACAACGCCTGTGGCCCCTGACTCAGCAGCGGTGGAGGGCAGGATGCACTGTCCGGAGTGCTGATCGCGGTGGTCTAAGGGTCAAACGTGCGGAACGGATGTGCGTGAATCAGCTGTTCATCGCTTCAGTTGGGTAGCCCGTACATTATACAGGGTGTTACAAAAAGGTACGGCCAAACTTTCAGGAAACATTCCTCACACACAAATCAAGAAAAGATGTTATGCGGACACGTGTCCGGAAACGCTTAATTTCCATGTTAGAGCTCATTTTAGTTTCTCGATTCACCACCAGTTGGCCCAATTGAAGGAAGGTAATGTTGACTTCGGTGCTTATGTTGACATGCGACTCATTGCCCTACAGTACGGGCAGGCATTGTTGGTGATGTCTTCCACTTACGATCAATGGAGCACGTTATCATGATTTCATACGGGATACTCTACCTGTGCTGCTAGAACATGTGCCTTTACAAGTGCGACACAACATGTAGTTCATGCACGATGGAGCTCCTGCCCATTTCAGTCGAAGTGTTCGTATGCTTCTCAACAACAGATTCGGTGACCGATGGATTGGTAGAGGCGGACCAATTCCATGGCCTCCACGCTCTCCTGACCTCAACCCTCTTGACTTTCATTTATGGGGGCATTTGAAAGCTCTTGACTACGCAACCCCGGTACCAAATGTAGAGACTCCTCGCGCTCGTATTGTGGACGGCTGTGATACAATACGCCATACTCCAGGGCTGCATCAGCGCGTCACGGAGTCCATGCGACGGAGGCTGGATGCATGTATCCTCGCTAACGGAGGACATTTTGTACATTTCCTGTAACAAAGTGTTTGAAGTCACGCTGGTACGTTCTGTTGCTGTGTGTTACCATTCCATGATTAATGTGATTTGAAGAGAAGTAATAAAATGAGCTCTAACATGGAAAGTAAGCGTTTCCGGACACACGTCCACATAACATTTGTGTGTGAGGAATGATTCCTGAAATTTTGGCCGTACCTATTTGTAACACCCTGTATACACCACAGAGGACGCGAAAGAACTTACACCCGTTCTAACAGTCATGTACCGCAAGTCCCCAGAGGAACGGAAGGTTCCAAATGATTGGAAAAGAGCACACGTAGTTCCGGCCAAACCGTGGGCTTATATCTCTGAGATCAATCAGTTGTAGAATTTTAGAACATATTTTTTGCTCGCGTATCATGTCATTTCTGGAAACACTGAATCTACTCTGTATGAATCAACATGGATTCCGGAAACAGCGATCGTGTGAGACCCAAGTCACTTTATTTGTTCATGAGACCCAGAAAATATTAGATACAGGCTCCCAGGTAGGTGTCCCTTTCCTTGACTTCCGCAAGGCGTTCGATACAGTTCCGCACTGTCGCCTGATAAACAAAGTAAGAGCCTACGGAATATCAGACTAGCTGTGTGGCTGGATTGAAGAGTTTTTAGTAAACAGAACATAGCATGTTCTCAATGGAGAGACATCTACAGACAAAGTAACCTCTGGCGTGCCACAGGGGACTGTTATGGGACCATTGCTTTTCACAATATATGTAAATGACGTAGTAGAAAGTGTCGGAAGTTCCATGCGGCTTTTCGCGGATGATGCTATAATATACAGAGAAGTTGCAGCATTAGAAAATTGTAGCGAAATGCAGGAAGATGTGCAGCGGATAGGCACTTGGTGCAGGGAGTGGCAACTGACCCTTAACATAGACAAATGTAATGTATTTGCGAATACATAGAAAGAAGGATCCTTTATTGTATGATTATATGATAGCGGAACAAACACTGGTAACAGTTACTTCTGCAAAATATCCGGGAGTATGCGTGCGGAACGATTTGAAGTGGAATGATCATATAAAATTGTTGGTAAGGCGCGTACCAGGTTGAGATTCATTGGGAGAGTACTTTCAATGGAACCTGTCCATCGCACCCCCCTCAGATTTAGTTATAAGTTGGCACAGTGGATAGGCCTTGAAAAACTGGACACAGATCAATCGAGAAAACAGGAAGAAGTTGTGTGGAACTATGTAAAAAATTAAGAAAATATACAAACTGAGTAGTCCATGTGGATGATAGGCAAGATCAAGGAGAGCGTAAGCTGAGGAGCACCGTGGTCCCGTGGTTAGCGTGAGCAGGTGCGGATCGAGAGGTTCTTGGTTCAAACCTTCCCTCGAGTGAAACATTTACTCTTTATATTTTCGCAGAGTTAGGATCTGTTCAGTGACGTTTCTGTTCTCTGTAATAAGTTTAGTATCTGTGTTTTGCGACCGCACCGCAAAACCGTGAGATTAGTAGACGAAAGGACGTGCCTCTCCAATGGGAACCGAAAACATTTTATGGCGTCATAGGTCAACCGATTTCTCCACAGGAAAACACGTCTGATACCTTGTATACGACACTGGTGACGGCATGTGCGTCACATGACAGGAATATGTTGTCGACCCACCTAACTTGTACACTTGGTGAATGGGTAAAAAGATTCTTCTACCTTGCCCGATTTAGGTTTTCTTGTGGATGTGATAATCACTCCCAAAAAGTGATGAAAACATAAGAGTTTGTCAGATAATAACTGTTGAAAGTAAAAAAGGAACCTTTCGCTCGAGGGAAGACCTGAACCAGGGACCTCTAGTTCCGCAGCTGCTAACGCTAACCACGGGACCACGGCGCTCCTTAGCCCAAGATCTCCTTCATGTTGCATATCTTCCGCATGGACTACTCAGTTTGTATATTTTGCTTATTTTTTTCATAGTTCCACACAACTTCTTCCTGTTTTCTCGATTGATGTGTGTTCAGTTTTTCAAAGCCTATCCACTGTGCCAACTTATAACTAAATCTGAGGGGGGTGCGATGGAGAGGTTCCCTTGTTAGAAAATGTAGTCCATCAACAAGGGAGGTGGCTTGCAAAACACTCGTTCGACCTATACTTGAGTGTTGCTCATAAGTGTGGGATCCGTACCAGATCGGGTTGACGGAGGAGATAGAGAATATACAAAGAAGAGCGGCGCGTTTCGTCGCAGGGTTATTTGGTAAGCGTGATAGCGTTACGGTGATGTTTAGCAAACTCAAGTGGCAGACTCTGCAAGAGAGGCGCTCTGCATCGCGGTGTAGCTTGCTGTCCAGCTTTCGAGACGGTGCATTTTCTGGATGAGGTATCGAATACATTGCTTCTCCTACTTATACCTCCTGAGGAGATCACGAATGTAAAATTAGATAGATTCGAGCGCGCACGGAGGCTTTTCGGCAGTGGTTTTTCCCGCGAACCATACGCGTCTGGAACAGGAAAGGGAGGTAATGACAGTGGCACGTAAAGTGCCCTCCGCCACACATCGATGGGTGGCTTGCGGAGTATAAATGTCGATGTAGAACCGGTGTTAAATGAATCTGTTCACAGGATATTACGCTTTCCAAAATAGCAGCAACCATAGTGGTAGTATCCGGAACCATAAACTGGGTAAACGGAGAAAGGAACAGAGGTGAGTGGAATGCCCCGCCCCTGCCCCTGTTCCCCAGCCACGTTTCCGTAAACAGGGAAAGTGCCATGTATAAAAAGGCTTCAAACATCTGACTACTTTACAGATGAGTTAATGTGTAGAGCATGTGTAATTAGGCATTAAAACCGCGTGCCTGGATAGAGGTGAGTGTTGAGGCGCCGCTTCCGGGACGGGGTGGTGCGCCCGTCCCGGACACAATCCGCCCAGCAGATTCGCGACTAGCGTCGTGCCGGCCTGCCTGGAAGTGCATTTAGGCGGTTTTCCACAGTCCTCTAGGTAAATGCTGGGCTGGTATCTAACTTCCGCTTCAGTTAAACTTACATGGATATGGTGTCTGTTCTTTCGGACATTTTGTAAAGAAGTAACAAATTAAAACGCCGCGTCTGTGCTGAAGTTTTACCTTACGAACAGCGAGGACGTAGTAAGCACTGGTTCCTTTCCTTCATTACTTTTCATGTGCGCGTGCGTATGCGTGTGGGTGTGGGTATGGAGAGTGGGGAATCAGAGAGAAAATGTTTGGAAAATATTTGACATTACATGCTAATTTCGCTGGAAGTCGCTAAGTGCTGTCGTTCTCAAATACAGAATGAATTAAATCTGGGTAGAATGAAATTTTCGCTCTGCAGCGGAGTTTGCACTGATAGGCAACTCCCCGAAACTCGAATCCAGGATCTTTGCCTTCTGAGTCTCGGTCCGGCACGCATTTGTAATCTGTCAGGAAGTTTCATATCTGCGATCACTCCGCAGCAGAGTGAAAATTTCATTCTGCGAACATTCCCCAGGCTGTGGCCAACTCGTATCTTCGCAATATCCTTTCTTGCAAGAGTGCTAGCCTTGTAAGTTTCAGTAGAGCGTCTGTGAAGTTTGGGAGGAAGGAGACGAGGTACTGGCGGAAGTAAAGCTGTGAGCGTGTGTCCCGAGTTGTGCTTGGGTAGCTCAGACAGTAGAACACTTGCTCGCGAAATGTATAGGTCCAGAGTTCGATTGTCGGTCTGGCATACAGTTTTAATGTGCCAGGAAGTTTCAGAATCTGGGTTATTTGCGCGCTGTGAGTTAGTCCCTCAACACGTATACATAGACTGCAGTCGTAATACTTCACTTATTGTGTTAATCCCCTGATTTAAGACTATACCTCATAGTGATCAGAATTTCTAAATTGGATCAATAATTACATGAAGAACTGAATAATGACATTTTTGTTGCCCCTGTAAGCCGATATGTAGGATTATTCAGCAGCCTCTACTGATGGGTTTTATGCAGTTTACACCACCTTCAAAAACCATATGCCCGATTTCATATTCTCTTACTTCCTACACACAAACTATTAGTCCTACAGAAAAAGTGAACACCACCATTTTGTAGGAAATTTAATAATTCGAAAACTATGGCTTCCAGCGAAAGTGTAATCCATTACAATTTTTAACTACATTAAATTTCCTACAAAAAGGCCTTGTTCATTTTTTCTGTAGGACTAATAGTAAGTGTGCAGCAAACGAGGATGCGGTATTTGAAGACGATGCTGGTTGCATAAAACCCATCCTTAGGGGCAGCTTAATCACCCTGTGTAGTTAACCTGCAACTGAAATTGAGCTCCATTTTAGCGCGGTTTAATAATAGAGACCCTACTGATGACCTTTGATGCACATAAACGTCAGAAGCACATATGTGAGTTTAATATAACAGGTGAGAAAGTGAGCCTGAAATCAGTTACAGTAAAGCTAAAATAATGGTCAGCTCATCCAGAAGATACTTCCCAAGGTGTTCTATTATCTTGGGAAAAAAATGAGTTTAATTTTTTGTGAGTACATGCCTGTAGTCCTCGTATACATGAAAATGCCCGAGTTGTAGTGCCGCAGCACGGATCTAGAGGACCAAAACAAAAAATTTTACCTCCCTTGTATTAAGTGGACATGGTGCCGTAATTAGTTTCCGGCATCAAAGGAAATGATACGGCTGCATCAGGCGAATGCATATGAATAAAAATACGTCATTTCAGTGTTTGATCGCTATTTTTTTTTATTTTCAATAACCGGTTTCAGGCTAGCTGCCCATCTTCAGATCATATATTGCAGTTACAGAGTAACCTGTCAGTACAGACGTATTGGTTCGCTGAGTTACGACAGCGAACCAATAGTTCTGTACTGACAGGTTACTCTGCAATATATGATCTGAAGATGGACAGCTAGCCTGAAACCGGTCACTAAAAATAAAAAATAGCGATCAAAGACTGAAATTCCATATTTTTATTCAAACAACGATCGCGGCAATCTCAATAGGACAACCATGTCTAGTTTTGATGAATGCATATACTTATTTCAGCCGTCTGGTTGGAATGATACTGCTGAAATACTCCCGATGTTATCGAAAACGAATTATCGCGCTGTAGTTCGCTTAATGTTAAAGGCGAGCCATTTCATTTTGGCCTTACTAGCGTCATGCTACGATTCTGTGGCGCGGACGTTTGAACGCAGTGGTCATTAAACTTTTTTGTGTAAACGCCAACGCTTGGCATTCTCGGGCTGCATAAATACCGATCTTGTTACTGACTGCGAACAAAAAAAAGCAACAGAAGACTTTGAACGTTCAGAGATACATTCATATTCACAGGGTACGTACTTCAGTATGTTCTACTGAAATAAGCATTTCAGTCACCTCTGTTCTGCGCGTGTCCTGTTGCCTTGTAGGCACCGCACCTGCGATTGCCTTGATAACTTGTTCCATGTGTGATGGCATCGACGGTTACAGGGCGTGAATGGTATCCTATGGTCATCCATGTTACTTTCACCTAGTTCCAAAGTTAATCCGTGGTGTTTGATATTGGGTCACTGCAGTGTACCTGTCGTTTTGCGACCAGTTAGGTGATTTGGCGGGCCGGGGCAAAAGGCTGACATCCTGTGACCCCAAGAAGCCACGTGTTTGTGCAGCAACATATGGACGTGCATTGTCTTGCTGAAAAATGGCGTCTGGAGTGTTGTGCAGAAAGAGTAAGACTACGGGTCGCAGGATGTTACGTAGGTCGCACTGGTGTCCTCGACACGCACCAACTATGATTTGTGGTTTAATCCAATAGCACGCAACACCGTAAGGCTTTGAGTTGGCGCCGTATTTCTGGTGCGAATGCAGTCACTGTGCTGCCGTCCCCGCTTTCTGTGGCAAAACAAAAGCTGCTATTATTTTCAAACAAACAGAACCTGCATTCGTCCGAAAACACTAAACGCCGTCTGATACCATTCCTGTCCACCGTAACGTCTTTCCATACACCATTGCCGTGTAGCCTGTTTCCGCACATTCGTCTAAGGTAGAAAGAGAAGTGGACGCCGCTCACGTTACCCGTGCCTTAATAAACTGCGACCGATTGTCACTCCTGATAGTGTGGGATGTGTTCCACTGTTAGGCCAGAGCCGAGCAGGATGCAGACCTGTCCTGTGATGCCATTCGGCTTAAGAGTAGATCTCCTCAGGGGGGTGGTCTGCGTTGTGCGACCTGACCCGTGAACCACTCTGCACCCATCCGTTGCACTGCCGAAACAGTTCGTCCCACACGAGCAGCACTTTCCGGGGTGGATGCATCACATTCTCTCATGAAAACAATGCGGCCTCTGTCCCTCACTGATTTGACGGTACGGTTCGCTCTTCTACACCCATACTGCGCAAGCCACCTGACAGTATGTGGCGGAGGGTACTTTCAATACCTCTATTACTTCTCCCTTCTATTCCAGTTTCGTATTGTTCGTGGAAAGAAAGATTGTCGGTATGCCTCCGTGTGGGCTCTAATCTCTCTGATTTTATCCTCATGGTCTCTTCGTGAGATATGCGTAGGAGGGAGCAATATACTGCTTGACTCCTCAGTGAAGGTATGTTCTCGATACTTCAACAAAAGCCCTTACCAAGCTACTGAGCGTCTCTCTTCCACTGGAGTTAATCTACCATTTCCGTAACGCCTTCGCAATTACTAAATGATCCTGTAACGAAGCGCGGTCTCTCCGTTGGAATATCATCTCTCTCTCTCTCTCTCTCTCTCTCTCTCTCTCTCTCTCTCTCTCTCTCTCTCTCTCTCTCTCTCTCTCCCCCCTATCTGGTTCGGATCGCACACCGGTCAGCAGTATTCAAGCAGTGGGCGAACAAGTGTACTGTAACCTATTTCATTAGGTTTCTTCCAGTGAATATGTCTGGCATCTGCTTTAGCGACGATTAATTTTATATGGTCATTCCATTTTAAATCACTCGTAATGCCTACTCCCAGATAAGTTATGGAATTAACTGCTTCCAGTTGCTGACCTGCTAGATTGTAGATAAATGATAAAGGATCTTTCTTTCTATGTATTCGCAGCACATTACACTTGCCTACATTGAGATTCAGTTGCCATTCCCTGCACCGTGCGTCAATTCGTTGCGGATCCTCCTGCATTTCAGTACAATTTTCCATTGTTACAACCTCTCGATGTACCACAGCATCATCCGCAAAAAGCCTCAGTGAATTTCCGATGTTATCCACAAGGTCATTTATATATATTGTGAATAGCAACGGTCCTACGACACTCCCCTGCGGCACACGTGAAATCACTCTTACTTCGGAAGACTTCTCTCCGTTGAGAATGACATGCTGCGTTCTGTTATCTAGGAACTCTTCAATCCAATCACGCAATTCGTCTGATAGTCCATATGCTCTTCGTTTGTTCATTAAATGACTGTGGAGAACTATATCAAACGCCTTGTGGAAGTCAAAAAACACGGCATCTATCTGTAAACCTGTGTCTGTGGCCCTCTGAGTCTCGTGGACGAATAGCGCGAGCTGGGTTTCATACGATCGTCTTTTTCGAAATCCATGCGAGGTATCCGGCACATCTGCTCAAGTCACACTGATCCATTACATTCGGTTTATAGCGACAACGAGAGCCGTAGGCAACATTTTACTAGTAGGCGATGTTGCGCCGCGATATGGATGTTGACCTAAACGTATATATATATGTATGACCTTGTAGATAATGTCGGAAGTTCCATGCGGCTTTTTGCGGATGATGCTGTAGTATACAGAGCAGAATTAGAAAATTGTAGCAAAATGCAGGAAGATGTGCAGCGGATAGGCACTCGGTGCAGGGAGTGGAAATTGACCCTTAACATAGACAACTGTAATGTATTGCGAATACATAGAAAGAAGGATCCTTTATTATATGATTATACGATAGCGAAACAAACACTGGTAGCAGTTACTTCTGTTAAATATCTGGGAGTATGCGTGCAGAACGATTTGAAGTGGAATGATCATATAAAATTGTTGGTATGGCGGGTACCAGGTAGAGATTCATTGGGAGAGTTATTAGAAAATGTAGTCCATCAACAAAGGAGGTGACTTACAAAACACTCGTTCGACCTATACTTCAGTATTGCTCATCAGTGTGGGATCGGTACCAGATCGGGTTGACGGAGGAGATAGAGAAGATCCAAAAAAGAGCGGCGCGTTTCGTCACAGGGTTATTCGGTAAGCGTGATAGCGTTACGGAGATGTTTAGCAAACTCAAGTGGCAGACTCTGCAAGAGAGGCGCTCTGCATCGCGGTGTAGCTTGCTGTCCAGGTTTCGAGTGAGTGCGTTTCTGGATGAGGTATCGAATATGTTGCTTGCTCCTACTTAAACCTCCCGAAGAGATCACGAATGTAAAATTAGAGAGATTCGAGCGCGCACGGAGGCTTTGACAGTCGTTCTTCCCGCGAACCATACGCGACTGGAAAAGAAAAGGAAGGTAATGGCAGTGGCACGTAAAGTGCCCTCGCCACACACCGTTGGGTGGCTTGCGGATTATAAATGTAGATGTAGAACCCGACATCGTTCAAATGCTAATAAATTCTACAGGATATACTAATGTACGTGTCCTGTGAATATGAACGTCCTATCTATAGTCCATCAAGGTGTTCCGTTTTTCTTGAACGTGCGTGTAGTATGTTAGGACCTCCCAGTGCAGTAGTTACAGTAAGGGCGCGATAAATTAGCTGCTGGCCGTAAAGTACTGATCGTTAGAAGTCGGCACCATTCGGAACACTTCGAGTTGCCTGCTGACCGTGCTGCTACCCTCCGAAGCTGTGGCACCGTTAAGTGACGAAGTGTTGTCATCTTGGGTGAACTGTGGTAATTGTACTTACATTTAAATGCATTATCATTATGCAAAATGCGACACCAGCACAGATTTTTACCAAATGTTTTGAATGTTGGTTTCTTGTACTCATTGCGTTGTATAACAACTTTAATTTCATATTCCTCGCTAGAAAAAATGCCCCACATTTGAAGATGACCGTCTTCTACAGGGTGGTCCACTGATCGTGACCGGGCCAAATATCTCACGAAATAAGCGTCAAAGGAAAAAACTACAAAGAAGGAAACCTGTCTACTTTGAAGGGGGAAACCAGATGGCGTTATGGTTGGCCCGCTAGATGGCGCTACCCTAGGTCAAACGGATAACATCTGCGTTTTTTACGTAGTAACCCATTTTTTTATTACATATTTGTGTAGTAAGTAAAGAAATATGATTGTTTTAGTTGGACCACTTTTTTCGCTTTGTGATAGATGGCGCTGTAATAGTCACAAACATATGGCTCACAATTGTAGACAACAGTTGGTAACAGGTAGGTTTTTTAATTAAAATACAGAACGTAGGTACGTTGGAACATTTTATTTCGGTAGTTCCAATGCGATACATATACCTTTTTGAACTTATCATTTCTGAGAACGCATGCTGTTACCGCGTGATTACCTGTAAATACCACACTAATGCAATGAATGCTCAAAATGATGCCCGTCAACCTCAATTCATTTGACAATACGTGTAACGACATTACTCTCAACAGCGAGTAGTTCGCCTTCCGTAATGTTCGCACATGCATTGACAATGCGCTGACGCATGTTGTCAGGCGTTGTCGGTTGGTCACGATAGCAAATATCCTTCAACTTTCCCCGCAGAAAGATATCTGGGGACGTCAGATCCGGTAAACGTTCGGGCCATCGTATGGTGCTTTGACGACCAATCCATTACATATTTAGTACTTTAGAACCCAATATTAGTTGAAACGTCTGTATCAATATGACGCCAAAAGAAGGTTCAAATGGCTCTGAGCACTATGGGACTTAACTTCTGAGGTCATCAGTCGCCTAGAACTTGGAATTAATTAAACCTAAGTAACCTAAGGACATCACACACATCCATGCCCGAGGCAGGGTTCGAACCTGCGACCGTAGCGGTCGCGCGGTTCCAGAATGTAGCGCCTAGAACCGCTCGGCCACTCGGGCCGGCTGCCAATAGAAGGAAGAGATTGAGAACGTATTTTCAGCTTAATCTTCTTTGGTATACGAAAAGTGCTAGAATGATGCTCTTCGTTTGACTACTGTTTCTTCACTCTCTCAAACAAGGCGCCAGAAGTAGTAGTCGTCCGTCATCGGTGGGTTCTAGTGGCCTAGATAAGTATTCCATCGTATGGGTATCTCGGTAAAAGTGTTCAACCTGATTGTCGCTTAGGCTACAAAAACTTTTCGCAAAGAAATTGTGAGAATGTAAGAAGTGAATTTTAAACGACCGACGCCCAATGTTCTAGCAGCTGCCGAACAGATCATTCATAGTGGAATCGTCGTTATCACCTCTCCTCGTGCCCAAAAAGTCCATCACAATTGCTTCGGAGGAGGATCAGCAGGTAATTCGATATTTATGAATTTAGCATCAAAAGTTGGATCTTTCATCAGTTTTTTTGTTTGTGGTCGAACAAATATACCTTTTTTCCTCTATGGCTTAGTCGATTTAAGGAAGTTTTCGTTCAAATGACTCAAGTCCTGACAGTAAAGGAAACTCTTAAAAATCTTACGTGCTAGAACTTTTTAAAAGTAGATCCGGATTCTACCCACCAGAATACGTACTAAATGATGATAGTAGTGGGGCAAATTTCGTTCCAGCACATTTTGATAGTGTGAATTCCCTACATTCACGGGGAAAGCATACATTAAGGAGCAAACCTATCGTTCTCTTTTGACTGACACTCTTAACCTTGTGGTTTTCCAAGAAACCACTTAACTGACCAGGAGAAGATTAAGTACCTGTCAATCAAAAGGCCGGATCACCTCTATCTTTTTGAAAGTCCCTTTTGTACAAAACATAGGGACTTTGGTTTCGCCGGCCGGTGTGGCCGAGCGGTTCTGGGCGCTTCAGTCTGGAACCGCGCGACCGCTACGTTCGCAGGTTCCAATCCTGCCTCGGGCATGGATGAGTGTGATGTCCTTAGTTAGGTTTAAGTAGTTCTAAGTTCTAGGGGACTGATGACCTCACATGTTAAGTCCCTTAGTGCTCAGAACCATTTGGTTTCGTGTTTTCTTCAACCTTTTGTATAAGGCAAATCGTAGGGTCAAGGGTCGCCTCTCCTGTTCCTGCAACACACACACACACACACACACACACACACACACGCACGCGACAGCGGATGTGACTAATTGCTACTAGGTTGAACGCAGCATAGGAGGAAGTGGGAGATTCTGCCGCGGGTGTAAGAAACGTTCCACAGTCCTCTCTTGCGTGTAGTGCTGTGGTGCGTGACGCACAGCTGCTCACGCACGGAAAATCCAAGGTTTACGCCGGCCTGGCTGTATCGAGCGGGCTGGCGGCTTTCTCAAGAAGTGCCAAGCGCGTTCTCATGCTCCGTGAATCACCGCATCTGTCTCGGTCCTCACCTTTTCATAAAATCTGGCAGATGTACGCGAGAATCCTACCAGACATCAACGTCTGTACTTCGGCAGATGCTTCAAATGGCTCTGAGCACTATGGGACTCAACTGCTGTGGTCATTGGTCCCCTAGAACTTAGAACTACTTAAACCTAACTAACCTAAGGACATCACACACATCCGTGCCCGAGGCAGGATTCGAACCTGCGACCGTAGCAGCAGCGCCTCTCCGGACTGGAGCGCCTAAAACCGCTAGACCACTGCGGCCGGCACTTCGGTAGAGACCCTCGAGATCCTTGTACGTACTCTCCAAGTCTGGAGGGTACCTCGTACCACTGTCGTACGTTCCCTTTCCTGTACCACTTGCTAATTGAGCTAGAGAAAAACGACTGTCTGTACGCTTACGTACGAATCCTCATTTCCCTTGTCTTCATGGTCGTTGCAGTACAGTGAGTAACGTTAATATTTGGACACTACTAGCTTTTTACATTGTAGCATCATAACTTTATTTTTAAGAGATAACAAGACTGTAATAGCCCGAGAAAGCGTTTTTCTACAGTTATTTGAGTGGAAGGAAAAATTGTAGAGAAATAACACTTGCGGTAGTTACTGAACATGTTGTTGTTGTCTTCAGTCCTGAGACTAATTTGATGCAGCTCTCCATGCTACTCTATCCTGTGCAAGCTTCTTCATCTCCCAGTACCTACTGCAGCCTACATCCTTCTCAATCTGCTTAGTGCAGTCATCTCTTGGTCTCCCTCTACGATTTTAACCCTCCATGCTGCCCCCCAATACGAAATTGGTGATCCCTTGATGCCTCAGAACATGTCCTACCAACCGATCCCTTCTTCTGGTCACGTTGTGCCACAAACTTCTCTTCTCCCCAATCCGATTCAATACTTCTTCATTAGTTATGTCATCTACCCATCTAATCTTCAGCATTCTTCTGTAGCACCACATTTCGAAAGCTTCTATTCTCTTCTTGTCCAAACTATTTATAGTCTACGTTTCACTTCCATAGATGGCTACACTCCATACAAATACTTCCAGAAAAGGCTTCCTGACAAATCTATACTCGATGTTAACAAATTTCTCTTCGTCAGAAACGCTTTCCTTGCCATTGCCAGTCTACATTTTATATCCTCTCTACTTCGACCATCATTTATTTTGCTCCCCAAATAGTAAAACTCCTTTACTACTTTCTCACTTCCTAATCTAATTCCCTCAGCATCACCCGACTTAATCCGACTACATTGCATTATCCTCGTTTTGCTTTTGTTTATTTTCATCTTATATTCTCCTTTCAAGACACTGTCCATTCCATTCGACTGCTCTTCCAAGTCCTGTGCTGTGTGTGACAGAATTACGATATCATCGGCGAACCTCAAAGTTTTTATTTCTTCTCCATGGACTTTAATACCTACTCCGTATTTTTCTTTTGTTTCCTTCACTGCTTGCTCAATATACAGATTGAACACATCGGGGAGAGGCTTCAACCCTGTCTCACTCCCTTCCCAACTGCTGCTTCCCTTTCATACCTCTCGACTCTAATAACTGCCATCTGGTTTCTGTACAAATTGTAAATAGCCTTTCGCTCCCTGTATTTTACCCCTGCCACCTTCAGAATTTGAAAGAGAGTATTCCAGTCAACATTGTCAAAAGCTTTTCCCAAGTATACAAATGCTTGAAACGTAGGTTTGTCCTTCCTTAATCTAGCTTCTAAGATAAGTCGTAGGGTCAGTATTGCCTCATGTGTTCCAATATTTCTACGAAATCCAAACTGTTCTTCCCCGAGGTCGGCTTCTACCAGTTTTTCTACTGGTCTGTAAAGAATTCGCGTTAGTATTTTGCAGCCGTGGCTTATTAAACTGATAGTTCGGTAATTTTCACGTCTGTCAACACCTGATTTCTTTGGGATTGCAATTATTGTATTCTTCTTAAAGTCTGAGGGTATTTCGCCTGCCTCATACATCTTGCTCACCAGATGGTAGAGTTTTGTAAGGACTGGCCCTCCCAAGGCCGTCAGTAGTTCTAATGGAATGTTGCCTACTCCGGGGGCCTTGTTTCGACTCAGGTCTTTCAGTGCTCTGTCAAACTCTTCACGCAGTATCGTATCTCCCATTTCATCTTCATCCTCTTCCATTTCCATAACATTGTCCTCAAGTACATCGCCCTTGTATAGACCCTCTATATACTCCTTCCACCTTTCTGCTTTCCCTTCTTTGCTTAGAACTGGGTTTCCATCTGAGCTCTTAATATTCATACAAGTGGTTCTCTTATCTCCAAAGGTCTCTCTAATTTTCTTGTAGGCAGTATCTATCTTACCCCTAGTGAGATAAGCCTCTACATCCTCTAGCCATCCCTGCTTAGCCATTTTGCACTTCCTGTCGATCTCATTTTTGAGACGTTTGTATTCCTTTTTGCCTGCTTCATTTACTGCATTTTTGTATTTTCTCCTTTCATCAATTAAATTCAATATTTCTTCTGTTACCCAAGGTTAACGAATATATACTTCAATATATTACAAAAAAATTATCGGAAAATATTACAAAATGGCAAAACTGCATCAGTTTCCCCGAGGCATGCTGAATTTGAGGCGATCTGCTGCACGCGCTATAACTGGTGCCAATTTGAAGACTGAAAAAAGAAAATCTATGTACTCTACATGCTGTAGCTAATGAGGGAGTTGTAGAAATTGATTTTTGTGTAGTTGGCGAGTGTTTAACTTAACTCTTGTAAAATGCCTGCATGGTTCACTTTGAAAAGTTATTTCAAAGTTATGGTTAAATTTTCAAATATATATAAACGTGACGTTTTGAGAAATCATGTTCCAACAAAAATGTGTTTAAAGTTATGAAATGCGTTATAAACATGAAAAAATGGAATAAAAGTGTTTTAGAAAACCCTGACCATTAATCTATCCGAGGACTGACCTGTCGTACCGTTGCCGTCGCGAACTAATCATATCAGCTAGTTTGTTTATTTATTATATATTTATTTGAGCATTTATTTTACCTGGCAAGATTAGGGTCTTCAGGTCCTCTGTTACACCAAACCAAGCATACTCAGATTGAACGAATTTCAGTTTGTACAGAACATTATGGACATACCACGTGATACATGGTATTAATGTTAAAGAAAAAATAGAGATTATAACAGTAGTACAAGAATAATTATAACAATCAAAAAATAATTATAATAATAATAGTAATGACTATATGTATGAAATTAAACATATTTTTCTTTTATGAATGTCAGTCCTATTGCAAGTTGGGAATTTTCTCGTTATGTTCTTGCAGCTTGTGAGTTATTCACATCGCGCAGAGACATAAGACGATAGAATGGGGTGTTAGAGATATAGAAGAGGTAGCTAGGTTAGAGGAAGAGAAATAGAAAGGTAAAATTCGAAGCTGTGATGGAGAGGAGAAAGAGATAAGGGCACAATAATGGTGGCTATACCGACCCTAATATGTAAGTTTTGAGTTCCCTCTTGAATGTTGAGTGGTTCTGTATAAGACGCAGATCACAGGGGAGCGCGTTCCATAGTCGTATGGCTGAGATGGAGAATGACACGGAGAAAGATTTTGTGTTATGTAAAGGTACAGCCAAGATGCTAGACGTATCCGATCTGGTATTGCGGGCGTGGAATGGTAATAGGTGTTTAATGTGAAAAGTTTATCGAAGACGATTGATACATCAGTCGTAGTAGCTCCATGAAGGAACAAAATTTCACAATTCCGTTTAGCCCTACTCCCCCCCAAGCGTACTGCTAGGACGATTTGACGGTTGATTTCATATGCGTTCCGTGTAAACTTAATTCTTGATAGAACAACTTCTGGGCAGTTTGAAAAAGCAGTAATTGTTGTGAAGCCCGAGTCTCGAGTTCTTCGTCCTTGCAACGTGATGTCTGCATTGCACTTTTTACATTTCACGTACTGAGAAAATGACAACAAAGTTCATAATTCTACAAAAAAATTGTGTGTGAAAGTGTGTGAAATCTTATGGGACTTAACTGCTAAGGTCATCAGTCCCTAAGCTTACACACTACTTAACCTAAATTATCCTAAGGACACACACACACACACACACACACACACACACACACACACACACACACACACACACACACACACACACACACACACGCTCGAGGGAGGACTCTTACCTCCGCCGGGACCAGCCGCACAGTCCAGGACTGCATCGCCTGAGACCGCTCGGATAATCCCGCGCGGCCATAATTCAACAGCTAAATCCTTGATTCACATGAAAATCCCGGTCACTGTCTTTCAGTTTGTTAGCAGAGGCACTGACTCCTTCCGAACTGCTCTCAGCCTCATAACTATGGTGAGAACGCTTTGATGACATAGCACTTAGATGCCGCGTTGGATACGATGTTTTCGTCTCATTCTTAGTAGACAAAACAGTATTCCACAAACTATCAAAAATCAGTACTGACACACACAAACAATATTCGTACAGGTGCTGACGCTAAGCTAACGTGTTATTGTTTTGAAATGTTACCCAGACAGTGCAGAGGGCACCGAGTTGGCGTTGGTGGGCAGTTTCGGGTCATCGGAGGCGCGAGAGGAGCAGCGTGGAATTCCATACAATTGTCTCTGATTTTAGAAGATTCAAACTATCTTTTAAGGCAGTAAAAAAATGATTTTTTGGAAATTCTGCAGTGCTGTGACCTAACAAAACGCAATAGCAAGTATTATAAATTACGTTTTGTAAATAATAGCATAACCCTTATTAACGTAAGTTAAAGTTCCTTAATATTGCGATTTAAGTAAAAGACGGTCCTATTTGCGCTTTAATATTTGGACACTTTTCAGAACTAATTATTCCAAGACAATTTTTTGTGAAAAATATGTGTTTCAATAACTCCTTGATAACCATTCTGCTGTATCACTGTTTTCGAACGGTGCGACACACTGATAATGGTCCTTTTTTTTTAAATAGTTGGTACACAGACCGTCCCATTCTTCTTTTGATCGAAAAGTTTCGTTGAAAAAAATATTGATATTTTTCGAATACGTCGCTCTAGAGCTCTCCAGACATTTTCAGTAGGGTTGAGGTCTGGTAATGGAGGTTGTGATTGTAAGACTTTCAGGCAATTGTACAAAATTTTATTTATCGTGTGTAAATGCACATACAAAGATTACAAAATTACTACACTTCAACATTTAAGCACAAGTCTCCAGCATAAAATAACACAAATAACAGCTATCTAGGTCTTTTATCTATTTTATAACATCCTTCGTAAGGATCTTTGTAGGCACGTGCGGGACATGTCGATAGAACATGAGCAGCTGTCTGTCGTTACACACGATGTGAAGATTTGCCGCACTTCTAGAGTGTGTCTGCACATCGTCCATGGCCCGTTCGAATGCGGTTCAAGATAGTCCAAATAGCCCGAGGGTCGTCGAATCCACGGGTTTCTTCTGGATTGTACAACGAATATTCCTGCATAAAACGAGCGTTATGTTTCGGATTACTGTCCTGGTAAAACCTTAACGTGTTTGATATCTTCATTTTTGAGCACTTCGGCGTAAATTGTTTTTTGTAATATGTTGTGGTAGACATATTTGTCCATGGTACTGTCGATGAGCACTGATTCGCCCGGTCCAAATATCGATATACAGCCCCAGGCAGAAACACTTCCATGCTGCACAATCGGTTTAACATTTGTGACTTAAAATTCTTCATATTTCTTCCGCCACACCATCCTTCGTCCATCCGACGCAAAACTGTTAAATTTTCTTTTTTCCCCTCGGGGACTGGGCGTTGTCCAGTTAATAATTTCGTCGTCGTCATCATCATCATCATCATCGACAAGCAAATCGCCGAAGTGGTGTCTAATAGAAAGACTTGCACCGGAATCTCGCGGTCAATTACGCCACACCATCGTTTAATTTCGTTTCCGGCCATAACCATCCTAATTGGTTGCAAGTAATACGTACATTGTCTAATGAACTGATTATTATTAGATTACATCATTTGCTGTCAAATCCCTAGAAACAGTAATACGAGTAAAATATCTCTCAATATGCTTCGGGGTGACACCACAAATAAAACTTTGATGAAAAAGAATTTCCGACTTTTGCTGCATTGGGGCACTGAAATAAGTCAGAGGCAACAGATGAAAATTTGTCTCGGACCAGGATTCGAACCTAGATTTTCCGCTTTACGCGAGCGATCACCTTAAAAAGTTTCACCTATCGTGCACGTCTCCCGTTCGACCCAAACTTGGGTATGTCGCACACTACAGACTTCCATGTCCATTATTGCTTTTCGCCCGCAGCCGCTCTGTAACTCGCGAGAGTAAACTTTCTGTCAAAGATTGACCTCTTTTTCCGATTATGTTCATTCACATACGGTTTCTTCCGAGCCACTGTTCCATCGTGGCCACCTTCTTTCAGTGTAACAGTTTGACGATATACCTCCTTTGTAACATCGTTCAGAAACTCACTCGCTAATTCGGGTGCGCTGGGGGTCGTTATTTTCCGTATTAGAGTGAAAGGCACGTAGTGGTGGCGGTTAAACAATTTACTTTGTCAACAGTGGCTGTATTAGCGCCAGGATGATGATGATTAGTTAGTGGGGCGCTCAACTGCGCGGTCATCAGCGCCCGTGCAAAGTCTGCATCTTTATACAGTCAAGTCTAGCCACTTTCACAAATTATGATGAGATAACACGAACACCCAGTCCCTGGGCAGAGAAAATCCCCAACCCGACCGGGAATCGAACTCTGGACCCTGTGATCCAGAGGCAGCAACGCTAGCCACTAGACCACGAGCTGCGTGAGCCTGCCCGTCTTTCGAAATACGCTGTACTGATATTTTCAAAGTATTTGGTATGTATTCTTCTTGCAAATACGCAAACCGGGTTTACCGCAGGACCGTATTGTGTAAATCCCACAATATTAGATCGATGCAACTTCTCGACATCTTCTCGTGGTGGTAGTTGCTGCTGTGATAGTGCACAGCAGCCCACGTCTCTTATTACGTAACTTGTCAAACTCAAGTATGTCGTTGGCCATCCTCATAGGTACTGCTGCCTGGTATGGGTCTTACAGGGGACGCCACGAAGTTGGGATCACAGATCCACAACAAATTTTGTGCACCTTCAGAACGCCATTAAACCAACATAATGTGCATTACTCTGGCAATTCCGAGAAGATCGCAAGGGAAGTGTTACGTATCAGTTACGTAACGGACGTATCTGTGCGTAGGAACTGGATGCTAGAGTTCGTAGTGGTTGAGTTTCGTAAGACATATATGAAGCGACGGTTAGACTCACACTCCAACTCAATTTTTGATCCGTTTTTTCATCACAGGTCATTATTTTATTTATGACATTTGATAGGTAATATAATTTTAAAGTAACGTGTATTTGCATGAAGTGTCAGCAAATTCCATGTTATTTGACTACTTACTATTTTTAATTAAATCTGATCATCAGAACAAACATATTTATAACTGTCAAGTAACTGAAGAAACGCATAGAGTTTTCCTGAAAATGTATGATTGTCGTGAACTGCGAACTCATTCATGCAGTCTGACCGAGCGAGGTGGCGCAGTGGAGGACGACGGTTCAGTCCCGCGTCCGGCCATTCTGATTTGGGTTTTCCGTGATTTCCCTCAATCGTTTCAGGCAAATACCTGGATGGTTCCTTTGAAAGGGCACGGCCGACTTCCTTCCCCAGTCTTCCCTAATCCGATGAGACCGATGACCTCGCTGTGTGGTCCCCTCCCTCAAACAAACCAACCGTGCAGTCTGATAAGATACTCTGAACTACTTTGCACGTCGACGCTTCGAGCTGCAGGCATAGAAGCAGGCCCAATTTGACAGTTAATCTGCGTAGCGGTGAGACGTTGCTAATGTAGCAAGAATGAATAGTGTAAGCGCAATTTTTTAATATAACAGAATTTAACCGTGTGCTACGTAAATGATCATTTGAGCGCGAGTCGAACCGTCTCCACATACGCGTTCATCT
This sequence comes from Schistocerca gregaria, assembly GCF_023897955.1. Taxonomy (NCBI): domain Eukaryota; kingdom Metazoa; phylum Arthropoda; class Insecta; order Orthoptera; family Acrididae; genus Schistocerca; species Schistocerca gregaria. The sequence continues at coordinate 197,219,973 of NC_064928.1, read as the reverse complement.
TACAAGAGTCGAACGCTAACAGCTTGACCACCACGAACTCTAACGTTCGTCCTCAACGCACAGATACATTAGTTACGTAATAGACTCTTAAAACTTTACTTGATTTTCTCGGAATTGGGAGAGTAGTGCGCCTTACTATTTGTACATTTTGTTGTTTTAACGGCCTACTAAAGGTGTGTAAAGTTTGAAGTAAATCTGTGATCCCATCGTCGTGCCCTTCCCTGTTAGACAAACATGCAGTCCCCCATGGTCGATGGTCGATTTTGTAACCTACGGGTTTCCTCATGATTCTTCCAACTGACCAGTCTGCATGCGGATTTCATTTACACTATGTGATCAAAAGTATTCGGAAACCTGGCTAAAAAGCACTTCAAAGTTCGTGGCGCCCTCCATCGCTAGTACTGGAATTCAGTATGGTGTTGGCCCACCCTTAGCCTTCATGACATCTTCCACTCTCGCAGCCATACGTTCAATCAGGTGCTGGAAGGTTTCTCGGGGAATGGCAGCCCATACTACACGGAGTGCTGCACTGAGGAGACGTATCGATGTCGGTCAGTGAGGCCTGGCACGAAGTCGGCGTTCCAAAACATCCCAAAGGATTCAGGTCAGGACTCTGTGCAGGTCAGTCCATTACAGGGATGTTACTGTTGTGTAACCACTCCGCCACAGGCCGTGCATTATGAACAGGTGTTCGATCCTGTTGAAAAATGCAGTCACCATCCCCGAATTGCTCTTCAACAGTGGGAAGCAAGAAGGTGCTTAAAACATCAATGTAGGCCTGTGCTGTGATAGTGCCACTCAAAACAACAAGGCGGTGCAAGCCCCTTCCATGAAAAACAGAACCACACCAGAACATCACCGCCTCCAAATTTTACTGTTGGCTCTACACACGCTGGCATATGACGTTCACCTGGCATTTGCCATACCCACAACCTGCCATCGGATAGCCACATTGTGCATCGTGATTCGTCATTCCACACAACGCTTTTCCACTGTTCAATCGCCCAATGTTTTACGCTCCTTACACCTAGCGAGGCGTCGTTTGGCTTTACCAACCTGATGTGTGCCTTATGAGCAAGTGCTCGACCATGAAATAAATGTTTTCTCACCTCCCGCCAAACTGTCATAGTATTTGCAGTGGATCCTGGTGCAGTTTGGAATTCCTATGTGATGGCCTGCATAGATGTCTGCCTATTACCCATTACGACCTCTTCAATTGTCGGCGGTCTCTGTCAGTCAACAGATCAGGTCGGCCTATTCGCTTTTGGGCTGTACGTGTCCCTTCACGTTTCCTCTTCACTATCACATCGGAAACAGTGGACCTATGGATTTTCAAGAGTGTGCAAATCTCACGTACAGACGTATGATACAAGTGACACCCAATCACCTGAACACTTTCGAAGTTCGTGAGTTCCGCGGAGCGCCCCATTCTGCTCTCTCACGATGTCTAATGACTACTGAGGTGTCTGATATGGAGTACCTGGAAGCAGGTGGCAACACAGTGCTCCTAATATGAAAAATGTATGTCTTTGGGGGTGCCCAGATACTTTTGATCACATAGTGTATGTCATACAAGTGCCCGAAGAAACACAGTATCTTGTTGATCCGCAGCCATGTGACGAAAGAAATTTACGACTTGTGCTGCATGGAGGCATTGAAATAACTCAATAGCGACAAATAAAAATGTGCCCCGGACCGGGTTTCGAACCCGGATTTCCCGCTTCACGCGAGCGGTCGCCTTAATCACTTCGCCTGTCCTAGCGCGTCCCCCGGCCGTCCCAAATTTCCATATGCCGCACACTACAGCACGTGCTATGCAGCCCTCCCCATTATTTCTCTTCGCTCTCAGCCCTTCCGCATTCCCGCGATAAGTCAGACATTATTGTGCATCTGTACTGGAAGAACGGACACCGTGCCTATTTTATTCGCCTGACGGCATATCGATCTTTCAGTGTGGATACACATGTGCGACCTCTCGCGAGTTACAGAACGGCTGCGGGCGAAAAGCAATAATGGACAGGGAACTTTGTAGTGTGCGACATACGCAAGTTTGGGTCGGACGGGTAACGTGCACGATAGGTGAAACTTTTTAAGGCAATCGCTCGCGTAAAGCGGAAAATAGAGGTTCGAATCCTGGTCCGGGACAAACTTTCATCTGTTGCCTCTGAGTTATTTCAGTGCCCAATGTAGCGAAAGACGGAAATTTTTTTCATCAAAGTTTTATTTGTGGCGTCATCCCGAAGCATATTGAGAGATATTTTACTCGTATTACTGTTTCTAGGGACTTGACCGCAAATGATGTAATCTAATGATAATCAGTTCATTAGACCATGTACATATTACTTGCAACCAATTAGGATGGTTATGGCCGAAAACGAAATTAAACGATCGTGTGGCATAATTGACCGTGAGATTCCGGTGCAAGTCTTTCTATTAGACACCATTTCGGCGATTTGCTCGTCGACGACGACGATGATGATGACGATGATGATGATGATGATGATGAATAAATATCTGGACAACGCCCAGTCTCAGAGCGGAAAAAATCTCTTACCGACGTGTTCAGTTGGATATTTGCACATGAATATACCATGGATTCTCAAAGTTCATCCAATATGCGTGGCTTTTGTCGATAAACAACGTTCTATAGTGTTCCCCACAGGTAAAAGTCCAGAGGAGTTAGGTGTGGGGAACGTGGTGGATAATCCACAGCACCTCTACGGCCTGCCCATCTTCCTGGAAGATTTTCGTCAAGATACGCCCTAACACGGTTTTGGTGGTGGACTGAGGCACCATCTTTAAAGCAAACTCTTCCGTCTCCAAACAAGTCTCGGGTGGCAGGTAAAATTGATGTCTGAAGCTTCTGAAGCTACACATCACCGGTAACTGTGGCGTCAAAGAAGAGTGGCCCAATCGGGCCCCGGTAAGACAACCCACACCACACATTTACTCCTGGAAAATGCGCGGCTTTGTCTACATAGAGGTTCGGATTTTCGGCGGCCCAGTAGATACAATTGAGGGGATGTACTGTACCATTGAGTTAGTACTGTGCCTCATCAGACCACACAATCATCTCTGCAAACTCTTCATCGTTGCGCACCATGTTAGTAAACCACTCACAGTACTCCATTCTACGAACTGGACCGTCCTCGTTCATTGCGTGTAACAATCTTTGGATGTAGCTCTTCCAATTTTTGTCTTAAAAATTCGTCGAACACTTTAGCGACTTGCTCCAGTTTCACGGGCACACTGTGGCACAGACTTCTGTGGTGAGCGAGTGTAGTGTTGTAACGCACGACGGGAGTTAGCTGGACTTTTTACTGTTACAGGTCGTCCAGATCGTTGTTTGTGTACATCTTTAACACAGCCTTCGGCTTCAAATTTGTCGCGAATGCGACGAATCGTTAAACGAGACGGTGGCTCTGTTTGATACTCATTTCGCCATTGCCATTGAACCTCATTAATGTTTTCGTACTTAAAATACCACTTCAAAACTGACTTCCTTTCATCGAATGTAAGCCTTGCGCCAGCCATGTTTACTCGAGTAACTAGGTGCAACTAAGAACCAGACACTATCTGGCGACTGTCCTCAAACAAAACAAAACGCAATACAACGCTTGTGTGGCGATTGCCAGAACTACAAATTCTTACACTACCAAAGATGAGACAACTTCGTCACTTAGTTTGCCACTTGTAGACTTTTAAACAGCGGATACACTTTTTCGGACCCATATATATATATATATATATATATATATATATATATATATATATATATATATATATATATGGCGCGGCCGCGATTATACTACACAAACAACGTTTTCTAAAACCTATGCAACTGATACGTTTAATTTCGATAATATTTGGGTGGCTGGCCCTCTGAGCACAGTTATGCAGCACATTCTGTCCTTACTCTTATGTTCTCTTCACTATAGTGTGAGAATGTCACGCACACTTCATTATTATTGGATTGTGTGCAGTTTCTCTGCAAGCGTTCCCAACTACCTCGATCATGCATCTTCGTCTGAGAATTAGAGCTGTGTAGCGTTTTGAAGTGGAACTCAGTTCTTGCCCTCTCGCGGGCAACGCTCCACCAATTGAACCGACCCAAGTACGCCTGGCGCCCCCGGCCATTTAAGTCTCAATCAGCCAGTGGTCCTTCTCTCGGGCTGCAACTCCACATCGCCCGAGGATCGATATGAGTGCAGGGAAATTCTGGTCGCTGTTGGCAACCAGTCGGAGTGTACTACAACAAATGGACGCAAATGGGAGGTCCAGTTCACCTCCCGCCGTGGCGGCAAGAACTCTTCGATCTGTAGGTCAATACTTGACGGGCGAGGCATCAGATCAGCAACAAGCTGGCCGCGATAAAATGGTGAATGACGAAACTTTTAACAGTAGATGGCGCTGTAAGCGTGTTGACGTAATCGGGGTGGGCTCCAAATAATAGCTATATCTACATGTATAGTCCGCAAGCCACGCAACGGTGTGTGGCGGAGGGCACTTTACGTGCCACTGTCATTACCTCCCTTTCCTGTTCCAGTTGCGTATGGTTCGCGGGAAAAACGACTGCCGGAAAGCCTCCTTGCGCGCTCGAATCTCTCTAATTTTACATTCGTGATCTCCTCGGGCGGTATAAGTAGGAGGTGGTGGTGGTGGTGGTGGTGGTGGTGGTGGTGGTGGTGGTTAGTGTTCAACGTCCCGTCGACAACGAGGTCATTAGAGACGGAGCGCAAGCTCGGGTTAGGGAAGGATTGGGAAGGAAATCGACCGTGCCCTTTCAAAGGACCATCCCGGCATTTGCCTGAAGCGATTTAGGGAAACCTAAATCAGGATGGCCGGAGACGGGATTGAACCGTCGTCCTCCCAAATGCGAGTCCAGTGTGCTAACCACTGCGCCACCTCGCTCGGTGGTATAAGTAGGGGGAAGCAATATATTAGATACCTCATCCAGAAACGCACCCTCTCGAAACGTGGACAGCAAGCTACACCGCGATGCAGAGCGCCTCTGTTGCAGAGTCTGCCACTTGAGTTTGCTAAACATCTCCGTAACACTATCACGCTTACCAAATAACCCTGTGATGAAACGCGCCGCTATTCTTTGGATCTTCTCTATCTCCTCTGTCAACCCGACCTGGTACGGATCCCACACTGACGAGCAATACTCAAGTATAGGTCTAACGAGTGTTTTTTCTAAGGACTCTACCAATGAATCTCAACCTGGTACCCGCCTTACCAACAATTTTATATGATCACTCCACTTCAAATCGTTCCGCACGCATACTCCGATATTTTACAGAAGTAACTGCTACCAGTGTTTGTTCCGCTATCATATAATCATACAATAAAGGATCCTTCTTTCGATGTATTGGCAATACATTACATTTGTCGATGTTAAGGGTCAGTTGCCACTCCCTGCACCAAGTGCCTATCCGCTGCAGATCTTCCTGCATTTCGCTGCAGTTTTCTAATGCTGCAACTTCTCTGGATACTATAGCATCATCCGCAAAAAGCCGCATGGAACTTCCGACACTATCTGCTAGGTCATTTATATATATATATTGTGAAAAGCAATGACCCAATAACACTCCCCTGTGGCAAGCCAGAGGTTACTTTGTCTGTAGATGTGTCTCCATTGAGAACAACATGCTATGTTCTGTTTACTAAAAACTCTTCAATCCAGCCACACAGCTAGTCTGATATTCCGTAGGCTCTTACTTTGTCAGGCGACAGTGCGGAACTGTATCGAACGCCTTGCGGAAGTCAAGGAAAATAGCATCTACATGGGAGCCGGTATCTAATATTTTCTGGGTGTCCTGAACAAATGAAGTGACTTGGGTCTCACACGATCGCTGTTTCCGGAATCCACGTTGATTCCTACAGATTAGATTGTGCGTCTCCAGAAACGACATGACACGTGAGCAAAAAACGTGTTCTAAAATTCTACAACAGATCGACGTCAGAAATATAGGCCTATAGTTTTGCGCATCTGCTGGACGACCCTTGTTGAAGACTGGGGCTACCTGTACTCTTTTCCAATCATTTGAATCGCAACAGTACGACGGCTGTGGTTGTTGTATATTACAGTTTTGATACTGTTCAATGTGTCCGAGGTGTTCTCCAAAATTTTCCGGGCTGGTGCCGCCATCTGTCGAAAACCCCTTTGGACTAATGGTCACCATCACCCTCGAAGTAGCTCCCATCCGCACGTACACACCGGTCTCAGCGCTTCTGCCACTGGTGAAACATTTTCTGGAAGTCCTGTTCTCTGAGGGTGTTTATCACCGCCAGCGGTACTTCACAAATCCTCTGTAGAGTGTCGAACCGACGGCCTTTCAGTTTTGGGAATAGCGCGAAGTGGCAAGGTGCCAAATCTGGCGAGTACGCTGGATAGGGTTCAACCGCCATGTTGTTTTTCGACAAAGTCCTGGTGAGCATATTAACATCAATAGTGGGTTACGGCTCGGCAATCTGGGCACACAGGCTCAAGAGGGTTGTGCCCGCCATGACAGTGAGAAGGGTTCAAACGAACATGATACTCAGATCTGTGGAGGCTTACAGAACATCACCAGGGGGAGCACTATTAGTCATAATGGGGTTCTGCCCCTTGGGCATCAAAATTAGAGAACAGGCTGCGTGGTTCTGGGTAAAGAAAGGAAATGTTACGAAGATAGAAGAGATTTTAGGCACTGGGGCTAGGGAGTAGGATGAGATTCGGCAAACGGGTGAACAGCTATGGCAAGAACTATGAGAGACAGAGGAAACAGGGCGTAGGACATATGAACTTATTCCAAACATCAGGGAACGATTAAAAATGAAATACTTTGAACCCACCAGAGGACTAATCCATTTTCTCACTGGACATGGGCCTTACCCGACATACTTCTGTCGGTTCGGGAAAAGGGCCACACACGCATGTGAACGTGGTGAACCAGAGGGTACTCCCGATCACGTGATTTACGAGTGCCTCCTCTTCAATGATGTTGCTTCGACACTACGTGACCAATTACCTGACCATGACACATGCCACCTCATAAGACAAGAAGGCACTTTTCAAACTCTTAACAAACTAGCACACGAGGTATCACCAAATGTGCTAAAGGAATATCTGAGGGAAATAAATTAACATCAATTAAAGTAAAACTGGAGATATTCTAATACCAAACACACGCCCTACTCCTATACCGCCTGCGCATGGATAGGCCGATCTTAGTAGTCTGGAATCCGCCACGTGCGGGACTAGGGGAGCGGGGAATAATATACGAAGAATAGACGAAGAACCGGAATTGACTTAGGTTAGAACTAGTTAGGACGTAGATTATGAAATTACTTGTTAGGAACCTGCAGCGAATAACATCCCGGCCTGCCCAAGGTCAGGGGCACGCCCATCGGGATTAGCTCGATGGGCAAGGCAATAAAATAGGTTTATATATGTAATGACATAATTGTGACGCTGCAGGTAGTAGAGTTAGTTAAGATCTTAGAAATTAAATACTAATACTTGCTAGAATTTAGCTGCCCATTGTAATTCGAATATAGCTGTAGCTCACAATCAAATTGTAATTAGCTGCAACTGATATCTAACAAACTTACAAATTAGGACCCACTAATCATATAAGGAAGTGGGCTATGTTGTATAATTATCATTGATGGTTAAATAAAGAAATAAAAAAACTGTCCTGGTACAGGGCGCATTGTTGTGATGCAGCAGCCAGTTCCTTTGACGCCGAAGTTCGGGCCGTCGTCGCCGCCGCACGTTTTCACGGAGCCGTCGCAAAACGTCACAGTAGTACGCGGAATTCGCTGTTCGGTTGGAGGGGGCGAATTCTTTGTGCACGATTCCCTTGGTATCAAAGAAAACGCGGGCTCTTCCACTCAAACACACGTGTACGGTTCGTGCTGTGTCCCCCAAACACTTGTTGAATCATTGCAGGGGTCTCCGTAGTACTTTTCCCGAGATTCGCACAGAATTTGATAACACGCGCTGTTCTGTTCGCAGATCCATCGTAAAATCGCCACTCACCATACACAGTATTACGGAAATCACTGTGGACACGTAACACATCCTCCCAGGTGAACGCACAGTGACTCATCAGATACGCACCTCTCGCCAGCTAGCAGTGCAAACGTCTACTACGCCTACTTTTCAGATGGCAGCACCATTTCGGAAAGTTTTCGATTCCACCTCGTATGACTGCACAAGTGGCAAGGTCGTACCACATCGAATGGGAAATATCGGCTTTCAATTGCCCCGGGACCAAAAACCGCATAAAAAGCAAAAGGACATCGGTTTCTGATTGACGCGAGATTGGCCCAAGGCACGTTCGATATGCTGTCCAGTTTTCTGCCAGAAATCTAGAAACAGCATGTTCAACAAGACATCGGAGTGCCTCGGGGGTCACGCTCAGAATGGGTTGCTCAGTGCGTGCTTTCAGTTCAGCTATGTTCGTAATTGGAGCATTGAACACAACCACTTTCAGATAACCCCACAGCCAGAAGTCACACGGATTAAGACCAGGTGGTCTGGACGGCGAGGCTCAAGAAAGTCTTGAAAGGAAGCTATCAGATGAACATGAACAAAAGCAAAACGAGGATAATGGAATGTAGCCGAATTAAATCGGGCGATGCTGCGGGAATTAGATTAGGAAATGAGACACTTAAAGTAGTAAAGGAGTGTAGCTATTTGGGGAGCAAAATAACTGATGATGGTCGAAGCAGTGAGGATATAAAATGTAGGCTGGCAATGGCAAGGAAAGCGTTTCTGAAGAAGAGAAATTTGTTAACATCGAGTAAAGATTTAAATGTCAGGAAGTCGTTTCTGAAAGTATTTGTATGAAGTGTAGCAATGTAGGGAAGTGAAACGTGGACGATAAATAGTTTGGACAAGAAGAGAATAGAAGCTGTCGAAATGTGGTGCTATAGAAGAATGCTGGAGATTAGATGGGTAGCTCACGTAACTAATGAGGTATTGAATAAAATTGAATAGTATTAGGGAGAAGAGAAATTTGTGGCCCAACTTGACTAGAAGAAGGGACAGGTTGGTATAGCATATTCTGAGGCATCCAGGGATCACCAGTTTAGTATTGGAGGGCAGCGTGGAGGGTAAAAATCGTAGAGGGAGACCAAGAGATGAATACACTAAGCAGATTCAGAAGGATGTAGGCTGCAGTAGGTACTGCGAGATGAAGCTTGCACAGGATAGAGTAGCATGGAGAGCTGCACCAAACCAGTCTCAGGACTGAAGACCATAATAACAACAAGACGGTGAAAACATATGTTTGTTCCATAACTTGATGTATACTAAAAATCTTTGACAGATGTCATACCAACCAAAAAAAAAAATTAAGGCTCATTCACAACAAATGTTCCCTATCGACACATTCGTATCTTAACGCTTCTTTCATGTCGGTACACCTGGCATATCGCAGTCTAATAAAATGTGAGTATTTAAGAGTATTAAACTACAGTCTGTACAGTGAGTGATATCTAAGCAGCACGAAACTAATACACACGATTCAAGTACATAGTGTTGCGTTCACCAAATACAATTAGCGTGTAGCGTACAAATGTGACAGAGTAGCTGCGTTATTGAAGCAGCAGCATCTATGTAGCCTCGTTAAAGAGCCAAATAAATTCAGCTAGACCAGGACAAAACTCTAGGCAACTGTAATTAGCGACAAGCTATAATAATTTACTAAGAGAAACTGTGTATTACTTATCTTGAGTGTCAACATGATGCGTGGCAGTATTATTAAAAGTTCACATTGCACTGATCTGTCGGTGAAAACTGGTCTAGTCGTGTATCCTTGACGACTAATATACCAAATAGAATGTGCACTTGGACTCACCTGGCCGGCGACAGTTGATAAGACAAGAGGATGTCTTGAGGCACAGCGTTGATATTGTCGAACTAATTGTTGATACAGTGTCTGAGTGGACACGTGCGTCCATTACCGCGAAATGCGGATGGATGTTTCCCTCGGAACTACTTGTGTGACGCAAAGCTGAAGCATAACGTAGTCCGTGTGCGGGCGCCCTCTATGGCATTTGACCGTAACTGTGAAGCGCCTCTCTGTATGCTGACTTTGTTTTGTGGCGCCATCTTGGTATGCGGCTGTGTCCCATATCTTCTAGCGGACACAGCACGTAGAAACTAAGTCCGAAAACGTCACCTTAGGGTTTTACAGAAAGTGAGAATGATGAAATATTTTTTTTTTTTTTTTACATGGAACACTGTTCTAAATTTGTATAGCTCTCTTTGTAATGGAAATTTTGAAAGCTGATGCTCTTACTGACTGTACATGGAATTTTCCTTTTTGCCTTATAACATGTTCATGGATATTAAAGTTTTTATTTATATGTACTACAGACAGAACAACATAGCTATCATATGTACATGGGAAGAAATGTGCGTTCTAATAGAGCTGACGCGGGAATGTTACACCTGTCTTTTCATAAACAAAATGTGGTGTGCGAGTAAGATACAGCAAACTGCCGCTGGAGCCCGCTGCGATCGCTTATACCACGATGAGACACGTGACCCGAATGCACAAGTTCCTTGGTTTCTGAGCGTTCAGCAGCCGTTGAGCTCGGCACGCTTATGTTGGCGCTGTAACGCACGGTCCGTCTGCCAACGGTTTAATGGACCGTAGTCGAGATAAATCCTGTTCCCTACGTTCTGCCTGTAGATACCATCCTTATGACATACTTTAACTACTTAGTCTGTTTACGTCTTTATTACTTATCATGGCCTTCTTGCTTACTTAGTATTTTATAGTATTCTGTTATTTCAAATAATTAAAATGTCCATCTTTCAGTTTCTCATGATATGAGATGACCCTGGCCTTCAGGAAACGGAACGAAATGAACTACTCAGATGTTCATAGTGGGAATGAAGATGCAGATGATTGGGTGACGGTATGTTTTTATGGTTATGAGGCCGATTCCAGACATAGTGACATCATTAGACGTGTAAAGACGCACTTGTTTCAAGCCATTCCGACAATAACGATCAGGGCGAAATTGTTCTGGTCAAAGAGTCGTTTTGCCATAATGCCCTTTGGAGAGTGCGCACGAATCTCACTCGGGAGTCGCCAGTGCACGAGCGACTCGCAGTCCGTCTCGAACAATTGTTTGTTGTTGTGGTCTTCAGTCCTGAGACTGGTTTGATCAGGTCTCCATGCTACTCTATCCTGTGCAAGTTTCTGCCTCTCCCAGTACCTACTGCAACCTACATCCTTCTGAATATGTTTACTGTATTCATCTCTTAGTCTCCTCCTACGATTTTTACCCTCCCGCTGCCCTCAAATGCTAAATTTGTGATCCCTTGATCCCCAATTCTATTCAATACCTCCTCATTAGTTATGTGATATACCCATCTAATTTTCAGCATTCTTCTGTAGCACCACATATCGAAAACTTCTATTCTCTTCCTGTCCACACTATTTATCGTCCATGTTTCACTTTCATACATGGCTACACTCCATACAAATACTTTCAGAAATGACTTCCTGACACTTAAATCTATACTCGATGTTAAAAAATTTCTCTTCAGAAACGCTTTCCTTGCCATTGCCAGTACATTTTATATCCTCTCTACTTCGACCATCATCAGTTATTTTGCTCCCCAACTAGCAAAACTCCTTTACTACTTTAAGTGTCTCACTTCCTAATCTAATTCCCTCAGCATCACCCGACTTAATTCGACTACATTCCATTATCCTCGTTTGGTTTTGTTGATGTTCATCTTATATCCTCCTTTCAAGACACTATCCATTCCGTTCAACTGCTCTTCCAAGTCCTTTGCTGTCTGTGACAGAATTACAATGTCATCGGCGAACCTCAAAGTTTTTATTTCTTCTCCATGGACTTTAATACCTACTCCGAATTTTTCTTTTGTTTCCTTCACTGCTTGCTCAATATACAGATTCAATAACATCGGGGAGACGCTACAACCCTATCTCACTCCCTTCCCAACCACTGCTTCCCTTTCATGCCCCTGGACTCTTATGACTGCCATCTGGTTTCCGTACAAATTGTAAGTAGCCTTTCGCTCCCTGTATTTTACCCCTGCCACCTTCAGAATTTGAAAGAGAGTATTCCAGTCAACATCGTCCAAAGCTTTCCCTAAGTCTACAAATGCTAGAAACGTGGGTTTGCCTTTCCTTAATCGTTTCTCTAAGATAAGTCGTAAGGTCTGTATTTGCTCACGTGTTCCAGTTCAGTATCATTAGTCATTATAGTTTTACCCACCTACTAATGCCATCTAGGCCTTACATGTCAACTAACTTCTCATGAGCCCGCAGAGTCGTTTCCGTAGAAAAGGGTCCATTTTAACTCATAATTTGGTTGCTTACGGCCTCAGCTGTTTTGCGGCGTATGGCCCCAACAAACAATAAATTGCAGGAAAACCAGATTCCAGCCTGAGATTAACTGCCAGGATCGAAAGGAAATGTAATTCACCCAGGAAAAAAATTACAAAAAATTCGTCCGTCCTGGTCTTGGTGAACGTGTGTAATGTCAGACAGAGCAAGAATCACGCGGCCGGTACATACATGTAAACATGAAGTGTAGCAAGGGGAAGGGAAGGATGGGTGGGAAATTATGACGGCTTGCCGGACATGGAATTGTGGTAACGCAATGGCGAAAGTTGGAAATTTGTGCCAGACCGGGACTTGAACCCGGATTTACCGCTTGTCATGAGCAGTTGCTTTAATTCCGCTTCGGCCATTCGGACACGGTAGTTCCTCCTCCTCCCCGAGTCCTGATCCGGCACAAATTTTGAACTTTTCGCCAGTGCATTATCTCAGTGCCCTGTGCGGCTAGATGTTGCGATTTCCCACCCATCCTTTGCCTTCCCCTTTCCTCCCCCTTCCCACATTTCATACGTACACGGTTCTTGGATATTTGTAGTCTGTCTGGGTGGCTCACCAGGTAAGATGAAAGCAGTATAGAGGTTCGGTTATACCGAGCGCGAGACCACTACGGATAAGCTTAGGAACACGGACAGGTTCACTGTTGAAGTTGCGAAACTCCTCTTTACATTAAGTCACACATTATGCTGCTCCATCCCACAGGTATCTCAGGGAATGGCCACGACGGGAAACATGAGTCTGTTCAGAACTCTAAGGAGGTCTAGCGGGGGAATCTTCTTCCTATACACCACGGGTTCCCAAGAAAATTTTCTCGAGGACCCCCTCATCGAGTATGATTGGTACCTTGTCATATCACAGTACCAAGTACCTAAAAAAGCCAAATTAGGAGTCTTGTTATACGTTTTCTATTTTTGGTACTTAGAAAAAAAAGACATATTCATCATTGAAAAAATATTGAGATTAAATCTTATGCAATTTGGCCATCATTGTTAAATTTTTCATTATTGCTCAAAATTTTTGTCTTCAAATCTGGGTGTTTAGTATAACAAACTCCTTAAAAAAATATAGTATGAACTGAAAATGTCAGGAAAAAATTAAAACTAAGTGTATTGGTCTTTCAAGTGTACTACACTTCAGATTGCATCGAGTAGACATGTGTGAAATATAAGAAAGCACTAATTTCATACAAGGTATTTATTTGGAAAAAATACAGTTACAACAGAGTACTCCATCAGTATACAGTTAGTTTTAATTTTCAGTTCTTAATGAGATGACTTCAATCTGACCTGTGAGTCCATTATTTCTGAAACATCAGGTTCCAAACTTGAAACTTTGACTCTGAAATCTGACCGCATGTCTAGCCGATTTATCTATTTGTTTTTCATGAAACATGGATCACACCGATATGTGATTGCAAATGGTAGGATCTTTTTCATTGCCTTATCTCCTAGTTTCTTGTAGTCACTGCGTGCTGATGCCCAGAAGTCTGTAATTTAATCACCGATGAAAATGTTTATCATCGTACCACAGATGGACAGATCCACAAGTTGACCTTGCTCTTCTTCAGTGAGGCCTTGGATTTTGTCTGTTTCTTCACAGCTGAAGTCCGCAGCTCGTGGTCGTGCGCTGGCGTTCTCGCTTCCCGCGCCCGGGTTCCCGGGTTCGATTCCCGGAAGGGTCAGGTATTTTCTGTGCCTCGTGATGACTGGGTGCCTCGTGATGACTGGGTATTGTGTGATGTCCTTAGGTTAGTTAGGTTTAAGTAGTTCTACGTTCTAGGGGACTGATGACCATAGTCCCATAGTGATCAGAGCCATTTTTCACAGGTGAGATTTAGAATCCATCTGTCGTCAGGGTCAGGTTCAGGGAAATACTATCTAAAAGTGGTGGCTAGGCGGCGTAGACGCTCGACTACATTGATCTTGACCTGGTCAGTCAAACTCTCCTCTGATGACTCCAAGAATTGTTTTGAAGTAGAAAAGTTAGTGACTCGTTTTCTATCCTTGACGCCCAGATCTGACACTTTTTGACCGTAGCACTAATCTTATTTTCAACTGGGACATGTCTACATTTTTTCCTTGTAAACTCAAGTTTAACACGTTCAAGTGTTCAAACACATCAGCTAAGTACGCAACTGAGCAAATTCAAAAGAAGTTGGTGAGAAAATCCGCGTACTTTGTGTCAGGAAGGAAGACACGAACCTCGTCTCTATATTCAAAAAAAACTTGATAAGATCCTACATCGAGAAAGCCATCTTACTTCCGTATGAATAAGAAGTTGCTTATGCTCACCGCCGATCTCTTTACACTCTAGGAAGACGCTAGACGCAGGAGTTGGCGTTCGCTAAAGCTCTGCTCATGCAGGAAGCGGCCAAAACAAAAAATCTCTTATCATACGAAATATATTTAATATATTTTTTCTTCTAATAGCATCTTGCGGACCTCTCTGGCGTAGCTGGCGGACCTCCGGGGGTCTGCAGAACACCTGTTGGGAACCACTGTATACACTGTTAATGGTTGAACGGGATAGGGTGGAATGATTGCCGCGGCTGGAGCACCCTCCGCCACACACCGTAACCTGTTTTGTAGGTATCACGAAAGCTAGCGCTGTAAGTGGTGACACGCCGCCGGGACTGTGACGTCAAAAAGTTGAAATCAGAAGCAGTCCAGACACATCCGATCCGAATAACTCCGCATTATCACCTACAGCAGAGTACGAACAACAGCCTGTAACTGGAAAGCTAGTGTCCCTTCCAGTGATTTTATACGTATGCACCGATTGTCTGCAGACGCGATGTTCTGTGTCTACTAGACTTGGCCACTGTTTCTATGTTTCTATACAGTGTATCGATACGTGGAACTGTTGCCGTGTTTCGGAACGGCTGTGGTTCACTGTTTCGAAACAGTGGTGTTTCATTCCGCCCCTGTCTCGGATAACCGGACCAGATTCTGTCTCGAGCCAGACACAGAAATTGTATCGTTGTTTCACAATAAGGCTGTATCAGTCCACCTGTGCTTGGAACGGACTAATTGTATCGAAACAGTGATGTTTCATTGCGCCCTGTGTCGGAACGAGATTCGGGTTCGGCACAGGTAGTGAAACATAACATACCACTTCACAAAATACTTTCAAGAGAGTCGAAATCTTTTTGACAAGCAATAGCATGAAGCTTAAGATATCCTAAAATAAAGCTTCGTTTCTGGCTGACTGTCCTATTCCGAAATGGCATAACATCTACTTTATAAACACTGACCAAACAGTAAAACAACGCATACTATTCACATTCAGAATTATAAATGTGGAAATCATTCAGTTAAATTACACTTTTTTTCTATAACACACTCTTCTCTGTTGATGTGCAGTAATCATATTAAGAAACGAATGTAAGCCTACAACATTTTGAATAAAAAAAGGCGTAGAATGTCAGTTATTAGACATACATAAATTTGAAGTAGGTATAATTGGAAGCAATCTGTGTGACATATCACTGATAGTGTAATGGTGAACGGGAAGGGCTGGGTAGCATGGTGAATTTATAGTAACGGCTCGAAACACCTTGAAAGACAAATTTTTTGTTATATTTTGTTATTTATTCGAATTATTTGGCGTTATTTGTGAGTCTATAGTCACTGTGTCCATTATCCACAAGGATTCCCTTCGTGTGCATGGAAATTAGCTGGATGGGTGTATTCCCCATACTAACTGAATGTGAGAATCCCAGTAGCATATCCATTGTTTCTGCAGTTGGCTCCCACCTCCAGTTCCGTTCGTGGAGGTTCTTCTGTCTACAGCTATGGCTGTCCTCAGCCAATTGAAAAGTATGAAAGTCACACGACACGGAAGCAGAGCATTTTCTGCAGGAAATACGAAACTGCCGAGACGCCTAAGTGATAGTTTCATACTTTCTGCGATATGATCATCGCTCTCGCACCTCATTTGTGTTAATATGGACATACTTATGCAGTAGACATTAAGGTGATAAAATGTGCAGGTTTATTAAATTACAAAACACAAAATGTTTCACTGTTACGAAACAACGTACCGAAACATTACATTGTACTGTTTCATTTGTTTCGAAACAGTTACGTGTTTGTTTGCCCATCTCTAGTGGTCTACTTTAATAATCCGCAAGCCACCTTGCTGCGTGCGACGGGGGTATCTGGTACCGCTATACGGAATTTCCCTCTCTTCCCTGTCCCATTCGCGAAAGACGCGTGGGAAGAACGATAGTCGGTGAACTTCCGTACGAACTCTAAATTTTTTCGGGTGTTCCCGATGTTGTCATTTCGCGAGATGTATGTAGGAGGAAGTAACGCGTGGTGCGGCTCTTCCCGGAAAGTGTTATCTCGAAATTTTAATAGTAAACCTCTCCGTGATGCACAAAGCCTCTCATTTAGCGGCTCTTACTGGAGCTTGTTGAGCATCTCGTAAACGATCCCGTGCCGAAACGCGCCGCTCTTGATCGGATCTTGTCTGTCTCTTCTGTTAGTCCTACCTGGTAAGGGTGCTAGATTCCGGAACAATATTCAAGTTGTAGTGAAACCTGTTTCGTAAATCACTCCTTTCGCGAATGAGTTACTGTTTTTTGTCGCCGATAGTGTCATTGCAACGTACTGGATTTTTTCGCCAATAGTTATGTTTACGTTCAGGATCAACTACCAGTTGATACAGCAGTCATAGTTCTTCTTGCATTTTGCTACGGTCTTTTGGCTTTGTAACTTTCTTATTGACGACAGCACCATTTGCGAATACCATCACGCAGCCATCGACGTTATGCTCTATATCATAATTATAATGACGTATAAACCGGAATCTTACGCGCCCATTCGATAGAGCTGTCTTAGATGTGTCTAGCATGGTATTGTAATGAAAGCGAGAGAACTTCGTATTCCGTTAGTTTCGTTTTGACCTTCGAGCAGCCGTCGGCAGCTCCACTCAGACAATAGGTTGCCAGTGCACGTACAGTTGGCCCACCGAGAGAGAAAAAGAAATCACTTCACGAGAAAACCTCAACGAAATGCATTTCAATGTACGTCACCAATCACTCTCACCAAGTGCTTGGCGAAATGATGCGTTACGCATGGTTTGTTATTGCGGAGACCTCGTGTGAAACACAGCTGGTTCTTTATTCACATGAAGTGAAGTGTTGTGCTACTGACAAGGGACTTCAGATTGATTTCGTATTTCCGGAAGGCTTTTGACACTATACCACACAAGCGACTCGTAGTAAAATTGCGTGCTTCTGGAATATCGGCTCGGTTATGTGACTGCATTTGTGATTTCCTGTCATAGAGGTCACAGTTCGTAATAATTGACGGAAAGTCATAGAGTAAAACAGAAGTGATTTCCTGCGTTCCCCAAGGTAGTGTTAGAGGCCCTTTGCTGTTCCTTATCCATATAAACGATCTTGGAGACAATCTGAGCAGCCGTCTTCAGTTCTTTGCAGATGACGCTGTCGTTTATCGACTAATGAAGTCATAAGAAGATCAAAACAAACTGCAAAACGATTTACAAAAGATATCTCAATTGTGCGAAGTGGCAGTTGACCCTAAATAACGAAAAGTGTGAGGTCATCCACATGAGTGCTAAAAGGAACTCGTTAAACTTCCGTTACACGATAAATCAGTCTAATCTAAAAGCCGTAAATTCAACTAAATACCTAGGTATTACTATTACGAACAACTTAAATTGGAAACAACACACAGAAAATCTTGTGGGGAAGGCTAACCAAAGCCTGCTTTTTATTAGCAGGACACTTAGAAAATGTAACAGACCTACTAAGGAGACAGCCTACGCTCCGCTTGTCGTGCTCAGGGTACTGTTGTGCAGTGTGGGAGCCTTACCAGATAGGACTGATGACGGAGTACATCGAAAAAGTTCAAAGAAAGGCAGCACGTTTTGTATTATCGCGATATAAGGGGGAGAGTGTCACAGAAATGATACAGGATTTGGACTGGACATCATTAAAAGAAAGGCGTTTTTTGTTGCGACGGAATCTTCTCAACGAAATTCCAGTCCCCAACTGTCTCCTCCGAATGCGAAAATCTTTTGTTGACACCGACCTACATAGGGAGGAACGATCACTGCGATAAAATAAGGGAAATCAGAGCTCGTACGGAAAGATAGAGCTGTTCATTCTTTCCGCACGGTAAACGAGATCGGAATAATACAGAATTGTGAAGTTGGTGCGATGAACCCTCTGCCAGGCACTTAAATGTGATTTGCAGAGTATCCATGCAGATGTACATTGATGCTTCAAGTACAATCCCTTGCTGGAAATTTATTTGCAGTCCCAAATTTTCCTTTGTATTTCCTTTGAATGCCTTTTATGAAAATAGTGTGGCTCAGTGGTAAAGTGCCAGAATGCAAATCCAAAGGTCACAGTTCGATCCCCGGTCAATCACGGGATTTTTGTCACTCGAGACTTGCTTCACTTCTGGCAGTGCTTCTTGATGTCAAAAATTCAGAATTTCACCGTGTTTCGGAATCCACGTTAAACAGTCGGTCCCTCTGTAACTGGCTGGGTCAGTCAGATCAAAAATTGGAGGAAGGCAACGGCCTTCGATGTCCAACAGGACCATGCTTCGTAAAGCAATGCGGTGGTAAAAACTATCTTCGGATTGATGACTGCTTTACTTTTACTATGAAAATATTAATAAAGACAAAATACAGAACATTTGACAATTGCGCGAACACACAGGGTGACAATTGTTGAACTATATGAAACAGAACCGTCATAGCGTCTCAACTGTTTGCGTTAGGACGTTCAAACTGCACAGTTAGCCGCGGGGCATGATGGGAATTGGTATGCACATGCATGGTTTGGTTTAGCGACGAAGCCCACTTTCATTTGGATGGGTTCGTCAATAAGCAAAATTGTCGCACTTGGGGGAAGGGGGGGCGGGCGCTGAGAGCCCGCATTTCGCGATCGAGAAGTCTCTTCACCCCCAACGGGTGATTGTGGTGTCCAGTCACGGAATAATCGGTGCAATATTCCTTGAATGCACGGTGACTAATGAACGGTACTTGAAGGTTTTGGAAGATGATTCATCCCCATTACCCAAAGTGACCCTGATTTCGTCAAGATGTGGTTCATACAAGAGGGAGCTCGACCCCATCGAAGCAGGAGTATGTTTGATGTCCTGGAGGAGCACTCTGGGGACCGCATTCCGGACGCCACTGGCATGGATGTCGATTGGCCGCCATTTTCTCCGTGTCTGAACACATGCGATCTCCTTTTTATGGGGCTATATTAAAGACAAGGTGTGCAGCAATAACCATAAAACCATCGCTGAACTGCAAACAGCCATTCAGGAGGATGTTCTGACACTTCAGCGGGTCATGCAGAATTACGCTATTCGTCTGCATCACATCACCGCCAATGATGCCAGGCATATCAAACACGTCATAACATAAATCCGAAAATCCGTAGTAATGTTTACTTGTTGAATAAAGTGTGTGTAAGCCGTAGTTACTAATTTACGTTTTTTTTCCGTGTAGTTTAATAATTGTCACCATGTAAATGCCTCATGCCACGCCCGACCCGCGTAAGAAATGTTATTTTTTCGAAACGCTGGGCGATCTGGAGCTGTCTTCCATTTCTGACCAAATCCAGGCTTTACTATAAATTTGGAGGAAATCGGTGGTGATGAGTAGGCGCGAACTCCGTGTCAGCTAACTTCAAATTCTTTAAAAGTATAAAGCGAAATCTCTCTTACATGTATTCTGTGCGTCAGATAGGTCGCAAGTATGAGAACTGTATCAATAATTTTGACAGCGTTTTGCGGGCCAAATATAATGCCACACACCTCAGTACTACACTCAGATTGACTGGCAAAGATGCTTCATTTACTGAAGAAGCCTGATGTTTGGTGAGGTAGGATGGTGGTGTCAACAAGTTGTGTATGGTACTACAACGATTTTGTGAAACTGGTGAGGTAGGATGGTGGTGTCAGCAAGTTGTGTATGGTACTACTACGATTTTCTGAAACCAAATGACGTTGTAACTATACGAGGTGGTCTAATGAAGTTCTGCAGTTGAGCAAATATTAGCCGGCCTCTGTGGCCGGGCGGTTCTAGGCGCTACAGTCTGGAACCGCGCGACCGCTACGGTCGCAGGTTCGAATCCTGCTACGGGCATGGATGTGTGTGATGTCCTTAGGTTAGTTAGGTTTAAGTAGTTGTAAGTTCTAGGGGACTGTTGACCTCAGATGTTGAGTCCCATATTGCTCAGAGCCATTCGAACCATTTGAGTAAATATTTGCATACACACATTGTAGAATCGTGTTGTGAGAAGAACAACATTTAAAGCAGACCGCAGTTTTCGTAAGAATATTCAAATGAATAAAGACACTTGTTATCAACGACAAATAGCACTTTTTACTTATAGGGCACTAACATAACGAGCATTCTAGTCGAAGAAAACCCAAAGTTCATCAAAACTGATTAAAAACAGATCTTTTAGCTACGTGTGTTAATACTAGATTTATGAAACCCACTAAAATGTACATAAACTAATCACCGCCGATATTTCAGATAAGACAGACTTTAATATAATTATTTAGGATTACATACAGTACAAAGGGAAAATACGTAAGATGTTTCTAGTTATTCTTGCATTGTGACATGTTCCTTTCCTTGCATCTTCCGTCTGCTGTACGAGAAATTACGTCTAAACACAACGCATTTATTAACCATTTTGTCAAAACTCTGAAGGTAACGTAGTTACGTCAGTTTATCCTCATTTCTTACGACTGTTCTATCAGTAAATAAACAGCTGATTACATGTACTTTGCGCTAGCCGCCATATTGCTATACTAAAATGCTGGCTTCAGTTACATCAGTGATACTGTATACGGATTTGCCAGTCTAGTAATGTAGGTCTGTGATACCATACTTTACATTTAACGTCCTCTCTGGAGTGAGCATCGTGTTCTGCCCATGTTGTCAACATTAAACTGGAACTGTCACGTGATCTCGGGACGAAGCTGTTTAAGGTCAAATCACATTGGCCATCATGTCATTACGGTAAAACATTCGCCGCATTTAAAATGGCGGCATTCAACGCAGGTCATCAGTGGACCGCCACATCAGCTCAAGGTTTCCCGGGAAGTAAGTTCTGACGGTATCGTCGTCTGCTAATATCGTAAGTTAATCCGTTTTCGCCACGCTCACTCGTGTCATAGTGGTAGATTTTGTCATTTTGACCCTTCGTAATTAATATTTTATTAATATGCTTTGTTTTCGTGGCAAATTGCAAATGTTCCATGACGATTTGGACATTTCCTTATTTCGATTGAATTTTCTTACACAAAGGTGGTCATACATCTGAAAGCGAAAGTTATTTACATTTTACAATAACAGAACAGAGCTGACACCCACTGTGTGTGTGTGTGTGTGTGTGTGTGTAACATGAGCTGACGAAGCAATTGGCATTACATAAAATTTTAAGGAAAACGCCAGCTTTAATGAAGGAGAAACATACAGTTCTTAATGACATTGGTTGCGTGAGAAGAAAAATAATGAATAAGGTAAATAGGCTCCATTTATTTCTTTATAGCTATTTTTTGACGTGTTCGTATGTGCATATTTCCTTTAGCAAATAAATGCCGGTGTTTTGAAATGTTTCACATTTCAGCACTTTATCAAACAAAACTGATCGGTAACATTCGTTACGAAGTTTGTTTTGGCCATTAATAACCTTTGTCGTTTTTAATTGCTCATTTCCGATACTACATTCTACCATTTTTATCACAGATGGTGACTCATAACTCCACTTTCACCATTCGGTACTTCACTAAGCGAATTGATGTAACGCAGCGTGTGGTACGGCGTGACGTGATGACCGTTGATTTTGCTTATCACAGCGAAGAGCACAATTTATTCCACGTATCAAATGCATATTGGCGTGGTTTCTATGAAACACATACCAAGGGAATATGTATGTACTAGCGACTTGACAACATTCAGAACTGTAAGGATTCATGACAGACAAGCCTTCGACCTCCCGAAATCACGTGGCGACGGTGGCAATGTATGATGATAACAGAAAACCAATTTTGCGCTTCTGAATGTACACTCCAGAAATATTTCTACACACTGCTGAAGTCTCAACACGTAAAACAGGATAGAATCGCAGTTGACAACGTGATATACACTTTGTAATCAAAAGTATCCGGACACCAGGCTGAAAATGACTTACACGTTTATGGCGCCCTCCATCGGTAACGCTGGAATTCAATATGGTGTTGGCCCACCCTTAGCCTGGATGACAGCTTCCACTCTCGTAGGCATACGTTCAGAGGACCGAAGTGGCCGTGCGGTTCTAGGCGCTGCAGTCTGGAACCGCGAGACCGCTACGGTCGCAGGTTCGAATCCTGCCTCGGGCATGGATGTGTGTGATGTCCTTAGGTTAGTTAGGTTTAAGTAGTTCTAGGTTCTAGGGGATTGATGACCTCAGATGTTAAGTCGCATAGTGCTTAGAGCCATTTGAACCATTTGCATACGTTCAATCAGGCGCTGGAAGATTTCTTGGGAAAGCAGCCCATTCTTCACTGAGTGCTGCACTGACGAGAGGTATCGATGTCGATCGGGGACGCCTGGCAAGAAGTCGGCGTTGCAAAAACATCCCTAAGGTTTTCTATAGGATTCAGGTCAGGATTCTGTGCAGGGCAGTCCATTACAGGGATGTTATTGTCGTGTAACCACTCCGCCACAGGCCGTGCATTATGAACAGGTGCTCTTTCGTGTTGAAAGCTGCAATCGCCATTCCCGAACTGATCTTCAGTAGTGGGAAGCAAGAAGGTGCTGGGACAGTGCCACGCAAAGCAACAAGTGGCGCAAGCCCCCCTCCATGAAAAATACGACCACACCGTAACACCAGCGCCTTCCAGTTTTACTGTAGGCGCTACACTTGCAGATGACGTTCACCGGGCATTTAACATACCCACACCCTGCTATCGGATCGCCACATTGTGCACCGTAGTTCGTCACTCCACACAACGCTTTTCCACTGTTCAGTCGTCCAATGTTTACGCTCGTTACCCCAAGCGAGGCATCGTTTGGAATTTGCCGGCATGATGTATGGCTTATGAGCAGCTGCTCGAGCATGAAATCCAAGTTTTCTCATCTCCCGCCTAAGTGTCATACTACTTGCAGTGGATCCTGATGCAGTTTCGAATTCCTGTGTGATGTTCTGGATAGATGTCTGCCTATTACACATTACGACCCCTCTTCAACTGTCGGCGGTCTGTGTCAGTCAACAGACGAGGTCAGCATGTACGCTTTTGTGCTGTACGTCTCCCTTCATTCCACTTCACTATCACATCCGAAACAGTGGACCTAGGGATGTTTAGGAGTGTGGAAATCTCGCGTACAGACGTGTGCCACAAGTGACGCCCAATCACATGACCACGTTCGACGTTCGTGAGTTCCGCGGAGCGCCCCATTCTGCTCTCTCACGATGTCTAATGACTACTGAGGTCGCTGCTATGGAGTACCTGGCAGTAGGTGGCAGCACGAAGCACCTAATATGAAAAAGTATGTTTTTGGTGTGTCTGGATACTTTTGATCACATAGTGTATATCAAACCCGGGCAAGAACAATGACACACTCAAAAATGCAGCACTTGAGACAACTCGATTTAAACAATTTATTCTATAAAACATATATCCAAATAATAAAGCATCCTTTAAATTTGAAGTAAAAATTTTTGGCAGCAAATTTCATTGTATTTTTCGTCTACGTTGGGGCACTTCTGACCTATTTCTCAGTGACAAACTAAAATTGCCGTTTACGACTTGCCACTCTTTTTGGCTGGACCGCGATATGTGTCACGTACGAGGGTATGGCCAAGGATTGTGATTACGTGCATCTTTACGATAACTCTTTTTGAAAACGGCAGTGATCAGCGCTTTTTTTTTTCTTCTTCAATTGTGCAAATTGATGCCTCCTAGCAGTGGAAGTTCGCGGCGGCGTTGACGGGAACTGCCCAGGACAAAGCACCGACTTTGACCTCGTATAGTTTGAAAACCCGACGGAGCACGTGCGCATTAAGCTGTTCGTTGCTGCTTCGTCGCCAAATGCGTCTACCCACGACGCTGCTTGGATATAACCGAGCGAACAGCCTCGTCCTTGCAACGTTGCAGTCGCAGTCAAATTTAGTTCGCACCGTGGCGTGGGGGACCACAGGTAAAATACTCGCCTCGCGAAGGCCGCGGTCCGGTTCTGGATACGCTTTTCTAACTTTGTTTCCTACGATTTCTCTTAATATCACCCACATCTACATTCCGCGACCTACACTGATGAGTCAAAACATCATGACCGTCTCTTCAATAGCTTTTTGTCCGTCTTTGGCACGAAATAAATCGCCGATTCTACGTATCAGGGATCCGACAGTTTTTTGGTAGGTTTGTGGCATTAGATGTCGTAGGCACAGGTCATTGTAATTGGTGTAAATAACGGGCAGCTGATTTACATACGCGGTGATGCCGCCTGAGAGCGACCCAGATGGGAAAAAGACGATCCGATCCGATCCGATCCTATCGTTGGCTTGGCTCGAGGTGGTGCAGTTTGGACAAAATTTGTCATTCCTTCGGTTCATGTAAAAGAGAGAAATACATATTACCACTCTTGTTGATTGGTCCTTGCTGGTATAACCTGGAAAAGAGGAAGACACACTCTGATGGGGTATTAGTAAAACTTAATCCCTCAGCAGGCCAGGCCAACGCGTGGTTGGCCTGTCTGAATTCCAGCCACAACGACGGAACCTGTATGCACCACGGACATAGCACCGCGCGTGCGCCAGATGATGGGCGGTGCCTCCTGGCGGCGAATAGCCACGCAGCGTGCCAGTGGTAGAAGACGGCAGAAACGATAAATCGCAACAGCACTAGTTGGAAGAATCCAATGATCGAAAAGAAGACCGTTGTTGTTTAATGTCGAACAAAATCGGATTCCATATCTTTCTTAGAGGAAAACCTTTATCCCTGTTAACAATCTAATTTCAATGTATTCTTTAAGATCATATTTTGTCAAGTAGTGCCATAATTTCTTTTTTCCCCTATTTCGATTCCGCACCTTTGCACTAGATACTCAATCTAACCACCTAATCTTAAGCATTCTTCTGCTGGACCGTATTTTAAACCCTTCTTTGCTGTACCGCTTACGTTCAAAACACCCAAATGTATCTTCCATGTAAACACATTCCTCTTCTCTTGCTATTACCAGTTCCTCTACATTGGTGATCATCAGTTATTTTGGTAAACAAGTAGCAAAACTCATCTACTACTTTCAGTGTGTCATTGCCTAATGCAATATATTTAAAGAGACCTGATTTAATTGGACTACATTCCATTATCCTTCTTTTTACTTTTAATGATACCCGTCTGATGTACTCTTTTCAAAACGCTTTTAATTCCGTTCAGCTGGTGTTCCAAATTCCTTGCTGTCACTGCCAGAATGTTATCGGCAAAACCCTTCTCCCTCAACTTTGAATCCTTAAAGTAATTATTAATTGGTTTCTTATCAAACGAAATTATTAACAAAGCTTGAATCATTTTTATAAAAAGGCCTCTTTATCTGTAATTACTGATCGCACGAAAAAGCGGGGGTATTAAAGATAGAATAAAATTTGCTATAATAATGCTAGACATCACGTAGAAAGTAAGACTGTTCTTGTTCCTAGAGACTGAGCGGTAATGCTGATGTGTATAAATTGTTCATTAAACGGTAAGGGATTCGTGTTTGTATATCAAATTTTATTTTATGTGATACATAATTAAACATAAAATGCCACTTTTTTTTAAATTTGTTATTGTGTGTGTTAGCCGAACGGGATTAGCAGAGCAGTCTTAGGCGCTGCAGTCAGTCCTCCCTTGTGCATGGTTGTGTGTGTTTTTTCTTAGGATAAATTAAGTAGTGCGTAAGCTTAGGGACTGATGACCTTAGCAGTTAGGTCCCATAAGATTTCACACAAATTTGAACATTTTTTTGTGTTTGTTAATTAATATCTCGACATGATAGTAAATTTAGAACTACAATGATATGAAAAAGTGGCTATTGGCTAGATTTGATCCATGTACTTTGTGGTTGTAAAACTTGGTACGTTCTCAGTACCGGCAAATGGCGTAAAGGAAAGGAAATGTTTTACATTGCAATCTTTAATGCTGTTTTTTTTCTTACAGTTTTTTATTTGCATCGTACAATATTTTGGGGAAATGGTATCCAGGTAGTGATCTACAAATGTTACAAGTATGAATAAAATCGAAGAGGCCAGATCTGCAGCTAATGACGAGCTGTTCGAAATGAGAGGCTATTGTCTTGCGCGAATGTTGCGTTGCTGTTAAGTCTGCTATAAAAATACTTCAGAAATTATGTTTGTTTGATTTAATATTGATTAACAGAAGGCCATGCGTATCTGCCACGTGGGCTGCACACACTAAGAGCGGTTTTAGTTTCTATTGTGAATTCTCAACATTTCTAGTGTTTCTATTGCTGACAAAGACAGGGGTTTATAGTGTATTACATACAGAGGCGTATTGTTGTTAACAGTAACAAAAGAACTGTACCCTGTGTGAAAGCTTGGGTTTCGCCGCACATTGCACGTCTGCGAGAAAACAAGCTCATTGTCTGTTTCGCAACTGGATACTCTGTTGCTCGTTGTGTGTTGCGCCGGAAAAAGCCTGAACAGACTGGTAGCTTTGCAGTTTCCACTCCACTGCAGTAACGATGCTATTTAATTTATTTAACTTAAGCAAAAAATGTGAAACATATAAGACAAAAAGCAGTGCATACACAAGCACACGGAAATATTAATAAACTGGTATAAAATTATAGCAAGTGAACATATAGAAAGGTTACTAATATGAAAAGTTACGTCAGACTCAGAGATCTCAGTCCAGGTCACTTAACCATGCAATAGTATTTGAAGAGCCTTTATGAATTTCCAGTCTCCTTGAACTCTTATTGGGCGGTTAGTAAGAAAGCTTTTTTCTGTTTGCTCCGCGCCGGCCTTGATGGCCGAGCGGTTCTAGCGCTACAGTCTGGAACCGCGCGATCGCTACGGTCGCAGGTTCGATTCCTGCCTCGGGCATAAATGTGTGTGATGATGTCCTTAGGTTAGTTAAGTTTAAGTACTTCTAAGTTCTAGGGGACTGATGGCTTTAGCTGTTAAAGTCCCATAGTGCTCAGAGCCATTTGCACTTTTTTTTTTTTTTTTTTTTTTTTGCTCCACTGCGCAACAGCCATATTACGGTCTGTGTTGGACCCCTCTTTAAAAATATGTGCGTGCCACGCCAAGGCAACAAACAGTCCGTGAAAAGTTCGCACTGAGTTCAAAATAAGAATTAAAGTACGATAATAAGGATAAGTTTAGGCGCACATCGACTCGGCGATAATACGGTACAAAACTTTGTCAGCACATTTAACTTTGACAGCACTAGCCAGCCAGCTGATCCAACTAACTTGCAGTGTGGCAAACAGTTGCGGTTAAGAGGTGAAACCAGACTGAAAACACATCATGCTCTTGTTGTTAGCTGTCGTAGTATTGTAATTAAAAACAAGAGTGATGAAAATTCCTAATTTAACACAAGGTAATTTTCTGCGCGGCCGAGCGGTTCTAGGCGCTTCAGTCCGGAAACGCGCTGCTGCTACGGCCGCAGGTTCGAATCCTGCCTCGGGCATGGATGTGTGTGATGTCCTTAGGTTAGTTAGGTTTAAGTAGTTCTAAGTTCTAGGGGACTGATGACCACAGCAGTTGAGTCCCATAGTGCTCAGAGCCATTTGAACCATTTTTCTGCGCGAGCTACGTGTGAAGTAAAAGCGTGTTGCAGGGATTTCTGCCAGTCGTCGGGAACTCCCTGAAGTCCTTCCGTACCCGAATCCGAGGAATGCATTTCGGAATTTGGCATTTGCCACACTAACAACGAGGCGATCACCAACATAAGCCACGAAGCCATTTAAACGCCCCATTTTCTCTTCTTTTATGACGTGCTGTCAAACATCCGCCCAGCGTTCGGCAGCGAAGTGTGACAAAGGTTCGTGCATTAGCTGCAGTACGGCTGGAAGCTGAAATGTCTTGTTATTTCTCGCAACAGATCTCTTAACTTCGCTCCAGGTCAGCTGTGTTAGTTCGGATTGCAGCTGTAAAATTGCAGCATTTGTACGATGTGCTCGATGCTGCGAAATTTGTTCTCCGTTTCTGTACGACGCCTACCACTGTGACTCGTGTGAGACCACATCTGTAATAAAAAACAATCGTCATAGTTCAAATCTGATTTCTCATCTTTGTTCCGAAAACTTAATTTATATTTAACGGGCAATTCAGAACCGGAGAAGAGGAATGTTGACCAAGGGCGTACACATTCTTCATGACAACACTCGTCCACTCATCGCTCAGCAAACCGTTGCTCTCCTGCAACAGTTTCAGTGGAACATAATCACCCACCCACCCTATAGTCCTGACTTGGCGCCCAGTGACTATCACCTGTTCCCTAGGTTAAAAGAACATTTGGCCGGAAAGCGATTCAGCCCCGACGACGAGGTGAAAGAAGAGGTTCATAACTTTCTGTACAGTATGGCGGCGAGCTGGTATCTTATGGGCAAACAAAAACTTCCATAGCATCTACAGAAATGCATCGAAAGAAATGGTGATTATGTCGAAAAATAGCTAAATGTTCAAGCTGTAAACGGTTGTAGAAATAAACAGGTCTATGTACTTATAACAAAATAACCTTACTTTTCGATTACCCTCGTAGTAATGATGTTTTGAAAATGATTGCGCCTCGTGACTGAAACAGAATCAAATCGTTTAGTTTTTGCCCTCGCAAAATTTTATTTTGCTCCTCAGTGGGTAATTGCCCGCAATTTGGGAACCATTGTTCTAGTATCTAATTGACTCCTCTTTCTGTACATCTCGCAGTGATCAGCGCTGTAAAAGGTGAATTCAGATAGTTGTTGCCTTGGAAACGGGTACATAGGTACCCTGCTGTGGTTCTGCCTTTATTGCTGTATAGTAGGTAAGTCGACAACATCTTGGCACATTGAAACTGTATGGGGAATAAGGATTCGAACCCGAACATTTGCATTTTGAAGGTAGTGCTCGTACCACCTGTATATTAGATGACTTACGCTTTCTTTGTACAGATGTGCTAGTCTCGCAACGTATATTGTAGAGGTTCTGTAACGTCGAAATAAAAGTGCTGTTAGAATTGAAGCTGTGGTGGCGTATCGTGAATTTTGTCTGATTAGCTCAGCTGGTAAGACCATTTCTAGCTAAATGCAAAGTTGGCCTTTAGACTTCCGGCCCTGCGCGAAATATTCATGTGCCAGGAAACTGCAAAACAGCGCACGTTCCGAGAAGACTTAAGATTGATTCTTTTATAAATCCCTTTGGGAGGGAAATCGTTTCACGCTGTCTAAAAAGATACGTGTGTCTTACCGACCTGTGAATTTGTGACTTACTTGCAGGAGACTACTTAATCACTTTCTGCGGAGAACGCCGGCACTAATACTGTTAAGTGGGGCGTGTATAGGATGGGTTTCGTGGAGAAGTCACGTTTGAGTGGAGCTGCATCTGCGGGCACACGTGATGTAACTGCAGAACTCAAGGCTAAACGAGATAGCGTCACTTAACACGACAGGCGGGAACTGTTTTCCATTCAATTCGTACCCTCTCTCTGCCCCACTTAATCTCTTTGTCCCGTCTGCTGACGCACCTAACATGGCGGCGCGGTAAAATTTGTGAACGTCGTTCAAATTTAGATTGTCTGGAAGCGATTCTCAGATGAACAGAATTGCTGCTGACTCACAATTTAACGTAGAAAAGGACGTTTAAAAATTCGTGACGGGATGACCGTCGACTTAGAAAAACAGAGAAACGTCACACAAAATTAAGACTATTTTCCTGACAAGGAGCTTCCTCTGGTTATATCATTATCTTGTCATTCGCTCCGTATCACACAATAAGAGGAACATAAGGATTTTATATGCCAGGAAGCTTTAGGATTTAATAATTCTTTGCACAGAGTTTTACAGCCCCTAAGAATTTGTTAAAGGTTAAAAACAGTAATATTGAAAAGAAATTATGAATTTAGAATGTCAGTATTTTCTTTAAAAAATTTAAAGAATAGATTAACATCCAGATGTAATCATGGTTTTAAACTTTCATTAGTTGGATCCAGCATAAAAAGAATGATTGACTTTCTGCCATGTCATACATTGTGAATGTTGTTGCAATTTCAACGGCTGATGTCATTAAAAGTTAATTTTTTTTAATTTTACCAAAATGTTTGAAGCTTCGGTGGAATAATCCTTTTACCTCTTAACCAATTATGACTCTCCGATGACCTGACAGTGTAATTGAGGACGTAATGCTAGTCGCATTGTCAAAGGAAATCGGCCGTGCTCTTTCCATGGGAACCATCCCAGCATTCATTTAAGCGGCTTCTGGAAGCTACAGAAGAATTAATCTCTATAGCGAAAGGGGAATAGAACCCCAGCATCCCTCGCCCCCTCCCAACGGAAGTGCAGCGTCTTTAACCATTGCTAACACTGATACGAAGAATTGAAGATTGAGTCAGGTCGTTTGTTATACTGTGGTTCAGTTTAATACGTAAGTACACTGGCTTGTGTATGTGATAACAAAGAATAAATTACTGGAAGTGTTACTGTTTTACCTTGGATATTAGTTTACAAATAAAAACTCTGTTTTCCATTATGAGGAATCAAATGGCTCTGAGCACTATGGGACTTCACATCTGAGGTCATTTTCTCGTCAGATATTCTGAAACATTGCGCCGTGTCCTACAAATAAACAGAACAAAGTATAGCCAAGAAATAGTGAAATTGGTGGCCGGCGTTGTCATAAAAAAATATATATTACAGACAATGGAAAAAAGAAAGAGATTAGCTTGCTGAGGCATGCGATGTAGTCCAATCGGAAGGCACAAAGAAGCGTGCGCGAAGTGTGCCGTTAGTGAGCTGTGAGTTACAGAGTATTATGTAACTGTCAAATATAGGCAAGGATTAAATAGTAAAAATGAGAAACGTTGTTTGCGTGTTCCTAAAATGAGCAACTACAACCCCAACATTTTTACTTAGTGGCAAATCAATGTAGGTCTGATCCAGTTTTGTTTTCACTCGACTACACTACATACCTCAGCAAAGTAATTTTTTTTTTCGTTCTGGTGTTTGATATATATTCTTATGACAAAGCCGATCACCAAGTTTCACTATTTTTTTAATACATCCCGTTCAATTTATTTATATGATACGGCGCAGTGTTTCCGACTTCTTGACGAGGGCAGTTATTTACTGGTATTTTTTGTATGCTCGGTATTCCATAAGCCTAACAGGATCTGACATTCAGTAAGTTGTCTTACAATCACTTGTCAGTAACTTCAGTTTTGCAAAATCGGGTCATGCCATTTATACCAAAATGTGTTTTTGTGTAGGCCAATCTGAATAGACGCGAATCAGGCGAAGTGCATCATTGGTTAATTATTAATAATTACAGCCGTGCAACCAAGACAGTTTCCGCGGTTCTTTTTGTGTATTGTGCAGGTTTTCGATGCACTATGTTACTGGGCATTGTCACATCATGCGAAAGTTACTTTCGTTCAAAAAATGTTACAAATGGCTCTAAACACTATGGGCCTTAAACATCTGAGGTCATCAGTCTCCTACACTTACAACTACTTAAACATAACTAACCTAAGGGCATCACACACATCGATATGCAGGATTCGAACCTGCAACCGTAGCGGCAGGGCGGCTTTGGACTGAAACGCCTAGAACCGCTCGGCAACAACCGCCAGCATTACTTTCGTCCTTGTGTGTTCACACCAGTTTATGGCCTCAACACTGAGATATCGAACTAAAGAAATGAACACAATTAAGGTTTTGTATCCTGAAACACATGTTTTACGTCATTAACGTCAAATATTTAACACGTTAACTCATTTGAAAAGAAATGAGTAGCTGTTTCCATACATGGCAGTTAGATTCTTTAGTGAATAGATGGTATTTTCCGTAAAACGAAGGGAGATATTCTGTTCAGTAAAATTAAATGTTGTGTTTTCGAGGATCACTGTGCGTCACATATGCCGCCACTAGCGTATCTCCAGCGTAGGAATTATGAGAAAACGGTAAGAGAGAGACTGCTTGGGAACAGAGACACGAAGAAAGTAGTCCGTCCCTCATTCGAGATACAATAGGGGTACGACAGAAGCGGTGTGTACTCCCCCCATGCACTGCACAGTGGCTTGGTGGAGTATACATTTAGATGCAGACAGGTGTATCACTTAAGTGGGCTGATCGTAATAGTGTGTGTGTGTGTGTGTGTGTGTGTGTGTGTGTGTGGAGGAAACACGGCTGCTTCCGCAGCCGCACAGAAAAGAGTGCAGAGCCAGCTGAACAAAAGGAACAGGCCGCCATTACGCGATTGTTCTCCGCAGACAGCTGAAAGCTCTGAAGACGCGCTTACTCAAACAGCCGTGCTCCACCGTGTTCTCGTCCAGAGGGTAACACCTCGCCACCAGCCTTTCGTCGCTACCCTCTGCAAGAAATCACCACCACCACCGCAGGGAGGGTAGTAATTTCGTCAGCGAATCTCATCACTGATAAGCCTTCACCCGGAAGTTTCAGCCCGCTCCTCAACCTCTCTTATTTCAGTCATTCCTTGTTCGATGTGTAGACTGAACAGCACAGGCTAAAGATTACGTCGGTGTCTTACGCCGAGCAATCCGTCCTTGGTCTCGCATTCATTATTATAGCGGCTCCCTTAATAATAATAATGAGGGTATGGCATTGGTGGCCGGGAGACCCCTCCCGGGGCGGTTCGGCCGCCGCTCCACACGTTCTTTAACGCCACTACTTGCGAGCGAATGAGGATGAAATGATGATTAAAGACACACGACACCCAGTCATCTCGAGGCAGAGAAGATCCCTGACCCCCGCCGGGAATCGAACGCGGGACCCCGTGCACGGCAAGCGAGAAAGCTACCGCAAGACCACGAGTCGCGGACATCGGCTCCCTTAAAATGGCTGAATGCGTGGCGCTGCATGCAAGACACGTTTGTGGGTACTTGGCAGCCTTCACACTCGTCTATAACGATCACCAGACGTCAGACAAAACCTGCACTCGTCAGCGGAGAGAACCGGATGACGTTGGACCAGTTTCCATTACAGTTGACACTGTGCACACGCGCACCCGCCCCCTCACCCCCCTTCACCTCCCCCCCTTCCTTGTGCACAATGGTGCTATGGTGGGGGGGGGGGGGGGATTGTTGCAGAGGGGTAACTTCATGAGATTCATTGGAAGAATCCTAAGGAAATGCAGTCCGAAAACAAAGGAAGTAGGTTACAGTACAGTTGTTCGCCCACTGCTTGAATACTGCTCAGCAGTGTGGGATCCGTACCAGATAGGGTTGATAGAAGAGAGATAGAGAAGATCCAACGGAGAGCAGCGCGCTTCGTTACATGATCATTTAGTAATCGCGAAAGCGTAACGGAAATGATAAACTCCAGTGGAAGACTGCAAGTGAGACGCTCAGTATCTCGGTACGGGCGTTGGTTGAAGTTTCTAGAACAGTCCTTCACCGAGGATTCGAATGGTTCAAATGGCTCTGGTCACTATGGGACTTAACATCTGAGGTCATCAGTCCCGTAGAACTTAGAACTACTTAAACCTAACTGACCTGAGGACATCACACACATCCATGCCCGAGGCAGGATTCGAACCTGCGTCCGTAGCGGTCACGCGGTTCCAGACTGAAGCGCCTAGAACTGCTCGGCCACACCGTCCGGCCACCGAGGGGTCAAACAGTATATTACTCCCTTCTACGTATATCTCGGGAAGAGACCATGAGGATAAAATCAGACAGATTAGAGCGGCCGGCCGCGGTGGCCATGCGGTTCTAGGCGCTGTAGTCCGGAACCGCGCGACTGCTACGGTCGCAGGTTCGAATCCTGCCTCAGGCATGGATGTCTGTGATGTTCTAGGTTACTGATAACCTAGTGCTCAGAGCCATTTCAACCATTTTTTTGATTAGAGCGGTGGCCAGAGGCATACCGACAATCTTTCTTTCTACGAACAATACGAGACAGGAATAGAAGGGAGAACCGATAGAAGTACTCAAGGTACCCTCCGCCACACACCGTCAGGTTCATTGTCCCGGGCGAAGTGTGGCCGCTCTCCATCTTATTAAAATGTGAAAAACACGTCCCTCAGCCCCCATTCCGTACAAGCCATCATCCTTGTTAAATTACTCCGTATGGCTCAAAAAGTGGAAAAAGCAAGAAAATAGTCCATTTTATTTGTAATACTTAATCGTAGGGAAATATAGGGGGCCCAAAAATACGGCGATAAATGTATGCTTGAACATAAATGCATGTGCTAGTCTAGCTTGCAGGTTGCGGTGTTTTATTTTTTGAAACTTACGATAGCTGTGCAATTCTCTCGTTACGTTGCAAGTGTCAGTTGCGCTCAGTAACTGTCGTGTGCAGTGGTGAGTATTATGTCGGAGCTAAATGAATTTGAAGGTGGACAACTGTTGGTGCTCGTATCCTGGATGCTTCCGTAGCCAAGGGAGCCGAAGTGTTTGGCGTTTCAAGAGGTGTCGCATGGAAGATTTGTACCGCTTACGGGGAAACCAGAAAAAAAAAAAAAACATCGCCCTACAAGTAACGACGTGGACGAAAGTGTGCTTTCAGCGATCGTAACAGACGTTCATTGAAGAGGGTTGTGACGAAAAATAAAGAGGACGACAGCTGCAAAAGTCACTGTAGAACTGAATGTCACACTCAAGAATCCTGTCAGCACAAAAATAACAGGAAGGGAGCTACATAAGCACAGAATTGCACGGCGAGCTTGCATCGCAAAACCGCTCCTCAGTGATGCAAATGCGCGCAGCAGTAAAACCTGGTGCTGAAACCGTGAAACCTGCGTTATCGAGCAATGGAAGACAGTCATTTGGTCGAACGAGTCTTGTTGCACACTGCTTTCAACTTCTGACCGAGATTATGACGTCAGAATGAAACATGCTCGTGCTTCGCTGATGATTTGGGCAGCTATATGGTGGTACTGCATGGACGCCATGGTTGCTCTCTAAGGTCACGTTACTGGCAATGATGATGTGACCATTTTGGCCGATAAGTTCCATCCTATGTTCCGTAATGGTGATGGTGTGAGTGAATACAATAGGGCTCCTGTTACACAACACACATTTTCTAGGACTGGTTTTGTGAGCTCGAGCATGAATTGTCCCGTCTCCCGTGGCCACAAAAATCGCCAGATTTCAGTGTTATTGAGTCGTTGCGATGAGCTTCGGAGAGAAGGGTGCGTGAACGCTGTTCACGTGCATCAACACTATCCGAAAATGTCGCAATTGGAGGGAGAATGTTGCAGGATTCCCTTGAAGATAATCCACCCCGTGCATCTTGCCTAAACCAAGCTTTGAGAGCCGTCACTAATTAGTTTCGGATAGTCCACACTTGTAAACAATTTTTATTTATTATTAAAAATTTCTAACAAAACAGTGATACATCTGTCATGAAATTACAGTTAACATGGATGTAAGGAACAAGGCTGATTAGGTCTTATGTACACACATGAAAAAAAAGTTTTGAGTCACCTCGATTCCGAGAGTCCCTGAACCTGTTCAGAAAATGGGAATACAGACGAACATAAACATCAAAATGGTTCAAATGGCTTTGAGTATTATGCGACTTAACTTCTGAGGTCATCAGTGACCTACAATTTGGAACTAATTAAGCCTAACTAACCTAAGAACATCACACACACTCATGCCCGAGGCAGGATTCGAATCTGCGACCGTAGCAGTCGCTCGGTTCCAGACTGGAGCGCCTAGAACCGCACTGCCACTCCGGCCGGCAACGTAAACATCATTACCGCCCTTCTAATTCCCTATGAAAACCACATATCGCATGTTGTACCACCATACACCGAGACCTTCAGATGTGGTGGTCCAGATTGCTGTACACACTGCTATCTTTAATACCCAATAGCGCTTCCTCTTGCATTGATGCATACCTGTATTCGTCGTAGCATATTATCCACAAGTTCATCAAGGCACTATTGGTCCAGATTGTCCCACTCCTCAACGGCGGTTCGGCGGAAATCAGACTGATTGGTGAGTTACGTCGTCCATACACAGCCCTTTTCAATCTATCCCAGGCATGTTTCCAGAATTAGATTTACACTCTGCAGCGGAGTGTGCGCTGGTATGAAATTACCTGGCAGATTAAAACTGTGTGCCGCACCGAGACTCGAACTCGGAACCTTTGCCTTTCGCGCGCAAGTAGAGTTCTTGCCCGCGAAAGACAAAGGTCCCGAGTTCGAGTCTCGGTCCGGCACACAGTTTTAATCTGCCAGGAAGTTTCATATCCCAGGCATGTTCGATAGTGTTTACGTCTGGACAACTTGCTGGCCACTCTAGTCGAGTAATATCGTTATCCTGAACGAAGTCATGCACAAGGTGTGAACGATGGGGGCGCAGATTGCCGTAAGACGAATGCCTCGCCAAATGGCAACAGCTCATGGCCGTCTGGATGGTCACCCATCCAAGTGCCGACCACGGCCGACAGCGCTTAACTGCGGTGATCTCACGGGAACCGGTGTAACCACTGCGGCAAGGCCGTTGCCACCCTACCATCTAAACCAGACAATTGTCGTCCGCTAGGTGCTCTCGTATGTGGTGCAAGTCGCGATTCAGCGGTGGTGCACATCTGCCGTTTATTTTCCCCTTCGCTCGCGGGAGTCCACACGCCCGGGAGTAGGAGAAAACGGCGCTGCTGTCGTCCTCGTGTAGTGCGGTGCACAGTTCTTCTGATTTGAGAGTAAGAGAGAATAAAACACTGGCAGAGCAGCACTTTCGCGAATGAACTCCCGCCGCAGCCGAGGGATGGGAGCGCCAAGTTGTGCGGGTCCCCAGCTGCTGCTGGGCGCGCGGGACTAAAGTTTGCCCGCAGTGTCCCTAGTGGAACAGTGACCGTTCACAGCCGCGCGAGAGACGGCCTCGCGTACACAAAACGCGCCCCAGCCAGTGTGCGGTTGTTGCTAAGTTTCCTCCCAGGGGTCAGGCCAATTCTGGGCTGTTTCCTCGCATTTTCGTCGGTAGGCCCCGAGACCTGCACCTGCACTCATCCGCGAAGTGGGGCCTGCTGTCTCTCTTCAGCTAAGAAATTTAGATTTATGACTGGGTACTACGGTGATACAGTTTTATGCTTGACATGGCCAAACTTTGGCATGCGATAGTTTAGTGTCAGGAGCTTCTGAAGACGGCCGAATTATTTTGGCTGAAACCTAGGTAAAGACTGGTTTCTATTTGCAACTGAGGCTGACGTGTTATATGTTTAATTATTACAGTTGCTGACGGGGCTGCACGATGTTAAAAATTCTTAAGCTCTTAACGACTTTTGGAGCAAAGTTCATACATAATGTCAAACTTTACCAAACTTTTTCTCGCTGGTAACCTTCAGAAAATGATTGGAAAAGAATAGTTTATCCCGTACTACATTTTTTTCTGTTCGTAAAGTAAAACTACCACATGAAACGTGATGTTTTAATTTATTACTTCTTTATTACTAGGTTTATTCACGACACACTTTTCGGTCAGTATGCACATATACCACTGAGAGTGCCTGCAAAATTTTGTCAATGTATGACATTAGTTCAGAATGCAAGACATCATAAACACTGAACTGCATAAAAACGATACTGTAGAGCGAAATTCTCCTGAAATACAAATGAAATGTGTGTACAGATCTGTGCGAAATATCTTAAATATGTCACTTATGTGGCAGCCGCATATGCGGACAAATACGCGTATAATGTCCTCCTAAACCTCTGGACCGATCTCAAACAATTGGTACACATATCACTGTCTGGAAAGATGTACTAGGGGCCTAAAACCAACTACCTCTTGTTGGAGTGGAGGTAATAACGTGGAGAGAAGAGGGGGAGGGGAGGGGTGGGCAGACACAGAGGGGAGAGGAAGAAATGGACAAAGGAAGAGAAGAGGAGGAAATATACGGAGACAGCGAAGGAGGTGGGGTCCTGGAGGAGACGGACGGAGAGAGTGGGGAGGAGCAGATGGATATTGGGAAGGGGAATACGAGGGGGGGGGGGGGGCGGGCAAAGGAGATTAAGTACGGGGAAGAGGTGGTGTTGGACAGAGGAAGGGAAGTGGAGGAGATGGACAGAGAAAGCGAAGATGAGATGCAAAGAGAGACGGGGTTGGTGGAGATGGCTTGAGAGAGAGAGAGAGAGAGAGAGAGAGAGAGAGAGAGAGAGAGAGAGAGAGAGCGCAGGAGAAGATGCACAGGCCAGATAGACAGAGAGTGGAGCACAAGGAGATACAGAATAGCGGAGTGGAGAAGCAGATGTACAGGGAGAGCGGGAAACAGGAGGTGGACTAACACAACGGGCATAAATACGTATTGGGCGACACCTGGTACTCAAAGTAATCTTAATAAACATACATCGGAAGTCTACGGTGTCTGCGATATGAAGTTATGGTCTTCAGTCCAGAGACTGGTTTGATGCAGCTCTGCATTTAACTATCCTGTGCAAGCTTCATCTCTGAGTACCTACTGTAACCTACATTCTTCTGAGTCTGCTTAGTGTATTCATCCCTTGATCTCCTTCTACGATTTTTACTCTCCACGCTTACCTTCAATACTAAATTGGTGATCCCTTGATGCCTCACAACGTGTCCTACCAACCTATCCTTTCTTCTAGTCACGTTGTGCCACAAATTCCTCTTCTCCCCAATTCTAATCACCACATGATATATCCAACTAATCTTCAGCGTTCTTCTCTAG
This sequence comes from Schistocerca gregaria, assembly GCF_023897955.1. Lineage (NCBI taxonomy): Eukaryota > Metazoa > Arthropoda > Insecta > Orthoptera > Acrididae > Schistocerca > Schistocerca gregaria. The sequence goes on along the minus strand of NC_064928.1, from coordinate 197,180,755 downwards.
CAAAACATTTCAAAAGCTTCTATTCTCTTCTTGTCCAAACTATTTATCGTCCACGTTTCACTTCCATACAGGGCTACACTCCATACAAATACTAGCAGAAACGACTTCCTGAAACTTAAATCAATACTCGACGTTAGTAAATTTCTCTTCTTCAGAAACGACTTCCTTGCCATTGCCAGTCTACATTTTATATCTCCTCTACTTCGACCATCATCAGTTACTTTGCTCCCCAAATAGCAAAACTCCTTTACTACTTAAAGTGTCTCATTTCCTAATCTAATTCCCCCATCACCCGACTTAATTCGACTACATTCCATTATCCTCGTCTTGCTTTTGTTGATGTTCATCTTATATCCTCGTTTCAAGACACTGTCCATTCCATTCAACTGCTCTCACAAGTCCTTTGCGGTCTCCGACAGAATTACAATATCATCGGCGAACCTCAGTTTTTATTTCTTCTCCATGGATTTAAGTACCTACTCAGAATTTTTCTTTTGTTTCCTTTACTGCTTGCTCAATATACAGATTGAATAACATTGGGGAGAGGCTACAACCCTGTCTCACTTGCTTCCCATCCACTGCTTCCCTTTCATTCCCCTCGACTCTTATAGTTCCCATCTGGTTTCTGTACAAATTGTAAATAGCCTTTCGCTCTCTGTATTTTACCCCTGCCACATTGTCAAAAGCTTTCTGTAAGTCTACAAATGTTAGAAACGTAGATTTGCCTTTCCTTAATCTTTCTTCTAAGATAAGTCGTAGGGTCAGTATTGCCTGACGTGCTTGAACATTTCTGCGGAATCCAAACTGACCTTCCCCAAGGTTGGCTTCTACTAGTTTTTCTATTCGTCTGTAATGTATGTAATGATGAATAATAATCTATCTCCAAGTCGAACAAGTACAGATTGTTAGCCTACGCCAACACTTAAGACCTCTACCCTCTAGCAATACCTCAACCTTCTAGCAACGCTAAATTCTCACATCTAACACCCATTACTGCTGTCTGTTCACCTGTACTTCCATCACTGCTGGCGACGAACTTCCAACTGCCCAAGAGCACTGGCGATTAACTTCCAAGAACGAGTCCGGCGAGCCACAGAGTCTCTTAGGCCGGTATTACACTATCAAATTTCTTTGTCAAAGATTTGATGAAATATGTGATCAAATATTCCGTCAAATACATTTGACAAAGATTTTTGACGTAGCGCTAGAAGGGGTTGTACACTGTCTTCAAGATGGCTGACTACAACTTGTTATTAACCGCAGCAGTTGCATGTACCACAATTGCACTTTGTGCACATGCGAAGGAGAAGCGAGGGAAAAAAAAAGGAAACATACCTGGCTGAAACCGTGGGTTTTACGACGACACGATAAAAGCATTCAACAAAACTTGGTACTTGAGCTTATAGTTGAGGATGTAAAGTTGTACATCAATTACTTAAGACTGGATTAGCATACATTTCTGTATGTGCTCAATGAAGTGTATCCTCATATAACAAAGTACAATATTCACTTAAGAACTGCTACATCTGCAGAAGACAGGCTCACAGTAACATTCCAATTCCTTGCTGCGGGAGAGGGTTGGGTTAGGTTAGGTTAGGTTAGGTTGGGTTGGGTTGGGTCTGGTCTGGTCTGGTCTCCAATTTTCTTAATCTAGTTTTGTATTCAGCGTGCCTCACGTTGTAAAGCACCTCATCAGCTTCATACATCTCTATTAATTTTGTAGTTGTCGGCACACACCAATTGTATTTACCGGCAAAGTTTATAAAAACACTACAGACGACAGAATGCTGCAGCGATGCTAGCGCTCCATGTGGTAACATATCACACTGCAGCGAACAGAAGACAAGCGACTTCTTTGATCAAATCTACAGCGAGGCCCTACATTTGATCAAATATTGGCCGACAGTTGACAAAGTTCCCTATTTCGCCATCAAATATCTTTGACAAAGATATTTGATAGTGTAATACCGGCCTTACAAGGAAAGCGCAATCAGAGATCCAATGCGCAGCGCTACACAGCGCTGCCAACGCAGAAGCAGCCCAGTGATCTCTGCAGTTTGAGCTGGGCGTAACTGGAGCAGGTCGATGGCTGTACATGCAGCGCGATTTAAATCGGGCCGAGATAGAGGCAGTTTAATTCCGCTGCGGTATTCACACTGCGAGCGCGGAATGGGGGGCGACCGCGGGTCAGCCTAAATAGCGCAGGTGTCCGGTCGCGCCTGGACCGGTTCGGACCTTCCGCATCAGACACAGCACCAGCGCAGCCTTCAGAAGCGGGGCGACCAGGCCACGCCTCAGCTCTTCACGCGTTGTCTGCGCCGCATTTAACGGCCGCAGTAATGACACCACCGTGACTCACTGGAAACCGCGTTAGGTAAAGACGACTCACTCATTGCCTAATTACGTAACTTTGTAGTGCCTGATGTATCGTTATTGGGAACACTGTGTTTAGTGAAATTTGCTCCCATCCTGTAAAATTAGCAGTCCACTATTGCTGCGCCAAGTCAGGCTCCACCTGTACCCGAGAGTCGACGTGCACCGGAAACGCCCCGTATTCCTGCACCAAGGTGCTGCACAGGGCTGTGTTAGCCGCATCCACGCCGCCATAAAAATGACCACCGTTTCCCATCACCCTAAGTTCAAACTCACTTAAGTCTTGGTAACCTGCGATTGTAGCAGCAGTAACCGATCTAACAACTGCGACAGACACTTGTTGTCTTGCGCGACTGATGACCTCGCCATTTGGTCCCATATCCCTCTCTATCAATCAAGAACGACACATTCCACTGCCCAAATTAGAAGCAGAAATTGCGGGTGGGCTAGTATTAGCGGGGAAAGATAAAGAGAGGACACTTATTGTCTTGTAAAGGCGTTGCCGACCGCAGCACTGCATTCCGCCTGTTTGTGCAGCTCTGAATTTGAATACACGTGCGTATACCAGTTTCTTTGGCGCTGCAATGTACACTCCTGGAAATTGAAATAAGAACACGGTGAATTCATTGTCCCAGGAAGGGGAAACTTTATTGACACATTCCTGGGGTCAGATACATCACATGATCACACTGACAAAACCAAAGGCACATACACAGGCAACAGAGCATGCACAATGTCGGCACTAGTACAGTGTATATCCACCTTTCGCAGCAATGCAGGCTGCTATTCTCCCATGGAGACGATCGTAGAGATGCTGGATGTAGTCCTGTGGAACGGCTTGCCATGCGATTTCCATCTGGCGCCTCAGTTGGACCAGCGTTCGTGCTGGACGTGCAGACCGCGTGAGACGACGCTTCATCCAGTCCCAAACATGCTCAATGGGGGACAGATCCGGAGATCTTGCTGGCCAGGGTAGTTGACTTACACCTTCTAGAGCACGTTGGGTGGCACGGGATACATGCGGACGTGCATTGTCCTGTTGGAACAGAAAGTTCCCTTGCCGGTCTAGGAATGGTAGAACGATGGGTTCGATGACGGTTTGGATGTATCGTGCACTATTCAGTGTCCCCTCGACGATCACCAGAGGTGTACGGCCAGTGTAGGAGATCGCTCCCCACACCATGATGCCGGGTGTTGGACCTGTGTGCCTCGGTCGTATGCAGTCCTGATTGTGGCGCTCACCTGCACGGCGCCAAACACGCATACGACCATCATTGGCACCAAGCCAGAAGCGACTCTTATCGCTGAAGACGACACGTCTCCATTCGTCCCTCCATTGACGCCTGTCGCGATACCACTGGAGGCGGGCTGCACGATGTTGGAGCGTGAGCGGAAGACGGCCTAACGGTGTGCGGGACCGTAGCCCAGCTTCATGGAGACGGTTGCGAATGGTCCTCGCCGATACCCCAGGAGCAACAGTGTCCCTAATTTGCTGGGAAGTGGCGGTGCGGTCCCCTACGGCAGTGCGTAGGATCCTACGGTCTTGGCGTGCATCCGTGCGTCGCTGCGGTCCGGTCCAGGTCGACGGGCACGTGAACCTTCCGCCGACCACTGGCGATAACATCGATGTACTGTGGAGACCTCACACCCCACGTGTTGAGCAATTCGGCGGTACGTCCACCCGGCCTCCCGCATGCCCACTATACGCCCTCGCTCAAAGTCCGTCAACTGCACATACGATTCACGTCCACGCTGTCGCGGCATGCTACCAGTGTTAAAGACTGCGATGGAGCTCCGTAGCAAACTGGCTGACACTGACGGCGGTGGTGCACAAATGCTGCGCAGCTAGCGCCATTCGACGGCCCACACCGCGGTTCCTGGTGTGTCAGCTGTGCCGTGCGTGTGATCATTGCTTGTACAGCCCTCTCGCAGTGTCCGGAGCAAGTATGGTGGGTCTGACACACCGGTGTCAATGTGTTCTTTTTTCCATTTCCAGGAGTGTATTTGCCTCGGCGCCATTTTGCCATACACAGTATGCTTTCACTACGGCTGCATGCGAACAGTTTACGAACTTAGCTGTTTCTGAAATGCTGCCATCCTTGGCCAATAATCATGTCCATTTGTACATCAAATAAATCGCTCCTTTTGTTCATTACGATAACGACTGGACTGTTTACCGCGTCCCTCCTGCAGCTTTACATACCGTCTACTACTAGCGCTGCCGTATGCCGTAGTGGGTGGTCATTGTACGTTGGCGTCGAACATAGCCGGTGGTTACATTAATGTGACGGGGCCATGTATAAAGAAAAGATCTACTTTGCACTCACAGTTCCAGGTACGCGCATGTAGCTCTATGAGTGAGAGGGGAGGTTATGTGCAGTTTATGTGATCTACATACATCCATAGTCCTTGCTGTTTAATAAGTACCCAAGCCCCCACCCCCACTCCCTAATGTATAGAACAGCCGGGTCACTT